>NC_138310.1:65727483-66999983 GCF_965601325.2 Salmo salar | reverse complement strand
GTGGCTAACTTAAGACCGTTATTGGCTCAGATTCTGGATCATCAGTTGAAAACCCTGCAGAGAGAGGAGGGAAGCATAGATACTGCAGTCCCACCCAATTGAGGACTCCCTCTCTCCCTTTTCCTCTCTCTTTCCCAGACACGAGTAGGCGCTCAGAGAGTTGATTCTGGCCATCCATCTTCTCCTTGCCATGTTTGTCTGAGCTAGTCTTGGAAATGCAGGAGGTATCGATCCCCCTCTCTTCCACTCTTCATCTCCCTCTACTTATGTTCATGAGGAGAAATTCATCAGACAGCCCTGATCATTAGCCATAGGGAAACATGAGCTGAGAACCTCAGTGTCTCCCAGCCAGCCAGCCGGATATATGGTGATGAGGAAGGTGACTTTGCAAGATCTGAAACACCTTTATGACGCCATTGGGTAGCTAATAGTGATTTTTTTTGCTGCTGTAGGTAGCGTTAGATAGCACTAGTCGGCTGTACCTGCGCCAAAACTCTGGTATTTTTCATTTTATAAGTTGTTCTCCATCTTATTTTTAAATAGTGAGCCAACATGTTTTCAGCACTTTTATTTCCATGACTGATCAAAACTTGTTTTCTCATGCTCTCTCTTGTCCCTCTGCAGCAGACATACAGTTGAAATCGGAAGTTTACATACACTTAGGTTGGAGTCATTAAAACTACTTTTTCAAACACCACCAATTTCTTGTTAACGGTGTGATTAATAGGGAAAGATGAGAAGTCGAGTCCACAATTCAGAATTCCACTTCCTGGTTCAATCGGTCTCGGGGTTTTGACTGCCATATGAGTTCTGTTATACTCACAGACACCATTCAAACAGTTTCAGAAACTTTAGGGTGTTTTCTATCCATATATAATAAGTATATGCATGTCCTAGCTTCTGAGTTTGATTAGTAGGCCGTTGAAAATGGGAACGAATTTTTTTCAAAATGCGCTGTGGCGCCCCCTATCCTAGGGTATCCTCAAGAGGTTAACAAACTATAGTTTTGGCAGTCGGTTAGGACATCTACTTTGTGCATGACACAAGTAATTTTTCCAACAATTGTTTACAGACAGATTATTTCACTTATAATTCACTGTATCACAATTCCAGTGGGTCAGAAGTTTACATACACTAAGTTGACTGTGCCTTTAACCTGTCTGGGCTGGGGGCAGTATTTTCACGGCCGGATGAAAAACATACCCAATTTAAACAGGTTACTACTCTGGCCCAGAAACTAGAATATGCATATTATTAGTAGATTTGGATAGAAAACACTCTGAAGTTTCTAAAACTGTTTGAATGGTGTCTGTGAGTATAGCAGAACTCATATGGCAGGCAAAAACTTGAGAAAAAGTCAACCAGGAAGTGGAGGATCTGAGAATTGTAGTTCTTCTTTCTAGTCTCTTTCGAAACTACAGTATCTGTGGGGTTACGTTGCACTTCCTAAGGCTTCCATTGGCTGTCAAAAGCCTTCAGAAAGTTGTTTCAGCCTTCTCCTGTTACTGGGCAGATAATAGGAGCTCAGTTACTGAGTGGACTGCCTGTGGACAAAGGGATTGGATATGCGCGGTCACACGATTGCGCCGTTCCTTCTTTTTCTCCTTGAATGAATACGCACGCTATTGTCTGGTTGGAATATTATCGCAATTTTACGTTAACAATACCATAAAGATTAATTTTAAACAGCGTTTGACATGCTTCTAAGTACGGTAAGAGGTATTTGGACATAAATATGTATTATTTTGAACAAAAACAACATTTCTTGTGGAAGTAGCAGTCCTGGGAGTGCATTCTGACGAAGATCAGCAAAGGTAAGAGAATATTTCTAATACTAATTTTGAGTTTAGGTTGCCCCGAACTTGGCAGGTGTCTGTATAGCTCGCTGTGATGGCTGAGCTATGTACTCAGAATATTGAAAAATGTGCTTTCTCCGTAAAGCTATTTTAAAATCTGACAAAGCGGTTGCATCCAGGAGTAGTCTATCTATAATTCTTTAAATAATTGTTATATATTTTGTCAACGTTTATGATGAGTATTTTTGTAAATTGATGTGCACATTCACCAGAGGTTTTGGTGGGAATACATTTTCTGAACATCACGCGCCAATGTAAAATGCTGTTTTTGGATATAAATATGAACTTTATCGAACAAAACATACATGTATTGTGTAACATAATGTCCTAGGAGTGTCATCTGATGAAGATCGTCAAAGGTTAGTGCTTCATTTAGCTGTGTTTTGGGTTTTATTGACATATGTCCTTGCTTGGAAAATGGCTGTGTGATTATTTTTGTCGATATACTCTCCTAACATAATCTAATGTTTTGCTTTCGCTGTAAAGCCTTTTTGAAATCGGACAATGTGGTTACATCAAGGAGAAGTGCATCTTCAAAATGGTGTAAAATAGTTGTATGTTTGAGAAAGTTGAATTATGACATTTTGTTGATTTTGAATTTGCCGCCCTGATATTTCACTGGCTGTATTTCACTGACGCTAGCGTCCCACGTAGCCCATAGAAGTTAAACAGCTTGGAAAATTCCAGAAAATGATGTCATGGCTTTAGAAGCTTCTGTTAGCCTAAATTACATCATTTGAGTCAATTAGAGGTGTACCTGTGGATGTATTTCAAGGCCTACCTTCAAACTCACTGCCTCTTTACTTGACATCATGGGAAAATGAAAAGAAATCAGCCAAGACCTCAGACAAAAAATTGTAGACTTCCACAAGTATGGTTCATCCGTGGGAGCAATTTCCAAATGCCTGAAGGTACCAAGTTCATCTGTACAAACAATAGTACAAACACCATGGGACCACACAGCTGTCATACCGCTCAGGAAGGAGACGCGTTCTGTCTCCTAGAGATGAACGTACTTTGGTGCGAAAACTGCAAATCAATCCCAGAACAACAGCAAAGGAACCTTGTGAAGATGCTGGAGGAAACAGGTACAAAAGTATCTGTATCCACAGTAAAACGAGTCCTATATCAACATAACCTGAAAGGCCACTAAGCAAGGAAGAAGCCACTGCTCCAAAACCGCCATAAAAAAGCCAGACTTCGGTTTTCAACTGCACATGGGGACAAAGATCATACTTTTTGGAGAAATGTCCTCTGGTCTGATGAAACAAAAATAGAACTGTTTGGCCATAATGACCATCGTTATGTTTGGAGGGAAAAGGGGGAGGCTTGCAAGCCGAAGAACACCATCCCAACCGTGAAGCACGAGGGTGGCAGCATCATGTTATGTGGGTGCTTTGCTGCATTAGAGACGGGTGCACTTCACAAAATAGATGGCATCATGAGGCAGGAAAATTATGTGGATATATTGAAGCAACATCTCAAGACATCAGTCAGGAAGTTAAAGCTTGGTCGCAAATGGCTCTTCCAAATGGACAATGACCCCAAGCATACTTCCAAAGTTGTGGCAAAATGGCTTAAGGACAACAAAGTCAAGGTATTGGAGTGGCCATCACAACGCCCTGACCTCAATCCTATAGAAAATTTGTGGGCAGAACTGAAAAATCGTGTGCGAGCAAGGAGGCCTACAAACCTGACGCAGTTACTCCAGCTCTGTCAGGAGGAATGGGCCACAATTCACCCAACTTATTGTGGGAAGCTTATGGAAGGCTACCCGAAACATTTGACCCAAGTTAAACAATTTAAAGGCAATGCTACCAAATACTATTATTCCTACATTTCACATTCTTAAAATAAAGTGGTGATCCTAACTGACCTAAGACAGGGAATTTTGTACTAGGATTAAATGTCAGGAATTGTGAAAAACTGAGTTTAAATGTATTTGGCTAAGGTGTATGTAAACTTCGACTTCAACTGTATATTGAGCAATATGTTTGGAACATTAAATCGCAATAAAATTGCAGTATCGAATTGCAATACAAACAGAATTGTGAGAATCGCAATGCATATCGTATCGGCACCTAAGTATCGTGATCGTGAGGTCCATGGCAATTCCCAGCCCTAGTGGATAATGCATCAGAGAAACCATTTGAAATATGTAATGTTGTAATAATGCAGGGACTCATATTATACATTCTAGGCCTAGCCCTTATTTGTCTTTTAATATTTCAGGTGGAGTAATACAATTGTGGTCGACCATGAGCAATGGCACATTGGGCAGGAAGTCCTACTTTAATTTTGTTTAGAGTTGTTGTGGTCCTTATTTGAAAGTTATATAAAGGGAAGTGTCTCCATGGTAGGTGCTTATACGTTATGTACATATTGAATGAATGGTGTGGTAATGTTTGTGGCAGTGACAGAGTATTGGAATTTGGTTTCTTCATGCTCCTCGGCATTGAATCCCACTAGCAATTATTTGTTTTGGCTCTGAAGATAAATGAAGACACCAACACAGTCCTGGAGATGCTAATGTTGAATTAGCATGGCGTAGGAAACAACAGGATCATCTGATGTAATCAGCTTTTATTGCTGCATTTAAAACTTCTTTGGGATTGGTGTCCCTATCACGGGATGGTTGAGCTAACGTAGGCTAATGTGATTAGCATGAGGTTGTAAGTAACAAGAACATTTCCCAGGACATAGACATATCTGATATTGGCAGAAAGCTTAAATTCTTGTTAATCTAACTGCACTGTCCAATTTACAGTAGCTATTACATTGAAAGAATACCATGCTATTGTTTGAGGAGAGTGCACAATTTTGAACATGAAATTAGGCACATTTATTTGTGCAGTCTTCATACAACATTTATACAACATTTTGAACAGAGATTTAATGGTTCATTGGATCAGTCTAAAACTTTTCACATAGACTGATGTCATCTAGTGACCAAAATGTAAATTGCACCTGGGCTGGAATAATACATTATGGCCTTTGTCTTGCATTTCAAAGATGATGGTACAAAAAAGAAATACAAAAGAACAGTTGTTTTTTTCTTTGAATGATCTTTTACCAGATCTGTTGTGTTATATTCTCCTACATTCCTTTCACATTTCCACAAACGTCAAAGTGTTTCCTTTCAAATGGTACCAAGAATATGCATATCCTTGCTTCAGGGCCTGAGCTACAGGCAGTTAGATTTGGGTATGTCATTTTAGGCAAAATAAAAATAAAAAGGGGCGGAGCCGTAAGACTTTTTTTAACATCCTTCATTGTGGTAAATGAGCCTTGGTATAGGAACATTATCTTTTTGAGAGGTCTATACCGTCAGTCCCTTGATGCTCAACCTTTTATTGACATAAATTAGGAAAAGGTCCCAAACCGAATAAAGGTCCCTTACTCACACTGAATGGGGTTGGTTAGATACATAGCTAGTGTAGTATATTGCTACCTTGAGATACACTCATACATAGTACCATCTGTCACTTTCCATTACACTATTTATTTCCATTGAAATTCTTTGAAATGTCTCACCAGAACATGCCTGCTGCTGTGAACAACCCTAATGCCTTACAGTTCGTAAGAGGCTTAAGCTCCAACCTTTCACCCTGGTCCTCTGCAGCAGTCTTTTTGCTCCTTTGTCATTCCTTGTTATATCCCTTCTCTCACTCGCACCGCTGCCTCATATTAAAAGGATGAGTATAATATGAATCTAAGAATAGCCGCCTTAATCTCTCCATTGTGAAAGAGAGTGTCACTCCTGTACTTCTCTCTAATGTAATATCTGCTTTTACCGTGCCTGGGTCTTTTAGTGTGCAGATGTAGGATCTTAATTTGATCACCCTGTTGCAGGAGAACTTTCCTACAATGCAGGAAATTTAAAACGTGTAGTTGAGGTTTTAAAAAGCTTCTGAAGTTTGTAATTTCCACTTTGAAATTTCAGACTTGATTTTCCCTTATGAAAAATGTATTAACCCCAACTAAAATGTCCATTAATTATAATCGAAAACAGAAAGGAAAACGCTGCACACTGCTGCTCATGCTCCCGTTTTCCTTTCTGTTTTCCATGAGTTTGCCTACACACTCCAGCACTTGCGGAAAGTACCTGGATATGCATATGTTCTCCAGCTTTTGTACATTAATTATAATCCACATAATCATTTACATTTCCTGTTGCTGCAGGATTATTTCCTATTGTAGCAAATGGTCTCAAATTAAGATCCTACATCTGTAGTGCTATCTGGACAGTACCTGCATTCACAAGTTCAAACAGCACATTGTGTCTAAACCCGGTGCATCTCATTCGTAGTGGAGCCTCTGAGTGTTCACTGTTCTGCTCAAATACCCGTAGTCAACAAACTTACCCAGAAAGCTCTCGCTACCCAAATCAGAGCAGGTGAAGATACCTTTTAAACACCCGCTCCTGTATTTCTCCAGAGCATGGAGCTTATTTGCAAGTTAATGTAATGAAAGGTAGAGCTTTTGGAATGGAAAGTGGTTAAAATCAGTAGCATCCATCAGAATGTAGGCGAGATGAGATGGGCTGTGATTTCAGACTGTAGGTGACTCATGCTGTTATGTTGCATCAGATAATGAAAGACATTAATTATAGCGTACCCATGATATTTCAAAGAACTGTGATGGTAGAGTCTCTGTGGTATCGATGAGGCTGTTTTTCCATATCCACTACCGTAGCTCAGTATCCCCACTGCATCTCCTCACTATCTCCGGTGTTGCTCTGTGGCAATGTCAAACATTAGTAAATAACTGGGCCTGGGGGATCAGATCTCCCTCCTCAGGCCTCTCTCCACCCCTGTCACAAGAGTTGCAAAGGGATGGTATATTACTTGGAAACTTTCTAAGTTTACCAGTAAACTACAAGAATTTTGGTGTCTTTCATGGATTTTATGTAATCTATCACAAGACATCTATTGGCCCTTTTGGGTACTTCCGATTTTTACAATGTCTGTAATTATCTCTGGCCCTCTGTGTGGCCTTATCACATGTAAAATATACTGCTCAAAAAAATAAAGGGAACACTTAAACAACACATCATAGATCTGAATGAAAGAAATAATCTTATTAAATACTTGTTTCTTTACATAGTTGAATGTGCTGACAACAAAATCACACAAAAATAATCAATGGAAATCCAATTTATCAACCCATGGAGGTCTGGATTTGGAGTCACACTCAAAATTAAAGTGGAAAACCACACTACAGGCTGATCCAACTTTGATGTAATGTCCTTAAAACAAGTCAAAATGAGGCTCAGTAGTGTGTGTGGCCTCCACGTGCCTGTATGACCTCCCTACAACGCCTGGGCATGCTCCTGATGAGGTGGCGGATGGTCTCCTGAGGGATCTCCTCCCAGACCTGGACTATAGCATCCGCCAACTCCTGGACAGTCTGTGGTGCAACGTGGCGTTGGTGGATGGAGCGAGACATGATGTCCCAGATGTGCTCAATTGGATTCAGGTCTGGGGAACGGGCGGGCCAGTCCATAGCATCAATGCCTTCCTCTTGCAGGAACTGCTGACACACTCCAGCCACATGAGGTCTAGCATTGTCTTGCATTAGGAGGAACCCAGGGCCAACCGCACCAGCATATGGTCTCACAAGGGGTCTGAGGATCTCATCTCGGTACCTAATGGCAATCAGGCTACCTCTGGCGAGCACATGGAGGGCTGTGCGGCCCCCCAAAGAAATGCCACCCCACACCATGACTGACCCACCGCCAAACCGGTCATGCTGGAGGATGTTGCAGGCAGCAGAATGTTCTCCACGGCGTCTCCAGACTCTGTCACGTCTGTCACATGTGCTCAGTGTGAACCTGCTTTCATCTGTGAAGATCACAGGGCACCAGTGGCGAATTTGCCAATCTTGGTGTTCTCTGGCAAATGCCAAACGTCCTGCACGGTGTTGGGCTGTAAGCACAACCCCCACCTGTGGACGTCAGGCCCTCATACCACCCTCATGGAGTCTGTTTCTGACCGTTTGAGCAGACACATGCACATTTGTGGCCTGCTGGAGGTCATTTTGCAGGGCTCTGGCAGTGCTCCTCCTGCTCCTCCTTGCACAAAGGCGGAGGTAGCGGTCCTGCTGCTGGGTTGTTGCCCTCCTACGGCCTCCTCCACGTCTCCTGATGTACTGGCCTGTCTCCTGGTAGCGCCTCCATGCTCTGGACACTACGCTGAACGACACAGCAAACCTTCTTGCCACAGCTCGCATTGATGTGCCATCCTAGATGAGCTGCACTACCTGAGCCACTTGTGTGGGTTGTAGACTCCGTCTCATGCTACCACTAGAGTGAAAGCACCGCCAGCATTCAAAAGTGACCAAAACATCAGCCAGGAAGCATAGGAACTGAGAAGTGGTCTGTGGTCCCCACCTGCAGAACCACTCCTTTATTGGGGGTGTCTTGCTAATTGCCTATAATTTCCACCTGTTGTCTATTCCATTTGCACAACAGCATGTGAAATTTATTGTCAATCAGTGTTGCTTCCTAAGTGCACAGTTTGATTTCACAGA
This sequence comes from Salmo salar, assembly GCF_965601325.2. Classification (NCBI taxonomy): domain Eukaryota; kingdom Metazoa; phylum Chordata; class Actinopteri; order Salmoniformes; family Salmonidae; genus Salmo; species Salmo salar. The sequence goes on along the minus strand of NC_138310.1, from coordinate 66,991,596 downwards.
AGTGTGATTGACTTGGAGTTACATTGTGTTGTTTAAGTGTTCCCTTTATTTTTTTGAGCAGTGTATATGAAACAATTAAATGATTTTCAACAAAAACAATTGAATGAGAAAGCAGAAAAAATATCCTAAATACAAAACATAAACTTAGTGAATACCATTGTTGTTTAATATGATAGTTTCAGCATGAAATAACCTTAATATTTTTTCTGTATTTTTCTATGTCAGTATGTATTTGTTTTCAGTGTTTTGGTGTCAAACTAGTGGCAGTTGTGAAAAAAGTCAATAGTTGGAAGAGTTGCAGAGTTAATTGAAAATAATACCTGGCCTCCTGAGTGGCGCAGCGGTCTAAGGGACTGCATCTCAGTGCTAGAGGTGTCACTACAGACCCTGGTTTGAGTCCAGGCTGTCCCACAACCAGCGGTTCCCGGTAGTCCCATAGGGCGGTTCACAATTGGCCCAGCATTGTCCGGATTAGGGGAGTGTTTGGCAGGGGGGGCTTTACTTGGCTCATCGCGCTCTAGTGACTCCTTGTGGCGGGCCGGGCGCCTGCAGGCTGACTTCGATCATCGGTTGAACGGTGTTTCCTCCGAAACGTTGGTGCAGCTGGCTACGGGTGTTAAGAAGCGTGGTTTGGCGAGAAATGTTTCGGGGGACACATGACTCGACCTTCGCCGAACACATTGGGGGAGTTGCAGCAATAAGACACGATCGTAATCTTGAAATTGGGGAGAAAAAAAAGGTGCACATTTTTTGGGGAATAATATTTAATGGCATTATTGGTCTGTCTACTAGAAACTCATGGACAATATGGACACAGAAAATGAATACTATATATGAAAAAAAAAAATGGAAAGTCATTCAAGTATAAATTACCAATATGGTAGATTGCCATAGATGTTCTGTTAATTACCAAAATTACTGAAGTAACCAGTAACTTTGGTAAACTACCGGTAGCTATGCAACCCTAACCGTCACTGTCCCCATCCCCATAGATCCCGCAGGCCGCTTCTGCCTTATTCATACAGTCACTGGAAGGGCCAGGCCACTCGCTATAGTAGAGCACGCTAGCTAGGACACCAGATTAGGGCATCAGCCCCTTCTGGTTGTCAAAGCGCTCAAGAGGACACAATCTTATTGACAAGTGTGCACAACAGCTCCTGGAGTCAGACCCTCCAAGGCTTGGCCTGTGTCTAAAACCCAGAGGATCATGGGAAATGTCACATTTTCCTACTGGAGTCTAGAGGGGGTTTGCCTTGAATAACGCTTCTGAAAACACTATTAATACAGATTGAAAGTCCTAAACCTAATATTTTTTGTGTCCATTGTGTTTTTTACAGCGACAAGGATCTGGTGCAGCGGGCGGAAACAGCAAAACATCTGGAGGACAAGGTAAACAAAACATCATTTTTAAGTAATTAGAAGTCTTTCAAAGCCTTGCAATATGGGACTGAGGACATCCTATATGTCCTTGTAGTGCCTTTAACCCGTTATGTATTTAGCTTTTTGTTATTACAAATTTGTCAACAACAGGGACTAAGTGCCCTATGAAAAACACTGCTGTTCTGCGTTATGTGCAATAAAAGAAGGCAGAGTATGGTAAGTATTTTAAAACAGGGATATTTGTGTCCTGCAAAAAAAAAGAGAGCAGCTGGCCATAGCCAGAGCAACATGCTGAGAGAGGGAGGGAGAGAGAGAGAGGGGGGGTGGACCATAACTGACACACTGGCCCCTGGCATCTTAAACGAGCTTTAAAAGGCCCACTTCTTGCCCCTATCTCTCTTCCTGGTGATGTCACGCAGTTGACGGTGATGAGGGATGAAGGACGAACGTGGACAGGAACAGGAGTAGACAGGAACAGACCGTCACAGAGGGAGTTTAAACTCCAGTGTTAAAGCAGACTTGACATGTAGAAGATTCTATTCAAAAAGTATTCATACCCCTTGACTTATTCCACATTTTGTTGTGTTTAGGGCTGACCCCATTTAGTCGACTGGTCAATTGTTTGGTCGATAGGCTGTTTTGGTCGGCCGAGACTTCTTTAGTCCAGCAGTAGCAAACATTTTTTTATAATCATGGTGTACAAGACACCTGTCTGATTCGCACCTGTCTGAGTGGACTAAAAGTGAGGAGAGAGGAAACCCCAACTTAATTAGGTCTATAATCAACAGCCTAACTTTTAAATGTGCCTGGCTTTAAACATCATCCACATATATCTACAGAAATAAGACAGATCCTGCTTCTGTTGCGTCTTTGAGTGTTTGTTTCTGTGAGTACCACTGTTTCTGTGAGTACCACTGTTTCTGTGAGTACCAAGCCTCACGCAACCACAACATGTCGGCTAAACAATTTCACAAATTTGGCTATTCTTTATCTTTGCTATGCTATAATAAAGGCTTTACACTTTTTTTTATTAGAACAGCCTCTCTGGTATTACTTATAATTTATTTTGTATTCTTTACACTTTTCCAAATTGTCAGAAAAAGAATTGTAATAATAATAATAATAACCTACTTTTTCTTGATCTCCTTGTTATTGATATTAATACTATTATTATTACAATCATCATTATAATAATAAGTAAGTCATGTCGTTACCAATAGTAGGCGTAGTATAGCAGCCTTGTATAACCACCATCTAGTTGTAGGCCTGAGCGCAACTTACTTAGGCATATATTTCAGTACTTATATAGGCTACTGTATCAATCAATCATTCATTTGTTCGTGTCATCAAACAGCATATGAGTCATTTGTGATTTGGAATGCAATCAAGCATTATAGTTTTAAAATTAAAGCAAAGCGACCCTTGAATAATTAGCATAAACAATAAATTAACCGTTCCAATTTCGCCAACTGTGTTCACGAATGAATGTGACTGTTTTTCGTTTTTTTTTTGTAATGGTTTTACAACAACCAAAAAACATTACAACAAGACTCTCTGGTTTGCTTATAATGTATTTAGTGTTGTTTACATTGCTCCAAATTGTCAGAAAAATTGTATTGTAATCTAACAGCACATGTTTGGCACACATAATATGCACACAGTGCTTGCTCCTTACCTTCTTTTTCTTCATCTCCAGTATTTTCCACAACTAGTCAAATTTATTCCACACATCTGACTTCCTCTTTACCTCCTGGAGCAACCAGTAAATATTCCCCTGTTTCAAGTTTATTTGTCACGTCCTCTGCATCCATTTTGCTGTCATATGTGATAGCGATGTTCCGAGTTTTTTTTATAAACAATTTATTGATGTGATTATGATATTCTATAGGTTAGGCCCTATTGGTTACGTGCATGCGATGCATATATGTGTCACGTAAAGAGAACAAGTGTTGAGGGAATAGGGAATGATTTTCCTTAACAAATGAAGGATTTCAGTAACAGACCATTGCCATATATGGATCTATGCCATTCACTTTGACCTGGACTGTTTTTACAGCATGAGTGGTCGTGAGTAGATGCGCTTGTTTTGAGATCAAGCGAGAGCTACCTGTAGTGACGTGTGAACATTTGTACATTTGTACAGTGAGTTTATTTGCCCAGTTATATATAATTTGTAGTCAGCAATAGGGGAGTGATTGCTTCCTAAAAGAGCACGAAACATGTGCATTTCTAGACGTATTTGAAAGCGAGTCAGGTAAATAGCTTTTTTTTGTCTTAAAGGTGCAGTGTTATGTCCAATAGGATAGCCACTGTAGCCTACTTGGCCACTGTTAAAACTGTAACTTAAAGCGGGTACAGCCTCGGTGTTCACAGCAAACATGCGCCTGAAGCTGTACATCATTTTTGCAATAACTACCTCATGAAGCTGGTTGAGAGAATGCCAAGAGTGTGCAAAGCTGTCATCAAGGCAATTGGTGGCTAATTTGAAGAATCTAAAATCTAAAATATATTTTGATTTGTTTAACACTTTTTTTGGTTATTACATGATTCCATATGTGTTATTTCATAGTTTTAATGTCTTCACTACAATGTAGAAAATAGTAAAAAAAAAAAAAAAAATGTTGAATGAGTAAGTGTGTCCACACTTTTGACTGGTACTGTAAGTATTCACACCCCTGAGTCAATACTTTGTAGAAGCACCTTTGGCAGCAATTACAGCTGTGAGTCGTTCTGGGTAAGTCTCAACCTCTGTCAAATTGGTTCTTTTCACGTCTTGCCATAGATTTTCAAGTAGATTTAAGTCAAAACTGTAACTCGGCCACTCAGGAACATGCATTGTCTTCTTGGTAAGCATCTCCAATGTAGATTTGGCTTTGTGTTTTTGGTTATTGTCCTGCTGAAACATGAATTCATCTCCTAGTGTGTGGTGGAAAGCAGACTGAACCAGGCTTTTCTTTAGGATTGTGCCTTTGCTTAACTTTTTTTTTTATCCAGAAAAACTCCCCAGTCCTTAATGATTACAAGCATACCCATAACATGATGCAACCACCATTATGCTTGAAAATATGGAGAGTGGTACTCAGTAATGTGTTGTATTGGATTTGCCCCAAACATAACACTTTGTATACAGGACAAAAAGTTTAGGTACCTTACAGATAATTGTATGTGTGGGGTACAGAGATGAGATAGTCATTACAAATAATGTTAAATACTATTATTGAACACAGAGTCCATGCAATTTATTATGTGACTTGTTAAGCAAATTTTTACTCCCAAACTTATTTAGGCTTGCCATAACAATGGGGTTGAATGCTTATTGACTTAAGTCATTTTAGCTTTTCATTTTTAATGAATTATTAAACATTTTAAAAAACATAATTCCACTTTGACATTATGAGGTTATGTGTGTAGGCCAGTGACAAACAAAACTCAATTTAATACATTTTAAATTCAGGCTGTAATACAACAAAATGTGGAAAAAGTCAAGGGGTGTGAATACTTTCTGACGGCACTGTACACTGTGTATTTCAACAAAAAATCTATATTCCTCATCCTAGTCTATCTTTAACAAAACACTGGATATCAGCAACACACTATTCAACTTTAAAGTCCTGACTCTAGAAAATAAATTACCCTCAGATGGCTGTCTGTTTGAACCAGAGAGATATACAGTTGAAGTCGGAAGTTTACATACACCTTAGCCAAATACATTTAAACTCAGTTTTTCACAATTCCTGACATTTAATCCTAGTAAAAATTCCTAGTTTTAGGTCAGTTAGGATCATCATTTTATTTTAAGAATGTGAAATGTCAGAAAAATAGTAAAGAGAATTATTTATTTCAGCTTTTATTTCTTTCATCACATTCCCAGTGGGTCAGACGTTTACATACTTTACATACACTCAATTAGTATTTGGTAGCATTGCCTTTAAATTGTTTAACTTGGATCAAACGTTTCGGGAAGCCCTCCACAAGCTTCCCACAATAACTTGGGTGAATTTTGGCCCATTCCCCCTAACAGAGCTGGTGTAACTGAGTCAGGTTTGTAGGCCTCCTTGCTCGCACACACCTTTTCAGATCTGTCCATAAATGTTCTATGCGATTGAGGTCAGGGCTCTGTTATGGCCACTCCAATACCTTGACTTTGTTGTCCTTAAGCCATTTTGCCACAACTTTGGAAGTACGCTTGGGGTCATTGTCCATTTGGAAGAGCCATTTGCGACCAATCTTTAACTTCCTGACTGATGTCTTGAGATGTTGCTTCAATATATCCACATAATTTTCCCGCCTCATGATGCCATCTATTTTGTGAAGTGCACCAGTCCCTCCTGCAGCAAAGCACCCCCACAACATGATGCTGCCACTCCCGTGCTTCATGGTGGTGATGGTGTTCTTCGACTTGCAAGCCTCCCCCTTTTTTCTCCATACATAACGATGGTCATTATGGCCAAACAGTTCTATTTTTGTTTCATCAGAGCAGAGGACATTTCTCCAAATAGTATGATCTTTGTCCCCATGTGCAGTTGCAAACCGTAGTCTGGCTTTTTTTATGGCGGTTTTGGAGCAGTGGCTTCTTCCTTGCTGAGCGGCCTTTCAGGTTATGTTGATATAGGACTCGTTTTACTGTGGATACAGATACTTTTGTACCTGTTTCCTCCAACATATTCACAAGGTCCTTTGCTGTTGTTCTGGGATTGATTTGCAGTTTTTGCACCAAAGTATGTTCATCTCTAGGAGACAGAATGCGTCTCCTTCCTGAGTGGTATGACGGCTGCGTTGTCCCATGGTGTTTATACTTGCGTACTATTGTTTGTACAGATGAACGTATTACCTTCAGGCATTTGGAAATTGCTCCCAAGGATGAACCAATTTTTTTATGAGGTCTTGGCTGATTTCTTTTCATTTTCCCATGATGTCAAGAAAAGAGGCAGTGAGTTTGACGGTAGGCCTTGAAATACATCCACAGGTGCACCTCCAATTGACTCAAATGATTAGCCTATTAGTCAATTAGCCTATCAGAAGCTTCTAAAGCATGACATAATTTTCTAGAATTTCCCAAGCTGTTTAAAGGCACAGTCAACTTAGTGTATGTGAACTTCTGACCCACTGGAATTGTCATACAGTGAATTATAATTGAAATAATCTGTCTGTAAACAATTGTTGGAAAAAGGACTTGTATCATGCACAAAGTAGATGTCCTAACCGACTTGCCAAAACTATAGTTTGTTAACAAGACATTTGTGGAGTGTTTGAAAAATGAGTTTTAATGACTCCAACCTAAGTGTATGTAAACTCTGACTTCAACTGTAGAGGTATTGTCTGTCTCAGTCCAATCCTCGGGGAAATGTCTTTAGCTGGGAAAACAAATGTATCCTTCTGCAAGGGATTTTATGGGAACCCTGAAACGTGCATTTCTGACTTCTCTAAGTTTTATGTCCGATTAATCACAAGTGAAGCATTGTCAGCCGGACATGCTCCCGAGTGGCGCAGCGGTCTAAGGCACTGCATCTCAGTGCAAGAGGCGTCACTGGTCACCACAGTCCCTGGTTTGAATCCAGGCTGTATCACATCCGGCCTTGATTGGAGACCCAAAGGGCGGCGCACAATTGGCAAAGCGTCGTTCGGGTTTGACCAGAGTAGGCTGTCATTGTAGGTCTTCCCTGTGGCTCAGTTGGTAGAGCATGGTGTTTGCAACGCCAGCATGGTGTGTGCAATGCCAGGGTTGTGGGTTTGATTCCCACGGGGGGCCAGTACAAAAAAAAAAAATGCATGAAATGAAATGTATGCACTCACTAGTGTAAGTCACTCTGGATAAGAGCGTCTGCTAAATTACTAAAATGTTTGTGAAAATTGTAAATAAGAATTTGTTCTTAACTGACTTGCCTGGTTAAATAATTAAAAAAAAGTACAATTAGATCCTGATTGAGGATGATATCATAGGGAATAAGCTTTCCCTATTTCATCAGATAAGAATGGGATTAACAGATGACCGAAGATATTTGTGTTCGCTAAGTTCACTGGTGAAGTCTTCAAACTGACGGCAGGTATTTATGGTGATACTGTTAAGAAATGATGACTGATCTACCAGTAGAATGCAGATCTATTACATGGTTACTTGATGTAACCTTTATTTATATGGGGGAAGTCTCATTTGAACAATGTCTCTTTTGCAAGGTAGCCCTGCTTCACAAAAAATACAAAGTACTGTACATAACAAGGAATTATTGACATAATTATAACAAACGAAGGTGAGAGCATGAGAAATACAAAAATAAAATGATAAAAAACACATACCAGGTCATGAATGGTGAAGTGACAGTGTAGATAAACGGGGGTGACATGAACTTATCAATTCAACCTACTTCAGTGGTCCAATGATCCATGGTGGTATGTAAAGAGAAACACTGTTATAACACAATGTCATACATTTTTCAACACTAGCAATTAGTGAAATCCAAATCACCTCCGGCTCTTGATGGAGAAGAAAAAGAGAGTTACTAAATGAGTACCGCCCCGTAGCACTCACTTCTGTCATCATGAAGTACTTTGAGAGACTAGGCAATCATATCACCTCCACCTTACCGGACACGCTAGACCCACTTCAGTTTGCATACCACCCCAACAGGTCCACAGACGATGCAATCGCCATCACACTGCACACTGCCCTATCCCATCTGGACAATAGGAATACCTACGGCACTATGTAAGAATGCTGTTCATTGACTACAGCTCAGCATTCAACACCATAGTACCCTCCAAGCTCATCATCAAGCTGGAGGCCCTGGGTCTCAACCCCGCCCTGTGCAATTGGATCCTGGACTTTCTGACGGGCCGCCCCCAGGTGGTGCAGGTAGGAAACAACATCTCCACTTCGCTGACACTCAACACTGGGGCCCCATAAGGGTGCGAGCTCAGCCCCCTGTTCACCCACGACTGCGTGGCCATGCATGCCTCCAACTCAATTATCAAGTTTGCAGACGACACAACAGTAGTGGGCTTGACTACCAACAATGACGAGACAGCCTACAGGGAGAAGGTGAGGGCACTCGGAGTGTGGTGTCAGGAAAACAACCTCTCACTCAACGCCAACAAAACAAAGGAGATGATCGTGGACTTCAGGAAACAGCAGAGGGAGCACCCCCCTATCCACATCGAAGGGACAGCAGTGGAGAAGGTGGAAAGTTTTAAGTTCCTCGGCGTACACATCACAGACAAACTGAAATGGTCCACTCACACAGACAGTGTGGTGAAGAAGGCGCAACAGCGCCTCTTCAATCTCAAGAGGCTGAAGAAATTTGGCTTGTCACCCAAAACCCTAACAAACTTTTACAGATGCACAATCGAGAGCATCCTGTCGGGCTGTATCACAGACTAGTACGGCAACTGCACCGCCCTCAACCGCAAGGCTCTCTAGAGGGTGGTGCAGTCTGCACAACGCATCACCGGGGGCAAACTACCTGCCCTTCATGACACCTACAGCACCTGATGTTACAGGAAGGCCAAAAAGATCATCAAGGACAACAACCACCCGAGCCACTGCCTGTTCACACCGCTACCATCCAGAAGGCGAGGTCAGTACAGATGCATCAAAGCTGGGAACGAGAGACTGAAAAACATCTATCTCAAGGCCTTCCGACTGCTAAACGGCAATCACTAACTCAGAGAGGCTGCTGCCTACATTGAGACCCAATCACTGGCCACTTTAATGAATGGATCACTAGTCACTTTAAACAATGCCACTTTAAATAATGCCACTTTAATAATGTTTACATATCTTACATTACTCATATCAAATGTATATTCTGTATTTTATACCATTTATTGCACCTTGCCTATGCCGCTCAGCCATCGCTCATCCATATTTTTATATGTACATATTCTCATTCACCCCTTTAGATTTGTGTGTATTAGGTAGTTGTTGGGGAATTGTTAGATTACTTCTTAGATATTACTGCACTGTCGGAACTAGAAGCACAAGCATTTCGCTACACTCACAATAACATCTGCTAATCATGTGTATGTGACCAATAAAATTGGTACAGTATACAGGCAACCAATGATATTGTGCTTCACGATTCAGGCCTGCTCTCTTTGTTCACTTAATTAAAACACACACACACACACACACGCACGCACGCACGCACGCACGCACGCACACACACGCAGGCTGTTACGGATACAGGTATCCTGTGTGTGTATTTTCTTTTCTTCTCCCCTATTCACAGGTGTCGCCAATCAGTCACCAATCAGTCGGCAATCAGAAGACACTTGCTCCTTTTCCCTTACCCAATCACATCCTCTTTCCCTTGGTTTAAAAACCCAGTCAGTTGTTTTCTCTGGAGCTCAATCTCTCTGTGTCTCAATCTCTCGCTATCCCGCTCTCTTTGGATTGAGCGCTCTTTTGGTTTTTGTTGCTACATGACACATTTGTCCGGAATTATGTGAGTATGTAATTGTTGTGCTTCATGACTGTTTGTTTGTTGGTGGGAAAAGGGGTTACCAAGACAAGTTGCCCATGGGCATACACTACCCGTATGTAAACTTTGTCTAAATACCCTAGTTAGAACTGGGTGGACTACCCACTGTATTTTTGGTTAGTTAACTAACTGTTCTTAAAGCAGGCTAGTCTAGCTTAGGGGTGTTTTTGGATATTTCTTTCTTTCCTTGAATCCAGCCCGGCCCCTCTTCCCGCCCCCCTTTACCGTGTTTTTACCAAATAAACCTGTAGTTTTAAGTTGTCTGTGGTTTGTTCTCACTGTTCCTTTTCACTGTTATTATTTGCATGAGTTATGTTACAGGTCTTGTTTCCATCCCCCCCTAGACTGCAGGGCCAAAGGGATTCGTAACACAGGAACACATGCACACAAAAGACTGAAATGCCTTTGTTGTCTGACCTTGACAATTTAATGCTTGGAAGGCAGGGGAAAAATGCTTCCACAGCATCCTGAGCCCCACTCAATACATACACAGAGCTCTTAGGCTGCAGGGAGGGAGTCCAACGGTGCTATTGACTCTCTCCCCAACTTGACATGCCTAGCCAATAGAGGAAAGCCTTTCAAAACCAACAGATCTGTATTCATTGGTACACCCTGTTCATTCTGTACTCTGGATTTCTGAAGAGCATCTTAGTCAAAGCCAAGGCTCTTTGCATGATAACCGTCTCATCACAGAGATGGAATTACTATCAGCAGGATCCCATTAAATTAGATTTTCTCGATACGGAGGGAAATAGAACATGTATCTGGAGGAAGTAGATTAATCATAGATTTTTGTATTTTTTTACAAAGAACGTAACCAAAAAAAGATTCCCCCTGTCTTACAAAAACGAATACGGGTCCAGTCCAAACTTTCATGATTTGAGTATATGTCCGTTCATACTACAAGTGCCACCGTAGCTGTCCCTTAACATGTCATGAGTGTGTGTGCATGACAGCACAGAGCCAACTGAAAGGCACACTTTAGGGCCACCCAAACAGGGGTTTGGAGATGTGAAGTCACCACATCTACACTAATGATAGCAACATGCACTGAGAGATATTGCAGAAGCCTATTCTGACTACGATCACTCAATCACATAAATTGCTCGTTCACATAACCACAATATTCATATCTACCTAAAACATTTAAGGTTACTCTGTAATATGAGTTTGGACAGAGTGGTTGATTGAATCCCAGCTGTCATACATTGAGGCCATAAGTTCCCTGGCTGTATGAAGTCCTACTCACCAAAGAGACTGTCCCTCTCATAGAAACAGCTGGGGGTGCTGATGGAGAGATGGCATGGTTATATCATGTATAAAAGAGCATTTCAATGTATGATCTGAAAGTACATGACATCATTTCATTTGTGTGCGGTGATAATTGGTTAAAAAAAAATAGGTGGGTAAACTCTAATCGCCTGGTTGCGGTGGGAAAAAAAAGTAACGCTCCTTATACTTTCAATGCATTTTTTCCACAAAAGGTGGGTAAACTGCATTTATCCTCCACTACACCACCGGATGTAAGGAAACAACTCCATTCAACCTTTTATATGGATTAATACATTACATACTGTACTGTAGTTCAGAGTTTATAGTTCAGATTTTATAACAGTTCATAATGTGCGAGGTATCCCCAAATGGACAACTATGCAGATGAATATTTTTATTTAAATGAGGCACAGCATAATCTCCAACTCCCTCATCTTTGAGATCAAAGTCATCATGTACTATACTTAGCTATGGACTAGCTCTTAATGTGAGGCCTGATGACCCATTTTCTTATGCTCTCATAATTAGCACTACTACACTCAATTATACCCAGAATATATTCACCTTGTTCTGTTAAATATCACCAATATTTAAGGAAAGTCCAAATTGATATTTAAATAAACCCATTATTACACACAGCAGGATCCAATACATAACAAATAATGGATGTAAAAAATAATTATCTGCTCCCAGAACATAATACTATATTTGTAGTACAAGTACATATTGAAGTTCACTTTACTTGTCACTATGACATGTTTATTTTGTATACTTCATCCCTGAAGTAAAACAAAAAGTAGCCTCTGTTAAAAATAAAACCCCACAGAAGGCAAGCAGTCAATAAGGCTCCAACCTATTGATTCAACCTCATGCTTTGGTAAAAAAAAATAGGTGGCTGGGGAGATGCAGCGGTAGAGCTAGGGTCAGTGGTATTTACCTGACCTTCACACACACACACATTAAAGAGGAGTGAGACATGGCCAACTGGTTCGCTTTGAGGCTGTCTTTTCCTTTCCAAGTTAGGGTCCTATGGGAATGAGAGTAGAAAGACCACACACACACCTGTCAAATTGTTATTCTATTGTATTAGGAGCGAGGCTTTTGTGAAGGTAACATGAGTAGGTAATAATGACGTGCATTTTATTGCCTGTACATTGATCACATATCGTACAGATAATGGGACCTGAGGTCATTGCCTGAAGTCTACAATTGTGTTTTTGTCCTTTCTTTTTTATGAAGGACCTTTTCAGATTCTATGACTTTGGTAAATACTATTTGTTTTATAGCAAAAATCCATCCAGCTCCGTTTTGTCACAGTACAGTATGTTGAAGTCGGCCAAGGAACCCATGCATTGAGACAGGGTGAATCAATTCACTGTGGCATGATGTCATATAGTCTTTGATAACAGTTGTAACCACCATCCAGCTGCCATAAACATATACTGTAAAAAAAATGTTAAAATCCTGCAGCAAAAGTATTCTAAAGACTATTCAGAGTGTCACCCTGACACCAGGCATTACATTCACATAAGAGCAAGGACATGGCTGCTGAAAGTGCTGCCAAGAGAAATAACTTAGATAATCTGTCCTGTATGGAGAAAAGACGACTCCTAAAGCTACCCCAGGGAACATGATTCATCATTGTCATTCGGGCCACCAACATTTTTTTTCAGCTTGATGAAGAATCTTAAAAAAAACTACCATGCAAGAACCTCAACTCTTTATTAAAACATTTTGAATGTAGACATTTATAGTTTAGATAATTACATTGTAGTAAGATATCAAATTTAGCCCATCAGCTTTGAGTCCTGAAAGTCAAAATGAAGGCGTTGTGGTTGGAAACACCTCTCTGTCCTTTGCAGCACAAAGCTTATGAATACATCTCATTGTCGATACCGGGTAGGGCAGAGTTCAATAGCTAATGCTGGAAGAAGAATACAGAGCACATTAGAGCTTAGGAAAATTCAATACCAATTAATGCAGGGGTTAAAGCCAGTGACAACGTTAGGCCTGGGCTTCAGCCCTGGATGTTTTTGGTCCAGCCCCAAACCGTTTTATTTTTTTATTACATATTTTATTTCAGACTGTACGTCTGATATGAGTTTCCATAACCCCACATCACTTGCGCTATGCAGTATTTTTTAATTTTTATTGACACATTTTGATGACAAAAATAAAAAATACAATATACTGTGCTAGGCAGTAGCAGGCACTGCAAGAAGCCCTTGGAGTGATGCACCTTTGCCTGCTGTGATTGGTCGAGATTTCACAACGCAATGGACCGCTCAAGTCCCTTGACCCCACCTTTACAGTGCCGGTTAGATGTCAAGTCATCACAGAGTTTCTAAACCCAGAGGTGCAACATCGCGAGACATCTGGGAACGCTTACAAAACAGACCAAACATGGTCTGAGAAGTCAATGATGCAAGTGAGAAATTCTTCCTTAGTTGTTAATTTTCTCGAAATGTAAAGGCACAACGTAGATTCGAGCCAATGTCTAAAACAGTTGAACATGTTACTACTCCAACCTCGTAAAAGTGACAAACTAACACGTTTTAATTTTAATTGACTTGACATGCACAGTTATGCACGAGACGACCGTTAGACTTCATAAAGTGTTTACGCTCATGAGTTTAACTAGCCAACATCACCATGAAACCGCCTACAAATGTAATCTGGGATTTATATTGGAGAAGCAGTTTCTGCCTATCTTCATACTGTACTGTCTTTGAAGTCATCACTCAGCAAAACGCCTGTCACTCAGTCAGAGCCTGCAGCATAGCACATAGCAATTATGGATATTCAGAACTTCTTCTGCAAGAGAGGCAAAAAAAGCAAGCAGGTTGAGCACAAGCAGGCAATAGTGAATGAGGTGGAGACTGCAGAACAGCCAGAAAGTCAACGTGCAGCAGCAACAGAGTTAGTCTCCGGTTTGTGCAGAGTAGCGTTAGTTAACTAGCTAGCTAGTCTAACCTTAGCATAAGGATTGGCTAATGCTAATAAACTAGCATTAGCGCTCAGCATCCATTAGCTATTGGTTATCAGCCAGAGTTATTTAACAGTATAATTAGTGAATGGGCAAGCGAAGGTTGATATAAGTCATCATATTAGGAAAAGTGTTTATTTCCAGCAGGTGTATTTCATGGGTTTAATTTATGTAGCTGGCTTGGCTGGCTAGTCGCTTCAGTAGCTACTGGTTGGCTGGCTAGCTGAGACCAAAGAGATGAGAGAACTTTTTACTGACTGAAGCATATATCTTCTGACAGTAACACAGTGCACCCCTGTGGACTGAAGCTGAACTTTACTACAACTAGATATTTAACCCTGTTTAAAATGGGCAATGTTGAGGAGGTAGAAGTGACGAAATGGAATTAATCATAGAGGTCTTATAACCTAATCCATTCTACAGGTAGCATGATTGGCTCATGTCTGTTATTCCATATAGGCTATGTAATCTAAGTGAAACTCACTTAGATAATATCTTTGATGATACAGTGGTAGCAATACATGGTTATAACATTTACTGAAAAGACAGAAATGCCAACGGGGGCCGTGTTGCGGTCTATATAAAGAACCACATTCCTGTAAAGCTTAGAGACGATCTAATGTTAAATACTGTTAAAGTAATATGGCTACAGGTTCATCTGCCTCACCTAAAGCCCATTCTTGTGGGAAGCTGCTATAGACCACCGAGTGCTAAGTCAGTATCTGAATAATATGTGTGAAATGCTTGATAATGTATGTGATATCAACAGAGAAGTATATTTTCTGGGTGATTTAAATATTGACTGGCTCTCATCAAGCTGCCCACTCAAGAAAAAACATAACTGTAACCAGTGCCTGCTACCTGGTTCAGGTTGTCAGTCTAACTATCAGGGTATTTACAAACAGCACAGGAATTAAATCAACATGTATTGATCACATCTTTACTAATGCTGTAGAAATGTGCTTTAAAGCAGTATCCAAATCCATAGGATGTAGTGATCACAATATAATAGCCATATTACCAAAGTTCCAAAGGCTGGGTCTAATATAGTGTATAAGAGGTCTTTATCTAATACCATCTGTAAATATTTTAAATTGATGCTCAAAAACCTATAGAATCATATTTATAGTTGTTCAAGGCTCAAACTCCCATGATTCCATTCGGCAAAACCAACCCCACCATAACTGTCGAATTTACAGTTCCAGCTGCCATTACGCCCTTTCCAAATAACCTATCCAAATAACCTATACTTTTCATCAGTTTCAATAGGCCTACAGTGTTGTTGGATGGTTGCTTGGACAGTTGCTAAGGCTGTATTTGGCTGTTATTTTTTGCTAATGTTAGCATCAAAGATACAGCAGGCTTCAATCATGAGAGACTAGGATTCCATAGTGAATTGCCTGTAAATTTCATAATAAATGTTGTATTCTTATATACTAACAGCATAGTAACTGGTTAAAGTGGTGGAATTGGCCTTATGTATCATGATCAAGGTAAGACCCAAGTGCAGACTGTGTGAAGTAACAATGCTTATTGTAACCACAGGGGCAGGCAAACGACAGGTCAAAACAGGCAGGGGTCGATAATCCAGAGCAGAGGCCAAGGTACAGGACGGCAGGCAGGCTCAGGGTCAGAGACAGGCAGTGGTCAGGCGGGCGGGTACAGGGTCAGGAAAGGCAAAGGTCAAAAACCAGCAGGATGAGAAGAGAGACTATGGAAAAACAGGAGCTGAGACAACATTGGTAGGCTTGAACAAACAAGACGAACTGGCAACAGACAAACAGAGAACACAGGTATGAATACACAGGGGACAATGGGGGAAGATGGGTGACACCTGGAGGGGGGTGGAGACAAGGACAGGTGAAACAGATCAGGGCGTGACATTATGTGTCCTCAATTGTTATGTAATCTTAAAGTCTGTCATGTTTGGAGTTGTGTGGCTCTGTTATGGACACGTACATTTTTCTTTACAGTTGAGTTGCCCTGGTGGTGTCAGTATACAGTAACTTTAAAACTAACTAATGACATGTTGCACCTTTACCTTGCTACCTTGCAGATGAGACAAATAGGCGTACAGATGAAAACAGCAGACCAGTGGAGCATTTAGAACAGCAGCAGCCAGGGGCAACTGGTAGGGAAGAGGATGATTTAGGTGACCAACACCCTCTTCCCTCTCCCATGGCTGCTGCATTTGGAGACATTTTTGAGATGACTACATCAGGATAGCTATCTAATAGGAAGTTAGCTATCGGATTACATTTAATTCACAAGGCCAAACAGTGTGTACAGTTAGTTAGCTAGCTAGCAGCTCAGTTGAGTGAGCCTACAAAGTGGCCTACTCTAGCCAACGAGCTATATAATAATACTATTTGGACTCATCAGACCAAAGAACATATTTCCACCGGTCTAATGTCCATTGCTCGTGTTTCTTGGCCCAAGGAAGTCTCTTCTTATTATTAGTGTCCTTTCGTAGTGGTTTCTTTGCAGCAATTCGACCACGAAGGCCTGATTCACGCAGTCTCCTCTGAACAGTTGATGTTGAGATGTGTCTGTTACTTGAACTCTGTGAAGCATTTATTTTGGCTGCAATCTGAGGTGCAGTTAACTCTAATGAACTTATCCTCTGCAGCAGAGGTAACTCCCGGTCTTCCTTTCCTGTGGCGGTCCTCATAAGAGCCAGTTTCATCATAGCGCTTGATGTTTTTTGCGACTGCACTTGAAGAAACGCTCAAAGTTCTAGAAATGTTCCGCATTGACTAACCTTCATGTCTTAAAGTAATGATGGACTGTCATGTCTATTTGCATATTTGAGCTGTTATTGCCATAATATGGATTTGGTATAGTACCAAATAGGACTGTCTTCTATATACCACCCCTACCACAACACAACTAATTGGCTCAAACATATTAGGTGTGACGTGGTAAGGTTGGACCCAGGTGACGAGAAGAGACCAGACGAGGAATCAGTGGTTGAGGGTAAACATAATACTTTACTGAGATACAGTAGCTGCAGGATCACAGTACATTTGAAAAAACACAGTCTCAAACTCATTCAGAAAACCAACGCACACGGTAAACAATTCAAGCTTCTGCAAAGGACCACAGAAAACACACCTCTTTTAACAGGGACACAATCATGACATAATAAGACACACCTGAGTCCAATAAAAGTCTCTAGGGCGGTCTCTGTCGCACTCTGGTGCCAGGAGGAACCATGACAGTACCCCACCCCTCTAGGAGCGTCTCCAGCTGCGGAGCCATGATGACCACCACGTAGTTGTTTGAAGTCTCTAACAGGACCCGGATCCAGGATGTCCCGGGCATGCCCCCATGCCCGCTCCTCGGGACTGTAGCCTTCCCAGTCTACCAGGTACTGCAGGGTCGAGCCTCCAACAGACACCGGACCGTTTAGGTCGTGCGGCCATCCACAAGTTGAGGGGACGGAAGAGCAGGTGTGGGGGGAGAGAATGGACTGGTCCTTACCAGCTTGAGACGGGAGACATGAAAGGACAGACAGACCCTCATGGACCTGGGAAGCTGGAGACGATAGGTGACCAGGTTGATGCGACTCAGGATCTTGAATGGTTCTATGTAGCGTGGAGCGAGCTTCCGCGACTCCACCTTTAAGGGAAGATCACAGGTGGACAGCCACACTCATTGAACTGGTCAGAGGAGTTGAAGAGGTCTTCGGTGCCGGTTTGCCTGGTGTTGGTGTCGGGCAAAGGAGCGGAGCAAGGAGGATCTCGCTCTGATCCAGGTGCGGCGACATCGTCAAATGAACGCCTCGGCTGATGGCACCCCCGCTTCAGCCTCTTGTTCAGGAATTGGGCTGGAGGACGAACCCGAACTGGCACTCGAATGGCAACAGTCCAGTGGACGAGTTCGGCAGTGTGTTATGAGCATATTCCGCCCAGATGAGGAACTTGCTCCAGTTACTGGCCTGAGTGGAGACAAAACAGTGGAGCAACTTCTCCAGCTCCTGGTTGGCCCGTTCAGTTTACCCATTCGACTGTGGGTGGAACCCCAAAGAGAGACTCACCAACGCCCCCAACAGGGAGCAGAAGGCCTTAAAATACCGTGCAACAAACTGCGGCCCACGATCTGAGACAATGTCTTGGAGAAGTCAAAAGACATGGGTAATCATGAGATCAGCGGTCTCCTTCACTGAGAACAATGAGGAGAACGAGGAGGACTGTAGCTCGAACACCAGAGAGCAGTGAGGAACCCCTTGCATCCTCCCGAGTGGTTGTCATACCGCTCTGGGGCTGGGATATTGGGTTCCCGGTGCAGATTCCCTGGAGGAACTACAGCGATGCCTGTAGCACTGGGTGATGAGACTTGGGCATTGACTCCTCCTGGGTTGGGTTTGGACTGTGGCTGGAGGAAGTCGGTAAGTGCCCAGAGGGTCTCTGATATTTGGGAGAGTTGTTCTTGCTGCCACCCCAGCAGTGCTCCTTGGTGGGTTACAACATTCCTGATCTGGGGGATCTCTGCTGGGTCGATGTTGGAGGCAGAAGCTTGCTGTGACGTGGTAAGGTTGGACCCAGGTGCAGAGAAGAGACCAGACAAGGAATCAGTGGTTAAGGATAAACATCATTCTTTACTGAGATACGGTAGCCACAGCATTACAGTACACTTGAAAAAACAACACTAAGTCTCAAACTCACTCAGGAAACGAACGCACACGGTAAACAATTTAAGCTTCTGCAAAGGACCACAGAAAACACAATCATGACATAATTTACACCTGAGTCAAATAAAAGTCTCTAGGGAGGTCTCTGGTGCCAGGAGGAACCATGGCATTAGAAAGGAAAGAAATTCCACAAATTAACTTTTAACAAGGCACACCTGTTAATTGAAATGCATTCCAGACTACCTCATGAAGGTGGTTAACCTCTAGAGGACCCCTTCGAGATAAAATCCCGTTAACGGGATTGGTTGGACAACAACCAGTGAGATAGCACGGCGCGAAATTCAAAAAAAGTATTATACAGCATTTTAAAGATACTCTACTCGTTAATCCAATCACATTGTCCGATTTCAAAAAGGCTTTACGGTGAAAGCAAAACATTAGATTATTTTAGGATAGCACATTAGCAAAAAAAAAAGCCATTTTCCAAGCACGGATAGCCGTCACAAAACCAGATATACAGCTAAAATTAAGCACTAACCTTTGACAATCTTCATCAGATGACACTCCTAGGACATCATGTTAGACAATACATGCATTTTTTGTTCGATCAAGTTCATATTTATATCCAAAAACCCAATTTTTACATTGGCGTGTGACGTTCAGAAAATGTTTTCTCCCCATAACTCCCGGTGAATAGGCACATACATTTACAGAAGAACTCATAAATGTTGACAAAATGTATAACAATTATTTAAAGAATTAGAGATAATCTACTCCTTTATGCAACCACTTTGTCAGATTTCAAAATAACTTTACGGAAAAAGCACATTGTTCAATATTCTGAGTACAGAACTTAGCCTTCAATGCTAAGCTATACAGTTAGCCTACAACCACGGTGTCGACAAATCTCTAAAAATATGATCGAAGTATTTTCTTACCTTTGCTGATCTTCGGCGGAATGCACTCGGAAGGGCACCCACTTCCACAGGAAATGTTAATTTGTTCTGCAAAGTCCATCATTTATGTCCAAATACGTCCGTTTTGTTGACCCATCCAGAACACTTTACAATGCCATGTGGCGTGGACGCAAATCCATAGATGAAATGGTCAAAAGTTCCATTACCGTTTGTAGAAACACGTCAAACGATGTTTACAATCAATCCTTTAGGGTATTTTTTTACGTAAAATTGCGATAATTTTACAACCGGGCAATAGGTTTTCATCCCAGAAGAAAAATAAAAAACAACGAAGTCACGTGCACGCGCGTCATAAGACACCTGTCCTCAGACTGGCCAGTGATTGACTGAGCCACAATTTTCTGCCCGGTAACAGGTGACGGATGAAACCAGTTCCTAAAGATTGTTGACAGCCAATGGAAGAGTTAGGAGGTGCAACGTAAATCCTATGTCACTGTAGTTTTTCAAGGGATTCAAAAGAAACTACATTTCTCATTTCTCCCACTTCCTGATTCAATTTTTCTCAGGTTTTTTGCCTGCCATATGAGTTCTGTTACACTCATAGACACCATTCAAACAGTTTTAGAAACTTCAGAGTGTTTTCTATCGAAATCTACTAATAATATGCATATTCTATTTTCTGGGCCAGAGTAGTAACCTGTTTAAATTGGGTACGTTTTTCATCCGGCCGTGAAAATACTGCCCCCTAGCCCCAACAGGTTTTAAGAGAATGCCAAGAGTGTGCAAAGCTGTCATCAAGGCAAAGGGTGGCTACTTTGAAGAATCCAAAATATAAAAAATATATTTTAATTTGTTTAACACTTTTTTGGTTTCTACATGATTCCATATTCGTTATTTCATAGTTACAATGTAGAAAATAGTCAAACTAAATTAAAACCCTTGAATGAGTAGGTGTGTCCAAACTTTTGACTGGTACTGTATATCCACTGTTATGCACATGAGTTTATCCTGGTGTTATGCTACACCTGCAAGGTAGTCCCAGAAGCCGGCGAATTCTTTGACGCATTACAGAGTTTGTACTTTTTTTCCAGAGTAGAGAGACCCACAATAGCTACTGTAATTGAGTACTGTCAGTGTCTGCTGTGCCAGATGGGAAGGTGCAAGTTACCTGAATGTAATATATTTATATTGTATTATTATAAAATTAGTAGAAAAATATATATGGGAAAATATGAACAAAAAATATGATAAATTAATATATTTATTGATCTTAGTCTGAATATTATACCTGTACCTGTGTAACGGCCATTGGAAAATGACAAACTAAATTAAAGTTAGACACAAAAAAAAACGTATTAGATCTAGGGCTCTATTCAATCCAAATCGCGGAAATGTTGTATTACAGCGTGATTGAAATTTAAAGGCAATGTTCCCTAGTGGAGACTGTATTCACGGTAAACACTGCATATGTCAGCTCAATCGGGAAATGTACCTTTACATTTCTAGCGCGCAATTTGTAAAACTTCAGCGATACAGAATGAATAGAGCCCCTAATCTCTCAATGTTTATCTCAAAGTGCAACAAATTCATGCATTTAGCTGTTGAAATACCTTGTTTTTTTTACTGGCTTTGGGCTAAGCCCCAAATGTCTTCAAAACGTAGAAACGCCAGTGGTTGAAGCTAGCCTTGACATAGCAGTTAGCGTTTCCGTCTTGAATAGGGAGAGAGGCACTTGAACACAGCCCATGGAGACCGGTAGGCTAGCTGCACAATCGATACATGAGTTTGCTTTTCTTTCTCTATCTTTCTCCCTTTCTCTTTGTGTGGATCATACTGAAGCAGATCAATTCAATAGCAGAATGTTCCATGCAATAATCCAAAGAGTTGAATAGCCCTCCTCCATCTCTGCTTTATAGAGAAACTGTATTCTAAAACAGTTTGAAGTGGATAATGATCATTGTGGTTTCCCATTTCTATTAGAATTGGGTATATCAACAACAGATCTGATAAAAGGCTTCTCTGGTTCAAGTACCTTGTATTTATAAATCTTTCCCTCTTTATCCAAACATAATCTAAGCATTTTCACAGAGACTGCAAACGTATATTCTCAATGCTCATTTCCTAATGCTCACTTTGGAACTTAGTATAAAGAGGGAACGTTTTAACTTTTAATTTGTCAACTGTTCAATACTTTGGTAAAGAAAGTCACTACTTATCTATTTGAACATGTCCTGTTGTGAGATGATTGGCTCACACCACTGGTTAGGAGTGTGAGATGAGTGTGTCTATAGAGCGAACTGGGGATTAGCTGCAGAAGATCAATGTGTTCCTTCTCCTCAGGCATGGAAAACCACTGCCTGTTCACCCCCTGGAATTGCATGTCCATCCCTTCCATAATGAAGGCCTGAGACCTACCAGGGAAATTATAATATTTTGGACCATGTTGTCTTCTATTAATAAAATTGTGGTACCCTTTCTTTTGGTATGCATTATTGTGCTTTAGATCAGGGTTTCCTAAACTCGGTCTTGGGGCCCCCCCGGGTGCACGTTTTGGTTTTTGCCCTAGCGCTACACAGCTGATTCAAATAATCAAAGCTTGATGATGAGTTGTGTGCTTGGGCAAAAACCAAAACGTGCACCAAGGGGGGGCCCCAGGACCGAGTTTGGGAAACCCTACTTTAGATCAACAGTTTACTTGGTCATTAAAATACATACAGATTAAATATATATATATATCGATATATATATATGTATCTTACCATGAGAATCTGTGAGAAGTGTGATTCAGTGTGTATCCTGTATAATGTATTGCAATGTGTATTCAGAGGGCCTCCCAGTCGGAGGAACCCAGAGTAGTAGTGGAGTACTCTGTGGAGACCAGTGAGTCACAAGCCTCATTTCCTCTTCCTCCAGATGCATCCAAGAAGTCCCAGGAAGTCCCAGCGGAGGACTTTGACATCGACATGGACGCCCCGGAGACTGAGAAGGCGGCCGTCGCCATTCAATCGCAGTTCCGGAAGTTCCAGACTAAGAAGAAGACTGACGACAAGTCATAGTGGCCACAGGGTTTCCCTGTAGCTGTGGAGACCTGGCAGGGGTGGCTTGGTGTGGTGGCGTTTGCATGTATACATATTCATACCGTACGAACTCAAGAGGTGGGGTGAGGGGAGAAAGCAAGGCAGAAGCCTGTCGATCACTGACATGTCTGTGAAACTCCATACGTAACCTATTATTTCATTGCTGTATCAATAAATGGCAAAGTTCTGAAGATTGGTTTTCTGTCCCGCCATTTTGTCCATTCATGGTGTGTAGCTTGTATAATGTGTTAGAGAATGTATTTTGTATTTCAGCTTTTTACCTCCATCATCCCTTCTGTATTTATCAGGTTCTCTCTATGTAGAATAGAAGACAATTTCACCACATTATAATATAAATGCAATTTTCTTATCCTCATGGCACCCTCTGGCTATGATCTACTGTGTAACAATGTACATTGAATTTAAATAAACATTCTGCGTGGACAAGTGCATATGTCAATATAGCAATTTGAAAGCGAGTAAATGACCTGTAGATATATATCAAGCATGCCATGTTATTGTAAGCTACTAGGCTATCTATGATGGGGACTTGGTCATAACCCTGTGGAACTCTAAAAAGAGAAGGAGGATGAGGAGCACCACTCTCCTACGTTGTCTTCCCTCCCCTCTTCCTCAGTGTCACCATCCCCATTAACAATTCTCCTTCTTCGATTCTGTCCTCCTCCTTCTGACTTGTGGTTGTTAGAGCTCTCCTTACTTACAAATCACTTCATTCGTAACTATCTAGGAGTTTTTCCCCTTTACACTGTGATTAATATCTTATTGGCTATTGAATGTTTTAGAAGGGTCATCGCTACGCTGCCTTCTAAATCCCAATAACTTAGCAAGTTAGATACAGTGAGTCAGGTCCAGAATTATTGGATCCCTTGATGAAGATGAGCAAAATAAAGTACTGAGCTACAGTATTTTGTATGCTCAAAGAGAAAGAGATTTTGTTTAACAAGTAATACAAATAATTCTTAAAAAGATAGGAGTCAAAATGATTAACAACCCTGATTTCAATGCCTCACCTTGAGAGGATAATGGCACTGAGCCTTTTTCAAAAATGTTTGATGAGATTGGAGAACACATTGGGAGAGATCTTAGACTATTCCTCCATACAGAATCTTTCCAGATCCTTGATATCCTTCATCTGCCCTCTTCATTTCAAACCACAGGTTTTCAATGGGGTTCAAGTCCAGAGACTGAGCAATGCAGAATTTAGATTTTGTGGTCAATTGACCATTTCTTTGTGGATTTTGTGTCCTTGGGACATTATTATTATTTTCTTGCTGGAAGATCCACTTGCAGCCAAGTTTTAGCCTCCTGGCAGAGGCAACCTGCTTTTTGGCAAAAATGTCCTGGTACTGGGTAAAGTTCATGATGCTGTTGACGTTAACAAAGGCCCCAGGACTAGTGGAAGCAAAATAGCCCCATAACATCAAAGATCCCCCGCCATATTGTAAATAGGTACTGTATGGGGTTCTTTTCTGCTTATGCATCCTTATTTCGAGGCCAAACTCACCACTGTTGGGCGTGACCAAAGAGCTCTATTTTCATGTCATCCAACAGATGTAAAAGCCTAGAGTTTGCTAAACTGCAGTGGCACTTGGATTGGAACCGGTGCTATGGTCAAATGACATGAAAACAGAGCTCTTTGGCCATGCACACCAGTGATGGGTTTGGCTTCTAAATAAGGATTCATAGAACCCCATACCTACTGTCAAATATGGTAGTGGATCTCTGATGTTATGGGGCTATTTAGATTTATTTGTTGTTTGACCATTTTAATTTTTAAAAATCATAGTAAGGTACTAACCATAAGGTACTTGAGATAAAAACAGCTGAATTGGAATTTAAATATATGCTAGTAGTATCTCAAAGTACCTTTTTTTCTGGGTAACAATTAAGTACCTTACTATAATTGTTTTCAATTAAAATGGTCAAAAATAAACAAAAAAAGCAATTTCACAAAAAATTATTTTGCAAGGACTATATGGGAGAGGTCTGAGAGGGGGGCCTAATTGGACGAGCCTAATGGGAAGGATATGTACAATTATATATATAATAATAACCTAGCTGTTATTGGCAGAGAGGAGGGCAAACTCTCTTTGTTGATAAACTTATACCGCCTGGAGATGTCGCCAGGTGGTCCAAAACCCCACCCATGCAAAACAAGCAGAAATTTCAGGCAGTCTTTTCAAACAGCTATTACACTAATTTTACTGTATTATTACAACCTCATAGTGTGGAAATATATATAAAAAACATGAAAATCACATTTTTGATTGCATTGCCCCTTTAAGAGTATTTGTACCAGATATTTTTCTCTGGGATAATGAAGTGACCTGAGGTGGCCAGTGAGGTGCCTGAGCCTCTTAGACTACAGCATAATTATAGGGATTAGCAGGCCTCTGGGAGCAGCTCAATTGCACTTTATCAAGGCCAGTAGGGACCTTTGAACTGCATCTCATTGAGCCTTCCTAGTGACTGACTCGATAGCCAAGTAAACTTGAGGCTTGAACTGCTATTTGGCCCATTTCCTTGATATGTAAAGACATCTAGGGCCATATTGGCAGCAAAGAGGGAAGGCCCTCGATTTTAGTCACACACAATGCAAATGTACAGTATGACATTTCCCTCATCAAGATGCTTTCCAGATATTGAAACAGTGAAAATGTCAGTTTGTCAGTGATTTACTGTAAGAGTAAAGCCACTGTCAATGCAGTTTTTCAATAAAAAGTAACAGGAACAATGGCCTTCAGAGCTCTTGTGAAGGTCATTCCTCGAATGAGAAAACACATCATTCACTCGAGCTCCCCCTACAGCACAGTGCCACTTGCTGAGTTTAATACTTCTCCTGAGACGTGAGTAAAAAAGTGTCCTCTAGGTGTGTGTGTGTGTGCGTGCGTGTGCATGCGTGTGTGTGTCTTCCAACTTAGCCCAGACAGTAATATTTCCCCCCTCTGACTTTAGCCCTGTTTATACCTGGTGCTAACATGCATCCTTTGTCCACATTCTGATTAGCCCACTTTGCGTTTACACATGGTATTAAAATGTGTGTCTTGTCCGTCCACTGTGTCCACATTGTGACCAGATTTAATGGTCCGCCCACTGTATGTAAATATGTATTCATTTATTTTAAGAGACATATTGATGCCATAAGTGGGATAATTATGATTTAAATGGCTTCGCTGTCCAGACTTGTAAGATAATTCATAGTAATTTAGAGGTACTTATATTTGTCCTGTTACACACTTCTACAAGTAATGGAAATGAGTTTCTTGCATATCCCAACTCCCCCTGAGACACCTGCAGGGAGTTGGTCACAGCCAAGGTCACCATTGTCCAGCGTCCCTAGAGCAATTGGGGTTTGCCTTGTTCAAGGGCACAGCGCCAGATTCTTCGCCTTGTCGGCTCAGGGAATCGAACCAGCAACCTTTTGGTTACTGGCCCAACGCTCTAACCTAGAGGCTACCTGCCACCTGACTACCTCCGGAGGTGGTCAGGAACATCTGATCACAATCAGATCACAATGTCTTTTAATCCTCTAAACCTGTCCAGAAATGTCTGCACAATCAAAATACGGACAAGGCTTTGAGACAAGTACCTGGAACAGCAATCCTCTCCTCCCTGGTGGGATGATGGTGTAGGGAGAGAGTGGAGACTGACAGGTCTGGGATGAGGATTGGGCCTCAGACTTCTCCTCGGAGAGACCCAGGCTGGCACCCTCCTCTCACCTATAAATTGAAGATAGATTGAAGCACCATGGGGCCGGTAGGCTGGCACAGGCTTCACAACCCAGACATTATAGTTAGACGCAGGTCCTAAAATCAGCAGCATCTCTTAGATGAAGAAGCTTGAAATCATTCCACAATTTTGAGGAAAAAACAACACCTGTTTTGATAAACATAGAGTATAATGGAATTGTGGTGTTACACATAGACATGTACTGTATGATGTGTTAGGGGGATACTTTCCCACATAATACACTGAATATTTTAACAGAGGGAGAGCCCATCTGAATTCAGTGATGATATGTCTACTCTATTTGATAGAAAAACCTTCAAGAACATGTTCTTGTCATATGTTCTTGTCATAGATTATATGTCTATGGTTGTCATGGCGGTGAAATACAATATATCCTCCATTGAGGAATAATATCACTCATGGATGAGTGTACTCCATCAAAAATATTTCCCCTGTACTGTACTTCCATTTTAAAGCAACAGCAAGGTACAATATATGTACACTACCATTCATTCTATTCTAGACTGGACATATACACAAATTAATTTCACAGTATAAGGTTACTGATAATAATTAATCATCCATATTGTCATGGTGTAACGGTCGTCGTTTATAGTGGACCAAGGCGCAGCGGGTTGAGTGCTCATATTAACTTTTATTAGAGCACTTACCAAAACAAGAACCCGAACAAACAATATTGCATGCTAACACAGCAGTGCAAAAACAACTTCCCACAAAACCCATTACAAAAACACCCCTCTATATAGGACCTTCAATCAGAGGCAACGAGGAACAGCTGCCTCCAACTGAAGGTCCATCCAATAACCCTAAACATAGAACTAAGAAGACTAGACCAGAACATAGAAATGTACTAACATAGAACATAACCAAAAACCCCGGAACACTCTAAACAAACACCCCTCTACCTAAACACATAGCCCAACAAACCCCGAAACACTCTAAACAAATACCCCCTGCCACGTCCTGACCAAACTATAATAACAAATAACCCCTTTACTGGTCAGGACGTGACACATGGGAACTGACAGTTCAGTGATTGTGCCTCACATCACTGCACCAACCCACTTCTTCTATATATATTTCAAGAAAATAAAAGCAAATAATGTGCAGATGACTTTCTGAGTTCCTGTCAAGCGTATTCTTCTATAATGAGAGCTTATGTTACAATCTCCAGACAGCAGTGATCCACGCACTTCCAGCATCTCTTGATTTGTTGGTTAGTGCTTATGGTTAGTGCTTAGGCGTTTCCTCTGATGAGAAACTGTACTGGTTTAGACAGAACAGAAAAAGGAGCCAGGTTGTAGCTATAGCCTGCTGTAGATTTAATTTATTATATGTTATATTTCCAGCTACTGCAATATAATAATAGTTCCAATTATATGTATTGAATTCACTAGAAAATAATATTTGTGAAAATATGTTTTTGATTGTGTTGCGTGGTTCATCGCTCAAGATATAGCTCCATGTTATACTAAGGGGAATATTCCATATAGGGACTCTGATTGAACTTCAGCACTACTAATCAAATGAAGTTTACCTTCACTGATCCTCATAGACAGGACCACATCCAGTCCTCTCAGATTTGTGTACACCGAAAGGGGTAGAAGCCACTGGACGATGTTAGGGTTAGGGTTGGGGCTAGGGTTACGGATGAACCAGGATGTGGACATGTAGCTAGTGTTAGGGTTAGCGCTAGGGGCCATAATGGAATCAGCCAGCATTCAGTTTTCAATCTGGCCTGTCAGAGAGCTCCAATAAATTGGAACTAAAGATGGACAATCACAACATCAATGCTCCCCTTGCTCTTCTAAAACCACTGTCATTGCACATGAAAATATTTCATTGGGACGTTAGGGGTAATGGAGGGCATACAGTATAACCGACCCTTATCTCCAATGAAACTTTGAGCCAGGTGTTCAGTGGTGATTGGAATAGACTCATCTGGTCTCTGGGACCAATGAAGGAAACCTGGTCATCCCTGATGTAAGATGCAGGTCATTAGGTCTTTTTATGTGCCCATTGGGGTGGGGGAAACTGATTGGGGTGACGTAGTGCATTGCAAGTCTGGGCCTGAGTGCTTGACAATGGTTGTCCTTTTAGTTACTTAGCCTGAAATCAATGTGACCTGTGGCCAGGGAATTCCTCTGTGATGGAGGTACACATATCACTGAACAAACAGTGCCTTTGTCTTCTACCAGGTATGAAGTACAAACACATTGAGTTACCTTCAGATAAACCTTCACACCACAGGTATTACTATCTGTGTGGAGAATGATGCTGTATATTATCAACTTTGCAATTAGATCAGGATGAAAGTTCTCCGAACAGGCTATTTAAACAGAATAATATTGTACTAATAGAATACTAATGCCACTGTGGGTAAATTAGTTAACCAGTGAACTTGTCAATTAATTTGATTAAACCTCATGAAAATGGACCTATTCATTTGAAAGTGTATAAATTAATTTCAAGGTCAAACATTCATAAACTACTGTATGTCTCAGTATTTCTGAAAGGCCAGTGATCCCCATTATAACACAACCTCATTCAACCCTCTGTGTTTCCATACAGGGTTACTGTAACTCTCTTTTCTTCTCTGTCTTTCACCACCTTGAACAATGGCCTAGATATGATTGGAGCAGCCAGGTTGCTCCAGTAGCCTCAGCAATTCTGGGCCACCCCCTGAACTACTGAGTATTTATAACCAATAATGGGTCACAACTATTCACAGGTGCCACCATCCCGTTATAGACATAGTTCTCAGGTGTGTTCATCCTGACTTTTTTTGATTGATTTTACAGTTTTGCTCCTCCTATCCTTTTGGAATTCCTGCATTCATTGATGTGTATTTCCAATTAGAAACAAGAACTGTATCTTAAAGATTAGAAGTTATAGAAGATATAGACACTATACTGATTTCTACACCATGGATTTCCGTTGTGTAAAAAAAAAGCATGTATTGTGGTATTTTGTGGTCATTACAATGGGGTAAAAATAACCTACGCATATTTCAGGTATGTAATCTCTCCAAATTGCCACAATTTTCTCCGTAGGGGGTTAGCAAATAGAGAAAAAGGACAATTCTCACAGCAGGCCTGACTGTCTCAAGGTTGAACATCTACATGTACTGTATATAACAACACCTTTGTTGTTCATCCTGGTGGTAACAACTGGATTTAGTCATAATGTGAACATGAAGATGTGTTGTTACTGTAACATAATGCTCATGTTAAACATTCAACAGCAACCTGATCATCTCTAATGGTTCTAACTTCTATGGCCTCGCTCAAGTAAAGGCACCATTTTACCACATAAAACACACATAAGTGTAATGAATGCCCTCTTTTTCATTGTCAAAATGCTAAATATATACTGAACAAAAATATTAACGCAACATGTAATGTGTTTGTGTTTCATGAGCTGAAATAAAAGATCCCAGAAATGTTCCAATGCCCAAAAAGCTTATTTCTCTAAAATGTTGTGCACAAATTTGTTTACATCCCTGTTATTAAGCATTTCTCCTTTGCTAAGATAATCCATCCACCTGACAGGTGTTGCATATCAAGAAGCTGATTAAACAGCATGATCATTACATAGGTGCACCTTGTGCTGCGGACAATAAAAGGCCACTAAAATGTGCAGTTTTGTCACACAACACAATGCCACAGATGTCTCAAGTTTTGAAGGAATGTGCAATACACATGCTGACCGCAGGAATTTCCACCAGAGCTGTTGCTAGAGAATTTAATGTTAATTTCTCTACCACAAGTCGCCTCCAACGTCGTTTGAGAGAATTTGGCAGTGCGTCCAACCAGCCTCACAACCACAGTCCACGCGTAACCACGCCAGCCCAGGACCTCCACATTTGGCTTCTTCAGCTGCGGGATCTTCTGAGACCAGCCACCCGGACTGCTGATGAAACCAAGGAGTATTTCTGTCTGCCATAAAGCCCTTTTGTGGAGAAAAAATCATTCTGATTGGCTGGACCTGGCTCCCCACTGGGTGGGCCTGTTTCCCAAGTGGGTGGGCCTATGTCCTCCCAGGTTCACCCATGGCTGTGCCCCTGCCCAGTTTTGTGAAATCCATAGATTAGGGCCTAATGTATTTGTTTACATTTACTGATTTCCTTAAATGAACTGTAACTCAGTATAATGGTTGAAATTGTTGCATGTTGCATTTATATTTTTGTTCAGTATATTTCAGAGTTAAGGAAAATTGGGGAAAATCCCCAAGAGCATAGAAAGTGTTTGGAAGTACTGCCGTAGAGGTCAGAGAGTGTTAAGCTTCCTTAATGTTCGTGTAGAATCATCATCCCTGGGGTGATCAGCAGCAGGCAGGCAACCTAAAATTGTTTGACCAACTCCAGGCAGACTGGCCTACTTACATGTTTTACCCCAGACACTCATTGACTTTGGTTGACAAGGACTGTATAATAGTCACTAGGATGTCCTATATACAGAGAAGTACTGACGTGACCCAAAACATGCCTTTAATCTACATGCACCCACTTTCAACTATCAGTGAATAGGAACCACAAATAACATTGATAAATCTTGTAGAATAGAGGCACTACTTGCAGTACAGAAGAACATCTTACATGTGATAATGAGGTACTAACAGAGATACTTATAATGAGGTACTATAAGATGCTGATAATGAGGTAGTGTAAGAGACTTATACTGTACTATAAGATATTGATAATGAGGTACTATACTATAATTATAATGAGGTGAACATGAGGTACTATAAGGTCTGAGGTAGGTTGTGAAGGGTCCTATTGACATCCCCCACCACCACTACACATGACCACATATATGTTTAATTTGCAGTCCCTCATGTACAGTCGTGGCCAAAAGTTTTGAGAATGACACAAATATGAATTTTCACAGTCTGCTGCCTCAGTTTGTATGATGGCAATTTGCATATACTCCACAATGTTATGAAGAGTGATCAGATGAATTGCAATTAATTGCAAAGTCCCTCTTTGCCATGCAAATTAACTGAATCCCCCAAAAACATTTCCACTGCATTTCAGCCCTGCCACAAAAGGACCAGCTGACATCATGTCAGTGATTCTCTTGTTAACACAGGTGTGAGTGTTGATGAGGACAAGGCTGGAGATCACTCTGTCATGCTGATTAAGTTCGAATAACAGACTAGAAGCTTCAAAAGGAGGGTGGTGCTTGGAATCATTGTTCTTCCGCTGTCAATCATGGTTACCTGCAAGGAAACATGTGCCGTCATCATTGCTTTGAACAAAAAGGGCTTCACAGGCAAGGATATTGGTGCCAGTAAGATTGCACCTAAATCAACCATTTATCGGATCATCAAGAACTTCAAAGAGATCGGTTCAATTGTTGTGAAGAAGGCTTCAGGGCGCCCAAGAAAGTCCAGCAAGCGCCAGGACCGTCTCCTAAAGTTGATTCTGCTGTGGGATCGGGACACCACCAGTACAGACCAGTACAGAGCTTGCTCAGGAATGGCAGCAGGCAGGTGTGAGTGCATCTGCACGCACAGTGAGGCGAAGACTTTTGGAGGATGGCCTGGTGTCAAGAAGGGCAGCAAAGAAGTCACTTCTCTCTAGGAAAAATATCAGGGACAGACTGATATTCTGCAAAAGGTACAGGGATTGGACTGCTGAGGACTGGGGTAAAGTCATTTTCTCTGTTGAATCCCCTTTCCAATTGTTTGGGGCATCCGGAAAAAAGCTTGTCCGGAGAAGACAAGGTGAGCGCTACCATCAGTCCTGTGTCATGCCAACAGTAAAGCATCCTGAGACCATTCATGTGTGGGGTTGCTTCTCAGCCAAGGGAATGGGCTCACTCACAATTTTGCCTAAGAACACAGCCATAAATCAAGAATGGTACCAACACATCCTCCGAGAGCAACTTCTCCCAACCATCCAGGAACAGTTTGGTGACGAACAGTGCCTTTTCTAGCATGATGGAGCACCTTGCCATAAGGCAAAAGTGATAACTAAGTGGCTCGGGGAACAAAACATCGATATTTTGGGTCCATGGCCAGGAAACTCCCCAGACCTTAATCCCATTGAGAACTTGTGGTCAATCCTCAAGAGGCGGGTGGACAAATGAAAACACACAAATTCTGACAAACTCCAATCATTGATTATGCAAGAATGGGCTGTCATCAGTCAGGACGTGGCCCAGAAGTTAATTGACAGCATGCCAGGGCGGATTGCAGAGGTCTTGAAAAAGAGGGGTCAACACTGCAAATATTGACTCTTTGCATCAACTTCATGTCATTGTCAATAAAAGCCTTTGACACTCATGAAATGCTTGTAATTATACTTCAGTATTCCATAGTAACATCTGATAAAAAATATCTAAAGACACTGAAGCAGCAAACTTTGTGAAAATTAATATTTGTGTCATTCTCAAAACTTTTGACCACGACTGTACTGTGTAGCCTCCATACTGTATGGATAGTAATTAAAAGGAACTAATTATGAGGAATCGAGAAAGCCGCCTGTCTGTCAGGACCTGTCTATCCTAGACCAATCAATATCTCACAATCTAGGAGCTGCATATTCCTCTAGCCGATCAGATGGGAGAATTCTGTCTGGCTGATTTAAGAGAGCAGTTAATAAACGTTTTGCATGCCCTGGAGGGTGGCGTGTAAATCTCAGACCACCGCTATGGTTCATTTGGTTTCTAAGCCTACTTCAGAGGAAGTTGGGATGGGGGCAAGGAGGGATGAGGAGATGAATATAGTTATGTGGCATAAGGTGATAAATCCACCCCCTCGCCAGGAGGACGCCAACCCAACCAAGTCTCCCACCTAGTCCAGTCTGATGATAGAGGAAGCTCATGAGAGACCAGAAGCATCCAGCAGCGCAGCTCAGACCCTTCAGTTAGGACAAGGACAAGACAGCTTCAGGATCCATAGAGCGAGAAGAGAGAAGGAGACAGTGTCAGAAGGATAATGGGGGAAGACTGGTCTTGTGAGGAGGACAAGGGCTGACAGATAAAAGTAGCACAGGGTTACCTCCAGGGAGATGCCCAGTATTTCATGAGCTCCAAATTGCCCCCATCTGATGCCTGTTCTTCTGGCACCTCATTATGAGGCTTACGGGTGAGTGGTGGTCTATTCCAAACCTGCCTAAACTGACACTGCAGCACAATCCCCTCAGAGCCTCCCTAACCAATAGAACCATCCTCAGGGCATTATCTCTGACCTCTAGTCGAATCAGCTCACACACACACAACTTTAGAATTCCAGCCCATCTCAGATAGAGTGGGAAAAGCCATGAAACCTTCTTCTACTGTACATTCACTCCCTGTGAGGCTTTATGGTCCTTGTACACTGTGCTACAAAACTGTCTTATCATTTCCGAACCCCAACAACACTTACTGAATGAGCTCATCAGCTTATACTGTAAGTAACACCATTTTCACATTTGGATGCAGGCTATGACTTAACAAAAAGGTGTGAATCTCTCCTGATTGACACTGTGAGGCATTCACGTCTTGTTTCCCCAGGGAAAGGTCGTCGTCGTGTCTGTATCTAAAATCTGATTAGATTTGGAGCTTCTCTCTACGCTGTGCGCATTGGGAGGTAGAATAATGGCCTCCGGTCAGAGGAACAAATACTTAATGTATGAGAGTGAAATCAGCAAATTACATTCACTACTGTACATGGCACCTACTTATCATATATATGTATATATATATATATATATATATATATATATATATATATATATATATATATATATATATATATATATATATATATATATATATATATATATATATATATATTTCCATGGAATATGAGCATATATATATATATATATATATATATGCTCATATTCCATGGAAATATATATATATGTCAGTGATATATGCTCATATTGTCCTGTGTGGCTCAGTTGGTAGAGCATGGTGCTTGCAACGCCAGGGTTGTGGGTTTGATTCCCATGGGGCACCAAAACGGAAAATGTATACATTCACTACTGTAAGTGGCTCTGGATAAGAGTGTCTGCTAAATGACGAAAATGTTAAATATTGTTGCTGTCTGATGAAAACCCCATTACCCTACGCAAAAAGTTTTTAGTAAAAATATATTTTTTGTCCATAATTTCCATTTAATGAACTTACAATTATAAAACATCCGAAGCTATTTTGAACACATTTTTTTTGTACTAGAGTCATGAAATATTCAGAGTACATTGAGGGGAGTTGCTGCTTTCGATAAATGAAAAGAAAACATTTAAATTGGCCAAAAATGTGTTACAAGGTTTTCATCAGACAGTGACGATGTGTAGAATAAATGAGTTATAACCACACTTTCCATGGAAAGACAGGAAAAGTTACATCATGTTAGTATGTACAGTATATATGTGATGTCAAGCCAATTAGGAATATGTCTACATGTACTGTAGATGTCTGAAGCACAATAAAAGGCTCCAATGTTTTTCAAAACACAACAAGTGCCTACTTCTGTCATTACGTAAGCCCCATAGCTGTGATGTGACTCCTTAGGCTCAGTAGAGTAGATCATCAGATCTCCAGTGCTGCATTATAGATGCTGTGTCTACATGCAGACCCATTTGGACAGCAGACAAACCCAATAGCCCCACCTCCGTAGTGTTTCTAACTTTCCAGAGACGTAGTAGATTCATTAAGATGTCACTACCACTCCCTGCAGTGGCATAGCGCTGTGTGTGTGTGTGTGTGTGTGTGTGTGTGTGTGTGTGTGTGTGTGTGTGTGTGTGTGTGTGTGTGTGTGTGTGTGTGTGTGTGTGTGTGTGTGTGTGTGTGTGTGTGTGTGTGTGTGTGTGTGTGTGTGTGTGTGTGTGTGTGTGTGGTGCCCCATATTCTGTTATAGGGATCAGTGTGTGACAATGTAAACCTGATCTGGGACCCAATGTCGTTGTGGGGATGAATAATTTATTGGGTTCTGTGCGGTAGAGTCTAGCGACGCTCCAAACGGCTGGATAGACTGCAGCGTGTTCCTGTGCTGCCCTTGAAGCTTCCCATAAGAATGTCACAATGTGTTTAAGTACTGTACAGCCCTCTCAAAGCAAAACCAATTCCTCCTCATTTATTGTCACAGAGGTGCTGTGTTGAGTGACTACACAGTGCACTCTGTTGGCGGTGACAACTCCAGGCCAACCCAGTGAGAGCCATTCGAAGTCATATCAAAAGAGCGCAACACTCAGTTAGGTACAACCAGTGCTAAAGGACTCGAAACATAGACTAAGACACAGGAAGTCTCATCTTTCATTAGTTTGTCATCTCACTGAAATAAGTATAAGGTCTTGTCAATACCCTTCACTACAGTGTTAAAATTAGATCTGGGCTTTCAGGTGATGAATGCATTGGATTTGTCCACATACCAATAAGTTGTCACTACTGTAGATAAATCATACTTATTTAAGCAGAGAGCCCTCTGTACTAAAGGTGAAGGGGTCACTGGACTCAGATACCCCTGAGATCTGATAGGGAGCAGTGATGTCTATACCCTGCCTGCCCTCTACTTGCTATTATAATGTGAGACATCCGATCCAGGTGACCTGTTCAGAATAATTTACCATGTATACACCCAGACCAATTATTGCAGTTACCTGGACTAACATGTACCCCTGCACACTGACTCGGTAGCAGTACCTCTTGTATATAGCCTTGTTATTGTTATTCTATTGTATTACTATTTTTCCTTTACTTTATTTAGTACATTTCTCGCGCATACTTTTTGTTTACGCTGCATTGTTGGTTAAGGGCTCGTAAGTATGCATTTCACGGTAAGCTCTACACCTGTTGTAATCGGTGCATGTGACAAATAAAATTAGGTTTGATTTTGATTTGATGATTTGATTAAGCGATCTGTGTGCTGGGCTCTGAGAGGGTAGAGAGGTGGTGGCTGAGAGGGTAGAGAGGTGGTGGCTGAGAGGGTAGAGAGGTGGTGGCTGAGAGGGTAGAGAGGTGGTGGCTGAGAGGGTAGAGAGGTGGTGGCTGAGAGGGTAGAGATGGAGGAACGGAGAGAAGAAACAGTAGTATCTCAAATCAAACCCACGTGTGCAAACATGACTAAGGACTTTATTAACCAAATCATTTCCCCTGTAATATCCACAAATAAAAGTGATCTCTTTTATATATATTCACATTGTATAATTTTCATAGTGTGACAAAATTCTCTTTTGGATTTCCCAGCCATTCCTATAATTGTCATAGATCAGTCCCCATGCAGTCATTGGAAAGGTTGAAGAACGTAGTAACAATCTATCTGAGGAGATTGAGTAGACAGCATGGACAGACAGGTTCAGCTTTAATGGAGTTCTTTTCCTTGGCTCCTCTTGTTGTTGAAAAAACGGCCAGATACCTAATCATCGATTTGATCACACTGCGACATACAAAATAAATAAATGAAGAAAGCAACATCCTCCTGCAGAGTCCTCCTCCTCTTCTTCTTGTTTTTAGACATTTCTATATTTTTATATATAATAATAATGACTGTAATTATCCTTGATATAAATTCAATAGTATTTTTCTCTGTCAAATTTAAATACATTATTTGGCAATCTTCATATGGTGTTTAGAATAAAATAATACTCAAAATAGAAAATAAAACTGAGAAATGAGAGAGCCAGAAGTGGAAAGAAGGGAGAAAGAACAAAAGAAAGGAATACTTGGAGTCAGAAATATACAACTTCAGTTGTTGTTGAAAAGTGTCCATCATCATCATTGTTCCATGCCAGCTCTCTGTGTAGAGCTGCAGTACAGTATACA
Source organism: Salmo salar (assembly GCF_965601325.2). NCBI lineage: Eukaryota > Metazoa > Chordata > Actinopteri > Salmoniformes > Salmonidae > Salmo > Salmo salar. The sequence continues at coordinate 66,954,332 of NC_138310.1, read as the reverse complement.
GTCCAAGTCCTGGAGTGTGTAACGTAACTCCTTGTGTTATACCAGTGTGTAGGACTTTGCGTAGGGGTTGTTGCTCTGTTTTAAGTGTCCTCTGGAGTCTAGCAGGGACTCCTGTGAGCTGCTGAGCTTGGCAGCCTGGGCCTGGGCCAGATCTCCGGTGGCCTCACGGCCAGTGGGCTCACGCTGGGGCAGTGTGGAGGCAGTCCCTGGCTGCCACTGCTGCACCTCCCTGGACGTGGGCACCTCCATGGGTGTGGGCTCCAGGAGCGGGGGCCGTTTCAGGGTGCGGCTCTTCTGGGGCTCCAGACACGCCTGGCCCAACGCCCCTGCCTCCCCTCCTCCGTTACCACCGTTGGACCCCCGGCCTCCCGACACAGAGCCACGGTTTAACAGGAAGTCCATGCGTAGGTACGGGGGCAGGTGCACCAGCTCTCCACCTGAGGGATGAGACCAGAAAGGGGGTTAGAGGGGTAACCAATCAGAAAGGTTAGAGGGGTACCCAGACAGAAAGGTTAGATGGGTACCCAGTCAGGAAGGTTAGAGGGGTACCCAGTCAGGAAGGTTAGAGGGGTACCCAGTCAGGAAAGGTTAGAGGGGTACCCAGTCAGGAAGGTTAGAGGGGTACCCAGTCAGGAAGGTTAGTGGGGTACCCAGTCAGGAAGGTTAGAGGGGTACCCAGACAGAAAGGTTAGAGGGGTACCCAGTCAGGAAGGTTAGAGGGGTAACCAATCAGGAAGGTTAGAGGGGTATCCAGTCAGGAAGGTTAGCGGGGTAACCAATCAGGAAGGTTAGAGGGGTACCCAGTCAGGAAGGTTAGAGGGGTACCCAGTCAGGAAGGTTAGAGGGGTACCCAGTCAGGAAGGTTAGAGGGGTACCCAGTCAGGAAGGTTAGCGGGGTAACCAATCAGGAAGGTTAGAGGGGTACCCAGTCAGGAAGGTTAGAGGGGTAACCAATCAGGAAGGTTAGCGGGGTAACCAATCAGGAAGGTTAGAGGGGTATCCAGTCAGGAAGGTTAGCGGGGTAACCAATCAGGAAGGTTAGAGGGGTACACTCAATACACTGAGCTGGGAGGAAAATTCTCAATGTCAGCATTACTTGGTTACTTTCAATTCCATAGGGGTCTTTTCATATGGTATGTACTTACTGTCCGGATATATGGTATATGATAGGAAATCATATGAGTGGAGGAAATATGATTTCAGTTTGGATAATGTAATCTAATCTATCATATTGAGTCGGGAGGATACAGATTCCATAATGATTTCAGGACGATATCATTTCACATGGCTTGGTGACGGGATTACTTATCCTATGATATTGCTGCATTAACCTGTCCGATTCATATTCAAATCACCTTTCCATTTCTTCAGGACTATCACATCGAACAGCCCTACACTGCCCACTCTCAAACTCTCCTCATCTTTACTTGGGGTTAACTGAAGCAGAAAGGTGCTTCGAATCTCATTCAGAGACAGATTCTTTGCTGTCCAGGACCAGAACAAACCAAGCATGTGACGTAACCCAAGCGTACATTTAGTTAATGACACCGCAGCACTTTAAAAGACTTCTCAACACAGTATTCCCCCACGCAGACAGTGAGTCACTGGACACGGTTGAGTGGATGATGACACCATCACTTCTGCTGTAAATGTATCTCATCCACTGAATAAATTACATATTAAATTTAGGAAATTAGATAATCACAAAGACGTGTCCAGTAGCCAGAGATGTATGAGTCGTACTGAAGATTTTACACTTGATTAGGAGTGGTGGGGAGACGTGTACTGTTCTAATGGATGTCTTCAATATTAATCTTTCAGAGGCCACAGAGATCAGCAGGCTTCAGTGACTGGCCTTTTCAATGCCAAATCACTATCCCCCACCACACAGAGGAGGACCGGCCCATCTATGTAGATTGTATCCTACATGTGACCTTAGTGACTTAATCCCAGAGTTCACAGGGAGCATGAATAATTTACTGTGTATCTAATAGGCTTTATTAAAACCTGTAAATGGCAACCATTTTAAAGCTTTTCTGTGGGAGCTCATGGATTTAGCTGAAATCCATTAGGCTGTAAATTGCAGGGCATGGGTAATGGCACAACTTGTATCAGCTACACAACAAGTCTCTATGCGGGGGGGGGGGGGGGGGGCACCCCGGGCACCTTGGCTTGTTTAAAGGCCCATCACATTTTGTCTACTCAACACAAGAAACAGTGTTGCAGTAAATGTTTATGAGCTGAGAACCTCAAGATCATCCTCTATAATTGGCTCCCTACAGTAATTGCGCAGGACAGACTGTTTATGAGCGGTCACACAGATCGTTGCCCAATGTTTCCATCCAGCTTGCCCAAATGACTCTATTGTCACACACACACACACACACACACACACACACACACACACACACACACACACACACACACACACACACACACACACACACACACACACACACACACACACACACACACACACACACACACACACACAGAAATGGGCTTGCCAGGTTGACCTACTGACCCCAGGTTGACCTACTGTATCAGTATCAGGTGTGTGATTGTGATTGACACGTGTCAGAGTAACAGGAGAGAGGCCCTCCTCCGTATCCCTGTGGGAATGACAGATGAGGTCACAGTGTCAACTCAGGGCAAAGGTACATTACTACAGAAGGGGGGGGGGGGGGGGGGGGGCACTGGGCCACTGTCCGTCAGTCAAACAGACAGACACTATTGTATGCCATCGTTGACATTTTATATTGAAAATTGCCTTTTTTTTTCTTTAGGATTCTGATCATACTGACTCTCACTGGGAAAAAACACTCAAAAAATGAACTGTGTTCAAACTAACATGGGTGAATTCCACAGTGTGTGCCACAACAGAGCTGGCTGATGGTATACCAGACTGGTAACAACGGTCTTCAACAGGGACTTACTGTAGAAACCTCTAAAGCTTGTCTATGTGTCGCTGGTGTCGCCCAGCTCCCGCTGGATGAAAGTGAAACCAGGGTTAGCACGACGCTACATCAGGCTCTGCGATAGAAAGACCGATATCACGCTGAATGTCTCCATTGTGGCAGTAAAGTGCTGTTTTGTATTGACAGACAATAGCTTTAGATTGGCTTGACAGATAGCCTCTACTTGCCCTCAGCTGACAGTTTAAGCCTCCCACTGGCTGATGACTGTGGGCAGCTGGCTTGTGTACGCACCATGAAAACATAATGAGGAACGGAAACTCAAGACCCAGCTCAGATAGCCAAAACCTGTCTACCTCGTCTCGCTCACCCCAGCCCAGTCCCTACCTCCAGACACCATCAACAACTAGCTAGTCTACATACCCCCAGCCCAGAATGACAACTAGGCAGGCTAGGACTCACTAAACGTACAATACATTCTGTCTCTGTGTGTGTGTATTTTTTACAAAAAGTATTTGAAAATATGAATTTCCTCATATCTATGTATTTCAACCCAGTCTGTTTGGTCTGTCCACAAACTGCACCAGACAGTGTAACCAATAGGAATGGGAGGTGAGAAGAAGCAAGTCATATGAGGCCAACCCGGGAGAGGACAGTGTCAGAAAGACGGATAGCCTGACAGACGGACGTACGGACAGCTCCTCCATGTGCAGACATTTCTGCAGAGAGCTGAAGCTAAATACAGCACTGTGAGGGGTATTACTGGGTTTTAATGGTGTTTGTACTTCATCGAGCATTAACAGCATGCCAGAGGTGTTACCTGAGGAAGAGTATCTCATGATCATTATTTTGCAATAGGCATTTTGTAAAATGCTGTGTTAAATGAAAGCTATGAAACTTAACTTTGAACAGGCCCAGAGAGCTGTGGATGTTACAGTTGTAATGCTGTGGCCCAAGGCCTAATTGGAGCAGAACTGAACTGCTATCTATAGCAGTGTTTTCCAACTCCGGTCCTCCAGTACCCCCTACAGTACACATTTTTGTTGTAGCCCCAGACGAAAACACCTGATTAAACTTGTCAAGGGCTTGATGATTAGTAGAATCAGGAGTGCTTGTCGAGGGCCACAAGAGCAATATGTACTGTTGGGGGAGGACCGGAGTTGGAAAACACTGATCTAGAGTAATGAGGAAAATAATACATAATCATTTCCATAATCATTTCCAGGTTTGAACTGTACTGTGTGTGTGTGTTTGCAGTGTATGTCTGTGTATGTTCTGTATATGAGTGCTACCTTCTCCTTACCCGGTCTGTGGGCCTTTGGTGCAGCCATGTTCATGACCCGGCTGATGTCCTGAGGCTTGGGCGGGGAGGCGGTGAACCTGCAGATGCCTGACTCAGAAGGCGTGCTAGATGCCAGGCTGTCTGTGTAGTCGTTGGTGCCGGCCGTCATTTGCTCCGAGGAGGTGTCGGAGATGAAGCACTCTGTGATAGTGAACTTGGCGTGCCGCAGGTGCTCCTCCATCTTGGCGTGCTCGTAGGCCCGGGCTAGCTCTTCGTACGTAGACGACGCGCTCTCCGTCGACACCATGCTGCTCCGCGCGCGGTCTGCGTAGTGACACACAAACACACACAGAGACACAACATCCATTATAGTGTATGTATATAGCTGAAATTTCCTAAGATATATAGGAAATATCTTAAAACATACCGTGAGCACTCTGACCCTTCCACGTACAGTAGTAGTGGTCTCCCCTTTGCTGCAGACTAATGTTGTATGTGAGACATAGGGTCAGTCCAGTACCTGTGTCCTGCGATGGGCTGACGCTGTAGCTGTCGCTCTCCTTGTCCACAGAGCCGGTGGCGCGCGGTGTGGGCAGTCTCCAGTCTGTGCTCAGGGTGTGGGAGGAGGTGGGTGGTTGTGGCCGGTTCAGAGTCCACTGGCTGGCATAGCGGTTCCTGCTGGCTGCAGGGCCTGCTTTGGCAGTGCGGCGTGCTGTGGGGTCTGGGGATGAAAGGGCCAAGATCTTTACTGGTGAGAGGCCTAGGCAGTGTCAGAAATGGCACCCTATCCCCTATGTAGTGCACTACTTTTGACCAGTGTCCATATAGAATAGGGTGCCATTTCGGACATACCACTGAAGAGCTACTAGAAAGTAAATTTCATACTGTATATTGAGTCTTAATTGTCTGTGTATCAAATTACACAAACATCTTTTGATCAATAATAATTAATAGGTTTGAAATTACAGTATCATCCTAACCTTTCACAGTCGATATAATATTCCCCAAAGACAAAAATAGTATTATATTCGGTCTGACCCAGACATTTAACCTACTGTGCTATGCATCAATGTCACCAAATCAGAATGTCCCTTTAGAACGGCCATGATTAGATCCGGCCTGGAGAAGCCAGAGAAGAATAGCAGTGGTAATAGTAGTAGGTAGTAGTAATTCCATCAGCGGGTTGGAAACTGGCACAGCAGGCAGTGTTTGCCCAACACTCTGGATAGATGTGGCTGAGTCAGCAGATAAGGTTCAGGCCCACTGTGCTTCCTGGCCAGCTTCAATGAGCCCAATCAGGTGAGCGGTCAGGTGGAGCCAGAGGCCTCTCCACTCTTCATCAGCTCAACTCTACTGAAGCTCAGCAGTAAGAGCCTCCATAGGCCACTGTCTAGCCACTACCTTGGCTCACACTGCTCTGGGCTGTGGGCTCTGTAAGTGGATCTGAGGGTTGAAACTATGATAAGCTGAAGATTCTAGTTTGCTTAGAATGGATTTGGGATCAGGGTATGTGGATACCTGGAGGTTTATTGTTAGAGCTATTGTTTATTTTAAAAACTCTGAAGTCTAAACACTGATTGGAGGACTGGGGTACAGTTACATGCACATGAGAGAGAAATATGTACACTGATGCTTGGATTGAATGCAACTATATAAAAAAATATTAATCTTGACAAAGAGCATTCTCTTATTTCACATAACTTCAGGGGACGACATTAGGCTAGTAGCTTACTGTACGTCAGAGTAAAGGTGGTGAGGGGTCGGATATAGAGGTGATTAAATAGGTAAGGCTCTTACTGGTTCCAGGCCGGGCGTCAGAGACATCCACCAGTGGGCCGGTGGCCTGCGACAGGGACTGGTAATGGACTGTGTGCGTGACCGTGGACGACTTCTGTTTGGACGTCTCCCCAAAGTCATTATCAGTCAGCAGCACCGTCGACCTGTCGTCTGACAGACAGAAAACAGGAAGGAAGACAATGAGTTCTTAGAAAAGATTATCAAATATAACATGTAAGGGTTAAGCATACTGTAAACTGGCGGGGAAGACAGGGGTCTCACCAATAATCTCCATAGTATCTCTCTCCTCGATGAGCAGCTGGGCTCGGGGGATATCGATGTGCATTCTCATGGTCTGCTGCTTGTTGGATGTGTCTGGTGTCCGTGTGTTTTTACTAGGAGATAGTATTCAGTCATAGTTTTAAAGTAACTGTCCAGTGAAAATATCAGTTTTAAAAACTCATATTTTGTTAACTCATACCTAAATAATGTTGTTGACTCATGTTATGAGATGTACAGTATTTGTGGCCTAAGCATAAATTGGAGAAAAAAACGCTTCAAAAACCCTACCTCAAACTTGAGTCTCAAACAGACTTTTAAAAAGACTATTTCCTCATAGAGTATATCATACTCCTGAGGAGGATGAGCTGGCCAATCAGCAGCGGTCTAGAGGAGGAGGAACTGGCCAATCAACGATCTATTTGTATTAATATTTTTAACGGCTGGTATACTCCCACAACATTCTGTTGTCGGGGAACGCACACACCATTCCAACACAGAAAAGTTTTTTTTTTTTAAAGTGAATAAAAGAACGTTGGAAGGGAAACTATTTCACTCATATTGTAAGTAATTATAGGTAATATTTCATAGAAATACACTGGACAGCTACTTTAAAGTACACTGCTCAAAAAAATAAAGGGAACACTTAAACAACACAATGTAACTCCAAGTCAATCACACTTCTGTGAAATCAAACTGTCCACTTAGGAAGCAACACTGATTGACAATAAATTTCACATGCTGTTGTGCAAATGGAATAGACAACAGGTGGAAATTATAGGCAATTAGCAAGACACCCCCAATAAAGGAGTGGTTCTGCAGGTGGGGACGACAGACCACTTCTCAGTTCCTATGCTTCCTGGCTGATGTTTTGGTCACTTTTGAATGCTGGCGGTGCTTTCACTCTAGTGGTAGCATGAGACAGAGTCTACAACCCACACAAGTGGCTCAGGTAGTGCAGCTCATCCAGGATGGCACATCATTGCGAGCTGTGGCAAGAAGGTTTGCTGTGTCTGTCAGCGTAGTGTCCAGAGCATGGAGGCGCTACCAGGAGACAGGCCAGTACATCAGGAGAGGTGGAGGAGGCCGTAGGAGGACGACAACCCAGCAGCAGGACCGCTACCTCCGCCTTTGTGCAAGGAGGAGCAGGAGAAGCACTGCCAGAGCCCTGCAAAATGACCTCCAGCAGGCCACAAATGTGCATGTGTCTGCTCAAACGGTCAGACTCCATGAGGGTGGTATGAGGGCCCGACGTCCACAGGTGGGGGTTGTGCTTACAGCCCAACACCGTGCAGGATGTTTGGCATTTGCCAGAGAACACCAAGATTGGCAAATTCGCCACTGGCGCCCTGTGCTCTTCACAGATGAAAGCAGGTTCACACTGAGCACGTGACAGACGTGACAGAGTCTGGAGACGCCGTGGAGAACGTTCTGCTGCCTGCAACATCCTCCAGCATGACCAGTTTGGGGGTGGGTCAGTCATGGTGTGGGGTGGCATTTCTTTGGGGGGCCGCACAGCCCTCCATGTGCTCGCCAGAGGTAGCCTGACTGCCATTAGGTACCGAGATGAGATCCTCAGACCCCTTGTGAGACCATATGCTGGTGCGGTTGGCCCTGGGTTCCTCCTAATGCAAGACAATGCTAGACCTCATGTGGCTGGAGTGTGTCAGCAGTTCCTGCAAGAGGAAGGCATTGATGCTATGGATCGGCCCGCCCGTTCCCCAGACCTGAATCCAATTGAGCACATCTGGGACATCATGTCTCGCTCCATCCACCAACGCCACGTTGCACCACAGACTGTCCAGGAGTTGGCGGATGCTTTAGTTTTAAGGACATTACATCAAAGTTGGATCAGCCTGTAGTGTGGTTTTCCACTTTAATTTTGAGTGTGACTCCAAATCCAGACCTCCATGGGTTGATAAATTGGATTTCCATTCATTATTTTTGTGTGATTTTGTTGTCAGCACATTCAACTATGTAAAGAAAAAAGTATTTAATATAAGATTATTTCTTTCATTCAGATCTAGGATGTGTTGTTTAAGTGTTCCCTTTATTTTTTTGAGCAGTATATTTTATGGTTCCTATCTAAAGTTAACATGTATTCCACTTCACGTACCTCATCAGCATTTCTGCCAGGCTTTTTGCATCTGTAAAGTCAGCATATAGTAAATTAGTAACAACACAGAGTTGTGGTTGACAGAAGCTAACATATTAAAATCAAAGCACCAAGCTAATTTCCTAGATGTGCAAAACTAGAACATTAGAGTGGGGCAAATTAAATGTGGAACACTAGATCTGATCAGACCGTTCTACGCTGTTAGCTAAACTGATAGCCTCTTAGCCTCTTGGGGCGGCAGTTAGCCTAGTGGTTAGAGTGTTGGGCCAGTAACCCAAAAGGTTGCTAGATCAAATCCCTGAGCTGACAAGGTAAAAATGTGTCATTCTGCCCCTCAACAAGGCAGTTAACCCACTGTTCCTAGGCTGTCATTGTAAATACGAATTTGTTCTTAACTCACTTGCCTAGTTAAATAAAACAATTTATTACATAATGAAAGTCACTAGTCACAATTCTACTGGTTCTGCTCAGGTTAATTGATCCTCACTCTCTTGAGCATGAAGCATACAGCTCTAAAAAGTGCTTGTGTGTTATTAAGTGCCTTGTTTCTATTGTGTGTGTACGTGCTTTTGCGTGTGTTCTGACTTACCGCGTAGCCTCTTGAGCCTCTGCTCCCTCCTCCTCCTCTTCAGCACCATCAGGAGGATGAAGACCATGACAGCAGCCACCAGGATACAGGTGATGGTCACCATCATCTTCAGCCCCTCGTTGCCTGACATGTTGTCTGTGATGGGGTTCACTGTCTTCAACAGAGGAGGGATGGTGCCTGCGGAGGGAGGAACCAGATAAGCTTGGGGAACCTACCATCCTGAGTACCAGGCATGACTATTTAAGGATGCACCACCAGGGTTGAGGCTTCGTAGTCAAATATGTCTCTTTGGAAGGCCTTCTTTGGTATATGAAATTACCCTGGTTCAGGAAAAAAATGTATCATCCTAGAAGACCACTGAACTGAACTCACTTCCATCGGCGTTGAGCGTGGCGAACATGATCTTCTTCTCGGCGGAGCCGGCGCTGTTGACCACTTTCATCTGCAGTTCGTACCAGGTGGCCTCTGCCAGGTCATACAGGATGTAGCTCTTGGTTAGCGAGGTGCGCTGAGCCGTGGTCCACGTTGCCGTGTCCATCGGATGGTACTCCAGGGTGAACGAGGTGATTGGGCAGCCACCATTGTTCCACCCAATTAGATTGAGCCTGACCCGGGTGGAGTTGATGCTGGCAAACAGCTCATGTTCTTTGGCAAACTGGGGCTCTGGAAAGAAGAGGGGTGAAGAGACCAGATGTAGACTTCTAAGGATGCCTGTAACATTTTATTTATGAACCAGATCAGCTCACATAATAATTGAGCTAGTTTGAGGAATTGCTTGATAAAATTTTGGATAGGACTGTTGAGTTAGAGTCCGTTCTAAGGGGACAGTGGTGGTGGAGATGCTATAGAGCATGGATGGGCAACATTGAAGGGGGTGGGGGCCACAAAAAAGTTGCTTGCAGGTCTGTGTACCCACATGTGCATACACACACCCCACCCCACTGCCAACACATTGTGAGCAAAACATTTTAGCAGTCCCCCTCTTGACAGTGGACAGATTTGTTTTACGTTTTAGAGTTAATTTCGTGCCATTCTACACATTTTGCCATTGGGCGTAGCTAAAATGTTGCAGTTTTATAGCTAATTTCATGCAATTCCACTCATTTTGCCATGGGGTGGAGAGGAAAATTAGCCGTTTTACATTTTACCATAGGGTGGAGAGAAGTGTTTGCAGTTTTTAATGTGATATCTGAGTGAGACTAACTAAATCAATGGGGGCCCCTCGACTGGTAATTCGACCATGATTACTAAGTTTAGATAGCTGGCCGCTAGACTAATTTAATTGACTAATCTAGAAATGTTTAGCTGACATGGGCTAATTGAGTGACTGTCAGTGACTGACATAAGACAAAAACTACTGATGCACAACCAAATTTCAAAATTGCACTTTGTGTATTCTACTATTCTAACTTGCAACAGTAAGTTTAGAACCCGACTGAGTAAAAAAATAAAAATAAACTTGATCCGAGGGCCAGTTGCCCATCCTTGCTAAAAAAAACTCCACCTTTTCCGTGGGTCTTCGCTTCAATGATCTCACTGATGCGTCCGGGGCCCACTCCGTTCTGAGCAGTCAGGGTGAACTTGTACCAGGTGCCACACTTCAGGTTCTCCAGACGGTACGAGCGCTCGCTAGGGCTGATGGGAAAGCTGCCCCACTGCTCACTGTTGTCCTCTGAGTACTGCAGGATGTAGCCTACATAAAGAGAAAAAGACAGAGACAGAGCATAACTGTAAAATCTCTCCCAACATACTCCAAGTTAATCTAATAACTACATTACCCAGATAATCACTCACAGTGCTCGCACAGCAAAGTGGAACCTTGTAGTATTTGCACTTCCCTTCCAACAGATTGTTCAGTGTTAGACATCGGCTAAATACCTATAAACATGCCATTGAGATTGATTAACATTACATGTAACATAAGGCAGGACAACAGCACCTGATCATAGCCACTATTTACTCGGACAAGAGGAAAATAAGACACTGTATTGGCTAAACAAGATCATTTGACTCATGACATGAAAACAAATACCATAGGAAATCATCCTGGATATCCCTTAAAATCTCTTTTAAAAAGCCTGAGAGGCCAGAAGCCTGTTGTGTTCCAGTGATGACCAGCTATGATAAATCACCAGTGCTACTCCTTCTGTGATTGGGCTTTCTTCTTGACTGAGTGGTTTAACCTTCCACTTTAACCCACCTAATCTTCTTTGTTCCTTTTTAATCTATTCCCTCTCCACTGTTTTAGCACCCCACTCAACACAATTACTAGGCCTGTCTAAGATAATGAGAAGAGGAGGGCCTTGTAAGATGATTTTGTTCACCCAATGTCCTAATAGGATACTAGCCGTGTTACTAAAGTGTAATTTGTGTGTCTTAGTAGTTACCAGTGACTTGTTGAGGTGTTGTTGGTTTGCCCAAATGGAGTTCTACTTTATCTCTTGTTGAAATGTCATTAGTTAATGTTTCTGAATGGAGGTCTACTTTATCTCTTGTTAAAATGTCATTAGTTAGTGTGTCTGAATGGAGGTCTACTTTATCTCTTGTTGAAATGTCATTAGTTAGTGTTTCTGAATGGAGGTCTACTTTATCTCTTGTTGAAATGTCATTAGTTAATGTTTCTGAATGGAGGTCTACTTTCTCTCTTCTTGAAATGTCATTAGTTAGTGTGTGTGAATGGGAATATTTGTCTTGTTGAAGTGTCACTGGGGTGTCGGAAAGGAGGTCTATGCCTTGTAGAGGTGTCTCTGGTGTGTCCAAATGGCCTAATGTCACTCACCTCTGATGGAGCTTCCTCCGTTGTCCCCAGGTATCCAGGACAGAGTGATTGACGTGGTAGTTGTCTTGGTAACTGTGAGGCGTGGTTGGTCTGGAGGAACTGTAGAACAAAAGGAATGATGTTTAGAACAAGATCCATGACAACAAAGCATCTGTGCTACATCAAACTAGCCACAAAGTGTCCTCAGAAGACCTACTGCTAACCTACATAGAAAGGCCTTTGAAGTGTTAGTACCAATTAGTATTGGACAGTTTTGGACAATTCTCCTTTTGCATCTCTCTCTGTCTTACCTTGAACCTGTAGGTTCAGCGTGATTTCATCAGAGCCCCAGTTGTTGCTGGCCACACAGCTGTAGTTCCCAGAGTCCTCTGCTTTCACCGTCCGGATGATGAAACTAGCGTTGCTATGGACACTGTGGCGTCCGTCAATCAGAACAGGAGCAGGGGTACCATTGCTGTTGAGAGGTAGAGTTGACCAGATGATGTTCAGTACAGTATGTGATCAGAGTAAAAACATGATAAAAATGTTGACATTCTTGCGTTGTGTTGAATCATGTGACAGATGGGTGTTGACCATAGAGATGTATAGAGATCATTACTTGGAAATAACCCGGTTTTGCATGGTTTGCCTAGTTCGTAAACAGCTTAAAGCTATATGACTGCCATAGAGTGGCCACAATAAATGAACGACACACAATATTTGCTTCAAGACTCCAGCCCTGCAGGTGGCGGTAAGTCACCAATATTAGCTTTGCACTTTTTTAAAACGTCAAAATAAGAAAAAAATGAAATACTTAAAAATGTAGATATCCTCAATGGCTGTCACAAACGCCATAATGGCACAGATACAACGTTGCGATCTCTATACATCTCTAAGGCCTTGACTTACTTTCCCTTCAGCCATTTGATGGTGGGGGGTGGATCTCCGACCGCCTTGCAGGGCAGAACGATGTCCCTCATCCAGGGTGTAGTCACTGTTCCGTTGAACGTCAGGATCCTGGCCGGAGCTATGGGGGTTACATACATGCACCACTGTGACTGTACCATTCTATTCCTATGGAAAACAATGATGAATAAAAACAGAATGCAAGCAATATCATAGATGCCAACACCACCAACACTATACTGCAATCAATAATACTTCAGCCAGATTAGTTTTGATTGTTACACTGTTACACAGGCAGCCTGTACCTTTGGCCCGAGGTTCCACTGTGATGGTCTCACTGCTGTTGCCTCGCCCAGCGGCTGTCACAGCAACCACCCAGATGCTGTACTTCCTGTTACGGGCCAGGTTTGGCACTCTGTAGAAATATACATCAGGAGAAGCCTCAAACTCACTCATCACCTGGAGAGAGGGACGGAGAAAGGGAAGGGGGTTACATGTCTGCATTTAACAGGGGAGTAATCTTCAAGAGTATTCTCTCTCTGTACAACCCTTTCAAATACAGCCCAGAATGGCAGGACTGGAGGCGGCGTTATAATGAGAGCTGTGTTAATGATAATAGAGCTCCGTACCGTGGGGTGGTTGGAGCAGAAGACAATGTACTTCCTGATAATGCCGTTGAGTTTGAGAGGAGGGAGCCAGGACACAAACACCACGGAGCTGGTGGAGGCTGCGGCCTTAACCCCCGCTGGAGGCCCAGGGACTAGTGGGAGGAAGGAGAGTAAAGATTATGTTAAACATACATATATACTGCAAGTATTAATAGAAACATATGGGCTCATATTGCCTTATTCAAACCCATTGCAGACAGTGCTTTATTACTGATATCTGATTTGACGTATGCATGCATAGCTTGAACTTTTGCAGGAATCATGCTTTGATGTCAATGTGAAAGCAATGATCCACATCTATCTCAAGTGTATCTCAAGCCAGGATTTGTATCTCACTGTCTTCCTTGGTCCGGGTGAAGATCTGCTCGCTGCGCACCCCGTCCCCTGCCCGGGTGAAGGCCAGAACCTGGATGCTGTAGTTGGTGTATTTCTCCAGACCATCCAGTTCCAGAGATGGGTAGGAGGTGGTCACGTTCCTGATCTCTCCCAACTCTGACAATGTCACACAATGGTTACACAACAGTTTATCACTCACTCTCACACCCTGTCAAATCAAGTCTATGTTCCAGTGTGATAGAATTAAAAGAACTACAGTGACCACAATAACACAATAAGCCTGTAACATGGTCCCTGTAAGACCACACTGCAAACTACCATACAAGACGATGCTCATACACAGTAAGCTACTGTGATTTTTGACCGAGGTAGTATCTGTGATATGGTAATGACTGACTACTGGCAGTAGTGCTCTGTCTGCTGCGTCTCCTTTGTCCTTGACTGAGTGTCCTTGTAGACTGAGCTGAAGCAGTGACATACTGCATCCTGTGAATTATTGATGGAGGCCCGTTAGGCTGCAGGCTGGATCCCATCCACAGGGCCTGAGCAGGAGCATGGTGTTAGCTCTGGGTGCTGCCCACTCTGGCCCTGTGATACCTTCCTCCATATAACCCACCTCACTAGAATGAAGCTACTAGACAACTAGATTATATACAGAACAGGATGTGTCTATGTGTCTATTGAGATATAATACTCATTGGATAGTTGATTTATAAGTAAAGCTAGAAGTGTAATTTGTAACTAATTTGACCAACACTGGCAGAATGAAATTAAGGAGAAAATGGCAATGTTGTTGAAATATTGCAAATATTCAACAAGGCAAACCCATGATCTAGTGTTGCCTGTTGAGAAAACTAAAAACTAAACTACTACTACTAATAAAAACGAAACTAGTGGCGCAAATCTGCCAAGTACATGACATGCTACATAGCACAATTAATATGGAAAATTAGAGACTGGGCTAAAACCATTAGGATCATAGTGCCCACACCACCAGTGGTCCACTAAGTGCCTGCTAGCTGGTGTGTTCTGAGCGTGTGTTAATAAACCCTACCTCCATCTGCCAGGTTGGCCCAGTAGATGACTCGGTAGCCCTGCAGGTTTCCATTCAGGGCCTCTTTGGGCAGGGTCAACCAGGACAGAGAGATGACTTCTGGAGACTTGGCCATGGCCAGGACATTCTCAGGGGGACGCGAGGGGACTGTTAAGGGACCGGAGGGGAAAGAAAGTTAGGACAAATGTACAGACAATGGTCAAACTAGGCTGAATTAACTCCCCCTACTGGCTTCTAACTGTATTGCTGATTTCAAATATTTCGGTTTGAGGTAATTCAGCAATCCTCCAGAAGATGGTAGTCTACCTACGGCAGTGAATTTTCACACTGTGCAACATTTTCATGCTACCAAGAGGTAAACTAAACCAAACATGGCCCTGAAAACTCACACCCATGAATGCAGGCACACGCGTGCACAGACACACACACACCACACACACACACACACACACACACACACACACACACACACACACACACACACACACACACACACACACACACACACACACACACACACCCCCCCCCCCTCTACCCTACCCCACCCCTTAACCCCCTGATCCATACTAACCATCCTCCAGTGTTTTGGTGATGACCTCCTGAGAGGAGGGCCCGGTGCCAGCACGGTTAGCCGCCTGCACCACCACCCCGTACTCAGTGAACTTCCTCAGGTTGTCCAGGGTGATGCTCTCGCTGCTGTCCCCTGTGGTGTCCATGCTGATGATGTTAAACTGGAAGCTGCCTCCAGAGCTGTACTCTCTGTAACCCACCTGGTAGCCCCGGATCACCCCGTTCTGAAGGTGCTTGTGGGGGGCCTGAGGAGGAGGAGGAGGAGGAGGAGGGATGGATCAGACTGTACATACTGTAGACACAGATAGAAACAGGAAAATATCTCTGTTTAACTCCATGAAGACACAGTACCTTCCAGGTGACTTTGATGCTTTGTGGAGAGGTAGCCTCCAGTTGTACTTCCTGTGGAGGGCCATCGGGGGCTGTAGAACAGATGTGTAATATTAACACAAAATACTCTTATGAGAGATTCAGTTGAATGAGGCAGAGATGACAGCAGAGACGATAGAGAAAGCAATACTTTTTTCTGGTTGGTGTATGGCGAATGAATTAAGTAGACTAGACCCAGCTGCTAGCGCATTGGTGCATATGGGAGAGCCACCCCTTAAGTAGACCAGAACTGTGAAAAAAATGTTCATGGCCTTTTTGAATCATTCAGACATGAATTATATTTAGGAAATATTTCACTAGATGGCGCTGCAGCGCATGAAATCCGTTTGCTCTGTTAAAAACGAGAGATGGACCTTTACTGTATTCAAGGGAATATTACAATACAAATAAATACATATCCATGGCTAAAATCTGAAGACAAACAGAACCTGGTTTGGAACATAACTACATGATGTTTTGACCCAGTGAAGAAGAGATCTGCGTGGGCTGACCTGCTTCGTCAGTGGTGATAGTGAGCTCGTTGCTGGTGTCGCTCTTGCCGATGTCGTTCTTGGCGAAAATGCGGATGTTGTAGGTGGAGGAGGGGTGCAGGTCTATAATGGTGGCCTGGTTCAGCTGGGGGGATACGTCTTTTGTTATCTGGGCTGAATTCCACGAGGCTGGGGGGGGCAAACACAATGAACCTATTAGCATCTCTGTATGACATGACAACCAACAACAAACAAGTTAGCTAATGCAGAAACAGATTTAGTTGTAATTATGTCATATGCAATTTCATATGGATGTATCACGTTATTCCATAGGCCTATATGCCAGCCCTACCTGATTTGTTCTTGCACTCAATGTCATATCCTGTGATAGGGCTGTTTCCGTCGAAGCCCATGGTCCAGCGGAGGGCGATTGTCCGGTCTCTGACCTCTCGGATCTCCACCTCGGGAGGGTCTGGAGGTTCTAAACGCGTTTAACACCACACACACACAGATTAGATAGAGAGGTTTACCTGTCCACTTAGTTGTCCTGAGAAGGAGAAACAAACTGCAGGCTGAAGTTAACTAGGGCCCAGAGATATTGGCTCATGTAGTCAGGAACAACTTACAGTAGCAACAAAAAGGTTCCACTATGAAGAAACAGTTTAAGAAGCTGGAGCTGAAGCCAGGGGTTCACCTTGCACTGTTAACTGAATGATCCCTCTGTCTTCACCATAGGAGTTGATGGCATGGCAGGAGAAGAATCCAGAATCTTCCCGAACAGTGGGCAAAATCTGAGGAGAGGTCAATGTAGTTTTTAACCAGGAAGCATCACCATAATGCACCATCATAGTTCAGTATTCAACTGATCATAACCTCTGGTTATTTTATAGGCTACACAAAATGTCCAGCATCAATCACTGCAAGTACAAAGGCTACTATAATTATTCATGCTGTATTGAGAGTGTACTATACTAATACCAGCTCAGTACGAACACAGCAATATACATCACCCCCTTTTGAGGTGGAGGCCCCAAGCCCCCAGCGCACCTTCAGAGTGGAGATGACCTCGTCAGCCACCTCTTTGACCACGACGGTGTAGCGGCTGGTCTCTGGGTTGATGATGCGTTCCTCCTTCTCCCAGCGCACCATGATGGGCTTCTCCCCGTGGGCCGTGCAGCTCATCTCCTTCTGCTGGCCCACCGTGGCCATGGTGGTGTTGGGGTACGACGTGATCATGGCCGGGACTGAGAGAGAGGGGGAGAGGAAAGAAAGGGAGAGATTGACGCAGAGGTTGTAACTTTTATTTAACTCAACAGAGGCTCATACATTCTCCTTTAACAATTCACTATAAGTTCACAGACTGGCCTCTGCCACCCTAAAGCCTAAGGGGGGACTCATTCCCAACATCACGGGTGAGAATAGTCAACTATGGAGAGGTTTGAACTCCTATTTAGATCGCCCTGGTTCCCACAATACATTGAATACTAATGGTTCAAAACAGGCCTTCAGGTAAGCAGTCTTGTCTCTGCTACAGCATCTTTGATACAGACAGACAGCAACTGCTTACGTGTTGTTCCTAAGGCAGAGCGTCTCAGACAGAGACAGAGACAGAGACAGGGTGCTACAGAGCAGAGGAAAGCTGTGACTAGTCTGAACTCCCCACGGTGTGTGTAGAGCTCATCTGGCGTTACGGCACTACGACACACCACGCTCATTAGCAGTGTGTGTGTGTGTGGGTGTGTGTGTGTGTGTGTGTGTATTTGGGGAAATACCCCAGTCCAGCTATAAACTGCTGCAGGTGTCTTCTACTACTGTACAGATACACAACACAGACCTATACTGTCTCACATAGGTTTGTGTATATCACAGTTACATTGATGTGTTTAACAAGATCATCCATACAGTACATCCTACTGGCTAAGACAATGGGATACGTCTGGGGGCTGGTGCTGTAGCCATTCTCCTCTGTCTGTCTGTGTCTGTGTCTGTGTCTGTGTGTGTGTGTGTGTGTGTGTGTGTGTGTGTGTGTGTGTGTGTGTGTGTGTGTGTGTGTGTGTGTGTGTGTGTGTGTGTGTGTGTGTGTGTGTGTGTGTGTGTGTGTGTGTGTGTGTGTGTGTGTGTGTGTGTTAAACGAGCTGTTTCTCCAGGAGCTAAGTGGGTAGTACGAGCAGAAAGGACTCGTGGCACGTCTCAGAAACACTGTCTGAGAGCATGTTCCCCTGCAGCAGTGTAACTGTGATCTCTCTCCTCTCTCTCCTATCCCACCAGGGCGGCTATGATTTAATGATGAGAGCCCACTTTGATTATTCATACACAGCAGACAAGACTACTCCTCTGGCCCCACTGCTGTCTCACTACCTCTCCACACACACACAGACTCAGAGCCTCGACCTCTCCGCTGTCTTCTACACACACAGTCGCACACCAACACAAGAAGGCAACACTCATACACAGAACACACACACAAATTCAGAAAAACAGAGAAACACATGCAGCAAAAACAAACCACACATAATCCCAGGTGACACACTCAGAGGGGTGTGTGTGTAGGAGGGGGTGTGGCTCCGCTAGCTGACAGCCCGTCTCTGACATGATTGAATGTGTCAGACTAAGGTCTGCCAACGTTTAAGCCTCATCTCTTATTCACTCTCAAGCTACGCCAAAGAACGCTGATTTATTTAGCGTGACAACTATGAATTTTAAGTGAGGCACATTCAAAAATCCTCCTCAGCCCTTCTCTAAATGTTATTGCTCCTTAACAGGGGTAGTTTCTACATCTGAGGCAGCAGGCAGCGCCGTGGCGGGCGGCAGGAGACCTGCCTGATGTTCTCCTACTCCTGCCCCCGCGAGACCGAGGGCATGCCTTGATGAGCGCTCCACCTTTGAGGAGAGGAGGGAAGAGGGGGGGAGCCGGAGGAGGGGAGAAAAAAACGCAGAAAATAAGAAGAATCCTAGTTCTGACATGCCTTTCAAACAACACAGGCAAACGATCTGCTATTGTTATCACACGCGTAGCTCTGGCATATAACCCAGCTCCATCACTGTGTGATCAGCACAGGTCCACATGATCAAATTGCAGGGAAATGTCTGTCTGCTGTGGCTGTCTGTTAAAGCTACGGAGACTGCCTCCTCTGTGCTGTCACGGTGTCATACTCAGTTTGCTGTGACACTCCCAGTACTGCTACAGTAAAGGCCTCAGGTGTCAAAGATGACCGAGAACAAACAGGCAGCTCAAGGTGTTCTCCATCTTAAACCATCCTCACAACAACCTGAGACTTGTTAAAGAAGGTTGGGGGACAACAAAAGGCTGCTCTGAACCAGACTCCTCTCTCCTCGCTACATTCACCACACAGCCCTCAGTAGCCCCCCAGGCTACCAGTATTCTTTTTGATGGCCCATAATTGCTTGGTTGATGTATATTTTTTAATATCCAGCGATGTTACAGAGCCTGGTAATAAAGCGCAGTAGGGAGAGAAAGAGAGAAGGGGAGAGAGAGAGAGCGAGTGAGAGGGAGAGCGAGACAGAGAGAGGGAGGAGGTTTCTATTCCTATCTGTCTGTCAGGTCACAGTCAGGGCTGGCTGTGTGTCACTAGGCAGAGGGAGACTGAGGGGGAGGTTGCCATATTGGATGGAGATGGACTACAACTGACTAAGAAAACAATCATCCAGTAGCATTATTAAAAGGTTTGAATTGCAAAAATGGCCGGTCTTGAAATTGTGCATGATGAACAGAACATTATAGAGTTCAATTTTGGTAAAGGGAAAAACATTGGTATATCAAATAAAATGAAAACATCTTACTGTAGGATTTTGAGGAAAATGTATTATCTGCACAGCAGGAGAAAAATCATTGTATCTTTTTGATCTGTACCCCTTCTCTGTAGAAGAGAGGGACTGAAAATGAGGTAGAACACCACATGCAAATAGCTGCCCCCCTGTGCCCTTACTTAGTCTGTCTCTAATTTAAGTACTGACGGGTTTAAATTAAGCAGAAGCGCACTGAAGAGCTTCATCTGCCGGTGACACACACATGCATGCACAAATGTGCCCACACACACACAGGATAGTTAGGAGAGGGAGGGCAGGCAGGCAGCAGTGCATACTGAAACACTAATGGTCTTCCTTTTCAATCCACTCAAGCGAACAAGTACACTTTTACAGGAAGCATCTTGAGTCTGAGTGCACAGTTCAGGGGTTATAAGGCATGAAATGTGATATTATGATGAGTGACAAGAGTACAGCTGTACCATCATGTAATGATAGCTTCCAACCCCCCAGTAGCATGATGGATACCACTAACAAAAGCCCCAAAGACATCACAACTCTGGGATTTTTGGATAATCAGAATTTCCCCTCTCCAAGATGTCGATCATCATTGAATTAAAATAGTCTTGAGAGATTTGAGTAAAAATAAACAGGAAATGAGAGTTGGCTATAGAAGAGAACGAGCAGGAATCTATAAAGTAGGGAATCTATACAGCTCACTACACAGACACACGCTCACAGTAGGTCCCCTTTACAATTAGTGTTACTGTAACGCCCCTTTCTATAACAGCCCTAAATCTCCCTCCGTCTTCCTGATGGAGCTTTTGAAGGCTTACTGAATCTGGTGATCAGGAGCAGCTCTCCACCTAACTCCTCCATCCTGACCTACAGTACACACACACTTACAGTAGGCTAGGAAAGACTTTGAGACTGATACATTAAAAGCAAATCTCTTGCTCTCCCCACCTCCCCCTGTACATTCCAATGATATCGTGTGTCCTGGGGCGTGCTGGTCTCAGTGTCATGTTGGAGGCTGATCTGGTGCTGAGGCTGGGCTGACGGTGCTGTGTGAGGATAATACGCTTCAACCCTCATTTCATCATCTCCTCTCCTCGCCGGGCATCGTGGGAAAGTAGGCCACCACGCCACGCAATGCCTCACTGGGCAATACCCCCCATAAACACACACACACATTTAAATGCATATAGCTTACAATACACCCACACACGCATATTTACAATACATACACACACACTCCTCAGGCCGGCCAAGCATTCTTCTCACAGGCCATACAGCACAGGGATGACTGGTTGTGTGGAGCCACTTTAATGCCCTGTTCTCCTGCACAATTACTCTCTCACACTCACTCACCACCACACTGCCACAGAACGCTGAGATGACAACAGGAGACAAATACCTCCTGGGAAAAGAAGGTAGAGAGGAGAGAAAGAGACTTTCTTGTGTCTGGAAGCGTCTTGCTGTTGTTGGGCCTGGCTACGGTGTACAGCCAACTGTCTGTCTGTGATAAGTAGGCATTAATCAACTGCATAGCTACTGTTTATGGCATGCTGACCAATGACCTGTGTGGTAATGTGAAAAAAGTCATGGTGCCTGGGCCCAGCCAATTGCTGATTGGCTGTGTAAATGTGCTGTCTCTAGGATGGCTGAGAGTCAGTGTCACCACAGGTCTTGCCGCTGCATGGCAACCATGGCCTCCAGTGAGCTAATATACTGATGGAAACACAGAGTGCTACATAAGCACTTCCATGTTAGCCTCATTAACTATGACAAGCTCATACTGTACAGTACACTGGGTGGAGTAGGCCAGGGCATCGTAGCCATGCTAGCTAGCATACAGCCACTGTCTGTTGCATCTGTGAACAATGGCGCCGGAGGGGAGGGCTGCCGTCTTATCGGCTTTTAACCAACCATGGTATTTTGTTAGTTTTTTTGCATTGTTCGTAACTTGTTTTGTACATAATGTTGTTGCTACCGTCTCATGACCGAAAAGAGCTTCTGGACATCAGAACTGCGATTGCTCACATCAAACAGGACAAAGAGTTATTTTTCAATGAGTCGGACGGGAGGGACATACTACTACAGACACCCAACCAGGCCTAGTTCCCTGTGATTCGCTGCAGAAGGAAACAGAGATTTCATGGAAAAAGATCAGGGTGCCTTGCGAGGATCAGGCGACGAGTGGCTAATCTGCCCTTGCCTTCCGTCCTGCTAGCTAATGTTCAATCGCTGTAAAATAAATGGGACGAGCTTAAAGCACGATATCCTACCAACGGGACATTAAAAACTGTAATATCTTATGTTACACCGAGTAGTGGTTGAACGACGACATTAAGAACATACAGCTGACGGGTTATACACTCCATCGGCAGGACAGAACAGCAGCCTCTGGTAAGACACGGGGTGGGGGCCTATGCATATATGTGAACAACAGCTGGTGCATGATATCTAAGGAAGTCTCAAGGTTTTGCTCGCCTGAGGTAGAGTATCTCATGATAAGCTGTAGACCACACTATCTACCTAGAAAGTTTTCATCTGTATTTTTCGTAGCTGTCTACATACCACCACAGACCGATGCTGGCACTAAAACCGTGCTCAATGAGCTGTATACCGCCATAAGCAAACAGAGGCGGCGCTCCTAGTGGCCGGGGACTTTAATGCAGGGAAATTTAAATCAGTTTTACCTCATTTCTATCAGCATGTTAAATGTGCAACCAGAGGAAAAAAAATTCTAGACCACCTTCACTCCACACACAGAGACGGGTACAAAGCTCTCCCTCACCCTCCATTTGGCAAATCTGACCATAATTATATCCTCCTGATTCCTGCTTACAAGAAAACATTTAAACAGGAAGCACCAGTGACTCGGTATATAAAAAAGTGGTCAGATGAAGCAGATGCTAAACTACAGGACTGTTTTGCTAGCGCAGACTGGCATTGAGGAGTACACCACATCAGTCACTGGCTTTAACAATAAGTGCATCGAGGACGTCATCCCCACAGTGACTGTACGTACATACCCCAACCAGAAGCCATGGATTACAGGCAACATTCGCACTGAGCTAAAGGGTAGAGTTACCGCTTTCAAGGAGCGAGACTCTAACCCGGAAGCTTATAACAATTCTCGCTATGCCCTCCGACGAACCATCAAACAGGCAAAGCGTCAATACAGGACTAAGAACGAATCGTACTATACCAACGCTCGTCATTCACAAGGCCGCAGGGCCAGACGGATTACTAGGATGTGTACTCCGAGCATGCACTGACCAACTGGCAAGTGTCTTCACTGACATTTTCAACCTCTCCCTGATTGAGTCTGTAATACCAACATGTTTCAAACAGACCACAATAGTACCTGTGCCCAAGAACACTAAGGTAATCTGCCTAAATGACTACCGACCCATAGCACTCACGTCTGTAGCCATGAAATGCTTTGAAAGGCTGGTCATGGCTCACATTAACACCATTATCTCAGAAACCCTAGACCCACTCCAATTTGCATACTGCCCCAACAGATCCACAGATGATGCAATCTCTATTGCACTCCACACTGCCCTTTCCCACCTGGACAAAAGGAACACCTATGTGAGAATGCTGTTCATTGACGACAGCTCAGCGTTCAACACCATAGTGCCCTCAAAGCTCATCACTAAGCTAAGGACTCTGGGACTAAACACCTCCCTCTGCAACTGGCTCCTGGACTTCCTGACGGGCCGCCCCCAGGTGGTAAGGGTAGGTAACAACACATCTGCCACACTGATCTTCAACACGAGGGCCCCTCAAGGGTGCGTGCTCAGCCTCCTGTACTCCCTGTTCACTCATGACTGCACGGCCAGGCATGACTCCAACACCCTCATTAAGTTTGCTGATGACACAACAGTGGTAGGCCTGTTCACCGACAACGATGAGACAGCCTATAGGGAGGAGGTCAGAGACCTAACCGTGTGGTGCAAGGACAACAACCTCTCCCTCAACGTGATCAAGACAAAGGAGATGATTGTGGACTACAGGAAAAGGAGGACCGAGCACGCCACCATTCTCATCGACAGGGCTGTAGTGGAGCATCTTTGCGTGTGTGTGTGTCTGTCTATGTGTGTTTGTGTGTGTGTGTGTGTGTGTGTGTGTGTTTGCATTATTATGTAGCAGTCAATGCCAGGAGGGAGCTGCATTTGGCTCTGACAGAGAGAGCAGCTTAGCAGGGAGGCTCCTGCAACAGCTTGATAAGAACAGCAACAGAAAATAAGCTCTCCTCACATCTGAGCACCATCAAATGAGAATACTTCCCCCACGCAGCGAAGCCAGACTGGCAGTGCCAGGAGACTGGTGACCAGGTCATTAACATACTCCACATGCTGCAGCCACACCAGTCAACACAGCAGAGAGAGACATCACAAACTGTCTGGACTCCAATACAAAACCATGTCCTGTCCTTGTTTCAGTATGTCATGACTCATCACTCAGACTGTATCTGTTTCAACTGTGTGATGATTCAATGTACAGTTACTACAGTAGCCTATAGGCCATCTGAGCAACCCAAAGGTCCATTGTTCAATGACTAAACCTTTGGAATGACACAGTGTCTAATGAGTGACCTCATGTCACTGAACTGTATCCCAGTTCCTCTCCAGTCCCACTGACGTTAATGATGATTAGCCCATGGCCCAGGCCTTGGTTCTGTCTCAGGCTGGTTTTGTAACCAGAAAGGGATTAGTGATGCTACACTTAGTTACATTTTTCTGCTGCAGGTACTGATTAAAATAGACCTGGCAAGGCAGGCCCTCTCCCTCTTGTCATTCACACATCATGTCTACAAGGCTATAGGAAAACACTGTAATACAAATCAATACGCAGCCAGGGACAGGGCTGATACCAGTAGATAACATATTGGGTGTTACAAGACATGTCTGTGACTTCAGGAAATACAGATCGAGAGATGGCATACTGGTGACCTTATGAAGGTGCTATATGTCATTTGAAATGTGATGCAGGCAATGTAGGATAAGTAGGGCAACAGTATCATTATCATACATCGACAGACAGACAGACAGACAGACAGACAGACAGACAGACAGACAGACAGACAGACAGACAGACAGACAGACAGACAGACAGACAGACAGACAGACAGACAGACAGACAGACAGACAGACAGACAGACAGACAGACAGACAGACAGACAGACAGACAGACAGACAGACAGACAGACAGACAGACAGACAGACAGAGAAAGAGTGAGATAGAGAAAGCAGGCCAGAGAAAAAGAGAGCACAGTGGTGTAGTGGTGTTGTGCTCTCCCTCTCTTTTCCACATGGCAGACTCTGCTTGAATGAAGAGTTGTGAGTGTAATGGAGGGGACATAAGTCCTTAGCTGCTCAACAGAAAAACACCCGGTTATACACACACACACACACACACACACACACACACACACACACACACACACACACACACACACACACACACACACACACACACACACACACACACAACCCCCCCCTCCTGTGACCAAAGTACCAGTGACTATACTGTGGGGTCAACATTTTACCCTTATATTCCCCTCCTTTCCTCTGACCCAAACTCACAGACCTGATACAGTTAAATAAATGTTCAATAAAAATAAATAAAATAAAAATACACACTTGTCATTTGATGCTTCACCCAACAATACCAAACAGAGTTAGTCTAACAAGGAAGTCAAAAAGAAACGTTACAGTAGTTTTGGAGTCTTACTTTTGACGGTGAGGTACATGGACTTGCTAACGTCAGCTCCCACATCGTTGCTGACCTTACACAGGTAGTAGCCGCTGTCCTCCTCCAGCACGTGTTTGATGAGCAGAGAGCCGTTGACCAGCAGCTGGATACGGGAGCCAGAGTTCAGGGCGATGGGCTGGAACTGGGGAACCCCGTTACCTGGGGTGGAGACAAGGAGGGACGGGGACATGAGTCATGGATGAAACACATTTCAAATGCATTTATCACCTTTCAAAAATCACCATCATAAACATTTTGAATGTATTTTTAAAGGATGTGTAAGTCTACAATATCCTCTAATCCTTAATCGGAACCATAGTATTTATGGCATAAGCAACGTAAGCTTAAGAGCACATGGGGGTGGTATTCTACAATTTCCCCTAACTAATTTAAACCCAAAGCTACTTCTGTTTTTGTTTTTAATGCTCATGTTTTGAGTGCAGACTATTGACAGATGCGCATCCTTATTTGACTTGTACTGTGTGTGTAACGCTTCAGTGACAAAGCTTTAGGGATTTAAGGACAGTAAACATGCATCTTAACGCTGCCCCTAAACCTCAGCAGCTGCAGTGTAGAATGTAGCCACTAGAAGTAGGTAATCATTAAAGAGATGGTGCCCATGTTCAACACCAGAGCAGATTGTAAAGGAAGAAAACAACAAGACTGCAATGAGGCCTTGAAACAAGGAATCAGCCAATGAAATGAGGTGCAGTTTCCTTTACATAGCAAAGTACATTTATTTTCCTTTGTTTTTACATGTGAGGATTTATTTTTCCACTGACTCTCAGGATTTGATGCCTGTAAGTCATGTTTGGTATTTTTCATGTGAACAACACTGAACTTGTAAGCATGTACATTTACAAATCTACACATCAAAGACGGAAAACATTATTGTACATATATTTTGGGGTAAATACAACCTAATCCCCAAAGCATTGATTTTGTCTTGGTGAAACACAAAGATTAGTATTAGTATGTACATGCTTTTGTAGGTCAAATATTCTTCAAAGATCTCTCTGGTGGTGAGGTATACTTCAGCATACCAGCATACAGCATTATACTTTTCACAAATCAGGGGACAAGTATATTTTCTATAATCATCTATGTTTCCGTTGGAGGTAATGTTGGACAGTCTCATTCAAAAAAGTCAAAATGACTTAGTGTAGTGTAGGAAATGTCTAATGCTGAAAACATTCAGGTCAATGAGCTGTCTGGGCATGGAAATCCACTCAGAGCTGTAAGTGGTCTATCTATGTTACAGTAATAGCAACACATCCAGGCTCGCTCATAGAGTATTAAACATATGTCTGAACTGGGCCAGATATCAGCATGCGCTAAAGTTGGCGTGTAAAGATAAGGACATTTAGTGAGCTGTGGGTTTTGGTCCTTAATTAAAAAAGCAGTCAAGTGCTTCTGGTTAGCGAGGGGTCAAGTGGCAGTACTATTCCCACTCTGCTGCCTTGTAGACGAGAAGAGAGAGAGACAGAAAGCGAAAGAGAGAGACAGAGAGAGAAAGAAAGAGAGAGACACACAGAGAGAGAAACCGAGAGAGACAGAGAGAGAGCGAGAGAGAGAGAGAGACGAGGCGAGAGAGAGGGGCAGAGAGAGAGAGACGAGAGAGAGAGAGGGGGCAGAGAGAGAGAGACATAGACAGAGAGAGAGATAGACAGAGAGAGAGAGACAGAGAGAGAGAGACAGAGAGAGAGAGAGAGAGAGAGATAGACAGAGAGAGAGATAGAGAGTGACAGAGAGAGAGAGACAGAGAGAGAGAGAGATAGACAGAGAGAGAGATAGAGAGAGAGACAGAGAAAGACGTGCTCTTGAATTATGGATTTTGCATATCCAGAGAGAGCTAGCAGTTATGATAATACCAGCTGACCTTTCCTTATTCACTTTTCTATCTCTCTGTGGCTCTGGTCTGCTCTGATAACACCTGACTGGGAGAAAAAAAAGCATCTCCAGTGCCATAACATACAGCAACACAGATACTTGCACTTACAAATTAGAGGTACATCTCAGATAAAGGCGCCGGCCCAGAATTCACTATGCCATCGCCGTGGTGAAGGACCAAGGTTCTGTTAGGCGTTATTAATCAGACAGGGGGTCTAAGATATTGAGGAGCGTCTCTCTCACATCAAACCCAATCTCCTCTCGGTCCCAGGGAGCCCAAGTCACAAACAAATCCAATCAAAGCCTGGCTGCTGAGTCTGGCCCTGACCCACACTTTTGATGCCCCTCACACTGCCCCCCACGCCACACCATTGGTTGGATTAGTTGTCTCTCCATTGGGAGAAGATTTCACCCGTTATGGACGAAGCAGCAAACACCTGGGTACCCTCTTCAGTTATCCTGGTCAAGTGCTGTGCCACTTTATTTACCTGCTCTCTCACACCTCACTGGTAGCTCCCCCACCACACAACCCACAGTGGCTGTACACCTGTGACCCGTGAAAGTGTATGTGTACACCTGCAGTTGTTGAACCACATCATACATGGGCTGTGGATGAAACCATATGCGTTCAACTACAACTACAGTTACTCTATCCAAAACAGCTGCTGTTACATCCCTAAACAATGTCCTTTAATACGTTTGTATAACCATTGAATTAATGCTACCGACAGTCTTCTGATGCTTGATTTACGTATCTGTTTACCTTTGGAGTGCTTCCATACGAGGGTGGGGCGTGGATAACCCTCAGCAGAGCAGTTTAGGGTCACAGTTTTGCCATAGATCCCATCCTGGTCTGTGGGCTGCACCACAAACTGGGGAGGAACTGGAAGAGCAGAGGGAACCACACACAGACTGACTTACTAGTACTTCTCAGACAGAAAGACAGTATGAGAGATAGATTAAGATTGACAAAAAGAGTGCAGTGGAGAGAAATATACAGTATAAAGACAGATGCAAAGCAACGGAGAGAGAAGCAGAGAAACAAACAGGAACAGAGAGAGAAAGAAAGACAGTACGAGTCAGGGAGCGAGAGGAGGGAGCCTAAGAGAGATACATTTAGAAGCAGTGACGGAGACAGAGGAACAATGTGCTAGCCTCTCACCCCTGACAATGAGCTGACTCTGGTGCTCAACGGCTGCAGCCTCGTTGCGTGCAATGCAGGTGTAGTTTCCGTTGTGGTCTGGGGACAGGTTGGAGATCCGCAGTGAGCTGGTGAACTCTATGTTGTCGATGGTGACCCCCAGACTGGCAGGGATTGGCCGCCCGTCCTTCTGCCATGTGATGTCCAGGGGCTGGTCACCTGACATTACCACGCAGGGGATGAAGACACGCTGGCCAATGGAGAACCGCTGGAATGCAAAGGGCTGGATGTATGGTGGAACTGGAAGGGAAGAGGGGGAGAGGTGACCATAACCACATTAGGCTGAGAGACAATACACTATACCGGTCCAATCTCCTGTGTGTCATACTTCAATCTTCTATCAATCCCTTTGGTCATTGGAAATCGTTGTATAGACTCTGAACTCAAAAGGACTGAGAGTGAATCATCACATAATTCCACCTTAGTCATTCCTCCAGTCTAGCCGAACATTCTGTACTCTGAGTCAGAGCAAACAGTACCAAGCACAGGTGTACTATTCCAGAAACACTTGAAGGGGTGATTCTGTATTTTGGCGACTCATGCCACGTCAGTCTGTCTAGAAGAGAAGATCAAAGAAAACCTAACGACCCTCAAGTAGGGAAAAACCACCATGTTAAACAAATTATTGGAGAATCAGGCCCCATGCTAGACTAGATAATGACATAGATGTGAGATCCTCCTCAGTAAGTCCACTGTTGCACCTTCTCAGGGGACTCTCCAGCCATCTCGCAAGTCAGCCGTATTTCAGAATCAACAAGTTAAAATAACATTGAAATAAGCAGCACTTCAGCACTGATTTAATTCACAACAAAGTAGGGATAATGGACTCCTGGGATCTCACCAGCCGCTTTCAGAATTTGAAGCATGAGCAGAGCAAATGAACTAAGGTACTTGTAGCAGGGAAGTGTTGCTTTATATCACGTGGTCCCCCTTTTCCCCCGCCCCACCAGCCTCATCTTATGGAAATGTCTTAAGCAGTGGCTGCATCCTTCATGACATGGATATGAGGCGTGGGGAATCCCTCGTTAACGTTACCATTACGTATTCTTGGGCCTCTGGTAATCAAGCTCAATCACCACTGTACGTGCAGTCATACTAATGACCCTAGCTTAGTCTCACATCCCATAGCAGTGCAGTCGTAGCAGTGGGGAATGTGTTACTGTAGCTTATGGTACACAATGTGATGTGAAGGCCAATGGGAGTATGACCTGCGAGGTCACTTCCTATCTCTGCCTACAGCTTTGCCATGTTCTACTGTCCACACTCTCATACCTCTTTAAATGCTTATGTATCACATGGAGATGTGTGAAACTTACTCCTCAGCCTGCAGTGTCCCCACTTGCGCCAGTGAATAGCTAGCTTTTCTTGTGGTGCCGACTGGTAAGAAACTTCAGGAGGGTGGTCGTGTATGCTAGCATGGCAGAGGTCAGGAGTTTGCGCCAGGTGTGGGCCAAATCGAGAGGAAGAGGAACTCGCTAAGCAAGCAGCGTGACGTCCTTTACACTTACCCAAGTGTGGTATGCTAGTGTGTTTACTGTGTTCTGTCACAGTACATGAGTCAGGGAGACGGGCTCTTCCTACCTTTGACACTGAGATGGACGCTCTGATTGGTCTCTTGGTGAGGTTTGACCAATACCCTGCAATTGTACTCTCCCTGGTCCAGCTCCTGCACATTAGACAGCTTCAGAGTGCCGTTGTTCTCGAAGGCCCGCTGCCTGTGGTTGAAGGGGAGCAGGTGGGAGTTCTTATACCACTTGATGGAATAATACGGGTAGCCAATAACGCGACAGTGGACGTACGCGTCCCGCCCTGCGATGGCCGTGATGTTTTTCATTGGACGGATGCTGGCAGCCCCTAAAAATACAGAGAGGGAGAGAGAGCTCTCTATAAACACATTTATGGGTGAGGGGATTGTGACATGACAGTCAGCAACATCAAGCCGTATGTACTGACAGCACACCCAAATGTGTTAGTTTTTACCACAGGACCTCATGGTAGACTCTGAAGAGAGGGCTGTGAAATCAGGACCATATTAGACAAGGACAAGGTAGGGTTGGCTGACAGCTGAAAGACAGAACACTTTAGTGGACAATATTCACTGTATGAGTTCACTGAATTACAAATCCAAGAGCCACTTGAAACTAATTGTCTCATCTGAATAAATAATCTATACATTCAGCAACAACATAATAAGTAAAAACTAACTAAGGACACAAGAGAGCGAGAACTATATTCCCTTTTGCAGTCTAAAGATAAAACCACCACCAGCCTAGAAACATGTAGTACAAAGTTAACCTATGTGACGCTCAACAGTTGTACCTACAGGATACACCACACTGGGCTGAAAACCTGCCTGTCAGTAAGGCCTACAAAGAAAATAATAATAAATTGGTCAACTGTGTTCAAACATCTACACATGGAACAGCAGTGCAAATCAGCTGAAGGGAATCATCTCAGCAATAGTGATCTGTGTAGAGGATCAGATTACTATTAAAGACAGGAAGAGAGGTAATATGTCCAACAAATAAGACACAATCAATAGAACAGATATGTTATGGATGGATCATACACACAATACACATAAACACACACTAACAAAACATGGGTGGTTGTGACCTGGCATTGTCATTGACAGCATGAGGGACTGACATGCAGACAGGCCAACAAGATATGGGTGACTAGAAGCAGTGTTAGAAAAAGGAAAAGACCTGGAGTATCACAATCACACAAAGAGCATCACACAAAGAGCATAGAGGGACGATGTGATGAGAGATTCACACAGGGATAAATAAACACTGAAAGAAATTAGGGGAAACTAAACAATGGAGTCCAAAAGCTGCAACTGAGGAATAAAGGGAGCAAAGAGAAAGAAAGAAAGACAAAAGAAATCTGAAAATGAGTAAAAAGTAAAAAGGTTAGGAATCTGTAGGCACTTTACAAAGGAGGGAGAATACAACAAAAACCTAAAAGAAACAGGCATTGAATTTGGAAACCAAACAAACATGAGTTAGGTGTATGTTTTTGTTGTTTTGGAGGAGCTGATCTGACAAGCACCTCTTACGTTTATTCGAGCCTGGTGGTAGACCACCCCGGCCGAGTTCCTGCAGGTGCAGCGATACACCCCTCCGTCCACCTCCTTAGTGTGAGTGATGTTCAGCTGGCTGACCACGTGGCCCTCGTTGGTCTCGTAGTGGCCAGGGTGGTGGTGGTTGTCCTTGATGACCGGGTCGTCGTCCAGGTTCCAGGTGCAGGAGGGAGGGGGAGTGCCTTTGACGTTACACACCAGGAAGACCGGTTCGTTGGGGTTGACCACCTTCTCACTGAAGGAGGACAGAATCTTTGGAGTGCCGTCTGAAAGGGGAGAGAGAAGGAGACCATGGGTAATGGTTAATAGGACTGAACAAAAGCAACAATAGAATATCTATCATCTGTTACTCAAAGCTGTACACCTACCTATTTTAGAGTGGCCTGCTGTTGCTATCTGCTAACCCTGGTATGTTCTACATCATTATAGATGATCAATATCCTCTTTATACAGTTCCGTGGCCACGCAAGACAGTTGCCCAAGCAACCAGGCTCAGGTAAGCAGTTTAAAGCTGACTGGGATAGTAGCCCTAATGACAGTGGCTCTGCAGCAGCACAACACAACGCATTAACACAGGCCCTGCATCGATCCAGGCCCAAAATCCCTTTGTGCTAAGTCACTGCTGGTGCTACTAAACATACATGGAGACCAAACATACACACAACCAGGGGTGAAACGTTCACTGGGTACGGGGGGGGGGGCACATTCTGAAATTGCATTTTTGTCCCCCCCAGTTTTATCATTGGAATGTGACACAAAACAAGGCAATGGTGTGCTTTAGGACTATGCAGACACCTCAGAGCGGTCAGGTAGGCTGTGTTTATCTGACGGGATAAAAAATGTAATAATAATTATGTCCCCCCCACTTCTAAAACAAAAGTTGCACCCCTGCACACAACATCAAACCGTGAACGCTCATGCTACAGTCAAATGCCAAGCGGTACAGTACACATGAAAAAAAAACACATGGTAATATATTCTAACCACTGTCTTGTTACAACACCACCAATATATCCAATAACTGCCATAGCAACATTGATCTTTATAAGAAACCGCTACTGTATCTCACCCTCCAAGATGACCGGAACAAAATCCTGAGCGGACATTTTGTTCTTCCTGGCGAAACATTGGTAGGCCCCTCCATCGCTCTTGGCCATGCCCTCCATGATCAGGTTCTCCCTGCTGATGCCTGTGATCCGCACGTTGTTGCCGGGGTAGATGATCTCTCCGTTACGGTACCACGACAGCTCGTACTCATCAGAGCCACTGACACTGCAATGCAAGGACACCTTACTACCCACGCTGCCCTTCACCTTTCGTGGGCTGACCACCGCCTTCAGGGGCTCTGGACACCAGAGAAAACACAGAACACACATCAAAAACCACAAACCAAATGATGTGACATTGTTATACCGTGAAATAAATATTTTGTTGTGTGAACATTATCAAAGAAATAGATAAACAAAGTGACAGGGCTATAGCAGCTAACGCAGAGACATCATTGCACCCAGGCTGTGATAGCTCCTGATGTGTGAGTGTGATGTGGTGTTTGGACTCACGTTTGACCAGCAGCCGGCCCACCACCTCAGCGTTGCCATAGCTGTTCCACACCTCACACACGTAGGTGCCAGAGTCGGTGGGCTGGGCGCTCTCTATCAGCAAGCCCGTGACACTCTGGCGGAAACGTGTGTCGGGCTCCAGGGGGCTGTTGTCCTTCAGCCAGCGGTACTTGGGCATGGGATGGCCCGACGCCTTACAGGGCAGCTCTACCCGATGGGACGCCATGACCTCCCGACGGTCAAAGCCATCCAGAATCCCCGGCTCTGAGTTAGTGGGATCTTATGAGAGATAAGAGAGAGAAGATGTTATGATAAGAATAGAGTTCACTATTAGAAGAGATAGTGTTACGATAGCATTGTGGACATTGCAATATATGAAGATGCAGAAGTTTCTGATGTATTACTGCAACATGGTGTACTGTACAGAAATATAGATGTTTCTGGGGTACCGTTATTTAAGGTATTTAGGGCACCATAGACTGACCTGACACAAAAAGCCGGGCGCTGTTGCTTTGCCTGGTCTCGCCAGTGTAGCGATGCCGTGTGGTGCAGCGGTAGTTATACAGTCCATCCTCATTCTGGACATCCAGAATATACAAGGCTCCTGTGGTTGTGATGAGAACTCTAGGTCCTAGAAGAGAAAAAGAGAGAGGAGGGGTTATTCACATAAAAGAATACAGGAGGTCGTCTGGCCAATCAGCTCAATAGGAAGCTATCCATCCAGTTAGAAAATACACCTGGTCCTGCATAATCCATGGCATTCACAAACATGAATGATCTAATATATACAGCATACACTGTACAGTGCTTTCGGAAAGTATTCAGACCCCTTCACTTTTTCTACATTTTGTTACGTTACAGCCTTTTTCTAAAATGGATTAAATTTTAAAATATCTCAATCTACACACAATACCCCCTAATGACAAAGCGAAAACAGGTTTCCAGAAATTTTTCCAAATGTATTAAAAATAAATAACAGAAATACCTTATTTACATATGTATTCAGACCCTTTGCTATGAGATCAGGTGCATCCTGCTTCCACTGATCATCCTTGAGATGTTTCTACAACTTGATTGGAGTCCACCTGTGGTAAATTCAACTGATTGGACATGATTTGGAAAGGCACACACCTGTCCATATAAGGTCCCACAGTTGACAGTGCATGTCAGAGCAAAAACCAAGGCATGAGGTGGAAGGAATTGTCCGTAGAGCTCCGAGACAGGATTGTGTCGAGGCACAGATCAAGGGAAGGGTACCAAACAACGCAGCATTGAATGTCCCCAAGAACACAGTAGCCTGCATCATTCTTAAATGGAAGAAGTTCGGAACCACCAAGACTCTTCCTTGAGGTGGCCGCCCGGCCAAACTGAGCAATCGGGGGAGAAGGGGCCAATGGTCACCCAATGGTCACTCTGAAAAAGCTCCAGACTTCCTTCCCTATTCCTGGAGAGCTACAGTCCTGTAGGTTTTCACTCCATCCCTCATCTAGCACACCTGATTGTAATAATTAGCTGGTTGAAAAGCTGAATCAGGTTGGTTACAACTGGGGCTGGAGAGAAAACCTACAGGAGCGTAGCTCTCCAGGAACAGGGTTGGATAGCCCTGCTCTATGGAGATGGGAGAACCTTCCAGAAGGACAACCATCTGTGCAGCACTCCACCAATCAGGCCTTTATGGTACAGTGGCCAGACGGAAGCCACTCCTCAGTAAAAGGCACATGGAGTTTGCCAAAAGGAACCTAAAGATTCTCTGGTTTGATGAAACCAAGATTTTACTCTTTGGCCTGAATGCCAAGCATCACGTCTGGAAGAAACCTGGCACCATCCCTACGGTGAAGCATGGTGGTGGCAAATGGAAAAGGCATGCTGTCGTACAAGGTTAGTAGCTACATTTTACGACAGATACAGGGTCTCATTGGCTATCTAGCTAGCTTTGTTTGACCCCAATTGGTGCTTATTTGACAAAGTTAGAGTCGTTCAAGTGAAGACCGCCCGCGTCATCGGCATGCCATGAAGGCGCCTCGCTCTGATCAAACATGGTGTCCTACAGGATATACTACACCCCTAATGATATAGTGAAGTCTGATTACATTCTAGGATTTCTGAGGAATATATAGAAACGTGATTTGACTGGTTGAAACAACGTTTAGGGTGAGATTTTCACAGATTCCTTTCTTTGCAAATTGAACGAGTGGAAATACAAAATCGATCGTGCATGCTATATGGACCTTTTTAAGATATGAAAAAGCATTTTATCTAACAAACCAACACTTCATGTTATCTCTGGGACCATTTGGATGATAAATCAGAGCAAGATTTCAGAATGTAAGCACACATTTCACCTTCAGAGGTGAATTTATCAAACCTATCGCGGTGAAAAAAGTGTTTTGTTGTCAGGTTCTCTCCTCAAACAATAGCATGGCATTTTTTCGCAGTAATAGCTACTGTAAATTGGACAGTGCAGTTATATTAACAAGAATTTAAGCTTTCAGCCGATATCAGACACTTATATGTACCGACATTTGTTGTTTCTCTAAAATCTGCGATCGTGACACAAGGCGCTGCATGATTTACAACTGTACCGTTGACGGGACACCTATCCCTAAGAAGTTTTAACGCTACAGCATACAATGACATTCTAACCGATTCTGTGCTTCCAACCTTAACCTTGAGGCAACAGTTTGGGAAAGGCCCTTTCCTGTTTCAGCATGACAATAGCCACGTACAAAAAGCGATGTCCATACAGAAATTGTTTGTCGAGATCGGTGTGGAAGAACTTCACTGGCCTGCACAGAGCACTGACCCCAACCCCATCAAACACCTTTGGGATGAATTGGAATGCCGACTGCGAGCCAGGCCTAATCGCCCAAACATCAGTGCCGACCTCACTAATGAGCTTGTGGCTGAATGGAAGCAAGTCCCTGCAGCAATGTTCCAGCATCTAGTGGAAAGCCTCCCAGAAGAGTTGGAGGCTGTTATAGCAGCAAAGGGGGGCCCAACTCCATATTAATGCCCATGATTTTGGAATGAGATGTTCCACGAGCAGCTGTCCACATGCTTTTGGTCATGTAGTGCGTATCCTTAAACATATCATACCAAGACCTTTTACCTAAAATAACCTTTACATTTGACCTCTGCCCTCCCTAGCTCCAGTAATCTATCTGGTCTGAACCTCTGCTTCAGTAGCCAAATCCTCTTTGGGTGTCACTAGCAGTTCAGTCTGTGCAGTAATATTATGTTAATTCTGGGGATCAAACCCGACTGAGTGGGGTTGTCAACAACCATAAGGAATGATACCTTCCTCTTGCAACCATATGCATACGTTATCCCCAGGAGAGCAGATTGATGTCAAAACTGATCGAAAAAGCAATTTACAAGAGATTGTCTTCACTGTGCTTTGGCGAGCATGCTAAGACAGAGACAGCTTAGTGAGCATTTAGGTCCCAAGGTACACCAGCCAGGGGCAGCTTCAGTTAAAACCAGTTATAGTAGCAGGGCTGTGTCTTGTCTCTGACAACGAGGAGGATGTCTTTAGATAAAGCCTGATCAAAATAGACTGTAAAACGTCATGCTTACAGGCCCCATGTGGCCTGAAATGTACACAGAATCAATGACAAGTCAAGCATAGGAACAGTATGTGTTTTTTTCACAAAGTTATCAATTGGTAAAATATACAAAAGGACCGGATAAACCTACATTTAATATGGGCATATTTAATCATTAATTCAATATCTATTGTTTATATAAATAAATCATTACAAATACAGTGCCTTCAGAAAGTATTCAGACCCCTTGAGTTTTTCCACATTTTGTTATGTTTCAGCTTTTTTATCAAATGGATTAAATAAGAAAAAATCCTCATCAATCTACAGACAATACACCGTAATGACAAAGTGAAAACAGGTTTTTAGACATTTCTGCAAATTTATAAAACATAAAAAACAGATACCTTTTTTACATAAGTATTCAGACCCTTTGCTATGAGACTCCAAATTGAGCTCAGGTGCATCCTGTTTCCATTGATCATCCTTGAGATGTTTCTACAACTTGATTGGAGTCCACCTGTGGTAAATTCAATTGATTGGACATGATTTGGAAAGACACACCTGTCTATATAAGGTCCCACAGATGACAGTGCATGTCAAAGCAAAAACCAAGGCATGAGGTCGAAGGAATTGTCCGTAGAGCTCTGAGGCAGGATTGTGTCGAGGCATGGATCTAGGGAAGGGTACCAAAAAATGTCTGCAGCATTGAAGGTCCCCAAGAACACAGTGGCCTCCATCATATTTACAGCTGAAGTTGGAAGTTTACATACACTTAAGTTGGAGTCATTAAAACTCATTTTTCAACCACTCCACAAATTTCTTGTTAACAAATTATAGTTTTGGCAAGTTGGTTAGGACATCTACTTTGTGCATGACACAAATCATTTTTCCAACAATTGTTTACAGACAGATTATTTCACTGTATCACAATTCCAGTGGGTCAGAAGTTTACATACACTAAGTTGACTGTGCCTTTAAACAGCTTGGAAAATTCCAGAAAATTATGTTGTGGCTTTCGAAGCTTCTGATAGGTTAATTGACATCATTTGAGTCAATTGGAGGTGTACCTGTGGATGAATTTCAAGGCCTATCTGCCTCTTTGCTTGACATCATGGGAAAATCAAAAGAAATCAGCCAATATCTCAGAAAACAAATTGTAGACCTCCACAAGTCTGGTTCATCCTTGGGAGCAATTTCCAAAAGCCTGAAGGTACCACGTTCATCTGTACAAACAATAGTACGCAGGTATAAACACCATGGGACCACGCAGCCGTCATACCACTCAGGAAGGAGACGCGTTCTGTCTCCTTGAGATGAACGTACTTTGGTGCGAAAAGTGCAAATCAATCCCAGAACAACAGGTAGGCCAGTTGAGAACAAGTTCTCATTTACAACTGCAACCTGGCGAAAATAAAGCAAAGCAGTGCGACACAAACAACAGCACAGAGTTACACATGGAATAAACAAAAAGTAATTACAATTTAGCAATTAACACTGGAGTGATAGATGTGCAGAAGATGAATGTGCAAGCAGAGATACTGGGGTGCAAAACAAATAAATAATAATATGGGGATGGGCTATTTACAGATGGGCTACGTACAGGTGCAATGATCTGTGAATTGCTCTGACAGCTGATGCTTAAAGTTAGTGAGGTCTCCAGCTTCAGTGATTTTTGCAATTCGTTCCAGTCATTGGCAGCAGATAACTGGAAGGAAAGGAGGTCAAAAGAGGAATTGGCTTTGGGGGTGACCAGTGAAATATACCTGCTGGAGCGCGTGCTACGGGTGGGTGCTGCTATGGTGACCAGTGAGCTGAGATAAGGCGGGGCTTTACCTAGCAAAGACTTATAGATGACCTGGAACCAGTGGGGTTGGCGACGAATATGAAGCGAGGGCCAGCCAACGAGAGCATACAGGTTACAGTGGTGGGTAGTATATGGGGCTTTGGTGACAAAACGGATGGCACTGTGATAGACTGCATCCAATTTGCTGAGTAGAGTGTTGGAGGCTATTTTGTAAATGACATCGCCGAAGTCAAGGATCGGTAGGATAGTCAGTTTTAAGAGGGTATGTTTGGCGGCATGAGTGAAGGATGCTTTGTTGCGAAATAGGAAGCCGAAGCTAGATTTAATTTTGGATTGGAGATGCTTAATGTGAGTCTGGAAGGAGAGTTTACAGTCTAACCAGACACCTAGGTATTTGTAGTTGTCCACATATTCTAAGTCAGAACCGTCCAGAGTAGTGATGCCGGGCAAGTGCGGGCACCGATCGGTTGAAGAGCATGCACTTAGTTTTACTTGCATTTCAGAGCAGTTGGAGGCAACGGAATGAGAGTTGTATGGCATTGAAGCTCGTCTGGAGGTTAGTTAACACAGTGTCCAAAGAAGGGCCAGAGGTATACAGAATGGTGTCGTCTGCGTAGAGGTGGATCAGAGAATCACCAGCAGCAAGAGCGACATCATTGATGTATACAGAGAAAAGAGTCGGCCCGAGAATTGAACCCTGTGGCACCCCCATAGAGACTGCCAGAGGTCCGGACAACAGGCCCTCCGATTTGACACACTGAACTCTGTCTGAGAAGTAATTGGTGAACCAGGCGAGGCTGTGATTTGAGAAACCAAGGCTGTTGAGTCTGCCGATAAGAATGTGGTGATTGACAGAGTCGAAAGCCTTGGCCAGGTCGATGAATACGGCTGCACAGTATTGTCTCTTATCGATGGCGGTTATGATATCGTTTAGGACCTTGAGCGTGGCTGAGGCACACCCAAGACCAGCTCTGAAACCAGATTGCATAGTGGAGAAAGTACGGTGGGTTTTGAAATGGTCGGTGATCTGTTTGTTAACTTGGCTTTTGAAGACCTTAGAAAGGCAGGGTAGGATAGATATAGGTCTGTAACAATTTGGGTCTAGAGTGTCTCCCCCTTTGAAGAGGGGGATGACCACGGCAGCTTTCCAGTCTTTGGGGATCTCAGACTATACGAAAGAGAGGTTGAACAGGCTAGTAATAGGGGTTGCAACAATTGCGGCGGATAATTTTATAAAGAGAGGGTCCAGATTGTCTAGCCCAGCTAATTTGTAGGGGTCCAGATTTTGCAACTCTTTCAGAACATCAGCAATCTGGATTTGGGTGAAGGAGAAATAGGGGAGGCTTGGGCAAGTTGCTGTGGGGGGTGCAGAGCTGTTGACCGGGGTAGGGGTAGCCAGGTGGAAAGCATGGCCAGCCGTAGAAAAATGCTTTTTGAAATTCTCAATTATCGTGGATTTATCGGTGGTGACAGTGTTTCCTAGCCTCAGTGCAGTGGGCAGCTGGGAGGAGGTGCTCTTATTCTCTATGGACTTTACAGTGTCCCAGAACTTTTTGGAATTTGTGCTACAGGATGCAAATCTCTGTTTGAAAAAGCTAGCCTTCGCTTTCCTAGCTGCCTGTGTATATTGGTTCCTAACTTCCCTGAAAAGTTGCATATCACGGGGGCTATTCGATGCTAATGCGCTACGCCACAGGATGTTTTTGTGCTGGTTAAGGGCAGTCAGGTCTGGAGTGAACCACCGGCTATATCTGTTCCTGGTTCTACATTTTTTGAATGGGGCATGCTTATTTAAGATGGTGAGGAAAGCACTTTTAAAGAATAACCAGGCATCCTCTACTGACGGAATGAGGTCAATATCTTTCCAGGATACCTGGGCCAGGTCGATTAGAAAGGCCTGCTCGCTGAAGTGTTTTAGGGACCGTTTGACAGTGATGGGGGGTGGGTGTTTGACCGCAGACCCATTACAGAAGCAGTCAATGAGGCAGTGATCGCTGAGATCCTGGTTGAAGAGATCAGAGGTATATTTAGAGGGCAGGTTGGTCAGGATGATATCTATGAGGGTGCCCGTGTTTACGGATTTGGGGTTATACCTGGTACAGTAGGTTCATTGATAATTTGTGTGAGATTGAGGGGATCTAGCTTAGATTGTAGGACGGCCCGGGGTGTTAAGCATGTCCCAGTTTAGGTCACCTAACAGTACAAGCCTTGTGAAGATGCTGGATGAAACAGGTACCAAAGTATCTATATCCACAGTAAAAACGAGTCCGATATCAACATAACCTGAAAGGCCGCTCAGCAAGGAAGAAGCCACTGCTCCAAAACCGCCATAAAAAAGCCAGACTACGGTTTGTAATCGCTGCCAAAGGTGCTTCAACAAAGTACTGATTAAAGGGCCTGAATACTTATGTAAATGTGATATTTCAGTTTTTTATTTGTAATGCATTTGCAAACATTTCAAAAAATCTGTTTTTGCTTTGTCATTATGGGATATTCTGTGTAGATTGATGAGGATATTTTTTTTTGTTAAATACATTTTAGAATAAGGCAGTAACGTAACAAAATGTGGAAAAAGTCAAGGGGTCTGAATACTTTCCAATGCACTGTAAATCCACTTCTGAAAGGTAGTGAAAATAATAAGAGAGAGGAGAGGGAGAAAGAGTCTGCAGCTATTGTAAAGTTGACCTAGTTAGAATAGACACCAGAGTCCATGGATTTGATATCCTGAAGGAGCTTCTAGCTCCTGGTTTAAATGCAATTGTGTGATATGGGCAACCAGCAGTGAGATCCGTAGAGGGAGGGAGAGAGGGAGGTGTGTGTGTGTGTGCATGTCCTTATCATTGCCAGGCGTTTCTTTAAAGTTTGAAGAGAACAGATACATCAATAATAACCCCTGCAGGAAAATTATATCTCTTTCGTATTGATATTCATAAATGATATGTATGATTTACTTCTTCAATATTCAATATTGATTGCACAATACATTGTGCAATCAAAGTGAAAATACAAAATTTTGTGATTTGTATCAGAGTATTTGATATCACCAACATAGGCCAAAAGCAATTATGTCTAAAAAGCCTTTATTTTTTCCCTTTAGAGTTCTCCATTTTGATTCTGTCTTTGGTACCCTGCAATCTCAGAGTGGAATCCATCTTGAGCGAGACAAAATGGTTTTTCTCTCTTGCCGCTGAGCTGCCTGTGTTCTGCAGCAATTTTCTCCCCAAGCACCTCCATGCTCATCCAGTGTCTTTTAAGCTGTCAGACCTCTGTTATTGTGTTATGACAGACTGAAGAGCAGGGAGAGGGGATGCTAGAGAGAAGACAGGGGCTCAGCAGACTGCAGCAGAAAATCAAAATGAAAGAAAATCTATTGTCTTTCTCTCTCCTATCTCGCTCTTTTTTCTATTAGTCTCTCCTTGCCTCGGACTCCTTCTCCACCATCTGGCTTTTGATTTCACAGCACTCAGAGATATTCTGTCCCTGTTCTTCTATCGATGTTAGTCTGTAACAGATCCTCCAGACATACAGTACTATTATACACAGAGTACTCTTATACATCCCCCCCCCCCCCCTTCAAAACAGTTCTTGACACAAACCGGTGGCACCTACTACCATACCCCGTTCAAAGGCACTTCACCCTCTGAATGGCACACATACACAATCCATGTCTCAATTGTCTCAAGGGTTAAAAATCCTTCTTTAACCTTTCTCCTCCCCTTCATCTACACTGATTGAAGTGGAGTTGACATCAATAACTGGTAATAGCTTTCACCTGGATTCACCTGGTCAGTCTATGTCATGAAAAGAGGAGGTGTCCTTAATGCTTTGCACACTCAGTGTATATGCATGTATACATTAAGCTTCTGAACCTGAGGCAAAGTCATTGAAACAGGCAGCCTGATGTTTGTGATGAAGGCAAACAGCCCAACCCGGCTCAGCCCAGCTCCACACATTCCTTTCCCAGTCCAGCCCAGCCGAGCTCAGCCCAGCTCAACCCAGCTCCACACGTTCCCTTCCCAGCCCAGCCCTGCCTAGCCCAGCTCCACACATTCCCTTCCCAGCACCACCCAGCTCAGCCCAGCTCCACATGTTCCCTTCCCTGCCCAGCCCTGCCCAGCCCAGCTTCACACGTTTCCTTCCCAGCCCAGCCCAGCTCAGCTCAGCCCAACTCCTCACGTTCCCTTCCATGCCCAGCCCAGCTCATCCCAGCGTCACACGTTTCCTTCCCAGCCCAGCCCTGCTCAGCCCAGCGCCACACATTCCCAGCCCAGCCCAGTCCAGCTGAGCTCAGCTTCACATGTTCCCTTTCCTTCCCAGCCCAGCCCAGCCAAGCTTCACACATTCCCTTCCCAGCACAGCCCTGCTGAGTCCAGCTTCACACGTTCCCTTCCCAGCCCAGCCCAGTTTCAAATGTTCCCTTCCCAGCCCAGCCCTACCCAGCTCCACACGTTCCCTTCCCAGCCCAGCCCAGCCCAGCCCAGCCCAGCTCAGCTCAGCTTCACACATTCTCTTCCCAGCCCAA
Organism: Salmo salar; assembly: GCF_965601325.2. Lineage (NCBI taxonomy): Eukaryota > Metazoa > Chordata > Actinopteri > Salmoniformes > Salmonidae > Salmo > Salmo salar. Next base: position 66,911,083 of record NC_138310.1, on the reverse strand, counting down.
CCCTGCCCAGCCCAGCCCAGCTTCACACGTTCCCTTCCCTTCCCAGCCCAGCCCAGCTTCACACGTTCCCTTCCCTGCCCAGCCCTGCCCAGCCCAGCTTCACACGTTTCCTTCCCAGCCCAGCCCAGCTCAGCTCAGCCCAACTCCTCACGTTCCCTTCCATGCCCAGCCCAGCTCATCCCAGCTCCACACATTCCCTTCCCAGCACCACCCAGCTCAGTCCAGCTCCACACGTTCCCTTCCCTGCCCAGCCCTGCCCAGCCCAGCTTCACACGTTTCCTTCCCAGCCCAGCCAAGCTCAGCTCAGGCCAACTCCTCACATTCCCTTCCATGCCCAGCCCAGCTCCACACATTCCCTTCCCAGCACCACCCAGCTCAGCCCAGCTCCACACGTTCCCTTCCCTGCCCAGCCCTGCCCAGCCCAGCTTCACACGTTTCCTTCCCAGCCCAGCCCAGCTCAGCTCAGCCCAACTCCTCACGTTCCCTTCCATGCCCAGCCCAGCTCATCCCAGCTTCACACGTTTCCTTCCCAGCCCAGCCCTGCTCAGCCTAGTGCCCCACATTCCCAGCCCAGCCCAGCCCAGTCCAGCTGAGCTCAGCTTCACATGTTCCCTTTCCTTCCCAGCCCAGCCCAGCCAAGCTTCACACATTCCCTTCCCAGCCCAGCCCTGCTGAGTCCAGCTTCACACGTTCCCTTCCCTTCCCAGCCCAGCCCAGTTTCAAACGTTCCCTTCCCAGCCCAGCCCTACCCAGCTCCACACGTTCCCAGCCCAGCCCAGCCCAGCTCAGCTCAGCTTCACACATTCTCTTCCCAGCCCAACCCTGCCCAGCCCAGCGCAGCTTCACACGTTCCCTTCCCTTCCCAGCCCAGCTTCACACGTTCCCTTCCCAGCCCAGCCCTGCCCAGCTCCACACGTTCCCTTCCCAGCCCAGCTCAGCTCAGCCCAACTTCACACATTCCATTCCCAGCCCTTCCCAGCCCAGCTCAGCCCAACTTCACACGTTCCCTTCCCAGTCCAGCCCAGCCCAGCCCAGCTTCACACGTTCCCTTCCAAGCCTAGCCCAGCTCAGCTCCACATGTTCCCTTCCCAGCCCAGCCCTGTCCAGCCCAGCTCAGCCCAGCCCAGCCCAGCCCAGCTTCATACGTTCCCTTCCCAGCCCAACCCAGCCCAGCTCCACACATTTGCTTCCCAGCCCAGCTCAGTTCCACACGTTCCCTTCCCAGCCCAGCCCTGCCCAGCTCCACACGTTCCCTTCCCAGCCCAGCTCAGCTCATCCCAGCTTCACACGTTCCGTTCCCAGCCCAGCTCAGCTCAGCCCAGCTTCACACGTTCCGTTCCCAGCCCAGCTCAGCCCAGCTTCACACGTTTCCTTCCCAGCCCAGCCCTACTTCACTACATTCCTAAAGAAAATAATGTAATTTTTACTCCATGCATTTTCCCTGACACATAAAAGTACTTGTTACATTTTGAATGCTTAGCATCACAGGGAAATGGTCCAATTCACCTACTTATCAAGAGAACATCCCTGGTCATCCCTACTGCCTCTGATCTGATGGACTCACTAAAGACAAATGCTTTATTTCTAAATGATGTCTGAATGTTGGAGTGTGCACCTGGCTAAATAAATAAAAAACAAGAAAATTGTGCCGTCCGGTTGGCTTAATATAAGGAATAAAAAATGATTTATACTATTACTTTTGATACTTTAGCAATTACATTTACTTTTTATACTGAAGTATATTTAAAACCAAATACTTTTAGACTTTTACTCAAGTAGTATTTTACTTGGTGAAAAATCTATGGGAAATAGGTGTGGTATTATATGGACATTGTACGGACAGAGATCTTGGCTCTGCCTGCTCCTCCACACTCCCTCCTTGTCCTCCTGGACAGGGTGTTCTGTTCTGACGGCATGTTCTGAGTCTAATTGGTGGCTGCTCTGAGGTCAGCGGTGCACTGCGTCGTGCTGGGGATCTGATCTGATCTCTAATCTGGTCTGATTGAGGTCAGATCACTGGGCTTCTGACCTCACCATGCAGGGACAGGAGCCAGGGAGCTCCTCTCCTCCTCAGCCTGTAGCGCTGCAGGGTGGCTGCATGGACACCCGGCTGGCTGACCACATGGCTCCATCATGGTTGTCATAGTGTACGTAGGCTACCTTCACCAACAGCCCTGTCCTCACACCCTGGACAATATAAAACACACCAAGCCCTCTCTCTGGACCTTCCTCTCCTTCAGCCACCTCTCAGTCCCTCTTTTCACTTTCTCCTCCTTCCCACCTCTCTCGGTCCTCTCTCGTTCCTCTCTCCCTATTCATCTACATGTACTGTATGTGAGCTGATTAGTGTCATTTGAGTTTAGAGGGGGTTGCTAGCCAGCCTGTAGAGGTGAGGGGGAACCCTGTACCTGCAGGGTCAATGAAATAATCCTATCTGTTCCGGTACACAGAGCCCAGCCCACTAGACAGCTGGCCCAGACACACCACACCGACCCACGGGTAGAGTAGGGTAGGGTAGGGACGCGGCACACTGTGGAGCGTCAATAATGAATGTGTGTGTAAGGGCGACGAAGCGTGTCACCATTTCCCCTCTTCTCCTTTGTGCTACATCAAAACACCCCTTAAGGCCACATAGTAACTCCTTTGATCCATCACTCAACCCTAACCCCCTCAAAGATCAAAGACCTGTAAGATCAAGAAGTGATTTTAGAGGAATTATTTGATGGCTTGTTGTGATTGGCCTGTAAAGAAAGCGTCCTCCATTTTGCAGTGAGTGACTGGTGTTATTTACCTCTCCTCAGTAAATTAAAGATGCCTTTTCATTCATCATAAATCATTCAGCTGGGTTGAATCAATCCATGCAAAAAATGCCCAGCTGCCATGAGATGAACTATGCATATGTAATTTGAATAAATCATATGGAGTTAACCTTTATCCAAATACCTTTAGTTTAGATTAAAGCACTGGTTTGAACCTGTGATTCAGGACTATATCTGAAGGATTTTATCTGAAATAGCATACAGTGTAGAATGTATGTACAGTACTTTACAGAATAAAATCTCTCAAAGTAGCAAACAAACGCATGTGCTATAGAAGATCTGATATGCTAGTACCAATTATGGCTCGATTATAAAATTATCCAAAACATTTCCGTGAGCACTATTAGCACATATCCCAGTAGACTCTTGAAGAGGTTGACCTCCCAGCCTTGCTCACTACATGATGAAAGACAGACGGCAATTAAAAACCTAGTTTGGATTGTGAAGGAGCCTATAAAAAAAATGCAGGTAGCCACTAACACATATGAACAGTGTACAGTAGTTGAGTATAGAATGACCTGTACAGTACTTTAGCACAACCAACAACGGTTTTCCTAAATTAACTTATTTTATACAACAATAATTGATTAATCAAAAGGTTAAATGCAGCTTGTTAGTATTTCAAACTCCCTCCTCAAATTGTGATGTAAACGAGCCTTTAACCCTTCTAAGTAATACAAGGCCTATACAGGAGATTATTGGACTATACTAGACTCATCAAAAACACCAACAGAGCTCCAGCCTGCATAACCTCTGGGACCTGAGTTTTTCAGTACTTTGGATCCTATAAACACACAGCCTTAGGGCTCAGACAGACCAATAGTGTTTGCTGGCCAAGAGTACTTAGCACCTCTGAATATAATTTGCAAACTGAGTGCGCACCAATTTTACATGTAGAAACGCATGAAAAATGTGGGCAGTTTGATGTCTACAGCAGGTGGTCCCTGAAACAACACGCTGAACAATCGAAGACGAATGGTAGATCCACATTCGGTGCGATGTGTGCAAGCCTTTAGTCTGAGACTGGCTGGGCACAGAGACGGCGGGCGGGCAGGCAGGCAGGCAGGGAGCTACTGTATTGTACTTGCATGTATAATTAATCCACCTTCCCTCCATGTGCTCTCCGCATACCTGGTGCCATTGTGGAGGTGTTCTCCCGCCGTGCCATTCCACGACCACGCACCAACCAACCGCTCTCATCTCCACACGATACTGCATAATGAGGGAGTACTATTCTGTCTCTCTGACTCCTGGCCTGATGAAAGGTATTCAAAGTTCTCTTTTCTTTCTTTCTTCCCTCTGCTCTGACAACAACAGAGGCTCCATTCTGCTTCCACGCAACCAGAAGCCAAGGTCAGTATAGTGCAGAGAGCGACTGGCTGGCCACCCTTAGATGTACTCTACTACAGCTGGCTCCTTGTATGAGCCCCTCTAGCCAACAATGAGAAAAGGTTCCTGGATTAGCAGTGGTTGTTGCTGTGGACTGCGCATGGTGGGGAGGCAACTATAGATCTATGGTGGGATTTTAGCTGTGAGGTGGGATTTTAACTGTGAGGTGGGATTTTAACTGTGAGGTGGGATTTTTGTATGTGGGGGTAATCTTTTTCATGGCAGTTAAATATCCCTGAGAGATGCCTGATGGGCTGGCTAATGCTAGCTGCAGCACAAACAGACAGCACACTGCAAGCAAAACCAATCAACTGGGAGGACAAAGGCCTGTGCTTGCTCTAGCCAGAGACAACAACATTCACACTTCTGTCTGTCAAATTATTACCTCTAGTCTGCAGTGTCTTTGTATCTGAGAGACACATTCTGTGTAGGCTACAAGAGAGAGGACAGCCAATACGACAGGAACCCCTGTACGTGTTACATTAAACCAGCTAACTAACACCACAGCTGGAAACACTTCCACTGACACTAAATGTATATTTGACGATGTAGAATATCCACATATTGTAAAATTAGTAATTCAATTTAGCACTATTTTCACCAACCAACCGTTCTGTGAGTTTATACAGGCTCTAGGCTAAATAATGTGCCATGAGTAGACTGCCATCATAACCTCATTATTGCAGCAGCTTAACAACAGCAATTCACACATTTCCATCAAACAACACTAATTTGTGAATTTACTTCCCTCTCCATGCAGTCACCAACAAGAGACAAACAACAGTATTCTCCACTGAGCTATTGGCAACACCAAACCCACATCTATTAAGCCGCTGAAATTGCTTATGGTAATTAAAGTTATTTTAAAGCTAGGTTTAAGCTCTCTATTTCATAAAACTAAAGTGAGGCTGGAATTAAATTGAACCTGCCATAGAAATGTTCATCCTGTAGCGTCATGTCGTTTTAATGTCATATGTTGAACAATGTTGAACATCCTTTTACTGTCTGTCTATAATGCTAAACTGTTATGGACTACTGAGTTCCTCCAAGCTCTCTCTCAATTCAATTTCAATTTAAGGGGCTTTATTGGCATGGGGAACATATGTTTCCAAAAGAATTAAGACATTTCAAATGTCATATTATGTCTATATACAGTGTTGTAGTTATGTGCAAATAGTTAAAGTACAAAAGGGAAAATAGATAAACATAAATATATGCTGTATTTACAATGGTGTTTGTTCTTCACTGGTTCCCCTTCTCTTGTGGCAACAGGTCACAAATCTTGCTGCTGTGATTGCACACTGTGATATTTCACCTAATAGATATGGGAGTTTATCAGAATTGGATTTGTTTTCAAATTCTTTTTGTGTCTGTGTAATCTGAGGGAAATATGTGTCTCTAATATGGTCATACATTTGGCAGGAGGTTAGGAAGTGCAGCTCATTTTTCACCTCATTTTGTGGGCAGTGTGCACAGCCTGTCTTCTCTTGAGAGCCAGCTCTGCCTTCGGCAGCCTTTCTCAATAGCAAGGCTATGCTCACTGAGTCAGTGTATAGTCAGACTTCCTTCATTTTGGGTCAGGTATTCTACCACTGTGTATTCTGTTTAGAGCCAAATAGCATTCTAATTTATAGCATTAGGTATCGGCCTAATTCTGCTCTGCATGCATTATTTGGTGTTTTACGTTGTATACTGGATGTTTTTGCAGAATTCTGCATGCAGTGACTCAATTTGGTGTTAGTCTCATTTTGTGAATTCTTGGTTGGTGAGCGGACCTCACAACCATAAAGGGCAATGGATTCTATAACGGATTCAAGTATTTTTAGCCAGATCCTAATTGGTATGTCGAATTTTATGTTCCTTTTGATGGCATAGAAGGCCCTTCTTGCCTTGTCTCTCATATCGCTTACAGATTTGTGGAAGTTACCTGTGGCGCTGATATTTAGGTCGAGGTATGTATAGCATTTTTTGTGTGCTCTAGGGCAACGGTGCAACGGTGTTTAGATGGAATTTGTATTCGTTGTCCTGGCAACTGGACCTTTTTTGGAACACTATTATTTTTGTCTTACTGAGATTTACTGTCAGGGCCCAGGTCTGACAGAATCTGTGCAGAAGTTCTAGGTGCTGCTGTAGGCCCTCCTTGGTTGGGGACAGAATAATCAGATCATCAGCAAACAGTAGACATTTGACTTCAGAATCTAGTAGGATGATGCTGGGTGCTACAGACTGTTCTAGTGCCCTCGCCAATTCGTTGAAATACACACTACCGTTCAAAAGTTTGGGGTCACTTAGAAATGTCCTTGTTTTTGAAAGAAAAGCAAATTTTTTGTCCAATAAAAAAACATCAAATTGATCAGAAATATAGTGTAGACATGGTTAATGTTGTAAATTACTATTGTAGCTGGAAACGGCAGATTTTTTATGAAATATCTAGAGGCCCATTCAGCAACCATCACTCCTCTGTTCCAATGGCACGTTGTGTTAGCTATTCCAAGTTTATAATTTTAAAAGGCTAATTGATCATTAGAAAACCCTTTTGCAATTATGTTAGCACAGCTGAAAACTGTTATTCTGATTAAAAAAGCAATAAATATGGCCTTCTTTAGACTAGTTGAGTATCTGGAGCATCAGCATTTGTGGGTTCGATTGCAGGCTCAAAATGGCCAGAAACAAAGCACTTTCTTCTGAATCTCGTCAGTCTATTCTTGTTCTGAGAAATGAAGGCTATCCCATGTGAGAAATTGCCAAGAAACTGAAGATTTCGTACAACGGTGTGTTCTACTCCCTTCACAGAACAGCACAAACTCTAGCCAGAATAGAGAGGAGTGGGAGTGCACAACTGAGCAAGAGGACAAGTACATTAGAGTGTCTAGTTTGAGAATCAGATGCCTCACAAGTCCTCAACTGGCAGCCTCATTATATAGTACCCGCAAAACACCAGTCTCAACGTCAACAGTGAAGAGGCAACTCCGGGATGCTGGCCTTCTAGGCAGAGCTCCTCTGTCCAGTGTCTGTGTTCTTTTTCCCACTTTAATCTTTTCTTTTTATTGGCCAGTCTGAGATATGGCTTTTTCTTTGCAACTCTGCCTAGAAGGACAACATCCCGGAGTCGCCTCTTCACTGTTGATGTTGAGACTGGTGTTTTGCGGGTACTATTTAATGAAGCTGCCATTTGAGGACTTGTGAGACTTGTGTCTGTCGTACGATAATTTGGTAAAAAGCCAATTTTACATTTGCTTAGTACATTGTTTTCGCTGAGGAAATGTACGAGTCTGCTGTTAATGATGCAGAGGATTTTCCGAGGGTTGCTGTTGATGCATATCCCCTGGTAGTTATTGGGGTCAAATTTGTCTCCACTTTTGTGGATTGGGGTAATCAGTCCTTGGTTCCAAATATTGGGGAAGATGCAAGAGCTGAGGATGATGTTAAAGAGTTTAAGTATAGCCAATTGGAATTTGTGGTCTGTATATTTGATCCCGTGTGGCTCAGTTGGTAGAGCATGGTGTTTTCAACACCAGGGTTGTGGGTTCATTTCCCACGGGGGACCAGTACGGAAGAAGAAAAATGTATGAAATGTATGCATTCACTACTGTGAGTCGCTCTGGATAAGAGCGTCTGCTAAATGACTAAAATGTAAATCATTTCATTTAGGATACCATAAACCCCACAGGCCTTTTTGAGTTGGAGGGTTTGTATTTTGTCCTGTAGTTCATTCAATGTAATTGGAGAATCCAGTGGGTCCTGGTAGTCTTTAATAGTTGATTCTAAGATTTGTAAACTCAGCAAAAAAATAAACGTCCCTTTTTCAGGACCCTGTCTTTCAAAGAGTATTCGTAAAAATCCAAATAACCTTACATATCTTAATTGTAAAGGGTTTAAACACTGTTTCCCATGCTTGTTCAATGAACCATAAACAATTAATCAACATGCACCCGTGGAACGGTCGTTAAGACACTAACAGCTTACAGACGGTAAGAAATTAAGGTCACAGTTATGAAGACTTAGGACACTAAAGAGGCCTTTCTACTTGACAACAAAAGAAAGATGCCCAGGGTCCCTGCTCATCTACGTGAACGTACCTTAGGCATGCTGCAAGGAGGCATGAAGACTGCAGATGTGGCCAGGGCAATAAATTGCAATGTCCGTACTGTGAGACGCCTAAGACAGCTATAGGGAGACAGGACGGACAGCTAATCGTCTTCGCAGTGGCAGACCACGTGTAACGACACCTGCACAGGATTGGTACATCCGAACATCACACCTGCAGGACAGGTACATGATGGTAACAACAACTGCCCGAGTTACACCAGGAACGCACAATCGCTCCATCAGTGCTCAGACTGTCCGCAATAGGCTGTGAGAGGCTGGAATGAGGGCTTGTAGGCCTGTTTTAATGCAGGTCCTCACCAGACATCACCGGCAACAACGTCGCCTATGGGCACAAACCCACCATCGCTGGACTAGACAGAACTGGAAAAAAGTGCTCTTCACTGATTTTGTCTCACCAGGGGTGATGGTCGGATTCGCATTTATCGTCGAAGGAATGAGCGTTACACCGAGGCCTGTACTTTGGAGCGGGATCGATTTGGAGGTGGAGGGTCCATTATGGTCTGGGGCGGTATGTCACAGCATCATCGGACTGAGCTGTGCGTTACACGAAAGACATCCTCCTCCCTCATGTGGTACCCTTCCTGCAGGCTCATCCTGACATGACCCTCCAGCATGACCATGCCACCAGCCATACTGCTCGTTCTGTACATGATTTCCTGCAAGACAGGAATGTCAGTGTTCTGCCATGGCCAGCTAAGAGCCCGGATCTCAATCCCATTGAGCACGTCTAGGACCTGTTGGATTGGAGGGTGAGGGCCAGGGCCATTCCCCCCAGAAATGTCCGGGAACTTGCAGGTGCCTTGGTGGAAGAGTGGGGTAACATCTCACAGCAAGAACTGGCAAATCTGGTGCAGTCCATGAGGAGGAGATGCACTGCAGTACTTAATGTAGCTGGTGGCCACACCAGATACTGACTGTTACTTTTGATTTGGACCCCCCTTTGTTCAGGGACACATTATTCCATTTTTGTTAGTCATGTCTGTGGAACTTGTTCAGTTTATGTGTCAGTTGTTGAATCTTGTTATGTTCTTCCAAATATTTACACGTTCTTTTTTTGCTGAGTTTATTTGATCATGTATATGTTTTTTCCGTTTGTTCTTTGTTATAGAGCCAAAAGATTGGAGAAGGGGTTTATCCATACATCTCCATTTTGGATAGATAACTCTTCGTGTTGTTGTTTGTTTAGAGTTTTCCAATTTTCCCAGAAGTGGTTAGATTCTATGGATTCTTCAATTAAATTGAGCTGATTTCTGACATGCTGTTCCTTCTTTTTCCGCAGTGTATTTCTTTATTGATTTAGTGATTCACCATAGTGAAGACGTAGGCTCTGTTTTTTGGTTGAATAGGTCTCTCAATTTCTTTCTTAGGTTTTTGCATTCTTCATCAAACCATTTGTCATTGTTGTTCAAATTTTGGGATTTGATAGGGAAGCCGAGAGGTAAAATAAACTGTTTAGGTTTTCTACTGCCAAGTTTAAACCTTCACTATTACAGTTAAACCTTTTGTCCAGGAAATTGTCTATAAGCGATTGAATTTGTTGTTGCCTAATTGTTTTTTGGTAGATTTCCACACAATTTTCCTTCCATCGCTAGAATTTCTTAATATCATTCAGTTCCTTTGGCTTTGACGCCTCATGATTGACCAAAGATAGGTCTGTTCAAGTAGAGTGTGATTTTGCTGTGATTTAATAGGGGTGTCAGTTGGCTGACTGAACACTCTAAGAGACTCTGGGTTGAGGTCAGTGATAAAGTAGTCTACAGTTCTACTGCCAAGAGATGAGCTATAGGTGTACCTACCATAGGTGTCCCCTCGAAGCCTACCATTAACTATGTACATACCCAGCATCCGACTGAGCTACAGGAGTTGTGACCCGTTTCTGTTGGTTATGTTGTCGTAGTTGTGTCTAGGGGGTAAATGGGGGAGGGAATGCTGTCACCTCCAGATAGGTGTTTGTCCCCCTGTGTGCTGAGGGTGTTGGGTTCTTGTCCAGTTCTGGCATTTAGGTTGCCACAGACTAGTACCTGGAAATTGTTTATCTCCCTCTCTAGGATGGAGAAGCTGTCATTGTTAAAGTATGGGGATCCTATTGGGGGGGTTATAGGTAGCACACAAGGACATTTTTCTCTGTTGAGATTTCCTTATTCATTTATAGCCATATGTAAAATGTTGCTGTTTTGACTAATTTCATAGAGTGAGTTAGGTCTGCTCTATATCAAATTAGCACTATCTCTCCCCAAGACAAAGGGTCATAAAGTGGCCCTTCACACCTCGGTGTGATACCATGTGGACTCACTGGACTACAAAAGGACTCTCCCCCTCACGTCTCCCCCTCACTCGCTTAGCCTCTTATCCTGCTGAACCTCTCAAGCTGGACCTCTCAAGCTGGAACTCTATCGAGGAGGGAGAAGAACCTCCATGTTCAGTAGGCAAACCACAGGGCCTAGGGGAAAAGTACCTTTTAGGGAATAGTACCTGTAAACCCACTGGCTCCAGGTCATCTATAAGTCTTTGCTAGGTAAAGCCCCGCCTTATCTCAGCTCACTGGTCTCCATAGCAACACCCACCCTTAGCACGCGCTCCAGCAGGTGTATTTCACTGGTCATCCCCAAAGCCAACACCTCCTTTGGCAGCCTTTCCTTCCAGTTCCCTGCTGCCAATGACTGGAACGAATTGCAAAAATCAATGAAGCTGGAGACTTATATATCCCTCACTAACTTTAAGCATCAGCTGTCAGAGCAGCTTACCGATCACCGTACCTGTACACAGCCCATCTGTAAATAGCACACCCAACTACCTCATCCCCATATTGTTATTTATTTTTTTGCTCTTTTGCACCCCAGTATCTCTACTTGCACATCCATCACTCCAGTGTTAATGCTAAATTGTAATTATTTCGCCACTACGGCCTATTTATTGCCTTACCTCCCCAACCTTACTACATTTGCACACACCGTACATAGATGTTTCTATTGTGTATTTTACTGTACGTTTGTTAATCCATGTGTAACTCTGTATTGTTGTTTTTGTCGCATTGCTTTGCTTTATCTTGGCCAGGTCACAGTTATAAATGAGAACTTGTTCTCAACTGGCCTACCTGGTTAATTAAATAAAGGTGAAATATATATATATATTTTAAATCCAGTACAGAAATTAGGACGGAAGAGCTCATGCACTAAACAGTCTCAGAAGGAAACTTACTCTTTAAAGAGTTAGTGTGGCCTAAACGGTACATTTAAGCTAACATTCTTCAATGAAATAAGGAGAAGACAATTTAGACCACAGCTTCTGCAACTGTCACGACTTCCGCCGAAGTCGGTCCCTCTCCTTGTTCGGGCGGCGGTCGGCGGTCGACGTCACCGGCCTTCTGGCCATCACCGATCCACTTTTCATTTTCCATTTGTTTTGTCTTTGTCTTACACACCTGGTTTCTATCCCCCAATTACTTGTTCATTATTTAACCCTCTGTTCCCCCATGTTCGTTTGAGTAATTGTTTGTATGTAAGGCGGTCCGTTATGTGGGCACGCATTATTGTATTATATTTGTCCATTTTGAGTAAATTACGTTTATTTACTCACATCTGCTGTCCTGCGCCTGACTCCTCTACACAAGCTACACACAGACCACATTACAGAATTACTCACCTTGAATGGAGTCAGCAGGAGCAGATGCCCTCCATGTGGCGATAGAGGAGCGCGTCCAGCAGCACGCGACCATATTTCAACATCAGGGTACCGCCATGGATCGCGTGCTGTAGACGATGGATCGTTGGGAGAGAGGAGGAGGTCGTCCAGCGCCTCCACCAGCCCCACTACAGCAGGCCCCACTATCCACCCCTCCTTCATCCGGTCCCAGCGGAATTCGGCTCGCGCTACCTGGCGACCGTCCACCCGGCTCCTTCAGGACATGAGAGCGTGTCCGCCCTCGTCTCCTGCCTCTCAGGCAAAGCCCTGGAGTGGGCGAACGCCGTATGGAGTGAAGTTGGACCATTACGCAGAGTTCACCCGCCGCTTTCGGGTAGTTTTCGACCACCCGCCTGAGGGTCGAGCGGCGGGTGAACGTCTGTTCCACCTGAGGCAGGGGACGAGGAGCATGCAGGATTTCGCTTTGGGCTTCCGGACCCTGGCCGCCAGCACGGGATGGAACGACAGGGCCCTGATCGATCACTACCGGTGCAGTCTGTGCGCGGACGTCCATCGGGAGTTGGCCTACCGAGACACCACCCTCACGTTGGACCAGCTGGTGGACCTGTCCATCCGGCTGGACAACCTGCTGGCTTCCCGCGGACGTCCGGATCAGGGCCTGTCAGTTCCATCCCCCAGCACCTCCGCTCTGACACCCATGGAGCTGGGAGGTGCTGCACTTAGGGCGACCGGAGGAGGGGCCATTCCCTGCACCATCTGTGGCCGCAGAGGGCACACTGCTGGTCGGTGCTGGAGAGGTTCCTCAGGGAGTCGAGGCAGCAGGCAGGGCACTATCATGTCACCCCAGGTGAGTCGGCACCAGGCTCACCCAGAGCCCCCTGTTGCTCACATGTATGTGTTAATAAAATTTCCTGAGTTTTCCCCGCATTCCCAGCATAAGGCGCTCGTAGATTCAGGTGCAGCTGGGAATTTTATTGATCGTTCATTTGCTCATAGTTTAGGGATCCCCCTTGTTCCTGTAGATATGCCCTTCCCTGTGCACACCCTAGATAGTCGACCATTAGGGTCAGAGCTGATTAGGGAGGCCACCGCTCCACTAAGCATGGTTACGCAGGAGGGTCACAAGGAGAGAATCAGTCTCTTCCTTATTGATTCTCCTGCGTTTCCCGTGGTGCTGGGCCTACCCTGGTTGGCCTGTCATGACCCCACTATTTCCTGGCAACAGAGGGCTCTCAAGGGGTGGTCACGAGAGTGCTCAGGGAGGTGTATGGGAGTTTCCATCGGTGCGACTACGGTGGAAAGTCCAGACCAGGTCTCCACCGTGCGCATCCCCTATGCTGATTTGGCTCTCACCTTCTGTAAGAAGAAGGCGACTCAATTACCACCCCATCGACGGGGGGATTGTGCGATAAATCTCCTGCTAAACGCAGCACTTCCCAGGAGTCACGTGTATCCTCTGTCACAGGAGGAGACGGCGGCTATGGAAACATATGTCTCCGAATCCCTGGGGCAGGGATACATTCGGCCCTCCACTTCACCTGCCTCCTCAAGTTTCTTTTTTGTGAAGAAGAAGGATGGAGGTCTGCGCCCGCGTATTGACCAACTGGGGTATCAATCAGATCACAGTGAGGTACAGCTACCCACTGCCTCTCATTGCCAGTGCAATCGAGTCAATGCACGGGGCGCGCCTCTTCGCAAAACTGGATCTCAGGAGCGCTTACAACCTGGTGCATATCCGGGAGGGGGACGAGTGGAAGACGGTATTTAGTACCACCTCAGGGCACTATGAGTACCTCGTCATGCCGTATGGGTTGATGAATGCTCCATCAGTCTTCCAGGCCTTTGTTGATGAGATTTTCCGAGACCTGCACGGGCAGGGTGTAGTGGTGTATATCGACAACATTCTGATATACTCCGCTACACGCGCCAAGCATGTGTCCCTGGTGCGCAGGGTGCTTGGTTGACTGTTGGAGCATGACCTGTACGTCAAGGTTGAGAAATGTCTGTTCTTCCAACAGTCCGTCTCCTTCCTAGGGTACCGCATTTCCACTTCAGGGGTAGAGATGGAGAGTGACCGCATTTCAGCCGTGCATAATTGGCCGACTCCCACCATGGTAAAGGAAGTGCAGCGGTTTCTAGGATTTGCCAACTACTACCGGAGGTTTATCCAGGGTTTTGGTCAGGTAGCGGCTCCCATTACCTCACTGCTGAAGGGGGGACCGGTGCGACTGCAGTGGTCGGCTGAGGCGGACAGGGCTTTTGGTCACCTGAAGGCTCTGTTTACCTCGGCTCCCGTGCTGGCTCATCCAGATCTCTCTTTGGTGTTCATAGTGGAGGTGGATGCGTCCGAGGCTGGGATAGGAGCCGTGCTCTCTCAGCGCTCGGGCACGCCACCAAAGCTCTGCCCCTGTGCTTTCTTTTCGAAGAAGCTCAGCCCTGCGGAGCGAAACTATGATGTGGGGGACTGGGGGCTGTTGGCTGTTGTCAAGGCTCTGAAGGCGTGGAGACATTGGCTTGAGGGGGCTTAACACCCTTTCCTCATCTGGACTGACCACTGCAATCTGGAGTATATCCGGGCGGCGAGGAGACTGAACCCTCGCCAGGCAAGGTGGGCCATGATCTTTACCCGTTTTGTTTTCACTCTGTCCTACAGACCAGGTTCCCAGAACGCTAAGGCAGACGCACTGTCCCGGATGTATGACACAGAGGAGCGGTCCATGGATCACACTCCCATACTTCCGGCCTCTTGCCTTGTGGCCCCAGTGGTGTGGGAGCTGGACACGGACATCGAGCGGGTGTTACGCACAGATCCCACTGCCCCTCAGTGTCCAGCTGGGCGCCTGTATGTTCCGTTTGCTGTCCGCGACCGTCTGATCTATTGGGCCCACACGTCACCCTCCTCTGGTCATCCTGGCATCGGTCGGACGGTGCGTTGCCTTAGTGGGAAGTACTGGTGGTCCACCTTGGCCAAGGACGTGAGGGTTTATGTTTCCTCCTGCTCGGTGTGCGCCCAGTGCAAGGCTCCCAGGCACCTGCCCAGAGGGAAGTTACAACCCCTACCCGTTCCACAACGGCCGTGGTCGCACCTGTCGGTGGACTTCCTGACGGATCTTCCTCCCTCACAGGGCAACACCACGATCCTGGTCGTTGTGGATCGGTTTTCTAAGTCCTGCCGTCTCCTCCCTTTGCCCGGTCTCCCTACAGCCCTACAGACTGCGGAGGCCCTGTTCACTCACGTCTTCTGGCACTATGGGGTGCCTGAGGACATAGTCTCTGATCGGGGTCCCCAGTTCACGTCCAGGGTCTGGAGAACGTTCATGGAATGTCCGAGGGTCTCGGGTAGCCTCACCCCGAGAGTAACGGGCAGGTGGAGAGAGTAAACCAGGATGTGGGTAGGTTTCTGCGGTCATATTGCCAGGACCGGCCAGGGGAGTGGGCGGCATTCATCCCCTGGGCAGAGATGGCTCAAAACTCACTCCGTCACTCCTCCACTAACCTCTCTCCCTTCCAGTGCATACTGGGGTATCAGCCGGTTCTGGCACCTTGGCATCAAAGCCAGATCGAAGCTCCTGCGGTGGACGAATGGTTTAAGCACTCGGAGGAGACCTGGGACGCCGCCCATGTGCACCTGCAACGGGCCGTGAGGCAGCAGAAGGCGAGCGCCGACCGCCACCGCAGTGGGACCGGGTCTGGCTGTCGACCCGAAACCTGCCCCTCCGCACGCCCTGCCGGAAGGTGGGTCCGCAGTTTGTGGGGCCATTCAAAGTCCTGAGGAAACTGAACGAGGTATGCTACAGGTTACAGCTTCCCCCAGATTACCGTATTAATCCCTCGTTCCATGTGTCTCTCCTCAGGCCGTTGGTGGCTGGTCCACTCCAGGAGTCTGAGGTGCGGGAGGTTCCTCCGCCCCCTCTGGACATCGAGGGGGCCCCGGCGTATGCTGTTCGAGCCATCCTGTACTCAAGGCGTTGGGCGAGGGGCCTTCAGTACCTCGTGGAGTGGGAGGGGTACGGTCTGGAGGAGAGATGCTGGGTGCCGGTGGAGGATGTCTTGGACCCTTCGTTGCTGCGGGATTTCCACCGTCTCCACCCGGATTGCCCTGCGCTTCGTCCTCTGGGTTGTCCCCGAGGTCGGTGTCGGCACGCTGCTGGAGCCGCGCATCAAGGGGGGGGTTCCTCTCCTTTTTCGGGCGGCGTTCGGCGGTCGACGTCACCGGCCTTCTAGCCATCGCCGATCCACTTTTCATTTTCCATTTGTTTTGTCTTTGTCTTACACATTACAGCAACTCAAAGGAAGAGCCAGTAGACAGAGTAACCTGGGACACAACCCAAAGGAGCAGCCCACGAGGGACCATCCAAACTCAGAGCAAAGGAGCAAGAAACCACCACCAAGAAACCCCTCAATTCAGGACAAAGGAGGACACACCGCCATCTTTCCTTTGTTCACTTCCATGTGGCCTAGCCAGAGCCAAGGACAGCAGTCTGAGCATCACGTCTTTAATATTCAGATATCTTGAGGTCTCCTTCTTGTCTTTCATTCTATTCCCTACCTTTTCATGATTACTCTTATTTTGTTTGTAAATATTTAGATTAGCATTATTAAATGTTGATTGTATGAATAACTTATGTTTGTCTTGTTATTCTGGAAAAGAACTCCAATAGATTCTTAAAGAATTCATACCTTCAGATGAATCAATGTATTACTATTATTCAAATTTTGTCTTATTGAGTTATTGTAAATAACTCATATGTCAGATCTTCTTCGAAGAGCAATTTTGTCCAAGAAAGGACGAGTGGCCCGTTAATAATTTCATAGTAATAAGCGTACACACTACCTTACAATGCAGTGTCTTTGTTGACAAATTACTGACCACACACATAACTGGAAGCACCTGTGAAGGGAGTCTAATTGGTAAGAAAAGTGGGTTTGTATCAGAATCAAAACCATCCTGTGATTTTATTTGACAATGGGAAAAAGCTCCTCCTATGTACTGTAAATACTGAAGTGCAGTTCCATTGAATTGAGCCTTATGTCTATTACCCCCTAGCCTGTCCTCCTACAGTATTTCTGTCTGAGTGAGTAGAGTTCTGGACTTAAGGACATTAGTATACGGGTTGTCTACATCAGCCTCCCAGAGATGCAGCTGAATGATAGGCCTAACCATGAGACTCGACACTGAATCTGAAGCTCTGGCTTTTAATAGGGTCTGTTCTTAGTAATTATGCTGACACAATTTGATCAGTGCAGGCTAAGTATCTTCATCTGAAGGAGATGGGGGGAAATTAACGCTGATGTAATAAGTACCATTTGTCACTATTAAGACAGAGGTGTTGACAGCTACTGATGTTGTCAGGGCAACTGTTGCCTCTCCCTCACTTCCAGCAAGCACCCCATCCCCCTCAAATAATCAAGTCAAATACTGTACTGTGCAGTACACACACGCATGCACACGCAAAATAACCATTATTCCTCAGGGCGCTGTGTTTCAAGCAGTCCCCCATCAAGATTGAGAGCTGCTGCATGCTGACTTGAGCTGCCCTGCTTCAACACTGAGGGGTGCAGTCAGTGCTACACATTGGCTTGGAAAATAGTTTGCATGAAACAAAGCACGAAGCCCACATGAAAAACATGAATTAGTGGTAATAAATCTGTCAATCGATAACAGCACAGAGAAAAAAAGCCATCAAAAGTATTGACAATGCCTTTCATAAATGATGCATGGTTTGTCAGGTCAGTGAATCAAATATTAATTGTCACATGCGCCACATACAACAGGTGTAGACCTTGAAATGTTTACGAGCACTTAACCCAAAAAAGAAAAGGGTAACACAATAAAATAATCAGGGAATGTACAAGGAGAGATTGTTGTCCTGGTACCACACTGCCAGGTCCATGACCTCCTCACTACAGGCTGTCTTATCGTCGTCGATGATCAGGCCTACCACCGTCGTCTCGTCAGCAAACTTAATGATGGTGTTGGAGTTGTGCAAGGCCACGCAGTTGTGGGTGATGGGTGAACAGGGAGTACAGGAGGGGACTAACCATGTTAAGGGTCAGTGTGGTGGATGTGTTGTTGTCTACCCTCAACGCCTGGGGGCAGCCCATCAGGAAGTCCAGGATCCAGTTGCAGAGGGAGGTGTTCAGTCCCAGGGTCCTTAGCTTAGTGATGAGCTTGGAGGGCACTATGGTGTTGAATGCTGAGCTTTTGTCCAGATGGGAAAGGGCAGTGTGGAGTGCAATATAGATTGTGTCATCTTTGGATCTGTTGGGGCGGTATGCAAATTGGAGTGAGTCCAGGGTGTCTGGGTGTCTGGATTAGTATCCCGCTCCTTGAAAGCGGCAGCTATAGCCTTTAGCTCAGTGCGGTTATTGCCTGTAATCCATGGCTTCTGGTTGGGTTATGTAAATACGGTCACTGTGGGGACGACGTTGTTGATGCACTTATTAATGAAGCCGGTGACTGATGTGGTAAACTCAATGCCATCGGATGAATCCCGGAACATATTCCAGTCTGTGCTAGCGAAACAGTCCTGTAGCTTAGTATCCGCTTCATCGGACCACTTCCATAATGAGTACTTCTGGTACTTCCTGTTTGAGTTTTTGCTTGTAAGCAAGGGAGAGCTTTTTATGCGTCTCTGTGTGTGGAGTAAAGGTGATCTAGTCGCACAGGTGACATTCTGGTAGAAATTAGGTAAAACGTTTTCAGTTCCTGCATTACAATCACCGGCAACTAGGAGTGCCGCCTCTGGGTGAGCATTTTCTTGTTTGCATATGGCCATATACAGCTTGTTGAGTGCGATCTTAGTGCCATCATCGTTTTGTGGTGGTAAAATATATATGACAACTCTCTTGGTAAATAGTATGGTCTACAGCTTCTCATGAGTTATTCTAACTCAGGCGAGCAGAACATAGAGACTTCCTTAATATTAGAGACCAGCTTTGTAAAGAAAGAGACACACCACCCCCCTTGAGTTCACCCGACGTTTGAGTTCACCCGACGTTGCCATTCTGTCCTGCCGATGTATAGAAAAAACAGCTTGATTTATATTTTCCATGTACTTGTTGAGCCACGACTCGGAGAAAGGTTGATCTGAAGAATTTGAACGGAGCTTGTCCAGTTTATTCTCCAGTGATTGCACATTCACCAATAGAACGGTAGAGGCAGTATATCCACTCGCTGACATAGTCTCATCAGGTATCCTACACAATCATACTTCAATACTGAAGTATGATTGTGATATTGTTGTGTTAGAATACTGAGGACAACTTCTGTATCTTGACTAGATTACACCTAAATAGCACACATTGTTTGTCCCACTTTTGACACATTTAGTAAACAGCAAAAAAAATACATGTATCTACCCCCTAAAAATGAATAAATAAAAACTATCATATCTATTATCTAATACTGAACAACAACAAAATGTAAATTTCCCAATATAACCCAAGTGCCCTTTCAGACAATGACTCCAATTAAGCATCCAGAACGAGAAAGAGCGAGAGAGCAAAAGAGAGAGTGAACGAAAGAGGGAGAGGCAGAGGATGCAGCAGAGCTACAGTAATCAGATGACACATATGGCTTTGTAAGGCTGAGCTCGTTAAACACTACCTACAGCCAGGGGCCCGGGGCACGTCCATCTTAGGGCTCTGTCTCTGTCTGAGGCTTCGTCCCAAATGAGCCCTTGTCAAAAGTAGTACTCAATATATAGGGAATAGCGTACCATTTGGGATGGAGCCCGACACTGCCCCTCCTGCTGTATCCCCTGTTCTGTCATTCCTCACAACACCGTACCGATACGGTCATAATCCCCAAGCTTTTTCTCTTTTGTGTGTGAGATTTGACTGGGATGTGAGCATTTTTCGACAGGAATACTCAGAAAGATTTCCAGAAAACACATGACATCAAAACCTCAAATCAATTAAATACACCAAATGTGGGTTTTCAGAACACCTTAGCATGCTGATTCCATACATTTTACGCACACACGTCTAGCACCCCCCCCCCCGCCCTTGGGGAACCCCACTCCTACATCCCACCGCCCTGCCCCTGCCTCTCCTTTCCAGCTGACTGCCCTTATTCCATCCAGACCACTCACAGGGATAATTAATGTGGCCTGCCTCGCCTGCTCTACACTAAAATATCTATGACGATGCCTCTGTTTCAGGGAAGGAAAATGGGGGTTGGAAAAAAGCCCTGTCATGTTGTGTTGGGGTGACATGAAAGCCAGTGGCATGTGACATTAACCAAAGGTCACATGTGGACACATTCAGCAGCCATGCAGGCAGAACGCCTCTCTGGGTTACAGTATGAAACCGTCATAAGAGGATATTGAAAGCTCAACGGAGAGGGGCCCTATAGGGTGTTTTCACATTTGCCTTTCAGACAATTTTTGTGAACTCAGATATGTGGCCTGAGTTCGGTTCGCTTGAATTCCGGTTCCCTTTTTTAGGGCATGTGAATGCGAAGATCCCCAGATTCACTTGTCATTTTTCCCGCACCACACACTAGACTACTGCAACACTGTTTCCCTTGCCATAAACCGTCATATTGGTGCCACAAAAGAGAGAAGAGGATGATCTGCAGGTTCGGGCAAATTTTTTGGGCAGTTTTTGGATATTGATTAGTGATTGTCAAGGGCGGACAGAAATTCCAAAATGCGTGGAGGTTTTAGCTCAGATTATTTGTTTGCAATATGTGATCTATAGGCTAAGCGATCTTCATAAGCTGTTTATTGATTTTGAGGTTTGAATAGTGTGAGAAAACAATATATTTGGTGAAAATCACAACATGGGGTACAAAATCTATTCTAGCTCTTAAAGGGGCAGTAGCCTACCGTGTACAATTTTCAATTACAGCATTATTTATTGTGCAGTTATTCTTTTGCTATTTATTCTGTTACCAATCAAATGTACATGTTAATAGTATCTTCTGATTACAATATTTTAACTAAACGCTATTAGCTTCCAAAATAAGTAGCTATATCTAGCTGTCCGATAACACAATCTGATTGAATGGCTTGTCCTGCACTTTGTAAAAACCCAGAGTGCATGTTGGAAAAATATCTTGGTTCCTTTCTAAACGAAGCAATGTGAATGCAAAGAGGACTCGGTCCACAAAATAGGTGAAGTGAACTGGTAGAGCCTGCTAGAGCTGCCCTGGTCAAAGTGCTGTTATTGTGAAGTGGAAATGTCTAGGAGCAACAGCGGGTTAGATGCGAAGTGGTAGGCGAAACAAGCTCACCGAATGGGACGGCCGAGTGCTGAAGGGCGTAAAAATCGTCTGTCCTTGGTTGCAACACTCACTACTGAGTTCCAAACTGCCTCTGGAAGTAACGTCAGCACAAGAACTGTTCATCGGGAGCTTCATGAAATGTGTTTCCATGGCCGAGCAGCCGCACACAAGTCTAATATCACCATGCGCAATGCCAAGCGTCGGCTGGAGTGGTGTAAAGCTTGCCACCAATGGACTCTTGAGCAGTGGAAATGCGTTCTCTGGAGTGATGAATCACGCTTCACCATCTGGCAGTCCGACAGACGAATCTGGGTTTGGCAGATGTCAGGAGTCCCCTCCTGCCCCAATGCATAGTGCCAACTGTAAAGTTTGGTGTAGGAGGAATAATGTTCTGGGGCTGTTTTTCATGGTTCGAGCTAGGCCCCTTAGTTCAAATGAAGGGAAATCTTAATGCTACAGTACAGCATACAATGACATTCTAGGCGATTCTGTGCTTCCAACTTTGTGGCAACAGCAAGCCAGGCCTAATCACCCAACATTAGTGCCCCACCTCAGTGAGGATTTTCTCTAAAGAAAAGGTGAGAAGCTGAGGGTCAAATCTCTGTCCTATAATGAGATGGCATGGCTTCCCCCCCTCCCACCCACACATACACACCTGACAAGCTGTGATGTATGATCGTCATTGTGTGTGTGTGTGTGTGTGTGTGTGTGCGTCTATGGCTCAGTCAGCAATTCGGCAGTGAGTGGTGTTTGTTCAGCTGATGTCACACCTGGGGAAGGCGACTCCAACTCTACCAGGCAACCCCTAGCCTTATCCACACAGAGACGGGCAGAAAATACAGCCAGACAATTCCTATCCACATAAAGACAGGGAGACATCTACAGCCAAATCAAATGCAAAGCATTTTGTCGCACTCTCCCAGTGTGTCTTTCTCTCTCTTTCTCACTCTGCCTCTCGATCTCCCCCCCTCTCTCTCCCTCCCCTCCCCGTCTTTGTATGTGTGGATGTCTCTCTCTCCATTTCTCTCTCTATCTCTCTCCACACACTGCATTCAATGTTCATAATCTCCACTCAAGACAGCAATCCTCCTCTCTCTCTCTCCTCTATCTACCCTTTAGAGTACCATTGCAGGTTTGGCACTCAGTATGCGATGATGTGGCCGTGTGGCTGAACAATGGCTCATTTCAACCTCAATTTCCCCTGAAATGAATGGCCGCCCAACCCTGCGCACGCTGCATGCCTTTTAATTGGCCCGAGTTAGATTCAAGCCATTAAACCACTGATGTCTACACATCTCCACGGCACCCATTGGCCTTTTTTCCCCTGCTGGCAGAACATAAACGTCTTATCTCTGGGCTCCAACCGAGCACGCGCCAAGAATATTCAGCATTCAGCAGCCTTTCTCTGTTGTCTCTGTTTCAGGCATCACACAACAACACACCCTAGGCTTTTATCCTACAAACACTCCTCTCAAACCATCCAGGCATCCTTATGCTGCGATGACTTCTGGTAATATGTCTAGTACTGTACTTGCTATTGATATTTGTCGTATAGCTACTACTGATTAGAGATGCTGTTGAATCACCTGACAAAAATTTTATTCTGCTGGCTACACTACAATATTTCAGTTTCAGTATTAGATTTTTTTCTAATTATGATAATTTAACACAGTACAATATATTTATATGGCTTACCTGTTTCCAGAATAATTCCAAGGTATGCATGGAAGAGAAAAGAAGGGGAGAAATGGGTTAATTTAATACACCAGAAATTAACCTATAATAAATAGCTGTTATGTGATTGTGTAGTCAGCACTAATCAACAACAGCATTAACTACAACTACTTGCTTCTTGTGAACTGTTAGTCACACAGAATGTAAATAAAGTAAAATGTATAAATGGTATGTTCTGTCTAGATGTATTTGAAGATATCATATCTAGAGGCAGGTTCACAATAAATTGCATAGAGGACAGAAAATGAATAGGTAGCCTAACAGCCCTGAGATGATCTAGTACACAGTAATTTTCAGAAGCAGACATAGCAATTATCAGTCTGGGTGTCATCCTGGTTAATCAATGTCGGACTGTTTTATCAGGTGAAAATTAAAGACGTGTTTGATCAGAAAAAAAGACAAGACAACAATTGCAGCAACCCTTAGATTTCTACCCAGCAGCACAGAGACAACATGGTAATGGAGAGATGAATCTTCAGTTCTGCGACCCCTTTGAAATAGGGGTCGCAGAATATCCCAAAGCCCCAGAGGATGTTGTAAGAGATGAAAGAGGGAGTGCTCTGTCCGCATGCTCCCTCCCACCCTCCCTCTCCCTCCCTCCCTCCCTCCCTCCCTCCCTCCCTCCCTCCCTCCCTCCCTCCCTCCCTCCCTCCCTCCCTGCCTCCCTCCAGCAGAAGAAAAAGGAGAGAATGCTCAAGCAGCCCTCTCTCCAACCATTTTACACTCCTCTCTTTGATCTGCTACAGCATGCCGCCGTCACGGAAACCACGGATAAACCCCAAGAACGTCTTTGTATTAGAAAGTGCATTCTTCCCTGAATCTAACTTGTATGCATTCATTTCTCTTTCTCTCTCTCTTATAAAAACTCTGCTCTTGGCTGAGAGGGTTTTCCTCCTCGTTTAGCTCGTTAGAGCTTGGCGGTAGCCAGCAGGATCAATTACTGGGAATATGCTCTCCCGTCTCGGTATCATTACCCAGAAAAAACTATATTAGCTCAGTCTGAGGGGGAAAACAGACGAGGAGTCATTATTATTAGTCTGTATGTTGCTTCTTGAGCATTGTCTGCTGCTAGCTTGTCTCTCTGGCCTCAACACATACACACTGCCTTTGTTCCTAAACTTCAAATGCTACACAGTTTTTACTTACTTGATGCCAATGACACAACCAACACAACTTAAGGAGGAGGTTAGAGATATATTGAATATGTTGAGACAGAACAAAATGAGTGTGGATGCTACTTTACATTTGCTCCAATAAGTGAATTATTTTGTTTGTAATCATTCTTGTCAGCAAAGGTCAATATGTCACTGTGAGAAATGATGTCTCAATTTGTCACAACGTGAAAGTCCACGGCTGCCGTCTCCTTATCTCCCTGTGTTTTTACATTTTATGCACAGATCTAGGATATGTTTATCCTCCCCAAATCCTAAACTTAACCATTGTACAGGGAAATGCAAAACCAACCTTAAATCGGTGTCTTAGGTGCAACCTCTGTCTGTTTACAGTATCTCTGGTGATTCCTCATCATCACATATTCAGTGGCCAAACTAGAGGAGGCATGCTACAGGGAGTAACACATCCTCATCACCAGATGTCTGAGGAAACCAGCCGCTCTCCCCTTCCTCCCTCTCTCCCCCTTTCTTCTCTCCCTCTCCCCCTCTCTCTCCCCTCCCCCTCTGTCCCTCTTCCCTCCCTCTCCCCCGCTCTCTCCCCTCCCCCTCTGTCCCTCTTCCCTCCCTCTGTCCCTCTCCTCCTCCTCCCTCCCTTGCCCCCCCCCCCCCCCCCCCACCTCCCTCTTCTGTGAGCTGTATTCAGTAATGTGAGATTATGATACAAATTAGAACTCCTTAATCTGTTATGGAAGCCACTTGATATGGCATCATGTCTTCTGCCACGGCATGAATAACCCAGCAGATTTCACTAGGAAGACTCTTTGAGCAGATTTGACATGAGAAGAAAATCCTCTCAGCAAAACCCAACATGATTTAATCTATGGGATGATGGTGATTAGCTGTGGAATGTCCATTCATAAATGAGTGTTTTCATTCTACAAGCAGGAGGCATCCTCCAGAGGTCTGGGCCTCCACAGTTGGCCTATTTATTTACGGGATGATCCTCATATCAGAACTAGTGACTGCATGAACAATGCCCAGCTGTTGTGTAAATTGTCAAAGTACTGCATGACAACAAACATAAAGCATCATTATCATTTAGCTCAACAGAATGATCACTCAATAAATAAAATCAACCAATTACTCACATGTATTTTATAAAGCCATTTTTATGATGTCGATAAGAGCATTAAGTGTAGGTTCTAATATCATACATATCTGACATACAGTATATAAATCCTGATGACTTGAGAAGGGTTGCAAAGGGAGGGTATAAAACTGACTAATGTGCTCCAGACTAATGTTTTCTACTGTCCACAGCTTTGGGGAGTAACGGATTACATGTAATCCGTTACATGTAAGGGATTACAAAAAACAGTAACTGTAATCCGTTACCAGCAAAAATATTGTAATCAGATTACAGATATTTTTGAAAAACGACTTAATAATTTAGAGGATTACTTTTAAATTCAGAAAGGATGTTTGTGGAAAAAAATCTGACACTTGTCTGTTTTCTCAATGAAATTCAAATTAGCATTGAAAAAAAGCGCAAGTTCAAGTTTGTTCCACCTGAGTGAGTCTGACCACAAGTCAGAGACTACTATGATAACACACCAAATGTGATTGACGGATTGCGGGAAAAGAGCAGGAATAGGCTTTTGTAGGCTACAGTCCAAGCTATGTGGGGTGGCAGGTAGTGGTAAGAGAATTGGGCCAGTAACCGGAAGGTTGCTAGATCGAATCTCTGAGCTGACAAGGTAAAAATCTGTTGTTCTGCCCCTGAACAAGGCAGTTAACCGACTGTTTCTAGGCTGTTAGTGTAAATAAGAATTTGTTCTCAACTGACTTCCCTAGTTAAATAGAGGATAAAAACAAATGTCTTCCAAAGATGATCCAATTGAATAAATGCTTGGAGTTAAGTATGACAGCTGTGGTGTAGTCTGCGGCGATACGGATATCACTTATTATTGATAACGTGTTGATGTGAATCCCACTCCTGCTCTCTAATTTAGCTATTTGTGTCATACGGACTGTGGTTGTTGTGGATGGCTGTTCACAAATCTACATTTGTATTTGAACCAAATAATGGCTGAATTCAAGCAGTTTAAGCTGCCTATCAATCATGGTTTTTGAAACCAGTGGACAGCCAGTGAAAAATGCACTCTTGCAACAGCTGCATAGTGCGGATCCAAGCCTATGGAATAAAAGTGGGGCTTTTATTGCTCAAACGAATACATTATGATTAAAAAAATGCACACATGCTCAAACTTTTGATAGACTTAAAGGGGCCATCTGTAGTTGCTACACCCATTTTTGGACTTATAAATTATATATATATACATACCACCACAGACCGATGCTGACACTAACACCACACTCAATGAGCTGTATTACGCTATAAGCTAACCGGAAAACGCTCATCCAGAGGCGGCGCTCCTAGTAGCCGGGGACTTTAATGCAGGGAAATTTAAATCCGTCTTACCAAATTTCTATCAGCATGTTAAACGTGCAGCCAGAGGGAAAACAACTCTAGACCACCTTCACTCCACACACAGAAATGCATACAAGCTCTCCCTCGCCCTCCCTCACCCTCTATTTGGCAAATCTGACCATAATTCTATCCTCCTTATACCTGCTTACAAGCAAAAATTAAAGCAGGAAGCACCAGTGACTCGGTATATAAAAAAAGTGGTCAAATGAAGCAGATGCTAAGCTACAGGACTGTTTTGCTAGCACAGACCGGAATATGTTCCGGGATTCTTCCGATGTCATTGAGGAGTACACCACATAAGTCATTGGCTTCATCAATAAGTGCATCGATGACGTCGTCCCTACAGTGACCGTACGTACATACCCCAACCAGAAACCATGGATTACAGGCAAAATCCGCACTGAGCTAAAGGCTAGAGCTGCCGCTTTCAAGGAGCGGGACACTACACCGGAAGCTGATAAGAAATCCCGCTATGCCTCCGACAAACTATCAAACAGACAAAGAGTCAATACAGGACTAAGATCGAATCATACTACACCATCTCCGACGCACGTCGGATATGGCAGGGCTTGCAAACCATTACAGACTACAAAGGGAAGCACAGCCGAGAGCTGCCCAGTGACACGAGCCTACCAGACGAGCTAAACTACTTCTATGCTCACTTCGAAGCAAATAACACGGACGACTGTGTGATCACGCTCTCCGCAGCCGATGTGAGTAAGACCTTTAAACAGGTCAACATTCACAAGGCCGCAGGGACAGACGGATTACCAGGACGTGTACAGCGAGCATGCGCTGACCAACTGGCAAGTGTCTTCACTGACATGTTCAACCTCTCCCTGTCCGAGTCTGTAATACCAACATGTTTTAAGCAGATCACCATAGTCCCTGTGCCTAAGAACACTAAGGTAATCTGCCTAAATGACTACCGACCCGTAGCACTCACGTCTGTAGCCATGAAGTACTTTGAAAGGCTGGTCATGGATCACATCAACACCATTATCCCGGAAACCCTAGATCCACTCCAATTTGCATACTGCCCTAAAAGATCCACAGATGATGCAATCTCTATTGCACTCCACACTGCCCTTTCCCACCTGGGCAAAAGGAACACCTATGTGAGAATGCTATTCATTGACTACAGCTCAGCATTCAACACCATAATGCCCTCAAAGCTCATCAATAAGCTAAGGACTGTGGGACTAAACACCTCCCTCTGCAACTGGATCCTAGACTTCCTGATGGGCCGCCCCCAGGTGGTAAGGGTAGGTAACAACACATCCACCACGCTGATCCTCAACACAGGGGCCCCTCAGGGTTGCGTGCTCAGTCCCCTCCTGTACTCCCTGTTCACTCATGACTGCATGGCCAGGCACGACTCCAACACCATCATAAGTTTGCCGATGACACAACAGTGGTAGGCCTGATCACCGACAACGACGAGACAGCCTATAGGGAGGAGGTCAGAGACCTGGCCGTGTGGTGCCAGGACAACAACCTCTCCCTCAATGTGATCAAGACAAAGGAGATGATTGTGGACTACAGGAAAAGGAGGACCAAGCACGTCCCCATTCTCATTGACGGGGCTGTAGTGGAGCAGGTTGAGATCTTCAAGTTTCTTGGTGTCCACATCACCAACAAACTAACATGGTCCAAGCACACCAAGACAGTCGTGAAGAGGGCACGACAAAACCTATTCCCCCTCAGGAGACGGAAAAGATTTGGCATGGGTCCTCAGATCCTCAAAAGGTTCTACACCTGCACCATCGAGAGCATCCTGACTTGTTGCATCACTGCCTGGTATGGCAACTGCTCGGCCTCCGTGCGCAAGGCACTACAAAGGATAGTGCGTACGGCCCAGTACCTCACTGGGGCCAAGCTTCCTGCCATCCAGGACCTCTATACCAGGCGGTGTCAGAAGAAGGCCCTAAAAATTGTCAAAGACTCCAGTCACCCTAGTCATAGACTGTTCTCTCTGCTACCGCACGGCAAGCTGTACCAGAGCGCCAAATCTAGGTCTAAGAGGCTTCTAAACAGCTTCTACCCTCAAGCCATAAGACTCCTGAACATCTAATTAAATGGCCACCCAGACTATTTGCATTGCCCCCCCCCCCCCCCCCCCTTGACGCCGCTGCTATTCTCTGTTATTATCTATGCATAGTCACTTTAATAACTCTACCTACTTGTACATAGTACATATTACCTCAATTACCTCAACTAACCGGTGCCCTCGCACGTTGACTCTGTACCGGTACCCCCTGTATATAGTCTCGCAATTGTTATTTTACTGCTGCTGTTTAATTCCTTTTATTTCTTATTCATATTTTTTAACTGCATTGTTGGTTAGTGGCCTGTAAGTAAGCATTTCACTGTAAGGTCTACACCTGTTGTATTGGGTGCATGTGACTTTTACAATTTGATTTGATTTGATATACATACACTACCGGTCAAAAGTTTTAGAACACCTTCCCATTCAAGGGTTTTTCTTTAATTTTACTATTTTCTACACTGTAGAATTATAGTGAAGACATCACAACTATGAAATAACACATATGGAATCATGTAGTAACCAAAAAAGTGGTAAACAAATCAAAATATATTTTAGATTTGAGATTCTTCAAATAGCAACTCTTTGCCTCTTTGCACACTCTTGGAATTGTTTTGGTTACTACATGATTCCATATGTGTTATTTCATAGTTGTGATGTCTTCACAATAATCTTACAATGTAGAAAATATTAAAAATAAAAAAAAATCCTTGAATGAGTAGTTGTGTCCAAACTTTTGACTGGTTCTGTATATATTTACAACAATATATATGGGGGATTGGAAATTATGCAGACAGGTTACATTGATGGTAGCTACAATCTATCTGCAATATTAAAGCTGATCGCCCCCCCCCACACACACACACACAAATACTAAATTACTTAAATCTGACTTACTTTCTATATACAATCTTTTTTTCTGAATGCCCGCACACAGTTTTACACGTGACCCATATCAGAATTTTTACATTCACATTGATTTCACCTCTGAAGTATAACACATTTCCTGTCACTGTAATTTAACATTTTGGGGTGGTTACCATAACGGCAGGTCATGTGCAAAAACCCACTTGAACAAATTAATCTGATCGGAGCATCCGGACATGGGTCGGATATGGAGGATCAGGTTTGTATCAGGATTTAGATCCACATATGGACGTGGTATAAAATATGAAAAGATCAGATTCCTGTTTGCACATTAGGGAAAAGAGCAGATAGATACAGTGTGTATCAGATATGTAAATAATTGGCCAAATAGCTGAATTGGGCTGCCTGTGTAAACACAGCCCTAGGGACTTTATTTAACATTTTGTGGAGGGGGCCAAAGCCCATGTGGCAGAAAAAAAGACTTGCCTGGAATCTTAATAATAATAACAATAATAATTAGGTGGGTGCTTACATTTTGTCCTATTTCACACATGTACAAGTGTATATTATAAGGATGTGAATTGGAAATTAGACTTTTGCAT
Source organism: Salmo salar (assembly GCF_965601325.2). Classification (NCBI taxonomy): domain Eukaryota; kingdom Metazoa; phylum Chordata; class Actinopteri; order Salmoniformes; family Salmonidae; genus Salmo; species Salmo salar. Next base: position 66,881,038 of record NC_138310.1, on the reverse strand, counting down.
ATCCCACTCCCCTTGAGGCACCCTCAGAGAGTGGGGTTACAGCCAGGGATCAACCAATATTGACTGCGACCCTGGAGCAATTAGGGTTAAGTGTCTTGCTCAAGGGCACATCGACAGATTTTTTGCCAAGTCGGCTCGAACCAGGGACTGTGGTGTCGCCTCTTACACTGAGATGCAGTGCCTTAGACAGCTGCGCCACTCGGGAGCCCCCCCCAAAGGTTATGTGCTGTACACCACTGGCTTGTCTGACAGTTTCAGTGAAGGAAAAGTGCTTGGACAGTGTCTGAGTAATAGTGCTAAACTTCATGGCTATGGTGACTAAGAGGGGACCTGCCTCTCTCCTGTCTGTAACTATGATGGAAATTGATGTAACGCAACCATATGTAGACCGGTTGTTATGATGTCATCATTGTATTATCTTATCATTGGACTGAGTAGCCACCAACATTTTTCATGCTCCACTCCTATAGCTAGTTGGCCTAGATAGTCTTTCTCTTTTTTATTCTCTACAGCTATTACTAGTATCCCTGTTACATACACCTTAAAGAGGTTCTGAAAACACAACTTAGGCAGACCGTATGTCATACATAAATCCACACTTTGTTCTAGCCACAATTTCACACACACACACACACACACACACACACACACACACACACACACACACACACACACACACACACACACACACACACACACACACACACACACAATTAGTCCATTCTCATGGAGGCAGCCACTCACTTAACAATTCTAATGGGGTGATTCCAGTGTTAAGATCCCATTTAACAACCGAGAAGCGTCATGTGGCTCCCGCCACAAAGATAGATTGTCACCACAGAGACAGAAAGAGACACTTCAGGATTTGCATAGAGCTTAATTTGATCTACTTGAGATTACGACTTCCTCCACTCAATGTAATTAAACTCAGATGTGACAAATTAAGTTGACGGTAAAAACTGGAGTGAATCTGAGCGCTGCTCAGTCTGATGTTGACGTGGGAAGCAGCAGACGACTGTTAATATTGTCACCGACACTTGATTACTGAACACACAGGGACTGATGATAGTCAAGTTAGTGAATTGAGGAGACCTTCCCATGGACGATCACGTGTGAATTTGATGTTCTAGAGAAGAGAAGTGCTCATGTACAATATTGACATCTGACCGTTCTTCTGATTGCCTCTGTATTATATAATCATACCTTATTTATAAAGTAAAGATATGTAATCCATATGGTTCAAATCGCAACTCAGATTCCAACATACACACGGATAGCCAATATGACCCTTGCACAAGCCATCCAGCAGCCTCATACTGGCAAAGGGCAACAGTCCAACCCTGCCAGTTCAGCAGGCCACCCTGGGTCAGTCATAACACAGGGTTAAGGTGTGAGATCCATTCCCTGTGATCTAACTCTATTACCGTCTGTCCAAATGTGCTGTTAATCACATAAACAATTAGTGGGCCATGTAAACTGGCCTTAATTGAACCTGGGGTAATTGTCGATGAAAGACAATAAAACAGCATTAAAGACTGCTGACTGTTTCATAGAGACGACAGAACGCCGGTAACTACACACACACACACACACACACACACACACACACACACACACACACACACACACACACGCACACACACACACACACACACACACACACACACACACACACACACACACACACACACACACACACACACACACAAACACACAAACACACACAGGACCGAGGCATAAAAGCACAAAACATTTTACATCTCCCTCCGGTCAAGACAGGTATATAAATATGATCTCATACAAACCACAGCCATGTTGTTGTTGTTGGGGAAGCTTTTTTTCACTCAAATTGCCATCGTCACTTGCTCTCATTTGTGTTTGGTGGCTCCATTCAAGTGCATAATTGGCAATCTGGGCTGGCCCTGGAGGCTTGATTCATGGCTCTGGATGGGGCTTTTATGGCACCACTACAGACATACAGGAGTTTAAACAGCATTGTAGCGTTGAGGAACAGATGCTCACACACAGCAGGGCAACAGGTCTGGAGCCGTTGGCAACAGCTGTAAGTCTAGTACAGGGCTCTTCAATCCTGTGGGTTTTCTCTCCAACCCTGTTCCTGGAGAGCTACCGTCCTGTGGGTTTTCTCTCAAACCCTGTTCCTGGAGAGCTAGCGTCCTGTGGGTTTTCTCTCCAACCCTGTTCCTGGAGAGCTAGCGTCCTGTGGGTTTTCTCTCAAACCCTGTTCCTGGAGAGCTAGCGTCCTGTGGGTTTTCTCTCAAACCCTGTTCCTGGAGAGCTAGCGTCCTGTGGGTTTTCTCTCCAACCCTGTTCATGGAGTGCTAGCGTCCTGTGGGTTTTCTCTCCAACCCTGTTCCTGGAGAGCTAGCGTCCTGTGGGTTTTCTCTCCAACCCTGTTCCTGGAGAGCTAGCGTCCTGTGGGTTTTCTCTCCAACCCTGTTCCTGGAGAGCTAGCGTCCTGTGGGTTTTCTCTCCAACCCTGTTCCTGGAGAGCTAGCGTCCTGTGGGTTTTCTCTCAAACCCTGTTCCTGGAGAGCTAGCGTCCTGTGGGTTTTCTCTCCAACCCTGTTCATGGAGTGCTAGCGTCCTGTGGGTTTTCTTTACAACCCTGTTCCTGGAGAGCTACTGTCCTGTGGGTTTTCTCTACAACCCTGTTCATGGAGTGCTAGCGTCCTGTGGGTTTTCTTTACAACCCTGTTCCTGGAGAGCTACTGTCCTGTGGGTTTTCTTTCCAACCCTGTTCATGGAGTGCTAGCGTCCTGTGGGTTTTCTTTACAACCCTGTTCCTGGAGAGCTACTGTCCTGTGGGTTTTCTCTACAACCCTGTTCATGGAGTGCTAGCGTCCTGTGTGTTTTCTTTACAACCCTGTTCCTGGAGAGCTACTGTCCTGTGGGTTTTCTTTCCAACCCTGTTCATGGAGTGCTAGCGTCCTGTGGGTTTTCTTTACAACCCTGTTCCTGGAGAGCTACTGTCCTGTGGGTTTTCTTTCCAACCCTGTTCATGGAGTGCTAGCGTCCTGTGTGTTTTCTTTACAACCCTGTTCCTGGAGAGCTACTGTCCTGTGGGTTTTCTTTCCAACCCTGTTCATGGAGTGCTAGCGTCCTGTGGGTTTTCTCTCCAACCCTGTTCCAGGAGAGCTACAGTCCTGTAGGTTTTCAATAACAGTAATTACATTCAACTCATTGAGTATGAATTGAGCAGAATGGAGCCGAAAGCAACAGTGCCAGGAACGTTTACCTTTAATTTCATTTTCATCTCCGATTGTAATCACAATATCCTTAGTCCAGGGTAATTAGCCATTAACAAGAGTGTTATTGGATGTCTATAGACATATACAGGTGGTGAAAGTCTCCCTCCCTCCCTCTCCTCTCTCTCTGCCCTCTCTCTCTCTCCACTCACAAAAGTTCCATAAGAATAATGTCTATATACAGTGTTGTAATGATTTGCAAATAGTTAAAGTACAAAAGGGAAAATAAATAAACACTTCACTGGTTGCCCTTCTCTTGTGGCAACAGATCACAAATCTTGCTACTGTGATGGGAGTTTATCAAAATTGGATTTGTTTTCAAATTCTTTGTGGGTCTGTGTAATCTGAGGGAATGTGTCTCTAATATGGTCATACATTTGGCAGGAGGTTAGGAAGTGCAGCTCAGTTTCCACCTCATTTTGTGGGCAGTGTGCACATAGTCTGTCTTCTCTTGAGAGCCAGGTCTGCCTTCGGCGGCCTTTCTCAATAGCAAGGCCAGGCTCACCGAGTCTGTATATAGTCAAAGACTTCCTTAATTTTGGGTCAGGTATTCTGCCACTGTGTACTCTCTGTTTAGGGCCAAATAGCATTCTAGTTTGCTCAGTTTTTTTGTAAATTATTTCCAATGTGTCAAGTAATTATCTTTATGTTTTCTCAAATATTTGGCTGTGTCTAGTTGTGTTGCTGTCCTGGGGCTCTGTGGGATCTGTTTGTGTTTGTGAACAGAGCCCTAGGACCAGCTTGCTTAGGGGGCTCTTCTCTCTGCCTCTGCTCTCCATTCCCCCTCGCTCCATCTTCCTCCCTCCCGCTTCCCCTCTGTCTTTCTCTCTCTGTCCTCCAGTAGACACACTCATCTCATTAGGTGTGACTGGGGAGGGAAGGTGAGATGGTTACTGTGACAACGGCAGGGAGTCACAGGCGGTGCGGGGTGGTGTAGAGCAGAGCGGTGACAGGAGCAGAGAGCAGCGGTGTACACCTCTCTCAGCTCTAAGAGGCCTATCACAGACATGCCAGATGGGGGGACTGGGGGACCGGAGATCCACCCTGTTCACCCAGGAAGAAAAACCCAGACAAAGACGTCATCATCCTCTCCTGGATAACTGCAGTCGGAGGCTGCAGAGAGGCTGTCACAATAACCAGTGTCACACTAACCAGCTCTGCTGCTGTCTCCCTGAGACGCTACAGACAGTGTGTTTGTAGTGCTGCTACTGTACAATAGTTGACATATGAGATTATGTCTCTATTTTTCTTCTACATTATATATGTGGTAACTAGGCTAACATTTGGGTACAAAAAGCACCGCACATCACCTTGGGGTGTAACTAAGTTCTTAATATTATCTATTTTACAGCAGCTTATTTAGAATGCAGATTGCTGTAGGTAGACTCCAATGAAAACAATATGTTTGAAGAACAGAACACTAAGCAGAACACTCAGCCACACTCAAGTGGATATCTCATTGAATGGGTGTCAGTCAGACAGAGTGAGTGTGGCTCTGATTCCACTGTGCCAGGAAATGAAGCCCAGTACTGAGGGGCAGGGATAACTTTAGATCTGGTTGAGTGACAGCCTAGTAAACCCAATTGGAAGCATGCCACCCTTCCCATCAGAGGTACCCACTGTGTTCCACCACAGGAAAGCCAATGTATTTAATGTAAAGTATGTGCAGTACAGGTCCAGCCCAGCAATAACAAACAGAGGAAGACAACACAGATACAACCCTTCTATTGTGAAATGTAAGATTTTACTGTACATACTGTAGGGTATCAGGTCAGGTGGCCAAGTGGGAAAGGGAGGCGGTGTTGATGCTTCTGGGCTGTGACACGGAGAAGTGCCACCCCTGTGACCCAGAGAGAGGTCAGCAGACGCCCGTGGTGAAGCAGAGGGGGAGAGAAAACAGCCTGGTGGGGTATCTGAAGTGTGGACGCTGCCCCCTGTGGTGTGGATGACCTTCGCACTGCGTCAGCATTATAAGGCTCTGGCAGGTCCAGCTGAGAGGTGCCAAACTGCTCCGGCAATCTCCCTCACAACATAAACACACATTTACTATAAAGACACACACAAACTTACAAACATTACTCAGCTCCAGGCTGATTATGGGAAAAAAGAGTCAAAAAACGGGAGAAAATATCTAAGCTGAGAACATACTGTATGCAAATAACTAAAAGCGCAAGCATCAAGATGTACAGCGATCATAAGACAGAGAGACAGTAACAAGGAAGGGTGTATGGGGTGAGGCAGGCTCTCTAGCTCAAGGGGAGAACTAAATAGCATTTGAAAGCTTTTGCTGAAAATGTCCTTTTCAACACTAATTACCATCACAGAGCTAGACAGTAGGCAGAGCAAGGGAGCGGGAGAAAAGGAGAAGAGAGAGAGTATGAGAGGGAAAAGGGGAGGATACAGAGAGAGCAAGAGAGAAGGGGAGTAGAGAGAGAGGAGGAGAAAGGGAGGGTAGCGAGAGAGAGAGAGAGAGAGAGAGAGAAGGGAAGGAGAGAGAGAGAGGCATAAGCGGAGGGGAGAGAGAGAGAGAAAAGGGACAGGGCGAGGGAGTGTGCGTGCATAAGTGGAGCAGAGTATATGTTAAGTCATCAGCTTGTCTGACACACTGACACGCTAGTTCTCCCTTCAAATCACCTTCTGCAGAGCAGGCACTTTCAAACACAGGGGAGAAACCTGGCCCTGGCCCCGGCCCATCCAGGGCAGGCCGGTCGTAGGGTAACGGGGTCAAAGAGAATGAACGAGCTACAGTCACATACTGTAGGCTGCAGGTCCTCCAATGTAACCACAGCTGGGCCAGCCCAAATTGCCAGACGTTGGACTGCACCCCCCAACCCAGATTGAACGGGAGGTAATCTGATTATGAACCAGCTGTCACAGATGGCCTTTGACATATTTTATCGGTCTCCTCCTTGTATGTGTACATACGTTCAGGACAAACGCTCAGGCAACGTTGTCCTAAGGCCAGAGCACTCAGACATCAGGCTTAATTACATGGACTGTAATTAACATTCTTTACAGGCTTGTAACGGAGGGGCAGCACCTGGTCAATGGGGACGAATGGCCTCTTTGAAGACAGTTATGGCCCATCTCATCCATTTCAATATAACCCTACACACACATGCACAAACACACCCACACAAACATACACACTACAAGCTGCCACCCTTGTTAGAGCGCCAGCCATATCCAATGCCGCCGTCAATCAGCTGTGGATTAGAATGTGGTGACGTCAGGGGCGGGGGTTTCCTCGCTGTGGTGACGGCGGCAGTGATGGTGACAGCCCCACAGGAAGACGGGCGGTGATGAAACAGCCTGGGCGTCACACAGACACAGGAGAATAAGCCATCAGCTGGAAACCAGTTTGCTCCAGTACACTCATCGTAGGAGGAACAAAACAGACTACATTATGCAGAGAGATGGAGAGAGAGAAAAGAGAGAGAGACATGAAAATGGTATCCCTCCGATCACATCCACACTCCACAGCAGAAATCAGAGGGAAAATACGACTCTTTCATCATCTGAGACCCGTTTGCAGAGGGAATAGCTCTCTTTGTCATAGAGGGACGTTTGTGTGTGTGTGTGTGTGTGTGTGTGTGTGTGTGTGTGTGTGTGTGTGTGTGTGTGTGTGTGTGTGTGTGTGTGTGTGTACCCACAAACAGCATGGCATTTGGTAACTTGCTTCTTGGCGATGACAAGTGACAAGTTAACAGAGTAGTCAGCAGAGGGTAGGCTGCGCAGGGGGAGAAGGTTGGGTAAGGGGGGAGGGGGGGAGGGGGGCTTTACTAAACGCTCTCATCTGTTCATGCCCTCCGGCGCTACAGTACTCTTTTATGTAGATGAATCTGTAACAGGGCCTTCCATTTAGCTGTGATATATAAATACATTATAATAATGGAGAGCTAACGCTACAGTGCGACGGCGTGGAACACAATGTCAACAGTCGCCTCGGGGCACATTATTTTACGGTGTAGCAATCGGAAGATGAAAATGCAGCTTAACACGGCCTCCCGCCTCCTCCCCCCCTAAAGTGTTAATTACTGGCCTCCCAAGGGACTTCCTGCCACCCCGAGAGACTCAGCTTCTTGGTTGGGATCTTTGAGTAAACAAACGGATGCTTAATTGAACGCCTCTTTTCTCAGCCAGAACTAATTTGCCTTCCCTTTTGTTATCAATTGGCACATCGAACACTGTACAGGAGCCATATGACCAGGAAGAGAGACCGGAAAGATCCAGGCCTAATATCTTACCCAGAGCCCTACATACATGTAGGTTATTCTGTAATGTTAGTTTTTATCCTAGTGTTCTCTTATTGTTCCATTTTCTCTCAAGATAACTAAATGGGGTCGTAACCTCTGAATTACCTGGAATCAGCTCAAGGCTAAGCTTGATCTATTATTGCTGCTGGTTGCCTGTACACATTCTGTAGATCATGTCTTATAAAATATATCCAATCTCGCTGTTTGGTATAGTAATTGGATATGGTTCATGTGTTGAATCCTAGTCCCTCTAAATTGCAGTACATTCAAATTAAGAGGTTTTTAAATTAAAGAAAAGGGAAAAATGGACAGCTTCCACCCCACTCCTCCATACTTCCTTCAGATAAACAAATATATTATGATGTTTTAGGCACAATACACCGTGTGCTAGGATTAGGCTAGACAACTATTGAAGTACCAGTCAAACCATACTACTTTAGTATAAAGACCAAAAAGCTGTATGGAGATGGGCATTTATTCGCAGATAAAGCCCCTTTCCCTCCAATCTAAATTAGCTGAGCACATAGCCTACTGTTAACCAGGGGACAGCTCTGTGGGGCTAGCATTAGCTAACACTAGCTAGTGTTAGCGCGTAACTTCTATTGTAATATCTGAGTCGTGTGTCCACTGTTCTGATCGCTGATACAATTGAGTAGAGGGCCCAGGCCTTGTAGATAATAGGAGTCTATTTTTAGAGCACCAGTATATTAAAAAAGAGAGGGGATAGAGAAAAAATCGAATTGACAAATTTGTAACATTGAAGTACTGAAGGAAGAACGAAAACGTTATGAGCAACCAAGCAACTAATAAGCTTGAACCTCAGCACTCTGCGTAATGCGACAGCTCATTACAGCCACATTAGGCATTAAAAGCCTTGCTTACCCAGGTTTATTGATGCAAATCAGCCTGGAAAAGATACCCTGGTGCCAAAAAAGGAGAAAGAACCGGATCGACAGGGAACCGAAATTGTTGTAAGTACAGGCTCGGTGGCAGGTTGATCGATTTACAAACTGTCTCTGGCGGTAGGTCTATCCAAATGAGGATGTGATGCTGACAATATGGAGAACGTTTTTCCTCCACAATCAAATGGCTTGGCTTCCATCTTTGATACACTGTAGCTTTGAGAACACTATGGCTATAAAGGGGATACCAGCTCTAATTCTCCCAACAAGTGAGTTGTTGTTGATGTTGTTGTTGTTATTAGACGATTTAGAGATGATTGCCAACAGACGCTGGTGGTAGAAAGCAGATTCTGTTTCAAGACCCACACACACGGGTCAGACTATTAGGCCCTAATGTTCCCTTATTCATTTATTTATTTTCTTGTGGGATGCTAATTCCTCCCGTCTCCATATGCTCCCAGGATTACCACATGGCAGTACATTCTGTGTGGATGAGGCCTGGCTGGGGTAATTACTGTAGAGGCCTGTCACTGTGTGTCCGCCTGACTGACGGCCTGACTGTCTGACTGAAGGCCAAAACATCCATCTCTAACTCACTGACTAGCTGTGGTGGTCCCTAGGACTGAGGTCAGGGTGAGGTGGGCCTACCCGAGTCAGTGTCTCACCAAACTTATGGAGAAACATAAATGAAATACAGAAAAGTTCAGTTTGGGTTAACAGTTAATGCAAAGTAAAAGAGGCTCATCTTCACTCTCAGTTTGCCTTTAATGATGGACAGGAAGTCAATTCACATGAAGTACTAAAAACATTGTGTGTCAGACAGACAGACACTGTCCATAATAATCTCTGGGAGTCTTCTAAAACAACATGTTTGTAGGGCATATATATTGTCTCTCTCAGGCACCAGTTACTTGAAACAAGGCAGTTGTGAACATGTAAACAATATGTACTGTGTGTATGTCTGCCCTCATGTTAAATTATTATTCAACATTTCCTACACTCCCATATACAGAAGGCTATGTCCTGTGAATACCACCTACCTTGTTACGTGTACATTGTGTGCTAAAGTGGTAAGATATGATCAAGATAGCAGTTACATCCAGCACACAGTCTATACAGACAGAGAAAAGGGTGGTCTCCATTTTGTTTCTCTCCCAAGGACACAGTAAGGGAAGATGATACTCGAGTAGAATTGCTCTTCACTCCATCTTATTCACTAGGAGATATCTTCCTCCATCACTCAGCCACACACACAGCCTCAGCACCACACAACCTGCCTGTTTCAGCCTGGCACATCCAATGTCCACACGTGTCAGGTGGGTAGGACAAGGGACAGTCCATTTAGGGTGGGAAGAGGGGTTTGTAGTAGCATCACAGAGGAAGGCTGGTTATTTTTTAATGGGCCAATGGTATAACCTGATAAAGGGCAGCGATCCATCTGTGCTCCACAGTCAACTCTGACTCGGTTTCCTAGGAGACACCACCCGTGGGAGAGCTAGGGAGGGAGACCTTGAGGGGGAATATTCTCTTCTGGTTTTCGCCTGTCTGATAACCAGAAGGAGGGAGGGAGGGAGGGAGGGAGGGAGGGAGGGAGGGAGGGAGGGAGGGAGGGAGGGAGGGAGGGAGGGAGGGAGGGAGGGAGGGATGCACCAGCCGTTTCACAGGGGTTAACTATAATCAGACATGACAAACACCCTCCCCAGGAAAAGAAGGACATGTAGGGAGAGTGACACACACACACACACACACACACATCACTACAAACTACCATCAAGAGACCCTTTGTGAAATACGTAGCAAAATTCCCAAATGACATACTTCATTTTCAAGTAATAATTTTCTTTGCTACCAGAAAAAGGCAAATGGATGACAGACAAAAACCTACTGATGCAAATGGCTAGGAAATACATCCATGATATGAAAATCATATACTGTCATTTCTAATAACATCCTACATTAATAATATCATATCATCATCCATCCTACAGTACAGATTTTTTTAACATACAGTACCTTCGGAAAGTATTCAGACCACTTGACCTTTTACACATTTTGTTACGTTACAGCCTTATTATAAAATTGATTCAAAAACAATATACAGAATCCTTAGCAATCTACACACAATTCCCCATAATGACAAAGTGAAAACACGTTTTAATACATTTTTGCAAATGTATTAAAAATAAAAAACAGAAATACCTTAATTTATGTAAGTAATTGAGCTCAGGTGCATCCTGTTTGCATTGATCATCCTTGAGATGTTTCTACAGCTTGATTGTAGTCCAACTGTGGTAAATTCAATTGAATGGACATGATTTAGAAAGGTACACAGGTGTCTATATAAGGTCCCGCAGTTGACAGTGCATATCAGAGCAAAAACCAAGCCATGAGGTCGAAGGAATTGTCCATAGTGCTCCGAGACAGGATAGTGACGAGGCACAGATCTGGGGAAGGGTACCAAAACATTTCTGCAGCATTGAAGGTCCCCAAGAACACAGTGGCCTCTATCATTCTTAAATGGAAGAAGTTTGGAACCAGCAACACTCTTCCTAGAGCTGGCTGCCCGGTCAAACTGAGCAATTGGGGGAGAAGGGTGTTGGTCAGGGAGGTGACCAAGAACCCGATGGTCCTACAGATTCTCAGACCATGAGAAAGTAGATTCTCTGGTCTGATGAAACCAAGATTGAACTCTTTGGCCTGAATGCCAAGCATCACGTCTGGAAGAAACCTGGCACCATCCCTACGGTGAAGCAGGGTGGTGGCAGCATCATGCTGTGCGGATGTTTTTCAGCAGCAGGGACTGGGAAACTAGTCAAAATCGGGGCAAAGATGAATGGAGCAAAGTACAGAGTGATCCTTGATGAAAACCTGCTCCAGAGCGCTCAGGACCTCAGACTTGGGCAAAGGTTTTACCTTCCAACAGGACAACAACTCTAAGAACACAGCAAAGATAACATAGGAGTGGCTTTGGGACCAGTCTATGAATGTCCTTGAGTGGCCGAACCAGAGTCTGGACTTGAACCTGATGGAACATCTCTGGAGAGACCTGGAAATAGAAGGCCAGAATCCTGGAGTCGCCTCTTCACTGTTAAAGTTGAGACTCGTGTTTTGCAGGTACTATATAACGAAGCTGCCAGTTGAGGACTTGTGAGGCGTCTGTTTCTCAAACTAGACACTCTAATGTACTTGTCCTCTTGCTCAGTTGTGCACCAGGGCCTCCCACTCCTCTTTCTATTCTGGTTAGAGCCAGTCTGCGCTGTTCTGTGAAGGGACTAGTACACAGCGTTGTATGAGTTCTTCAATTTCTTGTCAATTTCTCGCATGGAATAGCCTTCATTTCTCTGAACAAGAATAGACTGATGAGTTTCAGAAGAAAGTTCTTTGTTTCTAGCCATTTTGAGCCTGTAATCGAACCCACAAATGCTGATGCTCCAGATACTCAACTAGTCTAAAGAAGGCCAGTTTTATTGCTTCTTTAATCAGAAATTATAGTTTTCAGCTGTGCTAACATAATTCCAAGGGTTTTCTAATGATCAATTAGCCTTTTAAAATGATCAACTTGGATTAGCTAACACAATGTGCCATCGGAACATAGGAGTGATAATGGGACTCTGTACGCCTATGTAGATATTGCATTAAAAATCAGTCGTTACCCGCTACAATAGTCATTTACAACATTAATAACAATGTCTACACTGTATTTCTGATCAATTTGATGTTATTTTAATGGACAAAAAATGTGGTTATCTTTAAAAAACAAGGAAACTTCTAAGTGACTCCAAACTTTTGAACGGTACTGTATATAAACTCAGCAAAAAAAGAAATGTTCCTTTTTCAGGACCCTGTCTTTCAAAGATAATTCATAAATATCCAAATAACTTCACAGATCTTCATTGTAAAGGGTTTAAACACTGTTTCCCATGCTTGTTCAATGAACCATAAACAATTCATGAACATGCACCTGTGGAACGGTCGTTAAGACACTAACAGCTTACAGACGGTAGGCAGTTAAGGTCACAGCTATGAAAACTTAGGACACTAAAGAGGCCTTTATACTGACTCTGAAAAACACCAAAAGAAAGATACCCAGGATCCCTGCTCATCTGCATGAACATGCCTTAGGCATGCTGCAAGGAGGCATGAGGACTGCAGATGTGGCCAGGGCAATAAATTGCAATGTCCGTACTGCGAGATGCCTAAGACAGCGCTACAGGGAGACAGGACGGACAGCTGATTGTCCTCGCAGTGGCAGACCACATGTAACAACACCTGCACAGGATCGGTACATCCGAACATCACACCTACGGGACAGGTACAAGATGCCAACAACAACTGCCCAAGTTACACCAGGAACACACAATCCCTCCATCAGTGCTCAGACTGTCCGCAATAGGCTGAGAGAGGATGGACTGAGGGCTTGTAGGCCTGTTGTAAGGCAGGTCCTCACCAGACATCACCGGCAACAACATCGTCTATGGGCACAAACCCATCGTCGCCGGACCAGACAGGACTGGCAAAAAGTGCTCTTCACTGACGAGTCGCGGTTTTGTCTCACCAGGGGTGATGGTTGGATTCGCGTTTATCGTCAAAGGAATGAGCGTTACTCTGGTCCGTCATGGTTTGGGGCGGTGTGCCACAGCATCATCGGACTGAGCTTGTTGTCTTTACAGGCAATCTCAATGCTGTGCGTTACAGGGCAGACATCCTCCTCCCTCATGTGGTACCCTTTCTGCAGGCTCATCCTGACATGACCCTCCGCATGACAATGCCACCAGCCATACTGCTCATTCTGTGCGTGATTTCCTGCAAGACAGGAATGTCAGTGTTCTGCCATGGCCAGCGAAGAGCCCGGATCTCAATCCCATTGAGCACGTCTGGGGCCTGTTGGATCGGAGGGTGAGGGCTAGGGACATTCCCCCCAGAAATGTCCGGAAACTTGCAGGTGCCTTGGTGGAAGAGTGGGATAACATCTCACAGCAAGAACTGGCAAATCTGGTGCAGTCCATGAGGAGGGGATGCACTGCAGTACTAAATGCAGCTGGTGGCCACACTAGATACTGACTGTTACTTTTGATTTTGAGCCCCCCTTTGTTCAGGGACACATTATTACATTTCTGTTAGTCACATATCTGTGGAACTTGTTCAGTTTATGTCTCAGTTGTTGAATCTTGTTATGTTCATACAGATATTTACACGTAAAGTTTGCTGAAAATAAACGCAGTTGACAGTGAGAGGACGTTTCTTTACATACAGCACCAGTCAAAAGTTTGGACACACCTACTCATTCAAGGGTTTTTGTTTATTTGTACTTTTTTCTACATTGTAGAATAATAGTGAAGACATCAAAACTATGAAATAATACATTTGGAATCATGTAGTAACCAAAAAAGTGTTAAACAAATCAAAATATATTTTATTTTTGAGATTCTTCAAAGTAGCAACCCTTTGCCTTGATGGCAGCTTTGCACACTCCTGGCATTCTCTTAACCAGCTTCATGAGGTAGTCACCTGTAATGCATTTCCATTAAGAGGTGTGTCTTGTTAAAATGTAATTTACGGAATTTCTTTCCTTATTAATGCATTTGAGTCAATCAGTTGTGTTGTGACAAGGTGGGGTGGTATACAGAACAAGGCCCAATTTAGTATAAAACCAAGTCCATATTATGGCAAGAACAGTTCAAATAAGCAAAGAGAAACAACAGTTCATCATTACTTTACGACATGAAAGTCAGTCAATCTGGAAAATTTCCAGAACTTTCAATGTTTCTTCAAGTACAGTCGCAAAAACCATTATGTGCTATGATGAAAATGGCTCTCATGAGGACCGCCACAGGAGTGGAAGACCCAGAGTTACCTCTGCTGTAGAGGATAAATTCATTAGAGTTACCTGCCTCAGAAATTGCAGCCAAAATAAATACAGATTTCAAGTAACAGACACATTTCAACATCAACTGTTCAGAGGAGACTGTGTGAATCAGGTCTTCGTGGTCGAATTGCTGCAAAGAAACAACTACTAAAGGACACCAATAATAAGAAGAGACTTGCTTGGGCCAAGAAACATGCGCAATGGACATTAGACTGGTGGAATTCTGTCCTTTGGTCTGATGAGTCCAAATTTGAGATTTTTGGTTCCAACCACCGTGTCTTTGTGAGACGCAGAGTAGCTGAACGGATGATTTCTGCATATGTGGTTCCCACCGTGAAGCATGGAGGAAGAGGTGTGATGGTGTGGGGGTGCTTTGCTGGTGACACTGCCTGCGATTTATTTAAAATTCAAGGCACACTTAACCAACATGGCAACCACAGCATTCTGCAGCGATACGCCATCCCATCTGGTTTGTGCTTAGTGGGACTATCATTTGTTTTTCAACAGGACAATGACGCAACACACCTCCAGGATGTGTAAAGGCTATTTGAACAAGAAGAAGAGTGATGGACTGCTGCATCAGATGACCTGGCCTCCACAATCACCTGACCTCAACCCAATTGAGATGGTTTGGTATGAGTTGGACCGCAGAGTGAAGGAAAAGCAGCTAACAAGTGCTCAGTATATGTGGGATCTCCTTCAAGACTATTGCAAAAGCATTCCAGGTGAAGCTAGTTGAGAGAATGCCAAGAGTGTGCAAAGCTGTAATCAAGGCAAAGGGTGGCTACTTTGAAGAATCTAAAATACAAAATATATTTTGATTTGTTTAACACTTTTTGGTTACTCAATGATTGCATATGTGCTATTTCATAGTTTTGTTGTCTTCATTATTATTGTACAATGTGGAAAATTGTAAAAATAAATTAAAAACCTTGAATAAGTAGGTGTGTCCAAACTTTTTACTGGCACTGTGTGTATATATATGTATATATATATATATATATATATATATATATATATATATATATATATATATATATATATATATATATATATTAGTCACATGAAATGTGCTGTTTTACATAGTAGTACAGCGCCCCTGGAGCAAATTAGGGTTGAGTGTGTTCCTCAAGGGCACATCAACAGATTTTCACCTTGCTGGCTCAGTTATTCGAACCTGCGACCAGTTACTGGCCCATCGCTCTAACCACTTTGCTACCTGCCACCCCGTACATGTAGGTGTGGGCCGCCATGCATGTCAAACACAGGCAACATGATGCGTTCCTTCCTTCCCTCCATACAGACAGACACCGCAGCCCTCCCCTCCCTCTGAAGCAGCGTGACAAACACTGTGTAATAGAACGGCCTAATCCATAGTCCTCCTCGCTAGCTGCTATTTGTATTCTGCTGATAAGAGACTGGCTGTCCTGGTTAGCTGCCTGCTCCCTGCCTTCCTGTCTGGCCCCAGAGCAGAGCAGAGCAGCAGCCAAGGCTGTTCTGTTCCCAGGCTTCCACTACACTACAGCAACACCACAGCAGCCTCGCCCTGCCTCCCCCAATTAAAAGGTGTAACCTTCCACAATCCATCTGCCAGAGGCCCGAGCTCAAATGCTGAGGAAAGGAGAGGAGAAAATAACCATCATTACCAGCAGCTAGCTGGAGCTTTCTGTACTGGGAGCCTGATCACCTGCCTCATCCACACACACTGCTTTACTCAATCGTTTTCCTTTCATTTCTCTCACATGCACACACACTCTAACTTTCCTTCTTCTCATGCACACAAATACACACACATGCATCCACATCAGCATTCATGCACAGTTGTACACAACAGGCATCTACTGTAAATAGGCTATGAATGCATATACTATACATATCAAGCCTTTTGTGTTACAGAGCATATCATTGAACAGTGGGGGATATTGAGAACTAGTCACCCTAGCAACAGACTGCAGTTCACTTTGATTTAACCTTCTTGATTCCAATGTTTACTGTACACTTTTCACTATATGATTACTGATTACATTACGTGTGCAGTCCAACTATACGGTCACACCCTGATCTGTTTCACCTGTCCGTGTGCTTGTCTCCACCCCCCTCCAGGTGTCACCCATCTTCCCTATTATCCCCTGTGTATTTATACCTGTGTTCTCTGTTTGTCTGTTGCCAGTTAGTTTTGTTCATTCATACCTACCAGCGGTTTTCCCTGGTCCTGCCTGTTTTCCTGCTCCTGTTTTCTAATCCTTCCCGGTTTTGACCGTTCTGGCTGCCCTGACCTTGAGATTGCCTGCCGTTTTGTACTTTACCCCACCGTTCTGGATTATTGACCCCTGCCTGCCCTGACCCTGAGACTGCCTGCCATTCTGGACCCTTTATACCTTCTCTGGATCATTGACCCCTGCCTGCCTTGGCCTGTCGTTTGCCTGCCCCTGTTGGTAGGAATAAACTTTTGTTTCTTCAATGCTGTCTGCATCTGGGTCTTACCTCAAACGTGTTATATACTGTATGACATTGCCATAATGGAACTCTGGTAGAACATTGGTTTGGGGCTAAAGTGGGATCAACTAATCCAACACAGCAGCACACCAGTCAGTCTCATCAACCCTACTAAGAACCCAACCCTGAATTGGCTAATCCAAGATGATGCCTCTCATCCAAGGAGTAATGCAAAACATCTGGAATTGACCATCTAAAACACATACTGTACACTGACACACTGTTTTGATTGATACAGTAGACACGTGTCAAATATAATAATCCTGTATTATCCTGTATTAACAAGAATCACAGCAACAACAAAATGCTGTTTAAAAACTTTGTATAGATTATAATATTAACAATAATGTTAACATGTTTTCTTATTTTACAGCTGTATTACAGATGCATTATATTGGATCAGTGGCACTGTTCCAAGTCTTGAGAGCAAGGCCCCATTTAAAAATTTTAAAAAAGTCTAAAACGTGTTTTCATTACAAATGTTCTAATATAAATCATATCAAATAATAATACCTTTTTTTATTCTAAATACAAGATTCTATAGAAGTAACTTCTACAACAAAATACATTTGATTTTATGTGTTTAAGTTTGTCATATGAAATCTATTAAGCAAAGGATGATGTCTTTGATAAATACTTAAAATCACTTATACGTGTGTATATAGTGGTATGCCTGCTTTTTTTTGCTCTCTTCTCTGCATTAACACCTTTGCTACAACATAAATGAATCAATCCAGTAGTCCATTTCTGCAGGTGTCAACTCTGTCCTTTTCAGAGTGCATAACGGAACAAATCATCAATTATCAACAAAAACCTCCAGCCAGCACAGAGCCTCTAATTCTCCTTCTGTTTCCACTACGAGGTGTGATAGTGGCGAAAGCTCTTTTTTCTTTACTGCAGGAGACCTTCTCAAAGAGCATAGCAACAGACCTGTCTTCCCTGTAAAAATAGGATGGGCTTGCATGAAGCAGTCTCAATGCTGGGGGTACAATACACACTTCACTTCATTGATTATGCAGCCCAGCCCTTGAGAGCACAGCTTTACAAGCAATTTCTTCTTGTATCCTTCTCCTATTTTCACTCTCAGATTTGGAGCCATTTACCTCGCAGTGGCATAAATATTTCAACCTGCCAGGATGCTGAAATTCCCTTTTTTTTTTTTTTTACATACATTACTATTGTATCACACTGGTAATGAAATGTTAATGTTATTTGTGCCTGACAGACAGAAACAGGCCAAAGACAGGGATGGCAGCCATGTTGTAAATACAGGATGTGTATGTGGAAGTCCCCCCAAAAAGTATAAAATTAAAATCAGGGGCACATTTGATTTCTCACTCTATTCTATGGTTACTTTTATTGCAGTCCTCTGGTATGAGTGGTCTTGGTAAGTGGAATATGTAGCATGCTTCTCTACATATTGGACTAGCTTTCAGTAACTGTCCATTAAACCCAAGCACACAGAGCACACACTGAGCTTGGAATACATGGCAGAAGAGTCTGAGCCAGTGGTGATTTTAGCATGTAAAACCTGATGGGGTAAACTCATTGGTGTTCTTTAGTAGGTTTAGATGCATGCCAGCAAAGCCACTACAAAACACAACACTAAACAATACATTCATTGCACTATAACCGTGACACACAGTGCCCACAAACTGTTAGGGTCTACATAAAGCTGTCCCAACAGCAGGGCTTT
Source organism: Salmo salar (assembly GCF_965601325.2). NCBI lineage: Eukaryota > Metazoa > Chordata > Actinopteri > Salmoniformes > Salmonidae > Salmo > Salmo salar. The sequence continues at coordinate 66,862,556 of NC_138310.1, read as the reverse complement.
CTTTTCAGCACCATGGAGTGAATCCTAACCACTGCTACACCTGGCTTTCAGGTGAGCCTTGTCTCGAGGCAAACCAGTTAATTCAGCCTCATTTACTGCCTTTTCAAAAAACATAGCTAACATGGCTGACTTGCTTAAACAAATGATGACGAGCGGATAAGAGGCAATCCGTAATTTCGATTAAGACATCAATGAGCGAGCTAGGATGGACTTAGTCAATATAACTATTTGTTCAGCACTTTTGAAATGAACAGCGAATTCAGAATATGGGTTGTTCTTACAGTATTCTCCCTGTACACCAAGTCAGAACCGTAGGATAAATAAAAGGCGCATATAAGCAGAAAATGAAAGCTCTTACAATATTTGATGATTACGTAACACTAAAACAGGCTATAGGCTACATGTGCACCACCAAGGCAGAACAGTCGGCTACGTTATGAGGGGGAAAGGGACTAAATTATTAGTGTGAGGCACATGGGCTACAAACAGCTTACAACACAACATACACTTAGTATAATTTTCTTAGCTACAGTATACATATCTCCCTGGCATATTACATAATTTATGCAGCAGCATAATATACATTTTTGGAGTAGCCACCCTTTGCCTTAATGACAGCTTTGCACACTCTTGGCATTCTCTCAACCAGCTTCATGAGGTAGTCACCTGGAAGCATTTCAATTAACAGGTGTGCCTTGCTAAAAGTTAATTTGTGGGATTTCTTTCCTTATTAATGTGTTTGAGCCAATCAGTTGTGTTGTGACAAGGTAGGGGTGCTATACAGAAGATAGCCCTATTTGGTAAAAGAACGAGTCCATATTATGGCAAGAACAGCTCAAATAAACAAAGAGGAATGATAGTCCATCATTACTTTAAGACATGAAGGTCAGTCAATCCGGAAAATTTCAAGAACTTTTAACGTTTCTTCAAGTGCAGTCGCAAAAACCATTAAGCACTATGATGAAACTGTCATGGGAACCACCACGGGAGTGGAAGACCCAGAGTTACCTCTGCTACAGAGGATAGGTTCATTAGAGTTACCAGCCTCAGAAATTGCAGCCCAAATAAATGCTTCACAGAGTTCTAGTAACAGACACATCTCAACATCAACTGTTCAGAGGAGACTGTGTGAATCAGGTCTTCATGGTCAAATTGCTGCAAAGAAACTACTACTAAAGGACACCAATAAGAAGAAGAGACTTGCTTGGGCAAAGAAACACGTGCAATGGACATTAGACCGGTGGAAATCTGTCCTTTGGTCTGGTGAGTCCAAATTTGAGATGTTTGGTTCCAACAGCGGTGTCTTTGTGAGACGCAGAGTAGGTGAACGGATAATCTCCACATGTGTGGTTCCCACCGTGAAGCATGGAGGAGGAGATGTGATAGTGTTGGGGTGCTTTCCTGGTGACACTGACAGTGATTTATTTAGAATTAAAGGCATAGTTAACCAGCATGGCTACCACAACATTCTGCAGCGATACGCCATCCCATCTGGTTTGCGCTTAGTGGGACAATCATTTGATGTCAACAGGACAATGACCCAAAACACACCTCCAGGCTGTGCAACAAGTGCTCAGCATATGTGGGAACTCCTTCAAGACTGTTGGAAAAGCATTCCAGGTGAAGCTGGTTGAGAGAATGCCAAGAGTGTGCAAAGCTGTCATCAAGGCAAAGGGTGGCTACTTTGAAGAATCTCAAATATAAAATATATTTTGATTTCTTTAACACTTTTTTGGTTCCTAAATGATTCGATATGTGTTATTTCATAGTTTTGATGTCTTCACTATTATTCTACCATGTAGAAAATAGTCAAAATAAAGAAAAAACCCTTGAATGAGTAGGTGTGTCCAAACTTTTGACTGGTACTGTATGTAGTACCGTGTGGCTCAGTGGGTAGAGCATGGTGTTTGCAACGCCAGGGTTGTGGGTTTAATTCCCACAGGGGACCAGTACGGAATTTTTTTTTAATGAAATGTATGCATTCACTACTGTAAGTTGCTCTGGATAAGAGTGTCTACTAAAAAATTACTAAAATGTGTGTCTGAAATGTTATTTTCAGCATTTCACCAACTTCCCTATAATTGTCCTAAAACGGCGTGTGCTCATTAACATTTCCATCCACTTATATTTAAATGTAATTTTAAAGAACTCAGATTATGGGCTGGCCTGGTTTATGCAAAGGACCCTGCGCATGCGTGCATCAGTTTCATTTCTTTGTCCTCCCAATGATATTCATGCAAAATCCCAAAGTGCCATATCTTTGCTCACAGCTGGCAAGTGTAACTAAAGGATTATGCAAGCAGCTTCATCAAGCAAATAGATTTCTCCCACAGAAGAACTGATAGTTATGCAGCCTATATCTGTCTGCCAGGCACTCACAATAGATGTTTCAAATGATCACTTTTACTTGTTTTAGTAGTGCATTTCAGAAGGAAAGTGGGAGAGAGAGAAAGAGGTGAGAGAGGGATAGAGTCAGGGAGAGGGTAAAAATAGGAAAATGGTAAACATACACTGAGTGTACAAAACACTAGAAACTCTTTCCATGAGTTGAAGGCTATGATCCCTTATTGATGTATCCTGTTAAATCCACTTCAATCAGTGTAGATGAAGTGGAGGAGATAGGTTAAAGAATGATTTTTAAGTCTTGAGACATGGATTGTGTATGTGTGCTATTCAGAGGGTGAATGGGCAAGACAAAAGTTGTGCCTTTGAACAGGCTATAGTAGTAGGTGCCAGGTGCACCAGTTTGAGTGTGTCAAGAACTGCAACACTGCTTGGTTTTCCACGCTCAACAGTTTCCCATGTGTATCAAGAATGGTCCACCACCCAAAGGACATCCAGCTAACTTGACACAACTGTGGGAAGCAGTGGAGTCAACATGGCCAGCATCCCCGTGGAACGCTTTCAGCACCTTGTTCATGTCCCGAAGAATTGAGGTTGTTCTGAGGGCAAAAGGGGGTGCAACTCAATATTAGGAAGGTGTTCTTTATGTTTATACACTCAGTGTATATACAGTGCATTCAGAAAGTATTCAGACCCCTTGACCTTTTCCACATTTTGTTACATTACAGCCTTATTCTAAAATGGATTAAAAAAATTAAAAAATCTCATCAATCTACACACAATACCCCATACTGACAAAGCAAAAACAGGATTATAGAACAAAATAGATATACGTTATTAACATAAGTATTCAGACCCTTATCTATGACACTCGAAATTGAGCTCAGGTGCATCTGTTTCCATTGAGCATCCATGAGACGTTTCTACAACTTGACTGGAGTCCACCTGTGGTAACTTCAATTGACTGGACATGATTTGGAAAGGCACACACCTGTCTACGTAAGGTCCCACAGTGCATGTCAGAGCAAAAACCAAGCCATGAGATAGAATGACATTGTCCCTGGAGCTCCGAGACAGGATTGTGTCAAATCAAATCAAATGTATTTGTCACATGTGTCGAATACTACAGGTGTAGACCAAACAGTGAAATGCTTACTTACAACAATGTAGTTTAAAGAAAAAATAAGTAAATAGATAAGTGAAAAAGAAAAAAGAACAGTAACAAATAATTAAATAGCAGCAGCAAAATAACAATAGTGAGGCTATATACAGGGGGTACCGGTACAGAGTCAATGTGCTGGGGCACCGGTTAGTTAAGGTAATTGAGGTAATATGCACATGTAGGTAGAGTTAAAGTGACTATTCATAGATAATAAACAGAGAGTAGCAGCAGCGTAAAAGGGGGGAGGGGGGGCTATGCAAATAGACTGGGTAGCCATTTGATTAGCTGTTCAGGAGTCTTTTGGCTTGGGGGTAGAAGCTGTTAAGAAGTCTTTTGGACCTAGAGTTGGCGCTACAGTACCGCTTGCCATGCAGTAGCAGAGAGAACAGTCTATGACCTGGGTGGCTGGAGTCCTTGACAATTCTTAGGACCTTCCTCTGACACCGCCTGGTATAGAGGTTCTGGATGGCAGGAAGCTTGGCCCCAGTGATGTACTGGGCCGTACGTACTACTCTCTGTAGTGCCTTGCGGTCGGAGGCCAAGCAGTTGCCATACCAGGCAGTGATGCAACCAGTCAGGATGCTCTCGATGGTGCAGCTGTCAAACTTTTTGAGGATCTGAGGCACAGATCTGAGGAAGGGTACTAAAAAATGTCTGCATCATTGAAGTTCCCCAAGAACACATTGGCCTCCATCCTTCTTAAAGGAAGAAGTTTAGAACCACCAAGACTCTTCTAGAGCTGGACGCCCGGTCTAACTGAGCAATTGGGGAAGAAGGGGCTTGGTCAGGGAGATGACCAAGAACCCGATGGTCACTTTTGAGAGAGCTCCAGAGCTTCTCCCATCTCTGTGGAGATGGGAGAACCTTCCAGAAGGACAACCATCTCTGCAGCACTCCACCAATCAGGCCTTTATGGTTGAGTGGCCAGATGGAAACCACTCCTAAGTAAAAGGCACATGACAGCGTGCTTGGAGTTTACCAAAAGGCACCTTAAGAAACTAGATTCTCTGGTCTGATGAAATCAAGATTGAACACATTGGCCTGATTGCCCAGTGTCACATCTGGAGGAAACCTGGCACCATCCCTACGGTGAAGCATGGTGGTGGCAGCATCATGCTGTGGAGATGTTTTTCAGCGGCAGGGACTGAGAGACCAGTCAGGATCGAAGGAAAGATGAACGGAGCAAAGTACAGAGAGATCCTGGATAAAAACCTGCTCCAGAGTGCACAGGACCTCAGACTAGGGTGAAGGTTCACCTTCCAACAGGACAACAACCCTAAGCACACAGCAAAGACAATGCTTACTGAAAAATAAAATAAATTTAAGAATAATAACAGGCTTTCTATATAATAATTTGTCATATAAAATAACAATAACAATAAAATAAACATGAGATTTCAAAAAATATTAGGCAAGTCTTTCTCTCAATCTCTCAATAAATGTACATTTGTCAAAAATATGATTTAGGCCATGGGGACTTTGATTGATGGTTTGCAGGTAAACACCAGGTGTCCAGTTAAGACCAGACCCTTGCTTTTATACTGTACAGAATTTCTTTATCAAAACAGAAAAAGGGCTAGGAAGTAACATATGACCACTGTGCCTAGTATCAAATGCAAGCTATTCTAAACCTCTCTTCTACAGAGGTGTCTGACTGTTTACCATACAGTACATGGATACTTCAGTCAGTATCCCTCTAGGGAGGACTATTAATTACTATTGATCTGGAAGAGAAAGTTGGGATAGGTCCAACACAGTGACAGGACAATATCTGACTTGAAATACTGAGGAAACTGGTGACCCCAAAGTCCCCTTTGATTCAAAGCCGAAAAGTTGAGAACCCTCCCAGGCCTTTTTGCTGAGTGAGCATGCGACACCGCCCCAATTTCAGTTAATTATTCCTGTAAGAAAACAAGAGCTCTCTCTCCTTTCTCATTTGGGTAGGAAATAGAAATCCTGTAAAAACAGTATGAGAGAGGCTTGGCAATGGCAGTTACTGTACATCCCTACAAGCAGCTATTTACATTACAAATGCAACAGTCCTTTGCAGTAGGCAATAATGTATAATCAAATAGAATGGGAGAAGAGAAGGCATTACTTTATTGCCAGAAAAGGTAAACATAGTACACTATCTTTTTATGATTGTGGTCAGAGATTGCTAAATGCTACACAGGCAGGTTCATAAAGCTCCAATTGTAGAGACCCCAGAAGGAATATATCCTTGAGAATGTTTTTTTTTAAATTTGATTGGTAGATGAACCATTTGAGAGAGCTGGAGAATTTTGCTTTGAGAAACAGACAACAATTACACTTGCCCTAGGAGGCCAGGGGAACATGACCAGGTTTCCATGGTAACAAGTACAGCAGAACTTAACAGGAAAATCAATTCAGATGTAGCTTTTTTATTTATTTCATTTCACTAAGGCTACAAAGCATGCTTTTGCTCTAAAACCCTATTTAACATTTTTTCTACCGTCATACTTAATTACAATGATTGAGGCACTGAACATTTTTCAAACAGCATTAAAAAAAACTGTTCTTCAAATATGTTTAAGCACAACAGCTATATCAAACCCTGAAAATGAAATGTGAACGTAGTGCTTTAAAATACATGGATATGTCCTGGTACATGCAGCAGAAATCATCCTCTTCGACCGCAAAAACATCTCTCCCTCTCACTCTTGCTTCTTCCCTCCCTCCCTCCTTCCCTCGCTCCCTCCCTCTCCTCCTTGCTCCATCAGAGGGGCAGCAGCAGCTGTATGCAGGTGATAAGACTGTGCAGCAGCAGGAGCTGCTCTGATTGGCTGGCTGAACTCCTACACGGATGTGAAGATTGCAGGCTGCGTCTGTCAAAAGGTCAGTCTCCACAGCCGCCACCTTGTGACGTCACAGTCAACAACACTATGAAAGGCTCCATAATACCAAAGGAAGACAGGGACAGATAATTGCTTTCCCTTTCACTGCGGTATGCACAAAATGGAAAATGTCAAGAGTGCACCTACTAAGCCCAAGGCAGACGTCTGTGCATCTCAAAATAAATCGCATCCCTATTTTATGAGCCTCACTTTTGTTATTTCAGGTATGCTGAATCAGGTTTGTTACATTAGTACATGGCTGGAACAAAATCCTGCACACCCAGTTAGCTATCCAGGCCACCCCTGTTCTAGACCATAAGCATCATAGTGAGAGCCAGGAGAGAGCTACACCTCCACCCTGCTGCCACCAGAAACACTCAAACGACATATCCTAGACCAACCCCTAGACCCTACCATGCTACCCAACACCCTAAACCATATCACCATGCTAACACTAATTGCTATTCTCTCCTAAGAAACTGTCTGACGGTCCGTCCGTCCTGGATGGATGGATGGATGGATAGATAACAATGCACACAAACCCACCACACACCGCAGGTCTGATACTCACATTCAAGGGAGACATACTGTAGTGTATGCTGAAGGGGGAAGGAGTGGTCAAAGACATGCCACTGGTGCTCTTTGTCCATGTTCCTAGGGTTAGTGTTAAGGAAGAAGGGAGCGGGGGAAGAAGAAGAAGGAGTTGGCCATATAGGGCTGTAGAAAAGGGGCCAATTAATGTTGATGTTTCATCCATCAAAACAGAGATGGAAGGTCACCTTAAAATGATAATACTGTCTGGGAGCAGTGGTGAGGAGCGCTGGACCACTGTAGACACACTGCATAATAACACTAATAACAGATTTGTATGAAATATTTTTTTAAATTGCATGATTCAAGCTCAGCTTTGTTTGAATACAATTATGATATCCACTAACAACACCAAAACTGCAATGCCATTTGTTGTCTGAGATGAGTTCTTTGTCGCACAAGAAGCAGTTTCACTCCACTTGATTAGTTTACTTCAGTGTCTTCAATGTCTTGACTATTTCCAATCATGGTTAATGCTCCAAGTATGTGCAGAACAGCTCATGGCTTTAGTGTGAAAGTTTAATGGACTAAATGCGATTTACTGTATTTTTCTAGATTGACCACCCTGAGAGGAAGATGCATTCATCTCAGATTGAAAGGATGAAGGAGAGAAAATAAAATCCCATTGGTCAGTCAGTGGGTGCTTTAGTTTCTTTAAGTGCCTTTTTCAAGGCTTTTAAGATGGGATCAGACACTGTTGCATTCTGGGAGGTTGATTGAACATCAATTGGCCTCTCTTCTCTGTGTTTATCCTGTGTTCCAGACCATATGACAGACGCCAACCACAACCCTCGCCACCTGCCACCAACACACCCCGACCAGGGGACGCCTGCCCCACTGCACCATGGGTAAACACAACCCCAAATCTCGGAGTGGTTTATAAACAGAAATTAATTGGTTGTTTTGCCCGTAATTATCTCACGCCGTGCTTATTACTAATCTGTTTCTTGGCCAGTTGCCATGATGTAGGCTGGCCTGGGTCCAGTCCAGTAGTACAGCAGTGTAATAATCCATAAGCACTGGAAAGGCCCATTCCAGTTCTGACGACTGATACCAAACTGCAATATACAATAAACCCATCACTGCTTATTAAAGATTAAACCATACTTAGTACCCATCGCTCCACAGATCACCACCTAATCATTTTCATCCTAAGTGGCCTAATGGCTGCCATATTGCTCTTATTTATCAGTAAACTGTGATGTAAGAACGCCTGCTCAGAGCTCTAACTGTGATGTAAGAACGGCTGCTCAGAGCTCTGACTGTGATGTAAGAACGCCTGCTCAGAGCTCTGACTGTGATGTAAGAACACCTGCTCAGAGCTCTGACTGTGATGTAAGAACACCTGCTCAGAGCTCTGACTGTGATGTAAGAACGCCTGCTCAGAGCTCTGACTGTGATGTAAGAACGCCTGCTCAGAGCTCTAACTGTGATGTAAGAACGCCTGCTCAGAGCTCTGACTGTGATGTAAGAACACCTGCTCAAAGCTCTGACTGTGATGTAAGAACGCCTGCTCAGAGCTCTGACTGTGATGTAAGAACACCTGCTCAGAGCTCTGACTGTGATGTAAGAACGCCTGCTCAGAGCTCTGACTGTGATGTAAGAACACCTGCTCAGAGCTCTGACTGTGATGTAAGAACGCCTGCTCAGAGCTCTGACTGTGATGTAAGAACGCCTGCTCAGAGCTCTGACTGTGATGTAAGAACGCCTGCTCAGAGCTATAACTGTGATCAACAGTTATTGTTTTCTATAGCTCTGCTAGGCTGGGTAACAGGCAGGCACTGTATCAGCAGGAAATCTGGTGCTCGGCCTCCTCAATAGAAAATTGCTATAATACTGCAGTAATACTACAGTAATGTATCAGCAGGAAATCTGGTGCTCGGCCTCCTCAATAGAAAATTGCTATAATACTGCGGTAATACTACAGTAATGTATCAGCAGGAAATCTGGTGCTCGACCTCCTCAATAGAAAATTGCTATACTATTGTAATACTGCAGTAATACCCTGACTACTTAATTTATACTGTACATCCCTACTAAAAGAGGTGAGTGCACCTCATACAATTTATGTTTTAATCATGTTGTACAATGTAAAAATACACAAACAATTCTATCCCTCCCTCCATGGTTGGTGTCACTTCAAATTGAAGTCACTGAATTCAGGAAGTGATCTGAATTTTTTATTTAAAAAATGTTACAACTGAAATTAGTAGCTTCTCCTGTCCAGTTTATTCAGAAGTCATGAAAATAGTTGCCCTTTTATCAATTATTGAATTGGAAATGTAGCTTAATTTCTGAATTGACCGACTTCAATTTGAATTGACCCCAATACTGCCTCCCTCCCTCTGTCCCACATCACAGAAAAGCTGAGGACTTCAAATATCAGACAGCAATAGCAAAGACAGTTGGTTACTCGTTTACTCCAACAAGCCGTCTTGACATATGAATAAAATAGAAGAACAAAATGTCTTCTATGGTTCATATTGAGGGCTGAGTTGTGTGAACAATATGTTTTTAACATAAAATGAAAACCCAGCAGTGTGGTTCTCAAGAGTTTATATGGCCATATAACAAAAATATCACTGTGTTGATGTACATTTAGATCAACAAGCCACCCCAGACCATCTCCTCTGCTCACTCTACTCACATAGAAAAGGGTCCATTCTCCCCACACCCCAATTCCACAAACTCCCCTTCAAACAGCATTCATGCTGCAAATGCACAAATGCATCCTTCAGCTCATGTTCCCATAATTCTCTGTGGCAGCCGCGTGATTAATGCACACAAGTATTGATAGTTCTGGATTGTATCCTTCTCCACACACGCACACACTCACAGACGTGCACACACTCCCAATACCCCATCTCCCCAAGCTTTCTAGCAGCTGTGCATGAGTAGACTATGAACTGGGATCTAGCGAAAGATGAGGGTCAGCATTTCAGTTGTTGCTGCTCTGGGTGGAGCAGGAGTAAAATTATGTGCTGTGTTGTTTCATAAGGCTTTACTGCAGGGTGGGAGGAATAGCACACGCAGGCATGCACACACACACACACACACACACACACACACACACACACACACACACACACACACACACACACACACACACACACACACACACACACACACACACACACACACACACACACACACACACACACACACACACACTAGCCCAGGGATGCCTCGTAATCGTTCTGTGGTTAGATAGAGATCACGCTCTCCCTCTTTCTGAGAAAGAGAGAGAGAGAGATAACAATGCGGCCCATGCAATGCAGTGTGGACGCCTATGTTTACCAAGGAAAGCTTCAGCCTCGCCCACTCTCCTCTCCATTGTCTTCTTCCCCCTCGGCACACCAACAGAACCAGTAAGAGCTTCTTTCTGCCCTCTTTTCAAGGTTGGCCTGACTTTGGGTTGGTTCCGGGGTAGTTTAACTGTCCTGTCTCTGCCTGCCTGTAGGTGCCCTCTGTCAATCCCAGCGAAAAATAGGGAGGTGTCATGAAGCTGACTAGATAAATCCCTGCTGTGTGATGATAGCTTCCTTCCTTCCCTACTCTAGCTCCTGTAAGGCCATCCCAGACATTATGGAGATTGGCTGGTTAAGACACTAATGCTATTAGCAGGCAAACCTCTTGATAAGCTTTGATTAGCACTACTCAAGTACCTTGAATGAGGGTGAGTGGCATCAGGAGCAGGATGAGAGATTGCCGTGGCATTTAAACAGTTAGTGTAAAATACACAGTTGCGAAGCAGCCCACATAAATGTGACTGAAAAATGTTTCCAGGGGCTCTGGTAATGCTCAGAACATTAGATGTACATTTGCATAAACCAAATAGAAAACAGTGTTTTGCAGCCAGCAGGAAATTGACTCGGGCCTTCTGCCAAGTGTTACGCAATGGAGGATGGCAGGCTGGCAGTCAAGGCCAGTAAATGATGAACAGGAAGAAGACTCACTGATCATCCAGGATAGAGACTTTATGACTGCATCAGTAGAATCGTAAGGCCCTTTTCTCTGGCCACTACGACCCTTATAGAAGGTCAAATCCAGAATATTATACAGTACATATGACTGCATTTAAAACCATTATGGTATTGTACCAACATTAAGAAATAGGAAAGCTGCTCAGTATACAATGCATTCACCAATACATGTAATAACAAATGCCTTTCAACAACATTCCTTATAAGTGAGGAAGGGAAAGAGGTGATGAGAAGGCGAGAGAGGAGGAGAGAGTAGAGAGAAGGAGAGGGAGGAAGACAGACGAGAGAAGGAGAGGGAGAAAGAGAGAGAAGAGAGGACAGGGAGAAAGAGGGGATAGAGAAGGAGATGGAGAAAGAATGAGAGGGAGAAAGAGAGAGGAGCAAGGAGAGGGGAAAAGAGAGGAGAAGAGGGAGAACAAGAGGAGAGAGAAGGAAAGGGAGAAAGAAAGGAGAGAGGAGGAGGGAGAGGCTTACAGTCATCCTTCCCCTCCAGCATTGCAGTAAGCCTGTGCCTTAATGCTTGAGAAAAGCTTTCCTTGCACCATCTCCAGCTTAATCTTCAGCTTGAAAAGATGAAAGGCACGTGTGTTTGTTCTAATGAGAAAGCACTATCTCCAGGCATCAGAGGACCAGCCTCTACTTTTCCTCCCAGCAACAGTAGACAGACACTGGCCGTCATGCTCATACACAGGCCTCGTACCTATCTGTTGGTCTGTCTGTCTGGGGCAATGGGATATTCCAGGCTACAAACTTGGTGCAAAACGGTCAAATGCAGCAGCACTATGGAAACATCCTGACACTTAAATGAACATTTAAATATGTGCAACTGTTTGCGAACGCCAGCAAACTACATGTGTAAGATACTGTATACACAGTATGCCATTCGCTCAAGACAAAGTCCCACCTCACATGGATGAATACAAGTTTCCTAGTAGGTGCAGAGTGTAGCATCATTGAAGGAGACTGAAACCCAGAGGACCAATGCAGGGCCATACAGAGACGTGCTCTGAATGAGACAGGTTCACTGTGCAGCAAACCCCACCTCTACTACATCCAGCAAAACAAAGAGGAAGAGTGTGAGAGAGAAAAGAGGAAGAATAAGTTATTGTATAACCATAGGACTGGAATACAAACCTGTATGCCCACATGTTGTATGCATCCCTTAGAGAGCTAGTTTTGATAAGCCTTTCTCTCATAAAGGCCCCCTCATTAAATTGAATCACATGTGAAAGGTGAGAGACAAAGGCAAAGCAGATGCGGAAGACAAAAAGATGTGCCATGCAGCCCATCCCATATTCAACAACCCCACCACTTGATACACACACATAAAAAAGCTGGAGATGCATTAGGCGTCCCATATAAAAGGCAGCCGCGCTGCAAGCTCCACTCCTCTGTTTTTTTCTCTTTCATCTCCCTATTAGCTCTGTCAATTGTTTATCAAAAGCAGAGTGGAGCCGAGCGGCTGCCGTGAATTTGAAAAGCTGCACAGTGAGGTACATTTTAAAATGCATGACAGGTTAATGGTAAGTTAGTGGCAACATTAGGGCTTGTGAGTTGTGGTGCTCATTCAGACTGAAAACAGGGCCACTTCAAATGACTACTAAGCAGTCCTTATTTTAAGAGGTAATTCATATTGTAATTAACTTTTCAATCACAGTTGATTAATTAAAACCAGCCCTAGTCTGTAATTATACATATCCTTTCCCCTGACATGAATCACTGGAAATTCAAAGGCTTCAGATGAGACGCAATGCAAACCGTCGCTTGTACATATTAAAATATGATTTTTAAGATAAATAGGATAACACTTCATTCTAAGGTGTCTACTTTAAATGGATTATATGAAACATGAATCCATAAAATACATACAGTACCAGTCAAAAACCTTAGATTAATTATTTAGCACAGCAGTTGGATAGCTTTATTTTGTGTCAACTGAGACCATGTCTTCTTTCATTAAAAATGTAGAGTGCGGGGTTGGCAACCCTCAGAGAAGAATAGGTTGGGTCAATCTGCTTTGTTTCCAGGCCTGGTTGATAACCTTATGCTAACATATATACAAATATATACACATTGTCACGACTTCCGCTGAAGTTGGCTCCTCTCCTTGTTCGGGCGGCGTTCCGCAGGTCGACTTCGCCGGCTTTCTAGCCATCGACGCTCCATTTTTCATTTATCCATTTGTTTTGTCTTGTTCCCTGCAAACCTGGTTTACATTCCCAATCACACTACATGTATTTATTCCTCTGTTCCCTCTCATGTCTTTGTGTGAAATTGTTTTGTGTTACGTGTTAATTGTGACACGCTAGACTGGTGTTCGTTTATTCCATGTTTATTCCGTGTTTTATCACAAGGTATGTTTATTTGTTTGAACATAATTATTGTGACTATTTGCGCTTTTTGCACTTTTGGCGGTTTCGACGCATTGGTGTCCATCTGTTGGTTTCTCCTGCCTAAATAAAGTGTGCGCCTGTTCACAACTCTCTGCTCTCCTGCACCTGACTCCGCTCCCAGTACGCACACCATTGACAGAATTTCACACCAACCATGGAGTCAGCAGGAGCAGGTACCCCGGTCAGAGGAGTCGAGGAGCACTTCCAGGAACACTCGGCAATGCTACATCATCTCGGTGCCATGATGGATCGCGCTGTCCAGACCATGGACCGCTGGGAGAGACCAGCGCAACCGGGGTTACCTCTACCCGTCCCGTCCGGATCCAGTTCCAGTGGGATGCGTCTCTCCCTTCCCAGGGAGTATGATGGGACAGCAGCACAGTGCCAGGGGTTCCTCTTACAACTGGACCTATACCTGGCCACCGTTCACCCAGCTGCCTCGTGAAGGGAGAGAGTGTCCGCCCTCGTCTCATGCCTCTCGGGGAGAGCTCTGGAGTGGGCAAACGCCGTATGTGGAATGACGGCCCTCATCGACCACTACCGATGCAGCCTGCGCGAGGACGTCCGACAGGAGTTGGCCTGCAGAGATGCCACCATCACTTTTGACCAACTGGTGGATCTGTCCATCCGGTTGGATAACCTGCTGGTCACCCGCAGACGTCCAGAGGGGGCTCTGTCGGTTCCATCTTCCAGCAACTCTGCTCCGGTGCCCATGGAGCTGGGAGGGGCTGCGCGTAGGGAGGCTGGAGGAGGGGACTTCACGTGCACCATCTGTGGCCGCAGAGGGCACACTGCCGGTCGGTGCCGGGTTGGTCCCTCTGGGAGTCGAGGCAGCAGGCAGGGCACTCTGGCGTCACCCCAGGTGAGTCTGCACCACTCTCATCCAGACTTCTCTGTTGTCCACCTGTTTGTACCTGTTTGTTTTCCTGAGTTTTCCCTGCATTCCCAGCATAAGGTGCTCGTCGATTCAGGCGCAGCTGGGAATTTTATTAACAGAGCGTTCTCCCTTAGTTTAGGGATCCCCATTATTCCTGTGGGTAGACCTTTCCCGGGACACACTCTGGATAGTCGACCATTAGGGTCCGGGCTAATCAGGGAAGCAACCATCTCCCTGGCCATGGAGACGCAGGGTGGTCACGAGGAGAGAATCAGTCTCTTCCTCATTGACTCTCCTGCATTTCCCGTGGTACTAGGCCTTCCCTGGTTGGCTCATCATAACCCCATCATTTCCTGGCAACAGAGGGCTCTCACGGGGTGGTCGCGAGAGTGCTCAAGGAGGTGTGTACGGGTTTCCGTTGGTGCTACCACGGTGGAAAGTCCAGACCAGGTCTCCACCGTGCGCATCCCCCCTGTAACGGCTGTCTGAAGAGAGAGTAGACCAAGGTGCAGCGGAGTTAGTGTTCATCATAGACGTTTAATTGACGAAAGAACACTATACAAAAAAACAGGAAAACCGACAGCCAAACAGTACTGACAGGTAACACACTGAACAGAAACAATTACCCACAAAACCCAAAGGAAAAACATGCTCCTTATGTGTGACTCCCAATCAGCAACAACGAACTTCAGCTGTGCCTGATTGGGAGCCTGTAACGGCTGTCTGGAAGGTGCAGCAGAGGATGTGTTCATCATTAGAATTTTAATTCAAATAAACAAGAGAACACTACAAAATGAACAAAAACGACAGCAAACAGTCCTGTTAGGAAAATACTCTAAACAGAAACAATTACCCACAAAACCCAAAGGAAAAACATGCTCCTTATGTGTGACTCCCAATCAGCAGCAACGAGCTTCAGCTGTGCCTGATTGGGAGCCACACACACGGCCCAAAACAAAGAAATACCAAAACATAGAAAAAGGAACATAGAACGCCCACCCAATGTAACACCCTGGACTAACCAAAATAAAGAACAAAAAACCCCTCTCTATGGCCAGGGCGTTACAGTACCCCCCCCCCCCAAAGGTGCGGACTCCGGCCGCAAAACCTGACTCTGAAGGGGAGGGTCCGGGTGGGCCTTCTTACGGCGGCGGCTCAGGTGCGGGACGTGGCCTCTGCTCCACCCTTGACGTCGCCCTCTTATGTGGCGCACCTGGCCGCGCCGAAGGTCTGGTGGGCGACGCTGACTGCGCCCGGCTGGCAGGCGGCGATGGCTGCGCCCGGCTGGCGGGCGACCCTGGTTGCGCCCGGCTGGCGACCGGCGATGGTTGCGCCCAGCTGGCGGGCGACCCTGGTTGCGCCCGGCTGGCGGGCGGCGATGGTTGCGCCCGGCTGGCGGGCGACCCTGGTTGTGCCCGGCTGGCGGGCGGCGATGGTTGCGCCCGGCTGGCGGGCGGCGATGGTTGCGCCCGGCTGGCGGGCGACCCTGGTTGCGCCCGGCTGGCGGGCGGCGATGGTTGCGCCCAGCTGGCGGGCGACCCTGGTTGCGCCCGGCTGGCGGGCGGCGATGGTTGCGCCCGGCTGGCGGGCGACCCTGGCTGCGCCCGGCTGGCGGGCGACCCTGGCTGCGCCCGGCTGGCGGGCGACCCTGGCTGCGCCCGGCTGGCGGGCGTCCCTGGCGGCTCCGACGGCACTGACCCAGGATTCACCAGGCTGGGGAGACATGATGGATGCCTGGCCCTGGGCACAGGCACAGGACTCACCAGGCTGGGGAGACATGACAGAGGCCTGGCCCTAGGCGTAGGCACAGGACTCACCGGGCTGGCGGGCGTCCCTGGCCACTCTGGCAGTTCAGGGCAGTCTGGCCACTCTGGCAGTTCAGGGCAGTCTGGCCACTCTGGCAGTTCAGGGCAGTCTGGCCACTCTGGCAGTTCAGGGCAGTCTGGCCACTCCGGCAGTTCAGGGCAGTCTGGCCACTCCGGCAGTTCAGCGCAGTCTGGGCACTCCGGCAGTTCAGCGCAGTCTGGCCACTCCGGCAGTTCAGCGCAGTCTGACCTCTCTGGCGACTGTTGACATGCGGGCAGCTCTGACGACTGTTGACTGGCGGGCAGCTCTGACGACTGTTGACTGGCGGGCAGCTCTGACGACTGTTGACTGGCGGGCAGCTCTGGACAGGTGAGACCCACTGGAGGCCTGGTCCTGGGAGGTGGCACAGGATGGACCAGGATGGGGAGACCCACTGGAGGCCTGGTCCGAGGAGGAGGCACAGGATAAACCGGGCTGTGGGGGAGCACTGGAGTTCTGGTACGGACACTCTTTACCCATACTCCAGGCTGAATGCCCACTTTGGCCCGGCACGGGCGGAAAGCAGGCATTGGGCGAACTGGACCCTCCCAGCGCTCTGGAGATGTGGTGCGCAACGCCGGCGCAGGATAACCTGGACCGAGGAGGCGCACTGGAGACCAGACGCGCTGAGCTGGCACCATCCGCCCTGGCTCGATGCCTGCACTCGATTGGCACTTGCGGGGGGCTGGTATGTAGCGCACCGGGCTTTGAACGCGCACTGGGGACACCGTGCGCTCCACAGCATAACACGGTGTCTTACCAGTACCACGCTGCTTCCAGTAAGCACGGGGAGTTGGCTTAGGTCTACCACCTGACTCCGCCAATCTCCCCGTGTGCCCCCCCAAAAAAAAATTGTGGGGCTGCCTCCCGTGTCCGTTGCGCTCCCTTTCCTCATACCAGCGCCTCTCAGCTCTCGCCGCCTCGATCTCCCACTGCGGGCGGCGATAATCCCCAGCTTGAGCCCATGGTCCTTTCCCGTCCAGGATTTCCTCCCAAGTCCATGACTCCAGATAGCTTCTCTCCTGGTGCCTCTCCTTGTGCTGCTCCTTCCTCTGCTGCTTGGTCCGTTGTTGGTGGGTAATTCTGTAACGGCTGTCTGGAAGAGGGAACCAAGGTGCAGCAGAGGATGTGTTCATCATTAGAATTTTAATTCAAATAAACAAGAGAACACTACAACATGAACAAAAACGACAGCAAACAGTCCTGTTAGGAAAATACTCTAAACAGAAACAATTACCCACAAAACCCAAAGGAAAAACATGCTCCTTATGTGTGACTCCCAATCAGCAGCAACGAGCTTCAGCTGTGCCTGATTGGGAGCCACACACACGGCCCAAAACAAAGAAATACCAAAACATAGAAAAAGGAACATAGAACGCCCACCCAATGTAACACCCTGGCCTAACCAAAATAAAGAACAAAAACCCCTCTCTATGGCCAGGGCGTTACACCCCCAGAATATGCTGATTTGGCTCTCGCCTTCTGTAAAAAGAAGGCGACTTAATTACCGCCCCATTGACGGGGGGATTGTGCGATAAATCTCCTGGTAGACGCTACACTTCCCAGGAGTCACGTGTATCCCCTGTCGCAAGCGGAGACGGCGGCTATGGAGACATATGTCTCCGAATCCCTGCATCAGGGGTACATTCGGTCCTCCACTTCACCCGCCTCCTCGAGTTTCTTTTTTGTGAAGAAGGATGGAGGTCTGCGCCCGTACATTGACTATCGAGGTCTCAATCAAATCACGATGAGGTACAGTTACCCGCTACCTCTTATCGCCACGGCGATTGAGTCAATGCACGGGGCGCGCTTCTTCACTAAACTGGATCTCAGGAGTGCGTACAACCTGGTCTCCCTCCGTATCCGGGAGGGAGACGAGTGGAAGACGGCGTTTAGTACCACCTCAGGGCATTATGAGTACCTCGTCATGCCGTACGGGTTGATGAATGCTCCATCAGTCTTCCAATCCTTTATAGAGGAGATTTTCAGGGACCTGCACGGGCAGGGTGTAGTGGTGTATATCGATGACATTCTGATATACTCCGTTAGACATGCGCCGAACATGTGTCCTTGGTGCGCCAGGTACTTGGACAACTGTTGGAGCATGACCTGTACGTCAAGGCTGAGAAATGCCTGTTCTTTCAGCAGGCCGTCTCCTTCCTAGGGTATCGCATTTCCACATCAGGGGTTGAAATGGAGAGTGACCGCATTGCAGCCGTGCATAATTGGCCAACTCCCACCACGGTAAAGGAGGTGCAGCGATTTTTAGGGTTTGCCAATTACTACCGGAGATTTATCCGGGGTTTTGGCCAGGTGGCTGCTCCCATTACCTCACTGCTGAAGGGGGGTCCTGTACATCTGCAGTGGTCGGTTGAGGCAGACAGGGCTTTTGGGCACCTAAGAACTCTGTTTACCTCAGCTCCCGTGCTGGCCCATCCGAATCCCTCTTTGGCTTTCATAGTGGAGGTTGACGCGTCCGAGGCTGGGATAGGAGCCGTGCTCTCTCAGCGCTCGGGCACGCCACCGAAGCTCCGCCCCTGTGCTTTCTTCTCAAAGAAGCTCAGCCCGGCGGAGCAGAACTATGATGTGGGGGACCGGGAGCTGTTGGCTGTGGTTAAGGCTTTGAAGGCGTGGAGACATTGGCTTGAGGGGGCTAAACACCCTTTCCTCATCTGGACTGACCACCGCAACCTGGAGTACATCCAGGCAGCGAGGAGACTGAATTCTCATCAGGCAAGGTGGGCCATGTTCTTTACCCATTTTGTGTTTACCCTGTCCTACAGAACAGGATCCCAGAATGTGAAGGCAGACGCACTGTCCCGGCTATATGACACAGAGGAGCGGCCCATGGATCAGACTCCCATTCTCCCGGCCTCCTGCCTGGTAGCGCCGGTCATGTGGGAGCTGGATGCGGACATTGAGCAGGCGTTATGTACAGAGCCCGCTCCACTCCAGTGTCCCGTCGGGCATCAGTACGTCTGCTGTCCGTGACCAGTTGATCTATTGGGCCCACACATCACCCTCCTCTGGTCATCCGGGGATCGGTCGGACGGTGCGCTGTCTGACTGGGAAGTACTGGTGGCCCACCTTGGCTAGGGACGTAAGGGTTTATGTTTCCTCCTACTCGGTGTGCGTCCAGTGTAAGGCTCCTAGACACCTGCCCAGAGGTAAGCTACATCCCTTAACTGTTCCACAACGGCCTTGGTCACACCTGTCGGTGGATTTTCTGACGGATCTTCCTCCCTCACAGGGAAACACCACGATCCTGGTCGTTGTGGATCGTTTCTCTAAGTCCTGTCATCTACTCCCTCTGCCTGGTCTCCCTATGGCCCTACAAACTGCGGAGGCCCTGTTTACACGTCTTCCGGCACTACAGGGTGCCTGAGGATATAGTGTCTGATCGAGGTCTCCAGTTCACTTCGAGAGTCTGGAGGGCGTTCATGGAACGTCTGGGGGTCTCGATCAGCCTTACCTCAGGTTTCCACCCCGAGAGTAATTGGCAGGTGGAAAGAGTGAACCAGGATGTGGGCAGGTTTCTGCGGTCCTATTGCCAGGACCGGCCGGGGGAGTGGGCGGCGTTCATGCCCTGGGCAGAGATGGCGCAGAACTCGCTCCGCCACTCCTCCACTAACCTCTCCCCCTTTCAGTGTGTATTGGGGTACCAGCCGGTTCTGGCACGTGGCATCAGAGTCAGACCGAGGCTCCTGCGGTGGATGATTGGTTCAGGCGCGCGGAGGACACATGGGAAGCCGCCCATGGTCACCTCCAGCAGGCCGCGCTGCGCCAAAAGACCAGTGCGGACCGTCACCGCAGTGAGGCCCCGGTACCGGGTCTGGCTCTCGACCCGAAACCTGCCCCTCCGCCTGCCCTGCTGGAAGCTGGGCCCACGGTTTGTGGGGCCATTTAATGTCCTGAGGAGAGTGAACGAGGTATGTTACAGATTACAGCTTCCCCCGATTACCATATTAACCCCTCGTTCCATGTGTCTCTCCTCAGGCCGGTGGTGGTTGGTCCGCTCCAGGAATCTGAGGTGCGGGAGGTTCCTCCGCCCCCTCTGAACATCGAGGGGGCGCCGCCGTACTCCATCCGTTCCATCCTGGATTCGAGGTGTCGGACGAGGGGCCTTCATTACCTCGTGGAGTGGGAGGGGTACGGTCCGGAGGAGAGGTGCTGGGTTCCGGTGGCGGATGTGTTGGACCCTGAAATGCTGCGGGAGTTTCACCGTCGCCGGCCGGATCGCCCTGCGCCTCGCCCTCCGGGTCGTCCCCGAGGCCGGTGTCGACGAGCCGCTGGAGTCGCGCGTCAAGGGGGGGGGGGTACTGTCACGACTTCCGCCGAAGTCGGCTCCTCTCCTTGTTCGGGCGGCGTTCGGCGGTCGACGTCGCCGGCTTTCTAGCCATCGACGCTCCATTTTTAATTTATCCATTTCTTTTGTCTTGTTCCCTGGACACCTGGTTTTCATTCCCCAATCACACTACATGTATTTATTCCTCTGTTCCCCCTCATGTCTTTGTGTGAAATTGTTTTGTGTTACGTGTCAATTTTGATGCGCTAGACTGGTGTTCGTTTATTACGCGTTTTATCACGAGGTATGTTTATTTGTTTGAACATAATTATTGCGACTATTTGTGCATTTCGACGCAATGGCGTCCGTCTGTTGGTTTCTCCTGCCTAAATTAAGTGTGCGCCTGTTCACAACTCTCTGCTCTCCTGCACCTGACTCCGCTCCCAGTACGCACACCACTGACACACATACACAACCTGAGATCAAACCCCTGGTAAAGAAATAAAACACACACCTTTTAATGCCCATTGTAACCCCTGCTCACGCCGTAAACATACCCTCTCCATAACAGTGTAAGGTGCATTTGCTCATGCATCAGAACATCATAAATTATTTAGCAGGGAAAGAGCACTGATTCTGACCATGCTGCTGATGCTTCTGACAGGCCTCGTGTGGAATAAACAGGGACAATCCCATCTAGATTGTTTGTAATGCATGTAAAAGCACTCCTAAGAACTGGGTGATGATAAAATACATCACTGCTCCTACACATTATTCACCTTTACAATACCCTGGCTGTTGTGCAGTAAAAGTTGAACAAATTAAAATAAAGGTTCCATAGGACTACAATACTGCATGACCTAAATTCATTTAAAAAAACACTAGCTATTACACATCTGCCCTATGTTATATAGTTAAGCACATCATTTAAACGAGAGAAGTCAAAATTCTACTTCCCATGCTACTCTACTTTTCAAGGCTATGAATGTGACACAGTAAAAAGTGATAACTTCTAGGTTTCACAGAGGCTAGCATCTTTTTCACTCGTCTGAATCTGCAAAACTCATGTGCAGTCATTATAGATCATATAATATCTCCTTACAGCAGCAGAAACAGTAATGCCCTCGACTAGCAACCAGTACGCACAGACATGGATCACAGAAGGGATCTTTGTGCTTGAGCAGACACATTTAAAATGTTACTAAAACATGTCCCACAATTCGCCCTCTGTCAAATAGCTTGAGGTGCGTGCTTGTCTATATTTTTTCTAAATGCACCATATAAAGCAAAATTGCCCAGAGGGTGGGCATCAATCGAACGTTTAATGTACAATATCAACCTGTGCAATGAATGATTCCAATCGAGGGGGTCGGGGGTGGGTCAAAATGACAGACAGACATTAGCCTTGCTATTACTGTTGTAGGACAGGATTCCATGGAGCTCCAGTAATGGCTGACTAAGACCACAATCAGGTAAGTCACAGAGAGACAGAACAGTGGCCCAAGTACAAAGAGCAAACCAGGGAAGGTTTCACATGTAGAAACCTTTGGATCCATAGCACTGTCTGTGTAAACAAATCTTGTAATCTTCTGAACTTGTAATCCAATAGCTGATTTGAAGAGTCCAAGCAAGGAATTCAACAAAATTCTGACCAAGATATAAGAATATTGTCTTACCTGAGGATAGTGAGACTGTGTCTTTCTCCCACGATACGACAGTGACGTAAGCCTCCACGGAGGCAGGGATAATGCACTTGAAGACCGCTACATTGCCTCTCATGGCTTTCTGGTCCTCCACCCGAACCGTGTAGGGTTCCCGAAATACTGAGGATAGCAAGAGGGGTGGCATTTGGCAAAAGCAAATGAAATACATACAAGCAGAAATTAAGGAATGAAAACAACAGTTACTATTTAAAAGAAACACTTACCGGCCTTAATGTGGACATCTTGACTTCTTATTTTCCCTGAAGGATTTTCAGCTGTGCAATAGTAGGTATTGTCATGGATTAGCTTACTAAAGCTGGAGGGGAGGAAGTTAAAGATCTGGAGAGTGCCATTGGGGTGCACGTGGCGGATCCCGGGCACATCGTAGATCTCCTCTTCGGTGGCCAGGTACCAGCGCAGCGAGGCGGGGGGCACCCCTGCAGCGGGACAGGGCACCAGGGTCCCTGTGGTGCTGGCAAACACTACCTCTTGCAAAGATGCATTGACAAAATATAAGCTGGAACGTAGATCTTCACTAAAAACTGTAAGAGAGGAGAACAAAGAGAACAAAAAAATGTGATGTCATGACAACTGACTTGAATGGGTATACTACAGGCGCAGGATCTTAATTTGATCACACTTTGTTGCCGCAAATTTTCCTGCTGAGAAAATGCAGATCAGCTTAATGATTTACATAAATTCACTGAAAACCCGCACTAACACACGGTTATATTAACAGTACTACACTTTTCATGTAGCCTCATTTTAGCCAGCAAATAGCCTAACTACCGATCAAGCAACATTATGGACAAAAATTTCAAATCCTGTTGCTGCAGGATTATTTTTCTGCGACAATACTGGTCAAATTAAGATCCAATATACAGTACAAATCAAAAG
The DNA here is from genome assembly GCF_965601325.2 of Salmo salar. Classification (NCBI taxonomy): domain Eukaryota; kingdom Metazoa; phylum Chordata; class Actinopteri; order Salmoniformes; family Salmonidae; genus Salmo; species Salmo salar. The sequence goes on along the minus strand of NC_138310.1, from coordinate 66,839,622 downwards.
TTTGGACACACCTACTCATTCAAGGGTTTTTCTTTATTTGGACTATTTTCCACATTGTAGAATAACAGTGAAGATATCAAAACTATGAAATAACACCTATGGAATAATGTAGTAAACAAAAAAGTGTTAAACAAAACTAAATCTATTTTATATTTGAGATTCTTCAAAGTAGCTTGATGACAGCTTTGCACAATCTTGGCATTCTCTCAACCTGCTTCATGAGAAATGCTTTTCCAACAGTCTTGAAGGAGTTCCCACATATGCTGAGCACTTGTTGGCTGCTTTTTCTTCACTCTGCAGTCCAAATAATCCTAAACCATCTCAATTGGGTTGAGGTCGGGTGATTGTGGAGGCCAGGTCATCTGATGCAGCACTTCATCATTCTCCTTCTTGGTCAAATAGCCCTTACACAGCTTGGAAGTGTGTTTTGGGTCATTGTCCTGTTGAAAAACAAATGATAGTCCCACTAAGCGCAAACCAGATGGGATGGCGTATCGCTGCAGAATGCTGTGGTAGCCATGCTGGTTAAGCGTGCCTTGAATTCTAAATAAATCACAGACAGTGTCACCAGCAAAGCACCACCACACCATCACACATCCTCCTCCATGCTTCATGGTGGGAACCACACATGCAGAGATCATACGTTCACCTACTCTGTGTCTCACAAAGGCACGGTGGTTGGAACCAAAAATCTCAAATTTGGACTCATCAGACCAAAGGACAGATTTCCACCGGTCTAATGTCCATCGTGCGTGTTTCTTGGCCCAAGCAAGTCTCTTCTTATTATTAGTGTCCTTTCGTAGTGGTTTCTAGTGATTTCTATTCAACCATGAAGACCTGATTCACGCAGTCTCCTCTGAACAGTTGATGTTGAGATGTGTCTGTTACTTGAACTCTGTGAAGCATTTATTTTGGCTGCAATCTGAGGTGCAGCTAACTCTACTGAACTTGTGCTCTGCAGCAGAGGTAACTCTGGGTCTTCCTTTCCTGTGGTGGTCCTCAAGAGAGCCAGTTTCATCATAGTGCATGATGGTGTTTGCGACTGCACTTGAAGAAACATTCAAAGTTCTTCAAATTTTCCGGATTGACTGACCTTCATGTCTTAAAGTAATGATGGACTGTCATTTTTCTTTGCTTATTTGAGCTGTTCTTGCCATAATATGGACTTGGTCTTTTACCAAATAGGAATATCTTCTGTATACCACCCCTACCTTGTCAAAACACAACTGGTTGGCTCAAATGCATTAATAAGAAAATAAATTCCGCAAATGAACTTTTAACAAGGCACACCTGCTAATTGAAATGCATTCCAGGTGACTACCTCATGAAGCTGGTTGAGAGAATGCCAAGAGTGTGCAAAGCTGTCATCAAGGCAAAGGGTGGCTACTTGGAAGAATATAAAATATATTTCGATTTGTTTAACACTTTTTTGGTTACTACATGATTCCATATGTGTTATTTCATAGTTTGGATGTCTTCACTATTATTCCACAATGTAGAAAATAGTAATAATAAATAAAAACCCTCGAATGAGTAGGTGTGTCCAAAGTTTTGACTGGTATTATATGTATGTTTATTTGTAAACACATCAGGACAGTAGTTATTTACTTGGCCATGATGAAACCAATAAATGCTTTTGTTATGGACCTGATGTTTACAGTGTCTTTAATATGGACCTTTTTAGTCATCATCTAATCCTTGATACCGCTTAAATCACATTCATTACATAAAAGTAAAATAACAGGCCTTGAAGTGAGGTCATTTGCTCATACACAACATTGAACATGTATGCTGCTTTGGTTGAGCAGGGGAGCAACAAGGGGGAAAGAGTGTTCATGATGTAAAAGTGTGTGTCGTTACGTAGCTCCCTTGGAAGGGAGAGAAACACGAAGTGGGACCAATTAGCATCAGTGCTAATTTCTAGGGGGTTGATTACTGAGTGGTGTATAAACTAGGTGTACAAAACATTATGAACACCTGCTCTTTCCGTGACATATTGATGTCACTTGTTAAATCCACGTCAATCAATGTAGATGAAGGGGAGGAGACAGGTTAAATAAGTATTTTTAAGCCTTGAGAAAATTGATGCATGAATTGTGTATGTGTACCATTCAGAGGGTGAATGGGTAAGACAAAATAATAATAATAATAATTGCCAAGATTTAAGTGCCTAAATATTGTATGGTAGTATGTGCCTGAGATGCTGGGTTTTTCACACTCAACAGTTTCCAATGTGTTTCAAGAATGGTCCACCACCCAAAAACATCCAGCCAACTTGATACAACTGTGGGAAGCATTGGAGTCAACATGGGCCAGCATCCCTGTGGAATGCTTTTAACACCTTGTTGAGTCCATGCCCCAACGAATTGAGGCTGTTCTGAGGGAAAATATTGGTGCAACTCAATATTAGGAAGGTGTTCTTAATGTTTTGTACACTCAGTGTATAACTTCTCCTGGCTGAGCATGATCCTGTGCCTGCCTGCTGCCTAGCCTACCTCTGACTCTTTGTCTGGTGTCAGAGTCAGTGCCTAGCAGTAAATGGTTTACCAGTGACAGCTAGCTAGGCCTCCCTGGGAATTAAACATTTTAGCACTTCATACATTTCTAACAAGGTTTCAAATGGAAGTGGTTTCCACCCTCTCTATGCTCCAGCGGCTTTGACCCGCAAAAAGATACACACAACCATCCGTGCACACACGCACACACAAATACAAAATAAAAACGAATAATTACAACAACAACAAAAAACGTCCATATTGCTCTACTCAGCGGTTTCTGATGTGAGAGTTTATGTTCAGTCCAGAGGTAAGTTGGCATCAATGGTAGCCACTCTGACTTATCAGTTGAACCCATTTACTGTAGTGGGCGTTAAAGAAAACACACTCCTGTATAACCAGTGGCTCATCCAGAATTGTATTTCTAAGGGGACACTATGAGTCAGTCAGACAGTGTTGTCTATGGCAGAGAGTCGGCCTGAGAGAATCCCTGGCTGTGACTGAGATCATTCCTTAATGGGTGATGGAGGCGCTAGCTGAGCATTAGCCTCCTCAGACTGATCAATCTGTCAATGGCAGCCATACACACATAGGACAGACGATAGGGGTGACTCATGATGCACACCCACACATGATTTCACAGACACTTAAGGGTATCCTGAGTCTAGCTGCATTACGCCCATGACTTCCAACAAAAGGCTTCTCTCTCTCTCTCTCTCTCTCTCTCTCTCTCTCTCTCTCTCTCTCTCTCTCTCTCTCTCTCTCTCTCTCTCTCTCTCTCTCTCGTGGCACTAGCATCTGCAACATACTGTAGCTGCAGAAAGGTTTGAATTGTGTCTATGAATGACCTAGGCTTATCCATTGAAGCCCATCATGATTTGCCCAATAATAAATAAATAACATTGATTGTGAAAAAAAGCAGTTCTATCAAGGTTGTGCCTGTTTAAATCTTTTAAAATGGAGTGAAAATCGTATTGCTCTGTATGGGTCTGTAGCTGCATTAAAGACTCAATTGAAAAATAATACATCAAAATCTTATCAAATTGTAATTCATTCCTTTTTCAGCTGGGGCTAAACGTAGAACCCTTCTTTGTGGACTATTGATAATACAGCCTCTACCTGTAGGTGTGCTAATATTAATGAAAAATCCTTATTTTTATTTAACCTTTATTTAACCATTTATTTAACCTTTATTTAACCATTGAGACCCAGAGTCTTTTTTTCAAGGGAGTGTATAGGTAGGTGTCTTAAATAATTAATTAATAATTGGTGATGTTGTTCATATTTTAGAAACATTCAAATCCGTATTGCATTGATAAAAACGTAGGATATGTTGAATATAATATTTGACGCCTTTCTAAAATTCTCTGTCACTGAAACATTTCTGTGTTACAGATCTTTGGTGGTTTATCAAGAGCAATCAGAGCCAATGACTGAGAAAGAACACAGATGCAGCACACATTACATTTCTAAAACTAGTGGCACAAGAAGTCCTTCCCAAACAAAAAGCCTTCTCTTAAATTTGACTTGAATACCTTGTTAATTTACACTGGGAGTACATCATTTTTCATGAGCTGAACCATAAAGACTACAGAAGTGACACTGTTCAATAATGTAATATATGCATCCATAATGAACCAATCTTTTTTTCTATCAGCAAAGCTGGAGGGAGAAGAAAAAAGACAGGCCACTTCATCGCCACCATCTTTTCATTGAGAAGGGGGAGGATTCTAGTTGGGAATATAAATCCATAAATCCATAAAAACATATCCCCAAACACATTTCTATTTTCTGAGATTAGCAAATGTTGTAGATGTTGGAGAGCCCAGAGATGGGAATCTAACCATGAAAACAAACAAGAAAAATGTTTATGCCAGAGGCACATGATGCCTTGCGTGAGGACCACATATATGACCAAAGGTATGTGGACACCTGCTCGTCGAACATCTCATGACAAAATCATGGGCATTAATGTGGAGTTGGTCCCCCCTTTGCTTCTATAACAGCCTCCACTCTTCTGGGAAGGCTTTCCACTAAATGTTGGAACATTGCTGCAGGGACTTGCTTCCATTCAGCCACAAGAGCATTAGTGAGGTCGGGCACTGATGTTGGGCGATTAGGCCTAGCTCGCAGTCAGCGTTCCAATTCATTCCAAAGGTGTTCAATGTGGTTGAGGTCAGGGCTCTGTGTAGGCCAGTGAAGTTCTTCCACACCGATCTCGACAAACCATTTCTGTATGGACCTCGCTTTGTGCACAGGGGCATTGTCATGCTGAAACAAGAAAAAGCCTTCCCCAAACTGTTGCCACAAAGTTGGAAGCACAGAATCGTCTAGAATATCATTGTACGCTTTAGCGTTAAGATTTCCCTTCACTGGAACTAAGGGACCTAGCCCAAAGCATGAAAAACAGCCCCAGACCATTATTCCTCCTCCAACAAATGTAACAGTTGGCACTATGCATTCGGGCAGGTAGTGTTCTCCTGGCATCCGCCAAACCCAGATTCGTCCTTCGGACTGCCAGATGTTGAAGCGTGATTCATCACTCCAGAGAACGTGTTTCCACTGCTCCAGAGTCCACAGGTTGCGGCTTTACACCACTCCAGCCAACACTTGGCATTGCGCATGGTGATCTTAGGCTTGTGTGCGGCTGCTCGGCCATGGAAACCCATTTCATGAAGCTCCCAACTAGCAGTTCTTGTGCTGACATCCAGAGGCAGTTTGGAACTCGGTAGTGAGTGTTGCAAGCAAGGACAGACGATTTTTACGTGCTACAGGCTTCAGCTCTCGGCGGTCCCGTTCTGTGAGCTTGTGTGGCCTACCACTTTGCGGCTGAGCCATTGTTGCTCCTAGATGTTCCCACTTCACAATAACAGCACTTACAGTTGACCGGGACAGCTCTAGCAGGGCAGAAATTTGACGAACTGATCTGTTAGAAAAGTGGCATCCTATGACGGGCCACGTTGAAAGTCACTGAGCTCTTCAGTAAGGCCAATCTACTGTCAATGTTTGTCTATGGAGATTGCATGGCTGTGTGCTCAATTTTTTACACCTGTCAGCAATGGGTGTGGCTGAAATAGCCGAATCCACTCATTTGAAGGGGTGTCGACATACTATATATACTATATAAAAGTAACTACTGTACAGTAGCTACATGCACCTGGGAATATTATCAGTATACCATTACTGTGAATGCATGTTTAATTTCGAAGCAACTGAGCAGAGCAGTGCCTGAAATAATTGATGTATATGTACAGAGAATGATAGCTTAATCATTCCATTAAATGTGTGGTATCAGCACTAGATTGGTAAAACAAAACAATAATGCTAATATGAAAACATCTGTAATGAAAAACATCAATGAGCAGTAATTCCGAAAGTGTAACACTTGAGAGCAACAACAATTTGCAATCTATTATCCTTTTACTTCAGTATTGAAATTACGTCAATTAACATCAATATTCCATAGCACCAGATGGCTCCTCTCTCATTTTAATATGAAAATAACTCTCAATCACGCTGCCATTATGCAACTGCCTTGTTGTGATTTTTGGATGGAATGCTTAGCATGATTATTATCTGCGCACAAAACAGGCCCATATATTAACATATAGGTGCAGTGTGAAAAAAACAATGTTTTCACAACACAGTTGTCATGAATATGATTATGAATATAAATATGAATATTCAAATTTGTTGAGTTAAGATGATCAATCAAAGGCAGTAGAATTCATCAGTTGACAGACAGGTGTAATCAGCCATCACAGAGGGCTTTCAGGACTATGGAGGTGCTTCATTTAATTCAACGTGCAATCGATGCTGATGGAACAAACACTAACAACATGTATGCATGCTTAAACACCTTACTGCCTCCCTCTAATGAATACAGCCACATGTACAGTTTATGTACTGCATTTGCTTGGATGTTTACGGTTTAAACTGTAATCATCCATTGGTGCTATTCCATATTTTGCCCGTCATTTTATTATGAGCTCATCTGACAGACATCGAGAGCAGAAAAAGAGAGAAAAAAATAGAGAGATCCAGAGAGAGTTGGATGGTGGACTAATCAGTTGGGTCCTAGTATTTTATAGGGCACCCATGTCATGCCTGGTGAGCCAGTGGCCCATCGTCGGGCTCTCAGTTGGCATGGGCACACGGGGCAGAGCAGGGCATGGACACACGAGGCAGGGTGAGGCGGGGTGGGCAGCTGCTGCACTGTGACAGGCTCTGTCAACCAGGAACGCTGGGTAATTAAAGCAGCCCTCTGTGCTGTGCCTGGGGGGTGGCCTGGGATCAGGAGCAGAGACAGGAGATGGGGAAGAAAAGGAAAGAGGTAGGGGGCAATGAGGGGGGTTATCCAATGTGAGTAAGCATTCTCCTCTTTCTGCCCAGGGGCTACACACAGGGCTTGTACAGGAACTTGCTAAATGACAGTCTCCCAATTTGCTTTCATGAATATTAACCAGGACATGACAGAAGAAAGGGGCTGCTGTCTGCTCTGCTCTGCTCTGCTCTGCTCTGCTCACTGGTGATATGCAAAGACAGATCCATCGTCTGATGTCAGAGCAGTAGGATATGGTAAAGTGGAGCCCCACGGTGCACCTCTCTAGATCTACTTTTATTTTCATGTGTTAAATGGGTGAGAGTGGATGTCTCATTAATAGAGAAGGAGGCAGCAGCAGCAGCATATCTCAGTAGGGAGAATGTCAGCGCTCCAGACGTTGATGTCTAAATCATGCTGCTGATGAACCAACAGGAGGGAGAGAATCTGATGGGGGATTACAGTATACTGTATACCAAACTATAGCAACTCCCTCTGCTGCTACTACAGCTGAATAAAAAGTACCAGGGTAAAAATAATACTATTTTGTGGTGCAATATGAACACTAAAGTGTGGAGAAAGAGTTTCTTTGAGGCATTAACCGAGCAAACTATTTGCATATTCAATCAAATAGATGGGAGAAAACAATTGTATTCTTATGAGAATACCAAATTCTTAAAATGACTCAATGATTGTCCTCCTCAGTGCCCGGACTTGTCAAGGCTGATTCAAACTGCAAGCCACACTGATAAGGGAATACTAAGGTTTCTTTCCAAATTTCTCAAGAAATTGTTAGTGCAGCATTTTCATATTGGGTCAACATTCCACAAACAAATGAACATAAATTAAAACAACATGGTGTATTTATGGCAAGCTGAAGCTAATCCCCTTGACAAAGCCTGTAACCATCAGAGTGAGGAGCATGGGGGAGTCAATGCGTGTAGACTAAACTTAACCACTGCTTAAACCTACAGAGATAATGCCAAGATGCTAGACCATCTTCATTTAATGATATAGTAGACCAACACTGAGTGGCAACCTTTTAGATGAGGAGGGCATAGTCACACTGGACTGTATGAATAAAGAAAGAGCAGTGAACCTTTTGAGTATAGTATGCTGAATCCTTCTTATATCCTTTGTCGGATTCCTTTGTACAAGAAATGCTACTGTACTGAACAACCAGTTAAAGACAGCATGAATATGGTGGCCCAGAGGGCGATTGTGTATGGTGTGCAGCACGAGTTTTGCGATTTCTAATGGTCACACCCATATTGATCAGGCCACACCTCGCCACAGCCACCAAACGGGATCAAACATACCGCAAAGGCTGTTAAAAAACGCAACGGTAAACCAAACTGAACACACCCCAGGTCAAGAGGACATGGGGTCAACAGTATTTTGACAGACAACCCTGCTTAGCTTCCTCACACAGAGTTAGAATAATTAAGTATATTACATACTGTTGATTGCGTAGCTTGAGGGTTCTTTAGATGGTGGATGGATGACTGTCTATGTAGACAAACACTGGAAGGAGATTGATTACTCTTCTGCAGAATTAATGATGAACTGACCACAGGTGCAGGGGCATCAATGATGTTGTCCTGCATATACTCATCACTGCCAACCTGCATGCTCGCTATGGGAACAGCATCTTCCAGAGTGGTGGCAAATGTAGACATACTGCAGTGTAGAGGTGAAATTATAGAGAAAACTAAAATAGGCGAACAGGTGAAAAGGTCAACAAAATCAACTGAAAATGCCCAGGTGATCATAAATCATGTAGCCAATGTAAAATATGTTGCAAACGCCCCATTTATTATTAGACGGTGATGTAACACCAGCTGAGAAACCAACAGAAGTGATCACATCTTGTTGTTACTTCCATTGATCCACATTCCACTGTTGTTAAACAGAAGTCAGTCATGAACAGCTGGCGTTGTGAAGTGTGTCAGTGCTAATGTCACAACAGCTGGCTCCTGTCATCTTATTAGCTGCCCCATAACCAGGGCCCTTTAAATATGCTATGTGCCACACTCACTTAAATACTCCAGACCTATTTGACAATCATTATAGATGTATTATATTCAACATTTATCACATCCAAACCCGTAAAGCAAACATGTTTATTTAACACTAAGGAGCACAGCATGTGTTCCCTGAAGAATCCCCCAGCCAACCTGCCCCCTCCTCTCTTCTCCATCAATCCCCTGCTTGCTTTATTATCCTCCTTCCTCACTACACATCATCCCTCCAAAAAAGACATGTTCTAGGGTTGTCTCTTTCTGCTGTGTGTTCGTTGTGTGACAGGGGACGTTAGCTCTGTAAAGCCAGCCAGCCAAGCAGACACAAATGTATTCAGAGCATTTAGTACTCCGGATTAATCGAATTATAATGTAATCATCTGATCAAACAGCAATTAGCATAATCACTTCTGGGGAAAGGCTGATAGAGAGAGGGAAAGCAACACATAATAAAGCTCAGGCTAGCAACACTAATGAGACATTTACCAGCAGTCACAAAGTTACTGATTCCTGGGGACACAGATTCTTTAAATAGGAACCACCTCTTTTTAGAAGTGCAACTGTGCATATCAAAACATCAAATTGGTGACTGATCCAAATTCATTGGAATGCAGGCTCATTCATACACTGTGGTTTGTGTCTCTTTCTCTGTATTCTGAGAACAGATATGAAGTTAGCATATTGTGAACACAAACAGTATTTGCATCTTATAGTGTAGAAACCCCCCACTATGTAACATACCAAGGTAGAGGAAAGTGAAACCATAACAGTGATCCTAGCCTTTGATCGTTAAACCACTCTGGTCTTTTCCAGCAGCACACATTAATGTGAAAGGTGACTCTAGGGTTAGCAGAAATATTCATAGTTGAGCATATGGCATATAGAAATAAGCACAAAGGCATGCAGTCTCTCACACCAGAATGATCATAGGATGCAAAAGCATCAATCTGACTCCTCTGGGTCCAGCAGGCACATTTACACACCTACACACACACATCTTTCCTCAACCCAGCAAATGACAGCACTTTTAAAATGGACAGCTAATAATAGCAGGCACTAAACTGGTCTTAAATCTTACCGTCTGTGCCAGGTTTAAAAATAAAGCAGTGTCGAGAAACCAAGCTGGACTTATTTGTCTTTCCTTCACTGTCTATCCACACCTGCCTCTGTCCTGCCTCTGTCCTGCCTCTGTCCTGCCTCTGTCCTGCCTCTGTCCTGCCTCTGTCCTGCCTCTGTCCTGCCTCTGTTACCCCGCAGCCTACTTTACTATTGGTACTATGCATAAAAGGCCTCTGAAGACTCTAATTGTAAAATACCTCAGGAAACATAACTTGGTGCATTCAAAGAATGACTGATTGAGCAGTTTGTCTATCATAAGGACATAGGAGACAGTACAAGAGATGAAACACTAGAAGGAGGTAAAAGAGTGGCAGTCAATAAGACAAAGAGAAGCAGATGAAATGTGAGGAAAATACTAAGCTCAAAGGGATCCAGGGACAAACCGTGAGAGAGTCACCAAGGTGATCCATCCATACCAGAGCAAACACGTGCACTCGGCATATAGGGATCAATCAAGTTAATTCACGTGGGTGTGTAGTTCAAAGCATGGGCATTTAGGTACCAGATTAAGTAAGCACTTCAAGTAAGCATTTCACTGTTAATCTACACCTGTTGTTTACGAAGTATGTGACAAATACAATTTGATTTGGTTAGCCACAGTTACATTACATCATACTTGGGCTCTATACACACACACACACACACACACACACACACACACACACACACACACACACACACACACACACACACACACACACACACACACACACACACACACACACACACACACACACACACACACAGTAGTCCTAATCCAACATACAGTATGTGCATTAGACATAGGTAGAATGTTAGTGCATATATTTATGATGTGGGTGTTCTCTAAAAACTGCTTTAGCCACTTTTCTAGGTGCTCAGCCTTTTAAAATAACATGACAAAAAATAACACAACATAAAATAACACGACATAAAACAACACGACATAAAACAACACGACATAAAATAACATGACATGTCTTTGCCAGATGCACCCCCTCTCTACATGGTTGATCAAACATATACATCTGTGTGAGTTCTTTTTCCCCTGTCGATGCTAAACGGTATAGTTAACATTTTAATGTGAAAGCCATTTACATGGTGATAATGCAATTATATTGTTCTGATTCAGTAGAATCCGTAAGGCTACACAGACTGATTTGTAATTAGATTTTACATTCAGTGAAACATACCACCACCACTGTGAGTCTCCCATGCCCCATTACTAATTAGACTGCAAAACGGCTGCTGAACATCTTTAGTAGGCATCTTCATTATGGAGTCAGTATGTGTGAACTGGGAGATCCATTATTACACATCAGGGTCTCCATTATCAGACATTACCATTAGCAACCGTTCCTCAGGAATGACAACAACAACGTTACCACACATACTTTTCACCAGCAATCACCCTCTCAAAGGGGAACTACTCTAAGGAATAATTGACCTTAAACAAGTGATGAAAACATGTTTGAACTGAACTCACATTTACTTCGCAGATAGGTACTGTATCTATCAATACATACATTGAGGGCCTCCCGAGTGGTGCAGCGGCCTAAGGCTCTGCATCGCAGTGTTTGAGGCATCACTACAGACCCGGGTTCGTTCCCAGGCTGTGTCACAACCGGCTGTGATCGGGAGTACCATAGCGCGGCGCACAACTGACCCAGCCTCATTCGGGTTAGGGGAGAGTTTGGCCGGGGGGGCTTTACTTGGCTCATCGCGATCTAGCGACTCCTTGTGGTGGGCCGGGCACCTGCAGGCTGACTTCGGTCGTCAGTTGAACGGTGTTTCCTCCGACACATTGGTGCGGCTGGCTTTCGGGTTCAGCGGGCGGGTGTTAAGAAGCGCGTTTTGGCGGATCATGTTTCGGAGGACACATGACTCGACCTTTTCCTCTCCGAGCCCGTTGGGGAGTTGGAGCGATGAGACAAGATTGTAATATGATATCATGAAATTGGGGAGTAAAAGGCGGTAAAATGCAACAACAAAAAAATATAATAATAACACACAGTGAGACTATATATTTTATTGCCTTACTATACACGTTTTCATAGCTAGGTCACATGTGCTGCTCGGATACCTAGTTGACGAAGGTCAGAAAGTGTCTTTGTGGACCTGAATGACAAAACATTTAGGAGTTAGATGTGCTCAAAGTTAACATTTTTTGCATACCCCATCCTACCATGAGACATCCATGTCTTAATTAATGGAAAAGATAAACGGTTGAGTTTGCCATCATTTAAAAGCTTACAAACAGGGTTGTTAAAAAAAAATCACATTTTTAGTATTTTTTTTTTTTTTAAATAGAAATCAACTTTTTTTACTTTAACGTCAATAATCAAAGATATTGTAAACTCTGATTTTTTAATTTTCGCATATTTTGTAGCTTAGACTCTATTTTACCTCATCTGAGCTGTTTGTGTTGTACCCGCCATCGGTTGAGACACAGCATACTCTTGACAATGAGTGTCATGTTTTGGCTGATAACATTTATTTCAAGAAATGTTTTAATAGTTTGATAACCCTGTTTGTAAGCTTTTAAATTACATAAAACCCAATCGTTTATCTTTTCCAGTGACGAAGATGTCCCATGGTAGGGTGAGGTATGAAAAACAGGTCAACTTTGAACCCATCTATCTACTAAATGTTCTGTCATTCAGATCCAAAAAGTTGCTTTCGGACCACTTCTACCATGGGCAAATATGTATAGAAGGTTTCGTTAAAATCAAAAGGGGTGCGTTCAAAAAGTGATTGAAATCAAATGGAACGACTCTGTTCCCTAACTGGAAACAGGTTTAAACAAATATTACTGATTTAGATTTAGATCTAGTCCACTAAGTCCTCCTCAATTGCCTGCATGAGGCCACTGCTACCAAAAGACGGTAAGTCTTAAAGATCTTTAAATAGATATGGAGGATTCAAAGGCATACGTCTTACAAGAGGAGCACCTCACTATACAGGAACAGATGGATCTGTAATCAGTGCGCTGCCTTAATTGCCCCCAGTAGATTAACTCCACTGAAACACAGGTTCCTCCTCTCTGCCAAGTTTAGTCAAATCAAGCTGCCCCCAGTCTCCATTGCATTTCCTTCTCAGGTTCCTAATGTGTTGTCATGGGGGGGGGTTGCTGAGAAGTATTTTTATCTGTAATAAATCCCTTTTGTGGGGATAAACTAATTCTGATTGGCTGGGCCTGGCTTCCCAGTGGGTGGGCTTGGCTGCCAGGCCCACCCATGGCTGCACCCCTGCCCAGTCGTGAAATCCATAGATTAGGGCCCAATTTATTTCTTTAAATTGACTGATTTCCTTATATGAACTGTAACTTTGTAAAATTGTTGAAATTGTTGCGTTAAAATGTTTGTTTAGTTTATATATATATATATAGAGTCATCTCTCGACAACGACAAAGACGGGCATGTTTATTGAGATAGAAATGTGTACATGAGAAGTGTGCGTGACCTATTGACCTTAGTGTAAATGTTAATTTATTGAAAACAAAATAGATGTAGGCCATCTCAAACGGCCTTGCTCAGGTCTGTCTCTCAATCACTGTGCTGGAATCTACAGGTTGCACCTCAGTCACTCTGTCGAGTCATGCCATTGTTATGAACGTTCTCAAGCCGCCCTCTGCCATAGTGGTGCCCAAGAAGTTGTGAATGGAGGCCAATGACTCTTTAGTCTAAATTACAGTATAGTGGGCTGGTAATACATTGACATTGCACATATTTAGTAAGAAACAACTTCGCCATGATATACAGTACATGTTGTAAAATGTACTTTCGATAGATGGCAATGTTGTCATTAGCTAGCAAAGTTTGTCAAAAAATAGCTAACAATGCTAACGTTAGCTAGCTAAAATCCGGTGGTCTCCCCCCAATCTTAGCTAGCTAGCTAACATCTAAAGTCAATCTGACAAAGGGTTTTCCTATTAATTATTTGCCTCCTTTTGACATTTCATTGTATTTGCAAGCCACTGTAATGCACTTTTGATTAAATCTTTATCAGCACTTATTGACAATGCATTGAGTAGAACGCTCAGTCGGGCATCAGTCCTAAAAGGAATGTTCAAAACAATATTAAGACAAACGTGCACCCCATGAATAAGGGCCCTATGTGAGCTGCCTCGCCTCATCATTTTTACAAACAGAATTGGAGCTTGGATTGGTTTTGCTTTAAGGCATCTTTCAGAGAGCAAAAATAAACATGTTTCCTTAGCCATCTAAAGATAGCTATATCCTATTGTATCTCTTAATTACAATTCAATTTAAATAAAAATGATCAAAGGTAACCCACAGTACACAAAATAAATACATGTTTTAATTTATGTATTATTAATTCATGTTTATAAATGCTTTAATGGTTCAAAATAAAATCATAATATCTTTGGAAAATATGGATAAATGGAGTTAATGATAGCACAATGTCTAAATAGGCCAGAATTTAAATTCTAAGAATGCTTAAAAATATCATACCTGTAGTATTTTGTATTCGGGGGCTAATTACAACAGAGAAAACTAATCTACTGACCCAGTTTCCTCAAAAATGAGATATTTTATCTGTATCTTGTATTGTGTATTTCATGTATAATTTCCTCAATTATCATTATGCCAGAATATGCACAATAAGGGCTCAGGAAGTTGCTGGGCCCTTATCAAGCACTTCCAGGTCACCGCTCAGTATAGCCTTATTTAGCCAAACTCACACTTTCCTGACACCCATAATGGAGGTTTCCATAGAGAAAGGCCAGTGAGCATGTGATAGACCTATAGAATTAGGAATTAGAAAACAAATTGAGTATTTATAACAGTAATTTACTAGGATCTATAGATAAACCTAACTCTAAAAAGGAAACATTTTCTAGAATACAATTTCTCTGTGTAACTACAAGGTCTTTCATTCTGCCATCGTCAGCTCAGCTCAGTCAATACAGACCTCATCATTATCATGATAATCACCATCTTCAGAAAACCAAACACAGAAAACATAATGAAATACAGTGCAGCGAAATAAAGCATGATCACAGCTCCAACTACATTCTATACCCATCGTCCCCAAAGGCATAACATGCAGGACAATAGAACAACACAGAAGGGAGAAGCCATTCCCAAATAATACAATATACATTTTTGCATGTACGGTCTATTCTATTCTTGTATTAGGTTACCAATATGAAGGCTTCTGAGACTGTATACGGATCCAGGCTGGCCAGACAGTTGATCTAATGTCACAGCACAATTATAATGATTAACAATGAATGCTTATTGTTCTTTTATGAGTTTCCGCAGAAGCCAGTGTGAGTGAGGGAGATAACATTTTATGTGGAGTACAGATGGAATAGCCTAACATGGATGTCAATAAGCAGCTGACTGAGAATTGCATTACAAGGAAAAAAGGATGATAGTCAAATATGTATAATTTAAGTTTTTGGTTTCTTTTGGGAAGGAGGGGGATTGGAGTGAAACAAGGAACTAGAAATGAACCATTGATTTTCTTGCCAAGTGGGTTGGGTTCAACATGTCACATCTGCGTTGGTATAAAATGAACGTCCCTCGATGTGCTACAATGGGTTAATCCCAAACCTCCAATGCCCCCTTTTTGCCTGATGCGGTAAATTCAGCGACCCTCTATGACATAACCACAACCAGAGGTTCTACCCTGTTTACTTACAATATCTGCAACACCCCCATCTTGTCAGCTTTTACATTTTGTAAGAAGATATATTTTCTACCCCTTTCCGTACACACCCAGCCTTGTCATAACTCCCTTCCTGGGGAAGAGATCATATCCAATAAATAATGGTTTATTTGATCCTGTGTAAGTAATAAATTGTATCAATTTACTCTTCTCCCCGATCAGTTTCATATTGCAAATTCACAGATTTATGAAAGCATACACACACTACACAAATATACACACACACACCTTTTAACTGAATGCATTGAGAAATTGTCTTTCTATCATCTCTTGGTCTTTTTCAATCTTTGGAGATTGCAAATCAATATGAATTGATCACAGACAGAATAATTCTGTGTGTAATATTCTATAATATAATTGTTTTTTATTTCTGTTACATGATATATGGCCTGCAAGCTCTTTCAAATCTATTTAACAGCAGTAATCTCAATAAAAAATAAAATATGTGTTTGCAGTGTCTACAGGGGTCCCTTTTCTAGTAAGCCATTTTTCTACATTATCAGGTCCTGGTGGCTTACATTTTTTCTCTCTCATTGATACACCATTATTGTTCCTATACATGTCTTCATTTGTCTACACCCCTGTGCAACGGCTAGAAATCCATTGCATTGTTTCATGAAAACTTGCATGCATGTATTCAAAATCAATGTACTATTTTAATCTAATATCATAAATCTCTAAGGATAGACTTTAATGAATCAATTTAATTCACATAAAATGATAGGCTACATTATCAGCTTTTACATGTGTCTAATATCCTTTCGAATCTGAATACCCTACATTGAATTTTAAAATATACAACTCTAAATAAATACATTGGATGGGGGAGGGGAAAGGGGTTCAACCAAATGTCCAGTATATAAAATACGTCACTCATTATTGAGGCCCATGCTACTTCGGACTGAAATCATAGCCTACCGGTACATACATCCACACATGAAAATATGGATTACATTCGATGTAGTAAATGTAACTGACAACAATTAAGGTTTAAACCTTAAGGTCACGTCTACTTTATCAAACCTCTCTTGAACAAGGCAAGGCAACATCAATTTATTTCCTCAGCAAGCAATGAAATACGCAATTGAAGAATGAAGGCATCATAAGAAGTCCCCTAACTGCCTAAAAACATAATATATGTGACTCTATCAAATACTAACCAATGATGTTGTTTATAGGTAAAACAGATTAAAGCACATTTCACTCCCGTTCTTCTCTCCCTAGCACTGTTGGCAACCATACAATGTTATCATGTGTAACACAGGTGACCTCCAACCCCCTTAATCTACTTTGCTTTACTCACTGAATTACTGACATAACTAACATTCAAACGTGAAAATTAAACTTACCATTTAAGATGCTCTGGAAAAAGATAACTGCAAATATCCACATGCCCCGCTCCGTTCAAATCCCCCAAAGCTATGCTTTCTCGTCTTCCTCCGCACTCTTTGACCGCTGCCTTCCTATAATTATGTTCTCTGGCAGGTGTAATGTTAAACATTTGCTACTAGCTTGTAGTAACCAGTCCAACTCTCTGCTGATCTGTCTTCACCGTCTCCTCCTTGTTTCGCTATAACTCCCTCCCTGGTACTCTCGTAGCCTACTCTTCCTCTCCCCTTTCCGACCCCTCTTTACGCTTGGAGGATATAGTATATGTATCTCTGATTGTCTTGGTTAAAGCTGTGATCGGACTCTGCTCAGCTCTACTCTGGTCCTCCGTGCCTTGCTACTTCCCCTGCTCTTCAAAGGGATGCTCGAGGGGGCTACAGTGCTCGCCTGCAGTCCAGGTGTGATGCTGAGTCAGGGTAGTGGCACGCGGGCAACGATAGGTCCTCAAATAAATGTCTGGGTGTTAAAACGGGGACACCTAAACAATAACAATGTGGAATCCAAAAAACGCATCTTAAATCGAAAACTGAAAAATAGAAGCAGGTTGGGAAACAAAATGTTACAAATAAAATAACTTAAAATAAAGAGTAAACGGTCAGTTCAATAAGAATGAAAACCCAATCCGGATGAGCTGAAGTCAGACCATCTTCACCACCTCTCTCCGTCCAGCAAGAGGCAAGCACGCGCATCTTCCCACTGCCCTTTTAATCGCGTTGGTCCATGCGGTAACCCTCGCTGCCTCATAACCCTCTCCCCTGCCTCTGCAGCCACTTTAATTCCTCATTGCCTTAAAGGAGCAGAGGCGCCAGCCAGTCCTCCTAGGCGCTAGGTGAGAGCATGTACAGCAGGGAGGGTACATTTGTAGTTAAAGAAGGCGCACCTGAAGAGCCGGTTAACAAGGAGAACATTTTACGCACAGTGTTATACAGGCACACAAAGTGCGTGCGTAAGTAAATAAGTGGTACTTTTATTAAAGGCACACTAGGAACATGACTATACACGTATTTTTTATACAGGAGAGGGACAGTGGACTATGCCTTCAAAATGGTATTGATGCAAAGAGCCCTTAAGTTTATTTAATAATATATTTTGAGGGAAATCATTTCATAAATTGATTTGAAATGAATCATACACTCAAATCTACCATTAGGTCGGTGAAATGCATGTAAAATATGTAATGATATCTTATTGAAACACATTTTAAAAAGTAATTTGTTCTTAATTGTTTTACTCTATTTCGGGTTGGCATTACATTTTGGCATTTTGTTGAAGTAGAATTGAATACTAAATGATGTTCTAACATCAGCAAGTATTATGCTATTGTTTTGATTGTAAATTCTAGCTGGATTTGGTGCATTTAACATTGACCTGCCTCTGGTCCTTTCCCCACCCAGCCTCTGCCCAGGAGCAGATCCTGTCTGATAAGCTTCTAAAATCATCAGACCTGCCCAAGAGGCCATTCACTGCAAACAGAGGACCTGTCTGTCAGCATCCTCTGTCTGCAGCCACACATCCATGACTGGCCCCTATCCCTCTCCAGGCATATAGCCTGCTAAATTAAATGTATGTACCGCTGTCCTTGAGCTGTTTTGTGCATTATAGTTCAGTATTATGTCCTGTTTCATGTGGACCCCAGGAAGAGTAGATGCTGCTTTTGCAACAGCTAATGGGGATCCTAATAAAATCCTAACTACTGAAAAATAACCATGAGGAGGATACGTTATGGTGAGGAGGCTACGTTATTAGTTGCTGAATAATTTACTTGAAATCAGGGATTTTAAAAGGATGAGTGTGTGTCAGATTTTCTGTTGGTTGTTTTTATCTCTGTCTCTCAACTTGGTGAGGAGGACGTTGCTGTAGTAGGACGTGTCCTCTTCCTGGTTCTCAGCACGTTCTCTCTCGCAGTCTCTCTCTCTCAACACACTGTTCCAGCATCTCTCGTCAACAGCATTCCTTTTGTTCGGTAAAAGCTACTTACACTGGACAGTTCTCTAGACACAAGAAGAGATTTATTCAAATTAAAATGGTCTAGCTTTCATTTAATTTGGTATACTATTTATAATATATCTACAAAAGTATATGGACACCCCTTCAAATTAGTGGATTCAGCTATTTCGCCAACACCCGTTGCTGACGGGTGTATAAAATCGAGCACACAGCCATGCAATCTCCATAGTGAAACAATGGCAGTAGGATGGCCTTACTGAAGAGCTCAGTGACTTTCAACGTGGCACCGTCATAGGATGCAGTCCGACGGATGAATCTGGGTTTGGCAGATGCAAGGAGAACGCTACCTGCCCCAACGCATAGTGCCAACTGTAAAGTTTGGTGAAGGAGGAATAATGGTCTGGGGCTGTTTTTCATGGTTTGGGCTACAGTAGGCCCCTTAGTTCCAGTGAAGGGAAATCTTAACACTACAGCATACAATGACATTCTAGACCAGGGCTGCCCAACCCTCTTCCTGGAGATCTACCGTCCTGTGGGTTTTCAGTCCAACCCTAATTTAACACACCTGATTCTACTAATTAGCTGATCAACAAGGCCTTAACTAGCTGAATCAGATAAGCTAAATTAGGGTTGGACTGAAAACCTACAAGACAGTAAATCTCCAGGAAGAGGGTTGGGCAGCCCTGTTTTAGACGATTCTGCGCTTCCAACTTTTTGGCAACAGTTTAGGGAAGGCCCTTTCCTGTTTCAACATGACAATAGCCCTGTGCACAAAGCAAAGTCCATACAGAAATGGTTTGTCAAGATCGGTGTGGAAGAACTTGCCTGGCCTGCACAGAGCCCTGACCTCAACCCCATCGAACACCTTTGGGATGAATTGGAATACCGACTGCGAGCCAGACCTAATCGGCCAACATCAGTGCCCGACCTCACTAACGCTCTTGTGCCTGAATGGAAGCAAGTCCCCGCAGCAATGTTCCAATGTTCTATCTAGTGGAAGGCCTTCCCAGAAGAGTGGAGGCTGTTATAGCAGCAAAGGGGGGACCAACTCCAAATGAATGCCCATGATTTTGTAATGAGATGTTCGACGAGCAGGTGGCCACATACTTTTGGTCATGTAGTGTATTTTTATCATGAGCACTCCAATAAAGTGAGGTCAGGGACGGACAGGAAGAGGAGTCAGGCCAGTGGGTCAACAAACAGTGCCTGCAAACCACTTACATTGGATTTAGAATGGTCTGCTCTAGTATGGAACTATTTGCATGGGTTTGTAAGCTTGTGCATTTGTAGAAGCACAATTGACCCAGCCCCAAGACAGGGGAATGTAGCTTTGTGAGGCTGGCTGTGCAGTGGTTTTGGCTGTTTACTGGTGCTCATTGCTGTGATGTCCGAGGCAGAGATGGCCTGTGGATGCGCCCTCTGTTTCCTACAGATGATGGGAAGCAATCCTGTTAGAAGACCACCTGATGGGCTCGTCTTGTCCAGCTACATCTCATTATCAATCAGGTCTGTCCAATGGGCCTGTCATGGCTGCTCTGTATCCTCCCAGCTGAGGGGGATGGACATGGAATTATGGTGCGTTATACATAAAGCATCCAGCGCCATGCCAACAACTAAAAACAGGCTTTATTTTGAACCTGTTAATGATATCGGTTATTAAGCTAGCATTAGTTGTTTTTTTCTGCTATATAGTTCAGACAGGGGAGGGACAGAGCAGAGGAGGGGTCTGGTCGCGTGGAAATATTATGGTGCGTTGGACATAACACTACCTTCAGAAAGTATTCATACCCCTTGACTTATTCCACATTTTGTTGTATTACAGCCTGAATTCAAAATTGATTTTTGTTATCACACAATACCCGATAATGACAAAGTGAAAACATGTTTTTAGAAATATTTGCTAATTTATTGAAAATGAAATACAGAAATCTCTCATTTACATAAGTATTCACACTCCTTTGCTATGACACTCCAAATGGAGCTCATGTGCATCCAATTTCCTTTTATCATCATTGAGACGTCACTACAATGATGATCCACTCGGGCTCCCGAGTGGCGCATTGTTCTAAGACACTGCATCTCAGTGCAAGAGGCGTCACTGCAGTACCTCGAATCCAGGCTGCATCACATCCGGCCGTGATTGGGAGTCCTATAGGACGGTGCACAATTGGTCCAGTGTTGTCCGGGTTTGGCCGGGGTAGGCCTGTCATTGTAAATAAGAATTTGTTCTTAACTGACTTGCCTAGTTAAATAAAGTTTAACAAAAAACAAAACTTGATTTGAGTACCCTTGTGGCCAATTGAAATGTTTGGACATGGTTTAGAAAGAAACACACTGGTCTATATAAGGTCCCACAGAGCAGAAACTATACCATGAAGTCCAAGGAACTGTCCTTAGATATCTGAGATAGAATTGTGATGGGGCATAAATCTGGGGAAGGGTTTTAAAAAATGTCTTGTGTTGAAAGTTTCCTTTGTGAAATAGAAAAAATATGGAACTTCCCACTGTGCCTAGAATTGGCTGTCCGACGAAACTGGGCAAAAAGGACCTTGGAACTACATAGTTCCTTGGCTGAGATGGGATAACCTGCCAGAAGGACAACAGTCTTTACAGCACTTCACCAATCTTGGCTTTATTGGAGTGTGGTCAGACGAAAGCCACTCCTGAGAAAAAGGCACATGACAGCACGCCTGGAGTTTGCAAAAAGGCACGTGAAAGACTCAGAGCATAAGGCAAAATAGTATGTTGTCTGATGAGGCCAAAACAATGAAATGGAGCAAAATACTGGAAAATCCTTGATGAGAACCTGCTTCAGAGTGCAAAGATTTACGTTCCAACAGGACAATGACCCCAAGCATACAGCCAAAGTAACGATGGAATGGCTTCAGAACAAGAATGTGAGTCCTTGAGTGGCCCAGCCAGACTTGAATCCCATTGACATGAAGATTGCTGTTCACCACCGCTCCCCATCTAACTTATCAGAGCTTGAGAAAATCTGCAAGGAAGAATATCCCCCAATCCAGATGTGCAAAGGTGATACAGACATAACCAAGACAACTCATAGCTGTAATTGCCGCCCACGGTGCATCTACAAAGTATGACTTAGGTGTGTGAATACTTATGTACAGTTGAAGTCGGAAGTTTACATACATACACTTAGGTTGGAGTCTTGAAAACTCATTTTTCAACCACTCCACAAATTTCTTGTTAACAAACTATAGTTTTGGAAAGTCAGTTAGGACATCTACTTTGTGCATGACACAAGTCATTTTTCCAACAATTGTTTACAGACAGATTATTTCACTTATAATTTATTGTATCACAATTCCAGTGGGTCAGAAGTTTACATACACTAAGTTGACTGTGCCTTTAAACAGCTTGGACAATTTCTGAAAATGATGTCATGGTTTTAGAAGGTTCTGATAGGCTAATTGACATTATTTGAGTCAATTGGAGGTGTACCTGTGGATGTATTTCAAGGCCTACATTCAAACTCAGTGCCTCTTTGCTTGACATCATGGGAAAATCAAAAGAAATCAGCCAAGACCTCAGAAAAAAAATTGTAGACCTCCACATGTCTGGTTCATCCTTGGAAGCAATTTCCAAACACCTGAAGGTACCACGTTCAACTGTACAAACAATAGTATGCAAGTATAAACACCATAGGACCACGCAGCCGTCATACCGCTCAGGAAGGAGATGCGTTCTGTCTCCTAGAGATGAACGTACTTTGGTGCGGAAAGTGCAAATCAATCCCAGAACAACAGCAAAGGACCTTGTGAAGATGCTGGAGGAAACAGGTACAAAAGTATCTGTATCCACAGTAAAACAAGTCCTATATCGACACAATCTGAAAGGCCGCTCAGCAAGGAAGAAGCCACTGCTCCAAAACCGCCATAAAAAAGCCAGACTACGGTTTGCAACTGCACATGGGGACAAAGATTGTACTTTTTGGAGAAATGTCCTCTGGTCTGATGAAACAAAAATATACCTGTTTGGCCATAATAACCATTGTTATGTTTGGAGGAAAAAGGGGGAGGCTTGCAAGCCGAAGAACACCATCCCAACCGTGAAGCACGGGGATGGCAGCATCATGTTGTGCGGGTGCTTTGTTGCAGGAGGGATTCGTGCACTTCACAAAATAGATGGCATCATGAGAAGGAAAATTATGTGGATATATTGAAGCTTGGTCACAAATGGGTCTTCCAAATGGACAATGACCCCAAGCATACTTCCAAAGTTGTGGCAAAATGGCTTAAGGACAACAAAGTCAAGATATTGGAGTGACCATCACAAAGCCCTGACCTCAATCCCATAAAACTTTTGTGGACAGAACTGAAAAAGCATGTACGAGCAGGAGGGATTCGTGCATGTACGAGCAGGAGGGATTCGTGCACTTCACAAAATAGATGGCATCATGAGAAGGAAAATTATGTGGATATATTGAAGCTTGGTCACAAATGGGTCTTCCAAATGGACAATGACCCCAAGCATACTTCCAAAGTTGTGGCAAAATGGCTTAAGGACAACAAAGTCAAGATATTGGAGTGACCATCACAAAGCCCTGACCTCAATCCCATAAAACTTTTGTGGACAGAACTGACTCAGTTACACCAGCTCTGTCAGGAGGAATGGGCCACAATTCACCCAACTTATTGTGGGAAGCTTGTGGAATACTACCCAAAATGTTTGACCCAAGTTAAACAATATAAAGGCAATGCTACCAAACACTAATTGAGTGTATGTAAACTTCTGCCCCACTGGGAATGTGATGAAAGAAATACAAGCTGAAATAAATCATTCTCTCTACTATTATTCTGACATTTCACATTCTTAAAATAAAGTGGTGATCCTAACTGACCAAAGACAGGGAATTTTTACTAGGATTAAATGTCAGGAATTGTGAAAAACTGAGTTTAAATGTATTTGGCTAAGGTGTATGTAAACTTACGACTTCAACTGTAAATGAGATATTTCTGTATTACATTTTCAATAAATTTCTAAAAACATCTTTTCACTTAGTTGTTATGGCGTATTGTGTGTAGATGGGTGAGAGAATAAATATATATTTAATCCATTTTGAATTCAGACTAACACAAAATGTTCAATAAATTAAGGGGTATGTGTCACGGGTGTCGTATGAATTAGACCAAAACGCAGCGGGAATGTGAATACTCATCTTCTTTAATGAAGGAAAACGTAAACACTTAACAAAATAACAAACATCGCCGAGAAACAGTCCTGTCAGGTGCAACAAACACTAAACAGGAAACAACTACCCACAAATGCCATAGAAAAAAACACCCCTCTTAAATAGGACCTTCAATTAGAAGCAACGAGGAGCAGCTGCTTCCAATTGAAGGTCAACCCAAGAAACACCACATAGAAATAGACATACTAGAACTAACATAGAAATAGACCAACAAAGAACATAGCCCAACAAACCCTGAAACACTCTAAACAAACACCCCCTTTTAAATAAGAACATAGCCCAACAAACCCCGAAACACTCTAAACAAACACCCCCTGCCACGCCCTGACCAAACTACAATAACAAACAACCTCTTTTACTGGTCAGGACGTGACAGTATGAATACACTGTAAGCAATTCAGCTCCATACTAACTAGAGACTAGACAAGAAACAAAACTGATTTTAATTTGAGCATGTTAATGATATCTGTCATCAAGCCAATTATAGAGATCCTTATTAAAAAAAATGGGAATGCTTCATAGTTTGGACATTAAATACTGCAGTTGAATGTACCCCTTTGATAGTGTCACGTCCTGACCATAGAAAGCTTTTATTTTCTGTGGTAGAGTAGGTCAGGGCGTGACAGGGGGTTTTGTCTAGTTTATTTATGTCTATGTTGGTTCTAGTTTCTTTTTTCTATGTTGGGGGTTTTGTCTAGTTTATGTATTTCTATGTGGGGTTCTAGTTTCTGTATTTCTATGTTTTATTTTTGGGGATGATCTCCAATTAGAGGCAGCTGGTCATCGTTGTCTCTAATTGGGGATCATATTTAAGTTGTTGTTTTTCCCACTAGGTTTTGTGGGAGATTATTTTTGAGTAAGTGTATGTTGCACCTCTTTGTCACAGTTTGTTGTTTTGTTTATTAGTTTATTTGTATGTCTTGCATAGTTTCACAGTTTTAATAAAATGTGGAACGATACACATGCTGCGCCTTGGTCTCCTTCGAAAGACAAACGTGACAGATAGCGTAGGGATTATTTAGTTAAAGTATCATCTCAAACATAATGTGTCCCCACAAGTGAGACATTTGTGTAATACTTATGTTATTACATAAATAATAAGGGTTTAATAACAATGCATCATTGTTCTCTTGTCACCGACAGGATTAATTTCCAGGCCAACCTCTATGAAGGTACCAATCCTCCATCTGTCAGAAATATGTCTCCTTTCAACCACCTTCTCTTGGCAGGAACAGGAAGGGAAGTGGCCAGAAATCTCATGTAAGCCCTTTCTACAGAACGACATTTCCTTGTGAATCTCACAAATGACACATTCTCTAATCTTTGTGGTCTAAGGTAACTTCAAGTGAGTCTCTCATAGGTCTTTATAGCCACAATTTAGCAAAGTGCATAGCTAAGTCCAGTGATGACATCTGCACTGCTTGTTGTTGATATTCATGTTACATAAAAGGGAAACAAGGGAGAATAAATAGCTATGAATAAAATAATGTAAAATAGTTATCCAAGGTCAAGGATCTCTTGCAGAGGAAGTACAGTAGGTGACCTTCCACAATATTTTCATATCATCATTATGCTCCTCCTTCACACTTGGTTTCTGTGTGTTTGGTGGCAAATAAATATACCAGATAGCATCAAAGGAGATCTAATAACCTTCAGTGTTCTGCCTATAAAGCTGGTAGGCCTAAATAATAAAGGTACTTCCACATTTTTGTATCCAGGAGGTTTATGTTGATGGACATCTAAAATAAAAAATAAATGATACAATACCAACGCCATGAAATAGATTTTCAGCCATGTCTGATGTATACAGATGTAGGATCTTAATTTACGATGCAGTAAATGTAAAACTTGCAGTGTATTTGAGATATAAAAAGGCTTCTGACTTGATTTTCTCCTACAACAATTCATTATAATCCACTGAACATTGTACATTTCCTGTTGCTGTAGGATTATTTCCCAGCTGTAGCAAACTGGCTCAAATTAAAATCCTACATCTGTAGGCAGCAGGAGGAAAAGTGCCCTTTTACATTATGGGCTATCATTTCAAGAATAATTACAAACAGTGCATTCAGAAAGTATTCAGACTCCTTGACTTTTTCCACATTTTGTTACATTACGTCCTTATTCTAAAATTTATCAATATACATACAATACCCCATAATAACAAAGCAAAAACAGGTTTTTATACATTTTTACTAATTTTCTTAAAAATAAAAACTGAAATATCACATTTACATAAATATTCAGACCCTTTACTCAGTACTTTGTTGAAGCACCTTTGGCAGCAATTGCAGCCTCAAGTCTTCTTGGGTATTATGCTACAAGCTTGGCACACCTGTACTGGGGAGTTTCTCCCATTCTTCTCTGCAGATCCTCTCAAACTCTGTCAGATTGGATGGGGAGCGTCACTGCACAGCTATTTTCAGGTCTCTCCAGAGACGCTCGATTGGGTTCAAGTCCAGGCTCTGGCTGGGCCACTCAAGGACATTCAGAGACTTGTCCTGAAGCCACTCCTGCTTTGTCTTGGCTGTGTGGTTAGGGTTGTTGTCCTGTTGGAAGGGGAACTGTCGCCCCAGTCTGAGGTCCTGAGTGCTCTGGAGCAGGTTTTCATCAAGGATCTCTCTGTACTTTGCTCCGTTCATCTTTGCCTCAATCCTGACTAGTCTCCCAGTTCCTGCCGCTGAAAAACATCCCCACTGCATGATGCTGCCACCACCATGCTTCACTGTAGGGATGGTGCCAGGTTTCCTCCAGACAAGACGCATGGCATTCAGGCCAAAGAGTTCAATCTTGGTTTCACCAGACCAGAGAATCTTTTTCTCATGGTCTGAGAGTCTTTAGGTACTTTTTGGCAATCTCCAAGCGGGCTGTCATGTGCCTTTTACTGAGAAGTGGCTTCAGTTTGGACACTCTACCATAAAGGCCTGATTAGTGAAGTGCTGCAGAGATGGTTGTCCTTCTGGAAGGTTCTCCCATCTCCACAGAGGAACTCTAGAGCTCTGTCAGAGTGACAATCCAGGTTCTTGGTCACCTCCCTGACCAAGGCCTTTCTACCCCGGGTTTGGCCGGGCGGACAGCTCTAGAAAGAGCCTTGGTTGTTCCAAACTTATTCCATTTAAAAATTATGGAGCCACTGTGTTCTTGGGGATCTTCAATGCTGCAGATATTTTTTTGTACTCTTCCGCAGATCTGTGCCTCAACACAATCCTGTCTCAGAGCTCTGCGGACAATTCCTTCAACCTCATGGCTTGGTTTTTGCTCTGACATGCACTGTCAACTGTGGGACTTTATATAGACATGTGTCTGCCTTTCCAAATCATGTCCAATCAATTGATTTTACCACAGATGGTCTCCAATCAAGTTGTAGAAACATCTCAAGGATGATCAATCGAAACCGGATGCACCTGAGCTCAATTTCGAGTCTCATAGCAAAGGGTCTGAATACTTATGTAAATAAGGTATTACTGTTATTATTTTTCATGAATTTGCTAAAATGTCAAAAAACCTTGTTTTAACTTTGTCATTATGGGGTATTGTGTGGTTGTGTGATTTTTTTATTTATTTAATCCATTTTAGGATAAGGCTAACGTAACAAAATGGGGAAAAAGTCAAGGGTTCTGTGTCACACCCAGAACTGTTTCACCTGTCTTGTACTTGTTTCCACCCCCCACCAGTTGTCTACCATTTTCCCCCATTATCCCCTGTGTACTTATACCTGTGTTTTCTGTTTGTCTGTTGCCAGTTTGTCTGTTGCCAGTTTGTCTTGTTTTGTCAGGTTTACCAGGGTGCTAGTTGTTGTTTTCTAAGCCTGCCTGCCGTTCTGTCCCTAATTGACTCTGCCTTGGATTACGAACCTCTGCCTGCCCTCGACTTGACCTTTGCCTGCCCCTTTGTTTATAATAAATATTCTGAGAACCGAACTATCCACCTCCTGTGCATCTGGTTCATATCCTGAGTCGTGATAGGTCTGAATACTTTCCGAAGGCACTGTACATCTCCATCGTATTTAAAAATATCACACTCAATGGAGGAATTTTGTAAGTAGGTGATACCTACAGTATTGTCATGAGTGTCATAAGGATAGGACCAAGGCGCAGCGGGTAAAGTGCTCTTACTTAATTTATTAGATGAAAACACTTCAACAAAATAAACAAACGACGAAAACAGTTCCATAACCCATCCCAGGCTATACAGAAAATAACCACCCACCAAACACAAGTGAAACAAACCTCAACTAAATATGGCCTCCAATTAGAGACAACGACAACCAGCTGCCTCTAATTGGAGGTCCTACCAAAAACCCAACAAAGAAATAGAAAACTAGATTTAAACATAGAAATAGAAAACATAGAACCTAAACCAAAAACACCGAAACACACAAAATAAACACCCTCTGCCACGCCCTGACCAAACTACAATGACAAATAACCCCTTTCACTGGTCAGGACGTGACAGTACCCCCCCCCCCCCCCCAAAGGTGCAGACCCCGAATGCACCTCAAAAACAAAAACCCCACAAAAACAACCCCAAACTTAAAGGGAGGGAAGGGAGGGTGGCCACCGTCAACGACGGTCCCGGTGCTACACCCCCCCTTCCCAATCCTCCCACTACGGAGGTGGCTCTGGCTCTGGGCGTAGCTCCCGTTCACAAGACTCTAGGCTGGGGAGCGTCGCTGGAGGCTCCTGGCTGAAGAGCGTCGCTGGAGGCCCCGGGCTGAAGAGCGTCGCTGGAGGCTCCGGGCTGGGGAGCGTCGCTGGAGGCTCCGGGCTGGGGAGCGTCGCTGGAGGCTCCGGGCTGGGGAGCGTCGCTGGAGGCTCAGGGCTGGGGAGCGTCGCTGGAGGCTCAGGGCTGGGGAGCGTCGCTGGAGGCTCAGGGCTGAGGAGCGTCGCTGGAGGCTCCTGGCTGCGGAGCGTCGCTG
Source organism: Salmo salar (assembly GCF_965601325.2). Lineage (NCBI taxonomy): Eukaryota > Metazoa > Chordata > Actinopteri > Salmoniformes > Salmonidae > Salmo > Salmo salar. The sequence continues at coordinate 66,810,524 of NC_138310.1, read as the reverse complement.
GAGGCTCCTGGCTGAGGAGCGTCGCTGGAGGCTCAGGGCTGAGGAGCGTCGCTGGAGGCTCAGGGCTGAGGAGCGTCGCTGGAGGCTCAGGGCTGAGGAGCGTCGCTGGAGGCTCAGGGCTGAGGAGCGTCACTGGAGGCTCAGGGCTGAGGAGCGTCGCTGGAGGCTCCTGACTGGGGAGCGTCGCTGGAGGCCTCCTGGGTGGAGCTGGGACAAAATAAACAAACGACGAAAACAGTTCCATAAGCCATCCCAGGCTATACAGAAAATAACCACCCACCAAACACAAGTGAAACAAACCTCAACTAAATATGGCCTCCAATTAGAGGCAACGACAACCAGCTGCCTCTAATTGGAGGTCCTACCAAAAACCCAACAAAGAAATAGAAAACTAGATTTAAACATAGAAATAGAAAACATAGAACCTAAACCAAAAACACCGAAACACACAAAACAAACACCTCCTGCCACGCCCTGACCAAACTACAATGACAAATAACCCCTTTTACTGGTCTGGACGTGACAAGTATATGTCAAATGTTACTGAAACCCTAAATTCTTTATGGAGAGCAGGTGCTTTCATTTATCACTTCAATGCAGTGACAGATGTAAAATCTCTGTGGTTTACTTACATTGTGAAACACAATACCATCATTCACACTCCCAGAGCAAGATGCTTGGACCACTGACTGTTCACAATGTACTAGCTGTTAATGATGTAAGGCTAAGCATAGATGGTTAGTTTTCAGAAAAGCAGTAACCACTCCAATGCAGGTTTATCAGTGTAAATGTACTTCAGATATACTGTAGACACACATAATGGAAGGACTTCTTACATCACATTTTGAATATGGCATGGGGTTAGGTGGAGGTGGGGTGTAATTTAACCTCCCATCAAGTTGTTCAAATACTGGAAAATGCATCTGATAATGAGGCCAATGGGCTACTGCATGCAGGCTTGCCCTTGCCGTGTGGTCGTTGCAGACAACAACGGAACTAAGAAGAAATATCTCTATATTGAAGGTCATGACTCCCCGTAAACACACACTCACCAGAAATACACACATTGCTTTCACAAAATGGGTTGAATATTTGTGTTGCTGATGTTTCTTCTTTGTCATCATATCCAATCCAAACCATGGTCATGCAACAGTACTATATACTAAAACAATTTTGTAGTATTTTAAGTTACTTTAAAATGTTCATATTTTTGGTAAAAAGACATAATGGTGAAGGACTTTTTCTTTATTTTTATTCCTGTCTGCACTTTTTCCATCCAAAACAATGAGAGATCTAATGAACTGTTTGATCTGTCTCCAAGATGCCCCTGCCTGCTGCCTTTATCCAGTCTGCCCGTCCACTTCACCCTCTCTCCCATCATCATTCCCCTGGCCTTTCCATGGCACTTGTGCTGCAGATGGTGGGTTAGGGGTAATTCCCAGGACAGCATTCTTGTTTTGACAACTCCTCTGAAGCCGGGTGTCTCCTATAACAAAATACAGACTTACCTATCATCAGAAAAATGTCAGGCGGCCCTTTTCCATGTCACCCAAAGGAGGATCAGGTTCCCTCTCACTATGCAACCCATTAGCTCAGAATAGAACTGTCCACAGCACCAGTAAATTATCCCCTTTGTTGACTAAAACAATGATGCTGATAAGTGACAAACTGTGCGTGTGGCTCCAAATATAACAGTTTGTAGAGTTAAGTTGGCTGAGGGAGAATGTTGTGACACTTAAAGACAACACATGATGGTGTTCTGTTATCAACCATATCACTCTCAGAGGAGATAAACACTTGAATCATTCAACATCAACACGGTCTACATGAGGAACTCCAAGTGAGGAGAGAGCTTGTGAGTCTGAGTGCTCAAGATATAGAAATCAGCAGTGGTGTTCTTTTTGGTCAAGAGAAAAATAACATGCCAACCATTGCAAACAGTATTGCTGGATCAATATAAAAGTATTTTGTGTAAACAAATCACAAATATAGAAAATAGAAATATGATCACCACTGGTGGACTAATAAGAATGATGTATTATGTTTACAAACACATGCATTCCATTGTCTTTCTCCCTCTGACTTGTTACCCATTCCCCTTCATCTATAGAGAGCAGTTATCCACCCCCCCACCTCTACTCCCCGAGCAATCCAGTACCACTTCACAACACCAACGCCCCACCCTACTACCGCAACTACTGACGGCCTTCCATTGGCTAGCCCCAAGGCATGGAGCAGCATATCTGTAGCCAATCTTGACGTGCTAAACTAGGGCGCTGAGGGGGCTAAAGTGAGAGGAGAGAGGGAGGAAAGGAGCGAGGGAGGAAAGGATAGAGAGGACGAAAAGGGGCTGTTAGGTGATTTGGTGCTTATAGCTGCATTCCCCTTGCCTCCGTCTCTCCCATTCCTCACTGGAAAAGTGAAAGATCAATAAATCATCATTATGCATTTCATCTCCTAAATGAACAACCCTTTTCAACCCATCATGATCATCAGATAATTTCACCACAATGTTATTATAGTGTTATAACAATGGTGTAATAGCATTTTGATATTCTCTTATCAATAATGTGTTTGCCTTTAATCACTCAAAGTCTAAACTAGTCTCTCGGTCTTGACACAGAGCATGCATGGAGCAGTGAGCTGCCTGATTGTTAACAAACGCAGAAGCATGGCGGCAATAAGAATGTGGAATTTGACTTCTCAGCTTCACAACTCAATCCAACACAGGGTTGCAGTGTTGCCTAGTAACAATGGCACACAACTGACCTTATCTATGTGGTCATAAAAATGTATGAAGACCCTCTTTCCTCCCCACCTCTATGTTTATTTATCTCCTCCTCTCAGAGCACAATCACCAGCACACAGCCAGGGGGCAAGCACACTCTGCACTCTCTTACCCCGGCCCGGGCAGCAGCGGGGTGGGTGTTTTTGCCTGGAAGCGCCCTTCTTTCATTATAGAAGGGTATCTGAACCAGAAAACAGCCACACAACACATACAGCACTGGTGGGCGGGAGATAGTGGAGATGCAGATTGCATGCCATGAAATAAATAGATAGCAGTAGCACAGAGGGACAGAGCGAACCACAACAGATATTTAAAGATGAATTAACCAAACTTAACCAATTTGCTGTGGAACATAGACCTACAAATAGTCAACCAAATCTGGTAAGTGTATCTGATCTCTCACTCTCTTGGCCACAAAACCCAGTACCATGCCTCTGATTGTCTACTGTACATGACCTTGGAGATACGAACTCATCCTGGGAGCTCTTTGGAGTTACTCTTTCTTCCCCAGGGGCTCCATACTGTACTTTAAACACCGTGCCACGAAAACTACTCTGCTACCAACCACCAGCCGCCCTTCCTGCTGCTACCATAGGAACATCTGTGTTGAGCTGCTGTGAGCATCTGGCGGGCACCATGCTAACACAGATGGTGTGTGTGTGTGTGTGTGTGTGTGTGTGTGTGTGTGTGTGTGTGTGTGTGTGTGTGTGTGTGTGTGTGTGTGTGTGTGTGTGTGTGTGTGTGTAATACTGCAAATGGTGGGTAAGGGTAGTGTCTGCCGTGGGGGCTAAGAGCAGGAGGTGGCAGGGATCCTGACTCCTACAGGGACTGCTTTGCTGCTATATCCTACTATGCATCATATGTATCCACAGTAATCCCCATTTTAAGGGTCAATGAGTGACTTTGAGTATAAATAGTTCTGTAGGGCAACGATGGTCAAATCTCTTCGCAACAAGTATGAGGCAGTGTGGTGCCAGGACAACAACCTCTCCCTCAATGTGAGCAAGACAAAGGAGCTGATCGTGGACTACAGAAAAAGGCGAGCCGAACAGGCCCCCATTGACATCGACGGGGCTGTAGTGGAGCGGGTTGAGAGTTTCAAGTTCCTTGGTGTCAAATCAAAATCAAATCAAATGTATTTATATAGCCCTTCTTACATCAGCTAATATATCAAAGTGCTGTACAGAAACCATGCCTAAAACCCCAAACAGCAAGCAATGCAGGTGTAGAAGCACGGTGGCTAGGAAAAACTCCCTAGAAAGGCCTAGGAAGAAACCTAGGAAGAAACCTAGAGAGGAACCAGGCTATGAGGGGTGGCCAGTCCTCTTCTGGCTGTGCCGGGTGGAGATTATAACAGAACATGGCCAAGATGTTCAAATGTTCATAAATGACCAGCATGGTCAAATAATAGTAATCTCAGTGAACAGGTCAGGGTTCCATAGCCGCAGGCAGAACAGTTGAAACTGGAGCTGCAGCACGGCCAGGTGGACTGGGGACAACAAGGAGTCATCATGCCAGGTAGTCCTGAGGCATGGTCCTAGGGCTCAGGTCCCCCGAGAGAAAGAAAGAGAGAATTAGAGAGAGCATACTTAAATTCACACAGGACACCGGATAAGACAGGAGAAATACTCCAGATATAACAGACTGACCCTAGCCCCCCGACACATAAACTACTGCAGCATAAATACTGGAGGCTGAGACAGGAGGGGTCAGGAGACACTGTGGCCCCATCCGATGTTCACATCCCCAACGAACTATCATGGTCCAAACACACCAAGACAGTCGTGAAGAGGGCACGACAAAACCTTTTCCCCCTCAGGAGACTGAAAAGAATTCGTTTTTTTTTTACCTTTATTTAACTAGGCAAGTCAGTTAAGAACAAATACTTACTTTCAATGGCGGCCTAGGAACAGTGGGTTAACTGCCTTGTTCAGGGGCAGAATGACTGATTTTTACCTTGTCAGCTCAGGGATTCAATCTTGCAACCTTTCAGTTACTAGTCCAACACTCTAACCACTAGGCTACCTGCCGCCCCGGGTCCCCAGATCCTCAAAAAGTTCTACAGCTGCACGATCAAGAGAATCTTGACCGGTTGCATCACCGCCTGGTATGACAACTGCTCGGCATCTGACCGTAAGGCGCTACAGAGGGTAGTTCGTACGGCCCAGTACATCACTGTCGCCACGATTCCTGCCATCCAGACATACATAATAGGTGGTGTCAGAGGAAAGCCCATAAAATCATCTGTTTTCTCTGCTCCCGCACGGCAAGCGGTACCGGAGCACCAAGCCTAGGACCAAAAGGCTCCTTAACAGCTTCTACCCCCAAGCCATAAAACTGCTGAACAATTAATCAAATGGCCACTACCCCCTCCATTTGTTTTGTACACTGCTGCTACTCTCTGTTTATTATCTATGTATAGTCACTTCACCCCTATCTACATGTATAAATTACCTCAACTAACCTGTACCCCCACACACTGACTCGGTACCCCCTGTATATAGCCTTGTTATTGTTATTTTATTGTGTTACTTTTTATAATTTTTTAACTTTAGTTTATATGCTAAATATTTAACTCCTCTTGAACTGCACTGTTGGTTAAGGGCTTGTAAATAAGCATTTCACGGTTAGGTCTACACTTGTTGTATTCGGCGCATGTGACAAATAAAGTTTGATCACAGACTTTCTGATCTACACAAAAATCTGAAGCAGAGTAGGCTAAGAATCTCTATACAAACAATGCTATTTCCTGCCCAATAAAATGGCCCAGGCAGGCAGGGTGATGATAGAAAATGAGATTTTCAGCAGGAACATGTGGCCAGGTCATTACGCGCCATCTCCTTTAATCCCAGCTTGTCCAGCTCTTTCCTGGCTGTAATTACACAGTATCCAATATCACATGGAAATGCCAACAGATGCACAGCGTCTAAGACGAGCATTATGTACTTAGAGATGTCCCAGTCATTATGCCTGTTGTACAAGTCGTGCTGATTACACCATTGTTGTACTCTGGCTAAGGCAATAGGGCAAGTTGGATGGACGGAAGGACAGGCATGCATAACAGGTGGACAACTCAGGGGCCATTATGTGAAGCCATTTCAGAGGATGCACTGCCTCCATAATGTAAACTATGGTCATAATGAGTGTGAAAAACGCCAACAATGTCTAGTTATTTCACAGATCTCCTCATTGCAGTCTGAGCATGCAATGCACACAACTACTACAGCTAATACTGTATTATACAATCACGATGTGTGCAATCAAAATATCATAGTCTGAGCCAAAAAAGGTCTCATCATATGTTTACATTGTACCAGAATTGTAATGTGTTAGGCTGTGAAATCACATCTCATCTAGACATATGTGTATATATAAACTCTAGAATTTGACATGTATGAAGGGGGGGACTTGAAGGAAGAGTTGTTTTTCTTTCTCTGTGTGGTCATCTCTCCGGTCTCTCATCAGACGTAGTGATCAGAGCTCTGTGAGGATTAGGAACCAATGTTCCTCTGAAGAAGCTTTGCACAGCACTGTGAGGCTGTTTACTAATCTGACTAATTTGCTCACAAGTATGTCACAGTGCCTCTAGCTCACATGGGAGAAAGGTAACAGCCAGGAGTGCCCTCTTCTGGTCATTGGTGGAGCAGCATTAAGGGATTCGATTAACGCCCTGGGCCAACCGGGTTTTGACTAGGTGAGATACAGATTTTGTCAGATTTGACTTTTCGTGGCAGGTTAGGAGAACCTAAGCAGGAGATTAGGAGAATTACAAAGCAGGTTAGGTTAATTATGTTACGGTTGCAATAATAAGTAGGATTCTGTATTTTCACATGCAAAAGTGATTGGTTTTGATAAAAAACGCTTTCTGCCTTCTCAATGAAAACTAGTTTGAAAATTCAAACATACATTTTATGGAAAAGAGATGCACCATACTGCATTGATGACAATATGACAGAGCGACGCAGATTCCGTAAACCATTCTGTTTTAGCTGAGCTCACCTCACTCACCGGCTTCTGGGGCAGCTTAATCGAAACCCCTCAATGTGTGCAAGGAAGAGTTAAAGATATCTTTGTTCTGATTGGCTGAGTTCGTGATGGACAACAGGCCCATTGAGGCCCTGCACAAAGACACGCACAGTCAAAATGATGAATGACCATAAAGCTGCTATGAGTTTATAATAATAATGTCTTTACAGGAAGTTAAGAAGGATGAATGCACACCAAGGAAACACAATACCAATATTCCAGCTGAGCCAGAGCAAATTCAATTCAGGTCAATTCTTTCCCCCCCAAAAAACAGTAAATCCACAAAAACTGGAATTATAATCAAATAGGAAATACTGTATCAAATTGATACAGTACAGTACAATCACCACTCCTTCGTGATGATAGGAAGTCCTTGAGAGAGATGTGAGAGAAGTCCAGTAAATCCCTATTTCCAGGCAAATTATTAAACCATTTTTTATAGCACAATTACTGAACTATTTTGTTTTCAAACATTGTATTCATTGTTCTCATACCACAGCCATTTTGCTTTGTTATTCCTACTCACATGGCGCCATAAAGTGACAGGTATAATTTTAGTCAATCAACAGAATTTCAACCTGGCATTTAAATCATGGCATGGATCTACACATGTACAGATTTCATTTTTTAAAACCTAGGAACACATGCCTAACCTTTCTTTCTGTTTAATTTCATTCCACATTTAATGTGGAGATGTTACAACTCTGATGAATTGTTGACTTGCAGACTTACTCCCTGTTCACCCACGACTGCGTGGCCATGCACGCCTCCAACTCAATCACCTGGAATACATTTCTTGACTTAAAAGGCAGAGGCCAAAGGAAAGCATTGATGCTAACATTGCATACAGTTTAATTACAGGAACATCAGGTGTTATATAAATGGTGATATCCATAGTAGGTACCATTTCATTATGTCATGTGAGGCCCTACAGTGCATGCAGCTGTTTTGCTATGGAGCAGCTTGGTAAAGGCTTTTCCCTGGCGATTAAAACTCTATCAGCTCCGCTGTAGGCTGTGGAACTTCACTGAGGACATGTGACACTGGAACTGTCTTAGCCCAAGTGGAACTCATTGGGGCTGTGGAGGGAGACAGTGCCTGTCTCTGTGCTGCTCTTAGAGAATAAAGCGTGGTGATGTGGTGTGTCATATTGATCCTCCTGACCAATAGGGTCTCTCTCCCTCCACTTGTGGTGACAGAGACAGAGTGGACAGTGTGGCAGTTTGCTGGTCATCCACACCATATTGGTCAAGTGAGTGAGACAGGGCCTAAAGGGAATCCACCTTAATGACACTTTGCAACAGGTAATTGGGTCATTTTTATGCAATTACATTTTACATTTTAGTCATTTAGCAGACGCTCTTATCCAGAGCGACTTACAGTTGTGAGTGGATACATTTCATACCTTTTTTTGTACTGGCCCCCCGTGGGAATCAAACCCACAACCCTGGCGTTGCACACACCATGCTCTACCAACTGAGCCACAGGGAGGCCACAGGGAGGCATGCAATCATATGGATCAGCAGTTGTTGCCTGAGGTAGGACGAGGAGGGCAAGGGTCAAATCAGAACACGATGCAAATAGGACAATAACACCTCTCTGTGCACATGGGTCATTGTGTGGCAAACTTCACCTTTGAAAAATACAAAATAATTTCCATGTCATTCTTCCATTTACAATATATGCTCATGTATGCCTATTTATTTTGTATCTTACAAAAAAGTCCTGAATTAAAAAATCTTTCCTCTAGCTAAAGACTAGCCATACAGCACACAAATCACTTTTAAAGGTCAAATGCTGCCAATTTATCTCAATATCAAATCATTTCCGGGTAACAATTAAGTACCTTACTGTGATTGTTTTTAATTAAAATGGTACTGTAAAACATTTAAAAATGTTAACCCTAGCAAGGCTGCTGGCCCAGACGGCATCCCTAGCCGGGTCCTCAGAGCACGCGCAGACCAGCTGGCTGGCTGGTGTTTACTGACATATTTAATCGCTCCCTATCCCAGTCTATTGTCCCCATATGCTTCAAGATGGCTACCGCTGCTCCTGTACTTCTGTCATCATGAAGTGCTTTGAGAGGCTAGTCAAGGATCATATCACCGCCACCTTACCGGCCACCCTAGACCCACTTCAGTTTGCATAACGCCTCAACAGGTCCACAGATGAAGCAATCGCCATCACACTGCACGCTGCCCTATCCCATCAGGACAAAAATAATACCTACAGTGCCTTGCAAAAGTATTCATCCCCCTTGGCGTTTTTCCTATTTGTTGCATTACAACCTGTAATATAAATTGATTTTTATTTGGATTTCATGTAATGGACATACGCAAAATAGTACAAATTGGTGAAGTGAAATGAAAAAAAAAATGTAAATGGAAAAGTGGTGCGTGCATGTGTATTCACCCCCTTTGCTATGAAGCCCCTAAATAAGATCTGGTGCAACTAATTACCTTCAGAAGTCACATAATTAGTTAAATAAAGTCCACCTGTGTGCAATCTAAGTGTCACATGATCTGTCACATGATCTCAGTATATATACACCTGTTCTGAAAGGCCCCAGAGTCTGCAACATCACTAAGCAAGGGGTACCACAAAGCAAGCGGCACCATGAAGACCAAGGAACTCTCCAAACAGGTCATGGAGAAAGTTGTGGAGAAATACAGATCAGGGTTGGGTTAAAAAAATATTCGAAACTTTGAACATCCCACGGAGCACCATTAAATCCACTATTAAAAACAACAAACCTACCAAGAGAGGGCTGCCCACCAAAACTCATGGACCAGGCAAGGAGTGAATTAATCAGAGAGGCAACAAAGAGACCAATTATAACCCTAAAGGAGCTGCAAAGCTCCACAGCGGAGATTAGACTATCTGTCCATAGGACCACTTTAAGCCGTGCACTCCACTGGACTTTACAGAAGAGTGTCCAGAAAAAAGCCATTGCTTAAAGAAAAAAATAAGCAAACACGTTTGGTGTTCACCAAAAGGCCTGTGGGAGACTCCCCAAACATATGGAAGAAGGTACTCTGGTCAGATGAGACTAAAATTGAGCTTTTTGGCCATCAAGGAAAATGCTATGTCTGGAGCAAACCCAACACCTCTCATCACCCCGAGGATACCATCCCCACAGTGAAGCATGGTGGTGGCAGCATCATGCTGTGGAGATGTTTTTCATCGGCAGGGACTGAGAAACTGGTCAGAATTGAAGGAATGATGGATGGCGCTAAATACAGGGAAATACTGAGGGAAACCTGTTTCAGTCTTCCAGAGATTTGAGACTGGGACGGAGGTTCACCTTCCAGCAGGACAATGGGGCGGCAGGTAGCCTAGTGGTTAGAGCATTGGGCCAGTAACCGAAAGGTTGCTAGATTGAATCTCCGAGCTGACAAGGCAAAGATCTGTCGTTCAGCCCCTGAACAAGGCAGTTAACCCACTGTTCCTAGGCTGTCATTGTAAATAAGAATTTGTTCTTAACTGACTTGCCTAGTTATATAATCATTAAATTAAAAAACAGACCCTAAGCATACTACTAAAGCAACACTCGGGTGGTTTAAGGAGAAACATTTAAATGTCTTGGAATGGCCTAGTCAAAGCCCAGACCTCAATCCAATTGAGAATCTGTGGTATGACTTAAAGATTGCTGTACACCAGTGGAACCCATCCAACTTGAAGGAGTTGGAGCAGTTTTGCCTTGAAGAATGGGCAAAAATCCCAGTGGCTAGATGTACCAAACTTAAAGAGACATACCCCAAGAGACTTGCAGCTGTAATTGCTGCAAAAGGTGACTCTACAAAGTACTGACTTTGGGGGGGTGAATAGTTATGCATGCTCAAGTTTTCCGTGTTTTTTGTCTTATTTATTGTTTGTTTCACAAGAAAAAATATATTTTGCATCTTCAGTGGTAGGCATGTTGTGTAAATCAAAATGATACAGACTCCCCAAAAAATCGATTTTAATTCCAGGTTGTAAGGTAACAAAATAGGAAAAATGCCAAGGGGGGTGAATCCTTTCGCAAGCCACTGTATGTAAGAATGCTGTTCATTGACTACAGCTCAGCATTCAACACCATAATACCCTCCAAGCTCATCATCAAGCTGGAGGCCTTGGGTCTCAACTCCTCCCTGTGCAACTGGATCCTGGACTTTCTGACGGACCACCCCCAGGTGGTGAAGGTAGGAAACAACATTTCTACTTCGCTGACCCTCAACACTGGGGTCCCACAAGGGTGTGGGCTCAGCCCTCTCCTGTACTCCCTGTTCACCCACGACTGCGTGGCCATGCACGCCTCCAACTCAATCATCAAGTTTGCAGATGACACAACAGTAGTGGGCTTGATCACCAACAGCGACGAGACAGCTTACAGGGAGGAGGTGAGGGCACTCGGAGTGTGGTGTCAGGAAAACAACCTCTCACTCAACGTCAACAAAACAAAGGAGATGATCATGGACTTCAGGAAACAGCAGAGGGAGCACCCCTTATCCACATCGAAGGGATAGCAGTGGAGAAGGTGGAAAGTTGTAAGTTCCTGGGCGTACACATCACAGACAAACTGAAATGTGTGGACAGTGTGGGGAAGAAGGCGCAACAGCGCCTCTTCAACCTCAGGAGGCTTAAGAATTTTTGGATTGTCACCAAAAACCCTGACAAACTTTTACATATGCACAATCGAGAGCATCCTGTCGGGCTGTATCACAGCCTGGTACGGCAACTGCACCGCACTCAACCGCAAGGCTCTCCAGAGGGTGGTGCTGTCTGCACAATGCATCACCGGGGGCAAACTACCTGCCCTCCATGACACCTACAGCACCCGATGTCACAGGAAGGCCAAAAAGATCAAGGACAACATCCACCTGAGCCACTGGCTGTTCACCCTGTTATCATCCAGAAGGCAAGGTCAGTACAGGTGTATCAAAGCTGGGAACGAAAGATTGAGAAATAGCTTCTATCTCAAGGCCATCAGACTGCTAAACAGCAATCACTAACTCAGAGAGGCTGCTGCCTACATTGAGACCCAATCACTAGACAATTTAGTAAATGGATCACTAGTCACTTTAAACAATACCACTCTAAATAATGGCACTTTAATAATGTCTACATATCTTACATTACTCATATCTCATGTACATACTGTATTGAGACCCAATCACTGAACACTTTAATAAATGGATGACTAGTCACTTTAAACAATGACACTCTAAATAAGGCCACTTTAATAATGTCTACATATCTTACATTACTCATATCACATGAATACTCTATTTATACCATCTACTGAACCTTGCCTATGCCGCTTGGCCATCGCTCATCCATATACTTATATGTACATATTCTCATTCACCCCTTTAGACTTGTGTGCATAGGTAGTTGTTGGGGAATTGTTAGATTAGTTGTTAGATTTGTGTGTATTAGGTAGTGGTTAGGAATTGTTAGATTACTTGTTAGATATTACTGCACTGTTGGAACTAGAAGCACAAGCATTTCGCTACACTCGCATTAACATCTGCTAACCATGTGTATGACCAATACAATTTGATTTGATTTGGTAAAAAATAACAGCAAAAATAGTTTCTTAGCAAATCGCAATTTCTCAAGCAAGAATTTTGCGACAACCAAATGTTCCAGTTTTCAGGGTTTAATGGAAAGAGAGACTGTAATCTAACTTCCACTTTTGGACTAGATTGGTGGAACAGTGCAGAAGAGACCTACCCTGGACAGTTTTTCTTCTTCTCCTCAAGACCAGTATGTAAGGGATCTAGTTTTAGGCATTTCTTTTATGCCTACTATGTTAAGTTAGTGTGGGAGTGATCTGAGTAGGGAGGGGGAAACTGAATAATAGCTGTTATTGGCAGAGTTTTGGAATTTTCTTTGTTATTGGTCTATTAACTAATTGAATATATGGTGATGTCACTCCATCCCACCAAAACAGGCAGAAATTCCAGCCCGTCTTTCCAAACAGCTCTTACAGCATTAACATCATGTTCACAATTTTACAGTGCTATTCCAAATTCATAGTGTGGAAGTATGTACAAAACACAGGGAAATCACGTCGACAATGATAGCGGCCTCTAGTGGCCAAAAGTCAATTTTATCATGGGCAGCGCCATTGAGGGCTTCCACCATGTTAAAGTAGTCCGCGTCGTCAACTGGGTGGGAATTGCTATGGTTGTAGCCTCATTGGCGCTGCCCATGCTGTCACATACGCTATAACGACACAGATATAAGTCCTCTAACTATACTATGGTGCGCCCCATACGCGCCCTCCAAGCAAATCTTCCCTGACCAAAAAAATAAAAGTTGTGGCACTTCGTCACATCCGTGATATGGAATTCAGGAAGTCATCCATCCAAAATAATAAGTAAGGCAAATAACTTTTGGAGAGAGTAGTAAACTTCTGAATGCGTCTGAATGTGAAAGCCGAGGTTGTTTCTTATGTTTCTTCTGCGTCGTCGTCTGAACACGTTCACCATGATTACCTCACTGGAGGTCTCATGATGGCCAAGCTGAAAACTAAGGAGCAAACTTTGAACAAGGAGCTGGACTTTTCCCGAGGTTTGACTTTCCCTGAATAATATTTGCCATGGCTTACCATAACGGTTCGATCCCCCTTAGAGCATTATTTATCATGCTCTGTTTTGGAATGGCAAAATCTCTCTATACCATTCCACTTAAAATATTTACAGGTAAATTTAACTCTTCTTTGGATTTGGATTTAACTCCTCTGAAACTAATACAAGCCTCAGGAAATGGACTGTCCCTGGCATCTGATCCAGCTGGAATAGTGAACTTTTTGGACATGGTCAATAACTTACAAGGCGACTCTGGCAGAGGTTACTACATGGAGATGTCACTGGGTACCCCTGGTCAAAAGGTATATCAAAATATGACCTATTGTTTTCAATGTGGAATACATTTCTTGACCTCTACCTTGAATGAAGTAGACATTATATATATATATATATATATATATATATATAAGAGAGTATACAAAACAGCTGCTTTTTTCATGACAGATTGAACAAGTGAAAGCTATGATCCCTTATTTATGTCACTTTTTAAATCCACTTCCATCAGTGTAGATGAAGGGGAGGAGATGGGTTAAAGAAGGATTTTTAAGCCTTGAGACAATTGAAGCATGGATTGTGTATGTGTGCCAAGGTGAATGGGCAAGACAAAAGATTTAAGTGCCTTTGAACGGGGTATGGTAGTAGGTGCCAGGCGCACTTTGTGTCAAGAACTGCAACGCTGCTGGGTTTTTCATGCTCAACAGTTTCCCGTGTGTATTAAGAATGGTCCACCACCCAAAGGATATCCAGCCAACATGATAGAACTGTAGGAAGCATTGGAGTCAACATAGGCCAGCATCCCTGTGGAATGCTTTTAACACGTTGTGGAGGTGTTATGGAGGCTGTTCAGAGGGCAAAGGGGGATGAAACTCAATATTAGGAAGGTGCTTGACTTGGACTGAACTAGGTTCCAGTACTCATTTTGGGTGCTGGTATTGTTTATATTTAGGTGCAGGAGCCCCACATTACTTTTGAGCTAGAGGAATAGGAGCACAAGCAGTAGAACATTTGAGGTGCCGGTACTCTGCTCCTGTGAGCTCCAGTCAAGCACTGGAAGGTGTTCCTAATGTTTGGTATTCTCAGTGTAGATATAATAAAGTGTTGTTAATATACTGTAATAGAGCCTACAAATTCAACTACATAATGCAATACATGTTCACATTTAGGCCATGGTATTTAGTAGGCTAACTTATGACCAAGCCTGTCTGTCTGCAAATAGTTATTCCAGCCAGCATGTGATATGGAGAGAGGGTGTGGGGAGGCTGTTAGCCCCTGGGGCGTGGACGGGCGGGCAGGAGGGGGTGACGGCGAGAGTGAGACTGCAGCCAGCTCTGAGCCCAGGGCCTGGTTCTGCCATGTAAGCCCCCACGCACATGAGCTCACATGATGCTGCTAGACTCGGGCCTCTGCTTGGGCTCCACTGGCCAGGCAGCTGACCAGGATGAGGCTCAAAGGCTCAGGGAGAAAGCTGAAATCTGCTCAAACTCTACCAATGGATCTGGAGGAATGTGGCCCATAGTTTCTGTTCTTCTTTTGTTCTAGGTTTTATGTAAATATCTCCCTCTCCATCACCATCTATTTCCCCCTGTCTTCATTTATGCCTGGTTTTGCAATTTGGCCCTAATTGCATGCAGTTTTAGGTACCCACACTTCCCAGTCTTTGGAATGTTTACAATATGTTAGTATGTTCTTGATAAAGCCAGTGTGTTCTTAGCTGGAACACTTTTTATTGTTGGACTAAGAGTTGGGTGTTAGCAAGGTACCATGGCTATGGCACAGCCAGACTCTGGTTCCCACAATCTTATCAAGCTTATTTCTGCCTTGTCATGTCCTTGTGCTTATTAGTGGAATGATCACACTGAAGGAATCTGACCACCTCACTAAAATTAACCTAGCTAAGCAACACTTCTGACTATAATCAGATGAGAGGTAGGGAGGGGAGAGAAGAGGTTGGGAGGGGAAGAGAGAACAAGGGGAGGGGGGCACAATAACACCAATCGTCAAACAGTTCTATCTATGATATAATTAAAGGCCTGGTGTTAAACAAGGCGTTATTCAGATGAACCACTAATTGCCACATCTGTTAGCCCCGTCGCAGCTAGGCCGAGGTGTCGGCTGGAGTGCCTCACATCTGCTAATTGGTACAAACAGGTAGCAGATGCACATCCCCGCCACAGAGCCTCTGCTAATTAGCCAGGCAAGGCTCAACCACAGGTGACCAAGCCGCCATGCTGGCTCAGGGAAGGGGTATAGAAGGGATTTGCCTGGTGGTTCAGCCCAGCCAAGCTAGGGGAGTAAGGAAGAGGATTGAGAGGGTAGGAGGTACAAGGAAATGCCCCTAGTTTTCCCCAACAGGCTGCGTCAGGATGGTCTGTCTGGTTTGGGCCCAGCGTGAGTGGCGTGCTGCCATCTGTGTGGTGGCAGTAGGGTTTCAGATGGCAGAGCCATAGTGGTGGGACTTCGGCCAGTCCAACTAGGGAACACTGATAGGGACGCAACAGAGCTTTGAGGAAGTACAGTGCCTTCAAAAAGCATTCACACCCCTTGACTTTACACATTTTGTTGTTACAACCTGAATGTAAAATGGATTAAATTGAGATTTTGTGTCACTAGCCTACATACAATACCCCATAATGTCAAATTGGAATTATGTTTTTAGAAATGTTTTCTAATTAATTGAGAATGAAAAGCTTAAATGTCTTGAGTCAATAAACATTCAACCCCTTTTGTTATGACAAGCCTAAATAAGTTCAGGAGTAAAAATGTGCTTAATTTGCATGGACTCTGTGTGCAATAAGTGTTTAACATGATTTTTGAGTTACTACCTCATCTCTGTACCCCACACATACAGATAATTGTAAGGTCCCTCAGTCGAGCAGTGAATTTCAAACACAAAGATCAGGGAGGTTTTCCAAAGCCTTGCAAAGAAGGGCACATACTGGTATAAAAATATTTTTTTAACGTGACATTAAATATCCCTTTGAGCATGGTGAAGTTATTAATTACACTTTTGATGGTGTATCAATACAGCCAGTCACTACAAAGATACAGGCATCCTTCCTAAATCAGTTGCCGGAGAGGAAGGAAACTGCTCAGGGATTTCATAGTGAGGCCAATGGTGACTTTAAAACTGTTAGTTTTTAATGGCTGGGATAGGAGAAAACTGAAGATGGATCAACAACATTGGAGTTACTCCACAATACTAACCTAAATGACAGAGTGAAAAGGAAGCCTGTACAGAATATGCATCCTGTTTGCAGGCACTAAAGTAAAACTGCATGCCAAGGCATGCCATTGCCAAATATACAATGGAGTTAAGTGACCTAGTTACAGTTTTGACAGAGCTTGAAGAATTTTAAAAACAATCATGTGCAAATATTGTACAATCCAGGTGTCCAAGCTCTTTGCGACTGACCCAGAAAGGCTCACAGCTGTAATCGCTACCAAAGGTAGTGATGGATTGACTCAGGGGTGTGAATACTTTTGTAAATTAATAATTTATGAATTTAATTTTCAATACATTTGCAAAAAAGTCTGAGCATGTTTTCACTGTCATTATTGGCTGTTATGTGTAGATCCTGCTAGGGTTTTTGTATAGCCTATATTGTGAGGGATAGCTAGGCCTATTTCCAGTTTTTGTCGGTCATCAATAGTTCCTGCTCATCTGTTTTTTTTTTTTATTCTCAGAACCGGGTCGACAACAAGAATGCAGAATACTCTTGAGTAGCCTATTTAGTGAGAGCAGAATGCTACATTTGTTTTGTCTGGGTGTCAAGTAAGGTCTTCACTGTAACATTTCTGAATGAGTTACTTCTTATTCTTAGCTTTGACGAAGCCCATGCTTTAGTTGAATGAAAACAAATATCCCGAAAATCACATTTTGCTCGGGCTGCTTTAGGGAAGACGCAGGAAGTGCAATGTCACACCAGCAGACCGCTTTCCTGTGTATTCCCTTCATGTTGCCTCTCCTCCATCAATCCAAAGTGCTTTAAAGGCTAGTTAAGCAGCCTAACACGTTTAAATGGTAAATAAACTCCTTTGTTGCGAGCGGAGCTGTGGAGAGCACAGCCTCTTTAATGATGAGGAATGTTCAGTAATGACCCTTCTGCGCGTCACCGAGGTGACAGAAGTCGGTTATCTCATTAGTTCCCCTAGTTGAACTGATGCCTGAGACATGATCTCAACTGCTGCTTTGCTAGCTCACGTTCCGCTCCTGCTCGCACACCACTGACAAATACCAGGATGGAGGGAGTTTTAAACTGTGGAGCAATGGGCGGGCGTAATGTGGTCATGTTTTTTTCAAAAGATACCAGACCAGAGATTTTTTTCCTAATCTTCAGACGTCATGAGCATAGTAAATAACCTGTTCTGCTCAAAGCACGATCGTGCTGAGTCAGTTTGTGTGTTTATGGCGTGTCTTAAGAAGGGTGCGCATAAGTAACAAGGATGGTTGAATGACTGATAAAGTACTCACTACTCTTTTGTTTTTCCAGCTGAATATCCTGGTTGATACAGGAAGCAGTAACTTTGCTGTGGCTGCAGCAGCACATCCCTTCATCACACACTTCTTCAACACAGCACTGTGAGTCAGGCTCGCATATTTGCTCTGTGGAATATCTCTTTCTATTGGGTCAATGAGAAGGCTAGCATTATATTTGGTGGCCTCATAATATTAGAAAATGCCTTAATTAAATAAGTGTTTCACATCAATCTCATAATTTATACTACAATCTGATCATGTTTTATGTTTGTTTATAATTGGCTCAGGCATTCGTTTGATAAGATTTCCTTTGTCCAAGACTGCTGGTTAATCTCCCTGACTGTCCCTGTGTTCAGCTCCAGTACGTACAAGTCCACTGGCAGGGGCGTGGCCGTCAAGTACACCCAGGGCAACTGGGAGGGCGAGCTGGGCACCGACCTCGTCCTCATACCCAGCATCGCTGGCACCCTCACCATCAACATCGCCACCATCCTCTCGTCCGACGGATTCTTCCTCCCCGGGGTCAACTGGCAGGGCATCCTGGGTCTGGCCTACCCCCTGCTGGCTCGGGTAAATGGGGGGAGGGGTCCTCATGCCCTCTTGATATGAAGGATATCGCCATGTCTTTTTGATTTGGCACAGTGGTGTCTGTAAGCGTGGTGGGGGCGTGAAGAGCTGCTGAATGTTATCAAAGATCAAATCAACTCAACCGGAAAAGGTTCACACATGATACTGTTCAGAATGAAACTGTGATCTCATCATCACACAGAACCATGGGGCGTAATGTTGGTTAGGCTATTCTGAGCTTACACAATGTATGCCTTATGCAGATTTTGAGGTCAACAATTTTAAATCGTTGACATACAGTGACCACTCTGTACTGTGGATCTCAGCTTTGTTCAGGTTCAGATGATTTTCAGAATGTTTGTCATGCATCACATGCATATATCTGGCCCTTGACATATACACCATGTGAAGTCGAGGTATAGAGAGGGGGGGGGGGATCCTGTTTAGTCAGGGTGATAACTGATAAGACTTTCTCCTGTCATTCTCTGTGCTTACAGCTTCACTATTGACCAATAGGACAGCCAAGACGTTATACTATTTTACACTAAGTTAATTACCAGAGTGTTTTTGTTTATGTCTCGTTTCTCAGCCTGACTCCTCGGTGGAGCCCTTCTTTAACTCCGTGGTACGACAGACAGGCATCCCAGATGTGTTCTCCCTCCAGATGTGCGGAGCTGGGTTGTCAGCCAGCACCACTGCCGACCCCACGGGGGGAAGTCTTGTGAGTAGTCAGGAGGAGAAAGCTAAAGGCTATGAATGGGAGGAGTGAATGGTGGGGTGGGGGGGTGGGGACTTCCTTACAAAGGCTGGTTGTTGTAGTGTCAAAGAAGATGATTATTGAGGCTGTTCATCGCACACACAGTTGCTTGGCATAATATTTCTCCCGACGCCCAGACCAGATAAACCTTTCAAGGGTGGATTAGATTGAGCGGCATGGTGCTTCTTAGAAACATGATCGCTAGCAAGTCTCTGCGCCTCTCAATGCGTTTCCCCATTGGACACCCAATCTAGTTAGCGAGTGGCTAATTAAGCTAAGATAGCCCTTTGCCGAGGGCAGGTCTGTCGGTGTTATAAGAGCAGTCGTGGTCGAGCCGACCACGTGAGTGAGCGCAGCAGATGGGAGAGATAGTGGGGTGTAATCAGTATCTGCAAGGCATGCCATTGTAGTTTTATTACAGTATTCAGGCTATCATTGTATTCAGTAATTTGTAAAGTGAATGAAAACCCTGTTTTGTTTCAGGTCATGGGAGGGGTTGAACCAACATTGTTTTCGGGGTCCATGTGGTACACCCCTATAAAGGAAGAGTGGTACTATCAGGTGGAAGTATTGAAGCTGGAGGTTGGGGACCAGAATCTAAACCTGGACTGCAAAGAGGTATGAG
Source organism: Salmo salar (assembly GCF_965601325.2). Classification (NCBI taxonomy): domain Eukaryota; kingdom Metazoa; phylum Chordata; class Actinopteri; order Salmoniformes; family Salmonidae; genus Salmo; species Salmo salar. The sequence continues at coordinate 66,790,709 of NC_138310.1, read as the reverse complement.
ACAAACTGTCCACTGTTTTCTAAATTGCCCTTTCCTGGTCTAAATGGTTTGCAAAGTATTTCAATCTGCACAACACGTCAGGTTTGAGGAACAAAGCCTAACCGTGGCCATAAGACTAAGGCTGTTTCTAGTGAGCATTATTTCTGGATGAGCCTGTAGTGCAGGTCTGGAAAGAGGATATAAAGCAACAGTTAATAAAGCATGCCCGAGCTGAGATACAAGAATGTGCTAAATCTGTTTCTGAAGCATTCCAGGAACCAAGGTGGACATTTCAGCTTTTTGTTTGATCAAGGTCTTCTGAAATGAAATATGCAACTGAAAAAAATATTATGTTTTCCCCTTTCTTTATACATCTTCCTCTCTCTTCATTCTCTCTCCCTCTCCTTCTCCCAGTACAACAAGGATAAAGCCATAGTGGACAGTGGAACCACTCTTCTGCGGCTGCCTGTGAATGTGTTCAGTGCTGTGGTGGAGGCCATCTCAAGAACATCTCTGGTATGTCAGCCGCTATGCCCATGATCAAATGACAAAGAACTTCTAGGATAACCTGGTTGTCTGAGGACACTTCAGTAACTGTGTAGACTGAGGACACTGCAACTTATTTCCTTACCCCTATATGGCAACTTTGTTCTGGTCTACGGATCTGAGAGAAAATGAGTGGTTATCTATGTAAAAGTACACTTTTTTTCACAACTCAGAGTAGTTTTATTGGAGTCTTAACAATCCATCACTGTCTTTCTATGGTCCAGATCCAGGACTTCACCTCAGGGTTCTGGGGTGGCACTAAACTGGCCTGCTGGTTGAAGGGGGAGACGCCGTGGAGGTTCTTCCCCAAACTGTCCATCTACCTGAGAGCCACCAACACCAGCCAATCCTTCAAAATCTCCATCCTCCCTCAGGTGACACAACAAACGTCCCCCATGTTGCCTCCGTGTGTTTGTTGTTTGCTTACTCTAATCAACATCAGCCATCTTATGAGCTTTAGATCTGTTTGCCGACAGCTCTTTTGACATTAGTGTGGCTGCTCCCTGCAGCTGTATATCCAGCCAATCGCAGATGTGGACGGTACGCTGGACTGCTTCCGCTTCGGCATCTCGTCGTCAGCCAACGGCCTGGTGATAGGAGCAACCGTCATGGAGGGCTTCTACGTCATCTTCGACCGGGCAGAGAAGAGGGTAGGCTTCGCTGTCAGTAGATGTGCAGGTGAGTGCTGGAGTCTATTATTGGGTCTTAGAGACGGCCTTGGTGTTCCAATATAGTATGGTTATGGCTCTAGCATCAGAAAAAGGTTTTTTGGGGGGGCTAGTAAATGTTTATGCGCCTCGTCAAGTGCTCTTCGTATACCCGTCTCACATTCCACAGTACGTTAGCTATTATAACCCTGGTTCCTCTCTCCAGTGAACGGCGGGATAGCCGTGTCAGAGATCTCTGGGCCCTTCTCATCTGCAGACGTGGCATCTGACTGTGCAGCTGGAGGGCTGCTGAAGGAGCCCCTTCTCTGGGTCATCTCCTACGCCCTGGTGGCCGTCTGTGTCGTGGTGCTCCTCATCCTGCTCCTCCTCCTCGTCCTGCCCTGTCGTCACCGAGACCGGTCCGGCGAGATCACTGATGAATCCTCGCTGGTCCGCCACCGCATCAAATGACTGAGGCGGGCCTCGGGTGGGACGGCGACGGCCACCGGGAGTTCCAATTCTACTGAGGCAGGGAGAGGGGAGGGGTTGGGGCTGCAGTGACCAATAGGACTGTTCTCTGGACACATCATGGAGACTGCAGTTTGACCAGAGAACGCTTTTCTTAGTTTAGATGTTACCAGTTTTCTTTGCACTCCAGTTTCACAGCAACCTCTGAATTTAGACACATTATTAGACTGAAGGTTGGGTAGCAGAAAGGAATGCTATCTCTATGCCAGCCCAGTCTCTCCTTGCACATATTTCCTGCTGATTCCCCACTGCCTACAACATGGTAGTGAAGTGCACTGCTCTCACATGAGACAAGGTCCTAAGAACTCTTAAACAGCAATGTTTCTCTTTACTTTTCAGAAGCCTCAACTCAAAATAGCATATTGTAAATTACTCAAGTTTGTTGAATGTTCCCCATAGGTATCGTTACCATTCTTTCATTACAATTTTACTCTTTGCTGTGTGATGAAAGGTGGAACGTTTTGTAGGAAATGTCCTTTGTCAAGCTGTTTTATTAAGAGTTGGAGTTGACTAAATGTTTTCATTCAAAGTACAACCAGGAGGTCACAGACAATGGAAGATGATACACATAGGTTGATATACTTCCCTTGTCGTTTACAATGCTATCAAGTCACAGCCATCTCATATGGGAACAAGCATGGGTTTGCGACATTCTGTTTAACTGCAAAAAGTGATCAAAAGTGTCAAATTATGAATATCACTCCATCTGTATGAGTGAGAATGAAGCAATCTGTGTTACTAGGATTTTGTAATGATATTGTGTACTTAATATACATATTTGATATTTAAGTCAAAATGAATGATTGTATAATATTTCAAAACCTCACCATTAGTAGACATACAGAAACCTGATTTGTAAGGGCACATTTATATTGGAGTACTTCTATGTTAAATAATATTTTCTAAATTTTACATTACCCATGATTTCAATAGGGGAGATGTATTGGCCAAAAAAAGTATTGTACTGTATTTTCAAAAAGTTTAATAATTTTTTTGCAAAGGTGTTTAATTTAAATCTGCACCTGATTTTGTATCAAACTGTTCACGATTGTTTAAATGTATCAGTGCCAAAATTGTGATTGTATATAATTAAATTGATCAGATTAAAGTAAAGGCTCTCATTCCAGCGTGATAAAACGCCCGGCCTCTATTCCAACCTGGATAAAAACAATTCACCATTCACTTGAATATTATGAATAAAGAGTTACACAAGTAGAGAGCACCATGGTGCAGGTTCTTTTTCTCTAATCTTGTATTCAAGAGCAACTACCAAGACCACTCTTCAAGCATAGGGGAGACAGTACCTGTAGGGTAAAATCTCCCAGACAGATCTTTGTCAGGGTAGATGACCAAGGGTCGGAATGGGTAAAGGTAAAGTGTCCGAAAACCTAACTTCAAAGAGTAACTCGTTTGAACGCCCCTAGCAACACCCTAAGAAAGGCTATTTTATAAATGTAACACTTACTGTTATACTTGCCTTTCTTGCACTAACATTTGAGCTTGTATTTTCTTACTAGCAATGATTTTGCTGATAGCTGCTTAATTCAGAAAAGTTTATTTTTGCGGTTTTACTTAAGTTTAATGCACTGACTAAATTGTTCTGGATTAGAACGTCTGCTAAATTACCAAACTGTAATGTAAAATGGATACTTACAACACTGAGCTTTATACTGCCCTGCTGGACAGTCTTACCACATCACACCACTGACACTGCGAGCATCGCCACACGCACAGCTAGAGGACACTGGAGGGTGAGTATAAGGATGGTCGGAAGGGAACAAGTTTTATTCATCAAATTGAAGTGAATGACGTATGCCAAGGTCTTAGGGTAGATGCCGAATGATAAGAGGGGAAAAACAAGTACTTAAGTAGTATCCCAGCAACCAATAGAAGGAGCACACTGATGACAGTGGTCCCTATGTACTTGATGGATGAATTCTTCTACATTCTTCTTTAACATAATCAAAGACCTACTCATTCGTACTACTAAAAAGGCTTTAAACGCAAAACATTTGTTTCTCAATTACGATATTACATTAGTCTGACAGGAAAAGGGCAAAATGTATGCATGTAACAACTGTCAAAAAATGGAGGTAGCGCTATCAGGAGGTGCAGGGCCCAGTTCGTGTACAAACTGGGGTAGTTCCTCCGCAGAGGGGTTGAGTGGAGGGCCCCCCCTTACCCTCATGGAAACCCTCGTTAGGGGCGTAGGGACCTGACTCCTGGTACTGTGAAGAAGACATACAAGATTTAAAGGTCAAGTGAAATTAAAAATTTTGACCACTTCTGCTACAATGTAATAACTACATTTAACACACTAAAAAAGGCAATTAAACATATCAGAACAATTCAGGAACACCACAAAGATTTGACTCTTTAGGTAGAATTTCCAGTTTGTACGTGAATGTCCTATGCAGAAGACAGTGAGGAACTTACTGGATTAGTGGTAATTTTGTCTTAAGGAAACCTTAGGATAGACAATTATATTATATACTTTTTACAATTCTTGGAAGTCGATGAAACAAAACAATTCAGTCATTCTTAATGTCCACGGTGTAGGAAATAAGACACAGAAAACATCCAAAACTGCATAGGCACATTCTATAGGTAAGAACATTTTTATAAAAACACTTACTTGCAAGTCTACCTGTTGAGGTAAGTCTACATCTCCTTTGAGTCCATTCATTCAACACTACACTAAACAAACAGGTGTCAGGTCTGTATGAGTGGTGGCCCTACTAGCCACTCATGTGGAACTTTACCGCCCCCATTTAAAACACCTCAGATTGACTGGAGGGAGTAAGCTCTCAATTTGTCTCTCGTACAAGAGCCTTTCCATTTGTGTTGTACTGTAGTTTTGAATAAGCCCTCCAAGAAATATATGAACAAAAATCAATTATCTTTATCTAACATCAGCTATTTATTATCCTATGATACAATGAACCTATACTAGTACAAAATTCTCTTAAAAAAGAATCAAATAGATTATATATCAGACATTTGATGAAAATAATTCTGAGCAACACAAGAAAACTACTCATATAAACGTTGCATTAGAAACCTAATAATTGATTACAGTCTGGTTGAGAGAATGCTAAGACCGTGCAAAGCTGTCAAAAGGGTGGCTACTTTGAAGAAACTCAAATATATTTTGATTTGTTTAAAACTTTTGGTTACTATATGATTCCATATGTGTTATTACATAGTTTTGATGTCTTCACTATTATTCTACAATGTAGAAAATAGTAAAAATAAAGAAAAACCCTTGAATGAGTAGGTGTGTCCAAACATTTGACTGGTACTGTACATCAGAGGAATAGCCAAATGTTTAAGAAAATATTTGTTGTAGGTATAGTAATGATTGTATTGTGGAGAGCAGAGTAGGGGCGGCAGGTATACCATGTGACATGGTGTATACATACATTACAGTGCAAATTCTATGCAAAATGGCTGCAAAACATCCTATTGCATAACAAAAATCCCCTTATGTCAGGTGATAAATTAGTGAGGGATCCACAGATGATCAAACCCATTCTCTACCTTGATCTCCATCATAGGAATGACGACATCATATAGGTTCTTTATCGGCATAATGGGCAGGTCAAAGGGGAGGGCTTATACAGAGGAACACAAGGGACAGTAACTTCATACACCAGTAAAAGCCCAAAAGTCATTTATGAAGGTGGTTGTGTTTTTTTAAATTTAACCCTTATTTTACTACATAACTTGACTGAGAACACATTCTCATTTACAGCAACGACCTGGGGAATAGTTACATGGGAAAGGAGTGGGGATGAATGAGCCAATTGGAAGCAGGGGATGATTAGGTGGCCATGATGGTATGAGAACCAGATTGGGAATTTAGCCAGGACACCAGGGTTAACACCCCTACTCTTACATTCCATGGGATCTTTTAGTGACCACAGAGAGTCAGGAAAACCAGCACACTACACAGGCTAATGTCCCCAATCACTGCCCTGGGATCTTTTTTTAGACCAGAGGAAAGAGTGTCAGGCAGATAAACTCTATAGTTCACAGGTGCATTTATGTTTTTGGCTTCTGTTGCCTATTGAAACATATTAGTCTCACCTCATTGAGAACATCATGGAAACCCACATCCTCTGCCACTTTAGCAGACATGTTTGATCTCCGTGCAGGCAGCCTGCTGGTTCACGAGAGGCAGAAACTAATAGGATGGGATCCTCTTCACACCTCCCTGAAGCACTAATAGTAAAACAAACTGTAGTTTCTCTCATCTAAATGGGAAGACACATTAATGCTGGGAAGACACATTAATGCTGGGCAGCCTGGGATCCAAACTGATTGTGAAGAGAGATTTCAGTTTGGAATGGAGCCCAGACTAAACAAAAGGTGTAACAAACAATCTTGTATCAATGTAGTGAGTATTGGGTGATGTTAGTTAGTGTGATCAGTAACTTACCCTCATGTCATTGTCTGTCTTGATGTCAGCGTTCTCCAACCACAGTGAGGCCAGGCAGAACACCCAGTTGTCGTGCTCCTCACCCTGCTCCAGACACTGGATGTAGTTCTCTACAGGAAGTTCCTTCTATAAACCTGCAGGTTGGACAGAGCCCTCTTTTCCAGCTTAAACTCCCACTGCACCTTCTGTGTATACATGGGGAGAGGGAGTTGCAATATCACACACACAGTAGATATTGAGCAGAGAGGACAGTGGAAAATAAAATCTTCACAAAGCCCGGAGGAGGCCACATCTCTCTCATCACCTGTCACCCATACTCAGAAGGCATAGCACATGAGAGAAAAAGAAGAGCAGCGAAAAGAGGGGAATGCGAAAAGAGAGAAAGAAAGAGGAGTCCGAGAGAAAGGAGAGAACAGGGAACAGTGTAATACCTACTTTGAGCAAATTATTCTGAGAGTACTGGCCATGTGATACAACCATCTTACCTGCTGTGAGATGGCAAGTTGGTTGGTCACCTGGGCAGTGAGTACCAACAATGACCTGTAGGTGGCAGTCCAGTGTCGTCACAGAACTACACGGCCGTGGGACACAGAGGTCAGTAGGTCACAACAGGGAGAAACTACGGCTCGACAACTTGTCCAACTGGGCCGACATGACAAAACAAGAACAGGTAGAAAAACAATTAACTATTAGAGAGCAAAAATGACGAGTCTCTCCATCGGATGTGTGAGAGAGCAGCATATTGTGTGTGTGTGTGTGTGTGTTAACCCCTAACCTGCGGTTGATAAGTGTGTCGATAATGTCTCAGAGGACGAAGGCCCAGGCTCCCCCAGGCCGTCCTTGACCTCCCTGAGCAGCAGACTGACAAGCATGTGGTACATCAGCAGGATGGTGCCTCTCGTAGGCATTGATCGTCTCACATGCCTTCTGACACACCGCCAGCAGGATCCTCTAGATGGAGATCTAGAATCAAAACAGAATCCGGATTCCTTTCCAGATTAAATGTGTGTGTGTTTTTTTTTTTTAACTGGGCCCAGGAAACCACTCAACTTTGTAAAGCCAAATTCTGTTCCATTGTGTTAGAAGAACATTCTACAGCAATTGCAACACAATTATGAGACAGGGACAGCATTTTACCAGTGTCTTGGATAAAATGGCCACCAGGGACTTGTGACTGGCACTGTGACATTTGCTGAGGTAGTCCAGTGTGGCTATGTTAATATTGGAGCTGAAGGAGGGTGGGTTTGGGGCTGGGTCCAGTTCCCTAGAGAGAACATGGAACATATCATCACAGACAATGAAAGGTTGTGAATGCAAGTAAGTGTGGTTGTGGAGTGGTAAGGAGTGATGTGTAATGAACATTACCCTAAGCACCTCCTCAGGTCCCCTCTGCCCCCCTTAGTAGCAGCCTCATCATACAGGGTCATCAACAGCTCCACCACTATGTCCGCCAGGTTACTGTGAATCAGGCTGTCGATTTGCTGTGGAAAGTCCAACAGTGATACAGAAAGTTAGGTCTGTCAGAGAGACAGACATTAAGACTGCTTTTACAGCTTCTACTGCAGGTTCACTTGGCTGCTGCTGGTTGTAGTTAGCACACCCTGAAAGGGTTGGCATACAAGGCACCAGGGTTGGGGACAATTCCATTTCAATTCAGCCAATTAAGTGAAAAGGACTGGATCCCAATCCTAGTTTATACAGGGCATTCGGAAAGTATTCAGACCCCATTACTTTTCCTACATTTTGTTACGTTACAGCCTTATTCTAAAATGTATTAGTGTTTTCATCTCATCAATCTACACACAATACCCCATAATGATAAAGCAACATTTTTGCAAATGTATTAAAAATATAAAACTGAAATATGACATTTACATAAGCATTCAGAACCTTTACTCAGTACTTCGTTGAAGCACCTTTGGCAGCAATTACAGCATCGAGTCTTCTTGGGTATGACGCTAAAATCTTGGCACACCTGTATTTGGGCGGCAGGTAGCCTAGTGGTTCGAGCGTTGGTGACCAAAAGGTTGCAAGATTGAATCCCCGAGCTGACAAGGTAAAAGTGTTGTTCTGCCCCTGAACTTGGCAATTAGCCCACTGTTCCTAGGCCGTCATTGAAAATAAGAATTTGTACTTAACTGACCTGCCTAGTTAAATAAAGGTAAAATAAAAATGGGATCTTCTCCCAGTTTTCTCTGCAGATCCTCAAGCTCTTTCAGATTGGATGGGGAGCGTCGCTGCACAGCCATTTCCAGGTCTCTCCAAAGATGTTAGATTGGGTTCAAGTCCAGGCTCTGGCTGGGCCACTCAAGGACATTCAGAGACTTGTCCCGAAGCCACTCCTGCTTTGTCTTGGCTGTGCGCTTAAGGTCATTGTCCTGTTGGAAGGGGAACCGTTGCCCCAGTCTGAGGTCCTGAATGCTCTGGAGCAGGTTTTTTTCAAGGATCTCTGTACTTTGCTCCATTCATCTTTCCATCACTCCTGACTAGTCTCCCAGTCCCTGCCACTGAAAAACATCCCCACAGAAGGATGCTGCTACCATCATGTTTTTTCCCCCTCACCTTTATTTAACCAGGTAAGCTAGTTGAGAACAAGTTCTCATTTACAACTGCGACCTGGCCAAGATAAAGCAAAGCGACACAACAACAATACAGAGTTACACATGGAATAAACAAGCGTACAGTCAATAACACAATAGAAAAAAAGTCTATATACAGTGTGTGCAAATGGTGTGAGGGGGTAAGGCAATCAATAGGCCATAATAGCGAAGTAATTACAGTTTAGCAAATTAACACTGGAGTGATAAATAGCAAATGATGATGTGCAAGTAGAAATACTGGTGTGCAAAAGAGTAGAAAAGTGAATAAAAACAATATTTACATTTACATTTAAGTCATTTAGCAGACGCTCTTATCCAGAGCGACTTACAAATTGGTGCATTCACCTTATGATATCCAGTGGAACAACCACTTTACAATAGTGCATCTAAATCTTTTAAGGGGGGGGGGGGGGGGTTAGAAGGATTACTTTATCCTATCCTAGGTATTCCTTAAAGAGGTGGGGTTTCAGGTGTCTCCGGAAGTTGGTGATTGACTCCGCTGTCCTGGCGTCGTGAGGGAGCTTGTTCCACCATTGGGGTGCCAGAGCAGCGAACAGTTTTGACTGGGCTGAGCGGGAACTGTGCTTCCTCAGAGGTAGGGGGGCCAGCAGGCCAGAGGTGGATGAACGCAGTGCCCTTGTTTGGGTGTAGGGCTTGATCAGAGCCTGAAGGTATGGAGGTGCCGTTCCCTTCACAGCTCCGTAGGCAATCACCATGGTCTTGTAGCGGATGCGAGCTTCAACTGGAAGCCAGTGGAGAGAGCGGAGGAGCGGGGTGACGTGAGAGAACTTGGGAAGGTTGAACACCAGATGGGCTGCGGCGTTCTGGATGAGTTGTAGGGGTTTAATGGCACAGGCAGGGAGCCCAGCCAACAGCGAGTTGCAGTAATCTAGACGGGAGATGACAAGTGCCTGGATTAGGACCTGCGCCGCTTCCTGTGAGAGGCAGGGTCGTACTCTGCGAATGTTGTAGAGCATGAACCTACAGGATCGGGTCACCGCCTTGATGTTAGTGGAGAACGACAGGGTGTTGTCCAGGATCACGCCAAGGTTCTTAGCACTCTGGGAGGAGGACACAAGGGAGTTGTCAACCGTGATGGCGAGATCATGGAACGGGCAGTCCTTCCCCGGGAGGAAGAGCAGCTCCGTCTTGCCGAGGTTCAGCTTGAGGTGGTGATCCGTCATCCACACTGATATGTCTGACAGACATGCAGAGATGCGATTCGCCGCCTGGTTATCAGAAGGGGGAAAGGAGAAGATTAATTGTGTGTCGTCTGCATAGCAATGATAGGAGAGACCATGTGAGGATATGACAGAGCCAAGTGACTTGGTGTATAGCGAGAATAGGAGAGGGCCTAGAACAGAGCCCTGGGGGACACCAGTGGTGAGAGCGCATGGTGCGGAGACAGATTCTCGCCACGCCACCTGGTAGGAGCGACCTGTCAGGTAGGACGCAATCCAAGCATGGGCCGCGCCGGAGATGCCCAACTCGGACAGGGTGGAGAGGAGGATCTGATGGTTCACAGTATCAAAGGCAGCAGATAGGTCTAGAAGGATGAGAGCAGAGGAGAGAGAGTTAGCTTTAGCAGTGCGGAGAGCCTCCGTGACACAGAGAAGAGCAGTCTCAGTTGAATGCCCAGTCTTGAAACCTGACTGATTAGGATCAAGAAGGTCATTCTGAGAGAGATAGCAGGAGAGCTGGCCAAGGACGGCACGTTCAAGAATTTTGGAGAGAAAAGAAAGAAGGGATACTGGTCTGTAGTTGTTGACATCTGAGGGATCGAGTGTAGGTTTTTTCAGAAGGGGTGCAACTCTCGCTCTCTTGAAGACGGAAGGGACGTAGCCAGCGGTCAAGGATGAGTTGATGAGCGAGGTGAGGTAGGGGAGAAGGTCTCCGGAAATGGTCTGGAGAAGAGAAGAGGGGATAGGGTCAAGTGGGCAGGTTGTTGGGCGGTCGGCCGTCACAAGACGTGAGATTTCATCTGGAGAGAGAGGGGAGAAAGAGGTCAAAGCACAGGGTAGGGCAGTGTGAGCAGGACCAGCGGTGTCGTTTGACTTAGCAAACGAGGATCGGATATCGTCAACCTTCTTTTCAAAATGGTAGACGAAGTCATCCGCAGAGAGGGAGGAGGGGGGGGGGAGGGGGAGGAGGATTCAGGAGGGAGGAGAAGGTAGCAAAGAGCTTCCTAGGGTTAGAGGCAGATGCTTTGAATTTAGAGTGGTAGAAAGTGGCTTTAGCAGCAGAGACAGAAGAGGAGAATGTAGAGAGGAGGGAGTGAAAGGATGCCAGGTCCGCAGGGAGGCAAGTTTTCCTCCATTTCCGCTCGGCTGCCCGGAGCCCTGTTCTGTGAGCTCGTAATATGGGAATGAGGTAGGTAGATTGGGTGGGCTATTTACAGATGGGCTATGTACAGTACAGCGATCAGTTAGCTGATGTTTAAAGTTAATGAGGGAAATATAAGTCTGCAGCTGGAACGATTTTTGCAATTCGTTCCAGTCATTGGCAGCAGAAAACTGGAAGGAAAGGCAGCCAAAGAGGTGTTGGCTTTGGGGATGACCAGTGAGATATACCTGCTGGAGCGCGTGCTATGGGTGGGTGTTGTTATCGTGACCAGTGAGCTGAGATAAGGCGGAGCTTTACCTAGCAAAGACTTATAGATGACCTGGAGCCAGTGGGTCTGGTGACGAATATGTAACGAGGGCCAGCCGACGAGAGCATACAGGTTGCAGTGGTGGGTGGTATAAGGGGCTTTGGTGAGAAAACGGATGGCACTGTGATAGACTGCATCCAGTTTGCTGAGTAGAGTATTGGAAGCTATTTTGTAAATGACATCGCCGAAGTTGAGGATCGGTAGGATAGTCAGTTTTACGAGGGTATGTTTGGTGGCGTGAGTGAAGGAGGCTTTGTTGCGAAATAGGAAGCCGATTCTAGATTTAATTGTGGATTGGAGATGTTTAATATGAGTCTGGAAGGAGAGTTTACAGTCTAGCCAGACACCTAGGTATTTGTAGTTGTCCACATATTCTAAGTATGAACCGTCCAGAGTAGTGATGCTAGTCGGGCGGGCGGGTGCGGGCAGCGAACGGTTGAAAAGCATGCATTTGGTTTTACTAGCATTTAAGAGCAGTTGGAAGGAGTGTTGGGATGGTGCCAGGTTTCCTCCAGACGTGACAGTTGGCATTCAGGCCAAAGAGTTCAATCTTGGTTTCATCAGACCAGAGAATCTTGTTTCTCATGGTCTGAGAGTCCTTTAGGTGTCTTTTAGCAAACTCCAAGCGGGCTGTCATGTGCCTTGTACTGAGGAGTGGCTTCCGTCTGGCCACTCGGCCATAATGGCCTGATTGGTGGAATGCTGCAGAAATGGTTGTCCTTCTGGGAGGTTCTCCCATCTCCACAGAGGAACTCTGGAGCTCTGTCAGAGTGACCATCGGGTTCTTGGTCACCTCTCTGACCAAGGCCCTTCTCCCCCGATTGCTCAGTTTGACTGGGCGGCCAGCGCTAGAAAGAGTATTGTGGTGGTTCCAAACTTCTCCATCATTCATAAATGGAAGGCCACACTGTTCTTGGGGACATTCAATGCTGCAGATTTTTTTTTTTTTACCCTTCCCCAGATCTGTGCCTCGACACAATCCTGTCTCAGAGCTCTACGGACAATTCCTTCGACCTCATGGCTTGGTTTTTGGTCTGGAGGCGAAAGAAACGCACGCCTGTTTAGGCAAGGTGCTGGCTAGCAGTGCAAAACAGAAAGCCACGCACTCTAGGTGCTCAGATGCAATAATTCACTTACCCAATAACCAACGTTTCGACAGACAAGCTGTGTTCATCAAGCTATAATGACAAACACTCTGAGTCACTAGTTTATATAGTTTCAAAAGACACACACAGGTGTCTGTAATCATGGCCGGGTGTGGCATGATATCATATATGCACTGTCAACTGTGGGACCTTATACAGTGGGGGAAAAAAGTATTTGATCCCCTGCTGATTTTGTACATTTGCCCACTTACAAAGAAATTATCAGTCTATAATTTTAATTGTAGGTTTATTTGAACAGTGAGAGAAGGAATAACAACAACAAAAATCCAGAAAAACGCATGTCAAAAATGTTATAAAATGATTTGCATTTTATTGAGGGAAATAAGTATTTGACCCCTCTGCAAAACATGACTTAGTACTTGGTGGCAAAACCCTTGTTGGCAATCACAGAGGTCAGACGTTTCTTGTAGTTGGCCACCAGGTTTGCACACATCTCAGGAGGGATTTTGTCCCACTCCTCTTTGCAGATCTTCTCCAAGTCATTAAGGTTTCGAGGCTGACGTTTGGCAACTCGAACTTTCAGCTCCCTCCACAGATTGTCTATGGGATTAAGGTCTGGAGACTGGCTAGGCCACTCCAGGACCTTAATGTGCTTCTTCTTGAGCCACTCCTTTGTTGCCTTGGCCATGTGTTTTGGGTCATTGTCATGCTGGAATACCCATCCACGACCCATTTTCAATGCCCTGGCTGAGGGAAGGAGGTTCTCACCCAACATTTGACGGTACATGGCCCCGTCTATCGTCCCTTTGATGCGGTGAAGTTGTCCTGTCCCCTTAGCAGAAAAACACCCCCAAAACATAATGTTTCCACCTCCATGTTTGACAATGGAGATGGTGTTCTTGGGGTCATAGGCAGCATTCCTCCTCCTCCAAACACGGCGAGTTGAGTTGATGCCAAAGAGCTCCATTTTGGTCTCATCTAACCACAACACTTTCACCAGTTGTCCTCTGAATCATTCAGATGTTCATTGGCAAACTTCAGACAGGCATGTATATGTATTTTTGAGCAGGGGGACCTTGCGGGCGCTGCAGGATTTCAGTCCTTCACAACGTAGGTCTACAATCTTGTCCCTGACATCCTTGGAGAGCTCTTTGGTCTTGGCCATGGTGGAGAGTTTGGAATCTGATTGATTGATTGCTTCTGTGGACAGGTGTCTTTTATACAGGTAACAAGCTGTGGTTAGGAGCACTCACTTTAAGAGTGTGCTCCTAATCTCAGCTCGTTACCTGTATAAAAGACACCTGGGAGCCAGAAATCTTTCTCATTGAGAGGGGGTCAAATACTTATTTCCCTCATTAAAATGCAAATCAATTTATAACATTTTTGACATGCGTTTTTCTGGCTATTTTTGTTGTTATTCTGTCTCTCACTGTTCAAATAAACCTACCATTAAAATTATAGACTGATCCTTTCTTTGTCAGTGGGCAAACATACAAAATCAGCAGGGGATCAAATACTTTTTTCCCCCACTGTATATACAGGTGTGTGCCTTTCCAAATCATGTCCAATCAATTGAATTTACCACAGGTGGACTCTAATGAAGTTGTAGAAACCTCTCAAAGATGATCAATGGAAGCAAGATTGACCTGAGCTCAATTTCGAGCCTCATAGCAAAGAGTCTGGATTACTCATGTAAATAAGGTATTTATGTTTTTTATTTTAAATAAATTTGCAAATGTATTTCTAAAAACCTGTTTATGCTTTGTCATTATGGGGTATTGTGTGTAGATTGATTAGGAATATTTATTGTGTAGATTTATTATAATAAGGCTGTAACGTAACAAAATGTGGAGAAAGTGAAGGGGTCTGAATACTTTCCGAATGCACTGTACATGATAACATCCTTCAGAGTTTCAAGCACATCCAGCTGCAGGCACAGAGACTCCCAGCATCTCTTCCTCACCGGTTTTCCCAGGCAGTTGTAGTCCTTGAGGAGGTCATAGACCCTGTGGGCCTTCTCTCGCTGCTGGGCCACTTGGGTGTCCTGGCCCGACAGGACAAAGTAGGGCAGGATGTTCACCATGATCTTACGGAAGCAGTTGGCCAGCAGCTTCTTCCAGTCATTACCCAGGTGGGTGCCAATGGACTTCACCTGCTCAAAGTCATCCAGGAAGACCAGGTGTGGGATAAGGACCTGATAGGAGGAGCTGGGAGAAAATAAAGAAACAATGAATAAATCAATCTTACGTAGATGCACCATTCCTTCCTTCCTTAAGGTGATCTGACATGATTGAATAGGAGAAAGCAATATGGTAGAAACTCTGCTTTTACCTCAATTCACTCCAATTCTGTCAGATCAGTAAATTCACTAAAAGTAATTTTATTGACATACAACTTATGGGATAAAGTATAATGTAAACTAAGCATGTGCAACTAGCTGTAGAAGAGAGTGGCGTGATTGAGCAGAGTGTAGGGGAAGGACTCCAGGGTATAGCCAGGCTAGCCCAGCCACTCTGCCACCAGGTAATCCAGGTGAGAGCTGACAAACCCCTCCAGTCTCCTGTAGCCCAGAACTCTGGACACACTGCCCAGGATCTACATGGGGTGAGGGACAAACCAGATTAACATTCAGTCTGTCAATATCATAGCATACTGATAGTAGTAAGACAGATGCTGCATGTAGTGACGGTGGAAAGGCTGAGTTATCCACCTACACTATAAAGTGCTTTCAGTTTAAGAAACATTAATGCAATACATCATTTATGAGACTGTAAATACGTGTAGCCAAATGATTTGCCCTCAGCTTTTTGATGAGCGGCTCCTCTATGTTGTTCTCCTTGTAGGACTGGAAGAGGGCGAAGAGGGACTGTTTCTCACAGACGGGGCTGCAGCACAGCACCACCGACACATTCTTCAGCAGCGTGGCCTTGCGGTTAAATGTCTCGTCCTCAGGTATTCAGGAGAGCTGCTCTTCTGTGACACGCCAGGGAGAGCAGGGGGATAGTGAGATGGACTGGCCATAAAAATGTCTGTCAGAGTAACATGTGAAACACAGGTTTACCTGGAGCCTCATCCCTTCTTAGGCTTTCAGGTAGACGTTCTCAAAGGCTGTCTGCTGGCATTTCAGAGGAAGTATCTTTCTCTTCTCCAAGCTGTCCGATGTCATCTCCAAGAACAGCCTATGGATGGAAGAGAGCATGCATGGTAGACATGTTAAACATGTAAATATTAACTTTTTAACTTCAGAGACATTAGCCTCTGATGGCACTAAGGCTGGTGAGAGTGTTCCATTGGTGAAATGGCTGAGGACACCATCACTCCCTTCACTTTCACCATGGAGTCAAAGGGCATCTCGTCGAAACTGAACTGCAGGTACATGCTCTCAATCTCGCTCAGGACATCTTTCGCTTTCACTTGAGTTTGGTTTTGAGTCACAGCACTTTAAGCTGAGGGAAAGATTGAAGGTGGCATGAAATCTATGGAGTGGCGCAGTGGTCTAAGACACTGCAGCTCAGTGCAAAATGCGTCACAGCAATACCTGGTTCGAATCCAGGCTGCATCACATCCAGCCGTGATTGGGAGTCCCGTAGGGCGGCGCACAATTGGACCAACATCGTCCGGGGTAGGCCGTCATTGTAAATAAGAATTTGTTCTTAACTGACTTGCCAAGTTAAATAAAAAAATGTTGACACTAACCAGGTTTTCATCCAAACTTTTTATGCGAGTAAAGTACATGACAGAAAGTGTCACGACTGGCCTGATGGAAATAGCAAATTTGTCAGTCAAAACTTTAATTATGCGAGAAAGGTGGGATGTTTTTCTGTCAGTAAAATTAATTATGCGAGAAATGGCAGTGGAAACACCTTTATGCGCCAGTATTGATATAATAACCTTCATATCGTAGTAAACTTGGAGTCATGTGAGGAAATGTTGTGTGGTCCTCCCACTACAACTAGGGAAAGCATGCAGTTTATTAGGCCACAGATTAAATAAATGATGATGAACTTCACAGGGTGGTCAAACAGTGAGAATGCAAAGCGATGATGGATTTAATCAATGTTGTCAATAAAATAGTAGCCTGGCTACACCTCAGTCACCTAATAGTGGGATTTGGGTGTTAGGTTCTAAATAAACAGAGTAAAAACTAACGGACAACTAGGAAAAGCTCAAACCAAGTTTAATCACCCAATAGGTCAGACAGCTAAACAGACAAAGACATGTTCCCACCAGCAAAAGTATATATACCCCATTTTAGGTAGAGTCTCCTCCTTTTCTCTAAACATTACATCTTTATTGCTAGGCAGGAAATTAAGATGTGGGTAATAAACTGTTCCTTCTCCCTTAATGTGACCTGACTTGACCTCGGCCCCCATTCCTCACTAATCCACAGCTATCCACCCTTATCAGTGACCGCAACCATGTGATTGCCTTTCCCTTATTCAATAACATTCCAAGCCCCTGGCTCATATCCAAACTTAATTGACCCCACCATATACATTCCTCCTAGAGATAACCATTAACTTCTGGTGTAGCAAGTATTTCAAATTACAACCCAACAACTGAAAGCAGACTGTGGCCCTTCTTTCCATAGGATAGCTGATGTCTAAAAATAACATGTTCTGCATTCCCCTCTCTCCCTCAGTACCATGAACAAGGATATTTCATAGTTCAAGTTTAGAATTAAAAACCCATCCGGGTAATAAACTGTGTAGGAAGACATACTACCTGAAGACTGCATCCCAGGCGAGCTGCTTGGAGCCTTTCGATGCTCTAGTTCCCGAATGTGGTGCAGCTCCTCCACTGTGTCAGGAGATCAGATGAGCCGTCTGAAGCTATAAGCCTCTTTCTGTATACAAGAACATAATGTTTTGTGCACAGATGCAAAAGCCACCACCAGTAATAACAATCATCAAAACAAACTCCAATGACAAAACGGATATCAGCTTATATATGTAACGTCGTGGAAGTAACTTGAAATGAGCTAAAAACTGAACGTGGACACTCCCCATTGAAACACAATTTCCCAAAATGCACATCTTCCAAATATGATGGAAATTCCGGGTTACGTGTGCTCGACTTCCCCGCCTTTTCACGTATCGTAGGATGTTGCGTACAAAACACCCTGGATGTTTTGACCAAATGTAACGTTACTTTCTTTATTCGCGATTAATTTATTCTTACTTGATTTTACAGATAATGTAACTTGTACTTGTTGCAGTAATGTTGCTTCCGTCTGACATAGCGCGGCTCGTTTTAGGTAAGTCTGAACTGGGTCCTGTTTGTATTGCTAGCTAACCTAAAGCTACCTAACTAACGTTATCTGCAATATCCTGCTGGTGATATTGCATCCAGGGCTGCACTGTAGTAAGCCAACATCAATATGATTTTGACTTCCTCTTACTGTGGCAAGCTAAGCCTCCAATTCTGCTACTCTTGTACACTGTTTTTTTTACAGGATACATGCAACAAGAGGGACTGTGTTCTACAAGCCAGGCATTCATTCGTGAAAGCCCCAATTTGAAGGAGTACGCAGAACACAGCTCAGATGATGCAACTATTCCTGCTTGTGTTTTTGTAAGTTTCTTAGTTCATACTGTATATAGCTGTGTTCAACTCTGACTGTAATGACTATATAGTTACAGTGAGTTCGTTAGTGGATTAACGTTACTTAGCTAGGTAGCTAATTCATGTGTACTCCCATTGCAGTCCCTCTTTGGAAAAAACCTGACAACTATTTTGAATGAGTATGTTGCTGTCAAAGCTAAAGGTAAGCGTAACCTCTGACCTCTACCACTTTCAGTAAATGAGTACAGGACTTTAACGTTTATATTTTATTCTTGGTTGTCACACTTCCCTGCAATTTCTCCTTAGAGACGATTGAAGAGACTCAGATACCTGTCATGATGACATCATTGTGGAAAAAGCTTGATTTCACACTCAATCAAATCAAGTAAGGACCTATTTTTATCTATAAAACGGCAAAGAAAAACTTGCCAACAGATTGCTGTTTGATGGTGTCACTTTCTGACATCTTCAATTCTACTTATTTCTTTTATTAGGTCGATGCAGAACTCCCCAGCTATTATCCAGAATCAAAGACGTAAGTGCTTTATTAAATATTCTTGCACATTAAATCATTATGATCTTAGTACTACCTCTGAACTTGGATTTCTTCATTGCCTCTTTGTAATGTTGTGGCTCAAGCCGTCAGGCAGAGTGCTGAACTCCATGGCTGTATGACAGAGGTCCCTAATTACATTCAGCCGTGGGCAGTTTGTTTTCCATGGGCGAGGGGCCGACCTGGAACATAGTGTAAATCATTTGGAGTGGCTGTGGTTTCTGGATTCAGACTTGCTGTTGCAAAAAATACGAAGATTTCTGCGCATGCAGGATCTACTAGCCTATCTCCTTTCAGTTGCTGCTCAGTCGCTTGTGACGCTGCCACTTGTTCACAAAACAGCAGTCAATAGCGATTTAATGTAATTTTTTCATCCTCATTGCAAACATTGTCTAAACAGTAGGCAGACTGCTGGCTATATGGCAGCATAACTATAAAGATTACATCACACAAAATGCAAATTGTTTTGTACACTGCAAATTGACCGCAAGAATCCCAAACAGAGTATTTGATCAAAATCATTTTAAACCTTCATTACATTGGTATACGATCACATATTCCTCTCTGTTTATGCGTAGGAATACTAATTTCCAGGTGATTTTACAATATTTTGTATGTCAAAGCGATTTGACATAAATTCACCCACGGGCTGTCTATTGGAGAAACCTGCTGTATGATATGATTCATAAGCATATTTCCTCTGCAGTCCGCACACGTAATGGGATCGTGAACATAAGGGGGCGACAGAGAGTCTTATCATCAACTCAGTCCCCCAGCTCTGGGTTTCTGTCATCGTCGGCCCCCACGTCGACCCAGGGCATCGCCACCCCAGTCTGCTACAGCTCCCAGCAGACCAGACCCTCCCCCATCTGCAGCATACAGCCCCAGATCCAAGATGGAGGACGTCTGCTCATCAATGTGAACCGTAAGTAAACTCATCCATGAGCAGCAGTGTACTGGGGAAGGTTGTTACAGTAGGTGTCTATCACATCTCATTTTAACTGGCAATTGCGGTCATCATTATGGACATTAATACCAACTTATAGGAAAGATTGTCAAAGCTTCATTGAATAATGGACACTTGCTTTTTATTACAGGGGAGTCACCGTTGCAAATAACAGTTCCAGACAACCGGTTAACCCCAGGACCATTATCCCCAGGGCGTCGGAAATGGTAAGATAGTCATTCTCATCTATTTGTTTACTTCTTTGTAAGTTCTTCTTACCCATGTGTAGATTGTAGGGATGTACCAATTCAAATTTCCCCCGATTTAAAAAAAAAAAAAAAAAAAAAAAAAAAAAAAACATGTTTATAGATTCAAGTGCATCGGACTGTGGACCCCAAACCGATCCAAATGTAGCATGCATCGGTCAGAAAATTGATTCAATCGGCGCTTCACTAAAATGTTTTGCTCATATTACGTTATTTTTCTACCTCTCATCTTTGGTGACAACTGATGCTTCAGTATCGAACTGCATGTGCCTTCAGAAAGTAAGTAGTCGTACCACTTGACTTATTCCACATTTTGTAGTTAAAAATGGAATTCAAAATGGAAATAGATTTTTTTTCTCACCCATCTACAGGCAATACACCATAATGACCAAGTGGAGAAAAAAATGACATTTTTGTACATTTTGTGAAAAATGAAATACAGAAATATATAATTTACCTAAGTATTCACACCCCTGAGTCAATAGTTTGTAGAAGCACCTTTGGCGGCAATTACACCTTTGAGTCGTCTTGGGTAGGTCTGTATCAGCTTTGCCCATCTGGATTTGGGAATTTTCTCCCATTCTTCCTTGTAGATTTTCTCAAGCTCTGTTAAATTAGATGGGGAGTGGTGGTGAACAGCAATCTTCAAGTCTTTCCACAGGTTTTCAATGGGATTCATGTCTGGGCTTTGGCTGGGCCACTCAAGGACTTAAACATCCTTGTTCTGTAGCCATTCCAGTGTTGCTTCAAATCAAATCAAATGTATTTATATAGCCCTTCGTACATCAGCTGATATCTCAAAGTTCTGTACAGAAACCCAGCCTAAAACCCCAAACAGCAAGCAATGCATGTGAAAGAAGCACGGTGGCTAGGAAAAACTCCCTAGGAAAAACTCCCTAGAAAGGCCAAAAACCTAGGAAGAAACCTAGAGAGGAACCAGGCTATGAGGGGTGGCCAGTCCTCTTCTGGCTGTGCAGGGTGGATATTATAACAGAACATGGTCAAGATGTTAAAATGTTCATAAATGACCAGCATGGTCAAATAATAATAATCATAGTAGTTGTCGAGGGTGCAACAAGCACGTCCGGTGAACAGGTCAGGGTTCCATAGCCGCAGGCAGAACAGTTGAAACTGGAGGAGCAGCACGGCCAGGTGGACTGGGGACAGCAAGGAGTCATCATACCAGGTAGTCCTGAGGCATGGTCCTAGGGCTCAGGTCCTCCGAGAGAAAGACAGAAAGAGAGAATTAGAGAGAGCATATTTAAATTCACACAGGACACCGGATAAGACAAGAGAAATACTCCAGATGTAACAGACTGACCCTAGCCCCCCGACACATAAACTACTGCAGCATAAATACTGGAGGCTGAGACAGGAGGGATCAGAAGACACTGGCCCCATCCGATGATACCCCCGGACAGGGCCAAACAGGCAGGATATAACCCCATTGTCCTGTTGGAATGTAAATCTTCGCCCTGTCTGTCATTTGCACTCTGAAGCTGGTTCTCATCAAGGATTTGCATGTATTTGGCTCCATTCATTGTTCCCTCTATCCTTACCAGTCTCCCAGTCCCTGCTGCTGAAAACCATCGCCATAGCATAATGGTAGGGATGGTGTTAGACGGGTGATGAGCTGTGCCTGGTTTTCTCCAGACATATTGCTTTGCATTCAGGCCAAAAAGTTTAAGTTTTGTCTCATCAGACCACATCATCTTTTGCCTTATGCTCTGAGTCTTTCACGTGCCTTTTTGCAAACTCCAGGCGTGCTGTCATTTGCCTTTTTCTCAGGAGTGGCTTTGGTTGGGTTCTTGTTCACCTCCCTGACAAAGGTCTTTCTTGCCCGCTTGCTTAGTTTGGTCGGACGGCCAGCTCTAAGCAGAGTCTGGGTAGTTCCATATTTGTTCCATTTCCCAATGATGGAGACCACTGTGCTCTTGGAAACTTGCAACACTCTGGAAATGATTTTATACCCTTCCCATCACAATAATATCGCAGATCTACAGACAGTTCCTTGGACTTCATGGTATAGTTTCTGTTCTGACATGCACTGTCAACTGTGGGACCTTTATATAGACAGGTGTGTTTTTATAAATCATGTCCAAATAATTGAATTGGCCACAAGTGGACTTGGATGCACCTCTGAGCACAATTTGGAGTGTTATAGCAAAGGGGTATGAATACTTATATTTCTGTATTTCTTTTTCAATAAATTTGCAAAGATTTCTAAAAACATGTTTTCACTTTGTCATTATGGGATATTATGTGTAGATGGGTGAGAGAGACAATCTATTTAATCCATTCTGAATTCAGGCTGTAAAATGTGGAATAAGTCAAGGTTATGAATACTTTCTGAAGGTACTGTAACGGTGTTGACAGTAATTGATCTACAATTCATTTTGCATGCCGAACAACACCAGGCAATATCAGTAGCCAAGTTAAACTGTGCGCTGATCAACGCGAGGTAGGCAGCCTGTTCTTGAACTTCCATATCTGTGTGGCACCTTCAGCATTAAAATACTGAAATGGCTTGCGTGATATTAGGCTTTATTAGTTGTCGCAACCTATGTCATTTGCTAGGTTATTGTTATCTATGCGCTGTTGAAAATGCTGTTTTAGTAAGCTACTGGTACGCAACTCTTATCTGGCTGTATCTGCTGAATGGGGCTTACAATAGATTTTATTTTGAGATGGGAGTGAAATCTAAAGTTGTGCTATATAGTCGTTGGCTGTGTCATAGCTAATTTTGCTTGGTTCAAACCGAATCGCACCGACTCGTTTCAAACTAAAACATATCGTTCCTGTAACATTGGAGCCCATGTATCTAGATGCATACCGAATTGTCTTGAAATGGAAATATGCATATCCCTAGTAGATTGAGTTATGATGAGAGTAATCTTCCCAGTGACTCCCCCAGGAGGAGAGGTGGGGGCTCCAGTGGATCCAGTGGGACTGGAAGAGCCAACATGGCGGCCAGTAGCCTGACAGCAGAGCCCCAGAGTGAAGAGGCAGTCACAGAGAATTTCCCTGTGAGTACAAAACAAAGTTAATACTCTGCAGTTGAAATACTGCTAACCCCAGTTGACTGATGTGAATTTATCATTAAATTGTGTTTTTGCAGCAAATGTTGATACAAAATGCAAGAGAGAGGATTCTAAATGACAAGTCCTTACAAGAGAAGCTTGCTGAAAACATCAACAAAATTCTAGCTAGGTAATAATAAAAGTAGATCTTCTTGAGTAACATTTGAACAGTACCGACATCATTACTTATTACATTTGGCTGTTGGGTAGAGTAGATATTATTTCTTACCTGTGCATGTGTTTCTTACTCTCTACTTGTAGTGATGTCAGTCCTCAGGCTTTAAAGGCATCATGCAGCACCATGGAGCCTGACCAGTCAATAGATGAAATTCTGGGCCTGCAGGTAATGTCATGTTCTGACAGACTTGCTATACCCCATTTCTCCATTCAAACTCACAGAACATTGTCTGTCTTTAGTGCATAGAGTGTGGATTTGTGCTTTCTACTGACGTTTTACTCTGCAGGGGGAGATTCATATGTCTAATGATGTTATACAAGACATTTTGGAGCAGACAGAGTCCGACCCAGCCTTCCAGGCTCTCTTTGACCTCTTTGATTACGGTAAACATTTTAATCTTTGCTGATGATTTATTCTAGATCATGTGCAGGATTTTGTTGCTCCTGACAAATGCATGAAGTGGGTCTGGTGATTGTTTGACTAAGATTTTATAAAATGTCATTATTCCACTAAATCTCTTGATTCTTTGCATTAAGGCAAAAGCAGAACCAGTGAGGATACTGAACAAGGAGCTGGAAACGTGAGCAATACCACCACAGAGAATGGTGAGACTGAGACTAGATGTATTGACGGCTCTCCTGAGACTGAAGACCCAGGTATGGACAAAGTCCTCATGACCTTTTAAATAATGCATGTTGGAATCATATACTAAACAATATTGATGCTTCATCAGCAATCTCTTTCTGACAATGGGGTTTCTCTTTCATTTCTCAGGCACTGGGCCTGAAAACTCGACATGTGGACAAGAAAATAGAGTAACAAAGTCCAGTCAAGAGCCCAAGAGTAAGAAAACAAGGAAATCTGCACCTCCGGTTTCAAGCACTTCAAAGGCAACTCCTGGACCCAGTAGCAGAGGGTTGAGAAGGGGAGCTATCTCAACAACTCCTGGACCCAGTAGCAGAGGGTTGAGAAGGGGAGCTAGCTCAACAACTCCTGGACCCAGTAGCAGAGGGTTGAGAAAGGGAGCTATCTCAACAACTCCTGGACCCAGTAGCAGAGGGTTGAGAAAGGGAGCTATCTCAACAACTCCTGGACCCAGTAGCAGAGGGTTGAGAAAGGGAGCTATCTCAACAACTCCTGGACCCAGTAGCAGAGGGTTGAGAAAGGGAGCTAGCTCAACAACTCCTGGACCCAGTAGCAGAGGGTTGAGAAAGGGAGCTAGCTCAACAACTCCTGGACCCAGTAGCAAAAGGGTGAGAAGGGGAGATATTGCAACTCGACCCTCAGCACGTATTGATCAACTTACCGCCGCTGCTTCTTCTGCCGCAAAGGACTCTGATAGGGTTGACTCAGGCTCCATCTTTAATCCGGATATATCAGGCGTGGATATAGATGAACCTCTGAATACTCCTCCTCTTGACAGTATAGCTCCGCCAGATGTCTTTGAGCCAGTCAGACAGGAGAGTGGAACAAATCGTCCGGCTTCAGCATGCAACACACCTTCATCTGAAACCAGGATGGTCTCTGCTGTGAAAAACATATTTAGCAATGAGAACACAGTGGGGGCTGATGGTAGACAAGTGATGGATAACCAAGCTTCACTTCTTAACTCTTCACCTTCCCTGTCCAATTCCATGCCAGTGCTGGATCAGTCAAACAAGGCTCCCATACAGGCCTCTAACCTGCCTCATAGGAATATTGCCCCTCCCAGCAGTGTAGGAATTTCACAACCTCTACCACAGACCATACACTCTATGGCTGTCCCCTCAACAGTTACAACAACTCCTGCTGCCGCAACCTTCATCCCCAACCCTACAGGCAAGGAAGTAGACCCCAGTAAGATTGTGGCCCTGAAGATCATAATCAGCGATGAGCAAGAGGAGCCCTCTAGTGACTCAGCCTTGAACCAGGCTGTGTCCAGCATCACTGGGGATAGGATCCCCACCATCTTCCTCTCCTCCCCCTCCAAGTCACCTGCTAAGGCCCCGGCCCTCAGTGGCGCCCCCATGGCTCAGGAGGAGACTGTGCAGGCGGTGAGCAGCTTACAGAGGACAGAAGTCCTCCAGCCAGCAGAAACCAATCCTCTTAGTGGGAAAGCAGGGGATGTGGCAGCATTGGCAGGGATGTCATCTGTGTTGACACAGCCTGGCTACTACATTCAGCTGCCCTTTGATTCAGCCACATCCACCAACAGCTACATCTTAGTGACAGACACAACAGCCACAGACCCCCAGTCCAACAAGGGGATATTACCCAGTGGCGCCCCACAGGTACAGAGTGTACCCCCTACCTCATATACTCTGGCCACTCCACCCCGCTATTCCCCTGGTAAGACTGCATTCAAATACTTAAAGATGCACTATTCAGAAATCGCTCCACCGTTTCCTGGTTGCTAAAATTCTAATAGTTCACCTAATTTCAGTTTGTGAAATATATTTTCCTTAACCAAAAATATTGTATTTTCAGCTTTTTGAAGCTGGTGTACAAAACCGAAAATAAAAGACGCAAAAATGAAACTTTGTCTCTTTCGAACGTTAGCCATTTGACCTTCGGTTGATCTGCATGGCAGAGTGGACTCTTTTCCGGCTTACAGCCTGGCCGTCAGTTGCCGAGTCATCTAAGAACGGGAAGCATAGAAATGGTGCACATAAAACAGATATACTGCTTGTTAGACTTGCTTTCAATAAGTGACAGATCTATAACACACATTTTTATGTGAATTTGGTTGGGTCGCCCAAAAAGTTACATATTGCATGTCAAATTGGGTGACAAATGAATGCGAAGTGTCACATTTTTTATTACGACGCATACATTTTCTGGCCATTTACCATCCTAAAAATTAGGAATAAGCAAAGGCTTTGATTTCTGGTCAAACAGATAGAAAGGGAGTCTTGGAAAACATCAACTAGAATAGGTCTTATAAGGTATTAGAAATACATCAAAACGCAATGTTAAAAAAATTATCCCTGCCAACTTATATCAACACTTTTGTATGTCGTTTTGGAGAAATTGTTCTGCCTTCTGTAAGTTTAAGAAACATTGCCATGTGCCTTGAAATTCCATGACCAAAAACTAGCATCTTTAATTTATTTTCTAATTTCTCTCCCTCTTGAGGGAAGATAATGGAAGTTCAGAAGTAACTTGAAAAGGTAGACCTCTGAATTAGTTATGGTGCTTTTACTGATAACACTTTTGTTTATGAATTATTAAGTGATTAAAACGCGAATTTGTGAAAAATCGTTAATGGAATTTCTGCTATTGAATTGGCTACAATGGGAAATCATAGTAGTCACAAACCACACTTTGGTTCACAAGATTGAACAGCACAGTACAGTAGAGAATAGTATATAGTTCAGTACAATTAGGAAAAGTAGAATACAGTACACAGTATTGCACACTAGAGTTGAGTACACAAATGTACTGTACTGAGCTCTACTGTGCAGTACTTTGATGTCCAAACTTGTGAAACATAGACGTTTATGATTGGTTCAAATTTGGTCCGGTCCTGACCAACCAAATTTGGTCTTGTTTGGGGGCCGAGTTCATTAAAATTATAGCCAGTGTGTGGAATAATACCCAAGTATGCAATGTGTACCTATTTAAGATACCTCACCATGAATAGAATGATATTCATATCCATAATTATGCATTTCTGTGTAGTACAAATCAGGGATCCATTATGAAATTCCGTTACCTCAATTCTGTTACCGTGTGTAAATCCACTTCACTTAGTGTAGTTCAATAACCAAAAGAGATTTTTTCAAAGTCAATAACTGACACCTCATTCTTTCTGCAGACATCGTTGAATTCTTAATTCAGAGCATATATTTAAACATATTGGGGAAAAGTAGACAGATAAAAAAAAAAAACAAAGGGGTGTTTTACCGAAATTCTGTTACCAAACTTTGCAACTGCACAGTTCTGTGTAAATTGTTAAAAGTAGTCTTTGTGCATGAACTTGTATGGTTTGTTAAACTTTAAAATGAATGTTTTTTTGTTTGGCATACATTTACAGTGGAATGACCCAATAGTCATCACTCACTTAATTTGCCATGCTGTTCTGCTGGTGGGAAATGTCTAACCAGTTATATCCTCCCAGGATCTAGACTCATCATATCTTCACCAGTTCAGCCCATGCTGCAAAGCATGGTGGTTCCTGTATCTGTTGTTGGGCAGAACAATGCAACACAGTTCTCAATAGTTCCTAATCAGGTGAGCATTCCTTCTTCTTTTTTTCTTTTTTTTTTGACTGTTTTACATATTTCCATTTAATCCTTTTTCTTGAACGAATAGGCTAATTTAGCTACAATAACATGTGCATCTTGTGATCATTTGTTTGTTTCAGTTGATAGCCATGCCTAGCCCTGCTTCAGCAAAGCCGCCAGCAGCAGTGAATACCAAGCCTGAACTGGCTCCCAAGGACACCACAGTCTCAGGTAAGGAATTGTGTTCAGTCCTCCATAATGTCATTGTCTGTTTACTGTTATCCTGTAATTTTATTCATAAATGTTGTTGCTTGCTTGTGCATTTCAGGAAAAACGGGAGCTTCTGGATTGAATATGGTTACAAAGCAGGTCCACCCGCAATCCTCTGAAAGCACAGGGCAGCAGAAGGTAGCAGTTGGCTCGAGCCCCAGCCATAGGAGGATGCTTCGCTTTGATGGGTCTGCTGGTGAAACTTCCACCTCCAAAGCTCCAGCAACAGCTACTCCTGTATCGCCTGTCCAACAGGTGGAGAAAGAGATGCCTAAATCCGCCTCTGCTATCTTGGGGAGCAGCAGGCCAAAAAGGAGAATAGAGACTGTAAGATGTACAGACAACACTCAAACATCATGGGCCGGAACAGAGACGGAGAAATCCTCCACTGTCCAAAAGCAGAAAGAACCTGTGAAAAAGACCCCTTCAAAGAGGGACGCAGATCAAAATGCTAGAGGTCAAAGTGCAAGTACCAGTAGATCTCAGAGTGCTGGTAGCAGTAGGACTGATGTCTCACAGTCAGAGTCCAGGAAGAGATCTCAATCAGCAGACAAGAAGGATGATGGTGGAGCAGGACCTAAGGATGCCCAGAGCTCCAGGTCCTCTTCCTCTGATCACAGACTGAGATCAGGGAGCAGGAAAGAGAAAGACGCATGTAGACAAGAGCCTACTGAGAAATCTCCTGCCAAGGAGCGGGAGGGACGGACAGAGAAAAGGACATCTTCTCAGGACCCCCCTCATGTCACTGCCAATAAGGAGAATGAGCTGGAGGGGGGAAGGCGAGAGCAGCAGCCAACACCAGCACCAAGAGCATTCAGCCCGGCCCCAGTGGGCTCACAAATCTCTGTCCCCCTGGCTTGCTCCAGCAAAATCCCCTCCAAGACCAGCCCACTGACCAAGCAGGCAGCTGAAATGCTCCACGACATCCAGGGTCTAAACCTTCCCTCCAGCCCTCCTAAGAGGCCAGGCATAGGCTGTCTGGAGCTGCCTCTTCCTCGGACCCCTGGCCGTCTCCAGGAGTCTCTATACTGCCCCAGGACCCCTGCACGTCAGAGGCTGGACAGAGACGGAGAGGGCACCCCCAGGCACCTGGTCCCTCCCACCACCCCGGACCTTCCCTCCTGCAGCCCAGCCAGCGAAGCAGGGAGTGAAAACAGCATCAACATGGCGGCCCACACACTGATGATCCTATCCCGAGCCGCCATTGCCAGGACAGGCACCCCACTGAAAGACAGCTTGCGCCAGGAGGGGGCTGGAACAGTGACCCCTGTAGCCTTCAAGAGCAAGAAGCGCAAGCAACCTGAGCCCCTGGCCAGCCCGCCAGCAAATAAAGATATCTCAGGTTCATCTGGCAGTAAGAAGAAAGCAAAGGTGAGCAAAACATACAGAATTTTCTATTCAATCTGTGTATCCTAATCTCTTCTGCAGTTCATAATTGAATGTAATCGCATCAACCCAGTCGTAGATATTTGGCATAATCTCCTGCATAATTCTCCTGCATTCGTTGCTTGTATAATGAGAAAGCACATTAAAACCACTGCATCTCTTTATGATTTGTACCCCTCAGAAACAGCAGAAACTAATGGATTCCTTCCCCGATGACTTGGATGTCGATAAGTTCCTGTCTTCACTGCATTATGATGAGTGATGGGTTGAGTTATAGCAGTTTGACAATGAGATGAGAATCTCCCAAACACTACCTACCTACTCTCCAGGAATTGAACAAGCCATAATTTACTGTCACAGTGCCTATGGTTAACCCATAGGAGTTAGGCACCTGTGGTCTAGTGGAGCATGTCCTCAGCTATTATTTTTTCTTCTATGGTATGTCTGCTTGTAGGGTTTGTCCTACATCCTTTGACTTAACAACTAATTATATTTGTGATGTATGTACTATATAGAAATTATTGCAGAAATGCCAAATTGAGAGCACTTTGGTTCCATTCAAGGACTGTAATGTTAAGAATGGTTTCCCAATCTTGTTGTATTAATAATTTCAAGAATTCGACCCTTTCCTTGGTCAATATTTCACTGTGTCTAAACTTTAAATGATCCACCCAACACACTATGGCTGTGGTTAGACAGGCAGCACAATTCTGATCTTTATTTCACTAATTGGTATTTTGACCAGATCAGCTGTGAAAAGATTGGTCAAAAGACCAATTAGTGGAAAAAATGTCAGAATCGGGCTGTGTAAAATAAATTTGTGCAGATGTTTTCTTTACTAGTGATTTTAAATTAAATCTTGTTTTAGAAAAATCGAGTTCCATTTAATATTGTTTTTGTGCAGGTAAAAACTCACTGGTTTTCAGTCCAAAGCAAAATATCACTATCAGAACACAGTCTGATAACCCAATCTGTGAAATTCACTATAACAAAGTTAATATTGCACCATTTTATTCACTTGAGGTAATTACTACTATATAGTAGGCCTATATCATCTCACTGTGATAGACCGCTGGGCCAGTAGAGATTCTTCTAAGGTACTGCATCTTAGTGCTAGTGGCATCACTACAGACCCTGGTTCGATTCCAGGCTGTATCACAACCGTCCGTGATTGGGAGTCCCATAGGGTGGCGCACAATTGGCCCAGAGTCGTTAGGGTTTGGCCGTGGTAGGCCTTCATTGTAAATAAGAATTTGATCTTAACGGACTTGCCTAGTTAAATAAAAAACGTAAAAATAAATGAATTATCCGATCTTTATAAGAATGCCACACATAGCAGAGGTAAGACAATCAAGCATGTTAAAGGACAATAATATTTTGGCATTTGTTTCATTAGTTCATTGTTGATATAGTCCAAAAATGTTTTGCATGTCAGCAATCAAGTTTTCAAGACATGTAACTTTCAAAATACAGAAGTCTTGCCCGTATGATGCATTGTCTTGGTAAGCAATTTTGGCCTTTTGTTTTAGGTTATTGTCCTACTAAAGGTGAATTTGTCTGTGTCTGTTAGAAAGATTTTCCTCTAGGATTCTGCCTGTGCTTAGCTATATTCTGTTTCTTTTGATCCTAAAAAAAAAAAACTCCCGAGTCCTTACAGATAAGCATACCAATAACATGCTTGAAAATTTGAAGTGGTACTCAGTGATGTTGGATTTGCCCCAAACATACAGCTTTGTGTTAAGTTATTTGCCACATTATTTTGCAGTTATATTGTAGTGCCTTATTGAGAACAGGATGCATGTTTTGAAATATTTTCATTCTGTTCAGGCTTCCTTTTCACTCTGTCATTTAGGTTAGCATTGTGGAGTAACTACAATGTTGTTGATCCATCCTCAGTTTTCTCCTATCACAGCCATTCAACTCTGTCACTGTTTCAAAGTCACATTGGCCTCATGGTGAAATCACTGAGTGGTTTCCTTCCTCTCCGGCAACTGAGTTAGGAAGGACGCCTGTATCTTTGTAGTGACTTGGTGTATTGATACACCATCCAATGCGAGGCATTGAAAACACCTCTGGTCTTTGTGGTTGAATCTGTTTTTGAAATGCACTGCTTGACTGAGGGACCTTGCAGATAATTGTATGTGTGGGGTACAAAAATAATTTTAAACACTATTATTGCACACAGTGAGTCCATGCAACTTATGTGACTTGTTAAGCACATTTTTACTCCTGAACTTATTTAAGCTTGCCATAACGAAGGGGTTGAATGCTTGACTCAAGACATTTCAGCTTTTTATTTTTAATTCATTTGTAACATTTTCTAAAAATGTAATTCCACTCTGACATTATGGGGTATTGTGTGTAGGCCAGTGACAATCTCAATTTTAAATTCAGATTGTAACACAGCAGAAAAGTCAAGGGGTGAGAATACTTTCTGAAGGCACTATGTACATATAGGTAGGGATAAAGTGACTAGGCAACAGGCTAGATGATTAAACAGTAGCAGCAATGTATGCGAAGAGTCAAGAGTTAGTGCAAAAAGGGTCAATACAGATAGTTATCCAAATATCTACATAGACTATTTAGCAGTCTTATGGCTTGGGGGAAGAAGCTGCTCCTGGCCCTCGACACTGAACAATCTCCCTCTCTAATAGCCTCTGTTGGTCTGCATCCTGGTCTTCCTCCTGGGAATTCTTGGCCATGGACTGAAGTCGACCCAAGTCTGTTAGTGTAATGCAGATGGAGTCTATTGCCTGTTCTAACCTCGATTATTTATTTATTTTTGTCTGCCTAGTATTGATGCCCGTGGTTCTCTTCTGGGGCTCGGATCGTTCTTAAAATGAAGAGCGAAAAAAAACTATGAAAGCAAGTCACTGAGCTAAACACCCATTGCAAAACAAGTTTAGATGCACCACCCCCAATTAATTGCAAAAACAACATGGTTTATCACTACCGAATTTGAATTGCTGAATGGCATTCCTGTTCCCTGCTTTCTATATAGTGCACTAGGTTTGAGCAGGGCCCATAGAAAGAAATAAATAACCTTACATTTGTTTTAATTTTTATTTCACCTTTATTTAACCAGGTAAGCTAGTTGAGAACAAGTTCTCATTTACAACTGCGACCTGGGCAAGATAAAGCAAAGCAGTGCAACACAAACACAGAGCTACACATGGAATAAACAAACATACAGTCAATAATACAATAGAAAAAGTCTAAATACAGTGTGTGCAAATGAGGTAGGATAACGGAGGTAAGGCAATAAATAGGCCATAGTGGTGAAATAATTGCAATATAGCAATTAAACATGAGTGATAGATGTGCAAAAGAGCAAAATAAATCAAATAGATAACAGTATGGAGATGAGGTAGTTGGATGGGCTAATTACAGGTGCCATGATCTATGAGCTGCTCTGACAGCTGGTGCTTAAAGCTAGTGAGGGAGATATGAGTCTCCAGCTTCAGTGATTTTTGCAGTTCGTTCCAGTCATTGGCAGCAGAGGACTGGAAGGAAAGGCGGCCGAAGGAAGAATTGGCTTTGGGGGTGACCAGTGAAATATACCTGCTGGAGCGCGTGCTACGGGTGGGTGCTGCAATGGTAACCAGTGAGCTGAGCTAAGATGGGGCTTTACCTAGCAAAGACTTATAGATGACCTGGAACCAGTGGAGTTGGCGACGAATATGAAGCGAGGGCCAGCCAACGACAGCATACAGGTCGCAATGGTGGGTAGTACATGGGGCTTTGTTGACGAAACAGATGGCACTGTGATAGACTGCATCCAATTTGTTGAGTAGAGTGTTGGAGGTTATTTTGTAAAGGACATCGCCGAAGTCAAGGATCGGTAAGATAGTCAGTTTTACGAGGGTATGTTTGGCAGCATGAGTAAAGGATGCTTTGTTGTGAAATAGGAAGCTGATTCTAGATTTAATTTTGGATTGGAGATGCTTAATGTGAGTCTGGAAGGAGAGTTTACAGTCTAACCAGACACCTAGGTATTTGTAGTTGTCCACATATTCTAAGTCAGAACCGTCCAGAGTAGTGATACTGGGCGGGCGGGCAGGTGTGGGCAGCGATCGGTTGAAGAGCATGCATTTAGTTTTACTTGCATTTACGAGTAGTTGGAGGCCACGGAAGGAGAGTTGCATGGCATTGAAGCTCGTCTGGAGGTTAGTTGACACAGTGTCCAAAGAAGGGCCAGAAGTATACAGAATGGTGTTGTCTGCGTATAGGTGGATCAGAAAGTCACCAGCAGCAAGAGCGACATCATTGATGTATACAGAGAAAAGAGTCGGCCCGAGGATTGAACCCTGTGGCACCCCCATAGAGACTGCCAGAGGTCCGGACGACAGGCCCTCCGATTTGACACACTGAACTCTGTCTGAGAAGTAGTTGGTGAACCAGGCGAGGCAGTCATTTGAGAAACCAAGGCTGAGTCTGCCGATAAGAATGTGGTGATTGACAGAGTCGAAAGCCTTGGCCAGGTCGATGAATACAGCTGCACAGTATTGTCTCTTATCGATGGCGGTTATGATATCGTTTAGGACCTTGAGCGTGGCTGAGGTGCACCCATGACCAGCTCGGAAACCAGATTGCATAGCGGAGAAGGTACGGTGGGATTCGAAATGGTCGGTGATCTGCTTGTTAACTTGGCTTTCGAAGACCTTAGAAAGGCAGGGTAGGATAGATATAGGTCTGTAACAATTTGGGTCTAGAGTCCTAGACCGCGGCAGCTTTCCAATCTTTGGGGATCTCAGACGATACGAAAGAGAGGTTGAACAGGCTAGTAATAGGGGTTGCAACAATTTTGGAGGATCATTTTAGAAAGAGAGGGTCCAGATTATCTAGCCCGGCTGATTTGTAGGGGTCCAGATTTTGCAGCTCTTTCAGAACATCAGCTATCGGAATTTGGGTGGAGGAGACATGGGGAGGCTTGGACAAGTTGCTGTGGGGGGTACAGGGCTGTTGACCGGGCTAGGGGTAGCCAGGTGGAAAGCATGGCCAGCCGTAGAAAAATGCTTATTTAAATTCTCAATTATCGCGGATTTATCAGTAGTGACAGTGTTTCCTAGCCTCAGTGCAGTGGGCAGCTGGGAGGAGGTGCTCTTATTCTCCATGGACTATAGTGTCCCAGAACTTTTTGGAGTTTGTGCTACAGGATGCAAATTTCTGTTTGAAAAAGCTAGCCTTAGCTTTCCTAACTGCCTGTGTATATTGGTTCCTAACTTCCCAGAAAAGTTGCATATCGCGGGGGCTATTTGATGCTAATGCAGTACGCCACAGGATGTTTTTGTGCTGGTCAAGGGCAGATGGGTCTGGAGTGAACCAAGGACTATATCTATTCCTAGTTCTAAATTGTTTGAGTGGGGCATGCTTATTTAAGATGGTGAGGAAAGCACTTTTAAAGAATAACCAGTCATCCTCTACTGACGGAATGAGGTCAATGTCCTTCCACGATACCTGGGCCAGGTCGATTAGAAAGGCCTGCTCGCTGAAGTGTTTTAGGGAGCGTTTGACAGTGATGGGGGTGGTCACTTGACCGCAGACCCATTACGGATGATGATGTTATTGATGTTAAATGATTTTATTGTCTGACCAACTGCTTTTTGCTGGTGTCCCTTTCACATCAGTGCTACCCATACGGAAAAATCATATTGATATTTGAACAACATGCCGTGCTGATGACTGTGGGAAGACCATCCCTCCTTGTGTGGTTTAGAATGTTTGGAATCAGGCAGATTGTCTAATATTTCAGAGCAGGACTCACCGCCATCATCATGGACCGACTCACTAGACCCTTGGCTGCTGCTGGTGGGGGCAATTTTATTAGAGGACAGACTGCTTCCCCAGATAGCATCACACAGTGACATATGGCCAGTCTTCACAGTCACTATAACTGTGGCTATTGTCTCTTCAAATTGTCAGTTTGCTGCAGACCTTGTTTTTACTCCTCTTTATGCCCCTGCTGTGCAGTAGGACTGTGATTTTACTATCCACCTTACTGTTGTCTGGTACCAGACATCTGTGCACAAATCTCTGCATGTATCTGGAGAAGGTCTGCAATTTCCACATTGGACCAGTGTATTGTCTCTTGAGTTTTCTGTGCATTCTGAATCTGAGAACACGCTACAATTTGCTCCTGACCTCAATCTCCCCACCTTCCTCCTGTGAAGTCGTCTTGTCCATGGACTGAAGTCGGTCTGTTAGCGCAATGCAGACGGCGTCTATTGCCTGTTCTAAAAAGGAGAAACACAAGGAAAGCAAATCATTGTCATAAATAACCCATTGCAAAACAGGTTTAGGACCCCCCCCCCCAATTAATTACGAAAACAACACCCATGGTTACCGAATTTGAACTGCAGAAAAACACATGTCCCCCTGCTTTGCACTGATGTGAGCGAAGGGGATGTCTGCAAAAAAGCAGTTTACCCAAGGACTGAGGATGGTCAGACAATTACATTTTTATTTAACTAGGCAAGTCAGTTAAGAACAAATTCTTACTTACAATGACGGCCTACCCCGACCAAACCCTAACCTGGACAATGCTGGGACAATTGTGCGCCGCTCTATGGGACTCCCAATCACGTCCGGTTGTGATACAGCCTGGAATCGAACCAGGGTTTGTAGTGATGCCTCTAGCACTGAGATGCATTGCCTTAAACCGCTGCACCACTCGGGAGCCCCATTTACACCATGGGTCCTGTTCAAAAGTAGTGCATCGCAATCTGCCA
This sequence comes from Salmo salar, assembly GCF_965601325.2. Classification (NCBI taxonomy): domain Eukaryota; kingdom Metazoa; phylum Chordata; class Actinopteri; order Salmoniformes; family Salmonidae; genus Salmo; species Salmo salar. The sequence goes on along the minus strand of NC_138310.1, from coordinate 66,755,035 downwards.
GCCATTGGCCTAGGGAATATGTAGCCCTTGATCTTGACTGTTCCATTACATTAAACATATTGGACGAAGGCGTCTTCCGTAGGGCCCGGGGCTAGTTTTGGGAGCCATGACGCTTGGTCTAAACATTAACAGCATCGCTAGCTATACGGCTTTGGAAGTATAAGGACCTTATCTTTCATATTGGCGAGAAAACATTTTCAAAAAACGAAAGGTTAAATTGATACACCTTAATAAGGTGAGGGTTCCCACACAACCGTATTTCCATGTTACAGCGCTTGTTTACTGAAAACAGACGGAAGACAGTGAACTACCTGTACTTATTAGCTTTCTGTGTCTGATCACGTGTTTGGTTAAACGGGAAGACAGACGCCACAAACGTATTTTCACTGAAAAAGACAGTTGCAGACAACAGTGTTAAACACGGTTATAACAGTGTACAGTAAGTGTGCATTTTGAATTTGTTTAACTTTTGATATATGAAAGTACAGGGATTTATGTTTCTAGAATCGTACCGCAATTGAGAATTGATTCACGTGTGGATGGAGTATTTGCTATTTAGGCTTCTAGAGACAATTCCCCCATTTAAAAACAGATTTTGTAAGGTCCTTGAACTAAGGAGTAACACTAAACTAATTTAGTTCAATATTGGGCTAGGGAATATGGTGAGGCACAGCCAAGTTGTATACACGTTGGCCAAACATTAACGGCTAGTCTACGACTTTGACCAACTCATTGTTGAATGAGACCTCGACAGAGGATGCAATTATTTACATTAAACTCATCTCGGGCATTTGGACCAGGCTGGGTTTTCCAAACAGGACTCGTCGCCATTATTTCAGCGTCACATATGTCCAGTTCTTGCTGTTGTGAACAGTTTGGCTATTGTCGTCCTTTATTTTCTTATACCAAATATTCAACCATTTCAGTTCGCTGACGATCTGTTCTTGAGTCCACTTTATGCCCCTGCTCTGGAGTACGAATTTGAAGAAGCTCGCGAATTTCCATGCCTGACAAATCAAATCAAATGTATTTATATAGCCCTTCTTACATCAGCTGATATCACAAAGTGCTGTACAGAAACCCAGCCTAAAACCCCAAACAGCAAGCAATGCAGGTGTAGAAGCACGGTGGCTAGGAAAAACTCCCTAGAAAGGCCAAAACCTAGGAAGAAACCTAGAGAGGAACCAGGCTATGAGGGGTGGCCAGTCCTCTTCTGGCTGTGCCGGGTAGAGATTATAACAGCACATGGCCTAGATGTTCAAATGTTCATAAATGACCAGCATTGTCAAATAATAATAATAATCATAGTAGTTGTCGAGGGTGCAACAAGTCAGTAACACAAGAGTAAGTTTCAGTTGGCTTTTTCATAGCCAATCTTTGAGAGTATCTCTACCGCTCCTGCCGTCTCTAGAGAGTTGAAAACAGCAGGTCTGGGACAGGTAGCACGTCCGGTGAATAGGTCAGGGTTCCAGCAGGTCTGGGACAACAGGTCGGGGACAGGTAGCACGTCCGGTGAACAGGTCAGGGTTCCATAGCTGCAGGCAGAACAGTTGGAACTGGAGCAGCAGCACGGCCAGGTGAACTGGGGACAGCAAGGAGTCATCAAGCCAGGTAGTCCTGAGGCATGGTCCTAGGGCTCAGGTCCTCCGAGACAGAGAGAGAGAAAGAAAGAAAGAGAAAGAGAGAATTAGAGAGAGCATATTTAAATTCACACAGGACACCGGAAAAGACAAGAGAAATACTCCAGATGTGACAGACTGACCCTAGCCCCCCGACACATAAACTACTGCAGCATAAATACTGGAGGCTGAGACAGGAGGGGTCAGGAGACACTGTGGCCCCATCCGATGAAACCCCCGGACAGGGCCAAACAGGTAGGATATAACCCCACCCACTTTGCCAAAGCACAGCCTCCACACCACTGGAGGGATATCTCCAACCACCAACATACCCTCCCGGATCCCCTACGTAGAAAGTCTACGACAATGATCTTTCTGATTATGTGAACACTGTTCACTACAATGTTAACACAACCATGGCAATGGTGCATCAAAACCCCCATCCCGGGACAAGGCCGAGTATAGCCCACAAAGATCTCCGCCACGGCACAGCCCAATGTGTCATTTTGAAAATTAAGTTAATTAAAATGACTTCAACTGTATGATCTCCGACGAAGCAACTGAAAAGACACACCTTTGTTTTTTGAGGCATGAAATGGGCGTGTCCTTCTAGTCCTCTATGTCAAACAATTGTTGGCCGTGTTCATTTGCTAATGCTGCGTTCATACTCGTTCGATATGTTCAAGTGAGTTAAACTCATTGAGAAACGCAGATTGGCTAATCGCCAAAAACCTATGTCAACCATAAACTAAAAGTACCGCTATCATGCGGTACTTTTAATAAAATGTTTTTTATAAATTGTTTTTTTTGTTGCACTTAACTGACGATAATCTCTCGTGGACAGATGAATCTCAAATCAAAAATCTAATTTTATTGGTCACATACACATGGTTAGCAGATGTTAATGCGAGTGTAGCGAAATGCTTGTGCTTCTAGTTCCGACCATGCAGTAATATCTAACAAGTAATCTAACCTAACAATTTCACAACAACTACCTTATACACACTAGTGTAAAGGAATGAATAACAATATGTACATAGAAATATATGAATGAGTGATGGCCGAACGGCATAGGCAAGATGCAGTAGATGGTATAGAGTACAGTATATACATATGAAATGAGTAATGTAGGGTATGTAAACATTATATAAAGTGGCATTGTTTAAAGTGGCTAGTGATACATTTATTACATCAATTTTTCCATTATTAAAGTGGCTACAGTTGAGTCAGTATGTTGGCAGCAGCCACTCAATGTTAGTGATGGCTGTTTAACAGTCTGATGGCCTTGAGATAGAAGCTGTTTTTCAGTCTCTCGGTCCCCGCTTTGATGCACCTGTACTGACCTCGCCTTCTGGATGATAGCGGGGTGAACAGGCAGTGGCTCGGGTGGTTGTTGTCCTTGATGATCTTTTTGGCCTTCCTGTGACATCGGGTGGTGTAGGTGTCCAGGAGGGCAGGTAGTTTGCCCCCGGTGATGCGTTCGTGCAGACCTCACTACCCTCTGGAGAGCCTTACGGTTATGGGCGGAGCAGTTGCCGTACCAGGCGGTGATACAGCCCGACAGGATGCTCTCTATTGTGCATCTGTAAAAGTTTGTGAGTGTTTTTGGTGACAAGCCGAATTTCTTCAGCCTCCTGAGGTTGAAGAGGCGCTACTGCGCCTTCTTCACCACGCTGTCTGTGTGGTTGGACCATTTCAGTTTGTCTGTGATGTGTACGCCGAGGAACTTAAGTTTCCACCCTCTCCACTACTGTCTCGTCGATGTGGATAGGGGGCTGCTCCCTCTGCTGTTTCCTGAAGTCCACGATCATCTTTGTTTTGTTGACATTTGAGTGTGAGGTTATTTTCCTGACACCACAGTCCGAGGGCCCTCACCTCCTCCCTGTAAGCCGCCTCGTCGTTGTTGGTAATCAAGCCTACCACTGTAGTGTCGCCTGCAAACTTGATGATTGAGTTGGAGGCGTGCATGGCCACGCAGTCGTGGGTGAACAGGGAGTACAGGAGAGGGTTGAGAACGCACTCTTGTGGGTCCCCAGTGTTGAGGATCAGCGAAGTGGAGATGTTGTACAGGGCGGGGATGAGACCCAGGGTCTCGAGCTTAATGACGAGTTTGGAGGGTACTATGGTGTTAAATGCTGAGCTGTAGTCGATGAACAGCATTCTTACATAGGTATTCCTCTTGTCCAGATGGGTTAGGGCAGTGTGCAGTGTGATTGCGTCATCTGTGGACCTATTGGGGCGGTAAGCAAATTGGAGTGTGTCTAGGGTGTCAGGTAGGGTGGAGGTGATATGGTCCTTGACTAGTCTCTCAAAGCACTTCATGATGACGGAAGTGAGTGTTACAGGGCGGTAGTCATTTAGCTCAGTTACCTTAGCTTTCTTGGGAACAGGAACAATGGTGGCCCTCTTGAAGCATGTGGGAACAGCAGACTGGGATAAGGATTGATTGAATATGTCCGTAAGCACACCAGCCAGCTGGTCTGCGCATGCTCTGAGGACGCGGCTGGGGATGCCGTCTGGGCCTGCCGTCTGGGCCTGCAGCCTTGCGAGGGTTAACACGTTTAAATGTATTACTCACGTTGGCTGCAGTGAAGGAGAGCCCACAGGCTTTGGTAGCGGGCCGTGTCAGTGGCACTGTATTGTCCTCAAAGCGAGCAAAGAAGTTGTTTAGTCTGTCTGGGAGCAAGTCAACGTGGTCCGCGACGGGGCTGGTTTTTCTTTTGTAGTCCGTGATTGACTGTAGACCCTGCCACATACCTCTCGTGTCTGAGCCGTTGAATTGCGACTCTACTTTGTCTCTATACTGACGCTTAGCTTGTTTGATTGCCTTGCGGAGGGAATAGCTACACTGTTTGTATTCGGCCATGTTTCAAGTCACCTTGCCCTGATTAAAAGCAGTGGTTCGGGCTTTCAGTTTTGCGCGAATGCTGCCATCAATCCACGGTTTCTGGTTGGAGAATGTTTTAATAGATACTGTGGGTACAACATCACTGATGCACTTGCTAATAAACTCGCTCACCGAATCAGCGTATTCATCAATGTTGTTGTTCGACGCTATGCGGAACATGTCCCAGTCCTCGTGATCGAAGCAATCTTGAAGCGTGGAATCCGATTGGTCGGTCCAGCGTTGAACAGACCTGAGCGCGGGTGCTTCCTGTTTTAGTTTCTGTCTATAGGCTGGGAGCAACAAAATGGAGTCGTGGTCAGCTTTTCCAAAAGGAGGGCGGGGGAGGGCCTTATATGCGTTGCGGAAATTAGAATAACAATGATCCAGGGTTTTGCCAGCCCGGGTCGCGCGATCGATATGCTGATAGAATTTAGGGAGCCTTGTTTTCAGATTAGCCTTGTTAAAATCCCCAGCTACAATAAATGCAGCCTCGGATATGTGGTTTCCAGTTTACATAGAGTCAAATGAAGTTCTTTCAGGGCCGTCGATGTGTCTGCTTGGGGGGGAATATACACGTCTGTGATTATGATCGAAGAGAATTCTCTTGGTAGATAATGCGGTCGGCATTTGATTGTGAGGAATTCTAAGTCAGATGAACAAAAGGACTTGAGTTCCTGTATGTTGTTATAATCACACCACGTGTCGTTAATCATAAGGCATACACCCCCGCCCTTCTTACCAGAGAGATGCTTGTTTCTGTCGGCGCGATGCGTGAAGAAACCAGGTGGCTGTACCGGCTCCGATAGCGTGTCTCGAGTGAGCCATGTTTCCGTGAAACAAAGAATGTTACAGTCCCTTGCTCGGATTTCGTCTACCTTGTTGTCAAGAGACCGGACATTGGCGAGTGGTATGCTCGGGAGCGGTGCGCGATGTGCCTGTCTACGGAGCCTGACCAGAAGACCGCTCCGTCTGCCCCTTCTGCGGCACCGTTGTTTTGGGTCGCCGGCTGGGATCCGATCCATTGTCCTGGGTGGTGGGCCAAACAGAGGATCCGCTTCGAGAAAGTCGTATTCCTGGTCGTAATGTTGGTGAGTTGACGTTGCTCTTATATCCAATAGTTCCTCCTGACTGTATGTAATAAAATCTAAGATTTCCTGGGGTAACAATGTAAGAAATAACACATAAAAAACAAAATACTGCATCGTTTCCTAGGAACGTAAAGCGAGGCGGCCATCTCTGTCGGCGCCGGAAGTACGATAATCTGAGGCTCACTTAGAATTATGCGATTTCGAGCAGCAGTAGTTCCTGGTTTGGGGTTTTTGTAATTTATTATTTGGACAAATCAGGATTGGGTAAAGGTGGTGCTGTGATTTTCAAATCTGTGTGCGGATGATAAACGGTTTCCACTAGATTACACAGTCAAAATTGTCTATATAGTAAAAATGTATGAAAACAAAAATTCACTTTTTGGCAATGATATTGGTGAAATTAGCGGATGGGAGGGGTTTGGCCGAGAGTTTCGGTTTGCACAAAGGTAATCAAAATTGTTCATAGCATTCCCCATGAAACAGGAAATGACAAACTTGGAGGTCATTTTACTTTTGGGTAACCGAGATTAAACTGCAGAAAATTCTGTTATCGAGGTAATTTCCTTAGTAGGTGACGTCAGAGGTCATCATGTGGGAGCTCAGGATGATAGACGATGGAGTACAGCCAATGATATGTTTTCCTCTACTCGGGCATTGCTGACGCATGCCAAATCTTACAGCGCCTGGATAGGTATTTTAAGTATCAGCTAACCACATCATATAGTAATCTGTCAGTCAATGACACAGGTGATGACATGGAACTCAACCATTGGTTGAGGCAAAGTCTGAGCAGGGGAACGTGACCATAATCTTCAACCTAACCAGTCCTGCAGTAATTGGCTACCATCAGCAAGCAACTTCCGTACCTGCTGCATGAAAGGCTCCAGAATTGGGATGAAACACTTACGCCGCATTCAAAACAACTGGGAACTCTGAAATCTCTGACTTCAGTGCGTTCAAGACAACTGGAAACTCAGAAGAATACGAGCTCCGACTGGAAAAATCGTTTAATGGTCATTCAATTCGGAATTCCAAGTCGGAAACTCTGGCATCTTTCTAGAACTCCGACTTTCTGACCTGAAAATCCCTGAAGCTGTGATTTGACCTCGTATTTTTTCCAGAGTTCCCAGTTGTCTTGAAAGCGCCAATACAGTCGTGGCCAAAAGTTTTGAGAATGACACAAATATTAATTTTCACAAAGTCTGCTGCCTCAGTTTGTATGATGGCAATTTGCATATACTCCAGAATGTTATGAAGAGTGATCAGATGAATTGCAATTAATTGCAAAGTCCCTCTGCCATGCAAATGAACTGAATCCCCAAAAATCTTTTCCACTGCATTTTAGCCCTGCCACAAAAGGACCAGCTGACATCATGTCAGTGATTCTCTCGTTAACACAGGTGTGAGTGTTGATGAGGACAAGGCTGGAGATCACTCTGTCATGCTGATTGAGTTCGAATAACAGACTGGAAGCTTCAAAAGGAGGGTGGTGCTTGGAATCATTGTTCTTCCTCTGTCAACCATGGTTACCTGCAATGAAGCATGTGCCGTCATCATTGCTTTGCACAAAAAGGGCTTCACAGGCAAGGATATTTCTGCCAGTAAGATTGCACCTAAATCAACCATTTATCGGATCGTCAATAACTTCAAGGAGAGCTGTTCAATTGTTGTGAAGAAGGCTTCAGGGTGCCCAAGAAAGTCCAGCAAGTGCCAGGACCATCTCCTAATGTTGATTCAGCTGCGGGATTGGGGCACCACCAGTACAGAGCTTGCTCAGTAATGGCAGCAGGCAGGTGTGAGTGCATCTGCATGCACAGTGAGGCGAAGACTTTTGGAGGATGGCCTGGTGTCAAGAAGGGCAGCAAAGATCCACTTCTCTCCAGGAAAAACATCAGGGACAGACTGATATTCTGCAAAAGGTACAGGGATTGGACTGCTGAGGACTGGGGTAAAGTCATTTTCTCTGATGAATCCCCTTTCCGATTGTTTGGGGCATCCGGAAAAAAGCTTGTCCAGAGAAGACAAGGTGAGCGCTACCATCAGTCGTGTGTCATGCCAACAGTAAAGCATCCTGAGACCATTCATGTGTGGAGTTGCTTCTCAGCCAAGGGAGTGGGCTCACTCACAATTTTGCCTAAGAACACAGCCATGAATAAAGAATGGTACCAACACATCCTCCGAGAGCAACTTCTCCCAACCATCCAGGAACAGTTTGGTGACGAACAATGCCTTTTCCAGCATGATGGAGCACCTTGCCATAAGGCAAAAGTGATAACTAAGTGGCTCGGGGAACAAAACATCAATATTTTGGGTCCATGGCCAGGAAACTCCCCAGACCTTAATCCCATTGAGAACTTGTGGTCAATCCTCAAGAGGCGGGTGGACAAACAAAAACCCACAAATTCTGACAAACTCCAAGCATTGATTATGCAAGAATGGGCAGCCATCAGTCAGGGTGTGGCCCAGAAGTTAATTGACAGCATGCCAGGGCAGATTGCAGAGGTCTTGAAAAAGAAGGGTCAACACTGCAAATATTGACTCTTTGCATCAACTTCATGTAGTTGTCAATAAAAGCCTTTGACACTTATGAAATGCTTGTAATTATACTTCAGTATTCCAAAGTAACATCTGACAAAAATATCTAAAGACACTGAAGCAGCAAACTTTGTGGAAATTAATATTTGTGTCATTCTCAAAACCTTTGGCCACGACTGTAGGTCTCGTCCCCCTGCTCAGACGTTACATGCATCAACCAATGGTTGCGTGCCACGTCATCGACTGTCATTGACTGACACATTGCTATGACATATAATGAGGTTAGCTGATACTTAAAATACCTATCCAATAAGATCTGGCATGCTACGAAGTCATGTCACCCAAACGCATGGCAGACATTGGATGAATATAAAATGTTAATATCTTCGGCTCTGAGTGCTGAAAAAAATATCTGCCTCAGCGACAATTATTTGAATAATTCAATGGATGTTTTGTGCACAAAGATGATGAATAAAGTGTCTTATTTGGAATTTTCTAATTTGACTTTATGTGGCCATGTATGGAAATTGTCAGTTAAACTGCAGTACCGAAGCAAAACTGTAGGAGCAGTTGAAACTGCTTCTAGGCCGGAACCCTGGCCCCTTGGTTGCCATTGAGGCCACCTCTATTTTGAAGTAGTAAACTCAGCAAAAAAATAAACGTCCTCTCACTGTCAACTGCATTTATTTTCAGCAAACTTAACATGTGTAAATATTTGTATGAACATAAGATTCAACAACTAGACATAAACTGAACAAGTTCCACAGACATGTGACTAACAGAAATGGAATAATGTGTCCCTGAACAAAGGGGGTGTCAAAATCAAAAGTAACAGTCAGTATCTGGTGTGGCCACCAGCTGCATAAAGTACTGCACTACATCTCCTCCTCATGGACTTCACCAGATTTGCCAGTACCTGCTGTGAAATGTTACCCCACTCTTCCACCAAGGCACCTGTAAGTTCCCGGACATTTCTGGGGGGAATGGCCCTAGCCCTCACCCTCCGATCCAACAGGTCCCAGACATGCTCAATGGGATTGAGATCCGGGCTCTTCACTGGCCAAAGCAGAACACTGACATTCCTGTCTTGCAGGAAATCATGCACAGAACGAGCAGTATGGCTGGTGGCATGGTCATGCTGGAGGGTCATGTCAGGATGAGCCTGCAGGAAGGGTACCACATGAGGGAGGAGGATGTCTTCCCTGTAACGCAGTGTTGCGATTGCCTGCAATGACAATCAGCTCAGTCCGATGATGCTGTGACACACTGCCCCAGACCATGATGGACCCTCCACCTCCAAATTGATCCCGCTCCAGAGTACAGGCCTCGGTGTAACGCTCATTCCTTTGACGATAAACGCAAATCCGACCAAAACCCCTGGTGAGACAAAACCTGCGACTCGTCACTGAAGCGCACTTTTTGCCAGTCGTGTCTGATCCAGCGACGGTGGGTTTGTGCACATAGGCGATGTTGTTGCCGGTGATGTCTGTTGAGGACCTGCCTTACAACAGGCCTACAAGCCCTCAGTCCAGCCTCTCTCAGCCTATTGTGGACAGTCTGAGCACTGATGGAGGGATTGTGCGTTCCTGGGGTAACTCGGGCAGTTGTTGTTGCCATCCTGTACCTGTCCCACAGGTGTGATGTTCGGATGTACCAATCCTGTGCAGGTGTTGTTACATGTGGTCTGCCACTGAGAGGACGATCCGTTGTCCGTCCGGTCTCCCTGTAGCGCAGTCTTAGGCGTCTCACTGTACAGACATTGCAATTTATTGCCCTGGCCACATCTGCAGTCCTCATGCCTCCTTGCAGCATGCCTAAGGCATGTTCACGCAGATGAGGGATCCTTGGCATCTTTCTTTTGGTGTTTTTCAGAGTCAGTAGAAAGGCCTCTTTAGTGTCCTAAGTTTTCTTAACTGTGACCTTAATTGCCTACCGTCTGTAAGCTGTTAGTGTCTTAACGACCGTTTCACAAGTGCATCTTCATTAATTGTTTATGGTTCATTGAACAAGCATGGGAAACAGTGTTTTAACCCTTTACAATGAAGATCTGTGAAGTTATTTGGATTTTTACGAATTATCTTTTTTGCTGATTTTACGTTTTCTAATACTACAATTTCTATGAGTTGGCAAACAAGCTGAAAGGGTGCATAGTGCCACCTAGAGTGTGTACTATGACTGAGATGTGGTTGAATGCAATAACTAAGTCCCAGAGCGTCTGCAAAATTAATTGAAAATGTAAAATGTCACATGAACTATAAAATGGCATTCTGAGAACCCCTCCCATATTTTTCCCAGGTTTTAGGGCACTTACAAAACGCACAGGGAATTGTTAATCACAATGCTTTTATTAATACTTGGTTTCAATAGGTCTAAAAGAAAGAGGCGAAACAGTGCCGGCACAAGAACGAGTCAGTTGGATGGGCCTTGGATTCCTTAGGCGGGCAAGTTTTTTTCACAGGACCAATATGTGCACGCGCTGTATCATTCACCATTTTTTAAATAGGTGTTATAAAGACCACAGCCAGTTTCAAGTTAGGGGAAAATGACAATATTATTATCCACCCATTTCTACCGATCTGCATGCCAGTTATAAGTATTTTTGGGGAACAGTTTCATTTCAATAATAACGTTTTAGTTTCTCAAAAACGTGGTGAATAATAAAAATCTTAAGTAAAAGGATACAAATCTAAAAGTTTGTTGAATTCTAAGGCAAGAGCACCAGCCTCTGCCATATGGACACATTGATACACTGCAATCCATTGGCAGCTAAATAAATGAGCACATAGAACTCAGAAATAGCCTATAGGCCAATGCAGCAGTAAGCTTATAACTTCATCATCAACTAAGTAAAACACATAGGCCCAAAGTCGACCAATAAAAACAGGAGAAAATATCCTGATGAAAATTAATCTCTCTACTCCCTCCCTTTCTATCGGTCTTGACTTGAGATGTCACTAGCGAATTTGCAACCCAACTAGCCTATTCCGGGCCCTCAGTTTCCCACGGCAGTAATTTGGGTGGTGCATCACTGTGCGCCTCCCAAATTTTGTAACAATGCAGAGGGCTCCCTATAGCGGAGGGCTCCTTATAGCTCCACATTGACATGATTGGTTGATTGTAGGTGGGGGAGGGTGATCCTGTATAAACACAAACTCACTTCCTTCACAACAGCTCTGCACTGCTCCGCTAAACACCTAAAGTATGAATGCCCTGACTTCTGCAGGGGCCCTATCCCTATAAATGCTGCACGGCCAATGCAGACGTCGGATTGACCATGCAGCACCTTTAACTGTGCACTGTGCACCCGCCAACTTTCCTTTTCAATTCACAATTGGCTGAAACCAGAGATCTGTGTAAAATGACGAGTTTCTCAGGTCTCCGAAAATGACGAGTTTCTCAGGTCTCCTTTGTCCCAAAGGCGGGAAAGCCATACCATGCTCTTTTGGTCCAGACAGCAACAGTACCAGTCAAAAGTTTTTTCTTTATTTTTACTATTTTCTACATTGTAGAATAATAGTGAAGACATCAAAACTATGAAATATTTGAGATTTTTCTATGTAGCCACCCTTTGCCTTGATGACAGCTTTGCACACTCTTGGCATTCTCTCAGCCAGCTTCATGAGGTAGTCACCTGGAATGCATTTCAATTAACAGGTGTGCCTTGTTAAAAGTTAATTTGTGGAATTTATTTCCTTCTTAATGTGTTTAAGCCTATCATTTGTGTTGTGACAAGGTCACTGCAACCTTAAAAGTCCTAAATGATGTCACCGTTGCCCTTGATTCTAAGAAATGTTGTGTAGCTATTTTTGACTTGGCCAAAGCTTTTGATACGGTATACCATTCCATTCTTGTGGATCGGCTAAGGAGTATTGGTGTCTCTGATGGGGCTTTGGCCTGGTTTGCTAACTACTTCTCTCAAAAAGTGCAGTGTATAAAGTCAGAACATCTGCTATCTCGGCCACTGCCTGTCACCAAGGGAGTACATTTACATACATTTACATTTAAGTCATTTAGCAGATGCTCTTATCCAGAGCGACTGACAAATTGGTGCATTCACCTTATAATATCCAGTGGAACAACCACTTTACAATAGTGCATCTAAATCTTTTAAGGGGGGGGGGGGGTTAGAATGATTACTTTATCCTATCCTAGGTATTCCTTAAAGAGGTGGGGTTTCAGGTGTCTCCGGAAGGTGGTGATTGACTCCGCTGTCCTGGCGTCGTGAGGGAGCTTGTTCCACCATTGGGGTGCCAGAGCAGTGAACAGTTTTGACTGGGCTGAGCGGGAACTGTGCTTCCTCAGAGGTAGGGAGGCGAGCAGGCCAGAGGTGGATGAACGCAGTGCCCTTGTTTGAGTGTAGGGCCTGATCAGAGCCTGAAGGTACGGAGGTGCCGTTCCCCTCACAGCTCCGTAGGCAAGCACCATGGTCTTGTAGCGGATGCGAGCTTCGACTGGAAGCCAGTGGAGAGAGCGGAGGAGCGGGGTGACGTGAGAGAACTTGGGAAGGTTGAACACCAGACGGGCTGCGGCGTTCTGGATGAGTTGGAGGGGTTTAATGGCACAGGCAGGGAACCCAGCCAACAACGAGTTGCAGTAATCCGGACGGGAGATGACAAGTGCCTGGATTAGGACCTGCGCCGCTTCCTGTGTGAGGCAGGGTCGTACTCTGCGAATGTTGTAGAGCATGAACCTACAAGATCGGGTCACCGCCTTGATGTTAGTGGAGAACGACAGGGTGTTGTCCAGGGTCACGCCGAGGCTCTTAGCACTCTGGGAGGAGGACACAAGGGAGTTGTCAACCGTGATGGCGAGATCATGGAACGGGCAGTCCTTCCCCGGGAGGAAGAGCAGCTCCGTCTTGCCGAGGTTCAGCTTGAGGTGGTGATCCGTCATCCACACTGATATGTCTGCCAGACATGCAGAGATGCGATTCGCCACCTGGTTGTCAGAAGGGGGAAAGGAGAAGATTAATTGTGTGTCATCTGCATAGCAATGATATGAGAGACCATGTGAGGATATGACAGAGCCAAGTGACTTGGTGTATAGCGAGAATAGGAGTGGGCCTAGAACAGAGCCCTGGGGGACACCAGTGGTGAGAGCACGTGGTGCGGAGACAGATTCTCGCCACGCCACCTGGTAGGAGCGACCTGTCAGGTAGGACGCAATCCAAGCGTGGGCCGCGCCGGAGATGCCCAGCTCGGAGAGGGTGGAGAGGAGGATCTGATGGTTCACGGTATCAAAGGCAGCAGATAGGTCTAGAAGGATGAGAGCAGAGGAGAGAGAGTTAGCTTTAGCAGTGCGGAGAGCCTCCGTGACACAGAGAAGAGCAGTCTCAGTTGAATGCCCAGTCTTGAAACCTGACTAAGGATCAAGAAGGTCATTCTGAGAGAGATAGCAAGAGAGCTGGCCAAGGACGGCACGTTCAAGAGTTTTGGAGAGAAAGGAAAGAAGGGATACTGGTCTGTAGTTGTTGACATCGGAGGGATAGAGTGTAGGTTTTTTCAGAAGGGGTGCAACTCTCGCTCTCTTGAAGACGGAAGGGACGTAGCCAGCGGTCAAGGATGAGTTGATGAGCGAGGTGAGGTAGGGGAGAAGGTCTCCGGAAATGGTCTGGAGAAGAGAGGAGGGGATAGGGTCAAGTGGGCAGGTTGTTGGGCGGCCGGCCGTCACAAGACGCGAGATTTCATCTGGAGAGAGAGGGGAGAAAGAGGTCAAAGCACAGGGTAGGGCAGTGTGAGCAGGACCAGCGGTGTCGTTTGACTTAGCAAACGAGGATCGGATGTCGTCAACCTTCTTTTCAAAATGGTTGACGAAGTCATCCGCAGAGAGGGAGGAGGGGGGGGGGGGGGGAGGAGGATTCAGGAGGGAGGAGAAGGTAGCAAAGAGCTTCCTAGGGTTAGAGGCAGATGCTTGGAGTTTAGAGTGGTAGAAAGTGGCTTTAGCAGCAGAGACAGAAGAGGAAAATGTAGAGAGGAGGGAGTGAAAGGATGCCAGGTCCGCAGGGAGGCGAGTTTTCCTCCATTTCCGCTCGGCTGCCCGGAGCCCTGTTCTTCTGTTCATAAAGAAATGTATGCATTCACTACTGTAAGTCGCTCTGGATAAGAGCGCCTGCTAAATGACTAAAATGTAAATGTAAATGTAAAATGTAAAATGTCTGTGAGCTCGCAGTGAGTCGTCGAGCCACGGAGCAGGAGGGGAGGACCGAGCCGGCCTGGAGGATAGGGGACAGAGGAAATCAAAGGATGCAGAGAGGGAGGAGAGGAGGGTTGAGGAGGCAGAATCAGGAGATAGGTTGGAGAAGGTTTGAGCAGAGGGAAGAGATGATAGGATGGAAGAGGAGAGAGTAGCGGGAGAGAGAGAGCGAAGGTTGGGACGGCGCAATACCATCCGAGTAGGGGCAGAGTGAGAAGTGTTGGATGAGAGCGAGAGGGAAAAGGATACAAGGTAGTGGTCGGAGACTTGGAGGGGAGTTGCAATGAGATTAGTGGAAGAACAGCATCTAGTAAAGATGAGGTCAAGCGTATTGCCTGCCTTGTGAGTAGGGGGGGAAGGTGAGAGGGTGAGGTCGAAAGAGGAGAGGAGTGGAAAGAAGGAGGCAGAGAGGAATGAGTCGAAGGTAGACGTGGGGAGGTTAAAGTCACCCAGAACTGTGAGAGGTGAGCCATCCTCAGGAAAGGAACTTATCAAGGCGTCAAGCTCATTGATGAACTCTCCAAGGGAACCTGGAGGGCGATAAATGATAAGGATGTTAAGCTTGAAAGGGCTGGTAACTGTGACAGCATGGAATTCAAATGAGGAGATAGACAGATGGGTCAGGGGAGAAAGAGAGAATGTCCACTTGGGAGAGATGAGGATTCCAGTGCCACCACCCCGCTGGCTCGATGCTCTAGGGGTATGCGAGAACACGTAGTCAGACGAGGAGAGAGCAGTAGGAGTAGCAGTGTTATCTGTGGTAATCCATGTTTCCGTCAGCGCCAGGAAGTCTAGGGACTGGAGGGTAGCATAGGCTGAGATGAACTCAGCCTTGTTGGCTGCAGACCGGCAGTTCCAGAGGCTGCCGGAGACCTGGAACTCCACGTGGGTCGTGCGCGCTGGGACCACCAGGTTAGAGTGGCAGCGGCCACGCGGTGTGGAGCGTTTGTATGGCCTGTGCAGAGGGGAGAGAACAGGGATTGACAGACACATAGTAGACAAGCTACAGAAGAGGCTACGCTAATGCAAAGGAGATTGGACTGACAAGTGGACCACACGTCTCGAATGTTCAGAAAGTTAAGCTTACGTTGCAAAAATCTTATTGACTAAAATGATACAGTACTGCTGGCTGGTGGAGTAGGCTAGCTAGCAGTGGCTGCGTTGTTGACTTTGAACGTGTAGCTGGCTAGGTAACCTCGATAGTTTCAGTACTACACCTTGTCATGATACAAAGCAACTTTGTAGCTAGCTAGCTAAAATAACACTAATCAAGACGTTCCTTGTATGTATTTAGTTTCTACAATGCTGCTCGTCAGTAATAGTTGGCTGGGTTAGGAAAAATGGCGTCGCGGGGGACGGAAATAGCTGGCTAGCTGACCTCGATGGCTGGCTAGCTAACCTCGGTAATTACTAAACTACACAATTATCAAGCTATGACAAAGACAACTAAGTAGCTAGCTAGCTAACACTACACTAGTCAAATCGTTCCGTTGTAAAGTATTAGTATCTACAGCGCTGCTAGTCGGTAACGGTTGGCTAGCTAGCAGTGGGTTAATGATGACTAGGTGTGTTGACTAAGTCTGGCGCCGCGTCGCGGCTGGCTAGCTCACCTCGATAATTACTCAAACTACACAACTATCTTAGATACAGAGACAGCAAAGACAACTATGTAGCTGGCTAACTAACACTAACACCACACTAATCAAGTCGTTACGTTGTAATGTAATAGTTTCTACAGTGCTGCTAGTCGTAGAAGTTGGCTAGCTAGCAGTGATGACTAGCTAGCTAGCAGCTAGGAGTGTTGACTACGTTAGGAGGACGAAGATAGCTAGCCTCGATAATTACTCAATTACTCTAAACTACACAATTATCTTTGATACAAAGACGGCTATGTAGCTAGCTAAGAAGAATTGCTCAGATCAAACAAATCAAGCCGTTGTAATGTAGTGAAGTGTAATATTACCTGTGGAGCGAAGAGTAGTGCGACTGCTCGCTCCAAACCGGAAGATCCTAGGCTCCACGCTCTTCTCAATTTACATCAACAACATAGCTCAAGCAGTAGGAAGCTCTCTCATCCATTTATTTGCAGATACTCAGCTGGCCCCTCCCCGGATTTTGTGTTAAACGCTCTGCATTGAATTTGGAACAAATCATTCACTAAACCCTAAACCTCATCTAAATCTTGTAATACATAATGTGGAAATTGAGCAAGTTGAGGTGACTAAACTGCTTGGAGTAACCCTGGATTGTAAACAGTCATGGTCAAAACATATTGATACAACAGTAGCTAAGATGGGGAGAAGTATACCAATAATAAAGCACTGCTCTACCTTCTTAACAGCACTATCAACAAGGCCCTACAGGCCATGTTCAGTCGTGTGGTCAGGTGCCACAAAAAAAGGACTTCGGAAAATTGCAATAGGCTCAGTACAGGGCAGCACGGCTGGCTCTTGGATGTACACAGAGAGCTAATATTAATAATATGCATGTCAATCTCTCCTGGCTCAAAGTGGCAGAGAGATTGACTTCATCACTACTTGATTTTATGAGAGGTATTGATATGTTGAATGCACCGAGCTGTCTGTTTGAACTGCTGGTGCACAACTCGGACACCCATGCATACCCCACAAGACATGCCACAAGAGGTCTCTTCACAAGTCCAAAACAGACTATGGGAGGCGCACAGTACTACATAGAGCCATGACTACATGGAACTCTATTCCACATCAAGTAACTGATGCAAGCAGTAAAGTTTGATTTAAAAAACAGACAAAAATACACCTTATGGAACAACGGGGCCTGTGAAGCAACAAACATAGGCACAGACACATGCATACACACACACAATAACATGTGCACACGTATACATGGATTTTGTACTGTAGATATGTGGTAGTGGTGGAGTAGGGGCGTAAGGGCACACAGTGTGTTGTGAAATCTGTGAATGTATTATGTTTTAAAAAATATACGAAATGCCTTAATTTTGCTGGACCCCAGGAAGTGTAGTAAATAATAATAAATACAAATACAAACAAATCTTTCTTAGCGTCCAACAAGCTTTCTTTGCCCTTAACCTTGTTCTGAACACCTCCAAAACAATGGTCATGTGGTTTGGTAAGAAGAATGCCACTCTCCCTACCAGTGTGATTACTACCTCTGAGGGTTTATAGCTTGAGGTAGTCACCTCATACAAGTACTTGGGAGAATGGCTAGACGGTACACTGTCCTTCTCTTAGCACATATCAAGGTTAAATCTAGACTTGGTTTCTTGTATCGTAATCGCTCCTCTTTCACCCCAGCTGCCAAACTAACCCTGATTCAGATGACCATCCTACCCATGCTAGATTAAAGAGATGTAATTTATAGATCGGCAGGTGAGGGTGCTCTCGAGCGGCTAGATGTTCTTTACCATTCGGCTATCAGATTTCCCACCAATGCCCCTAATAGGACACATCACTGCACTCTATACTCTGTAAACTGGTCATCTCTGGATACCCGTCGCAAGACCCACTGGTTGATGCATATTTATAAAACCCTCTTAGGCCTCCCTCCCCTCTGAGATACCTCCGCGTCCAACACCCGTTCTGCCAGTCAAATTCTGTTAAAGGTCCCCAAATCACACACATCCCTCTTTTCAGTTCGCTGCAGCTAGCGACTGGAACGAGCTGCAAAAAACACAAACTGGACCGTTTTATCTCCATCTCTTCAAACACTCAATCATGGACACTTACTGACAGTTGTGGCTGCTTCGCGTGATGTATTGTTGTCTCTACCTTCTTGCCCTTTGTGCTACCTTCTTACCTTCTACCTTCTTGTCTGTGCCCAATAATGTTCGTACCATGTTTTGCTACTGCCATGTTGTGTTTTCATGTGTTGCTGCCATGCTATGTTGTGGTCTTCGCTCTCTCTTTATGTAGTGTTGTGGTGTCTCTCTTGTCGTGATGTGTGTTTTGTCCTATTTAAAAAAATATATATAATTAATCCCAGCCCCGTCCTCGCCGGCCTTTTGCCTTCTGGTAGGCCGACGTTGTAAACAAGAATTTTCTTAACTGACTCGCCTAGTTAAATAAAGGTAAAAAAAATATCTCATGGCCAAAATGCTGCAAAGAAACCACTACTAAAGGCCACCAATAAGAAGAAGAGACTTGCTTGGGCCAAGAAACACGAGCAATGGACATTAGACCAGTGTAAATCTGTCCTTTGGTCTGGAATACAAATTTGAGATTTTTTGTTCCAACTGCTTTGTCTTTGTGAGACGCAGAGTAGGTGAACGGATGATCTCTGCATGTGTGGTTCCCACTGTGGAGCATGGAGGAGGAGGTGTGATTGTGTGGGGGTGCTTTGCTGGTGACACTGTCAGTAATTTATTTAGAATTCAATGCACACTTAACCAGCATGGCTACCACAGAATTCTTCACGATACACCATCCCATCTGGTTTGCGCCTCCAGGCTATTTGACCAAGGAGAGTGATGGAGTGCTGCATCAGATGACCTGGCCTCCACAATCACCCGACCTCAACCCAATTGAGATGGTTTGGGATGAGTTGGACCTCAGACTGAAGGAAAAGCGGCCAACAAGTGCTCAGCATATGTGTTAACTCCTTGAAGACTGTTGGAAAGCATTCCTGATGAAGCTGGTTGAGAGAATGCCAAGAGTGTGAAAAGCTGTCATCAAGGCAAAGGGTGGCTTCTTTGAAGAATCTAAAATATATTTTGATTTGTTTAACACTTTTTTGGTTACTACATGATTCCATATGTGTTATTTCATGTTTTCACTATTATTCTACAATGTAGAAAATAGTAAAAATAAAGAAAAACCCTGGAATGAATCGGTGTCTACACTTTTGACTGGTACTGTATATGGTCTATACATATTGCGAGAGGGACGCACGCTGTTTAGCTCGCTCGGATGCTTTAACTTAGATTGAGTCTTTCTGTCGCCGCGCATCTCGGTCAAATACATGATAAATATTTCAATATTTTATTTGGATGGGAAAAAAGGTACAGTAGGGCGAGCTAGGCCCCCTAAGACCCACCCATAACGCCTGACCTGTGGGGGAAAGTTGAGGTTTTGGTTAACATTCCCACAATGAGGGCAGCTTAGAGTCATGTTATTGGGTCTATAGGGGATCATTTTTGTGGTTGAGGGAAGGTTTTCAGTCCCAGATTCTTCAGTGTTGACACCTCCGTTCATCTCCTTGGTGCATAGTCCTGATTTGCTGGTGAAGTAGTTTTGTTCTGCTTGAGGGAAGGTGCTTTTCAGTCCCAAATTCTTTAGAGCGTCGAAGCTTCCGGTCCTCTCCTCGATGCCTAATCCTGATGTGCTGGTGGAGTTTTGCCATATCACAGTGAGAGGATGGGCAGAGGGAGCAGGCGAGGACCTGGGATTCCATGTCACTATTCAATCCTGCAATGACAAAATCAGGAGGACAGATTGCTTAAGAAGTGATAGTCTGCCCAGATGAATGAATTACCATTTGACAAAGCAATTTTGAGTAACACTATGTCATGACGTTGGTCTGTGGGTAAGGTTTATGACCCCCCCATGAATACCTTTCTCCCTTCCCTCTCTCTCTGACTCTACTGAAGGACTCTTGAATAGCCTTTGTTAAACATAGAGAGTCTGGGAACATCAAACAAGTGGGGGGAAAGGAACCATATTTCGGTAATAGAACCAGTTGAAAATATGCGTTGGTACTTAATGATGTCAGTTCGGTTGTCATCTGAGACATTATGACTGATGACAGGATGACATAAACTGTATCTGGGAAAGTCTACACATTCTAGTTATCAGATTCACATGGAATTGTTGTGCAAATTAAATGTTTGAATATGAAACTATTTGTGATAAGATTAAATGTAATTTTAGCTTCCAAATGAGAGAATTGGGTTTTCATAAGGTTAGAGCCCTACTCAATCAGTGGCCCGCCCCTGTGAAGAGACATGGGTTATAAACTATGAAACACACCCTTCTCTCCCTCCACTATATAAGCCCTTGACGAAAATGTAACCTCCGGTTCCGAGGACGATAGGACGACGGTCCATACGTTAAAACGGACTAACATGTCAACTACAGAACTAAGCCAACCTCAGCGTGAGCTTTGGTTGTGAATGGTATGAACTTTGAACTCTTATTCACTTAAGAAGTGAGACCTCCTAGCCGTTGAGTTAGCAACAGCAGCTGTAAACGTGGGCTAGGAAAGGACGGACAACGTATCCAGTCTAACACACAACGAAGATACTACAACGTATCCAATTTACCACCAGAGACATTCTTCCAAGGACAGGAAGATCTCTGTTGGCCAACACGGCCAGCATCTACGACCAACCTACCGAAGCGCAGCTCAGAGTAAATATTTATTGCATTTTATTTTCCAAATGGGCGGTAATTTAGAATGCATAAGATACTGTATTTACGATAGCACAGCTTCTCCCTTTGTTCCTCAGTCTTCCCGCTCTTTCATTCAAGCCCAACCCCCTCTCTTTGTGTAACCAGCCATCATACAGGTTCCGTCCACCAGGGATGTTTTCTGTATGACATAATTTGCATTCTGTGTATATGTAATTCTGTGTGATTAGTTAGGTATTTAGTAAATAAATAATTAAACCCAATTTTGTATTGCTGATTCAACTTGTTAGCTAGGGTTCGTGAAGATAACCAAGAATTTACAACTTTCTGATGAGACTGAAATAAGGTGACGATTAATATTGACTGCTATTGATGTAAAATATTACTAGGTCTTTCAGAGTTTATTCGGAAGATAACAGCTCTATAAACACTCTTTCGTGGTGCCCCGACTTTCTAGTTAATAACATTTACATGATTAGCTCAATCAGGTAATATTAATTACAGAGAAAGGATTTTATAGAATAGCATGTCATATCACTTAATCCGGCATAGCCAAAGACACAACAACTACATTGAACAGCTTGCTGAGTACCAGGTATTTACTTACAAAGTACATAAAATAAGGTAAGAATTATGATGTTAGTCATTTCGCAAAGAACACAAGGATGTACCAATTGTTATCAAGAATTTACAGATTCTGTTAATAATTTCCAAGTTGCTAATTACCATGAGGTACCAATTGTTAAAGTCATTTCATTTTATATACCAGATAAATAACAGTGATAATAGGGCTGTGAAATAAAGTGAAATATTTTATTAATAACTTGAATTCTTGAATGTCCTTACCGTTGCTGGGTACTGAGATACACGGACCAGAAGTCTCTGCAGGTAAAACATTCATCTGTTCTTGTTGCTCTAAATAAAAAATGATCTTAATTTCTTTCATTGCAGTCTTTATTTTCACAGTTATCTTCTTCCTTCTCTCTGCCCCGATTAGATGGTCCTTCTCCATCTCTCTCTGTCCCATTCTTGAAGCATTCATCTCCATCTGAGCATGACCTCGTTTTGTCAGAGCTGGCCTGCTCAGATCTAATGACAACTCTTACTGTTGGAGGGAGGGACAGTGTGGACAGGATGGTATCTGCAGTGTAGTAAGAGAAATAACCTAGAAAGACAACATAATTGATCCCATAAGTTACACTCTTGCCATACATTGTCTTCCACTACTTACCAGACAAAGAATTTAAAATACACAATAACAAATATATAATTCTGGTTGGACACTTACTCTTTTTCAGATTTCCATGATGCTGATGGTGCTGCAGAAGAGTCTTCAGCTCTTCAGTGTCAAAGATGGTGCTTCCACATTCCTCCACGACAGAGGGGGCATCACCAAGCCATGCTGCTGTCTGAGGAGCAGGGGAAATAGCACATTTTCTATTTCATTCTGGGGGAGGGTTATGTAATTTGTAATCGATTACATTTCAATATTTTTCAGCGCTTTAGAATACATTGAATTCAACGCTGTGTATCATTAGTATACACCCTTTGCTCCCTTCTCTGCATGCCAGAGCCTGGAGCAGTGGGTAGGTGTTTTCCTTTAGTTCACCATTCCATAGTTCTCAGTCACATTTCTTCTTTAAACAGTGACCAGCGGTCAATACTTAAATGGGCAGAATTGCGATTTTTATATCTGTACCTGTGTGAAGTCTGGTACAGGTAGCAGCTCCTCCAGTCTGGAGAGGAACTCCCACACCAGTACCTGTAATGTGGTGTCATACCAAGGGCCATAGTGTGCTGGGAACACCTCCTGAAAAAAATATAATTTAACACACAATAATTCCGGTGGTAATGGCTTTCGGGTGTCATTTCATGTGTGGAATAGTCTGCAATCATCTCCTGGTAATGCGGGCAATTAACAATGTCAATAATAGCAACACTTGGCTTGAAGGTGGCTGCTGTGCCAAAAACATACATTTACAGATGCATTAAATACGCACCTGAAGGTCGCGAGTATTACCAGTTGTGAGACAAAGATCTCTTACCTGGAAGAAGTGCTCCCGCTCAGACGGGTCTTCCAGTAGGGTTTGGACCAACTCCACAAAGTTAGACTCTGTAGCCTCCAACTCCTCATCATTACTCTGTCAGTAAGCATAAACAAACAAAACAAATTTCATCAGACATTAACTCAACCTCAACATATGAGTTGAAAACATCTTAAACATAAACTACAGCTCAAAAGTTTGGGGTCACTTCAAAATGTCCATGTGTTTGAAAGAAAAGCTATTTTTTTGTCCATTAAAATAGCATAACATTGATCAGAAATATAGTGTAGACATTGTTAATGTTGTAAATGAATATTGTAGCTGGAAACGGCTGATTTTTAATGGAATATCTAAATCAAATCAAAGTTTATTTGTCATGTGCACTGAATACAACAGGTGTAGGTAGACCTTACAGTGAAACGCTTACTTACAGGCTCTAACCAGCAGTGCAAAAAAGGTAGAAGGTGAACAATTGGTAAGTAAAGAAATAAAAACAACTGTAAAAAAGACAGTGAAAAAGAATAGTAGCGAGGCTATATACAGTAGCGAGGCTATAACAGTAGCGAGGCTATATACAAGCACCGGTTAGTCGGGCTGATTGAGGTAGTATGTACAAGTAGATATGGTTAAAGTGACCATGCATATATGATAAACAGAGTAGCAGCAGAAGATACTGTTGCAGAAACATTATGTACAAGATAAGTTACAAATAACACAAAAAAACCCACATAATAGCACAATTGGTTGGGCGCCTGTAAAACTGCTGCCATTTTTTCCGGCGTCATTTTAAATAGGTGTACAGAGGCCCATTATCAGCAACCATCATTCCTGTGTTCCAATGGTACGTTGTGTTAGCTAATCCAAGTTTATCATTTTAAAAGGCTAATTGATCATTAGAAAGCCCTTTTGCAATTTTGTTAGCACAGCTGAAAACTGTTGTGCTAATTAAAGAAGCAATAAAACTGTCTGTCCTTTAGACTAGTAGAGTATCTGTAGCATCAGCATTTGTGGGTTTGATTACAGGCTCAAAATTGTCAGACTCAAAGAACTTTCTTCTGAAACTCGTCAGTCTATTCTTGCTCTGAGAAATGAAGGCTATTCCATGCGAGAAATTGCCAAGAAACTGAAGATCTCGTACAACGCTGTGTACTACTCCTCACATGGAATAGCCTTCAATTCTCAGAACAAGAATAGACCGACGAGTTTCAGAAGAAACTTCTTTGTTTCTGGACATTTTGAGCCTGTAATCGAACCCACAAATGCTGATGTTCCAGATACTCAACTAGTCTAAAGAAGGCCACTTTTATTGCTTCTTTAAATCAGCACAACAGTTTTCAGCTGTGCTAACATAATTGCAAAAGTAAAATTTAGCTAACGCAACGTGCCATTGGAACACAGAAGTGATGGTTGCTGATAATGGGCCTCTGCACGCCTATGTAGATATCACATACATTTGCCGTTTCCAGCTACAATAGTAATTTACAACATGAACAATGTCTACACTGTATTTCTGATCAATTTGATGTTATTTTAATGGACAAAATTTTGCTTTTCTTTCAAAAACAAGGAAATGTATAAGTGACCCCACACTTTTGAACGGTAGTGTAAGTTATCTTACCTCTTTGTGTACAGCGTATTCTGTCAAATAATGAATTTTGTCCAGGTGAGGCTGGATGGTCACGAGGTCAGCTGTGCTCTCACTGAGACACAACTCCAGTACAGCTGAAAAAGAGGTAGACATGTGAGAGGCAGCCCCAGAGGAAAACATACTATTTGCAGCTAGCAGCTGCCCAAACTTCTATCAGAATCCTCTGCATGCATTTCCACCTCTCTCACCCTTGCTCTCAGACCCAGAAGAAGTTGGGTCCTCTGCCTGGAACTCAGCAGCTCTGGAACCATCTCTGTCACCAAAGTCACAAACTCCTCCAGCTTCCCATAATGCTTTACAATATGCTGCTGTCGTGTCTTTGGCATCATTAAAACTGAAGACTTATTTATCAAATAACTCTCTGTAACTATTATTACGTGATCAAACTGATTAATCATGTAACTGTAATTAACTAGGAAGTCGGGGCACCAAGGAAAATATTCAGATTACAAAGTTATAATTTTCCTAATATAACTTTCAGATATTTTAATATCTGATCAATTAGTCTTCAATTTAATGAATTATTATTTACCTCACGTTAGTTTCAATCCAAACGTCGTAAATTGTTGGTTATCTGCACGAACCCAGTCTTCACTATGAGTCACAGAAATGCATAACAAACAGTAGATATGGTTACAAGGAAATGATAGGAGAATGTGCCCTAGTGGGCTAAACCGGCATGGCGGCTTATTAGACAAAAGGGGAGTGGGGGTCAGCTGAGAAGGCACTACAGAGTTGATAATTATAACAATTGAAATGCTTATCCTTTGCACATGAACGCTCACTCATTCGGGAACAACTGCAATCAATATATATACTGCTCAAAAAAATAAAGGGAACACTTAAACAACACATCCTAGATCTGAATGAAAGAAATAATCTTATTAAATACTTTTTTCTTTACATAGTTGAATGTGCTGACAACAAAATCACACAAAAATAATCAATGGAAATCAAATTTATCAACCCATGGAGGTCTGGATTTGGAGTCACACTCAAAATTAAAGTGGAAAACCACACTACAGGCTGATCCAACTTTGATGTAATGTCCTTAAAACAAGTCAAAATGAGGCTCAGTAGTGTGTGTGGCCTCCACGTGTCTGTATGACCTCCCTACAACGCCTGGGCATGCTCCTGATGAGGTGGCGGATGGTCTCCTGAGGGATCTCCTCCCAGACCTGGACTAAAGCATCCGCCAACTCCTGGACAGACTGTGGTGCAACGTGGCGTTGGTGGATGGAGCGAGACATGATGTCCCAGATGTGCTCAATTGGATTCAGGTCTGGGGAACGGGCAGGCCAGTCCATAGCATCAATGCCTTCCTCTTGCAGGAACTGCTGACACACTCCAGCCACATGAGGTCTAGCATTGTCTTGCATTAGGAGGAACCCAGGGCCAACCGCACCAGCATATGGTCTCACAAGGGGTCTGAGGATCTCATCTCGGTACTTAATGGCAGTCAGGCTACCTCTGGCGAGCACATGGAGGGCTGTGCGGCCCCCCAAAGAAATGCCACCCCACACCATGACTGACCCACCGCCAAACCGGTCATGCTGGAGGGTGTTGCAGGCAGCAGAACGTTCTCCACGGCGTCTCCAGACTCTGTCACGTCTGTCACATGTGCTCAGTGTGAACCTGCTTTCATCTGTGAAGAGCACAGGGCGCCAGTGGCGAATTTGCCAATCTTGGTGTTCTCTGGCAAATGCCAAACATCCTGCACGGTGTTGGGCTGTAAGCACAACCCCCACCTGTGGACGTCGGGCCCTCATACCACCCTCATGGAGTCTGTTTCTGACCGTTTGAGCAGACACATGCACATTTGTGGCCTGCTGGAGGTCATTTTGCAGGGCTCTGGCAGTGCTCCTCCTGCTCCTCCTTGCACAAAGGCGGAGGTAGCGGTCCTGCTGCTGGGTTGTTGCCCTCCTACGGCCTCCTCCACGTCTCCTGATGTACTGGCCTGTATCCTGGTAGCGCCTCCATGCTCTGGACACTACGCTGACAGACACAGCAAACCTTCTTGCCACAGCTCGCATTGATGTGCCATCCTGGATGAGCTGCACTACCTGAGCCACTTGTGTAGGTTGTAGACTCCGTCTCATGCTACCGCTAGAGTGAAAGCACCGCCAGCATTCAAAAGTGACCAAAACATCAGCCAAGAAGCATAGGAACTGAGAAGTGGTCTGTGGTTACCACCTGCAGAACCACTCCTTTATTGGGGGTGTCTTGCTAATTGCCTATAATCTCCACCTGTTGTCTATTCCATTTGCACAACAGCATGTGGAATTTATTGTCAATTAGTGTTGCTTCCTAAGTGGACAGTTTGATTTCACAGAAGTGTGATTGACTTGGAGTTACATTGTGTTGTTTAAGTGTTCCCTTTATTTTTTTGAGCAGTGTATATTTACGCTCAGTGTGTCGTCGGGATCTCTGTTGAAAGTTTGTTTCTTTTGGAGAGTTTGTCCGCTCTCTCTCTCTGTCGTGGTTAGAATGGATAGTTCAGAGCGACATTCATTCATGTTGTTATAGAATAGATGTTTTGGCGGTTGTCGGTCTTCACGTTCAATTATACCGAATTCCTAGCTGCAGACTAGTAATTAATATCAAAGACTTGTTCTTATTCTGTCGGTATCGATAGTCTAAGAGTTTAACCTGTTAGGGCTAGGGGGCAGTATTGACACGGCTGGATAAAAAACATACCCGATTTAATCTGGTTACCACTCCTACCCAGTAACTAGAATATGCATATACTTATTACATATGGATAGAAAACACCCTAAATTTTCTAAAACTGTTTGAATGGTGTCTGTGAGTATAACAGAACTCAAATGGCAGGTCAAAACCTGAGAGATTCCTTTACAGGAAGTGGCCTGTCTGACCATTTCTTGAACTTCTTTTCCATCTCTATCATTTACTAAGGATCTCTGCTCTAACGTGACACTTCCCACGTCGTCCATAGGCGCTCAGAGCCCGGGAAAAAACAGAATGTCGTCATTCCAGCCCCAGGCTGAAACACATTATCGCCTTTCTCAAGTGGCCGATCAAGGGACACGGGCTTATGCGCGTGACCCCGACCGCCCCCGCCTTTGGGATTTTTTCCTCTGTTTGCCGAAAAGGAGATTCCCTGTCGGAATATTATCGCTTTTCTACGAGAAAAGTGTCGTAAAAATTGATTTTAAACAGCGGTTGACATGCTTCGAAGTACGGTAATGGAATACTTAGAATTTTATTGTCACGAATTGCGCCATGCGCGTGACACTTCTTTACTATTTCGGATAGTGTCTGGAACGCACGAACAAAACGCCGCTATTCGGATATAACGATGGATTATTTTGGACCAAACCAACATTTGTTATTGAAGTAGCAGTCCTGGGTGTGCATTCTGACGAAGACAACAAAAGGTAATCAAACTTTTATAATAGTAAATATGATTATGGTGAGTGCTAAACTTGCCGGGTGTCTAAATAGCGAGCCCGTGATGCCTGGGCTATGTACTTAGAATATTGCAAAATGTGCTTTCACCAAAAAGCTATTTTAAAATCGGACATATCGAGTGCATAGAGGAGGTCTGTATCTATAATTCTTAAAATAATTGTTATGCTTTTTGTGAACGTTTATCGTGAGTAATTTAGTAAAATGTTAGCGAATTCCCCGGAAGTTTGCGGGGGGTATGCTAGTTCTGAACGTCACATGCTAATGTAAAAAGCTGGTTTTTGATATAAATATGAACTTGATTGAACAAAACATGCATGTATTGTATAACATAATGTCCTAGGGTTGTCATCTGATGAAGATCATCAAAGGTGAGTGCTGCATTTAGCTGTCTTCTGGGTTTTGGTGACATTATATGCTGGCTTGAAAAATGGGTGTCTGATTATTTCTGGCTTGGTACTCTGCTGACATAATCTAATGTTTTGCTTTCGTTGTAAAGCCTTTTTGAAATCGGACAGTGTGGTTAGATTAACGAGAGTCTTGTCTTTAAATGGCTGTAAAATAGTCATATGTTTGAGAAATTGAAGTAATAGGATTTTTAAGGTTTTGAAAATCGCGCCACAGGCTGGCAGTGGCTGTTACGTAGGTGGGACGCACGTCCCACCTAGCCCATAGAGGTTAACCACGTGGTATGGTTAAAAGTTCAGCAAAAGAAATGCATGGTCTACAACCTATAGCCATCTCGTAATTGAGGTAAGCTCGGTCTTCTCTCAAACCTTGGCCCTCTCGTTATCGAGGTAAGCTGGTCTCCTCTCAAGCCTTGGCCCTCTCGTTATCGAGGTAACCTGGTCTCCTCTCAAATCTTGGCCCTCTCGTTATCGAGGTAAGCTGGTCTCCTCTCAAACCTTGGCCCTCTCGTTATCGAGGTAAGCTGGTCTGGTGATAGAAAACCTAGGTGGGGGTTTTATTCGGAAGAGCAGAAAAGGGTCTGTCCCATGACGCCAGACCATAACTGTTCTCATGGGTGGTCCTCTGATTTAGTTAAACTCCAAAGGGAATTGGAGTTTCCTTCATTAAACAGTCCAAAATCACATTACACAATTTCACAAACAGTTCCATCCCCACTCATTCATTTTATACAACAATTAGATGTACGCCTCATAGCTGAGGCTATTGTATAAACAGCGTTATGGTAATGTCTCTCCCATGAGTTTCACAAAATTGTACCAAATGGACCAGTTCGTAGCTGGATTCTTCACTGATCTGTTATACATTCTCCAGAACATAAATGTCGTTCGGTTCTCAGTTCTGTGAGGTGGAAGAAATTCCTTTGTTCTCTCTATGAAACTCACTCTCTCTATACTGTCTAGCCATGAGGCAGGATCTTCTCTAGGAATTTACGACCTCTCTTACAGAGCTTGGTGAAAGGGGTATAGAGAGGGAGAGGGGGATGGTGCTCGCTGTACCCAAAGAGGGCAACGTCATGACACTGCTGAGCCACTTGCCACATGAATGCTGACATCAAGTGTAATGGTGGAGCATGGAGACGCAGTGAGGATAGAGGTAAACCGGGACCTACGTTGGGAAACACAAACAATAACATATTATAGAGTAAAAACCAATGGCATATTTAAAATACTGTAGGTGAGTTATATATATTTTTATCTAGCAGGAGATTAGGAAACTAGCCAGTATCAGCAACTAGCTATTTAGCCAGCCAGTCACCACAGTGAAAGCCCTCACACAAACTACAAAAATGTACACAGTAAAAGTTAACATGCCATAGTCTTCTGCACCTGGCAAAGAATAAGCCTGAGCTTTTGTTTGGTTTGTGAGGACACTATCGATGATGGCAAAACAGCTTTCTTCAAGATAGATGGAACCACTCATGTTGTCGTCATCCTTGAGTTTTCTGTATTCCTGTTTCAGCTTTTTAAACTTTTCTCTGCATTGCTTCGACGTCCTGTTAAATCCGAGGGCTGCGAACTCTGAACTAAATTTGGCATAGATGTGCTCATTTTTATAAGAGCGAAGCTGCTTCTGAACTCTCTCATCTGCCCAGAGTGTTAACAATGTGTGAACCTCCTGCAAAGTCCAGCAGTATCCAGATTCCTCTGTGAAAGAACCGCATCAGTTGAAAGCAGTCAGAAACTGGAAAACAATACTAGCTAGCAAGCTTAAGGTACTGTTTATGAAAAACGTGTAGCTACTAGATCAGTATTTCTCATCTTCTGGCTGTTGCTGACTGGTCCCTCAGATGATGATGTACTAGACAACTTCCACTTCTTCCGGGGAATCGGATTGGGTCGACTCCAGCAACATAGTACAGTGGGGGAAAAAAGTATTTGATCCCCTGCTGATTTTGTACGTTTGCCCACTTACAAAGAAATGATCAGTCTATAATTTTAATAGTAGGTTCTTTTTAACAGTGAGAGACAGAATAACAACAAAAAAATCCTGAAAAATCCATGTCAAAAAGGTTATAAAATGATTTGCATTTTAATGAGGGAAATAAGTATTTGACCCCCTCTCAATCAGAAGGATTTCTGGCTCCCAGGTGTCTTTTATACAGGTAACGAGCTGAGAATTGACTTAAAGCTTACTGCAAATTTTTTATTTTTTGTTACAAGCCGTGTTTCGTTAAAGCCTATTTCTTTTTGTTACAAGCCGTGTTTCGTTGAAGCCTATTTATTTTTGTTACAAGCCGTGTTTCGTTAAAGCCTGTGTAAAGTTCATTTGTTTCAATGTACCGGTAGGCACCTGCGGCTTATAGACATGTGCGGCTTATTTATGTTCAAAATAATATATATATTTTTTAATTCAGTGCGCTTATATTCAGGTGCGCTTAATAGTCCGGAAATTACGGTACTAGATAAGTGTTTTTCAACTTCTGTCTAATACTGGCTGGTCCCTCAGATGGTTAGCAGAGACATTGGCTTAGTTAGCTAGTAGTAGTAAGCTAGTTACAATCCAAGCAATCTCCCATGGAAAATAAACAAATATTACTAATTCCTGGTACATAAAAGGTTGAGAAAGACTGTACTAGATAACTTACCATAAGGTTCCTCTTTTACAGGGAATACGCTTGAGTCAACTCCAGCAGCATAGTAGCAGAATTTATCACCTTAGCCCCTGAAGTTCCTGGTTGGTGACCAAGGAGTCCATGGACCTCATCAGGTGTCCAACTGGATGCAGATTGATCTGTGGAAGCAACAGCTCAATTGACAGTTCTCACATAATCGATATTAACAACCGAGCTTGAGGTAACAGGCAAGTTCCTGTGTAAAAAACGTGTACGAGATGCCGTACGAGACAACCAACCAGAATCCTCAATTTCTTGAGGGGAATCAGGTTGAGTCGATTCCAAAGGCTTTGGATCTGAATGTATCATCCCAGACTCCAAAGTACTTGGTTAGTGACAGAGGACACTATCGATGATGGCAAACCATCTTTCTCCATGATGGTTGGAACCACTATTGTTATCCTTGATTTTTTTTGTATTCCTGTTTCAGATTTTTTAGTTTGTCTCTGCACTGTTTAGATGTCTTGTTAAATCCGAAGGCAGCAAGCTCTGAACTCAATTTGGTATAGACGTGCTCGTTTTTATAGGAGAGAAGCTGCTTCTGAACACTACCATCTGCCCAGAGTGTTAACAATGCCTGAACCTCCTTTGACGACCAGTGGTATCCAGATTCCTCTGTGAAAGAACCACATCAGTTAAAAGCAGACAGAAACAAAGTGTTTCTCAACTTCTAGCTGTTACTGGCCAGTCCCTCAGATGGTTAGCAGACATTGAGTCAGTAGGCTAGTAATAGTAAGCTAGTTTAAATCCAAGCAGTCCACCAAGGAAGAGTAACAAATCTGGCTAATCTGGTACAAAAAAGGGTTGAGAAAGACTGTACTAACTAGATAACTTACCAGAATGTTCCTCTTCTACAGGGCAATCAGGTTGAGTCGGCTCCAGCAGCATAGTAGATGAATTTACCGCCTCAGACCCTAAAGTTCCTGGTTGGTGAACAAGGAGACCATGGACCTCGTCAGGTGTCCAACTGAATGAAGATTTGTCTGTGGAAGCAACGGCTCAGTTGACAGTACTAACACAAACAGACATACATAGCTAATTACCAAGTTTGCAGTATTTGTATTTTTGTATTAGATTTTTTTTCATTAGGGATCCACATTAGCTGCCGACTCTTCCTGGGGTCCAAACACATTAAAACACTTATATTACACATAATAACACTTATATTACACACAAAATATGAAAACAGTACATACGTATAACACTGTCACACCACGACATATCCACAACAAAATGTATGATACCACCATACAACAATATTGCAATGTAAGTGTGTGTAGAGTGCGTGTTCTAGCGCCTGTGTGTGTATGCGTGTCTGTACCTGTGTGTGTGTCTCTTCACAGTCCCCGCTGTTCCATAAGGTGTATTTTTTATCTGATTCTATTGCTTGCAAAAGTTACCTGATGTGGAATAGAGTTCCATGTAGGCATGGTTTTATGTTGTACTATGCACTTTCCAGTCTGTTCTGGACTTGGGTATTGTGAAGAGACCTCTGGTGGCATGTCTTGTGGGGTATGCATGGGTGTCCGAGCTGTGCGCTAGTAGTTTAAACAGACAGCTCGGTGCATTACGCTTGTCAACACTTCTTACAAAAACAAGCAGTGAAGTCAATCTCTCCTCCACTTTGAGCCATGAGAGATTGACATGCATATCATTCATGTTAGCTCTCTGTGTACATTTAAGGGCCAGCCATGCTGCCCTGTTCAAAGCCAATTGTAATTTTCCCAAGTCCCTCTTTGTGGCACCTGACCACACGATAGAACAGTAGTCCAAAACTAGGGCCTGTTGGACCTGCCTTGTTGATAGTGTTGTTAAGAAGGCAGAGCAACGCTATATTATGGACAGACTTCTCCCCATTTTAGCTACTGTTGTATCAACATGTTTGACCATGACAGTTTACAATCCAGGGTTACTCCAAGCAGTTTAGTCACCTCAACTTGCTCAATTTCCACATTATTCATTACAAGATACGTTTGCTAATCATGCCAATGAAAAAATCATTAAAGTAATTGGCAATATCAGTGGGTTTTGTGATGAATGAGCCATCTGATTCTATGAATGTTGGAGCTGAGTTTGTTACTGTGTTAAAAAATGTGATTGAGAAGCTGCACGAGACAACCTACCAGAATCCTCCACTTCTTGTAGGGAATTGGGTTGAGTTAATTCCAAAAGCTTTGCATCTGACTGTATCACCCCAGACTCCAAAGTATTTGGTTGGTGACAGAGGACACTATCGATGATGGCAAACCATCTTTCTCCACGATGATTGGAACCACTCGTTATTGTCATCCTTGACTGTTCTATATTCCTGTTTCAGCTTTTTTAGTTTGTCTCTGCACTGTTTAGATGTCCTGTTAAATCAAAGGGTGGCGAACTCTGAACTAAATTTGGCATAGACATGCTCGTTTTTATTGGAGAGAAGCTGCTTCTGAACACTACCATCTGCCCAGAGTGTTAACAATGCCTGAATCTCCTTTGGCGACCAGTGGTATCCAGATTCCTCTGTGACAGAACCGCAAACAATACTAGATAGCAAACTTACAGTACGGTTCATGACAAATGTGTACTAGATAAGTGTTTCTCAACTTCTGGCTATTACTGGTCAGTCCCTCAGATGGTTAGTAGACATACATGCAAGTGCGTTAGCTGGCTCACAGTCCAAGCTTGCATCCATTTCAAGACCATGGTGCTTGCCTACGGGGCAGCAAGGGGAACTGCCCCTCCCTACCTCAGGATATGCTCAAACCCTACACCCCAACCGAGCACTACCACCTCTGGTCTCTTGGCCCTCCCACCCCTGGTTTGCCCGTGGTACAAAAAAAGTTTGAAAACTGATTGGACATGATTTGGAAAGGGACACACCTGTCTATATAAGGTCCCACAGTTGACAGTGCACATCAGAGCAAAAACCAAGCCATGAGGTCAAAGGAATTGTCCGTAGAGCTCTGAGACAGGATTTTGTCGAGGCACAGATCTGGGAAAAGGTACCAAGAAATGTCTGCAGTATTGAAGGTCCCCAAGAACAGTGGCCTCCGTCATTCCTAAACAGAAGAAGTTTGGAACCACCAATACTCTTCTTAGAGCTCGCCGCCCAGCCAAACTGAGCAATCGGGGGAGAAGGGCCTTGGTCAAGGAGGTGACCAAAAACTTGGTCACTCTGACAGAGCTCCAGAGTTCCTCTGTGGAGATGGGAGAACCTTCCAGAAAGACAACCATCTCTGCAGTACTCCACCAATCAGGCCTTTATTGTAGAATGGCCAGACGGAAGCCACTCCTCAGTAAAAGGCACATGACAGCCCACTTGGAGTTCGCCAAAAGGCACCTAAAGGACTCTCAGACCATAAGAAACAAGATTATCCGGTCTGATGAAGCCAAGATTTAACTATTTGGCCTGAATGCCAAGCGTCACATCTGGAAGAAACCTGGCACTATCCCTATGGTGAAGCATGGTGGTGGCAGCATCATTCTGTGTGGATGTTTTTCAGCGACAGGGACTGGGAGGCTAGTCAGGATCGAGGCAAAGATGACTGGAGAAAAGTACAGAGAGACCCTTGACGAAAACATGCTCTAGAGCGCTCAGGACCTCAGACTGGGGCGAAGGTTCACCTTCCAACAGGACAACGACCCTAAGCAAACAGCCAAGACAATACAGGAGTGGCTTCAGGACAAGTCTCTGAATGTCCTCAAGTGACCCAGCCAGAGCCTGGACTTGAACCTGATCGAACATCTCTGGAGAGACCTGAAAATAGCTATGCAGCGACACTCCCCATCCAACATGAGAGCTTGAGGATCTGCAGAGAAGAATGGGAGAAACTCACCAAATACACTACTAAGCTTGTAGTGTCATACCCAAGAAGAATTGAGGCAGTAATCACTGCCAAAGGTGCTTCGACAAAGTACCGAGAAAGGGTCTGAATACTTATGTAAATGTGATACATTTTTTATTTTTAATACATTTGCAAAAGCCTGTTTTTTCTTTGTAATTATGGGGTATTGTGTGTAGATTGAGGGAAAACATTATTTAGTCCAGTTTAGGAAAAGGCTGTAATGTAACAAAGTGTGGAAAAAGTCAAGGGGTCTGAATACTTTTCGGATGCACTGTATATACTTACCAAATCAAATTTTATTTGTCACATGCGCCGAATACAACAGGTGAAGAAGACCTTACTGTGAAATGCTTACTTACAAGCCCTTAACCAACAATGTAGTTCAATAAATAGAGTTAAGAAAATATTTACTGTACTGGTACCACCTGTATATAGTCAAGTTATCATTACTCATTGTGTATTTATTCATTGTGATATTATTTTCTATTATTCTCTGCATTGTTGGGAAGGGCTCATAAGTAAGCATTTCACTGTTACTCTACACCTATTGGTTACGAAGCATGTGAAAAAGAAAATGTGGTTTGTACACATTCCAAAAAATAACACTAGAGCTTTCATTAACACAATGACTGGATAAACTCTTACTGCATTTACACCTAAAACTTACCCCACACCAGTTTGTCGCCAATTTTGTTTGTTTATGTAAGCTCTATTGTAATTGTGTTTCCATCAGGAGAGTGACACTAAAGACTTGGGGCTTGCAGAAAGAACAACTCTGTCAGCGTAATCAACACAGTTGCTTTGTGAGGTGTAAAAAATTCAGTTTGCCATTGTTATGTAAATGCCATCTGAAAAGTGTATGGAGAAAAAAGGGCCACTGGACCAATACAGGAGCCCGGCCAATTTCTTTTGACCGTGGACACCTCCGCCATGGAAACTTTTCCAAAAGGAGCTTTGGGGAAGCATTTACATAGTAACAATAGCCTAAACTTGGGGCTGTTTTAGACCAGACTGTTGATTTGAGGGAGGGTTTATCTAGAAATCCAATTACAATTGAGTGTAACTATTTATCTCCACAAACAACTCTTTGATTATTCAGACTTTGTTGTCATCTCTGCACTTTTCAAGGCTAGTGTTCTCAAGTATAACCAGGGGTAACTAGCCACCTCGGCGGTAGGACTAAAGCTTGTGTCCGAGGTTGTGTACGGGCTGCTAATGAGCCATAAGCAGCAGATTTTCAACCAACCTTCACTTGCCAACGCTTTCTTCGTTCTCGAAGTCACCGGTGTCTTCTTAACTCTTAACTGGCTAGTGCAGGGGGAGTGTTTGAATTTAGAAAATGCTCTGTTATTAAATTAAATCAGTTTTTTTTCAATGAATTAATCCTACAATGTATACATTGCCATCTAATCTATTTCTGATCCTCTCTCATGAATAAAGAATACACCCCATGTGAGTGTCATTCAAAGTGATGCTTGATTTCTGAGTCTTGCTCATGATGTGCAGCACTTTGGGCTGGATCAATGAGAGAATATCAGAAATAGACAAGATGGCGGTGAATACATTGTTAGATTACTTATTAATGGCGTAAAAATGTATTTTATTTAATAACGGAGCATTTTCTAAATTCAAACATCCCCCCTGCAATTGACTATGGGAATTTAGAAGACACCGGTAATTTCCGATTTGAGAACAAAGAAAGTATCGCCAAGTAAAGGTTGGTTGAAAATCTGCTGCTGATGGCGAATGCCATGTTCACGTTATGTCGGAAACTCTGAAATACGACCTCCCTACTGGGAAAACCGTACGTGAACGCCCTTCCAACTCGGAATTACAACTAGGAAACTCGACTAGTACGTGAACGCAGCAGATAGCAACCTGTAGAAAGAAAAACAATTTACCGTTTTTTTGTGATACGGTGGCTTTGCCACTTCTCAGTACTGGCTTTCTGAGTTGCTGTCCCAGTACAGCGTCCATGGCATAGAACCATGATGGTGGAAAATAACTCCGGCGGTCGGAACCGTTTGCCTTAATTTCTTTGTACTGACCCTTTAGTTTTTTTAGTTTGTCACGACATTACTGGACGGTTCCCTTATAACCTAATTTGCGAAGGCGCACCAAGATCTCATGGTACACCTTGGCGGCACCTCGATACTCAGAGTCAGACGAACGTAATGCACGCAGTATTGCCTTGTCTGACCATATTGAGACGATGACATTCACCTCTTCCCCTGACCAGTGATAGCAGGACTCCGGCATTTTTATTTATCTAGCTATCACTTCACCAACATGCTGAGTACGGCAGGCTCTGGAGAGACAGATAGAGGATGGAAAGAAAGATGTGATGGTTTGTTCATTTCTGGTATAAACATCCGGTGTTATCCTAGTAGCACGTCTTACCCCAACGCCGCCCAGACCCTGATCACAGGGACTGGGTGGGGGGCGCGGCTCTGAGCGGGTTGTGAGAGGAAAAGATGGCGGAAGTGGATTCTGAATCTAATTGCGGTAGAATTAAGGAGAATTGGAATATTGCCCAAAATAATGGAAAACTGAGTGAAGTAGTGTACCGTGATGAGAATGTCACTTTGTATCATGTAGGAGTACGGTTTATTAATGAGGAGCAGCTGATCGAATTACCAACCTTGGGGAATACATTTGAGTTATCCAAACTGATGGAGAGAGTGCTGGGTGGAGTGAAGGCTGTGAGGATCCCGAGAGGCGGGCTTGTTTAGATTTTTTGTGCTTCTAAGGATCAGAAGAAACGTGTGTTGCGTCTCACCCGAATTGTTAAATTTGAAGTGTCCTGTGTGTGTCTCTTAGGAACAGAGCACCCCTCAATTGTGTTATATCTGGCTTCTCGTGGGAAGTGGATTTATTTATTTATATTTCACCTTTATTTAACCAGGTAGGCTAGTTGAGAACAAGTTCTCATTTACAACTGCGACCTGGCCAAGATAAAGCACAGCAGATTGACACATACAACAACAGTTAAACATGGAATAAACAAACATACAGTCAATAATACAGTAGAAAAAAATGCTAAAAGTTTATATATAGTGTGTGCAAATGAGGTAAGATAAGGGAGGTAAGGCAATAAATAGGCCATGGTGGCGAAGTAATTACAATATAGCAATTAAACACTGGAATGGTAGATGTGCAGAAGATGAATGTGCAAGTAGAGATACTGGGGTGCAAAGGAGCAAGATAAATACGATATGGGGATGAGGTAGTTGGAATGGCTGTTTACAGATGGGCTATGTACAGGTGGAGTGATCTGTGAGCTGCTCTGTCAGCTGGTGCTTAAAGCTAGTGAGGGAGATGAGTCTCCAGCTTCAGTGATTTTTGCAGTTTGTTCCAGTCATTGGCAGAAGAGAACTGGAAGGAATGGCGGCCAAATAGGAATTGGCTTTGGGGGTGACCAGTGAGATATACCTGCTGGAACGCGTGCTACGGGTGGGTGCTGCTATGACCAGTGAGCTGAGATAAGTCGGGGCTTTACCTAGCAGAGACTTGCAGATGACCTAGAGCCAGTGGGTTTGGTGACGGGTATGAAGTGAGGGCCAGCCAACGAGAGTGTACAGGTCGCAGTGGGGGATAGTATATAGTGCTTTGGTGACAAAACGGATGGCACTGTGATAGACTGCATCCAATTTGTTGAGTAGTGTTGGAGGCTATTTTATAAATGACATCACCGAAGTCGAGGATCGGTAGAATGGTCAGTTTTACGAGGGTATGTTTGGCCGCATGAGTGAAGGATGCTTTGTTGCAAAATAGGAAGCCGATTCTAAATTTAATTTTGGATTGGAGATGCTTAATGTGAGTCTGGAAGGAGAGTTTACAGTCTAACCAGACACCTAGGTATTTGTAGTTGTCCACATATTCTAAGTCAGAACCGTCCAGAGTATGATGCTGGACGGGCGGCCAGGTGCGGGCTGTGATCAGTTGAAGAGCATGTATTTAGTTTTACTTGCATTTAAGAGCAGTTGGAGGCCACAGAAGGAGAGTTGTATGGCATTGAAGCTCGTCTGGAGGTTAGTTAACACAGTGTCCAAAGAAGGGCCGGAAGTATATAGAATGGTGTCGTCTGCGTAGAGGTGGATCAGAGAATCACCAGCAGCAAGAGCAATATCATTGATGTATACAGAGAAGAGAGTCAGCCTGAGGATTGAACCCTGTAGCACACCCATAGAGACTGCCAGATGTCCGGACAACAGGCCCTCCGATTTGACACACTGAACTCTATCAGAGAAGTTGTTGGTGAACCAGGCGAGGCAATCATTTGAGAAACCAAGGCTGTTGAGTCTGCCAATAAGAATGTGGTGATTGACAGAGTCGAAAGCCTTGGCCAGGTCGATGAATACGGCTGCACAGTAATGTCTCTTATCGATGGCGGTTATGATATCGTTTAGGATCTTGAACGTGGCTGAGGTGCACCCATGACCATCTCTGAAACCAGATTGCATAGTGGAGAAGGTACGGTGGGATTCGAAATGGTCAGTAATCTGTTAACTTGGCTTTCGAGGACCTTAGAAAGGCCGGGTAGGATAGATATAGGTCTATAGCAGTTTGGGTCTAGAGTGTCTCCACCTTTGAAGAGGGGGATGACCGTGGCAGCTTTCCAATCTTTGGGAATCTCAGACGATACGAAAGAGAGGTTGAACAGGCTGGTAATAGGTATTGCAACAATTTCGGCAGATCATTTTAGAAAGAGAAGGTCCAGATTGTCTAGCCCAGCTGATTTGTAGGGGTCCAGATTTTGTAGCTCTTTCAGAACATCAGCAATCTGGATTTGGGTGAAGGAGAAATGGGGGAGGCTTGGGCGAGTTGCTGTGGGGGGTGCAGGGCAGTTGACCAGGGTAGGGGTAGCCAGGTTGAAAGCATGGCCAGCCGTAGAAAAATGCTTATTGAAACGTTCAATTATAGTGGATTTATTGGTGGTGACAGTGTTTCCTAGCCTCAGTGCAGTGGGCAGCTGGGAGGAGGTGCTATTATTCTCCATGGACTTTACAGTGTCCCAGAACTTTTTGGAGTTTGTGCTACAGGATGCTAATTTCTGCTTGAAAAAGCTAGCCTTAGCTTTCCTAACTGCCTGTGTATATTGGTTCCTAACTTCCCTGAAAAGTTGCATGTCACGGGGGCTATTCGATGCTAATGCAGAATGCCACCGGATGTTTTTGTGCTGGTCAAGGGCAGTCAGGTCTGGAGAGAACCAAGGGCTATATCTGTTCCTGGTTCTACATTTTTTGAAAGGGGCATGCTTGTTTAAGATGGTGAAGAAGCCACTTTTAAAGAATGACCAGGCATCCTCTACTGACGGGATGAGGTCAATATCCTTCCAGGATACCCAGGCCAGGTCGATTAGAACGGCCTGCTCGCTGAAGAGTTTTAGGGAGCGTTTGACAGTGATGAGGGGTGGTTGTTTGACCGCAGACCCATTACGGATGCAGGCAATGAGGCAGTGATTGCTGAGATCTTGGTTGAAAACAGCAGAGGTGTATTTGGAGGGTAAGTTGGTTAGAATGATATCTATGAGGGTGCCCGTGTTTACGGATTTGGGGTTGTACCTGGTGGGTTCATTGATAATTTGTGTGAGATTGAGGGCATCAAGCTTAGATTGTAGGATGGCCGGGGTGTTAAGCATGTCCCAGTTTAGGTCACCTAGCAGCACAAGCTTTGAAGATAGATGGGGGAAATCAGTTCACATATGGTGTCCAGGGCACTGCTGGGGGCAGAGGGTGGTCTATAGCAAGCGGCAACGGTGAGAGACTTATTTCTGGAAAGGTGGATTTTTAAAAGTAGAAGCTTGAATTGTTTGGGTACAGACCTGGATAGTAAGACAGAACTCTGCAGGCTAACACTGCCCCCTTTGGCAGTTCTATCTTGTCGGAAAATGTTATAGTTAGGGATGGACATTTACCGTTTTTTGGGATGTTGAAGAGATCAAAAATATTTCTGGAGTGATTGATGCACGTCAGTTGAATCTGTGTGGTGAATTAAGAAAAAGTGAAGAGTATCTGGTCTTTTGTTTTTTGATAAATAGTCTCTCCCTACTCAAGTGCAGTTAGGGTATATTAACTACAGAGTCAGATCATTTATCCCAAGACCAATGCAGTGTGATCATTGTAAAGCTTTTGGTCATGTTTCAGGTGTTTGCAGAAGGGAGAAGCCGAGATGTCCAAGTTGTGGGAAAAAATCATATCATGTGTTATAAAAGTGATGCAAATGTAACATGTTGCAATTGTGGTGAGAACCATGAAGCCACGTCTTTCGATTGCCCCACAAAGGTGAAAGAGAATGAGGTGGCCAAAGTCAGGGCTGTTCAGAACATTTCATATGCAGCAGCTGTTAAAAGGGTTGAGGGTTTGAATGGTGCACCTGAAGAGTCCATGTTGGTGGACAGGCCTTCACCGCAGGCTGTAGGGGTTGCCTTTCACCAGCAGGATCCTGACATTTTAAAGATTAAGAAGGTGGACTTTGTGGCCTTTATAGCTATGGTGATTTAATGGCACTGCCAAGGTGGAGAGAAGGTCCAGCCATACGAGATATGGAGATTTGGAAGAAGTGGGAGATTTGTTTTGTCAATGTACTATTTTTATTTGGGTGGATTAAGTTAGTTTCCCAGTTACGTATGGATTTTCTTTTTTACCTTGTTTTCGTTTCAACCCGTCCAGTTGGTGGTGGCAAGACACCTTTTGGGGTTGTAGTCCGCCATAGAAGGAGGTCGGGAAGACGAGAGGAAGGAGCGGGACGGAAAATGGCAGAAACTGAGGTTTTGTTTGAAACTGCTAGTGAGTCACGTGAAACTAATAGTACAGAAAGTGAGTGAGTGGGTTAGAGTGGCGAAGAAAAATGGAAATGAGAAGTAAAACTATGTTGGAAAACCACTAGACTCGTTTTTGGTCGGAGTCAGGGTTTTGGATCGATGCTACTTGGGAAATCTGTTTTAAAGTCTCCTTGAAAATCTGGAATGTGTTGGAAGAAAGTGTGGAGTCGGTGAGAGTCACAAGAAGTAGTCTTATTTAAGTTTTTTGTGTGTCTGTGGAGCAGAAGAAGTGTGTGTTAATGTCACGTCCTGACCAGCACAGGGAGGTATTGTATCAGTTGTGGTCAGGATGTGACAGGTTGTTTGTATGTTAAGGGTTTGTGTTGGGGATGGGACTCCCAATTGAAGGCAGGTGTGTTGAGTTGCCTTTGATTGGGAGTCCTATATAGAAGGGTGTGTTTTTCTTTGGGATTGTGGGTAGTTGTTTGTGTGCACTACGTTTGTTTTAGCCTGCCACACTGTTGCTGTTGTGAGTATTGTTTTTTTGGTTTTCCAGTGGATACTTTACTTGTTTTTTTATTAATAAACATGAGTATCCACATTCCCGCTGCGCCTTGGTCTTCTCTCCACTACGAATCTTGTGACAGTTAAGACAAAAAAATATATCTGATTGGAATGTTTCCTGCATGGATTTTCATAGCAGGGCGCCTGTCAAGGGGGTTATTTCTCGGGTGGCACGAAAAAAATAAAGGCAGAGCATATAAATGAAGACATTGATGTAGTGGTTGGTGCACGTCGATTGACCTGTATGGTGGATGGAGAAAAGAAGTTCACTTCATCTATGCTACTGTTCTTTGATGAAGAGTCTCTCCCTTCTCATGTAAAGTTAGGATTCATGAGATACCCTGTAAGGGCTTTTGTGCACAAGCCCCTTCAGTGTCATAAATGTAAAATATTTGGTCATGTGGCAAGTGTGTGCAGAAGGGAAGAATATCATATGCCAGATGAAGGGAAATGCTGCAACTGTGGAGGTGAACATGCACCTGAATTCTTGGGAGTGCCCTGTAAGGAGAATGAGGTGGCAAGGGTAAGCTGTGTCCAGCGTGTCTCCTATCTGGAGGCGGTGAGAAAATTGAAAGGAACGAGTGGCGGGTAAGAAGCAATGGTAGTAGTCAAAGACTCTAAGTTAAGTTGTCTAGTACAGCTTCCACACTAAAGCACATTTTTAAAACACTAACTTGGCCGGCAACTGCAAGCTCGGAA
Organism: Salmo salar; assembly: GCF_965601325.2. Classification (NCBI taxonomy): domain Eukaryota; kingdom Metazoa; phylum Chordata; class Actinopteri; order Salmoniformes; family Salmonidae; genus Salmo; species Salmo salar. Next base: position 66,712,307 of record NC_138310.1, on the reverse strand, counting down.
GTTAATATTGTTTGTCAACTGATCTGGTGCTTCCCCAGACACCTGATGAGGTCCATGGTTTCCTTGGTCACCGAATAGGTACCTCCGCTGCTATGATAAATTCACCTACTATGCTGTTGGAGTTGACTGATACTCCACAAGAAAGAGAACATTATGGTAAGTCCTCTAGTTATATCTGCTAATCATATGAGGGACTGGACAGTAAAATAGAAGTCGAGGAACACTTATCTAGTACACCTATTTGGAAACTATATAAACTTGCTAGCTAACATTGTTTGCCAGTTTATTAGTGCTTTTAACTGATCTGGGGCGCTCACAGATTAATCTCGAGCCAGCTGGTCACCTGAGGAGGTCCATGCATTGTTAACACTGGATATTAAGTTGTACTATACATTTTCAAAATATGTGAGTGCTTTTAAAAATGGTGGCTGGCTTTATAGCTATTCGTTGAAGCTGGCTAGTATCCCAAACTCTAGCGAAAGCCATTTTAGATCTAACTTATACAATATTTTAGGTTTAAACTTGTCCTTGGATTTTATCTTATGTAATACATATTTTCTTGTTTCCCACTGTAGGTCCTGGTTTAACTCTGTCCTCACTGTGTCTCCTTGCTCCACCATTATGCCTGATGTCAGCATTCATGTGGCAAGTGGCTCAGCAGCATATTGTAAAGCATTATGGGAAGCTGGAGGAGTTTGTGCCTTTGGTGACAGAGATGCTGCTGAGTTCCAGGCAGAGGACCCAACTACTTCTGGGTCTGAGAGCAAGGGTGAGATAGGTGGAAATGCATGCAGAGGATTCTGATAGAAGTTTGGGCAGCTGCTAGCTGCAAATAGTATGTTTTCCTCTGGGGCTGCCTCTCACGTCTACCTCTTTTTCAGCTGGTACTGGAGTTGTCTCAGTGAGAGCACAGCTGACCTCGTGACCATCCAGCCTCACTTGGACAAAATCCATTATTTGACAGAATACGTTGTACACAGAGGTTAGTTAACTTATTTTGGCAACATTGTAAAGTGAAGCAAATATGAATATTTTTAAGATGTTTTCAGCCAATATGTTGCAGTGAGTTCATGTCTGATGTCATTTGTTTGGTTTGTTTATGCTTACTGACAGAGTAATGATGATGAGTTGGAGGCTACAGAGTCTCTTTGTGGAGGTGGTCCAAACCCTACTGGAAGACCCTTCTGAGAGGGAGCACTTCTTCCAGATAAGAGATCTTTCTGGTTCGTGACTAAGGTGCTTATTGCTTGTATAAGCATTGGCACTGGATGTTGTGTTAAATTATCTATTTTTCAGGAGGTATTCCCAGTACACTACAGCCCTCGGGTATGACAGCACTGCATGTACTGGTGTGGGAGTTCCCCTCAAGACTGGAGGAGCTGCTACCTGTACCAGACTTCACACAGGTACAGAATAGTATACGTTTGATCCTTTTAGTTTACAGTAGGTTTTATGCAAAAAAAATGGTTTGCTGTCTTACAAAGTTGGCCAGACTACAACTGAATAGAAAATACTTCACATTACATTTTAGGTAATTCCATGTGTGTAAAACATCAAGTGACTGGCATAGTGTATTTTAACTCTATATTCCTCTGCTCCTCAGACGGCAGCATGGCTCAGTGCTGCCCCCTCTGTCTTGGAGGAATGTGGACAGATTATCTTTGACCCTGAAGCGCTAAAGTCTTCATCCAGAGCAAACCAAATATGATAATGCAGGTGTTTGGAGTTGGACTACACAGCCAGTCAGTGGCAATCATTTTAGCTGTAAGGGAAAGGAAAACTTCTGAGAAATATAGCAAGAGTAAAATACATTTTAGTTTATATTGTTTTTCTAAGATATTGTCAGTTGGATATGCTCTCATCAAGGTTTTATATACGCATCTTCCCTATCATATGATCATCCTTTTCTGACTTAAATAAGATTCCCTCAAGATTACTCTAGTGTCCAAAAGATGTCAAATCAAAATTTTGTGATATGTAATTTTTAAGTTACAGAAATTACAGACATTTTCAATACGCACAATAGCACAAAAGCTTATTTCTCTCAAATTCTGTGCACAAATAGTTTTACAGCTGTGTTTATTTACACATTTCCCATTGGTAAAGATAATCCATCCACGTGACAGGTGTGGTATATCAAGAAGCTGATTAAACAGCATGATCAGTACACAGGTGCACCTTGTGCTGGGGACAATAAAAGGCCACTAAAATGTTTTGTTACACAACCCAATGTCACAGATGTCTCAGGTTTTGAGGGAGTGATTATTTGGCATGCTGACTGCAGGAATGAGCTGTTGCCAGATCTGTTGCCTAAGAATGTAATTTTAATTTGTCTACCACAAGCCGCCTCCAACATTGTTTTAGAGAATGTGGCAGTACTTCCAACCGGCCTCACAAACGCAGACCATGTGTAACCACGCCAGCCCAGGACCTCAACATCCGGCTTCTTCATCTACGGGAGCCACCCAGACAGCTGATGAAACTGAGGAGTATTTCTGTCTGTAATAAAGCACTTTTGTAGGGAAAAACCTATTCTGATTGGCTGCGCCTGGCTCCCCAGTGGGTGGGCCTAGCTCCCAAGTGGGTGGGCATGGTTGGGTCGTGTTTCGGAGGACGCATGGCTCTTGACCTTCGCCTCTCCCGAGTCCGTACGGGAGTTGCAGCGATGAGACAATTGGATACCACAAATTTGGGGAGAAAAAGGGGAAAAAGTTTTTTAAAAATTGATTAGGGCCTAATTCATTAATTTCAATTGACTGATTTCCTTATGAACTGTAGCTCTGTAAAGTCATTGAAATTGTTGCATGTGTTTCTATTTTTGTTCAGTATATCTACATTAGTCAATCCAAATTACATTTTTAATTCTGTCATGGAAATACATTTCCTATTCAGTTGTGATTTTAGCATGTAAATCTTAGTGGGGCAAAAAAATAATGTGGGATACATGCCAGCAAAGCCACTAGACAACACTAAACAATACATGAATTCCACTATAATGGTAACAAACGGTTCCCACAAACTGTTAGGGCCTACATAAAGCTGTCCCAACAGCAGTCCTAACACCTTACCACTGCTACATCTGGCTATCAGCGGAGCCTTGTCTGGCAGCGAAATAGTTCATTCAGTCTCATTTACTGCCTTTAAAAAAAATAGCTGATATGGCTGACTTGCTTAAACAAATGTAGTTTCTACTGACAATTGAGATGTAAAAACTATGGCACAAGGGGACAACAAGCGGATAAGAGGCAATCCGTAATTTTGATTAAGACATTAATGAGCGAGCTAGGACAGACGTAGTCAATATAACTATTTGTTCAGCACTTTTGAAATGTACAGTGACAGAATTCAGAACATGAGCCATTCTTACAGTGTACTCCCTGTACACAAGTCAGAACTGTAGGATAAATAAATGGGGCATATAAGCAGACAATGAAAGCTCTTGCAATATTTGATGATTACATTTCTCAGAAACAGGTCATACATGTGCACCAACAAGTCAGAACAGTAGGCGAAATTAAGAGGTGAAAATAGACCAAATCATTAAGGTGAGGCACATGGGCTACTAACAGCTTACTACACAACATGCACTTTGTATTACTTTCCTAGCTACAGTATACATGTTTCCCTGTCATATTACATAATTTATACAGCAGCATGCAATACATTTTTGGACTCACCTTGTTGTGCTGTGCTCACTTCAACAGGAAGGTGGCGCAGCGGTCCTTCGGTGGCAAATTATGGCCTCAAACGTTGTCAAAGTCTGGCATTATCTGGATTTATGGTGCTTTCAAGACAACCGGGAACTTTGGGGAAAAAAAGCTTGAATCATGATGACGTCAGTGATCTTCAGGTCGTAGCTCTAGAAAGATGCACGAGTTCCGAATTTACAATTCCGAGTTGGATGAAAGTTCAAAAATTATTTTCCCAGTCGTAGTTCGTTTTTCCCAAGTTCCCAGGTGTCTTGAACTCACTAAAGTCAAGCCCGATTTTGCAGTTCCGAGTTAAGTTGTTTTGAGCGCTTCACAAATCATGCTTAATTGACAGCATGGCCAATGTAGAATGTTTATAATTTTAAACTAGGAAATGAGACCCTTAATCTTGGGATCACACAGCCACTCCATTGAATAACAAGCTAATGATTGCTTTGCAATGCTTGCAGTTAGCAACTGATTCCTTCCAAATCACTTATTGTTGAATTTGCCATTTCCAACTTGTGTAATGTTTATGTCCAATAGCCGATGAGCATCAATACGTTCTCTAATTTCTCTTCATTATTTCTCTTTATATGACAAGTGTCACGTCCTGACCAGTAATAGGGGTTATTTGTTATTGTAGTTTGGGCAGGACGTGGCAGGGGGTATTTGTTTTATATGGTTTGGGGGTTGTGTGTATGGAGAGGGGTATTGTATTTATGTGTTCCGGTATATGTTCTGGTGTTGGTGTTCTAGGTTTTTCTAGTTTGTGTATTTCTTTGTTGGCCTGGTGTGGCTCTCAATCAGGAACAGCTGTACATCGTTGTTCCTGATTGAGAGTCATATTTAGGGAGCTTGTTTTCACCTGTCTGATTGTGGGTAGTTGTTTTTGCATTGCTTATAGTCTAGCCTGCAAAACTGTTGACTGTCGCGTTTCTATGTTTTCTTGTTTTTCCGTGTTCACGTTTATAATAAATATAATGATGAGCACGCAACCCGCTGCGCCTTGGTCTAATCACTACGACAGTCGTGACAAGGATTGAAAAGGATTTGCCAGTAGAATGTGAACTTGATTCTTGACTGCTAGCTAAGATTTTGAAAGTATGATGTTGACATGATCAATCAAAACTACTGTAGCTATAACGTGATTTGATGTAATTTTATCTGTGGCCAACAACCTTGAGCCTTCTTGGATGGGCACTTCTAATGTAACTCTATGGCAGCACCCAAGGGGCTTGAATTTTCGAGCTCTACCCTTAGACTTGGCTGTGACGTAGTGTCCCCATGAGTGACAGAACACTGAGCCAATCACAGCGCAACGCTCCGTATTTTCTGCTGGCTTGCCCCACCACCACGGAAAGCACTGAGCTAGGCTGAAACACCTTCATTTTGGAGCTGCCTTACTCAAGAAAAAAAGAGATCACGTTTGTATGCGGCTTTAACTAAATTAACTAAACTTTACATTGTTTGCAAACTGATATGTGACATGTATTAATGCCTAAATAGCATGCAAAACAGGAAAGCCCACCCCAAGAATTTGCTAAAACTGTGGGGCTCAAAACAGGTGAGGCTCTGCCCTACCTACCCTGAATGGCGAGTCGCCACTGTTCCTATTACCAAGTCATTTATGGTTTCTATGCCTTTAGTTTTTCATGTGGACCAATTTATCTATATATTCTGAAAAGCTATCCAAGGATTGTACCATAAGGTTGTGTTTTTAGGACGTGATATTGGTTCTTGTAAAATCTGTTTGTTTTCTTCCATATTGTTATAGTGTTCTAGACTGAACTATGCCCGAGAAGCTGGTGTTTGGAGGATATATTTGTCTCGGCTGGCAAACTGTGCCAATGTATCCTCCAAACACCGGCTTCAAGGGCATTAACACTTTGACATCGGTTTACCAACATATGTAATGATTGACATGTTTTCATGAAAAACATTTTGATGAATTTATTCTTACCATTTCATCCTTCCACAAGATATAGTCCCGACACAAATCTAAGGTTGCTACCCAAGCCGACTGGTCGTTTGTTCTATCAGTTCCGTTGCAAGAGAAACCACCCAGTCATTCAGTCTTGTTCTGTATCTATGGAAAGGACCCAGTCGTTTGTGTTAGGCAGAGCGACACAGGGGAACCCAAGAGCAGACTCAGATGAGGAAACGGGGATGAATGAAACAAAATATTTATTGTTACACAGGGAGATATGGAGTGCAGATCTGGGGAAGCTTGGATGAGTTGCAGAAAAAACAGATGTGGAGATTGAGGTTGGAGTTAGCTGAGACGAACAGGGTAAACAGGTCCTGAGGGGAATCCAAGGTAGTGATGGTGAGTAATCCAGAGCTAGGTAGTTGGGTGATGTGGAATGGGAGACAGGAACCAGAGACAGAGCTGGAAATGGCAATGAGAGGATAAATGTGTCAGGCAGGGAAAAAGGCACAGCTGAGTAACATGAACTTGAATAATCATAAATGGCTAGAATCATGAACTGACTGAGCAGAGATTACAATCTGGCAGAGTGGAAGTGGCAGGACTGAGTATTTGTAGAGGTCTTGATTATGGGACGAGTTGCAGCTGGTAGGGATCTGCTCTGACACCAGCACACCTGTCTCTAACCAGACAGAGAGGGAGAGTGTGTGCAGGGGGGACTAACTGCAGGTCAAGAAGACACCGGGTGAACACCAAAGGGCGTAGCAGGAGCAGATGTGGCAGTACCCCCCCACAGATGCAACCTGGCGCACGACCCGGCTTGTCTGGGTGTGAGGTAAGAGGGAGGGATCCAGAATGTGACGACGGGGCACCCAGCAGCGCTCCTCAGGCCCATATCCCTCCCAGTCCACCAGATACTGCCAACCACGACGGCGCACATCCAAAAGCCGCCGGAAGGTATAGGTAGGATGGTCGTCAATGAGCCGAGGGGGTGGAGGAGCAGCTGCAGGAGGGGACAGGGGACTGGAGCAGACTGGTTTAATTAAGCATACATGGAAGGTAGGGTGAATTTTGAGACAGTCTGGGAGTTTAAGGTGAACAGCAGAGGGGTTTATGACATGATCAATCTCAAAGGGCCAATGAATCGGGGAGTTCGTTTTTTGGAAACCACTTTCAGGGTCCTTAGATGAAAGTCATACCTTTTGGCCTAGTGTACAGTCGTGGCCAAAAGTTGAGAATGACACAAATATTAATTTTCACAAAGTCTGCTGCCTCAGTTTGTATGATGGCAATTTGCATATACTCCAGAATGTTATGCAGAGTGATCAGATGAATTGCAAATGAACTGAATCCCCAAAAAACATTTCCACTGCATTTCAGCCCTGCCACAAAAGGACCAGCTGACATCATGTCAGTGATTCTCTCGTTAACACAGGTGTGAGTGTTGACGAGGACAAGGCTGGAGATCACTCTGTCATGCTGATTGAGTTCGAATAACAGACTGGAAGCTTCAAAAGGAGGGTGGTGCTTGGAATCATTGTTCTTCCTCTGTCAATCATGGTTAACTGCAAGGAAACACGTGCCGTCATCATTGCTTTGCACAAAAAGGGCTTCACATGGATATTGCTGCCAGTAAGATTGCACCTAAATCAACCATTTATCGGATCATCAAGAACTTCAAGGAGAGCGGTACAATTGTTGCGAAGAAGGCTTCAGGGCACCCAAGAAAGTCCAGCAAGCTCCAGGACCGTCTTCTAAAGTTAATTCAGTGGTGGGATCGGGGCACCACCAGTACAGAGCTTGCTCAGGAATGGCAGCAGGCAGGTGTGAGTGCATCTGCATGCACAGTGAGGCGAAGACTTTGAGGATGGCCTGGTGTCAAGAAGGGCAGCAAAGAAGCCACTTCTCTCCAGGAAAAACATCAGGGACAGACTGATATTCTGCGAAAGGTAAAGGGATTGGACTGCTGAGGACTGGGGTAAAGTCATTTTCTCTGATGAATCCCCTTTCCGATTGTTTGAGGCATCCGGAAAAAAGCTTGTCCAGAGAAGACAAGGTAAGCGCTACCATCAGTCCTGTGTCATGCCAACAGTAAAGCATCCTGAGACCATTCATGTGTGGGGTTGCTTCTCAGCCAAGGGAGTGGGCTCACTCACAATTTTGCCTAAGAACACAGCCATGAATGGTACCAACACATCCTCCGAGAACAACTTCTCCCAACCATCCAGGAACAGTTTGGTGATGAACAATGACTTTTCCAGCATGATGGAGCACCTTGCCATAAGGCAAAAGTGATAACTAAGTGGCTTGGGGAACAAAACATAGATATTTTGGGTCCATGGCCAGGAACCTCCCCAGACCTTAATCCCATTGAGAACTTGTGGTCCATCCTCAAGAGGCGGGTGGACAAACAAAAAAACACAAATTCTGACAAACTCCAAGCATTGATTATGCAAGAATGGGCTGCCATCAGTCAGGATGTGGCCCAGAAGTTAATTGACAGCATGCCAGGGCAGATGCAGAGGTCTTGAAAAAGAAGGGTCAACACTGCAAATATTGACTCTTTGCATCAATGTCATGTAATTGTCAATATAAGCCTTTGACACTTATGAAATGCTTGTAATTATAATTCAGTATTCCATAGTAACATCTGACAAAAATATTTAAAGACACTGAAGCAGCAAACTTTGTGGAAATTAATATTTGAGTCATTCTCAAAACTTTTGGCCACAACTGTAGACTAGGGCTGAAACTCGGCGGCGGTTAGCGCGGAATTGGGTCCTGGTGGAGGCACGAAGAAGAGCAGCCTGGGCCCTCCTCCAGGTGCGACGACAACGGCGCATGTGGTCCTGGACTGAGGGCACTGCTACTTTGACCTCTTGGGCAGGGAACAACACTCAAAGGGAGACATGCCTGATGAGGCGTTTATGAGGGTGTTGTGGGCATATTCCACCCAGGGTAGCTGGGCACTCCAGGAGGAAGGGTTAGCCCAAGACAGAGTATTGCAGTTTCCAACTCCTGGTTGGCCCGCTCGGTCTGGCCGTTGGTCTGGGGGTGATATACAGATGAAAGGCTAAAATTAATACGCAGAGCTGTGCAGAAGACTCTTCATACCTGGGATGTGTCGTGTCTTTGGGGTACCATTAAACTGAAGACATGTTTATCAATTAACTCCCTCTAATTATTATCACGCGATTAAACTGATTAATCGTTTAATTGTAATTAAGTAGGAGATCGGGGCACCAAGGAAAATATTCAGATTACAAAGTTATAATTTTCCTAATATAACTTTCCTATATTATAACATTATATATTATATTCTATTATAGTATAGGCCGATTATCTTCTGGTTTAAATGGTGTATTTTACCTCGCATCCAGTCTCATTCCAAACGTCGTAAATTGTTGTATCTGCACGAACCCAGTCTTTACTAAGAGTCATCCATACATCAATTGTCTTAAAATCATTTATTTACTAAAGTAATTAATTCACAGAAAGTATACAAACAGTAAATATCATCACAAAGAATTGGTAGGGTAATGTGTCCTAGTGGGCTAAAACAGGCATGGCTGGTCTGTTAGACAATGGGTCATAAACGGTCAGCTGAGGAGGTACACAGAGTTCATTAATATTAACAATTGACAATTGAACGCTCACTCATTCGGGAACAATTGCAATCAATATATATTTACGCTCAGCGTGTCGTCGGGATCCTTGTTGGAGCGTCGTTCTATTGGAGAGTTCTCTCTCTCTCTCTCTCTCTCTCGGTTAGAATGGATCTTTCAAAGCGACATTCATTAATGTCGTCATAGAATGGATGTTTCGTTGGTCTTCGCGTTCAATGATATAATTTACTTAGCTGCAGACTAATAATTAATATCAAAGACTTGTTCTTATTCTGTCGGTATCGATAGTCTAAAAGTTAACCACGTGGTATAGTTCACTTTCAGTAGATGGATTGGATGGTCAAACCTATTGGCCAAATTCTCGCAATGGAGTGGAGGCCTGGTCTGTTAAATGTAAATCAGGGTATAGTTTTATAGTGAACATGTCACATGACGCCTGGTCCTGTCTGTGTCCCTGGGGGCGTGCCGATGACTGAGTTAAGCTTGGTACAGAAATATAATTCTATCACATTAACCTCTATGGGACCGGCGGGACGAATTCGTCCCACCTACGTAACAGCCAGTTGAATCCTGTGGCGCGATTTTCAAAACCTTTGAAATGCTATTACTTCAATTTCTCAAACATATGACTATTTTACAGCTATTTAAAGACTAGACTCTCGTTAATCTAACCACACTGTCCGATTTCAAAAAGGCTTTACAACGAAAGCAAAACATTAGATTATGTCAGCAGAGTACACAGCCAGAAATAATCAGACACCCATTTTTCAAGCTAGCATATAATGTCACAAAAACCCAGAAGACAGCTAAATGCAGCACTCACCTTTGATGATCTTCATCAGATGACACACCTAGGACAATATGTTATACAAAACATGCATTTTTTGTTCAATCAAGTTCATATTTATATCAAAAACCAGCTTTTTACTTTAGCATGTGACGTTCAGAAAAAGCATACTTCCGGGGAATTTACTAACAATTTACTAAATTACTCACGATAAACGTTCACAAAAAGCATAACAATTATTTTAAGAATTATAGATACATTACTCCTCTATGCACTCGATATGTCCGATTTTAAAATAGCTTTTCGGATGAAGCACATTTTGCAATATTCTGAGTAGATAGCCCGGCATCACAGGGCTAGCTATTTAGACACCCGGCAAGTTTAGCCTTCACCAAAATCCCATTTACTCTAACAAAAATGGTCTTACCTTTCCTGTTCTTCGTCAGAATGCACTCCCAGGACTGCTACTTCAATAACAAATGTTGGTTTGGTCCAAAATAATCCATCGTTATATCCGAATAGCGGCGTTTTGTTCGTGCGTTCAAGACACTATCTGAAAGGGTAAATAAGGGTCGTGCGCATGGCGCAATTCGTGACAAAAAAAATCTAAATATTCCATTACCGTACTTCGAAGCATGTCAACCGCTGTTTAAAATCCATTTTTATGCCATTTTTCTCGTAAAAAAGCGATAATATTCCGACCGGGAATGTCCATTTAGCTAAACAGAGGAAAGTAAACAAAGCTTTCGGTCGACGCGGGTACGAGCCTGAGTCTCACAGTACTGTAACCAGCCACTACCAAAACGCGCTACTTTGTTTCAGCCAGAGCCTGCAAAGCCACGATTCAACTTTTTGCCGCCTTCTGAGACCCTATGGCAGCCGTAGGAAGTGTCACGGGACAGCTAAGATCCTCACTCTTCAATAAACAGAGACAAGAAGAACGACACCTTGTCAGACAGGCCACTTCCTGCATGAAATCTTCTCAGGTTTTTGCCTGCCATATGAGTTCTGTTATACTCACAGACACCATTCAAACAGTTTTAGAAACTTTAGGGTGTTTTCTATCCAAAGCCAATAATTATATGCATATTCTAGTTACTGGGCAGGAGTAGTAACCAGATTAAATCGGGTACGTTTTTTATCCAGCCGTGTCAATACTGTCCCCTATCCCCAACAGGTTAACATCAGTACATAGCATCTCAATGTATTACAAATAGCTTTATCCTTATTAATACATTCTATACAACCATGTGAATGCAAGTCTCAAGGCTGAGGCTATTATATAAACCTTTTTATGGTAATATGGCTATATTGTCTCTTCTGAGTATCACAAAATTGTACCAAGCGGATCAGTTCGTAGCTGGATTCTTCACCAGTCTTCCATACCTTCTCCAGAACACAAATGTCGCTTGGCTCCCCAATTCTGTGAGTTGGAAGAATTTCCTGTGTCTCTCTATGGGCCATGTGGCCAGAGACTCTCCTGGAATTTTACCACTCCTTCACACAGGGACTGGGTGGGGGAAGGTAGGTTGGGGGATGGTGCAAAGGGGGGGAGGGGGTCAACTGTCCTCCCTGTACTCAAAGAGGCCAACGTCATGACATACCCCCCCTGGTGGTTTGGATCTTGTTTATCCTGCAAGTTACAAATCAACATAAAATCATGACCACGTGATGTCCCGTTGGTAGATCATCGTTGCAGTCCCCTCTGGTAGTTGAACTGTTATAGGCTCTCTGGAAGCGGAGCAGTCCCCCACAAGGATGGGCAGTTGATGTCCGGTTGGTGATCGCCGTTGCGGTCTCCTCTAGTGGTGTACCTTGGTAGGTTCCCTGGAAGCTGCAAAGTACCCCAGGAAGGGCCAGGGGATGTCCTGGTTGGTGATCGCCGTTGCGGTCCCCCCCTCTGGTGGTTTACCTTGGTAGGCTCTCTGACAGCGGGCATGCCGCCACAAGGATAGGCCGTGGGTGTCCGGATTTGGGGTCGCCGTTCCGGACCCGTCGTCCAGACTGGAAGATCTGGGCAGTAACTTAGGCAGATGTTAACAACGCACACACACTCATGAAATATATATAATTACATTCATTCCCCAATGAGCGGCGTTGTGGCACTAAGTGATGGTTGTATGGGGATGGTGTTTATGGCTCTATCACTTCCTAAGTGTCAAAGGAACTGAACCGAAAAGGAATGAAAGCATAAACAAAACAAAAATATACAAAATATAGTTCTCACACAAAAAAAATAATCTAATTGGACTGTATTCTATATACGTCCAATGTTCTGGCAAAATGATTATCATGGCATTGTCTCTAATGCCATATCTAGGGTTTTCCTACTTGGTGTGTTGCTTAGGCACTATCCTAAGTTTAACTATATGATAAGTCTACAGCTGTAATGCACTAGTTTTGGGCAGTCTACAGGGATGACCTATGGACTTCTGGGAAGAAAACTGGTGAGTGCTGTAGAGTCAAAGGCCTATAAGTAAATGTTCAACTTCACTAAGGCTGGTATATTGCTTGGGCCCTTAAGTGGTCCTAGCATAAATCCTAATTGGATGTTCCGTTGTGCATGTGCGTTTATGCTTACACAAGCACGCATGTCAAGGGAAGAAAACCAAGTATCCGGGCAGATTACAACTTGTTCAGAATGAGTCTGACGTAGTCAGGTAATTTTCAGGTCAATGCCTGGAGGTCAGTCAGAATTGGTGTCAAAGGAGGCTGTAGTAGTTTTTCTACAAGTCACTGTGTCTTCCACTACTGTAGTGGCGATAGGTATGAAGTCTATTTCATAGCTATGTTATCCACGGAGGAGCTAACCTCACGACGGAAGTACTCTTTAAGTATTGGACCAGTCATACGTGGTGTGATCATGGTTCATGACTTCTAATAATTTTACTCCTGAATGGAGGGTCCTATTTATTAGTGACGTGTGTGTTAACCATTGGAAGAGTGCACTGGAGATTCCCCTCCACATGTTGCACTCTGAGTGACTCCTATGTCGCTGTTGTCAATGGTAATTTGATTGGTTAGGTCTCTAACCTTCTTACTGATTGTAGCGGGACTGACTGTTGCTAGTATTGGTACTGGTACTCAAGGGGACCAGTTATCCTACCGATTTATTCTGAAATATTATCTACCGGAACACATGATTGGAGCATATTACTAGTTGTATTGTAGTTGAACCTACACATGGCAAGGAATGACTATTGATGCCATTTGTGTTGGAGGTGAACAAGTCCACTGGACTTCCTTTACGACCAGTGTGGTACACCTCAGTACTATCTTAGATGTCTTCTAAGATAATCCCCGTTTAGGGGCCTGTCTGCTCCTCACTGTTCTCATAGGGGAGTTTACAACTAGATTTGATTTATGCTCTGGCGGCCTCGTACGGTGTTGTCCGTAGTCTTGACCCCCCCACCGGCCTCGATGAGGCTCATCATGGGTCTGGGCTACTATTCCCCCCCTTTGTGCCTCGGGACCCCCCCACCAGTGGGTGGTGTTGGTGTCCGATGCGCAAATGAAAAGGTCGGACCCTATGTACGAGTTGTCAGCGGCCGCGTTGTTATGAGAATGGCTGTAACCTTTCAACCAAATCTCCTGGTGTTTGTGCTTCAAAACGCTCAGTGGCTGTCGAGGCATGTCAGTCACCACCGCGTCCGCGTGTGGCAACCTCTTCATTACCTGCGAACTGAGACGAGGATATCGGTCTGTGATATCGCAAAGTGTTTCACCAGTGGGAGTCATCGGGTCAGTTGCTGGACTGACGCCATTAGTGTCATTGTAAGGGGTGACAGTCCCCAACAAAGCGGAAGGTGTATCATCGGAAGCAGAGTATACTCTGCACATCGATGTTTTTCTTGCTGAGACGGCTGCAGTGCTTGTGGAAGTGTCCAAAGGGCAAGAGAAGTTCATCTCAGCTATTGTATTGCACGACTGCAAGGAGGAGGGAAGTTGCTTATTCACAGAGACAGCTGGCTCGAAATCATGAAAAGAATGGTCGGCTGATGGAATGTGTCGAGATATCGTACTATCTCCGTGGATCGGATTCTGTACCAAGAGGTTTCTAAACGTCTTTTTCCCAAGGGGTGCTTTCGACAGATACCCCTCGTGAAGGACTGCGTTGCAGCTAGCGTTAGGGGGAGACAGTGTGGTCAGTGGAGAAGGCACTGTGGCCTGTGACCATACCTGGTTGGTTTTCCAATCCATCAATGGGAGTAACCGATCCATCAAGTCTGCTCCAAGTAGCAGGGGTACAGTTTCGAGGCTGGTAACATACACAGGGTGAACGAGCGATACGTCCTGGAAGTGTAGTTTCAGCATGACTCTCAATGTGAGAGGTGAGGTAGTCTGAGTGACCCCTCGAAGTTTAGTGTCGCATCGTTCCACTTTTAACCAACGTTTAGTTGGCTTCAAAGCCCTTTTGAGATCATCAAACAATGTTTGAGAGATGAGTGATATTGTCGCACCCGAATCCATTAGCGCATGACAAGTTAAGCAGTCCTCCAGGACTGTTTCCAGGTATGGCCGTTTAGATTCGTGGTTAGTGGGCATATTCCCCACAAAGTGGAGTGGTCGTTCGCAACGACGTGATGTGCCATGTCTGTTCAAGATGGAAGCAGATTGACTTATCAGATTTTGAGTGGGCTTGGCTTTAACGAAGCGTTTGACCTTTTTCTTCGCAATTTTTGTATCAGAGTCTATAGACAGAGCCCGGGGGCTTGTTTCTTGATCAAGCGGGCCCTGGATACGGTCTTGAATGAGAGCGGGAGAAATTTGAACTTTAACGTCCTTGCTATGGGTGTTAATTCCTGCGGACCTGGTGTCCGGTAATTCCCCGTCTAGTCCTTGTGACTTATATTTTACCCTTTTCTCAAATTGTTCTCGCTTAAGTTCTTCCCGTAGTGGGACTTCTGGAGAACATTGGTCTACGTTTTGATCGTCCTTCAACCCTTTGTTACCCTTGTGCGCTGACACTTTTTGTGGGTTGGGTGCAGGAACGTAGCGAACGGGTCGATTGTAGCGGTAGTCATGTTGATGGCTACGTATTTTACAGTTATTTCGACCGCGGAGGTTATTGGAACCATGGTTTCGTGGTAGAAACTGTTGTTGTGCGTCATCTCTTGACGCTCCAATACCTGATAATGCACCCTCTAACTGGAGTGAGTGCTCCTGGTCAAACTTCAAAACCGAGTGGTCAGGGCTCTTAGCGTTGTGAACTTTTGATGCCTCAAAAGCTGTGCTTGCAAGCTCTGAGTTGTAAGATAGGCAAGCCAACGTGGGCGGCAGGGCCCAAGTAGGTAATGAAGGTGGGATACATGTTCGACAGAAACATTTGTTTGAATGGTAACAGCTCTTCCATTCCTGTTTCAGTGAGTAGGCCAAAGTAAGCTGAACGAAGCCTATGATAGTAAGCTTGTGGGTGTTCGTTTCGAGCTTGTTTGACGGTGTTAGCCAGTGAGCTATCGTGTTTGCGAGTCGCAGAACCACTGAATTCTAATTTCAAAGCTGTGGCAAGTTTAGCATAGTCATTTAGCACGTGTTGCTGTTGTAGACGAATGAACCTCGTCACGTGTCTATTCGACGTTCGCTTCAACAGGTAAACCCGGTCAGAACCCGTAGCGTTCGGGTAGCCATCCAACGCATCCTCTATGTCAGCTAGGAACGTCTCAGTATTGTTTGGCTGACCTGGAACGGGGTCAAAGGTGGGGAAATTCTTGACGAGTTTGTCAAGGTATTCCGCGCCAAGCGGGCGGAGAGGGTTGGCTTCATCCTGTGGAGAAATTGGGGCCGAAAGGCCAAGAGAAGAAGCCAAGCCTTGTTGTCGTTGACCAAGAGGCGCCATATTACTCAGTGCCGAAGGGCCAAGAGGAGAAGACTGAGGGACACATGAGGGAGGCAAGGTCTGAAACCTATTGTCTTAACTCCTGTGAGTACAGGGCTCCGGTTGCTTGGATGGGTAGTTGCGCTGTAGAGCGTGACCATTCTGGATTTCCTCCAGATGGTACCTAAGGGTGGAATTCTGCTGCATTGCAGAGTCCACTTGAGCGCTTAGAGTACTGATTTTGGACACGTGAGTGTCACACCTGCTCCTTTCGGTCTCAAACTTATCTGTCATGGTTTGCAGATAGAGGTCTTGAGTACGGAGCGAGAGATTCAGTGATGAGATTTCCTCTGCTTGCTTAGAAATCAATATTTCCATCCTCATCACCTGAATTCTCTCATCATTCAGTTGGACTTCAACAAGTTCTGCTGATTTATCATCCAACTTTGTCACTGTGTTCATTAACTGATCGTCTTTGGTCTGCAGCGCTTTGAGGAGAACCGTGTTATTTTGAGTAACATTCAACAAAACAGCATGCATGTTGTCAAGTTGAGCGCTCCTGTTTGTAGATAACTCTTCAGATTTATCTAGTTTGGCGTGGACATCATCGTATTTAGTTTTAGCTAAATCGAGTTGTTCCTGTAGCATATGATTTTGTTCCTGTAGAAAACGATTTTGTTGAAGAGCTTGTGCTTATTCGTCGTCATACGGATTTGCAATTACATTTAATTGTTCAGTTTTCGAACGCAGTTCCATAGCTAGCAGAATTTTTCCCTTGTCTGCATTGGTCATTGGTTTCCCGGTTCTCTCCACCTGTCCCTTTATGTCTACCGTTACCTGCTCGTGCTTCAGCTGTGCACTGCGGTATTGGACAGATGGCAATCTCGGATGGCAAGACATCAGAGCTAGACTGGAGAGAACCTTTATGAGACCTGCGCCCGATGGTTGGTTTTGGAAAGCATTGTTGTCTGCTTTTCCACTAATGGCATAATTAGGGTTGTTATCGCTGCTGAGGTCAGAGATCAATCCATTTACAGGTGGAGGTTCACTAATTAGCGGGCGAGTGGGGACCACCCCCTCTGATAGCTTGCACATTATTAGAACATTTGAAAGGAAAAAATGTTTTTCCTAATTTTCCAAAATTTGGTTTTGGAATGTGGGGAGCTGCAAAGACGATTTTAATCTATTTATAGACGTTAACCTGTTAGGGCTAGGGGGCAGTATTGACACGGCTGGATAAAAAACATACCCGATTTAATCTGGTTACCACTCCTACCCAGTAACTAGAATATGCATATACTTATTACATATGGATAGAAAACACCCTAAATTTTCTAAAACTGTTTGAATGGTGTCTGTGAGTATAACAGAACTCAAATGGCAGGTCAAAACCTGAGAGATTCCTTTACAGGAAGTGGCCTGTCTGACCATTTCTTGAACTTCTTTTCCATCTCTATCATTTACTAAGGATCTCTGCTCTAACGTGACACTTCCCACGTCGTCCATAGGCGCTCAGAGCCCGGGAAAAAACAGAATGTCGTCATTCCAGCCCCAGGCTGAAACACATTATCGCCTTTCTCAAGTGGCCGATCAAGGGACACTGGGCTTAGGCGCGTGACCCCGACCGCCCCCGCCTTTGGGATTTTTTCCTCTGTTTGCCGAAAAGGAGATTCCCTGTCGGAATATTATCGCTTTTCTACGAGAAAAATGTCGTAAAAATTGATTTTAAACAGCGGTTGACATGCTTCGAAGTACGGTAATGGAATATTTAGAATTTTATTGTCACGAATTGCGCCATGCGCGCGACACTTCTTTACTATTTCGGATAGTGTCTGGAACGCACGAACAAAACGCCGCTATTCGGATATAACGATGGATTATTTTGGACCAAACCAACATTTGTTATTGAAGTAGCAGTCCTGGGAGTGCATTCTGACGAAGACAACAAAAGGTAATCAAACTTTTATAATAGTAAATATGATTATGGTGAGTGCTAAACTTGCCGGGTGTCTAAATAGCGAGCCCGTGATGCCTGGGCTATGTACTTAGAATATTGCAAAATGTGCTTTCACCAAAAAGCTATTTTAAAATCGGACATATCGAGTGCATAGAGGAGGTCTGTATCTATAATTCTTAAAATAATTGTTATGCTTTTTGTGAACGTTTATCGTGAGTAATTTAGTAAAATGTTAGCGAATTCGCCGGAAGTTTGCGGGGGGTATGCTAGTTCTGAACGTCACATGCTAATGTAAAAAGCTGGTTTTTGATATAAATATGAACTTGATTGAACAAAACATGCATGTATTGTATAACATAATGTCCTAGGGTTGTCATCTGATGAAGATCATCAAAGGTGAGTGCTGCATTTAGCTGTCTTCTGGGTTTTGGTGACATTATATGCTGGCTTGAAAAATGGGTGTCTGATTATTTCTGGCTTGGTACTCTGCTGACATAATCTAATGTTTTGCTTTCGTTGTAAAGCCTTTTTGAAATCGGACAGTGTGGTTAGATTAACGAGAGTCTTGTCTTTAAATAGCTGTAAAATAGTCATATGTTTGAGAAATTGAAGTAATAGGATTTTTAACATTTTGAAAATCGCGCCACAGGCTGCCAGTGGCTGTTACGTAGGTGGGACGAATTCGTCCCGCCTAGCCCAGAGAGGTTAATGAACCATCAGTACTGTACAGTACTGTGGAAGTTGGACGTGAATGAATTTGCAAAAGCAAATTGAATTAATCAATGCTAATGATTAGTCCTACCTGGGTAGGCTATCTGGGTATTAAACTTGAAATTACCTGAGAGGTTGCTTCATCCAGGTTAATATGCAAAGTTTAAGTTGTCTCATTTAATTGGAAGAACCTAGAAAGGTATGTTCGACAATTTAACTTATTAAATTGAATGAGACGATAATCCATACAATTTCCATTGATTGGATATCATAAGTGTAAACCGTAGGTCAAATGTTGGCACCCTTCACCACTAGGGTACGCTCCTCCCTGGGGCTGAGCGTCAGTAATGGGTTTTACTGACTGTGCTTTGCTAAAGCAGATTTTACTGATTAATCTATTTATGATATATCAAACCTGTATAGGCTATCTGGGAATTAACTTTCAATTAACCTGAGAGCATTGCTTCATCTAAGTTAAGTTTGGAAAAAGTTAATCATGTCTCATTGTAGACGCCCAATCAATTCTGGATATTATTTAAAAGATCCACTTGAAAAGGTAAATCTGGCAATTTCACTTGTTAGTTAAATTGAATGAGACGTCATATCCAGTCAATTGCGATTGTCTGGATATTTTACTGTGCTCCACGTTTGGATTTCCCCTAGAGATGTACTGGCAATTCTTCACCACCAGGTGAAGTACAAAGGTCGGACTTCCGTCGCGCTACGGTGGAATTTTAAACGTGGTACGGGGAGGGTAAAATGTTCCCTCTCTGTTAGCTTGCAGTAATGCTAAGCTCTTCCTAACTTTGTTCAGGAGTATCACTTCCAATCACCAAAATAGGGTCCTTTCACTATGGAAAGGTTGGGTTTTCTAGTGACGTCTCACCTTAACCCCATTCAGCATATTCTGCTAGCATTTATGTTGACCGGAGCGACACGGTACTTAAATACAGATACGCATACGGTCTGCCCACACTGTCTTAGTGCGGTAGGCCATTTATTCGGCTCGGTTACCGGACAGTTAACTTCTAATTTCTAACCTTACTCTAGAAGTTAATATTGACCGACAGAAATAGTACCGTTTGGCCTAACGGACTAAATCTGGAATTTATCCCTCACTGCTATCGACATAAGACTGGAGCCACTCTAAATAGCTTCTCCCAATGGAAAATACACAATCACTTTGTTTAGATAGCAGGCTGTTTGTACAATTCTGTTTGCACAATTGATATATAGAATTTCACAGCAAAGTCCAATTCTATCTTAGATTCCTCGCACGGGGGCTCCAAATATGTTGTGTCTTTGGGGTACCATTAAACTGAAGACATGTTTATCAATTAACTCCCTGTAATTATTATCACGCGATTAAACTGATTCATCGTTTAATTGTAATTAACTAGGAGATCGGGGCACCAAGGAAAATATTCAGATTACAAAGTTATAATTTTCCTAATATAACTTTCCTATATTATAACATTATATTCTATTATAGTATAGGCCGATTATCTTCTGGTTTAAATGGTGTATTTTACCTCGCATCCAGTCTCATTCCAAACGTCGTAAATTGTTGTATCTGCACGAACCCAGTCTTTACTAAGAGTCATCCATACATCAATTGTCTTAAAATCATTTATTTACTAAACTAATTAATTCACAGAAAGTATACAAACAGTAATTATCATCACAAAGAATTGGTAGGGTAATGTGTCCTAGTGGGCTAAAACAGGCATGGCTGGTCTGTTAGACAATGGGTCATAAACGGTCAGCTGAGGAGGTACACAGAGTTCATTAATATTAACAATTGACAATTGAACGCTCACTCATTCGGGAACAATTGCAATCAATATATATTTACGCTCAGCGTGTCGTCGGGATCCTTGTTGGAGCGTCGTTCTATTGGAGAGTTCTCTCTCTCTCTCTCTCTCTCTCGGTTAGAATGGATCTTTCAAAGCGACATTCATTAATGTCATCATAGAATGGATGTTTCGTTGGTCTTCGCGTTCAATGATATAATTTACTTAGCTGCAGACTAATAATTAATATCAAAGACTTGTTCTTATTCTGTCGGTATCGATAGTCTAAAAGTTAACCACGTGGTATAGTTCACTTTCAGTAGATGGATTGGATGGTCAAACCTATTGGCCAACTTCTCGCAATGGAGTGGAGGCCTGGTCTGTTAAATGTAAATCAGGGTATAGTTTTATAGTGAACATGTCACATGACGCCTGGTCCTGTCTGTGTCCCTGGGGGCGTGCCGATGACTGAGTTAAGCTTGGTACAGAAATATAATTCTATCACATTAACCTCTATGGGACCGGCGGGACGAATTCGTCCCACCTACGTAACAGCCAGTTGAATCCTGTGGCGCGATTTTCAAAACCTTTGAAATGCTATTACTTCAATTTCTCAAACATATGACTATTTTACAGCTATTTAAAGACTAGACTCTCGTTAATCTAACCACACTGTCCGATTTCAAAAAGGCTTTACAACGAAAGCAAAACATTAGATTATGTCAGCAGAGTACACAGCCAGAAATAATCAGACACCCATTTTTCAAGCTAGCATATAATGTCACAAAAACCCAGAAGACAGCTAAATGCAGCACTCACCTTTGATGATCTTCATCAGATGACACACCTAGGACAATATGTTATACAAAACATGCATTTTTTGTTCAATCAAGTTCATATTTATATCAAAAACCAGCTTTTTACTTTAGCATGTGACGTTCAGAAAAAGCATACCCCCGCAAACTTCCGGGGAATTTACTAACAATTTACTAAATTACTCACGATAAACGTTCACAAAAAGCATAACAATTATTTTAAGAATTATAGATACATTACTCCTCTATGCACTCGATATGTCCGATTTTAAAATAGCTTTTCGGATGAAGCACATTTTGCAATATTCTGAGTAGATAGCCCGGCATCACAGGGCTAGCTATTTAGACACCCGGCAAGTTTAGCCTTCACCAAAATCCCATTTACTCTAACAAGAATGGTCTTACCTTTCCTGTTCTTCGTCAGAATGCACTCCCAGGACTGCTACTTCAATAACAAATGTTGGTTTGGTCCAAAATAATCCATCGTTATATCCGAATAGCGCCGTTTTGTTTGTGCGTTCAAGACACTATCTGAAAGGGTAAATAAGGGTCGTGCGCATGGCGCAATTCATGACAAAAAAAATCTAAATATTCCATTAGCGTACTTCGAAGCATGTCAACCGCTGTTTAAAATCCATTTTTATGCCATTTTTCTCGTAAAAAAGCGATAATATTCCGACCGGGAATGTCCATTTAGCTAAACAGAGGAAAGTAAACAAAGCTTTCGGTCGACGCGGGTACGAGCCTGAGTCTCACAGTACTGTAACCAGCCACTACCAAAACGCGCTACTTTGTTTCAGCCAGAGCCTGCAAAGCCACGATTCAACTTTTTGCCGCCTTCTGAGACCCTATGGCAGCCGTAGGAAGTGTCACGGGACAGCTAAGATCCTCACTCTTCAATAAACAGAGACAAGAAGAACGACACCTTGTCAGACAGGCCACTTCCTGCATGAAATCTTCAGGTTTTTGCCTGCCATATGAGTTCTGTTATACTCACAGACACCATTCAAACAGTTTTAGAAACTTTAGGGTGTTTTCTATCCAAAGCCAATAATTATATGCATATTCTAGTTACTGGGCAGGAGTAGTAACCAGATTAAATCGGGTACGTTTTTTATCCAGCCGTGTCAATACTGCCCCCTATCCCCAACAGGTTAACATCAGTACATAGCATCTCAATGTATTACAAATAGCTTTATCCTTATTAATACATTCTATACAACCATGTGAATGCAAGTCTCAAGGCTGAGGCTATTATATAAACCTTTTTATGGTAATATGGCTATATTGTCTCTTCTGAGTATCACAAAATTGTACCAAGCGGATCAGTTCGTAGCTGGATTCTTCACCAGTCTTCCATACCTTCTCCAGAACACAAATGTCGCTTGGCTCCCCAATTCTGTGAGTTGGAAGAATTTCCTGTGTCTCTCTATGGGCCATGTGGCCAGAGACTCTCCTGGAATTTTACCACTCCTTCACATAGGGACTGGGTGGGGGAAGGTAGGTTGGGGGATGGTGCAAAGGGGGGGAGGGGGTCAACTATCCTCCCTGTACTCAAAGAGGCCAACGTCATGACAGATGTAAACTGGGGTCCTCTGTCAGAAACAATGTCACTAGGGTTGCCATGAAGCTGCAAAACATGGGATACCGGCAGGTCCGCAGTCTCCTAGGAGGAATGAAGCTTGGAGGGGAATAAAGTGAGCCGCTTTGGAAAATCAGTCAATAACAGTGAGGATGACTGAGTTACCATTCGATGGGGGAAGGCCAGTGATGAAGTCCAAAGCTATGTGTGACCTGGGGCGACTGGGTATGGGAAGAGGACGAAGCAGACCAGATGTTGTTTTGGTGGAGATTTTGTTCCGAGCACAAATCGAGCAGACGGAGATGAATTCCCGAGCGTCTTTCTCCATTGTCGGCCACCCCCAAAAAAATAATATATATATATATATATATTTAATTTTAAAAAACATATATATTTTTTTTAAATCGCTGACGCAGGAAGGTGACAGTCCGGTTCTGTGAGTATAACAGAACTCAAATGGCAGGTCAAAACCCTGAGACATTTTCTGACAGGAAGTGGATACCTGATGTGTTGAATTACCTTTAAGCCTATGCCATTGAAACACACAGGGGTTGATTCATGTTTTGGCACTTCCTATTGCTTCCACTAGATGTCACCAGCCTTTACAAAGTGTTTTGAGTCTTTTACTGTGAGATCTGACCGAACAAGAGCCTTGGAACGGTGATGGCCGATTAGACTCTGGCGCGCGAGTTCATGTTGGGTACCCTCGTTCCAATACGTTATAAAAGAGAATGCATTCATCCACCTTGAATATTATTCATGTTCTGGTTAAAAAAGGCACTAATGATTTATGCTATACAACGTTTGACATGTTTGAACGAACGTAAATATATTTTTTCCCCTCGTTCATGACGAGAAGTCCGGCTGGCTTAGATCATGTGCTAACAACACGGAGCTTTTTGGACATAAATGATGAGCTTTTTTGAACAAAACTACATTCGTTATGGACCTGGGATTCCTGGAAGTGACATCTGATGAAGAGAATCAAAGGTAATGGATTATTTACATAGTATTTTCGATTTTAGATCTCTCCAACATGGCCGTTTGTCTGTATAGCAAAGCGTATTTTTCTGGGCGCAGTGCTCAGATTATTGCAAAGTGTGATTTCCCAGTAAGGTTATTTTTAAATCTGGCAAGTTGATTGCGTTCAAGAGATGTAAATCTATAATTCTTTAAATGACAATATAATATTTTACCAATGTTTTCTAATTTTAATTATTTAATTTGTGGTGCTGACTTGACTGCCGGTTATTGGAGGGAAACGATTTCCTGAACATCAACGCCATAGTAAACCGCTGTTTTTGGATATAAATATGAACTTGATAGAACTAAAAATGCATTTATTGTCTAACATAATGTCCTAGGAGTGTCATCTGATGGAGATTGTTAAAGGTTAGTGCATCATTTTAGCTGGTTTTATGGTTTTGGTGACGCCTGTCTTTGAATTGACAAAACATTACACACAGCTATTGTCAATGTACTCTCCTAACATAATCTAACTTTATGCTTTCGCCGTAAAACCTTTTTGAAATCGGACGACGTGGTTAGATTAAGGAGATGTTTATCTTTCAAAGGGTGTAAGATAGTTGTATGTTTGAAAAATTTGAATTTTGACATTTATTTGGTTTCAAATTTGCCGCTCTTGAAATGCACCTGCTGTTGATAGGGTGCACCACGGGTGGCACGCTAGCGTCCCACATAGCCCCAAGAAGCTAGCAGGGCTTTGTCATGTTGCTCAAGAAGGGTGCCTTGACCAACAACAGTTTGGTGAAGAGTAGTGGAGTCTGCTGGGTTCATCTTTTGGCCAGATCGTACTGTTAGGTGGAGGGACACAGGGGAACCCAAGAGCAGACTCAGATGAGGAAACAGGGATGAATGAACCAAAATACACAGGGAGATATGGAGTGCAGATCCGGGGAAGCTTGAATGAGTTGCAGAAAAAACTGATGTGGAGATTGAGGTTGAAGTTAGCTGAGTAGAACAGGGTAAACGGGTCCTGAGGGGAATCCAAGGTTGTGGTGGTGAGTAATCCAGAGCTAGGTAGTTGGGTGATGTGGAATGGGAGACAGGAACCAGAGACAGAGCTGGAAATGGCAATGAGAGGATAAACGTGTCAGGCAGGGAAAAAGGCACAGCTGAGTAACACGAACTTGAATAATCATAAATGGCTAGAATCATGATCTGACTGAGCAGAGATTACGATCTGGCAGAGTGGAAGTGCCAGGACTGAGTATTTGTAGAGGTCTTGATTATGGTACGAGCTGCAGCTGGTAGGGATCTGCTCTGACTCCAGTACACCTGTCTCCAACCACACAATCACACAGAGAGGGAGAGAGTGTACAGGGGGGACTAACTGTGCTGCTTTTGATACCATCGACCACCACATTCTTTTGGAGAGATTGGAAACCCAAATTGGTCAACACATACAAGTTCTGGCCTGGTTTAGATCTTATCTGTCCGAAAGACATCAGTTTGTCTCTGCAGATGGTTTGTCCTCTGACAAATCAACTGTAAATTTCAGTGTTCCTCAAGGTTCCGATATAGGACCACTATTGTTTTCACTATATATTTTACCTCTTGGGGATGTCATTCGGAAACATAATGTTAACTTCCACTGCTATGCGGATGATACACAGCTGTACATTTCGATGAAACATGGTGAAGCCCCAAAATTTCACTCCCTGGAAGCCTGTGTTTCAGACATGAGGAAGTGGACGGCGGAAAATACTTTTAAACTAGGACAAAACAAAAAGTTCTAGGTCTAGGTTCCAAGAAACAAAGATATCTTCTCTTTGATCTGACTATTAATCTTGATGGTTGTACAGTTGTTTCAAATAAAACTGTGAAGGACCTCAGCGTTACTCTGGACCCTGATCTCTCTTTTGACGAACATATCAAGATTGTTTCAAGGACAGCTTTTTTCCATCTATGTAACATTGCAAAAATCTGAAACTTTCTGTCCAAAAATGATGCAGAAAAATGTATCCTTGCTTTTGTCACTTCTAGATTAGACTACTGCAATGCTCTACTTTCCGGATACCCAGATAAAGCACTAAATAAACTTCAGTTAGTGCTAAACATGGCTGCTAGAATCTTGACTTGAACCAAAACATTTGATCATATTACTCCAGTGCTAGCCTCTCTACACTGGCTTCCTGTTAAGACTAGGGTTTTTTTCCAAGTTTTACTGATAACCTACAAGGCATTTAATGGGTTTGCTCCTACCTATCTTTCTGATTTGGTCCTGCCGTACATACCTACACGTACGCTCTGGTCACAAGACGCAGACCTCCATATTGTCCCTAGAATTTCTAAGCAAATAGAGCTCCATTTTTCTGGAATGGTCTGCCTATTCATGTGAGAGACGCAGACTTGGTCTCGACCTTTAAGTCTTTACTGAAGACTCATCTCTTCAGTAGGTCCTATGATTGAGTGTAGTCTGGCCCAGGGGTGTGAAGGTGAACGGAAAGGCACTGGAGTGACAAACCGCCCTTGCTGTCTCTGCCTGGCCGGTTCTCCTGTCTCCACTGAGATTCTCTGCCTCTAACCCTATTACAGGGGCTGAGTCACTGGCTTACTGGTGCTCTTCCATGCCGTCCCTAGGAGGGGTGAGTCACTTGAGTGGGTTGAGTCACTGACGTCTCAACGTCAACAGTAAAGAGGCGACTCCGGGATGCTTGCCTTCTAGGCAGAGTTCCTCTGTCCAATGTCTGTGTTTTTTTGCCCATCTTAATCTTTTCTTTTTATTGGCCAGTCTGAGATATGGCTTTTTCTTTGCAACTCTGCCTAGAAGGCCATCATCCCGTTGACGTTGAGACTGGTGTTTTGCGGGTACTATTTCATAAAGCTGCCAGTTGAGGACTTGTGAGGTGTCTGTTTCTGAAACTAGACACTCTAATATACTTGTCCTCTTGCTCAGTTGTGCACCGGGGCCTCCCACTCCTCTTTCTATTCTGGTTAGAGCCAGTTTGCGCTGTTCTGTGAAGGGAGTAGTACACAGCGTTGTACGAGATCTTAAGTTTCTTGGCAATTTCTCGCATGGAATAGCCTTCATTTCTCAGAACAAGAATAGACTGACGAGTTTCAGAAGAAAGGTCTTTGTTTCTGGCCATTTTGAGACTGTAATCGAACCCACAAATGCTGATGCTCCAGATACTCAACTAATCTAAAGAAGGCCAATTTTATTGCTTCTTTAATTAGGACAACAGTTTTCAGCTGTGCTAACATCATTGCAAAAGGGTTTTCTAATGATCACTTAGCCTTTTAAAATGATAAACAATGATTAGCTAACACAACGTGCCATTGGAACACAGGAGTGATGATTGCTGATAATGGGCCTCTGTACGCCTATGTAGATATTTCCCAAAAAATCTGCCATTTCCAGCTACAATAGTCATTTACAACATTAACAATGTCTACACTGTATTTCTGATCAATTTGATGTTATTTTAATTATGAACAAACGTTTTAATGGTAGTGTACATTTCCTTCCCTGTAGCTCAGTTGGTAGAGCATGGTGTTTGCAACACCAGGGTTGTGGGTTCGATTCCCACGGGGGGCCAGCACAGAAAAAAAAAAAATATATACATTTACGAAATGTATGCATTCACTACTGTAAGTCGCTCTGGATAAGAGCGTCTGCTAAATGACTAAACAACAATAAAAGCTTCTAAAATTGTCATTAATCTCGTTGTTTCTAATTACAGTGTTTGTGTCTTTACCTTTGAAAATTATAACTGGTTAATCATGTATTCATGCGAGATACTGCGAGATACTGTATTTACCAGGCTTATTTGCCATTAAGTAGTATGCTTTATTTTAGATTAACCTGTAGTTGTTGGCTTTCTTCAAAAGTAAAAGATCATATTCCTGCTTACGTTCTGAAATTGTATTTTCTTCTTTACCCTGTAAAGATTTTTAATGGTCTTTTTCTGAGATAGTGATTCCTTATTCTTTCATTTTAATTTCTAAATCAGATGTAACTTTTGCAGAGTATAACAATTAGTAAATGAATAGTAAATTATCCTCTCCTAATGTTCGCCTTATAGGTATCCCAAATTATATCGGGGATCGGCTTTTCTCTGTCGTCTGTGTCTACATTTGTAATTGTAAAGGTTTTAATTTTTCCGTTTAAGTATTTAATGCATTTAGGGCCCAGAAGATGCTCTCTGTTCATTCTCCAAATTCTGTCGCCAATTGTATTTTCTATTGGTGTAATAAACATGATACCGGAGAATGATCCAATATCACTATATCATGAATGTTTTAATCCACTCAATTTTGAGTGCATTTTTAAAAATAAAAATGTAGTCAATTCTTTAATAGTTTTTCTTACTTTGAGAAAAAAATGAATAGTATTTTGTAGTTAATAATAATCTCTAGGTGTCCTGTAAGTAATTTGTAGAGATGAAAATGTTCAGCCTCTTTGGATCTCCCTAAATTAGCCCTTTTTATTACTACGTCTATCAGTCTTATCGAATGTATAATTTATGTCACCAGCTAAAATAATTCTTCCTGTCTGGATTTGATCTAATATAGCTTGAATTCCATCTAAAAACATCACATTTGCCCCTGGTGGGATATACATTAAAATCAATATGTATTTTTTTACCATGTAAGGTACAATTCAACATTAGAAAACGGCCTTCTTTGTTCTTATTTATCTCCAACCCAGCTCCTCTTTAAATGTTACATTTCTCTTTTTTTTTTAAATGTAACTCTTGCAAGAAAATCACATCAGCTGACAATCCCTTAAAGTGTTCGAAAACCATATGCTTCTTTTTTCAATCATGGAGCCCATGCACATTCCATGTGATAAGTTGTATTTTGTTGGTCTTTACTTGTATAGAATCAAAGTTAATCTTATCTGTTCCGTTTATCATTGAAGAACCAGGTAAAACATTTTAGCAGACACAACATATGAAAAAAGTGGGCATTCTATTAAATGGGAGGATCATAGTATAAATACATAGTTATTGTATACATTACATATATAGAGCTAGTGGGCATGTTGTACACAAAAAGTTGGAAACCGCAAATTCAACAATGAGTGGTTTGGAAGGAATCAGTGGCTAACTGCAAGCATTGCAATGCAATCACTAGCCTGCTTTTCAATGGAGTTGGTGTGTGGTCCAAGTCTGGGTTTTAGGGTATCTTTTCCAAGCTTAAAAGTATAAACATTCAACATTGGCCATGCTGTCAATCTAGCATTACTTATGCCGAGTTCAAAACAACCGGAAACTCTGAACTGGAAAATCTCAGACCAAGACAACAGGGAACTCGGAAAAAAACTAGCTCCGACTGGGAAAATATGTTTTGAACAGTCATCCAACTCAGAATTCCAAGTCATGAACTTAGGCCTCTTTCTAGAGCTCCGACCTGAAGATCACTGACGTCATGACTCAACCTTGTTTTTTCAGAGTTCCCAGTTGTCTTGAAGCACCATAAATCCAGATAACGCCAGACTTTGATGACAAAGTTTGACAACAAAATTTGCCCACGAAGGACCGCCGCATCACCTTACTGTTCAAGTGAGCATAGCACAACAAGGTGAGTCCAAAAATGTCTTGTATGGTGCTGCACGTCATATGCCATGGAGATATGTATGCTGTCGCTAAGTGTATGTTGTGTAGTAAGCTGTTAGTAGCCCATGTGCTTCACCCTAATAATTTGGTCCCTGTTCCCCTCACAACTTAGCCTACTGTTCTGACTTGTTGGTACACATTTAGCCTATAGTCTGTTTTAGAGAAATGTCATCATTGAATATTGTAAGAGCTTTCATTGTCAGCTTATATGCCCCCTTTATTTATCCTGTGGTTCTGACTTGGTTTACAGGGAAAATACTGTAAAAACGGCCCATGTTCTGAATTCTGTCGCTGTACATTTAAAAAGTGCTGAACAAATAGTTATATTGACTATGTCTGTCCTTGTCTTAATCGAAAACAGATTGCCTCTTATCCACATGTCGTCCCCTTATGCCATAGTTTGTACACCTCAATTGTCATGTCCTGATCTGTTTCACCTGTCCTTGTGCTTTTCTTCACCCCCCTCCAGATGTTGCCCATCTTCCCCATTATCCCCTATGTATTTATACCTGTGTTCTCTGTCTGTTTGTTGCCAGTTCGTCTTGTTTGCTTCCAGCTTACCAGCATTTTTCCTGTAAGCTCCTATCGTTTCCCAGCCTCTCTTTCCTCGTCCTCCTGGTTTTTGACTTTTGCCTGTCCTGAACCCTGTACCCGCCCGCCTGACCTCTCTGCCTGACCCTGAGCCTGCCTGCCGACCTGTACCTTTAATACACCTCTAGATTACTGAACTCTGACTGTCCCTGACCCTGTCACCCTGAGTCCCTGACCCTGTACCTTTGCCTTACCCTGGATTTTCGACCCCTGCCTGCCTTGACCCGTCTTTGCCTGCCCCTGTTGCTACAATAAACATAGTTACTTCGACAGTCTGTATCTGGGTCTTACCTTGATCTCTGATATCAATTGTCAGTAGAAACTAGAGGTCGGCCGATTATGATTTTTCAACGCCGATACCGATTATTGGAGGACCAAAAAAAGCCGATACTAATTAATCGGCCGATTTTTATTTTTTTAATAATTTGGAATAATGACAATTACAACAATACTGAATGAACACTTATTTTAACTTAATATAATACATCAATAAAATCAATTTAGCCTCAAATAAATAATGAAACATGTTCAATTTGGTTTAAATAATGCAAAAACAAAGTGTTGGAGAAGAAAGTAAAAGTGCAAAATGTGCCATGTAAGAAAGATAACGTTTAAGTGCCTTGCTCAGAACATGAGAACATATGAAAGCTGGTGGTTCCTTTTAACATGAGTCTTCAATATTCCCAGGTAAGAAGTTTTAGGTTGTAGTTATTATAGGAATTATAGGACTATTTCTCTCTATACGATTTGTATTTCATATACCTTTGACTATTGGATGTTCTTATAAGAACATAAGAACATCCAATAGTCAAAGGTATATGAAAGACTCATGTTAAAAGGAACCACCAGCTTTAGTACTGCCAGTGTAACAGTATAGCTTCCGTCCCTCTCCTCGCTCCTACCTGGGCTCGAACCAGGAACACATCGACAATAGCCACCCTCGAAGCAGAGTTACCCATGTAGAGGAAGGGGAAAGACTACTCCAAGTCTCAGAGCGAGTGACGTTTGAAATGCTATTAGCACGCACCCGGCTAACTAGCTAGCCATTTCACATCGGTTACACCAGCCTAATCTTGGGAGTTGATAGGCTTGAAGTCATAAACAGCTCAATGCTTGAAGCACAGCGAAGGGCTGCTGGCAAACGCACGAAAGTGCTGTTTCAATCAATGCTTACGAGCCTGCTGGTGCCTACCATCGCTCAGTCAGACTGCTCTATCAAATCATAGACTTAATTATAATATAATAACACACAGAAATACGAGTCTTAGGTCATTAATATGGTTGAATCCGGAAACTATCATCTCGAAAACCAAAAGTTTTTCCTGTCAGTGAAATACGGAACCGTTGCGTATTTTATCCAAATCGGCGTCCAAAAATACCAATTTTCGATTGTTATGAAAACTTGAAATCCGCCCTAATTAATCGGCCATTCCGATTAATCAGTCGACCTCTAGTAGAAACCACATTTGTTTTAGCAAGTCAGCCATATCATCTATGTTTTTTTAATGAGACTTAGTGAACTGTATCGCTTCCAGACAAGGCTTCGCTGATAGCCAGATATAGCAGTGGTAAGGCGTTGGGACTGCAGTTGGGACTCTGCTGTTGGGACAGCTTTATGTAGGCCCTAACAGTTTGTGGGCACCGTTTGTCACCGTCATAGTGCAATTAATGTATTGTTTAGTGTTGTGTTGTGTAGTGGCTTTCTGGCATGCATAAGGTTAACCCCACCAAGATGTATATACTAAAATCGCCACTGGGATACGTGTATGAATGATAATGAATCACTTCTTGTTGGGATGCGTTTGTTTTTTATTTTATTTATTGTTGTTTTTTTGTACTTTTCACCCCTTTTTCTCCCCAATTGGTAGTTACAGTCTTGTCCCATCGCTGCAACTCCCATACAAACTCGGGAGAGGCAAAGGTTGAGAGCCAGGCGTCTGCCAAGCCGCACTGCTTCTTGACACACTGCTCGATTAACTGCTTGATTAACCCGGAAGCCAGCCGTACCGATGTGTAGGAGGAAACATCATACAACTGGTGACCAAAGTCAGGGTGCATGCTCCCGGCCCACCACAAGGCTTCACTAGAGGGCGATGGGACAAGGACATCCCGGCCGGCCAAACCCTCCCCTAACCCGGACGACGTTGGACCAACTGTGCTCCGCCTCATGGGTCTCCTGGTCGTGGCTGGCTGCAACACAGCCCGGGATCGAACCCGGGTCTGTAGTGACGCCTCTAGCACTGCCTTAGACCACTGTGCCACTCGGGAGGGCCCGGGATGCGTTTGTTGAGTAAGGATGCATATGTGGGAAACCCGTTTGAGGTGTAAAAAATGGTGATGTATGCGCTGGGAAAAGTGGAGTCTGTCAGAGTGACCACGAATGGTCTTATTTTGATTAATTGTATTTCTGAAGAACAGAGGAAGATTGCAGTGAGCCTCAAAAGAATCTGAACAACAGAAGTTTTGTGTTTTGAACTTCGGAGTTGAGCACCCGTCAAAGGAGTTATCTCAGGGGTGACGATGGATGTTCAGGTTGAATACCTGAAGAAAAATCCTGGTGTTGTTGGGTAGGTTACTTTCTAAATGTAATCCGTCACAATTACTAGTTACCTGTCCAAAATTGTAATCAGTAACGTAACTTTTGGATTATCCAAACTCAGTAATGTAATCTGATAACATTGAGTTACTTTTAGATTACTTTTCACTTAAGAGGCATTCGAAGAAGACAAAATGTATGTTACCAATTGAATGATATCTATTGCAGGATAAATCAATGTTAAAGTTTACATTGCTGGCCATACTGTATATGGATGTTAAATTTTACTTTATGAATTGGTTAGGTAGGCTTTTTCTAACCCATCACTTTCTACTACATATAATAATACGATTAAATTATATCTTTACATTAAAAACCAAAGTCTATCAGAATTCCAGTCATTCCAATAAATGTTATACCCCTTGATCTTCAAGAATAGCACATGGAAATATGGAAGTATAGATTAGCCAAATTGTTTTACCTGAGCATAACCCCAAAACAAAGGACTTATTAGCCAGCCATACTCTGTTGTTTATGATATTGTTGTCATGGAGGACTGATTGGGCTCATTGATTCGAGTTGAAAAATAAATGCTGCGCCATGGAATGGCATGCTTTCAGCACTACTGAAAAGTGCTATTTACATGTGAAAATTGAATGCCATTTGCTGCATTTACTATAGGCCTATTGTATATGTAATCTGATTGCAATATTTTTGCTGGTAACGTAATGGATTACAATTACAGTTTTTGTTGTAATTTTTTGTACTCCCCAACACTGGTGGTTGGTGCTGAGCGTCTGACCCGCTGGATGAATGGAGAAAAATAAGAAAGTCTGTCGGTCTTGTTGTTTTAGGTGTTCCTGGAGTGCCCTGTAAGGGTGAAGGAGACTAAGGTGGCAAAAGTTTGAGCGGTCAATCGAATCTCTTATGTGGAGGCGATTAAAATAATTGAGAAAACAAGTGAAGATACTGTATGGTAGTGAATGCACCACAGCCTGTAGTAAATGTTTGCTTCCAGTCAAAAGATACCCTGTGTGTTAAAAAGGTGGATTTTGTGGCATTCATTGCCACATGTATAAACTGTACAGCACAAGTCTCAAAGAAGTCTAAGAAACTGGACATTATTGTGGCTGCGGCAGAAAAGGTTTTGGGACTTAAGGATTTTACATCTGAAGACTTGCAAGGAGTACTGGCACCGGAAGACCCACCCTCCCAGGTTCCCCTTGAGGCTGTGTAGGAATAAGATCTGTTTTATTTTTTTACTGAAAAGTTGTTTGATTTGGTTTAGTTTATTTTTTGGTAGTTTGGTAGTTTTTTGGGGGGGGGGGGGGGGGGGGTGTATTTTGTTAAATTTTTGGGAATCCTGTTTCCACCCCGCACAGTAGGTGGCGGGATGCACATTAAGTTGTGCGATCGCCAATATACCATAGAAGAAGAACATTCCTCCAGGAAGAAGATTCGTAGGTATGACAGATCATTTCATTCAATTTGTGTGACTAACACATTTATATTTGTCTAGAATATGTATCATTTTCGAATGTGAACAGAGTTGTGGCATTACAGTCAACACAACAACTGAAGTAACTAGATCCTAACATGTTTCCATGGTTGTTGTAGCCTATACTATTTCCACAGTGTCGTTAGCTAGCCACTTAGCTAGACAGAGCTATCTGGCCAACTAGCGACGTCAACATGCAATGGGTTACTGTAGTTTATAATCCGTTATTAATAGTTAGAAACATTGAACAATTAATTGTAGCTAACTATGTTTTTATAAACTCACTCCAGCCAGCTAGCTAAGGGAGTGATATTACACACGCTACTTGTTAGCTAGTTCTTGAAAACCCATGGTGGTTTATACAGCCGGCCAATGTAATCCAATGGAGTTTGAGTCGTGAATAAGGGTTACTTGTTATCAGCTGTTTGTTAGCTTGTATGCCGGTTAGCTAGCCAACTTTAGCGTGTGGCAACATCTTCCACTAGCTGTCATTTAGTGACAAGCAATAACTAGCTAATGTGCTTCCTACCGTTGACAGAGGCCAAAAAAAAAAAAAAACGTATTTGCTGGTCTTGTCTTCAGGTTGTCTGGTCGATTCAACAGTGAATGAGATGGCAAAGAATGGGGCAAGCTGTGAACAACCACAGAAGCGAGGAACCAAAGACAAACAGAATGGACATTTTGCAGGTTGGTTTTGAAACTGCTCCAACTGAACCAGCATTAGGCTGTGTTTTTATGGAGAATAGATAAACAATTTTACCAAGGAAGGAGAATGGTGTGTGTTGCTATTGGTAAGCAGCAACGGCAAAAATTATTCTTGCAACATTCCAGTATTGCCAGAATGGTCCCAAGCTGTTGGGTACTAATTTATTCCATAGTTAATTAACAACTAAATGATTAAAAGGTCTAGACTATAGAACACCACCAATTGCTAGTTTTATGTTCCTACTTAGGCCTAGACAGTCACATGACTTTGTGAAAGTCAAGATAGTCTGTCAAATTAAATTGTATTTGTCACATGCGCCGAATACAACAGGTGTAGACCTTAGAGTGAAATGCTTACTTACGAGCCCTTAACCAACAATGCAGTTAAGAAAATACAACAAAAAAAGTAACAAATAATTAAAGAGCAGCAGTAAATAACAATAGCGAGGCTATATACAGGGGGTACTGGTACAAATTCAATGTGCGGGGGCACCGGTTAGTTGAGGTAATATGTACATGTAGGTAGAATTAAAGTGACAATGCATAGATAATAACAGAGAGTAGCAGCAGTGTAAAGGGGGGGAGGGGAATGCAAATAGTCTGGGTAGCCATTTGATTAGATGTTCAGGAGTCTTATGGCTTGGGTGTAGAAGTTGTTTTAGAAGCCTCTTGGACTTAGACTTGGCGCTCCGGTACCGCTTGCAGTGCGGTAGCAGAGAGATCAGTCTATGACTAGGGTGACTGGAGTCTTTGACCATTTTTAGGGCTTTCCTCTGACACCGCCTGGTGTCCAGCAAAATAATGGGATATTGCAGTAGCTTTTTAAAAACTATCCCACTTTATAAGTTAGTCTGACCTCACGAGTGTGCTCCGGAATCTACAGACTCTGCGGTGAGTGAGAGGAGGCAGAAAGATCGGGAGGAGCGTCTCGCTCTGGTGCTGTGGAGGAGGCCTATCGTCACACTGCACTACTTCCTCCTGGAAACCTTCATCACACTAAAGAAATGGACATTAAAGTAAACCACCAATACTTAACAGTAAAACTAGAAATCAACTGATCAGTTGAAAGCTTTTTTCAGTTTGCCAGTCTAGTCATTAAGTAGTTGTACCTAATAAACTGTTTTACTTCTCCCCTCTATAGGTTATGGCAAAGAAGGGGTACAGTGTTCTTGATCCTGGTATTGTGTTCACTCTTCTCCCTTGCCTACTCCACTGAGGGAGCACACCAGAAGGTAAGGAAGGAGAGAAACAGAAACCTCTATCACCTCCTCTGTAATTGATTTATTTGAGATGTTTAATGGTTAAAGATAAGTAACTGTTCATTCAGATACACAGCATTTCTAGAGGAAAGGTCATCTGAGGAGGAGACATTTTTTGCTTGAGGCTCAGGCCAATACATTGGATGTAACAAAATGTATATGTTGATATTATGGTGTACAATTTTTACATTTCCTCTTTTTCCACCACTATCCTTAGCATAACATAGATCACCAATGTTCTCTCCAAAGGATAAAAGTATTTTGCAGTAGTATGTTATGGCTATCTATGTCCATGCAAAAGCCTAAAGCTTTCTCTACTTCTCTTTCCCCCTCCTGTCTGTTCTCCTTTGCAGTATGTGCAGTACCTGGAGAAGAGATTCCTGTGGTGTGCCTACTGGGTAGGTTTGGGCATCCTGTCCTCAGTAGGCCTTGGGACTGGCCTACATACCTTCCTACTATACCTGGTAAGTAAGATAACCACCCTTCCCTTGCCTGTCAGCTGTGCCAACAAAAACATAAGCTAACTTATCACGCTCAGACAGTGGAAAAGCCTGCTGTATCTCTGTAGTAATTACTTATCTGAGAATGCTGGCACAGTATGTGACATTGGATATTTTTGTGAGTCTGTTAGCTCTGCTTGTTGTTCCATAACTGGCACAATAGATACAAAAATATATAGTTACGTTGAATTAGATGACAGGCTTGTCCTTGTCCTCTTTGAGCAAGAGGGACATATTTTGTGCACAGGATATTTCCATCATCTGAGTGATATTTAACGCTGACCACTACCAGAAATGTAATACATATCCACAGTTTGTCCAGTGGGTGGCCTCATACTTCCTATCTCATTCTTTGTGTTCAGTTCTCCATAGATCTGCCTTTCACCTCTGGGCACAGTTTTTCAAAAGTTATCTATCTGAACTAAGTCCAAATAGATAACTTTTGAGAAACTGGGCCCTGATTAGGGCTGTTACAGTGACCGTATTATCGCTACACCCGCAGTCAAATTCCATGTGACCGTTGAGTCACGGTAACTTGGCTTCTCCAAAACTGCGCTCTGATGCCACTGATGGTCATTAGTAGCCTACCAAACTTGCTAACGGCCGGTTGCTAATGACCTGGTACTCAGCGATCTGTTCCTATAATCACTCTGACATCAATGCAAATGCAATCGAAAATCAAATCAAACACTGAAAGAGAGCCCTGACATTGAGTTTGAGCAGAATAGGATCACCTGTTGCGCAGCGAGAGCCAGCTCCTCATAGCTGGTTGATGCATAGAATGAAATAAGTGTTAATATAAGCCCATGATGCGCAAAATTTCTATAGGCTATGCAAAAAATAATTTTGATGGCCTCTATTGAAGAGGATCTTATCAGCTTTCTATAGGCTAGGCCTACTTTATTTATTTCTCAACTTTCCTAATATTAAGCACATTGCTTATTTTACAACCGGAGTAGGTTATCTGGCATGAAAATGAACCATGGGAAAAGTGTCCTCCATTCACTATGACGTCTTTTTTTCCCCCCCTGTTCCTACAGGTGCTTGATAATGGCCCATTCTAAATCAAAACTAATTTCACACACATTATTTGGCATATGTAAAGACAAAATTAAATTGAGAAAAGTCTAATGAGTGAAATAATAATAATAATAATAATCACTTGTGAATGATGGTCAGCATGTGCAGTCTAAGGGAAGACACTTTTTGCGACTTTTTCAAATCATAGTCACATGCATCATGTATCCTAGCCAATAGGCCTGTATGTTTTGACAAGGTTCGTAGCACAACTAAAGTGGCCAAATAACTCTAAGCATAGCCTATAGGCCTAAGGATCCCTGGAACAGAGTTGGAGAGCCTACAGCCTACAGAGTCTAGTGATACGTGTTCTTATAAACCCAGTCATTGCACAATCGTGTGTGTAAAGAATTTTGACCGACCACTATTTTAAAAGAGGATCCAAGCTTTCTTGTGCTGCTATTTATTGCTCGATTTTTATTTTTTATTTTTTTATTGCTAATTCAAATTGTGAGTGAGAGAATGAGGGAAGAGCTTCCTCCATTTTCTATTCGAGTGCAGGCTATGTTATTTGGGGGGGGGCTTTTAAAATAAATAAATAAATAAGGAGACAGGTTAAAGAAGGATTTTTAAGCCTTGAGACATGGATTGTGTATGCGTTCCATTGAGGGTGAATGGGTAAGACAAAATATTTAAGTGCATTTGAACGAGATATGGCAGTAGGTGCCAGGGGCACCGGTTAGTATGAAGATCTGCAACGCTGCTGGGTTTTTCACAAAAATGGCCCACCACTCAAAGGACATCCAGCAACTTGACACAACTGTGGGAAGTATTAGAGTCAACATGAGCCAGCATCCCTGTGGAACGGTTTCAACACCTTGTAGAATCTACGACAAATTGAGGCTGTTTTATACACTTGTTAAAATTAGTAGGCTATATGTAAAGACCATATTTTAATTCTAATCAAATCAAACTTTTTGTCACATGCGCCGAATATAACAAGTGTAGACCTTAACGTGAAATGCTTACTTACAAACCCCTAACCAACAGTGCAGTTCAAGAAGAGTTCAAATATTTACCAAATAAACTAAAGATAAAAAGTAACACAATAACAATAACGATGCTATATACAGGGGGTACCAGTACCGAGTCAATGTGCGGGGGTACAGGTTAGTTGAGGTAATTTGTAGGTAGGGGTGAAGTGACTGCATGGGGGGGTGTCAATGTAAATAGTCCGGTG
Source organism: Salmo salar (assembly GCF_965601325.2). Lineage (NCBI taxonomy): Eukaryota > Metazoa > Chordata > Actinopteri > Salmoniformes > Salmonidae > Salmo > Salmo salar. The sequence continues at coordinate 66,673,672 of NC_138310.1, read as the reverse complement.
GCCATTTGATTAGTTGTTCAGCAGTCTTATGGCTTGGGGGTAGAAGCTGTTAAGGAGCCTTTTGGTCCTAGACTTGGTGTTCTGGTATCGCTTGCCATGTGGTAGCAGAGATCACAGTCTATAACTTGGGTGATTGGAGTTTCTGACGATTATGGGCTTTCCTAAGACACCGCCTATTATATAGGTCCTGGATGGCAGAAAGCTTGGCGCTGGTGATGTACTGGGTTGTACGCACTACCCCCTGTAGCGCCTTACGGTCAGATGCCGAGCAGTTGCCATACCAGGCAGTGATGCAACCGGCCAGGATGCTCTCGATGGTGCAGCTGTAGAAGTTTTTGAGGATCTGGGGACCCATGCAAAATTCTTTTCAGTCTCCTGAGGGGGAAAAGGTTTTGTCGTGCCCTCTTCACGACTGTCTTGGTGTGTTTGGACCATGATAGTTCGTTGGTGATGTGGACACCAAGGAACTTGAAACTCTCGACCCGCTCCACTACAGGCCCGTCGATGTCACTGGGGGCCTGTTTGCCCGCCTTTTCTTGTAGTCCACGATCAGCTCCTTTGTCTTGCTCACATTGAGGGAGAGGTTGTTGTCCTGGCACCACACTGCCAGTTCTCTGACCTTCTCCCTATAGGCTGTCTCATCGTTGTCGGTGATCAGGCCTACCACTGTTGTGTCGTCAGCAAACTTAATGGTGTTGGAGTCGTGTTTGGCCACGCAGTCGTGGGTGAACAAGGAGTACAGGAGGGAACTAAGTATACACCCCTGAGGGGCCCAGTGTTGAGGATCGGTGTGGCAGACGTGTTGTTGCCTACCCTTACCAACTGGGGGCGACCCGTCTGGAAGGCCAGGATCCACCCGTCTGGAAGGCCAGGATCCACCCGTCTGGAAGGCCAGGATCCACCCGTCTGGAAGGCCAGGATCCAGTTGCAGAGGGAGGTGTTTAGTCCCAGGGTCCTTAGCTTAATAATGAGCTTTGTGGGCACTATGGTGTTGAATGCTGAGCTGTAGTCAATGAACAGCATTCTCACATAGGTGTTCCTTTTGTCCAGGTGAGAAAGGGCAGTGTGGAGTGCGATTGAGATTGCATCATCAGTGGATCTGTTGGGGTGGTATGCAAATTGGAGTGGGTCTAGGGTGTCCGGGAGGACGCTGTTAACCTCTTGGGGCTAGGTGGGACGCTAGCGTGCCACCCGTGGTGCACTCCATCAACAGCAGGTGCATTTCAAGAGCGGCAAATTTGAATCCAAATAAATGTCAAAATTCAAATTTTTCAAAAATACAACTATTTTACACCATTTGAAAGATAAACATCTCCTTAATCTAACCACGTTTTACGATTTCAAAAAGGTTTTACGGCGAAAGCATAAATTTAGAGTATGTTAGGACAGTACATTTACAAGAGTTGTGTGTAATGTTTTGTCAAGTCAAAGACAGGGTCACCAAAACCATAAAACCAGCTAAAATGATGCACTAACCTTTTACAATCTCCATCAGATGACACTCCTAGGACATTATGTTAGACAATGCATGCATTTTTAGTTCTATCAAGTTCATATTTATATCCAAAAACAGCGTTTTACTATGGCATTGATGTTGAGGAAATCGTTTCCCTCCAATAACCGGCAGTCAAGTCAGCGTAACAAATTAAATAATTAAAATTAGAAAACATTGGTAAAATATTATATTGTCATTTAAAGAATTATAGATTTACATCTCTTGAACGCAATCAACTTGCCAGATTTAAAAATAACCTTACTGGGAAATCACACTTTGCAATAATCTGAGCACTGCGCCCAGAAAAATACGCGTTGCGATACAGACTAGACGTCATGTTGGGGAGATCTAAAATCGAAAATACTATGTAAATAATCCATTACCTTTGATTCTCTTCATCAGATGTCACTTCCAGGTATCACAGGTCCATAACGAATGTAGTTTTGTTCAAAAAAGCTCATCATTTATGTCCAAAAATCTCCGTCTCGTTAGCACATGATGTAAGCCAGCCGGACTTCTCGTCATGAACGAGGGGAAAAAATATATTTCCGTTCGTTCAAACATGTCAAACGTTGTATAGCATAAATCATTAGGGCCTTTTTTAACCAGAACATGAATAATATTCAAGGTGGACGAATGCATACTCTTTTATAACGTATTGGAACGAGGGTACCCAACATGAACTCGCGCGCAAGGTGTCTAATGGGCCATCATCGTTCCATGGCTCTTGTTCGGTCAGATCTCCCTCCAGAAGACTCAAAACACTTTGTAAAGGCTGGTGACATCTAGTGGAAGCAATAGGAAGTGCCAAAATATTCCTAAACCCCTGTGTTTTTCAATGGGATAGGTTTAAAGTCAATACAACACATCAGGTATCCACTTCCTGTCAGAAAATGTCTCAGGGTTTTGCCTGCCAAATGAGTTCTGTTATACTCACAGACACCATTCAAACAGTTTTGGAAACTTTAGAGTGTTTTCTATCCATATATAATAAGTATATGCATATTCTAGTTACTGGGTAGGATTAGTAACCAGATTAAATCGGGTACATTTTTTTTATCCAGACGTGCAAATGCTGCCCCCTAGACCCAACAGGTTAATGTGAGCCATGACCAGCTTTTCAACGCACTTCATGGCTACCGACGTGAGTGCTACGGGGCGGTAATCATTTAGGCAGGTTACCTATGCTTCCTTGGGCACAGGGACTATGGTGGTCTCCTTGAAACATATAGGTATTAGACTCAAACAGGGAGAGGTTGAAAATGTCTGTGAAAACACTTGCCAGTTGGTCCGCGCATGCTTTGAGTACACGTCCTGGTAATCCGTCTGGCCCTGCGGCTTTGTGAATGTTGACCTGTTTAAAGGTCTTGCCCACATCGGCTACCGAGAGTGTTATCACACAGTCAACCAGAACAGCTGGTGCTCTCGTGCATGCTTCAGTGTTGCTTGCCTCGAAGCGAGCATAAAAGTATTTTAGCTCGTCTGGTAAACTCGCATCACTGGGCAGCTCGCGTCTGGGTTTCCCTTTGTAGTCCGTAATAATAGTTTTCAAGCCCTGCCACAAACAATGAGCGTCAGAGCTGGTGTAGTAGTATTAAGAATAGTCTGATAGGTGAGAATATTATCAAGTGCTTGTCAAATTGTGAAGTAGAGACTGAAGTGTGTGTAGCCTGCGCCAGAAACAGAGCAGAGTTCATGACTTTCATGGAACTTTTTCAAATCATTTGAGTTGCAGACTTAAGCCTCGTTCACATTACCCATAAGTACACTGTTACGCCGGATGTCATGCATTTCATTGGGGACGTTCACAACTGGGAGGAATCGCAATGCCCCCTTTTGAAGGCTCCATTGTCAGACAGACGAAGCATGCTTTGACATTTTTCAAACATTGAGTTTTCAGTCCAGCTATTTTATTTTACCTTTATTAAGAACATATTATTATTTTTAATGATGGCCTAGGAACAGTGGGTTAACTCGCTTGTTCAAGGGCAGAACGACAGATCTTTACCTTGTCAGCTCGGAGATTCGATCTTGCAACCTTTCGGTTCCTAGTCCATCGCTCTAACCACTAGGCTACCTGCCGCTAGAGTCCATTGATGACTTGAATAATACACATGGGCTGTTAAGCCAATTATATTATGACAGTTGCCTCCCCTTTTAAGTTTATTGTGATGGTAATGACGTTTGTTTTTTATGATGATTATTAGGTGGAGGTCACTAGCTACACTGGTATCTTCAGCCTAGCATTTAGTTGCCTAGTTAACTAGCTACTCTGCAGTGCAAGCTAGCTTGACTTGCTATAAAGTTAAGAGAAACAAGTTGAGGAAAAAGTAACAATATACTCCCAGTTTATTAGGTACACCACCCCGTTAACGAAAATGGATAGCTCCTACAGACAGTGAGTCACGTGGCCGTGGCTTGCTATATAAAGCAGGCAGACTGGCATCTAGGGATTCAGTTACTGTTCGATTGAACGTTAGAATTGGCAAAATGAGTAACTTAAGTGACTTTGAGCGTGGTATGATCGTCGGTGGTAGGTACGCCAGATCCAGTGTCTCAGAAACATCCGCTCTCCTGGGCTTTTCACACACATCTTTTGTCTAGGGTTTACCGAGAATGATGAGACAACCACTCCGCGGCAGTCCTGTGGGTGAAAACGGCTCGTTTGATGAGAATGGCAAGAATCGTGCAAGCTAACAGGCAGGCCACAAACAGACAAATAATGGTGCAGAATGGTATCTCCGAACATACAACTTGTCGATCCTTGTCACAGATGGGCTATTGCAGCAGACGACCATACGGGGTTCCACTCCTATCAGCTAAAAACAAGAAGAAGCGGCTCCAGTGGGCACGCGATCAACAACACTAGACAATTGAGGAGTGGAAAAACATTGCATGGAACAGGACAGCGAGTTCAGTTTACTTGAGTGGCCAGCGCAGTCCCCAGACCTCAACCCAATAGACCATCTTTGGGATAGTGTGGAACGGAAATTACAGTGGGGGGAAAAAAGTATTTAGTCAGCCACCAATTGTGCAAGTTCTCCCACTTAAAAAGATGAGGCCTGTAATTTTCATCATAGGTACACGTCAGCTATGACAGACAAAATGAGAAAAAAAAATCCAGAAAATCACATTGTAGGATTTTTAATGAATTTATTTGCAAATTATGGTGGAAAATAAGTATTTGGTCACCTACAAACAAGCAAGATTTCTGGCTCTCACAGACCTGTAACTTCTTCTTTAAGAGGCTCCTCTGTCCTCCACTCGTTACCTGTATTAATGGCACCTGTTTGAACTTGTTATCAGTATAAAAGACACCTGTCCACAACCTCAAACAGTCACACTCCAAACTCCACTATGGCCAAGACCAAAGAGCTGTCAAAGGACACCAGAAACAAAATTGTAGACCTGCACCAGGCTGGGAAGACTGAATCTGCAATAGGTAAGCAGCTTGGTTTGAAGAAATCAACTGTGGGAGCAATTATTAGGAAATGGAAGACATACAAGACCACTGATAATCTCCCTCGATCTGGGGCTCCACGCAAGATCTCACCCCGTGGGGTCAAAATTATCACAAGAACGGTGAGCAAAAATCCCAGAACCACACGGGGGGACCTAGTGAATGACCTGCAGAGAGCTGGGACCAAAGTAACAAAGCCTACCATCAGTAACACACTACGCCGCCAGGGACTCAAATCCTGCAGTGCCAGACGTGTCCCCCTGCTTAAGCCAGTACATGTCCAGGCCCATCTGAAGTTTGCTAGAGAGCATTTGGATGATCCCGAAGAGGGTTGGGAGAATGTCATATGGTCAGATGAAACCAAAATAGAACTTTTTGGTAAAAACTCAACTCGTCGTGTTTGGAGGACAAAGAATGCTGAGTTGCATTCAAAGAACACCATATCTACTGTGAAGCATGGGGGTGGAAACATCATGCTTTGTGGCTGTTTTTCTGCAAAGGGACCAGGACAACTGATCCGTGTAAAGGAAAGAATGAATGGGGCCATGTATCGTGAGATTTTGAGTGAAAACCTCCTTCCATCAGCAAGGGCATTGTAGATGAAACATGGCTGGGTCTTTCAGCATGACAATGATCCCAAACACACCGCCCGGGCAACAAAGGAGTGGCTTCGTAAGAAGCATTTCAAGGTCCTGGAGTGGCCTAGCCAGTCTCCAGATCTCAACCCCATAGAAAATCTTTGGAGGGAGTTGAAAGTCTGTGTTGCCCAGCGACAGCCCCAAAACATCACTGCTCTAGAGGAGATCTGCATGGCGGAATGGGCCAAAATACCAGCAACAGTGTGTGAAAACCATGTGAAGACTTACAGAAAACGTTTGACCTGTGTCATTGCCAACAAAGGGTATATAACAAAGTATTGAGATAGACTTTTGTTATTGACCAAATACTTATTTTCCACCATCATTTGCAAATAAATTCATTAAAAATCCTACAATGTGATTTCCTGGATTTTTTTCTCTCATTTTGTCTGTCATCGTTGAAGTGTACCTATGATGAAAATTACAGGCCTCTCTCATCTTTTTAAGTGGGAGAACTTGCACAATTGGTGGCTGACTAAATACTTTTTTCCCCCCACTGTATTTGCATGACAATTACCGTCCGACAATTCCATGACCGCCACAGCCCTAGTTCCTGATCATAGTGTGACTGCGGTTGAGTCACGCTCCTTCCTCACTGTGTGGTATGTTTGTGACATCCATCTTGGCTGTGGTGAAATGAAGCATTCAACTGTGACGAAGACAAGGAAGTGATTCTGCCGAGGTCCCCATTTTTTTCACTGAGGTGGCCATTGTTCACTAGATCTTATGATATAGATACCCTTGAGTCAACAGCTCCACATTTACAAATAGGAAATTGCAAGGTTTCTACTAAACTTTTGAAATAACTGCTTTGGAAATACAATTTACTTTGATAGCCTTTCCAATTCTATGCCTAACGACCCATTTTCCTCACTAAACACTACCTAAACCCACTAGTAGAGACATGCCTGTAAACCACAGCCTCTGGTAGTGTTGGTGGTGTTGACCTCATGACGTGTCACCTTCCCTAGACATGTGTATGACCTTTCCCACATCTCCCCACTCAGTGTGAGGGTGGTTATTTCCATCAGCTTTCAGTCATCTTCTCCAAAATTAGAAACTGTAGCTCTCTAATGCAACTTACAAACACTCAAATTATTCAATATGAATTCATAAAGACAGTGTCAGTATCATGATTTGTATAGTGGTTGGCCCCACTTAGTCTAATGCAACTTATAAACACTTAAATTATGCTATATTCATTCAAAGATGCAGTGTCATGATTTCTATAGCGGTAGGCCTACTTTGTATTGTACAAATGTTCATGTGGATATTACCAGTATGTTTGCTTTATATTTCAATCAAGGCATCACTAACATATCAACCACTTGTGTAAATATGTGCTGATATGAGAGTGCTTGCTTAACTGTTTTTTTGTACTCTCCACTTAACAATATCCTCCTATCTGGAGAATGACGAGGTTGTGCTCCCTGATAAAATAGTTAGGCTTTGTGCACACTTTACCATACTGAGGTGAGGTCAACATGTTGGACAGTACCAAGTTCAATGGTGCCAGAAACATCTGCCCTCTAAAGAGCTGCTATGGATTTACCTCAGACCTAAAGAATTAGATACCCCATAGTAAGGAGCAGATACCATACTCCCATTTAGCTGGGGGTTACAGGCATAATTGTATGATTCATGAGTCTGGTAATGCTGGATTCAGATGGAAATGTAGGGACTGTTTTTCTTATTTTGCTAAACATTCAAGGCAATGGCCACCGTGCATTTCATTTGCTGTGTTTCGTGGATTATTTCTTTCCAAATAATGAAAAGGTGTTGTTTTGTTATCATTGACTCACCATCATGGCGAAACGAGTATAGATTTGTAATGGAAGGAATGGAAAGGCAGGGATTGAGACCTGGTGAACCCGTATTGTGAAAAGAAGACTCCTCAGCATGTCTGCTCGCTTTCTCAAGGAGAGCTATGGTGATCAGCCCTGACTAATTGTCTTCTGTCTATCTCCTGTCACTTTGGTATCTCAATAGGATACGGCATACTAGGCTTCCTGTGTTGTGGTTTCAGGTGCCCTGACTGCCCTTACTTGTTAATGAAGCCAGGTGGCTAGAGCTGGGCGACATGGACAAAAATCCATGTCGCAGTAAATTGACCCATTTCCCCCCCCCCCCCCCCCCCCCCCCCAATAACGATAAATCAGCAATAAATTACAACACTTTTTTTGGGGGTTGGGTAAGTGCTAGAGCTGTGTACAAAAAGTCACATTTAATAGCAATATAACTATTTTGCTCAATTTTTTAAAAATGTTTTTTGACAGTTACTTTACATTAGCGATGCGGCTCTAGACAACTTATTTCTCCAGTGCCAAGTAAGACAACTGAGGTTGTAGCCTTGATTTCATCTAACATATCCAGCAAATGCATGATTGATATTTTGATGTGCAACCTGTCAAAATAGGATCTGGAATTATCAGATTTATTTTTGGCTCTGTAGAGAATCTGCTGACATCTTTGTACATATTGGCCTACAAGCTATAGCCTATTATTCACCAGCTGAGGAAGTGGGAACTCAAAACTCTAAATATGATATTGTAGCTAGATAGATTCATTGATTAGTCTACATGGCTATCAGTAAATGTAGTCTAATGTCCTACAAACACTTTCCAGCGCTAGGCCTATGCTACTTGATGTAGGCAAATGGCGCACTGGGCTCTGCGGGCGCATCAAAACCATACTAACTAAAGCCTACACCGGTTGTAAAGTGGTGTTATGAACTCAATGTTATGAGGTGAGAAACGCATTGACATACTCACAGAAAGCTGTGAATCGCCTCTGTAACTAGAACAACAGTAGTTGCTTTGAAAACAGTCTTTGTCCCGCAATAGCATTTTGAGCAAAGGTCATGTGCTTTTCAGATTGCATTGTTGTGTAGCAAAATCAACAAATTAAGCTAAATGCTTTGCTAAGAAGGTGGTGTCGGTAATTTTCGGTTTATCATCCCAGCTCTAGTGTGTGTCAACTGTACATGTTCAGTTGAATTATGGAATACCCATCTATCCTCTGGCTCTCAGGGTCCACACATAGCATCAGTCACCCTGGCTGCGTACGAGTGTGGTTCTACAGACTTCCCCGAGCCCCCCTACCCAGACCAGATCATCTGTCCAGAGGGAGGAGTGGAGGGCAGCATCTCACTCTGGTCCATTGTCTCAAAGGTCCGCCTGGAAGCCTGTATGTGGGTGAGTAAACATGCCTTTCTTCAATGGCAAAAATAAGTAGAATTAACCTAAAATCTAGGTTCAACATTCTAGTGAACTCTATGGGGTGGTTTCCCGGACACAGATTAAGCCTAGTCCTGGGCAAAAAAAGCAAGCTCAATGGGGAATGTCCATTTTTAAAACGTTTTTGTTTTTTGGTCCAGGACTTAATCTGTGCCTGGGGAAACCGCTCTTTTGGGTTTAGAACAATCGGGGCATCTTGAGGGCTCAACATGGGTAGTCTTCAGTTGACCTCACGTAACCTCACCAAAGAGATTCTCTAGTAGTGAGAGACCATAGAGCTAGGCTTGACTCTGGTATGAACCAGTGCTAAACTAAATCAATGTGTGACTGTCTCTCCAGGGTGCAGGCACAGCCATTGGGGAGTTGCCCCCCTACTTCATGGCCCGAGCAGCCAGGCTATCTGGAGCAGACCCAGACGACGAAGACTATGAGGAGTTTGAGGAGATGCTGGAGCAGGCACAGACTGCTCAGGTGAGTGGGGACTCTGTCCTCCCCTCTCACAGTGTAGTAGCCTACCTCTTGAATGCCCCATTCCACCCAAGTCTCTGGAGTCTTATATACTCTCATTTAGTATTTTATTTGGGGATGGAATTCTACCTAACTGTCCATCACTATCTACTGACTTCTCTATCTGGCCTGCGATTGGCTTCCAGTTATCACATGACTTCTCTGAAAGCCCCTCCTCCCACCATTTCCAGTAACAGCGTTGCTAGTGGAGTGAGTCACGGTGAAACAAGCTCCCCTTTAATCATCCCTAAGGCCTTTCATGATCCTTTCAATTGAAGGACAGGCAATGTGAACAGGCTACTGACATGACAGCCAGTGCCTACCCTTTAGATTAGATTGCTAACTAAGCAAAGAGCTTAGATTAAGAATCAGATTTTCCTCCAGTCTAGTCTCACTTAATGGAATCTGAAATAAAGAAGTAATATCTTATCATGTCTTCACTAGTAAATGTGTGTACCACTGCATACTCATTTATTATTAAGATATTGTGACCTTGGGACTATAAGGTTCTATCTGCGCAAAGCATAGTTTTGAGATATTGAGTATCAAAGTTTTTACATCCAACATCTCAGAACTGTTTGGTAGTGAATTCTTCTTTCATAACCCATTTAAGGTCCTCACCTTAAAGGTACCTAAATTACAGAGTATCCAAACCCAATCCAACATTTGTAAAAAGTTTCTGAAATGTCAATATAGGTTCAGCCATAAGGTTCTATCTGGCACAGAATGTTACAATTATTTCAACAGGTAGACATGTTAATGATTAAATAAAGAGAATACCCTTCCTTCTTTATAATCACATCAGCAAATATATTAATGTTCATTACACAGTCATTAGTTCACTAAAATAACAACAATACACTATATCCTATGCAGAACTAGCAACATTGCTAAAGCTTAGCTCTGGATGAGTACACTGATATATTTTTCTGGTCACTGACACCCAAAGTCCGTAAACTACTTGCTAGTTATCAATAAAATGTGGTATGTTTGTAGTTTTAGTGAAATACTCCTTCCATTAAGGGGTGGCAGGTAGCCTAGTGGTTAGAGCGTTGGGCCAGTAACCGAAAGGTTGCTAGATCAAATCCCCGAGCTGACAAGCTAAAAATCTGTCATTCTGCCCCTGAACAAGGCAGTTAACCCACTGTTCCTAGGCCGTCATTGTAAATAAGAATTTGTTCTTAACTGACTTGCCTAGTTAAATGAAGGTTAATTATTATTTATTTATTTTTAATTTAAGGTTTTCATATTGATATCGAACAAGACAAAAACGCAATGCCTCTCCAATGGTTCTTAAACATGCCTTAAGGCACCTGTATTTATGTTTGCCATAAAGAGCTTAAGTGATGGCCATTTTTCTGAAAAAGTGGTGAAAAAAAATCTAAGTAATTGCAAAACCTGTGATATGAACAAAGGACTTGGTACTGGAAGGTTCTATCTGAAAAATGTATGGTTTTGAGATGAGTATTTTTCAAGTCCCAGACTGTTTTGTGATGTCTTCCTCTTTCATGATTCAAAAAGTACATCGACATTTTTTTTGACAACCCAGCTCTGTGTGATTGGATTGCAGATATAACCTTTATAGCACCAAGTTCAAAGGTGTTTGCACAGATTCAGACTTTCAGATTTTTTTCATTTTAAATGGACTTTTTCACAAATCTGACACATTTTACACGTGAAGGACTTCCTAAACTCTATGTGAATAACTCCTTTTTGACAAATGTCAGATGGAACCTTGTAAGTCCTAAGGTCTCGATATAGAGATTCATGTCAGATGTTTTTGACCTGACGTTTACAACTGAATAGTTTTAGGGCAAGGGTTGACACATTATCACTGAAGACGTCATTGATTTTAATATAGTGTATATCAATCAGATCAAAAGAGTTCAACAGTTCTTTGCCAACAACTCTTGGCTTGGACTTTTAGCAGAGCTGCTAAAAGAGATCAAAGGAAAAGATAATAGCCCATCTGATAGCGTTTGTTATACCACATGAATTCTTTATCAAGTAACACCCTTTTCAGAATTACATTAGACTTGTTTTTCAGTTTGGTTATATATCATGATATTATTGAAAAAAATTGTTTGTTAAGGTGTTAAGCATAAATGTAATATTTGATAATAAACTGTTGAATTATGTTTCCAGGATTTTGTCACAAGAGCAAAACTGGGCGTTCAGAACATGGTGCAGAAAGTGGGATTCTTTGGGATTCTAGCCTGCGCCTCGGTAAGTCCAAACCTACATTTGATGACTTGACGTGCACTCTGTTATCTTGTACTGTTTTTTAAAGTTGAGGCCTTTATTATTAAAGTGCATCACTGAATATTGTATGTTGATGTTGGTTGCAATGAAGTTATGGAAATGAAGGTAAACCTCAAACTCCTCTATTACAGGATATATTTTCACATGTTACAACCTGTCTTTCAGATACCTAATCCTCTGTTTGACCTGGCTGGTATAACATGTGGCCACTTCCTGGTACCATTTTGGACCTTCTTTGGAGCGACGCTTATTGGGAAAGCCATCGTCAAGATGCACATACAAGTAAATATTTTAGTTGTACTAACCAATTAGACATTCAGACAATGTCAGAATATGTTCAGTTGGCTGTAATTCCATGGTTTCTGTGTGTTGAAGTACTTTGAGTGCTGCTGTAGAAGACCATTCCAAATGAAAGGAGTATGGAGAGCACTTTAATGAGAGCCATTGCTTTTTGTAAACCAGATCAAACTCTTAATTGTAGGCTTTATTGTTGAGTCTGCCACAGTGACTAATCTACTCCCAGACGGTGAGAGACTGACTGTGAGTCGTGGTGGTGAGAGCTGAGCCGTCTAACCAGACCAATTCATCTCCGTGGTACCAGCCAGTGATCTCAGCATCTGACAAAGCCCTCCAGGGTTGAGGAGGACCAGGGTCCGGGGGAGGCTTTGTTCTTCTCCCTCAGACCTCATGGGTCTTTTACTGTCCAGATTTGGCTGGGATGGCATGTGTCACTGTGTTCATAGGATATGTCCCCCAACTCGGTGCAGATGGCGACTCAGGTTCTCACTGTCTGTGTCTCTAACTGAGACTGATCACTAATCACCCAGTTGATTCATTTGTCTTCCCACAGAAACTGTTTGTTATTATAACGTTCAGCAAGCACATAGTGGAACAGATGGTGTCTCTGATCGGGTGAGTATGTGTCTGTTAATGTATGTGTATAGATGAAGAGAGAGGTGCTTTGCTTTGCCCACTCAGCATTCTTCCTCTGCTTTCCTGGGGGGGCAGGGGCTCAACATGGATGCTTGTCCTCTTAAGTAAAAAAACAAATAAAAATTGTTTAAAACCGGATTTCAAAGTAGCTGAACCAAAATAAGACCATAGAAATGTTGAGGGAATTATTTTATAAACACTTAAGTCTAATAGCCTATGCCATTGAAACCAGCATTTTTCTCATGTTCTATGTAGTGAGCGGTGTTTTCCCACTAATTGCATTTTGGAACATTTGCGCACAGCCTACAGCCATGTGCACATTGTTGAGCTTATAATATTAAGAAATAAAACTACTGTATCAACATTCTAAGCTAAACTGTCTGATCTGTTGCATCAGCATCATTGCTTTTTTTATTTTGTGCAGTGGTTGTATGAATCTTCCCAGAACTGTCTAAGAGTCTGTTTTGTACCGTAGACATAAAGTATTTGTCGACGGGACGCCCTTAATTTCGAGCCCTGGAGGGAATTATTTAATAAGACCAAGTATTTTGTTATAATTGTAATGTTGCAGTATTTTATATGCTACCAAGGGTGATCAACCATCCTCCAGGAGAGCCTTAAAGGGGCAGTGTTGTATTTTGAGACAGGCTTGAATATGCAAAGCAGCCAATGGGCAGAGTGTAGCCTACATTTTTGTCTGATTCTATGGTGAAAAAGTTGTTGATCATTCTGAACAAATACCATCATAAAAGCTTAACATCAAAGTCAGATGTGTGTGTTTACCATTAAGGGTATTTCCCTTACACGCAAACCAATTCCCCACATAGGACCCCACACAGCTGGCTGACCACCTATCAGATGGAATCTGTTCTGACTCACATCAGTTTAGCTTTGACTGCACCAGAATCTCCCTGACAGCAGCAGGGAAACAATAACTGCAGGATGTACAGTGCCTTGCAAAAGTATTTGTCCCCATTGGTGTTTTTCCTTTCTTGTTGCATTACAATTTGTAATTTAAATGGATTTCATGTAATGGACATACACAAAATAGTCCAAATTGGTGTAGTGAAAGGAAAAAATTACTTGTTTCAAAACAATTCTTAAATAAAAAACGTAAAAGTGGTATGTGCATATGTTTTCACCCCCTTTGCTATGAAGCCCCTAAATAAGATCTGGTGCAACCAATTACCTTCAGAAATGACATATTTAGTTAGATTGCACACAGGGGAACTTTATTTAAGTGTCACATGTTCTCAGTATATACACACCTGTTCTGAAAGCCCCAGCATCTGCAACACCACTAAGCAAGGGGCACTACCAAGCAAGCGGCACAATGAAGACCAAGGAGCTCTCCAAACAGGTTAGGGACAAAGTTGTGGAGAAGTACAGATCAGGGTTGGGTTATAAAAAAATACCTGAAACTTTCAACATCCCACGGATCACCATTTTAAATCATTATTAAAAAATGGAAAGAATATAGCACCACAACAAACCTGCCAAGAGAGGGCCGCCCACCAAAACTCACGGACCAGGCAAGGAGGGCATTAATCAGAGAGGCAACAAAGAGAACCTGAAGGAGCTGCAAAGCTCCACAGCAGAGATTGGAGTGTCTGTCCATAGGACCACTTTAAGCCGTACACTCCACAGAGCTGGGCTTTACGGAAGAATGGTCAGAAAAAAGCCATTGCTTAAAGAAAAAAATAAGCATACATGTTTGGTGTTCACCAAAAGGCATGTGGGAGACTCTCCTAACATATGGAAGGTACTCCGGTCAGATGAGACAAATGTATCTTTTAGGCCATCAAGGAAAACGCTATGTCTGGCGCAAACCCAACACCTCTCATCACCCCAGGAACACCATCCCCACTGTGAAGCATGGTTGTAGCAGCATCATGCTCTGGGGATGTTTTTCATCTGCAGGGACTGGGAAACTAGTCAGAATTGAAGGAATGATGGACGGCGCAAAATACAAGGAAATTCTTGAGGGAAACCTGTTTCAGTCTTCCAAAGATTTGAGACTGGGACAGGTTCACCTTCCAGCAGGACAATGACCCTAAGCATACTGCTAAAGCAACACTCGAGTGGTTTAAGGGGAAACATTTAAACGTCTTGGAATGGCCTAGTCAAAGCCCAGACCTCAATCCAATTGAGAATCTGTGGTATGACTTAAAGATTGCGGTACACCAGCGGAACCCATCCAACTTGAAGGAGCTGGAGCAGTTTTGCCTTGAAGAATGGGGGAAAAGTCCCAGTGGCTAGATGTGCCAAGCTTATAGAGATATACACCAAGAGACTTGCAGCTGTAATTGCTGCAAAAGGTGGCTCTACAAAGTATTGACTTTGGGGGGTGAATAGTTATGCACACTCAATTTTGCATCTTCAAAGTGGTAGGCATGTTGTGTAAATCAAATAATACAAACCCACAAAAAATACATTTTAATTCCAGGTTGTAAGGCAACAAAATAGGAAAAATGCCAAGGTGGTGAATACTTTCGCAAGCCACTGTTTGAATGAAAAATAAATGATCACTTCCATCTAACATAGAGGTAAAATCTTCAGCTCTTCCTTGACAATTTTTTTTAATCATGAACAAATAAAATACAAATCTTAGCACTATAAACTGATAATTAGTTGTATCTTATTCACAGTTCAAATGAGTCGCATGAGAAAGAACAATTGCTTGCTACCATTGCAATTGTTTGACTGGTCAGACTCACTATTATGTGTTACACTGGTGCTTGAATGCTGAATCGGAACTGTTGGTGATTGCAGCAGTTTGTGTGTCGCTGAGTGAGTCACTCAAAGTTAGCCTGGGAATGGGCATGCCATATCCCTTTGTTTAAGATCAGCAATTCCAATTAACTTTTTACCCCGATAGTAAATTATCTTGAATCTGTCTAGTCAGGTTTTAGATGAAGTTTATATTAACACCTGCATTTAAAAAAACTCTAACCATGTCTAAGAAATGTTTGTATATTGTATTTAATGATGGTTGTGATACATTGATTAAACTATACCAATTATTTTGGTATAGTACTGCCAACTATGAATTATTGTGGTGTTACTCAGGTACATCAAGTTGTGGTGTCTGAGGGTTCTCTTCCAATAAATTTATGTCTGCATTCCCTGTAACTATAATGTAAAGAGCCCTGATGAACTGAGGGGCCCACACAGTGATCTAATCCTTTGCTCTCCCTCCCATATATGGACAGTCATATTGATGAACACGCCTAGTTTTGATCTGTTTTCACCCATAAGGCTGTGATGACAGCATATCGAGTCACTTCCTGGTTATTGGGCTCAGACTGATTTCTTATAGGGACCTCAGGAATAAATAAGAGATGAGGACTGCCTCACTTCACTCTGCTGTGTGCTCTCAGCCACTACACTGGCAACTCCCAGCTAGACTTGATGCCTAACTAGAAACACAGAAATTGGAACTCTCGACATCATGAGCAGTAGACTGCTCTCTTTAAACCCTGGTCCTATGGACCAAGGGTTCCCTCTACAAAGCCTCATTATTTTACCATGTGAAGGGATACTGCTGATATGGTAAGTACTCTGGGATATAATGTTGTCTGTCTTTACCTCCCTCTTTTCCCCCACCTCGCCTCTCCCTTGCCTGTGGATGTCCTTGCCCTGCCACTGTGTCAGGTCTCTGCCAAGGGTAGGTCCCTCCATACAGAAGCCCTTCAGTGAGTACCTGGAGGCCCAGAGGAGTAAACTCCACCACCACACTGGCGCTGGCACCCCGGCGGTAAGAGCACTACTACCATCATCCATCCTTCCTAAGCATGTGATTTTATTGATTGCCAAGATAATACAAATTGTAATGCATTCGTGTTAGTCAAGAGTAATATTCCTCTGTATGCATGTCTCTCTGTGCAGACTGAGAACTGGCTGGCATGGGTCTTTGAGAAGGTGGTTCTGGTCATGGTCTGTTACTTTATCTTCTCCATCATCAACTCCATGGCTCAGAGCTACGCCAAGCGACGACAACAGAGTCGGCAGCAGAGGTACACTGAGGAGAAAACCAAGTGATAAGAGACTCACCAACTGACTGCTGAGAGTCCCTCGGCTCTGTCTCAAACTAACCTCGCCCTTTTCCATTCTTAAGAGGCTGAACTGGCACTATTCTGTGTGTGCTTACGGATGTATACTGTTTGTTTGTCCTTAAGGTTTTGTAGTTTCCCCTCATCTGTGTTTAGTGTGTGATGATTGATGATAGGATATTATGAACAGTTAAGCAGAAACTGGAGGTCAACTGTTTTGCTGGCAGCTATACCAGCTGCAATGCCTTATGCAAGGTGGAGGGTCCTACTTCCATTGAACACAGTTCTTAAACACTAGACTTTGATTTGTACCAAATATTTCACTGTATGGATGGACTCAGACATTGTGTATGCTGATATGATGCTAAGGACGTTTTCAGGGTTACATTTTCTTGTGTTTTGTCCTGTTGATCAGAAATAGACCATCTGTCATTTGTGTTTCTTGGAAATAGCAATATCAAGACGGATCAATGTGTTATTGGTTTGCACATCCTGGAAATATTTTTTGGGACGGTATGTATGCACATGTATTCTGAATGATCTGGACGAACTAACTTGGACCAAAACGGAACAAAAAGGATTTGTAACTTAACACTCAGCTAACTTAGTGTCATTTTTATTCTGTACATTTAGACGGTCTTTGAGCAGAATATATAAAAATGCCTAAATCATTCTTGTTTCCATGTCTGAGTTTCTCTCTCACTATTTAAACAATTGCTTCCATTCTTGTAAGCTTGCCCCATATTATTGTATATAGAGAGTCTTCTACTGTTGAGGTAATAGTGCTTAGGCACTCATGACCACCAAGATTGAAAAAATGCTTGAACCTCTTTTAAAGAATTAACATCCAAAAGGTAAGTGCCAAGATTCTCAAAGCATATGGATCGCTATATTGTAAATTGGAGAATAATGTATTTAAAGGAAAATATGGAATTGATATGTTGTAATTTGAAACTAGATATGAGCGAGTTGTATATCATCACAGCTTATTGTCCTGTCGGGAAAATACGTTTTCTGAAGCTGGTTCGTATAGACCTGGTCCTGGCTGTTGCAGGTATTTTACTCCCTCTCCCATCCTGTCAGATAGCTTATCAGACTGGTGTTGACTGTTTGAATCACATGGCGACAACAGTCTGTAAGCTGTCTGAAGTTCTGGGTATTAACCATCTGAAGAGTGCTGTCTTGACTATGGTACAACCTTTAAAAGCATGTGCTAATTTCAGTACCTTTTGTGGCTAATGGATCAAATCAAACTTACCTTCCCAACAAAGACATCTTTGTAGGGCATCATGGCTGTTTTGTGTGCATTATTGATCTTTTCTGAAAAATTGTCAATAAAAAGCCTTGTTCATATAAAATGTGTTACTTGTATTTATACACCTCAATGTACTTGAATAATGGAATTTTATTTGTATAAATTCATTTTACATAAATGTACATGTAATTCTTTCAACATTAATGCTCTTTGACTCAAGAGAACAGTACCTGTGTAATGTTCAATCTCCCGTCCAATAACATGCCAATATAGCATCAGCTCCCTGCAACTTTTTATTGGCTTAGGCCGGAATACAATCTGATTGCGCAGTTTAAAAGGCAATGTTCAGAGACCACATTCACGCTAAACACTGCATATGTTGGCTCAATCTGAAAGTACATTGTCCAAATTTGCAGTTGGAGTGAATCCTGGTTTTTGTCGTATCTTACTGGTCCAAAGCAGACCGTAGCATCAAAGTTGACTGTAGCTAGAGATGACCTGTTCAAGAGATGTGAAGCTATCCAAGAAATCCTCCTCTGAGATCCCGAACTTTGTGTATTGATGAATGTAGGCCCTATGGAAGCAAAGATACCACATCACTATGTGGAAACCCAATAACCTGGGAATGAGGTAGTTTAAATCAGAAGTCTACCATTGGAAAACGTCAATGTAAGTGAACATGCATGCCTTTTTTACATGATGTGTCTAACTGTACCTGGAGGCAAACATGTTCCAGGCTTTCCCCACCATGTTGTCCAGAGGCCTCAGCAGAGTCTGGCTATTGCTGACCAGTATAGCAGACTTCTCATACTTGTTAAAGGGGACTGGGGTTTTCCACATGCTGAAAGCCTCATCTGCTGGAAGCCAGGGGGTATATAGACTCGGATGCTGAAATCCACCTATAGATTTAAAAACATTCAAAAGTTGTTGGATTCTAGAATGAATAAAATGGAATCAACTACTATCTATATTAAAGTCTAATGTCCCATAGTAGTTAGACACCTATGTACTGGTCTCTTACTTATCTCTGCATTGTTCACATCCTTCCCCCGCAGTATGAGCAGGTTGGCCAGGGAGGTGTTGAAGCCTGGTCGTCTGTGACTCCTGGTCCTCTCTATCCCTTCGGGCTGGAGAGAAGGGGCTCGCACCTGCCAGTCGATGCCTGACAAATAACAGTCCTCAGAGCATTAACATGAACATCTGGACATGAAACAGTAAACACATGATGTAGAAGCTAGCTTATACAAACTAGCATGGCTACACCCCAAAAAAATATTTAAAAAAATACAATTCATGACTAAACAGCATCAATATAAATAGACCCATGTTGAGTTGCATGGGGACATAGATTGATTTGGAATTTCACAGTTAGCCAATACAGACTCCTAGTGTTCAAGACTAGTACAGCACTCATTTCTGACCAATGCACTATGAGAACACAACACTTGCCTTCCTCCATTTTGGAGTTGGCAATGAGCATCTGACGAAGGTGTTTGAGCAGGCCCGGCCAGGTGAACATGCTGTAAGCCATAGAGGAGCTGGACACCTGGGGAATGTTGCACACGCTGAGAAGCTTGTACTCTGGGTGACATACCAGGCTGCTCATCAGTTCACCTGGAAACACAGTGTGTGATATGCAACTTCAAGACTTTCTGACACACTGGTTTGTTTCGTCCTCCGACTACACTTGAAGGGGGCATATGTTTATGTACAGAATGTGTGTTGTTACAGTACAGTGTTGATGTTGCTCAGTGCTCACCTATGGGGTTTCTATTGTAGACACCATGGGAGTCACCAGTGAGTGCAGGCTGCAGAACACTCCCTAGCTGGTGGGCGATGACTTTGTTGACGTCCCTGAATGATATGTGTTTGATATTCATGAGCTGGGCACAGATCTTGTGAACCGTGTCATTTTCGTGAACCAGGATGGCATCTGAGAGTTGGTAGAGGTGTGACAGTGTGAGCACAGAGTTGTAGTTCTGGACTATCACCTTCAAAAGGAAAGCACAATACAGCAATTAGTGAAAACTGGTCATCCAGAGAGTACTGATGATGTTGTTTCTACATTCAAAAATGATATTATTGTAACTGTGTAATTGTTTTTCATTTCTACTTTGGAAATGTGGTTCTCACCTAGCTATCTTAAGATGAATGCACTAATTGTAAGTCGCTCTGGATAAGAGCGTCTGCTAAATGACAAATGTAAAAAGTAAATGCTTTGCAATATTACTTTCTTATTCCATAGGAAATATGTCTGTATTGTAAAACATAAATCTTAGGCCTTTACAGTGCATTCGGACCCCTTGACTTTTTCCACATTTTGTTACGTTACAGCCTTATTCTAAAATCTATTAAATTGTTTTTTTGTCCACATCAATCTACACACAATACCCCATAATGACAAAGCAAAAATAGGTTTGAAATGTTTGCTAATTTAAAAATAAAAAAACTGAAATATTACATTTACATAAGTATTCAAACCATTTACTCAGTACTTTGTTGAAGCACTTTTGGCAGCGATTACAACAGAGTCTTCTTGGGTATGACGCTACAAGCTTGGCACACGTGTATTTGGGGAGTTTCTCCCTTCTGTTTTTGCTTTGTCATTATGGGGCATTGTGTATAGATTACTGAGGAAAATGTTTTATTTTATCCATTTTAGAATAAGGCTGTAATGTAACAAAATGTGGAAAAAAGTCAAGGGGTCTGAATACTTTCCGGAGGCACTGTATATACATGTTTGTTGACAGATCTGTGATGTTTTGCAGGTGCTGAAGCAAGCCTCTTACCTCTCCAGTGCCATAGGGCCATGTCAGGTGATTGAGGATGAAGGAGTTTGGGTATTCGTCCCGGAGACACTGAGTAACGTATGTGCCCACCCCTGACCCTGTGCCCCCTGCCACACTCATCATGGCCATGATTCCTGCCAGACAGTCACAGTGCTCCACCTCCCTCCTCACAATGTCCATCACTACCTCCTCATGACGTGGTCCATGGACACAGTATCTACACACAAAGAAAAGAAAACACAGTGTTGTCATATTATAGTGCTATGGACACTGCTGTCAGATGCGGGGCATAGAGTTTTTCCTAACTACAGTGCATTCGGAAAGTATTCAGACCCCTTGACTTTTTCCACATTTTGTTACGTTACAGCCTTTTTCTAAAATGATAAAATCATTTTTCCCCCCTCATCAACCTACACACAATACCCAATAATGACAAAGCAAAAACAAGTTTTTAGACATTTTTGCAAATATATTAAGAATAAAAAATGGAAATATAACATTTACATAAGTATTCAGACCCTTTATTTAGTACTTTGTTGAAGCACCTTTGGCAGCGATTACAGCCTCAAGTCTTCTTGGGTATGACGCTACAAGCTTGGCACACCTGTATTTGGGGAGTTTCTCCCATTCTTCTCTGCAGATCCTCTCAAGCTCTTTCAGGTTGGATGGGGAGCGTCACTGCACGGCTGTTTTCATGTCTCTCCAAAGATGTTTGATCGGGTTCAAGTCCGGGCTCTGGCTGGGCCACTTAAGGACATGCAGAGACTTGTCCCGAAGCAACTCCTGCGTTGTCTTGGCTGTGTGCTTAGGGTTGTTGTCCTGTTGGAAGGTGAAGCTTCGACCCAGTCTGAGGTCCTGAGCGCTCTGGAGCAGGTTTTCATCAAGGATCCCTCTATACCTTGCTCCGTCCATCTTTCCCTCGATCCTGACTAGTCTCCCAGTCCCTGTTGCTGAAAAACATCCTCACAGCATGATGCTGCCACCACCATGCTTCACCGTACAGATGGTGCCAGGTTTTCTCCTGTCAGGACACTTGGCATTCAGGCCAAAGAATGTTGTTCCTCATGGTCTGAGTCCTTTAGGTGCTTTTTGGCAAATTCCAAGAGGGCTGTCATGTGCCTTTTACTAAGGAGTGGCTTCTGTCTGGCCACTCTAGCATAAAAGCCTGATTGGTGGAGTGCTGCAGAGATGGGAGAACCATCTCCACAGAGGAACTCTGTCAGAGTGTACATCGGGTTCTTGGTCACCTCCCTGACCAAGGCCCTTCTCCCGATTGCTCAGTTTGGCCGGGCGGCCAGCTCTAGGAAGAGTCTTGGTGGTTCCAACATTCTTCCATTTAAGAATGATGGCGGCCACAATTTCGAGTCTCATAGCAAAGGGTCTGAATACCTATGTAAATAAGGTATTTCTGTTTGTTATTTCTAATAACCTGTTTTCACTGTGTCATCATGGGACATTGTGTGTAGCTCGATTAGGAAAAATGTTTACTTTATCAATTTTAGAATAAGGCTGTAACGTTTCCAAAAATGTGGAAAAAGTCAAGGGGTGTGAATACTTTCTGAATGCACTGTACATGATGTCACCTGACCAGTTTTTCCTGTCACGTCGTGTGGTCATGAAAAATTCAGAGCCTTTATAATTACAAGGTGGCCAGCCCCTCCAAACAAATTCTGCACATTGAAAACGTCGTTACCCATTTGCCCAGTTGTTTCCAGAACCCTGTTTCTGACTGAAGTGTGAACGGTCCCCATATCTCCACTTCCCAGATTTGGCAGTCTTTGCAATACTCTGCGAGATGACTTTGGGTTCCATGTCAATCAGCACTGACCTTGCCACGAGTTCTGTGCAAAGACAACATTAAATGTTAAATACACATCTGTTAAGTTTACATGTTAGAAGCGGTGCACCATCTTATTATCATTAGGAATAGCTAACTTACCTCTATTTGCAGTCTCATTGAAGAACCGCTCACTGCTGCATTCACTGTAAACCTTTCTTTGCGTATCATTTGCATCATTGCTGATCACCTCGAACAACTCTTGGCCTACCTGGTTGCCACATTGTCCAAGTTGTACTGTCACGATGGACATTACTATTCCTGTTTGCAAAAGCTGTTGTTTTCAAGTATGTTCGCCTAAATGTTCAATGATTATGTGTGGAAAATAAACTTGCTAGCTATGTTTGCTCCAACTGTCAATGAGAGTGTTATGTTTGTATTCCAATCTGGTTTGAAGCTCGCCGCGTTTCCTGCAACAAATCGATCATGTCCGCGCTTCACTTGGTTGGTTGCGTGGTGCGCATGCTCTGTGTAGTAGCCGGTTATGGCCGCGGCGATGTGTGTTTGTCCATGAGGCGGGGAGCGCGAGCTATTTTCACGGACTGAACGAGAGCAGCGATGGCGGGTATATTCGACATCGATTTGGATCAGCCGGAGGAAAATGTCTCCGACGATGAGCTCGAGGAGGTAATTTGCTCGATTTTTGTCGCGTGTGGTTTCACAAGTATTCGATGTAACTGCTAATAGCCTTGTTAGCTAGCTTACTAGGCCTGTCGTCTTGGTTTGTTGCCAATGCATTAGGCCCAATTTTGACAATACTACCAGCTAACATTAGCTAGCCGCACAGATCAACCAGCTAAATGAACACTCATGAGCTGTCACTTGTTCTCAGCTTTCGCGAGATAGTTGTTATACATTGAATTACGACATTTGCATACGTACCGCGTTATACTAATATTGAATATACTGTTTTCAAACTTGCTGGGCAGTCTGTGCAGCAAAGGCAAGCGTGCTTTGGTTGCTGGTGTGCAACAGTTTATTTTGGCACTTCTGCAGTTTAGAACAAAATGGACTGGAGGTCTTTATGTGGACACAGGCAGATCCCAATTTGGACAAGCTTTTTAATCATGGTTATAGTGGACATCCACAGTTCTGATAGACCTATCTATGAACAATTTTCGACAACTAGCCAGTGAGTTGGTTGTATAGGGCCATGTTTAAATGGTATGAAATAACTATTCATGCACTGACAGTTAGCTACCAAGAATGACAACTTTAGCGTAAACATTTCGTAAGTAATCGCATCTCATGTCAAGGATTTTGGGCAACACTGAATATTACGTCACATGTTTTTTGGGGTGTAAAATATTTACCTCCATAAAGATTTAACATTTATAACATAATAAACGTAAATTAGGGGTCAATTCTAAGGCTGTCAAGAAAAGCAGTCTACAGCTCAAGATCCGCTATCCAGGGTTCTGAATTAAATGTAGACAATACAAATTGTAATTTAACCTGCTTTCACATGATGGTATGCTCTCGCATGTTGGCCTTTGTTGAGTTAATGTTGTAACTAATATTGCATTGATTTCAGTTGTCCTTGCGTCTAAGATTGAACACTTTTAAAATATAATCAACATTCCTGCTGAATCTAATGAGATGCTACTGCGGTTCTATGGCTCTGCAGTGATTTCAGTTATAAAGCAGATTTGTTTTTACAATGTGCTAATTCACATTTTCTGTCAGACTCAGATCAACGATTTCATGGACCAGTGCAGCGGCTTTGAGTTGTAAGTGTTGACACTTAGCATTATAAAGGCCTGGTCGATTAAATCATTATGTTGAGTAGTTATAGTAATTGTACTGTGCTACAGTCAGTGTATTGAAAGTGAGCATATAATTGCATGACTTCTTTCCCCAGCAATATGGACGACTGTGAGAAGATCGAGATATCTGAGGACAACGTCAATCAAGGAACAGAGAACATCAGGCCAGAGTGTTTTGAGCTGCTGCGAGTGCTGGGAAAGGGCGGTTATGGAAAGGTATCCTCCTCTTATTCAAATGTCTTTTCATAAGATTACTTTTATGACATTTTTTAATTCCATGTCACACTTGTCATTATTTGGCCTGGCCCATTGTCTTGAACTGGTCATTCCCTTTTTCTTTTTGTAGGTTTTTCAAGTTCGAAAAGTTGCTGGGGCAGCATCGGGGAAAATATTTGCAATGAAGGTTTTAAAGAAGGTACCTAAAAACAACATTCAAACACACATTTAGTACATAATTGGCAGCATGCATAGCCCTTAAGTGTGTCTCAATTTTGTCTCAAACTTAGTAAATATGACAAATAAACATTGTTTTATGTTGCTTCTGTGTACAAATATTTCCTTGGATCCTGTTAGTGGGTAAGGTCTTGTTGGTAGTTAGCCGTCTTTGCTGCTGCAGACTTGGCTGTTAAGAAGCTGTCTCAGTCCATTAGATTTTGCACAATAGATAGTGCTTTTGCTTGATCAGTGAAAGTGAAATGGACTTTAATGACAGATGCAGTCACATACCACTTCAAGATTTGTCGATCAAGCTATGCTACAAAAATGCACTGAAAAGCCAATTGCTTAATTTCAAACAGAACTATTCTAAGCAACACAGTGTTAGCACATTCTTGACAGTGGCTGCTTGTCGTGAACTGATAATGAAATGTATTTTATCATGTGGCTTTTGAAATGGCAGACTAGTGGTAAAAGCGTGAATAATGGTCATGAATGTTTTGGGGCCTTGCAGGCTATGATTGTACGCAATGCTAAGGACACTGCCCACACCAAGGCGGAGAGGAACATCCTGGAGGAAGTGAAGCATCCTTTCATCGTGGATCTCATCTACGCCTTCCAGACGGGGGGAAAGCTGTACCTCATCCTGGAGTACCTCAGCGGTCAGTAAATCAGGGGTCACACAGGCAGTTACATCGAACGACCTATTCACCCAAAGATGAACAACCATCCATTCTTTCCACACTCTTCCTGTTGCCCAAGAGTTGCTGGGGAGTCAGACTGAATCTCCTTCCATATTAGCAGTCCCAGTCATGCAGGTGGTTTCTTTTCTTAGACCAAAGGATGGTTTCACCAAAATGATGATTCAAATCATCTGAATTGGTTGTCACACACAGGATGTTGGCCTTTGCAAACTTTACATCAACACTTAATGGGCCTCTGCTCATTACATCTAACCATAATGTATGTAATAGTGTCTACATCCTGTCTGTGCACATCTAGAGTTAGAGAAGAATGCACACTATGGTATGTGAAATACAGTCAATGTCAGGATTCAAAATGTAAATGGGTTATTTTGGTGTAGTCTCCCCACAATTATTTTGTGCATTTGTACAACACTACAATTGCGTATTTTTTGTTGTTGTGTCTGTTTTCAGTTTTAATTAATTTGGTTGTAATTTTCAGGTGGAGAGCTGTTTATGCAACTGGAAAGAGAGGGGATTTTTATGGAAGACACAGCCTGGTGAGTAGAGATGACGAAAGGCAATATTGTCATACCATTGGCAGTTTTCTTAGATCCACTGCACTAAGACACTTCTTTGGAATATCCTACACTGTTATGTTAGTTGGTGAAAGGGAAAATACAATTTACAAAAGCAGTAAACTGAAGATTAGGGTACCAGGTGTTGGCTGTGCCTGGCACAGAAAATAACTTAGTAAAAGTCAGTATAGTGTGTGTATATACAATGTAAATGTGGTTTCTTTCTTATCTGCAGTTTTTACCTGGCAGAAATCTCCATGGCTCTGGGCCATCTGCACCAGAAAGGCATCATCTATAGAGACCTGAAGCCTGAAAACATCATGCTTAACAACCAAGGTAATGCTGGAGCTGGGCAAGGATGTCAGAACAAACATCCTGAGTTGCAATCATGTTCACTGCAAGTCAGACAATATTTGATGCTACATTAGCTGTAAATACATCCACATTTGTGCTTGTATATGCACTTCATGTTAGACATTAGGGCTGGGAATTGCCAGGGACCTCATGAGACGATATCACTATACTTAGGTGCTGATTCGATATGGGTTGTGATTTTCACAATTAAATATGTATTGCGATTCGATACTGAGATTTTATTGCAATTTGGTATTCCAAAAATATTGCTCATTATAAGTCTGCTGCTGAGAGACGAGAGAGCATGTTAAAACGAGTTTTTATCAGTCATGGAAATAAGTGGTGAAAACATGTTGCAACACTTTAAAAAGAAGATGGGGAACAAGCTATAGGATGACAAACACCAGAGTTTTGGCTAACAGCTGACTAGCGCTAGCTAATGCTACCTACAGTAGCAAAAATATTAAATAATACTGCGATATATAACTTGATTTCTTCCCCATCAATATAAGACACAACATTATTCTGCAGGAAATGTAATTTACTAAATGTTCTGCATAGCCACCTCAAAGTGAAATTGACTGACTTGTTTCTGTGTTGTGTTTTTCCAGGCCATGTGAAATTGACTGACTTGTTTCTGTGTTGTGTTTTTCCAGGCCATGTGAAATTGACTGACTTGTTTCTGTGTTGTGTTTTTCCAGGCCATGTGAAATTGACTGACTTGTTTCTGTGTTGTGTTTTTCCAGGCCATGTGAAATTGACTGACTTGTTTCTGTGTTGTGTTTTTCCAGGCCATGTGAAATTGACTGACTTTGGGCTGTGTAAAGAGTCCATCCACGGCGGCACAGTCACCCATACTTTCTGTGGCACCATAGAGTACATGTAAGTCACACTTTGTAAAATACACACCACCTGTTCTTCATGGAAATCTGTTGAAAGCTGTGCAATTTTTATATATTGACTGCCTCAGTCTATCATGAGAAGATGTATAAAAAAATGGATGTTGTGTCAGGGCCCCAGAGATCCTGATGAGAAGTGGACATAACAGAGCAGTGGACTGGTGGAGTCTTGGAGCGCTTATGTATGATATGCTGACTGGAGCGGTGAGTGCAAAACTTCTCTCATAGCCTCCTGCTTATAATGATGTGGTAATACAACAACTTCTATTACAATCAAGTGGTGTTGACCCAAGGTTATTATTTTGTTCTTTCTTCAAATGTAGCCACCCTTCACTGGTGAAAACAGGAAGAAGACCATTGACAAAATCTTAAAATGCAAGCTGAACCTCCCACCCTACCTCACACAAGAAGCCAGAGATCTCCTGAAAAGGGTGACTATTTGTTGAAACATTTTACCTTTTTATTTTCATTTTTTGTAATCACCTATGTATTTATACTAGTTCTTGTTTTTCAGCTGCTGAAGAGAAATGCCTCGTCAAGACTTGGAGCAGGGGCCGGAGATGCTACAGAGGTGCAGGTGAGAACAAGAGAAGGAATGGAACATTTTTGGATGGAGTGACTTGATGCTGTCAAGAATGAACTGTAACCTCATCCTTGAGGGCAGGAGAGTTTGAGATTTTACCCCATTCTGGCAAGCGCCACTTTCTGTCTCAAGCCTTTGATCATAAAACAACAGAAGATGACCCTAAATAGAAGTGTTCAAAAGTGAGAAGGGAAAGGGAAGTATTGAAATTAAAAAGCTATTGTTATAATTATTTTCTGATGATCTTTCCTTAGGCTCATCCCTTCTTCCGACACATTAACTGGGAAGAGCTCCTGGCCAGGAAAGTGGAGCCTCCATTCAAGCCTTTCCTGGTAAGCAGCAGAAGAGCTTCTGTTTTGTTTTAGACAACCTTTCAAGCTCTCACAGGCGTTAGACTCTGTAACACACCTGATCTCTTGTATCCATAGCAATCCGCTGAAGATGTGAGCCAGTTTGACTCTAAGTTCACCAGCCAGACACCAGTAGACAGCCCAGACGATTCCACGCTGAGTGAAAGCGCTAACCAAGCCTTTCTGGTAAGACCGCTACATATCTTGTTAGGGATTACATTTTTAAAATTTTATTTGTTTTTTGGCCTTTTTTTTACCTCTTTTTCTTTCTTTGTTACATGCACATTCTACAGACATTTTAAACGGAACAAAAATATAAACACAACAATTTCAACGATTCTACTGAGTTCCAGTTCATATAAGGAAATCAGTCAATGGAAATTAATTCTTTAGGCCCTAATCTATGGATTTCACATGACTGGGCAGGGGTGCAGCCATGGGTGTGCCTGGGAGGGCATAGGCCCACCCACTGGGGAGCCCGGCCCAGCCAATCGGAATGAGTTTTTCACCACAAAAGGGCTTTATTACAGACAGAAATACTCCTCAGTTTCATCAGCTGTCTGGGTGGCTGGTCTCAGACGATCCTGCATGTGGAGGTCCTGGGCTGGTGTGGTTACACGTGGTCTGCGGTTGTGAGGCCGGTTGGACGTGCTGCCAAATTCTCTAACCGACTTGAGGCGGCTTATAGTAGAGAACTTGAGACATCTGTAGCATTGTGTTGTGTGACAACTGCACATTTCAGTGGCTTTTTATTGTCCCCCGCACTAGGTGCACCTGAGTATTGATCGTGCTGTTTAATCAGCTTGTTGATATGCCACACCTGTCAGGTGGATGGATTATCTTGGCAAAGGAGAAATGCTCACTAACAGGGATGTAAACACATTTGTGCACAGACTGAGAAAAATAAGCTTTTTGTGTGTATGGAAAATTTCTGGGATCTTTTATTTCGGCTACATGTTGTGTTTTTATTTTTGTTCAGTATACATAGTGGCAAGAAAAGTATGTGAACCCTTTGGAATTACCTGGATTTCTGCATAAATTGGTTATAAAACGTTATCTGATCTTCATCTAAGTCACATCAATAGACAAACCCAGTGTGCTTAAACTAATAACACACAAACAATTATACATTTTTATGTCTTTATTGAACACACCGTGTAAACATTCACAGTGCAGGGTGGAACAAGTGTGTGAACCCTTGGATTTAATAACTGGTTGACCCTCCTTTGGCAGCAATAACCTCAACCAAACGTTTTCTGTAGTTACGGATCCGATCTGCTCAGAGGTCAGGAGGAATTTTGACCATTCCTCTTTACAAAACTGTTTCAGTTAGGCAATATTCTTGGGATGTCTGGTGTGAACTGCTCTCTTGAGGTCATGCCACAGCATCTCAATCGGGATGAGGTCAGGACTCTGACTGGGCCACTCCAGAAGGCGTATTTTCTTCTGTTAAAGCCATTCTGCTGTTGATTTACTTCTGTGTTTTGGGTCGTTGTCCTGTTGCATACACAACTGAGCTTCAATTGGCAGACAGACAGCCTTACATTCTCCTGCAAAATGTCTTGATAAACTTGAATTCATTTTTCCGTTGATGATGGCAAGCGGTACAGGCCCTGAGGCAGCAAAGCAGCCCCAAAACATGATGCTCCCTCCACCATACTTTACATTTGGGATGAGGTTTCATCCCAGTAAAGTATGGTGGAGGGAGCATCATGTTGGTGTTATGTGCCATTTTTTTCTCAACACATAGTGTTGTGTGTTCCTTCCAAACAAATAAACTGTAGTTTAATCTGTCCACAGAATATTTTGCCAGTAGCGCTGTGGAACATTCAGGTGCTCTTTTGCAAACTTCAGATGTGCAGCAATGTTTTTTTTGGACAGCAGTGGCATCTTCTGTGGTGTCCTCCCATGAACACCATTCTTGTTTAGTGTTTTACGTATCGTAGATTCGTCAACAGGCGTTAACAAAATATTCATACAAATATGATTAGGCCTCTCATAGACTAGGCCTTGTAGAAAGAGGGTCAATCAAGTTAGGTCTGCCAAATTAATGTAGCATAGGAAAAAATATAAATCCAGCCATAGAGTATAGCCTATCATCAAAAAGAAAATGGTTTATAACATGCACAATTAGATGCATCATCTATATAGAACAAGCTTGACTAAATTCGAGCCTCCTTTGATTGTCTCTTCTGGCTGCCACCAAAAGCCCCCACCTTGGAGACAATCGATCACATTGTGGAGCTGCTAATCTGCACGAAGTTACAGGCTGACTACACCGCTCGAATTGCAAAATAAATGTAGAAATCTATGTTATTCAATTATTGCACCAACGAGCGTCTGCACTGCCAAGGGCTAAAATAGAAGTCAGTTCTATTTCTGACGCAGATCGCGCTGCAAGTCCTGCCTCTCCCATCTCCTCATTAGTTTATAGAAGCAGGTACCCACGTGCCATCTCCTCATTGGTTATACACACATGGGTGATTGAAAGACAAACGAGGTCAGTGGCGGTAATGCATCTAATTTATGAAAGTTGCTAATGGCAATATAAAGTCAAGAGAAGAAAAGGTCTGGAATGAGGAGAGATGACTAGAAACGATTCGGTTGACCATTTTATGCGTGGATTAATTGGTGGAATAGAGGACCTTGTGCATTTCAGGTAAAATAACAACTCAATGTTTATATCCCAGGACAAATTAGCTAGCAACAGCAAGCTAGCTAAATAGGACAAATTAGCTAGTATGTGCACGCTAGCTAGCTAAAGTGCCATACATGTTTACAGATTTTCGACCTGTCCCCAAATTAATGTGATTGGTTCAGAG
This sequence comes from Salmo salar, assembly GCF_965601325.2. Taxonomy (NCBI): domain Eukaryota; kingdom Metazoa; phylum Chordata; class Actinopteri; order Salmoniformes; family Salmonidae; genus Salmo; species Salmo salar. The sequence goes on along the minus strand of NC_138310.1, from coordinate 66,642,738 downwards.
TTTGTTTTGATATTTTAACCTGCGTGTCGTGATCGCGTTTGGTGTGGGGGGACAAAATTAATTTATGCACGATGGCACACGCGCACAGCTGGTTTGAGTTCTGTGTTATAAACAAAGCGCAGAATATATTGCCCAAAAAATAACACATCTGATTTGGAGAAAAGTAAGGCGGGACATCCGTTAAACTGTAATTCAACTTGTCCAGCTTTATACATTATACATCGTGTTTTAAGTCATAACTATTATAGAACATGAGCTTTTAAACCCACCCAACAGCTACTCAGTCCATCCCACCTATCTCCGTAAACCACCCTCTTATTATTTCCATGTGCCATATAATTTAACTGTGCTGTGATGTTTCACAAATTCTGAACCTGTCTAATCGCATAGTACATGTGTTGTGTTCATTTTGCTCATAATACAAAATCATGACAGAATTCACCTTCATTTCTCCTTAATACATTTGTAGGCAGTACTGGTGACCATAACCCCTCTGTCATTGCTTCTGCAGGGCTTTACGTATGTTGCTCCATCAGTACTTGAAAACGTCAAGGAAAAATTCTCATTCGAGCCAAAAATCCGCTCACCCCGACGGTTTTTGGGGAGCCCAAGAACACCAGTCAGGTATTCCATTGTTTCAGCCTCTACGGCTGTTCCTACATAGCTTGTGCAGTAACACTGAATATGCCACATCATCACATAGTCATAGTATGTCCCCTATTCCTTTTCAGCCCTTTCAAGTTCTCTGCTGGTGACGTGTGGCCCCGGGGCCCCTTGATGCCCGGCGGATCCGCTCTATGTCTCCAGTCGCCCCAGGAGCAGGTCATGGAGGTGTCCGCCCCAGAACAGATGGAAGTGCAGACCAGCTCTGAGGCCTCTGCGCCCCTTCCCATTCGCCAGCCTTCGGGAGCCAACCTGTCCCAGTTCAAACAACAGGCCTACCCTGTCATGGCCAAGCGGCCCGAGCATCTACGCATTAACCTATGACCAGCAGCTCATCTTAGACGATTTTTTAATTTTTTATTTGTTGATATTTCTTCTCTTATTTTTTTAAATATAAAGACACTAGAGACTATGAAACATTACATTTCACTTCTACACACACATCACTACCTGAAGTCTCCCTCGGGCTTTAACCTCCAGTGTGCTGCAGCTGAGCTCGGCGGACTAGGCCACTCCTTCAGGTCCCCTTGACCTCTTCACCCTGACCCCTAGCAGGACTGGACCAGCGGGACGGGGCATCACTTTGAATCTTTAACTTGTTTTTATTACTCCATCCTACCACGAAAAAAAGGAATGAGAAAATGTATAAAATGTGCAGTATATAAAATATCATCCAAAGTGCTTCATGTTTGATGATTGAATGCTTATGAGGAATTAATTGCTTTCACTGAACACTTGGGAGATTTTACAGTATTTCTTGAAGATTGCTTCCTGGCTCAGAATGAAATCATGGATTATTGTTAATTGAAAAATATGATTGGGAGGATTATCAATAAGCTGAGGTTCTGAACATAGCTTTATGTCTTAATACAAAAGAAATGCATCTACTGTGCTATATCAATGATGGATCAATTCATGAGGGCCTCAATAAAAACAAATGTTTACTTTTTACATTCTTTCACTTTTAGTGTCAATTACTTACTGAATGGGGACATTTGGTTATTATATTTGTTCTTGTGCTGAGAGAGAAGAGAATTGTGTCAGGTAAGAGCTAAATGAGTACATGCATATCTTCTATAATGGTAAACATGAATAATGACTCATAGTGTATTTTTAATTGTTGGAAAGGTACCATTGCTTAGTTGGACTAGAATTGCTGTGACAAAGACCTGGGACTATGACTAGACTTTAAAACGTGTTAAATCTCCTGGTTCGTATCCTGCCGAGATTAAATTCTGCTGCCTGGCAAACTTTGGCATAAAGTAAATATGTTCAAGTCATTAACTCAGCTTTCCAGCCTGTCGTACCAGCTCGCCTTGAATAATATTTGCCAGCATCAACAACCTTGTATAAATTATTTTCACGTCCTCTTCGCTGTGGAAAAGTCTCTGCTTCTGTCCTATAAACCAGCAGTACCAAATTGAGAGCCAGATTGGGTGGCTGCTGCCAATTTTGGTGAAAATACATTTCTCAAACTGGAGCTGCCGCCACATGGTACTGCATGACTAGATGCACTTGTTTGGATTTTGCCTCCCAAACATTAACTAGGCAAGTAAGTTAAGAACAAATTGTTATTTGCAGAATGACAGATTTTTACCTTGTCAGCTCAGGGATTAGATCTAGCAACCTTTCGGTTACTGGCCCAATGCTCTAACCACTAGCCTTTCCTGCCGCGCTAAAACAATGATACTGATAGAGTTTAGACTCAAAATGAACCATGTATTTGGATTGCTGTCATACCTTGTCCATTGGTTTCCTTACCCTGTAAGCAGTCTGTTATTTTGTAATTTGGGTGTATCCCTTTAAATATGAGGTATAATACTCCCCAGAAATCTGGATCAAAAGAACGGGCAACAGTTTGGTCAAAATGCACTGCGTGCAAGACTGGTCTTCACACCAATGTTCATATACAGTACCAGTCCAACATTTTGTACACACCAACTCAAGGGTTTTTCTTTATTTTTACTATTTTCTACATTGTAGAATAATAGTGAAGACAAACTATGAAATAACACATACAGTTGAAGTTGTACATTTACATACACCTTAGCCAAAAACATTTAAACTCAGTTTTTCACAATTCCTGACATTTAATCCTAGTAAAAATTCTCTGTCTTAGGTCAGTTAGGATCCCCACTTTATTTTAAGAATGTGAAATGTCAGAATAATAGTAGAGAGAATTATTTATTTCAGCTTGTATTTCTTTCATCACATTCCCAGTGGGACAGAAGTTTACATACACTCAATTAGTATTTGGTAGCATTGCCTTTAAATTGTTTAACTTGGGTCAAACATTTCGGGTAGCCTTCCACAAGCTTCCCACAATAAGTTGGGTGAATTTTGGCCCATTCCTCCTGACAGAGCTGGTGTAACTGAGTCAGGTTTGTAGGCCTCCTTGCTCGCACATGCTTTTTCAGTTCTGCCCACAAATTTTCTATTGGATTGAGGTCAGGGTTTTGTGATGGCCACTCCAATACCTTGACTTTGTTGTCCTTAAGCCATTTTGCCACAACTTTGGAAGTATGCTGGGGGTCATTGTCCATTTGGAAGACCCATTTGCAACCAAGTTTTAACTTACTGACTGATGTCTTGAGATGTTGCTTCAATATATCCACGTAATTTTCCATCCTCATGACGCCATCTATTTTGTGAAGTGCACCAGTCCCTCCTGCAGCAAAGCACCCCCACAACATGATGCTGCCACCCCCGTGCTTTACGGTTGGGATGGTGTTCTTCGGCTTCGCAAGCCTCCCCCTTTTTCCTCCAAACATAACAATGGTCATTATGGTCAAACAGTTCTATTTTTGTTTCATCAGACCAGAGGACATTTCTCCAAAAAGTACGATCTTTGTCCCCATGTGCAGTTGCAAACTGTAGTCTGGCTTTTTTATGGCGGTTTTGGAGCAGTGGTGTCTTCCTTGCTGAGCGGCCTTTCAGGTTATGTCGATATAGGACTCAATTTGCTGTGGATATAGATACTTTTGTACCTGTTTCCTACAGCATCTTCACAAGGTCCTTTGCTGTTGTTCTGGGATTGATTTGCACTTTTCGCACCAAAGAACGCGTCTCCTTCCTGAGCGGTATGACAGCTGCGTGGTCCCATGGTGTTTATACTTGCCTACTACTGTTTGTACAGATGAATGTGGTATCTTCAGGCGTTTGGAAATTGTTCCCAAGGATGAACCAGACTTGTGGAAGTCTACAATTTTTTTTCTGAGGTCTTCGCTGATTTCTTTACATTTTCCCATGATGTCAAGCAAAGAGGCACTGAGTTTCAAGGTAGGCCTTGAAATACATCCACAGGTACACCTCCAATTGACTCAAATCATGTCAATTAGCCTATCAGAAGCTTCTAAAGCCATGACATAATTTTCTGGAATTTTCCAAGCTGTTTAAAGGCACAGTCAACTTAGCGTATGTACACTTCTGACCCACTGGAATTGTGATACAGTGAAATAATCTGTCTGTAAACAATTGTTGGAAAAATTACTTGTGTCATGCACAAAGTAGATGTCCTAACCGACTTGCCAAAACTATAGTTTGTTAACAAGAAATTTGTGGAGTGGTTGAAAAACGAGTTTTAATGACTCCAACCTAAGTGTATGTAAACTTCTGACTTCGATGGTATTTATATATAAAAAAGTGTAGGTCAAATAGCCCATTGCAGAGCTTGGAGGTGTGTTTTGTATCATTGTCCTGTTGAAAAACAAATGATAGTCCCACTAAGTGCAAACCAGATGGTTTCGCTGCAGAATGCTGTGGTAGCCATGCTGGTTAAGTGTTCCTTGAATTCTAAATACATCACTGTCAGTGTCACCAGCAATGCACCATCACACCTCCTCTATGCTTCACGGTGGGAACCACACATGCGAAGATCATCCGTTCACCGACTCTGCGTCTCACAAAGACACGGCGGTTGGATCCAAAAATCTCCCATTTGGACTCATCAAACCAAAGGACAGATTTCCACCATTCTAATGTCCATTGCTCGTGTTTCTTGTTCCAAGCAAGTCTCTTCTTATTATTGATGTCCTTTAGTAGTGGTTTCTTTGCAGCAATTTGACCATGAAGGCCTGATTCACGCAGACTCCTCTGAACAGTTGATGTTGAGATGTGTCTGTTACTTGAACTCTGTGAAGCATTTATTTGGGCTGCAATTTCTGAGGCTGGTAACTCTAATGAACGTATCCTCTGCAGCAGAGGTAACTCTGGGTCTTCCTTTCCTGTGGCGTTCCCCATGAGAGCCAGTTTCATCATAGCACTTTGTGGTTTTTGCGACTGCATTTGAAGAAACTGTCAAAGTTATTGAAATGTTCCATATTGACTGTCCTTCATGTCTTAAAGTAATGATGGACTGTCATTTCATTTTGCCTATTTGAGCTGTTCTTGCCATAATATGGACTTGGTCTTTTACCAAATAGGGCCATCTTCTGTATACCACCCCTACCTTGTCACAACACAACTGATTGTCTCAAACCCATTATGAAGGAAAGGAATTCCGCAAATGAGGTTTTAACAAGGCACACCTGTTAATTGAAATGCATTCCAGGTGACTACCTCATTAAGCTGGTTAAGAGAATGCCAAGAGTGTGCAAAGCTGTCATCAAGGTAAAGGGTGGCTACTTTGAAGAATCTCAAATATAAAATATATTTTGATTTGTTTAACACTTTTTTGGTGACTACATGATTCCATTTGTTATTTCATAGTTTTGATGCCTTCACTATTATTCTACAATGTAGAAAATAGTAAGAAAGAAAGAAAAACCATTGAATGACTAGGTGTGTCCAAACTTTTGACTGGTACTGTACATTGGATGCAAGAGTTTCACTCGTGACAAACATAAAATAATCAACAAGGGTGCTTTCTGTCACTCTACAACTGAAATTGTATGGGGAATATTTGACAAATGTATTCTGATAGCTGTAACAGTAATCTCCAAAATAATTATGGATGTGAATTAATAAATCTATTTGTAGACACTAGAGTGCCCTGGAAATTAAACATTATACCCTCATGTCATCAGCTGGAGTTGAAAGTATGCCAACTTCTGTCAGCGCTCCCCCAAACAGTTATGTGTATGTTTGAGATATGATTCCCCCTCCTTAACCTCTATTTACCCTTTTCTCTACCTTATGTCATATTCCCCTCTAATAAAGAACAGGGGAAAACTTGCAAAAATGCTAACATTTAGTAAAACTGTCCTATTGTGCCCTGTTTTGGTGACATATTTTACAGTAGTTCTGTATTTTTATTTAACTAGGCAAGTCAGTTCAGAACAAATTCTTATTTACAATGACGGCCTAGGAACAGTGGGTTAACTGCCTTGTTCAGGGGCAGAACGACAGATTTTTATCTTGTCAACTCGGGAATTCGATCAAGCAACCTTTCGGTTACTGGCCCAACGCTCTAACCACTAGGCTACCTGAAGTGGATTAGCTGCGATTGACTGACTGGGACTAGGATGAGAGTTTCCGTTTTTTTTACTATTTCCATTAGATTATGGTTGGCTGGAGCCTGAAAACATAATGATCATTATAGGATGAGATTGGCTTGATACAAAGATGTCTTTGGTTTGATCAGTAAACTCAGTTACGAGCTATCAGTTATAGTGTGACGCCCCCCCCCCCCCCCCCCCCATTACCACAAATTGGCCAATGGGAGTTGGGAGGCAGAGTTGTCCTCTTGGCCGCCATTAAAGAATTCAATCCTTGAATTCAAATGGCAACCTGCAAGACCCGAGAATCAGTAAACGCAAATGCTTACCCTTACTGGACATTTACATCGTGATGTCAGTATTTTAGTGAAAGTTTTGATAGTTTTATCGGATTCCGGAGACTATGGGGAATGTAAGGGTGGTGTTAGCTAACTGTTTTATTTAGTCTGACTTGGCTATGTTAGCTTAACTCGGGGAGGGGAGCGTTTCTTTGCTCTGAACTTGTTTTAGATTACATCACTTCATGGTGAGGCTGTGGTATGGTTCGTGTATATATTTTAGTTAACGTATTGTGAAGTAAAGTAAGAAAACGGACTCGAAGTGGGGGTTGATGAATTTGTTAGCGTAGAAAGCTAACTAGCTAGTTGTGCTAGCTGGCTATTAAGACAGCGAGACTGTTTAGCCAGCAAGAAGCTAGCATAGTGGCTAGGCATCAACCGGTTGTATAAATAACTAGCAAGTTAGCATCTTAGTTTTCTGGGTTAGTTGACTAAATACTCAATATCCAGATCAAATAACTTAGCTGAATATTGCTCTTCTCGGTAACTGAGACGATGGATTGTTCAACCACGCTGTGAGGATGAGTTCATGTTTTGTACCAAACGGGGCCAGTTTGGAGGACTGCCACTCCAACCTATTTTGCCTGGTAAGTGATTAAACTATGTTGGCATGCTAACGTTAGCTAGCTCAAACTGAGGCCATAAAGCCATTTTGGCTAGGTAGCCAGCAAGCTAAACCGCTTGAGTACAGCTGACTGGAGGCGTCAAGGCCTGTTCTAGATTACTGGCTAATGCAATTTTGCAAGTGAGTTAACTGTAGTTAGCCAACATTAATACTTTGTTGATACGATGTTAGTTTATAGCAATTGAAGTCAACCAGATTCAACTACAAACATACTTACTTAGCTAGCTATCATTTCGCTAGCTAGCTAATGATGGCTAACTGGCTTGCAAGGTTCAGGTTATTTTGTGAGGTTGTCTGTCGTTGTGAGATGTTAATGATTCTTCTTCACCTCATTACCATTGGCTATATATTTGATTTTAATTTATTCTATCCAACTAACTGTTACTTAGCAACTAGTCATAGTGTACATTAGCGTTTGTTTACAACTTGATGCTTGGTTAGTTAGTTATGGTTAACTTTTTAGGCCAACAATATGAGCCTATGACTAGGTCTACAGTATTGTTTTCTTCAGTGAGCATTCCTATCACCAGTGCTGTCAACTACAACTCATGAAGCTAGTGAGTTGCACACTTCCTCATTGTAGTGTTATGTGGTACTCCTTTCAACAGGGTACCCAGACAAGTGTACCCTATATGAACTATAGGCCAATAGTTTTAGTGATTATGAAACTGTATATTTTATTAAAACTAAGAAATGTCTTGTCATATTTTGAATTGATTCTATATTCTTGTTCTAGAAAATGTTGCATAGCATTCGAAGGTATTCTATATTGAGTATTCTAGGTAATAACCATTGGCACTAAATACTTTGATAGAAATGGGTTTCTCGCCCTTTGAACCCTAAAGACTAATGATTTGGAAGGTTAGGTTGCACTCAAAGGAACAACTGCATCCTTTACATTTTGTATTTGGAGGTACTTCACACTGGTTAGATAAAGCAGCTGTTAAAGTTGTCCCAGGAGTTAGGCTACTACTGCACTGCTTTACATTCAGCCGGCTTGCATCCTGTCTCTGGGCCAATCCCAAATGGACCCTACGCACTTTCGGAGATCTGCAAGGAAGTGGGTGGTATAAGCAATATGGTGAAACTTCCATCGAGCCTATCAGAGGGCAAGGTGGAGCTATTAACATATTAGTTGCACCTGTCAAATCCTCTCAGATCTCTACAAGTGCATAGGTTCTAGTGTCCATTTGGGATTGGACCTCTGTCTCAGCTCTCTCTTTTCCCACCCCATCCCCCAGGCTGACCTGACTGGGATAAAATGGCGACGTTTTGTGTGGCAAGGGCCCACCTCCTCGCCCATCCTCTTTCCCGTGACAGAGGAAGACCCCATCCTGTGCAGCTTCAGCCGGTGCCTGGCGGCCGACGTGCTAAGCGTGTGGCGGAGGCACCACACCCCGGGTCGCCGTGAGCTCTGGCTTTTCTGGTGGGGGGATGACCCCAGCTTCGCTGAACTCATCCACCACGATCTGTCAAGTAAGGGCAAGCCTCTGCTACGGGAAGAGATGTTTGTGGCTCACATGGCATTGGAGTTAGGATAAACTCTGACTTTTGGGAGAGAGGCTGCCAGAGTCATGCAAGGCACTGCTCAGATGAGTAGTCCAGTAGTCCACAGCCTGACGCAGTTCAATGACTACCTGCATCTTTCACTACCAAAAGATGCAAGTAGTTTACATGTCGGGCCTACAGTTTTAAGGTCTACTTGTTGTTGGGAGGGGGTTTGCACACCACGATACCGGTCAGCTGAAAGCCTAAATCATAAAGTCGCAGCTCCTGTTACAGTAGTTAGCTGCCTACAGGGTGAAGCTAAGTGGCTGCCTGGTGGCTAGATCTTATAGTCCTTGCCACTGATAAAACAAAGTGAACATTTTTGTTTAGTATCTATGCTACACTAGTCAAGTGAAATTCCCTTTTGTATCCCCACCACCCGTCAAACTGTTGCAACAGTTCATCATGAAAGCTTAAAGGGAAACTCCACTCAAATGATGTTTTGGATATGATGCATCATGATTATGTGGGTGGTGACGCTTTGCTTCTTGAATGTCCATGAAAGCTACACAGTTTGACGACTGTTTTTGAGTGGATTTTCCCTTTAACATATTATTTACATGGTTGCATAATGTGTTGAGTTCCATCGTAAACATTGGCAGATGGTCAAAAATTCCTATCCAATCTTGTTTGAACCCATAACAAATGGCAACACCACCAATCCTTGTTCTTGTTTACAGTTGTGATGTTGATGGAGCATTCAGCAGCTATCTGACTGTCTTTGCTCTCTCCCTGGCTCAGGTGAAGAGGAAGGCGAGTGGGAGAGCGGGTTGTCCTACGAGTGCCGCACACTCCTGTTCAAAGCTGTCCACAACCTGCTGGAGCGTTGCCTCATGAACCGCAGCTTTGTCCGTATTGGCAAGTGGTTTGTCAAGCCCTACGAGAAGGATGAGAAGCCCATCAGTAAGAGGTAAGAGTCCCCATATTAACCCTCTTCTGTAACCAGTGCATTGATATCTTCATCAGTTTTGCGGAGTGCTGTGGTGACTTTCTAGTAAATTTCTACAGCAGGTCAACCAGGCATCCTCATCCAGTGTAATTCCTTATTGGTTTTAGTAATGTATTGCACTGGATTAAAAACATCTGCCAAGAAAGTAAATTGGTTGGCCACAAATGTAGGCCTATAGTAAATTGAGTGAATGCCAATGGAAGTTGTTAATGACGTGCATTAATGTCTAGTGTGAAATTCAGCCGTTTCTGACATGCTGAACACACCGCTCGCGTTACAAAATAAATGTACACGTTATTCGACTATTTCATCCAAACTGCTCGCTCGCGTCATCAAGCGTCTGCATAGCCAGGCTCTAAAATAGAACTTTGTTCTATTTTTGACGCACTGCAAGCCCCGCCTGTCCCATCTCCTCATTGTTTTTTTGGATCATATACCCACGTGGGTGATTGAAAGATGAAATGATGTCCACAGTCCAGTTGGTGGTGGTAATGCACCTTATATGGCGGTCGGCAATCAACTTTTTAAACTCCAAAGAAGAAGACTGAAGGAGGAGCGATAACTAGAAACTAACTAGGTTTAACCTTTTATCTCTGGAATAATTGTCGGAGTAGAGGACCTTGTGCGTTTCATGTAAAATAACCCAATGTTTATATCCCAGGACAAATTAGCTAGCAACGGCAAGCTAGCTAGCTGAATTGCAATGAATGTTTCATGTGTTTCGACCTGTCCAAAATGAGTATAGTTGGTTCAGAGTTTGTTTTGATATTTCAACCTGCGTGTCCTGATCGTGTCTGGTGTGGCTGGACATAATCAACATTTGTGTGATGGCGGACCCACTCACGTGCCTGATCTTGTCAGCATGTGAATGTGATAGTTTTCCTTTTACTTGATGTTCGGGCATATGCTTTGTAACACACAGGCCATAGAAATGTACACACTTCGTCATTGACTCCCTATCTGACGCTTTTGTCCCTTATGATTTATTCTTGAAATAAACCCTGAGGTTCATTGGATAGATGGATTCAGTGAAATCCCCCTAGGACACTTGGCTCTTCAAAGGCAGCATATGTTTAGTAGCCATTCACATGTCCACTTCAGTATCCTTTTCTGTTAATAGCCCTGCTGGATTACTTCTTGGATGTCTGGAGAGTTTCCTGTTGTCCGTAGATAGTATTTTATTGGGGGCAGGTGAATGTATACTTGTTCACGTGAGTCAGCCCTGCACAGATTCTAATCTATAAATTACCTCAGATTCCAGACAACTACTACACTGCCATTAGATATTTTGGAAACATTAGGGAATCTATGCGGAGCCTATCTCAGGCTGAACAAGCAGCAGATAATTATTTTCTGCTGCTGAGAGTAGACATGCATACTGTATTCATTTTTGCCCTGTTATGCGTCAGCATGCTTTAGTTTGCCTGGCGGCTAGGCTGACCCAACGAGTGTGCTCTCATAAGCCCTTAAAAGACCTTAGCTTGTAAAACGTGAAAAAAACACCAATAGTACTGTTTGTAAATTTGAGACGCCCTAGCCAGTATACACTTCCTCAAAATAGTCAGATTTATTCAAATAAATCTGTCATTCATTTTGAGGTTTTTGCAGAGAAGATCTTAGTCGAGCAATTTTACATCTAAGATGTTTGGTGTTGTATTTCTCAATGGAGGAGAAAAAAAAGTGCGCGAAAACATAAGTCTCCTTGAATGACAAAAAATACTTAATTGAAGAATCCCTACTGTTGACCAAACCTAGATGAAGGGGCGTAGACATTGACTTGCGCCCTGAAAAAATATACCCTAACAGCCTAAATAAATAAATAAAACCTTGACAAGTCCAAAACTAACAAAACCGTCACAAAATGTAGTCATAATATATGCAAGAACTCTTCGGCTGGGAAGCATGCAGGCGCTTTTAAGTGGAATGACATCACAGTTTTGGCTTCCCCTGCACTCAAATGGGGCCTGGGGGAATCCTGGAGAGCCCTAATGGGCTAATTTGAGCCCTGCCTGTTTTGTCTGCCCTGGTAATTCAAGCAGTGCATGATCACTGGGGTGTTAAGCTGTCATGGTGTGTTTACGGGTGTGAAGTGTGTGAGAATTGTCCACAATGTTCAGGTTGAAGACATCTACAAGTGGGTGTTGAAGAGCAGTGCCTCCTTGGACTTGGTGAAAATGAGAGTTGGTGTGTGAGTGAGATTCAGCGGTCTCACTGTCGCCTGTACTCTGTCTGGTCTTTGGAAAATGCTGAGTCTGCATTGTGGTTTTACACAAACCTTGTCAACAGGAACTATTTTGGTGTGTTTAGCCTGCTTGGCTGTGCAGCACTAGTGAGGAAATAAAGCCTTGTTTCAACATTTCAATTCTATAATAGTCTCTGTTATTTTTAACTAGGTGATCACATTTTGGCCTATTTAAGGAAAGTAGGTGTCTTGGAGGATCACTTTTAACTGAAACTAAAATAATCTGTCTGTTGTCCATGCTGGTTGAAGGCCAGGCCTCAGGCCTTAATGGCCATTTTCCTCACAGTAAGCAGTCATTGTGACCTGGAAGTAGGTTTTAATGGCTTATAAGTCAGTATGTGAGTAGAGCAGAGCGAGAAGCGGAGCGTGCCTAGGAGCGCTCTCTTCACCAGCTCAGGGCATGTCCGCCCCAGCATGCATTTGTAGTCTACTTGTGTGCTACTATAGCCCCTTGCTTTAGCTACTGTCATGGAGTTAGCTAAATATTTTCATAAAGAAACTAATAAAGCACACAAGTGCTAAATCAAGGTGACTTACAAAGATGAGTACCAAGAGAGGGAGTGCGGTGATTGTAGTGTCCACAACTAAAGAATCATTGTGGAATCTGAAGACACATATCCCAAAAGCAAGATGGTGTACTTATTGTGTGCACATGCTAAAATAAAGGAATGTGGTGGGTAGATAACTGTATCATTGTAGAAAAGTATTTGTAAACTAAAAATCAGATCTCTTAAATGTTTACTTCATTTCCGTTGTATTATTTATACAATAAGCCATAATTGATTTTGGCCTAATAGGCCTGGGATATTCCCACATTCAAGGAGCTTTCTGTTTTGATTGGGGCCAGTACAACAAAAGAAATGCATGAAATGTATGCATTCACTACTGTAAGTCGCTCTGGATAAGAGCGTCTGCTAAATGACTAAAATATAAATGTAAAAATGAAATGAAATAATGTACCCTACCAAAATAATGTATTTTAATTCCTCCTTCTGGCTACTGACCTGTTTAGTGTTTATATGCTGTTTAATATGACATGTAGCCTATTTGAAATGATGTTCGCTGCTTATATTTACTGTTTCATGTTTATTCAAGTACTTTTCATTCGAATCCATATGGTTTGGTTTCAATACTTAAAAACCAATTGCTAGGTCCAGGTAGTCACAAAAATAGATGGGTGTTGGTTAAATTGTGATTTTAAAGAACGGAGCGCATTTGGGCCAGCAGTTTTCTTTTCTTGTGGGCGGGTTTTAGCGGAGCGCCCTCATCGGGATTTCCAGCTGCTTTCTCTGTGGTGAAGACATGGGCCTGTCGCTCTAGGAACAGACCAATAGCCTGTCATACAGTCTTCAGTTGTATTTCTGGGATGTTGAGACTATTATCCTTCCAGCAAAGTACTGGAGCTGCTATCTATGTAACACAGACTGTAAAAGCTTTGATTGTAAAGATTAGTTTGACATTGATAACCCTGTCTTGTGCCTTCTCGTGCCAACATTCCCACCTTTTGATTGAACTTTATAGAAAATCAAGGTTTTTGTTATGATTTAACTGGAAAACGGGGGATTTTTCAGCCATTTTAATCCTTGGGCGGGCCACCTAAGCATCCAAACAGTAATTTAAAAAAAAAAATTCACTTTTGGGATGGACAAATGCTTTCGGTGTGAACTTAAAACCACATATAAAGTATGTTGAAAAGATAATAGACCTATTTTTTTGTAATAATGTCTTTGTTAGTTCTCAATCACCAACATAAAATCTAGACAGGGAAAATTGAAAATCCCCCAAATAATTAATTTAGCAGTCTTGATTTTATGTTTGAGCATAAGAACACAGCATTAGCCATGGCAAAATGCATACAATTGCAGGAAATTAACTTTAAAACTATAACATTCTCTCTACTCCATGGCAGAATATGTAGAAAATATATTTTTTGTAGCAAATTTCATGATCTCCACTACATGGTGAAAATTGTAGGATTGCAGATTGGCTTAAAAATACCTACACAGCCAAGATGGTGGTGTAGAGAGATTCAGCAGTGCCGACCGCACCCATTGCCACGCCACACCCACCACCTACGCTCCTTTTTGATCCAGAAGAAAACCCTGGAAGTATTTTTTTATTTTTTTTAATCCGTACATTTACTGTTGTTAACTGTTCAGTGTACGTATAACATGAGTGAGCCTCAGGCAGAAAGAAAGATGGCACCGATTGTAATAAACCAGTGTATCCTGACTTGCTCCGTCTGTCAAGAAATCATGCAAGAAGATCTTTACTCTGCATACAGCAGCAAATCTTTGTTTACCTTTCAGTTTCATTTCCAGCCCAAACGCTGCTAACAGCCTCATATGATTGTAGATTGTTTTGGTATAGTTTTTTTCTTTCATGTCTGAAGTGTCCTGTCAGGTCAAGGACAACAGACCTCCCTGTTAAACCATTTTAATTGTTCTCTTTTGCATTTAGGAAATCTGTAATTTTGTCCTGTTACCAGTGAATCCAAATGAGAATAAATCATTATTTTGCTTTCTGTATCTGATAAGACATTGAATCTTGTGTTTCACTCGGATTGCTTCTCTGAAGAATGTCTTACCTATATTTCCAGATGGATCTGAGACTGACTGTGTTTTTCCATCCCTTCTGCAGTGAACACCTGTCATGTGCGTTCACCTTCTTCCTGCACGGGGACAGTAATGTGTGCACCAGCGTAGAGATTGCCCAGCACCAGTCTGTCCAGCGGCTGAGTGAAGAGCACCTGAGCCTGGCACTGCAGAATGCCAGCCCCCTGCAAGGTGGGTCTTAACCAGCCATGGCCTATTGATACAACAGTTAAACTACCTGTCATTGGTTAGATACTGTAATTTCCATAGATATTAATGATCTTTTTTTGTCAAAGGCAATGTCGCTGAAGTATTTATAATTCAAGCATAGTCTAGCCTGCTCTTATAATTCATTTATCTCTAGTCAAGACTCTATTCTGACCTGTGCTTACCTCACTTCATATCCCCTTTCTACAGTCATCTTGAGTCCATACGGTCTGAACGGGACGGTCACGGGCCAGTCCTTCAAGATGTCTGACCACCCCACCCAGAAACTCATTGAGGAGTGGAGGCAGTTCTATCCCATCAGCCCCAGCGCCAAGGACCGCCCCGAGGACAAGATGAAGGATGCAGACTGGGAGGACGACTCACTAGCAGCCGTGGAGGTCCTTGTTGGTAAGATGGGGATGTTGCTACAGTTGAGTGTGTTGTCCAGTGTGTGGATGTGTTATTTTCATGGTTAGTATGTGGTATTGCAATTGTGTGTGTTTTCTGAAGGAGGCTGTCACTGACTAAATGTGTTGTGCTGATCTGTTCCAGCTGGAGTGAGGATGGTGTACCCTGCCTGTCTAGTACTGGTTCCCCAGTCAGACCTCCCTGCCCTAGCCCCCCAGGGCTCAGCCAACCCCTCAGCCATCCTGTGTGAGGGCCAGGGGGCCCACAGAGACCCTGCCATGTCCTCTGTCACCCTTACCCCTCCCACATCACCAGAGGAGGCCCAAACAGGTAGCCTTACCATTTACTAATTAGTCTATTAGCACCACAAACACTGCAGGTGAAATAGGGTATGAGTAGCTGTCTGGCTTCAGTGTCCATCTTTTGAATGATTGAACCTGAACGCATCAATGTTTAATTATTTTATAAAACCCTTTTTACAAATTGCTTATACAGATACTCAGCCTAAAACCTCAAAGAGCAAGCAATGCAGAAGCACAGTGGCTAGGAAAAACTCCCTAGATGGGTACATGAAACTCATAACTGATTATTTTGGTAAGAAGGATTTACTAATACTGAGTATTATATTCATTTATACAATGGGTGGGTCTAATCCTGGATGCTGATTGGTTAAATACCGCCTTCCAGGCGATGTCTATTCCAGAAGTTACCACTGGCTAAATCTATGACGTTGTAATGCCTATTTACTGTTTCATCTGACTGTTCAATCCACTGTCTCATCAGCCCAGCCAGGCAATTTATGTAATAGATCTACACTAAAAGATTTGTATTAAGGAGACTTGTATTAACCTTGCTGTCGGTCTCTGACATTTGCAACATTGTTTCAATATTACATTCGATTTCCAGCTGTCCCATAGTAATGAACGTGTCTGATGTCAGGACGAGCCAGTCAATTATCATGAATCGGCATAATAAACTCAGCAAAAAAATAATCTTCCCCTTTTCAGGACCCTGACTTTCAAAGATAATTGGATTTTTACGAATTAACTTCACAGATCTTCATTGTAAAGGGTTTAAACACTGTTTCCCATGCTTGTTCAATGAACCATAAACCATTAATCAACATGCACCTGTGGAACGGTCATTAAGACACTAACAGCTTACAGACGGTAGGCAATTAAGGTCTTGTAGGCCTGTTGTAAGGCAGTTCCTCACCAGACATCACTGGCAACAACGTCGCCTATGGGCACAAACCCACCGTCGCAGGGACCAGACAGGACTGACAAAAAGTGCTCTTCACTGATGAGTCGCGGTTTTGTCTCACCGGGGTGATGGTCGGATTCGCGTTTATCGTCGAAGGAATGAGCGTTACACCAAGGCCTGTACTCTGGAGCGGGATCGATTTGGAGGTGGAGGGTCAGTCATGGTCTGGGGCGATGTGTCACAGCATCATCGGACTGAGCTTGTTGTCATTGCAGGCAATCTCAACACTGTGCGTTACAGGGAAGACATCCTCCTCTGTCATGTGGTACCCTTCCTGCAGGCTCATCCTGACATGACCCTCCAGCATGACAATGCCACCAGCCATACTGCTCGTTCTGTGCGTGATTTCCTGCAAGACAGGAATATCAGTGCCCTGCCATGGCCAGTGAAGAGCACGGATCTCAATCCCATTGAGCACGTCTAGGACCTGTTGGATCGGAGGGTGAGGGCTAGGGTCATTCCCCCCAGAAATGTCCGGGAACTTGCCGGTGCCTTGGTGGAAGAGTGGGAGTAACATCTCACAGCAGGAACTGGCAAATCTGGTGCAGTCCACGAGGAGGAGATGCACTGCAGTACTTAATATCTGCTGTGGCCACCAGCTGCATTGACTGTTACTTTTGATTTTGACCCCCCCCCCCCTTGTTCAGGGACACATTCCAATTATGCTAGTCACGTCTGTGGAACTTGTTCAGTTTGTCTCAGTTGTTGAATCTTATGTTCATACAAGTATTTACACGTTAAGTTTGCTGAAAATGAACGCAGTTGACAGTGAAAGGATGTTTCTTTTTTTGCTGAGTTTACATAAATGTCAATAGAAAATCACAAAATGCAGCTAGTTTGCTGTCATTCCAGCTTCAGTTTGAAGTTTTTGTTTTAGCTGTGCAGTTGGCAATCTGTTTTGAACAGTGGCCTGGCGAGAGAGCAAATGTTATATGCCAGGCGAAATCATTAGCGCGTTCATTGTTATGGATCTATCCCAAATTATTTTACTAGAAAAACAGCTTAAACAATATTCAGCTACTTTGCTGCTGTGCTGTTTGACGTGACTGTTAGCCAAAGTTGGCTGGCAAGCAAGCAAGGGATAAGAACGTTACCAGCCATCGTGGCACTTTTAGAACAAACGACTGGGTCGATCCATAGATTTAAAACAAAAATACTTTAACGACTGGTTCTAACCTAACCGATAGAACGAACAACCAGCCGGCACGGGTAGCAACCCTAGATTTGTGTCAGGACTATGTCTCGTGGAAGGATGAAATAGTATGAATAAATTGATCAGAATAACTTTAAATTAAAATATGTAAATTATTTGAGTATGTTGGTAACCAGTCTTATAAAAGTAACCAGTCTTAAGTGTTTCGTCTCTGGGCTAACACCTCTGCCAATACTGTATATCCTCCAAACACTGGCTTCTTGGGCATTATCACTTAAGTGTTTCTCTATCTTTTCTGCTGTAGATCATCAGGCAGCCCAGAGGTGGTTAAAGCTATGCTTGACAGTGGATGGTTTCAGCTCCAACAGCAGCGGTATCCACGGCAGCAAGATCCCCCGTAGGCTGGCTGCCCAGGTGGTGGAGAGCGTGTGGCAGGAGTGCACTACCAACCGGGCCCAGAGCAAGTATGTACACTACCCGTCACCTCACCCTACTGATTCATATCATACTACTGGTCTATTGAAGGAGAGTCTGTCTGCTGAGCTCTGTTTGTCTGGTTCTTTGTCAGGAGGAAGTTTGCTACATTGACCAATGGCACCTGTGAGGAGGAGGAGGAGGAGGGGGACAAAACGGGAGTATGGGATTTTGTGGAGTCATCGCATAGAGCACACTGCAACTGTTCAAGGTACTGTGGATCACGTTTGATTATAACGGTGGGGGTTTTAGGCCAGGGGTGTCAGACTCAATCACAGCACGGGCCATATTGAAAAAAAACACAATGAATTTACGGTCCAGACATGGCCTATGTTTGTTTTTAGAATTAAACGTGAATAGAACTGCAACCCAAACTGACCGTTTTTATAAAATAAATATGCCCCTTTATGATGTCCACTTATACATTTACATGGGATGCTGAATATAGCATTTTAACATAAATAATATTTGTCCAGCCTATGCTTGCAGATGTGCATTGGCTAACATGCTGTGCCCCAAATAAATAATATTTTAAGTGTTTTGTTGCATTTTTTTTTTTTTTTTTTTATAAACCGAAGCCAGAATTAAACATTTTAGTAGCTTAGGAGGACTGCCTGTGCCTTTCCCTCTGCTGTGCTGTAAATGGGACAGCATATCAAGCTGTAACTTCATAAAGTAGATGACTCAACCTTTAACTCGTACTCACGTGTGTCCTTTAGTATTCATTTATACTCGTGTGAATCCTTTATCTAATAACTTTTTGACATTCAAAATGGCATTGTCTGTAGGCTACAGCAATGACCTCTTGGAACTGAAACTTGGCATCAACATTTAGCCTACAACTTAAACTTTCGGTCTGGTATAAGATTCGGTCAGTACCATTAAGGAAAACAGCTTGGCTGCTGCAAATGTTTAGTGAGGTGATACAGCGCACTTGCTGGCTCCTGGTTGGGTGGGTGTATGTGTGGGTCTGGGAGGAGGGGTGTGTGTTTGGCAATGCACTGCCTTTGGAGCTCATCAAGTTGGCAGTGCTTGCTGGGACTTGTAGTGCAGAGCGTCGTGGGCGGTATGGAAGCAGGCCAAAATGAATTGACAACCCAAATCATTGTGCAAGCCAGATAGAAATGTGTCATGGGCCAGATCTGGCCTGCGGGCCTTGCTTGACATGTGTTTTAGGCTGATGTGAATTTTTCCCTGTAAACCACCAGAGTCCTTTAGGGGTCTGATTTTATCACAAACATCTTGGAAATGAACATTCAGTAAATTGCTATTCCAATATTTTGACTCTTCACCTCAGGCATAAAAACCAGAAGCAACGATCAGGCAGCACCTCAGGAAACCCGCCATCAGTGGGAAAGCCCCCACAGCCGCCACCCAAACACAAGCTGGGCGAGAAGTTGGAGAAGGGGGAGAAGCAGCAGAAGAGGCCCCAGACACCCTTTCACCACCGCAGCTATGTGTTTGAGGAGCAGGCCATGGAGCCCCGGAGGCTGTGTATGAGAACCCAGGATGAGGGACCCTACCCCAGCCTGCACCACATAGACACAGCCCCTTCCAAAGCCCCCATGTTGCACACCCACGGGACCCCCCAAGACCTGGCCGGCTCCCCCCAGCCCCCACCTCTCAGCCCCCACCCCTGCGAGCACGGAGAGGAAGACCCTGGGGCCATGAAGAGCTCCTCCACGCCCATCCACCAACACTTCTACCCCCCCTCCTCTGAGCCCTGCCTGCTGCCTCAGAAGACCTCATCTGATCTGCCCCTGCCTTTCCCCCCTGCCTACCCTGAATCCCTGGAACCCACTGCGTACGTGGGCTCAGCCATCAACCCCAACGAAGACTCAGCCCACAACCCCTGGAAGTACTTCAACCTGCCACGGAAGAAGGCCTCAGACTTCTTGACACCACTGCTGCCTGTGGACAAACTACAGGATGACTCTGGGGGAGGAGGAGGGCAGGAGAACATTGTCTCTGTCACAGAGTGAGTACACTACCCCATCCTCTCTTTCAAGATGTAATGATAAACCTTACTACAAGCACCAAGGTGATGAGTGGCTATGATAGATATTTGGGTTCTCCCTCTCTGTACATCCACTTTGAGCATTATATATGCAGTTTCCCCTCCTTTCACATGATTGCTGAACATCTACGTAACATTGTCTCCTCCCAGGTTGATGTCTGGCTCTGGCAGGCCTCTTAAGGTGTCTGACGACCTGGTGAGAACCTACACCCAGAGGAGGAACAGCCACCTGGCAGCTGCCATGGCTGATGAGGACCAGGAGGAGGAGCCAGACCCCTACGCCTTCGTGGAGGGAGACGAGGAGTTCACCTTCACTGACAAGAAGGACAAACCAGGCTCGGAGAGAGAGACCAGCAAGAGACACAAGGTGAGTATCAAACATGAGTTTCTAAGAATTAATTCCATAGTTATCCCTACACCCTTTTCCTAATCCTACCTAATGTGGTTGGATTTGTTAGTTCAGTTGACATGTGTATGCCACTGTTTTTCTTATGGGATGATGTAGCACAGTGGTTCCCAACATTTTTTGCTTACTGTACCACTAACTGAATTTTGCTCTGCCTGGAGTACCCCTGAAGTATCCATGTACATTTTACCAGTAAGCTTCTGGTCTTCTCAAGTACCCACTGTGGATAGACCAAGTAACCCCTGGTTGGGAGCCAGTGATGTAGCAGATGCCAAGAGAATAACACATTTTTTTACGCTGGTGTTTGTTTAGGGTGACGATGGCAGTGGGACTTCAGCAGATGGTGAGCATTTCCTCCTTTTATTGTTGAATACTTTTTTTTTTTAAATCACTCCTATAAAACTACGAGTGGAATGTCAATAAAATGGTCATCCAGAGTGGTTACTGACGGCACTTCCTTTGTGTGTGCAGATGGTCAGGGTGCGGCTGGAAAGCCTATACCCTCCACCAGCCTCATCCATGAGACAGACCTGGCTGTGTCCATCAACGATCTGGACAACCTCTTCAACTCAGACGAAGACGAGCTAGCGGTCAGTAGAGTATACAGTGCCTCTAGAAAGTATTCATACCCTTTGACGTAATACACATTTTGTTGCGTTACAGCCTGAATTCAAAATGGATTAAATAAAAATTCTCACCCATCTACACACGTTACCCCATACTGACGAAGTGAAAACATGTTTTTATAGATTTGAGCAAATTTCTTAAATGAAATACAGTCCTTTGCTTTAACAGTCCAAATTGTGCTCAGGCGTATCAACTTTCCTTTGATCATCCTTGAGACGTACTACAACTTGATTGGAGTCCAGCTGTGGTCCATGAAATTGTTTTAGGCAGAAACAGACCTGTCTATATAAGGTCCCACAGTTAACAGTACATTTAACAACAGAAATTATACCATGAAGTCCAAGGAACTGTCTTTAGATCTGAGATATAATTGTGATGAAGCATATCTGGGAAGGTTATAAAACCATTTCCAGTGTTGAAAGTTTCCAAGAGCACAGTGGTCTCCATCATTGGGAAATTTTAAAAATATGTAACTATCCAGACTCTGCCTAGAGCTGGCCGTCTGTCCAAACTGGGCAAGAAGGACCTAGGCAAGGGAGGTGACCAAGAACCAAATGACCACCCTGACAGAGCTACAGAGTTCATTGGCTGAGATGGGAGAACCTGCCAGAAGGACAGCAGTCTACAGCATTTCACCAATTTGGGCTTTCTGGGAGAGTGGCTAGATGGAAGCCACTCCTGAGAAAAAGGCACATGACAGCACACCTGGAGTTTGCAAAAATGCACATGAAAGAGACTGAGCATAAGGCAAAATATTGTGGTCTGATGAGACAAAAAATGTAACTCTTTGACCTGAATGCAAAATGCTATGTCTGGAGAAAATCAGGCACAGCTTATCACCCGTCTAACACCACCACTACTGTAAAGCATGGTGGTAGCAGCAGCATGCTATGGGGATGGTTTTCAGCGGCAGGGACTAGGAGACTGGTAAGGATAGGGGAACAATGAATGGAGCCAAATACAGGCAAATCCTTGATTTAAAAACCTGCTTTAGAGCGCAAACAACATTAGACAGGACGAAGATTTACATACCAACAGGACAATGTCCCTAAGCATACAGCCAAAGCAACGCTGGAATGGCTTCAGAACAAGAATGTGAAAGTCCTTGAGTGACCCAGCCAAAGCCCAGACTTGAATCCCATTGCAAATCTGTTGTGGAAGGATTACTGTTCACTGCTGCTCTCCATCTAACTTAACAGCGCTTGAGTAAATCTTGAATGGGAGAAAATCCCCAAATCCAGATGTGCAAAACTGATAGACATACCCAGGGCAACTCAAAGCTGTAATCACTGCCAAAGGTGCTTCTACGAAGTGTTGACTTGGGTGTAAATACTTGTAAATTTGATATTTCTGTAATTCAGTTTTAATACATTTGCTAACATTTCTCAAAACATTTGTTCACTATGTCATGGAGTATTGTGTGTAGATGGGTGGGCCAAAAAACCCTCTTTTATCCATTTTGAATTCAGGCTGTAACAACATTTTTAATAAGTTAAGAGGTATAAATACTTTCTGAAGGCATTGTAGTTCTCATCTACGTGGGGGACAACATTGTTTGGGTTACATATCCTTTTGTCCGTTTCCATATCTTAAGTTGATACTTTGTTAACAGAACATTGTGTAAAGTCTTATAAAAGCTCTCTGTTCAAAGCCTTTTTAAAATGATCGTCCCCAACAGCCTGGATCCAGGAGAGCAGGAGTACATGGAGACAAGTTTGGCAGTAAGGAACACAAAACATCAAATCTGGACCCTCTGTCCTGCATAAGTATGTTCACTTTCTCCAATTCCTTCCCTAAGTTCCTCTTTAGGTCATCACTGTATCCTACATTAGTTTACCAAACAATAGGGTGATTCCTCTGTTCACCTTCCTGTCCGCAGGCTCTGCTGACCTGCACAAGATGTTCCCCACCCCTCCCTCTCTAGAACAGCACATCATGGGCTACTCCCCCATGAACACTGGGGGGAAGGACTACGGTGGCCTGGAGGGTGGGTTGGGCCTCACTCTGCTGGATGGGAGCCAGTTTAGCAGCCACTACAAGATGGAGGTGGAGGAAGGCTTCTGCAGCCCCAAGCCCTCTGAGATCAAGGTATCTTAAAGGCCCAATGCAGTTGTTTTTATCTTGATTTAAAATCATTTCTGGGTAATAATTAAGTACTTTTATTGTTTTCTATTAAAATGGTCAAAAATAAACATGGCGTCTTAGCAAATTGCCAGAGCAATTTCTCAAGCAAGAATTTTGCTAGGACTGTCGGAGTGGTCGGCGTGTGGGGCCTAATGGGAGGGATATGTAATCTGAAAAATGGCCGTTATTGGCAGAGAGGTTTGAAACTTTATTGGTCTACTGACTTATACCGCCTGGTGACGTCCCCAAGCAATGCCGCTAACTCCATCCCACCAAAACGGACAGAAATTTCATGTGGTCTTTTCTAACAGCTTTTACACTAAAAGGGCATTATCATTTTCACAATATTATTCCAACCTCATGGTGTGGAAATATTTCTAAAACGCAGGAAAATAAAAATATTGATTGTAATGGGCCTTTAACTTCAGTGTAGTGTGGAGGGTCTCGATTTTACAAACTTTTTAGTCATTTAGCAGTTGCTCTTATCCAGAATGACTTGCAGTTAGTGCATTCATCTAAGGATAGCTTGGTGAGACAACCACATGTCATAGTAAGTACAGGGTATCAGCAAAGTGCTCGTAGTGTAAGGTATTTTCTTTCTGGGGGGGGGGGGGTGGAAAAGACTGTCTTATTTAACATACTCTTTGTCTAGTCATGCTGTTGTCAGCTTCAATACTTTCTCTAAGCTTAGACTTGCTGAAGTATTATAGTGGCTTATTTTCCTTCTCTCCCCCATCTGCCTTCAGGACTTCTCGTTTGTTTACAAGTCGGAGGCATGCAAGGCATTCACGGGCTGCTCCATGTTTGCTCCGCTGAAGATGCTGCCCAGTCAGTGTATGATGCCCATCAAGCTGCCAGAGGACTGTGTTTACACACCCAGCTGGACCATGGGCAAACTGGAGCTGATACCCCCAGTGCCATCCATGGGCCTCCTCACCAAAGACGGGTAACCAATCAGACTGGTCCCCTTGAATTATACAAGTCTCATGTACCCACTTGTGTGTCAGGGGTTTTAATGTTTGTGCTGTTGTCTCCCTATTTCAGTAACATCCCCAGTGTTGAGCCAGATTACCAGAGCTACACACCTCAGACCCACACGCCCTTCATGTCCAACAGTGCCCCACCCAGCAACAGCGGCATGGGCATCCTGCCCTCCCCGGCCACACCACGCTTCTCCGCCCCCACCCCACGCACTCCCCGTACCCCACGCACCCCAAGAGGGCCAGCCAGTGTCCAGGGATCACTCAAATACGAAAACTCTGACCTCTACTCGCCCGCCTCCACCCCTTCCACCTGCCGACCTCTCAGTTCAGTGGAGCCAGCCACCGTGCCCTCCATCCCTGAGGCCCATAGCCTCTACGTCACCCTCATCCTCTCCGAGTCCGTCATGAACCTTTTCAAGGACTGTAACTTTGACAGCTGCTGCGTGTGCGTGTGCAACATGAACATCCGTGGCGCAGACGTGGGCGTGTATCTTAACGACAACGGCGAGGCCCAGTACCCCTGTACCTGCGGTTTCAGCGCCGTGGTCAACCGCCGCTATGGCAGCTCGGCTGGGCTCTTCCTGGAGGACGAGCTGGACGTGGTGGGGCGCGACTCGGACGCTGGCCGGGACTCTGAGAGGCGTTTCCAGGAGCGGCACGCTGCCTCCCTTCACAGGACTGGCAACCCCAAAGAGAGGCCCCCAGACGAGCTCATCCTTCTGCTGCAGGACCAGTGTACCAACCCATTCTCCCCCATGGCTGGGGTGGAGTACCCCAGGGCTCTGTCCTCAGGCCCCTCTCGCTCTTCTCTACGGGTGGAGGAGAGGGACTGCTATAACGACTGCTACATGGCTCTGGAGCATGGCCGGCAGTTCATGGACAACATGTCAGGAGGCAAGGTGGACGAGGCACTGGTTAAGAGTACGTGTCTACACAACTGGCCAAAACGCAAAGGTGAGTCCGCTCCTTCACTCATTGACAATGCACAAACTTGTTTTCCCTCCTGCTCTTGTTCCTTCTTTTCCTTTCTTCCTACTCTTATGTGAAACTCAGTCTTCTTGGTTGGATGTGTGTTTGTATGATGCTGATCCCTCCCACCCTCTGTTTCCCCGTCCAGCTGCAGAAGTGAGCAGGCTGTTCTCTCAGGACGTGCTGCGGGTGTTGCTCTCCCTCCAGCCTGTACTCCAGGATGCCATCCAGAAGAAGAGGAGCATACGGTCCTGGGGAGTTCAGGGACCTCTCACCTGGCAGCAGTTTCACAAGATGGCCGGCAGGGGATCCTACGGTAAACACAAGGATAATAATAATACTACTTAAAGATGAATGCATCCCGGGCTTTTTCTGTATCAAAAAGGGGCTTAGGTGGTGGCCTTTCGGCACAGCTGAATTGAAGAGAATTCTTTCAATTCTGTAAATGTCTGCATGGAGCTGAGAATCTTTTTCCCTTTTAAATCTTATTTCCTGCAATTACATGCATTTTGCCTTGGTTAATGCTGTGTTATTTTGCTCCAACATAATGACAAAATCCATACTACAAAATGCATTGTTTTCTAAATGTAATTCACCTTGATTGTCTAGCTTTTATTTTGTTAGTTCTCAAATAATATTATTAAAAGAATATATAGGTCCATTGTCTTTTCTACATACTTTATATCTGGTTTAAGTTTACACAAAGCATTTTTTTCAGTTACTGGCCCAATGCTCTTATCTGCTAGGCTACCTGCCGCCCTTAACTAAACTTTGCAATGAGTCTGACTGTCCCTCTCTGAACCATTAGGCACTGACGAGTCTCCAGAGCCCCTGCCCATCCCTACCTTCCTGGTGGGCTATGAGTATGACTTTGTGGTGCTGTCGCCCTTCGGCTTGCCTTACTGGGAGAAGCTGCTGCTGGACCCCTTTGGCTCCCACAGGGACGTGGGATATGTAGTCGTCTGTCCTGAGAACGAGGCTCTGCTCCGCGGGGCTAAGAGCTTCTTCAAGGACCTTACGGCCGTGTACGAGGTAAGCAGATAGACACCCCCCCCCCCCCTCCCCCCATAGTCTAATAAAATATAAATGTTTAAGAAAATTGGTATGTTTACCCATGTTTTTCTCTTTGCAGGCCTGTCGCCTGGGTCAGCACAGACCAATCTGTAAGACTCATGCAGATGGCATATTGCGGGTTGGTACGGCAGAGGGCAGGAACCTGGCAGAGCAGCCCCTCAGTGATTGGTTCCTCAAGATGGCCAGCAGCAACGGGAACAGCGAGGCCTTCAGCAAACTCAAACTCTACGCCCAAGTGTGCCGGCATGACCTGGGTACGTCGTTCATTAGATTGCCATCTTCTATTTCAGGAGATTGTACTGAATAAAAGCTGGGATCTCTTTTGTGTTTATAGTTTTTGTTTTGGCTTCTACAAAGGCAAGTTGGGAGTCTCTTAATATCTGACATTGGTCTTCTTTTTCTCAACATTTTTGTTACTCTCCTCAGCTCCATACCTGGCTGAGCAGTCTCTGGACAGCTCTTTGTTGAACCAGCGCAGCCCCACTGTGGCCTCCCCCCAGTCCTCCTCCTCCCAGTCTCCCTGCTCCACCACCCCCTCCTCAGGCCCCCAGAACTCCACCAGCAGCAGCACTGGCCAGCCTACCAATAGCACCCCACCCTCCTCCACCATAGGCACCCAGGCAGTGGGAGGGATAGGGGGGGTAGGAATGCCCTCGGCCAAGCCCAGCTCCTACACACCATACGGGACATCAGGCCTGCAGGGCAGCGTCTCCCAGAACGGGCCCCAGTCGGGTGCTCAGACCACAGGAGAGAATGGCCCCACTGCCAACCAGCCCCAGGCCACCACTGAGCCCGTGGAGACGTATGTACCCTCACCATCTGACATCCTCTGGTTTAGTCACACTGATTTTCTGTAGCACCACTTGTAGCCCTGAGTTTGTAATTTACACGCACTTGGAATAGGCTGAATTACGACCTTACCCATCTCGCCCATTTTTATCCACGGCTTGTCTGGAAGAGAACATTTGGCCTGCTAAATGTCTTTAATCTAATACATAAAGCTAGTTGATTATTGGTTGTTTGACCTTTGACCCAAGTGCTTCTCTCTCTATAGCACGTTGGAGAGAGAGAAGGTTGGCGTCCCTACAGACGGAGAGTCCCATGCAGTGACGTTCCCCCCGGCCATTGTGGTCTACATCGTGGACCCCTTCAGCTACGAGGACGGGGAGAGGGACACCCACTCCAGTGTGTGGACGCTGGGTCTGCTGCGCTGCTATGTGGAGATGCTCCAGTTCCTGCCGTCTCACATCAGAAACTCTGTGTCTGTGCAGGTAATGGAGAACTTGACACATGTAGCCAGACTGCAGACCATTCATATTTATGTTCAGCACATTGAGATAACTTGTCAAAATAGCCAAACACCTATGGGTTTGGTGTGGTTAAAACGGCGGTTTCTAACTATTTGTTGTGTCGGTCAGATCATTCCCTGCCAGTACTTGTTGCAGCCAGTGCGCATTGATGAGCGCCATCTCTATGGTCAGCACCTCAAGTCCCTGGCCTTTTCGGTGTTCACCCAGTGCAGACGGCCCCTCCCCAGCAACACCAACATCAAGGCTCTGACGGGCTTTGGCCCTGGCCTGGCCATCGACATGGCACTGAGGAGCTCAGAGGTAAACAACACATCGGAAACTGCACTAAAACCTCACAAATATTATTAATGGATTGATTGACTGCTTATCAGTTCTAGAAACTTGTCACAATGTGAATGGTTTGTTTAACATAACATCCTGGTCTTTGGCAACTTCTTGCATATACCTTGATGATCCAAGAGACCACTGCTCGGTTGAATAAATCAAAATGGCTTACTAAATGCAGCTTGCTAAGTGACACATAAGGAACCATTGGTCTGACCCTTTGACTTTCACACCTTTGCAGAGGCCGGAGTGTCTGCGTTTGTACACACCACCGTTCATCCTGGCGCCCATCAAGGACAAGCAGACAGAGCTGGGGGAGACTTTCGGAGAGGCCTCTCAGAAGTACAATGTGCTGTTTGTGGGCTACTGCCTGTCGCATGACCAGCGCTGGCTCCTGGCCTCCTGTACTGACCAATCAGGAGAGCTGCTGGAGACATGCATCATCAGCATTGACGTGCCAAACAGGTCAGTGACACGCATGTCAAATGGTAGACACTTAAATTCAATTCAGAATCTGTCTCTTTTGTGACTTTGTTGTGTCCTCTGTAAAGAGCTCGGAGGAAAAAGGGGTCAGCCAGACGACTGGGCCTGCAGAAGCTGTGGGAGTGGTGTCTAGGCTTGGTGCAGGTGACATCACTTCCCTGGAGGGTGGTGATTGGCCGCCTGGGCAGGATGGGCCACGGAGAGTTACGAGGTATGCCACACAGAGAGGTGTGTGTGTGTGTGTGTGTGTGTGTGTGTGTAGATATATATTACACACACACACACACACACACAGTTGAAGTCGGATGTTTACATACACTTAGGTTGAAGTCATTAACTTTTTTTTCAACCACTCCACAAATTTCTGTGCCTTTAAACAGCTTGGAGAATTCCAGAAAATTATGTCATGGCTTTAGAAGCTTCTGATAGGCTAATTGACATCATTTAAATCAATTGTTGGTGTACCTGTGGATGTATTTCAAGGCCTACCTTCAAACTCAGTGCCTCTTTGCTTGACATCATGGGAAAATCAAAAGAAATCAGCCAAGACCTCAGAAAAACAATTGTAGACCTCCACAAGTCTGATTCATCCTTGGGAGCAATTTCCAAACGCCTGAAGGTACCACGTTCATCTGTACAAACAATAGTACGCAAGTATAAACACCATGGGACCACGCAGCCGTCATACCGCTCAGGAAGGAGACTCGTTCTGTCTCCTAGAGATGAACGTACTTTGGTACGAAAAGTGCAAATCAATCCCAGAACAACAGCAAAGGACCTTGTGAATATGTTGGAGGAAACAGGTACAAAAGTATCTGTATCCACAGTAAAACGAGTCCTATATCAACATAACCTGAAAGGCCGCTCAGCAAGGAAGAAGCCACTGCTCCAAAACCGCCATAAAAAAAGCCAGACTACGGTTTGCAACTGCACATGGGGACAAAGATTGTACTTTTTGGAGAAATGTCCTCTGGTCTGATGAAACAAAAATATACCTGTTTGGCCATAGTGAGCATTGTTATGTTTGGAGGAAAAAGAGGGAGGCTTGCAAGCCGAAGAACACCATCCCAACCGTGAAGCATCATGTTGTGGGGGTGCTTTGATGTAGGAGGGATTGGTGCACTTCACAAAATAGATGGCATCATGAGAAGGAAAATTATGTGGATATATTGAAGCTTGGTCGCAAATGGGTCTTCCAAATGGACAATGACCCCAAGCATACTTCCAAAGTTGTGGCAAAATGGCTTAAGGACAACAGTCAAGGTATTGGAGTGGCCATCACAAAACCCTGACCTCAATCCTATAGAACATTTGTCGGCAGAACTGAAAAAGCGTGTGCGAGCAAGGAGGACTGCAAACCTGACTCCGTTACACCAGCTCTGTCAGAGGAATGGGCCAAAATGCACCCAATTTATTGTGGGAAGCTTGTGGAAGGCTACCCAAAACGTTTGACCCAAGTTAAAGGCAATGCTGCCAAATACTAATTGAGTGTATGTAAACTGAAATAAATCATTCTCTCTTCTATTATTCTGACATTTCACGTTTTTAAAATAAAGTGGTGACCCTAACTGACCTAAGACAGGGAATTTTTACTAGGAATTGTGAAACTGAGTTTAAATGTATTTTGCTAAGGTGTATGTAAACTTCTGACTTCAACTGTGTGTATATATATGTATACACACACACTGCTCAAAAAAATAAAGGGAACACTTAAACAACACAATGTAACTCCAAGTCAATCACACTTCTGTGAAATCAAACTGTCCACTTAGGAAGCAACACTGATTGACAATAAATTTCACATGCTGTTGTGCAAATGGAATAGACAACAGGTGGAAATTATAGGCAATTACCAAGACACCCCCAATAAAGGAGTGGTTCTGCAGGTGGGGACCACAGACCGCTTCCTGGCTGATGTTTTGGTCACTTTTGAATGCTGGTGGTGCTTTCACTCTAGTGGTAGCATGAGACGGAGTCTACAACCCACACAAGTGGCTCAGGTAGTGCAGCTCATCCAGGATGGCACATCAATGCGAGCTGTGGCAAGAAGGTTTGCAGTGTCTGTCAGCGTAGTGTCCAGAGCATGGAGGCGCTACCAGGAGACAGGCCAGTACATCAGGAGACGTGGAGGAGGCCGTAGGAGGGCAACAACCCAGCAGCAGGACCGCTACCTCCGCCTTTATGCCAGGAGGAGCAGGAGAAGCACTGCCAGAGCCATGCAAAATGACCTCCAGCAGGCCACAAATGTGCATGTGTCTGCTCAAACGGTCAGAAACAGACTCCATGAGAGTGGTATGAGGGCCCGACGTCCACAGGTGGGGGTTGTGCTTACAGCCCAACACCGTGCTGGACGTTCGCCATTTGCCAGAGAACACCAAGGTTGGCAAATTCGCCACTGGCGCCCTGTGCTCTTCACAGATGAAAGCAGGTTCACACTGAGCACGTGACAGAGTCTGGAGACGCCGTGGAGAACGTTCTGCTGCCTGCAACATCCTCCAGCATGACCGGTTTGGCGGTGGGTCAGTCATGGTGTGGGGTGGCATTTCTTTGGGGGGCCGCACAGCCCTCCATGTGCTCGCCAGAGGTAGCCTGACTGCCATTAGGTACCGAGATGAGATCCTCAGACCCCTTGTGAGACCATATGCTGGTGCGATTGTCCCTGGGTTCCTCCTAATGCAAGACAATGCTAGACCTCATGTGGCTGGAGTGTGTCAGCAGTTCCTGCAAGAGGAAGGCATTGATGCTATGGACTGGCCCGCCCATTCCCCAGACCTCAATCCAATTGAGCACATCTGGGACATCATGCTTCGCTCCATCCACCAACGCCACGTTGCACCACAGACTGTCCAGGAGTTGGCGGATGCTTTAGTCCAGGTCTGGGAGGAGATCCCTCAGGAGACCATCCGCCACCTCATCAGGAGCATGCCCAGGCGTTGTAGGGAGGTCATACAGGCACGTGGAGGCCACACACACTACTGAGCCTCATTTTGACTTGTTTTAAGGACATTACATCAAAGTTGGATCAGCCTGTAGTGTGGTTTTCCACTTTAATTTTGAGTGTGACTCCAAATCCAGACCTCCATGGGTTGATAAATTGGATTTCCATTGATTATTTTTGTGTGAATTTGTTGTCAGCACATTCAACTATGTAAAGAAAAAAGTATTTAATAAGATTATTTCTTTCATTCAGATCTAGGATGTGTTGTTTAAGTGTTCCCTTTATTTTTTTGAGGTGTGTGTGTGTGTGTGTGTGTGTGTGTGTGTGTGTGTGTGTGTGTGTGTGTGATATATATATATATATATATATATATATATATATATATAGATAGATAGATAGAACCAGCCAAAAGTTTGAACACACTTACTCAATTAAGGGTTTTTCTTTTTTTACTGTTTTCTACATTGTAGAATAATAGGGAAGACATCAACACTTTGAAATTAAACCTATGGAGTCATTTAGTAACCAAAAAAGTGGTATGCAAATTAATTTATTTTAGATTTTTCAAAGTTGCCACCCTTTGCCTTGACAGCTTTTCACACTCTTGCTATTCTCTCAACCATCTTCACCTGGAATGCTTTTCCAACAGTCTTGAACAAGTTGCCACATAGGCTGAGCACTCTCCTTCTTGGTCAGATAGCCCTTACACAGCCTGGAGGTGTGTTTTGGGTCATTGTCCTATTGAAAAACAAATGATAGTCCCACTAAGTGCAAACCAGATGGGATGGCGTATCGCTGCAGAATGCTGTTGTAGCCATGCTGGTTAAGTGCCTTGAATTCTAAATAAATCATACTGTCACCAGAAAAGCACCCCCACACCACCACCTCAATGCTTCACGGTGGGAACCACACATGCGGGGATCATCCGTTCACCACCTCTGCGTCTCAAAGACACAGCGGTTGAACCAAAAATCTCAAATTTGGACTCATCAGACCAAAGGACAGATTTCCACTTGTCTAATGTCCATTCCTTGTGTTTCTTGGCCCAAGCAGGTCTCTTTCTTCTTATTGGTGGCCTTTAGTACTGATTTCTTTGCAGCGATTTGAACAGTTGATGTCTGTTACTTTAACTGAAGCATTTATTTGGGCTGCAATTTCTGAGGCTGGTAACTCTAATGAACTTATCCTTTAAAGCAGAGGTACCTCTGGGTCTTCCTTTCCCGTGGCGGTCCTCATGAGTGCCAGCTTCTTCATAGTGCTTGATGGTTTTTGCAACTGCACTTGAAGAAATGTCATGTTCTTGATATTTTCCAGATTACTCTGACATGAAGGTCAGTCAATGATGGACTTTCGTTTCTCTTTGCTGATTTGTGCTGTTCTTGCCATTTTGAATATGGACTTGGTCTTTTACCAAATAGGTGTTTTACCAAATAGGGCTATCTTCTGTATACCACCCATACCTTGTCACAACGCAACTGATTGGCTCAAACGCATTAAGGAAAGAAATTCCACAAATTAGGTTTTAACAAGGCACACCTGTCAATTGAAATGCATTCCAGGTGACTACCTCATGAAGCTGGTTGAGAGAATGCTAAGAGTGTGCAAAGCTGTCATGAAGGGTGGCTACTTTGAAGAATCTCAAATATAAAATGTTTTGATTTGTTTAACACTTTGTTGGTGACTACATGATTCCATGTGTTAATTCATAGTTTTGTTGTCTTCACTTCTGCAATGTAGAAAATAATAAAAATAAAGAAAAACCCTTGAATGAGTAGGTGTGTTCAAACGTTTGACTGTGTGTGAGACACGGACACCCCTTCAAATTAGTGGATTCCGCCATTTCAGCCACTCCTGTTGCTGACAGGTGTATAAAATCGAGTACAGAGCCATGCAACCTCCATAGGATAACACTGGCAGTAGAATGGCCTTATTGAAGAGCTCAGTGACTTTCAACGTGGCACCGTCATAGGATGCCGCCTTTCCAACAAGTAAGTTTGTCAAACTTATGCCCTGCTAGAGCTGCCCCAGTCAACTGTAAGTGTGTAGAAGGTGGAAGGGCCACACAAACTCACAGAACCGGACCACCAAGTGCTGCAGTGTGTAGCGCGTTAAAATCATCTGTTCTCTGTTGCATCACTCACTACCAAACTGCGCCTGGAAGCAACGTTATCACAAGACACAATCGTCGGGATCTTCATAAAATGGGTTTCCATGGCCGAGCAGTCGCACACAAGCCTAAGATCACCATGCAATGCCAAGTGTTGGCTAGAGCAGTGTAAAGCTCACCGCCATTGGACTCTGGCGCAGTGTAAACATGTTCTCTGGAGTAAGGAATCATGCTTCACCATCTGGCAGTCCGGAGAACAAATTTGGTTTTGGTGCATGCCAGGAGAAGTCTACTTGTCCCAATGCAAAGTGCCAACTGTAAAGTTTGGTGGAGGAGGAATAATGGTCTGGGGCTGTTTTTCATGTTTCGGGCTAGGGCCCTTAGTTCCAGTGAAGGAAAATCTTAACGCTACAGCATACAATGACATTCTAGATAGTTCTGTGCTTCCACTTTGAGGCAACATTTTGGGGAAGGCCCTTTAATGTATCAGAATGACAATGTCCCCGTGCACAAAGAGAGGTCCATGCAGAATGGTTTGTTGATTTGGTGTGGAAGAACTTGACTGGCAAAGGCCTGACCTCAACTCCATCGAACACCTTTTGGGATGAATTGGAACACTGACTGTGAGCCAGGCCTAATTGCCCAACATCAGTGCCTGACCTCACTAATGCTCTTGTGGCTAAATGGAAGCAAGTCCCTGCAGCAATGTTCCAACATCTAGTGGAAAGCCTTCCCAGAAGAGTGGAGGCTGTTATAGCAGCAAAGGGGGGACCAACTCCAAATGAATGCCCATGATTTTGGAATGAGATGTTAGAGCAGGTGTCCACATACTTTTGTTCATGGAGTGTGTGTATATACAGTGAGTTGTACATGATTTGTTGTGCCCTGACTGATGACATCCTCCCTGTCTCCCTCTGTGTTCCAGACTGGAGTATTCTACTGAGCAGGAGGAACCTGCAGTCTCTCAGCAAGCGCCTCAAGGAAACCTGCAGGATGTGTGGCATCTCTGCCGCAGACACTCCCAGCATCCTCAGCGCCTGCCTGGTTGCTATGGAGCCCCAAGGCTCCTTTGTCATCATGCCAGGTAAAAATGAACAGAAGTTGAACCTTGAGCAATGGCTGCACAGTGCAGCCTTGCTTCCCCTGTTTGTGAGTCCACTGAATTTTCTGAAATGTTTTGGTGATGTCTGTATCGTGTTAACCCTTCTCTCTGCTGTGTGTAGACTCTGTGTCGACAGGCTCAGTGTTCGGCCGCAGCACCACTCTGAACATGCAGACGTCCCAGCTGAGCACTCCTCAGGACACATCCTGCACCCACATCCTGGTGTTCCCCACCTCGGCCATGGTGCAGGTCAACAACGCCACCACCGAACAGAACTTAGACATCGCCTTCAACCCCATCAACCCTGGTCAGTCACACACACACACACACACACCACACACTGTAAATGTTGATGCGTTTCTTGGTTCTGGCTGTAGTCTGGCTCCACTCGGCGATGTTACTGAAACAGGGAGAAGGAGCAGCTCTCTGTCTGAGCTAATGGGACATAGTATTGAATGACCCTTTTGTTTATCCCTCTTCATAGATGGTTCAGATGGGATGGGCATCTTTGACCTGTTTGATAATGATATGGTGGACCCTGATCTCATCAACATCCTGCCCAACTCCCCCACCACCTCCCCCGTTCACTCCCCCGGTGGACACTATCACCAGGGGGGAGACGGCAGCAAGGTAAGCCCCTCTGCCCCTCCACAACATTACCAGCAGGCGGATGCCTACCTGACTGCTGGTAAATGAAGTTTGAATAAGTATTGTTGTCAACCTATGTCCCGGTGTGTTCCAGGGCCAGAGCACAGATCGTATGGAGTCCCACGAGGAGGCCTTGAACATCTTGCAGCAGCCTATGGCCCTAGGCTACTTAATCTCCACAGCCAAGGCTGGCCCCCTGCCTGACTGGTTCTGGTCAGCCTGCCCCCAGGCACAGAACCAGTGCCCACTGTTCCTCAAGGTACCTACAGTACCAGTCAAATGTTTGAACACACCTACTCATTCCAGGGTTTTCCCAATTTTTTTGTTTTTTTTTACTATTTTCTACATTGTAGAATAATAGTGAAGACATCAACTATTAAATAACACACAACCAAAAAAGTGCTAACAAATCTAAATATATTTGAGATTCTTCAAAGTTGCCACCCTTTGCCTTGATGACTGCTTTGCACACTCTTGGCATTCTCTCAACCAGCTTCACCTGGAATGCTTTTCCAACAGTCTTGAAAGAGTTCCCACATGTACTGAGCACATGTTGGCTGCTTTTCCTTCACTCTATGGTCCAACTCATCCCAAACCATCTCAATTGGGTTGAGGTTTAGGTGATTTGTGGAGGCCAGGTCATCTGATGTAGCAGTCCATCACTCTCCTTCTTGGTGAAATAGCCCTTACACAGCCTGGAGGTGTGTTTTGGGTCATTGTCCTGTTGAAAAATAAATGATAGTCCCACTAAGCGCAAACCAGATGGGATGGCGTATCGCTGCAGAATGCTGTGGTAGCCATGCTGGTTAAGTGTGCCTTGAATTCTAAATAAATCACCAACAGTGTCACCAGCAAAGCACCATCACACCACCTCCATGCTTCACGGTGGGAGCTACATATGCGGGGATCATCCGTTCACCTACTCTGCGTTTCACAAAGACACGGCGGTTGAAACCAAAAATCTCAAATTTGGACTCATCAGACCAAAGGACAGATTTCCACCAGTCTAATGTCCATTGTGTTTCTTGGCCCAAGCAAGTCTCCTTCTTATTGGTGGCTTTTAGTACTGGTTTCTTTGCAGTGATTTGACCATGAAGGCCTGATTTCACGTAGTCTCCTCTGAACAGTTGATGTCTGTTACTTTAACTCTGAAGCATTTGAGCTGCTTTCTTAGATGCAGTTAACGCTAATGAAATTATCCTCTGCAGCAGAGGTAACTCTGGGTAGGTAACTCTGGGTCTTCTTCCTGTGGCGGGCCTCATGAGAGCCAGTTTCATCATAGAGTTTGATGGTTTTTGCGACTGCACTTGAAGAAACTTTCAAAATTCTTTACATTTTCCCGGATTGACTGATCTTCATGTCTTAATGTAATGATGGACTGCTGTTTCTCTTTGCTTATTTGAGCTGTTCTTGCCATAATAAGGACTTATTTGGTCTTATATAGCCCTATTTGGTAAAAGATCATCTTCTGTTTTGCACCCCTACAACACAACTGATTGTCTCAAACGCATTAAGATGGAAAGAAATTCCACAAATTAGGTTAACAAGGCACACCTGCTAATTGAAATGGGTTCCAGGTGACTACCTCATGAAGATAGTTGAGGGAATGCCAAGAGTGTACAAACCTTTCAAGGCAAAAGTGGCTACTTTGTAAAACAATATAGTTTGTATTTGAGATTCTTAACTTTTTTTTGTTGGTTACTGCATTATTCCATATGTGTTATTTCATAGTTTTGATGTCTTCACTATTATTCTACAATGTAGAAAATAGTAAAAATTAAGAAAAATCCTTGAATGAGTAGGTGTGTCCTTACTTTTGACTGGTACTGTACCTACCTACTGCTTATCTGACAGTTAACCTACCACTCACTCTGCTCCCAAAGGCGTTTGTTCTTCACTGGTCCTAAAACTCAGCAGCACTTTTATGCTTTACTTAAATGCGTACTTGTCATTTGAATGTTTCCCTTTTCTAATCTAACTGGTGTGACGTTTGTGTTAATCTAGCTGACCTCTTGTCTGTCGTCACTCCCCAGGCCTCCCTGCACCTGCACGTGTCCTCGGTCCAATCAGATGAGCTTCTCCACAGCAAACACTCCCACCCTCTGGACTCCAACCACACCTCAGACGTGCTCAGGTACACTGCTCAATATGGAATGGAAGCCATATGAAATAACATAAATGGGAAATACACTGATTTGATAGGCAGAGCATAGGTTTATTAGGAAATATAGGGGAATTGAATGTATAGTTAGTTATACATAGTGATGTGTTCTCTGCCCCTGACAGGTTTGTGCTGGAGCAGTACAATGCCCTCTCCTGGCTGACGTGTGACCCTGCCACTCAAGACCGGAGATCCTGTCTCCCTGTTCACTTTGTGGTGCTCAATCAGATGTACAACTTTATCATGAACATGCTTTGAATAAGGATATCAAGTGGAATCTATGGAGCTCATCATGAAACTAATGGGAGGGGGTTTCCTGGAGTGGATGGACCCTCAACACTTCAGGGTGAGGGCATGGCCATAAGGAATCTCCCCCAGCCAGCGTCTCCATGGCAGCACTGGAGGTGTCCTATCAATCAAATGCCAAGTGTCCATTTTATCATTTTGGATAAGAGACTTTTCATAAAGGAGAATAATTTGTCTTTTTAATTATCTTAGAGTTCAATCTTCTGATAAAATGTTAGCTTATTGAAATGCCTGCATATATATTATTTATTGTAAGTTTAAATTTGTCATTTTTTATTTCTTTATCTTTTATATATAAAACATCTGATGGTGTGTATTGCCATCTCACTTTAAAAGGAATTGGTTTAAAATGTAATCACTTTTTTTTTTGAATTACAAAACTGTAAACTGCATTTGCTGTAGGCTGCTTTTAGAGTTTTTTTTTTTTTTTTTTAAAGGGTATTTACATTTGAATTCCCCTGATGTACAGATAGGTAGGCTGGGCATTTATATCCCTTCCTTTTGAGTGGACAGGACTTACAGCTCAGCTATAGTGGCAGAGTCTGTTGCACAGTAATTCAATGCATTCAGTTAAATGGGATGTGAGGTACAGATTGTCAGATTATATATATTTTATATGACAGATTTAGAGAATTTTGTGTGTGTGTGTATATATATATGTGTGTGTGTGTGTGTGTGTGTGTGTGTGTGTACATATACATGTGTGCCGCAGCTTCTGTTTTAGGAATAAAGTGCGTCTACCTATAATTTTTATTGGTCTCTTATGAAAACATTGTTTGCCGTGTTGGGGAATGGAGCGTTTTCTACATGTACATAATTCTAACCCTTGCTTTTAAATATATCATAGTTAATGAAAATGTTACCGCTTTCCTTGTTAGCCACTCCCTCACTGCTGGATGAGTTGGATTGGCATGTTAATGAGCTGTTTTAGGGATTGACTGGGCAATGGGTGGGTTTCAGATGGATCCTTAATGGACCACAGGTTTAGGGTTACCCTCATTTAGCCCCTACCCCAGCTAAAGGGATTTGGCAGGTCGGTTAAAGTGGAATTGGCTAACTAAGAACATCTCATCCCAAAGCCTCATCCAATCACTGCCTTATTTTCAGTCTAATGGGATCCCATTGGAAGGGTAGCTAAACTTGGGGGGGGGGGGAAGAAACCTTCCCTTTTTCAGGACCCTGTCTTTTGAAGATAATTCATAAAAATCCAAATAACTTCACAGATCTTCATTGTTAAGGGTTTAAACACTGTTGCCCATGCTTGTTCAATGAACCATGAACAATTAATGAACATGCACCTGTGGAACGGTTAAGACACTAACAGCTTACAGACGGTAGGCAGTTAAGGTCACAGTTATGAAAACTTAGGACACTAAAGAGGCTCTTCTACTGACTGGAAAAACAAACGCAAGATGCCCAGGGTCCCTGCTGATCTGTGTGAACGTGCCTTAGGCATGCTGCAAGGAGGCAGGGCAATAAATTGCAATGTCTACTGTGAGATGCCTAAGACAGCGCTACAGGACAGACAGCTGATCGTCCTCTCAGTGGCAGACCACGTGTAACAACACCTGCACAGTATCGGTACATTCGAACATCACACCTGCGGGACAGGTACAGGATGGCAACAACTGCCCGAGTTACACCAGGAACGCACAGTCCCTCCAAATCAAATGTATTTATATAGCCTTCTTACATCAGCTGGTATCTCAAAGTGCTGTACAGAAACCCAGCCTAAAACCCCAAACAGCAAGCAATGCCGGTGTAGAAGCACGGTGGCTAGGAAACTCCCTAGAAAGGCCAAAACCTAGGAAGAAACCTAGAGAGGAACCAGGCTATGAGGGGTGGCCTGTCCTCTTATGGCTGTGCCAGGTAGAGATTATAACAGAACATGGCCAAGATATTCATAAATGACCAGAATGGTCAAATAATAATAATTACAGTAGTTGTTGAGGGTACAACAGGTCAGCACCTCAGAAGTAAATATCAATTGGCTTTTCATAGCCGATCATTGAGAGTGTCTCTACCGCTCCTGCTGTCTCTAGAGAGTTGAAAATAGCAGGTCTGGGACAGGTAGCGCGTCCGGTGAACAGGTCAGGGTTCCATAGCCGGAGGTAGTACAGTTGAAACTGGAGCAGCAGCACGGCCAGGTGGACTGGGGACAGCAAGAAGTTATCATGCCAGGTAGTCCTGAGGCATGGTCCTAGGGCTCAGGTCCTCCAAGAGAGAGAGAGAGAGAGAGAGAAAGAAAATTAGAGAGAGCATACTTAAATTCCCACAGGACACCGGATAAGACAGGAGAAATACTCCAGTTATAACAGACTGACCCTAGCCCCCCGACACATAAACTACTGCAGCATAAATACTGGAGGCTGAGACAGGAGGGGTCAGGAGACACTGTGGCCCCATCCGATGATACCCCCGGACAGGGCCAAACAGGCAGGATATAACCCCACCCACTTTGCCAAAGCACAGCCCCCACACCACTAGAGGGATAACTTCAATCACCAACTTACCATCCTGAGACAAGGCCGAGTATAGCCCACAAAGATCTCCGCCAAGGCACAACCCAAGAGGGGGTGCCAACCCAGACAGGAAGACCACACCAGTGACTCAACCCACTCAAGTGACGTACCCCTCCTAGGGACGGCATGGAAGAGCACCAGTAAGCCAGTGACTCAGCCCCTGTAATAGGGTTTGAGGCAGAGAATCCCAGTGGAGAGAGGGGAACCGGCCAGGCAGAGACAGCAAGGGCGGTTCGTTGCTCCAGTGCCTTTCCGTTCACCTTCACACTCCTGGGCCAGACTACACTCAATCATAGGACCTACTGAAGAGATGAGTCTTCAGTAAAGACTTAAAGGTTGAGACCGAGTCTGCGTCTCTCACATGGGTAGGCAGACCATTCCATAAAAATGGTTCTCTATAGGAGAACCAGCTGTTTGCTTAGAAATTCTAGGGACAATTAGGAGGCCTGTGCTCAGACTGTCCGCAGTAGTCTGAGAGAGGCTGGAATGAGGGCTTGTAGCCCTGTTGTAAGACAGGTCCTCACCAGACATCACCGGCAACAACGTCGCCTATGGGCACAAACCCACCGTCGCTGCACCAGACAGGACTGGCAAAAAGTGCTCTTCACTGACGGGTTGCGGTTTTGTCTCACCAGGGGTGATGGTCGGATTCGCGTTTATCGTCGAAGGAATGAGCGTTACACCAAGGCCTGTACTCTGGAGCGGGATCGATTTGGAGGTGGAGGGTCCGTCATGGTCTGGGGCGATGTGTCACAGCATCATCGGACTGAGCTTGTTGTCATTGCAGGCAATCTCAACGCTGTGCGTTACAGGGAAGACATCCTCCTCCGTCATGTGGTACCCTTCCTGCAGGCTCATCCTGACATGACCCTCCAGCATGACAATGCCACCAGCCATACTGCTCGTTCTGTGCGTGATTTCCTGCAAGACAGGAATATCAGTGCCCTGCCATGGCCAGCGAAGAGCACGGATCTCAATCCCATTGAGCACGTCTAGGACCTGTTGGATCGGAGGGTGAGGGCTAGGGCCATTCCCCCCAGAAATGTCCGGGAACTTGCAGGTGCCTTGGTGGAAGAGTGGGGTAACATCTCACAGCAGGAACTGGCAAATCTGGTACAGTCCATGAGGAGGAGATTCACTGCAGTACTTAGTATCTGGTGTGGCCACCAGTTGCAATGACTGTTACTTTTGATTTTAACCCCCCTTTGTTCAGGGACACATTTTTCCATTTCTGTTAGTCACATGTCTGTGGAACTTGTTCAGTTTATGTCTCAGTTGTTGAATCTCATATTCATACAAATATTTACACATGTTAAGTTTGCTGAAAATAAACACAGTTGACAGTGAGAGGACGTTACTTTTTTTGCTGAGTTTAGTTGCCTTATTGGTTAGTCGGCATTAGGGACAGTGTGCCAGAGCTGTGTAATTTGAGGGCAATTTCTGTGCAATACTATTCTAGTCACACTGAATTCATCTGGGTACCAAACAGTGTACAGTAAGGACAAATGAACGTGTGTATTTATTGCCGTGTGGGCTAGTATGGGTTCACACAAGGCTGAGGGGATGTGAGATCAGAGGGCTGATGTGTGAGCTGGTTCTCCAGGAATCTCACTTAACATAAATCTGCTTTTATAACATCTAGTAAATAATTTATTACGTTTCTATAGTGCTTTTCATAAAATCTCAAAGCGCTTCAAGAGCAAAAAAAGCAAGCAATATATCATGACAGGTCAATCAGTAGAGGCCAAGTCTTTGAAAGCTGCATCCTCCGAAGAGAGGGCTGGTCAGTTCATGGCTTGAGTAGAGAGAGCTGGTCAGAGGATGGTAGTTGATGGAGTCTGCTGCTGATCTTGTAGAGGGAAAGTCTGGGAACCAGCCTGACTTATAGCCTGGAACTAAGGGGCCTAGCCCGAACCATTATTTCTCCCCCACCAAACTTTACAGTTGGCACTCGGCATCAGGGCAGGTAGCGTTCTCCTGGCATCTGCCAA
This sequence comes from Salmo salar, assembly GCF_965601325.2. Lineage (NCBI taxonomy): Eukaryota > Metazoa > Chordata > Actinopteri > Salmoniformes > Salmonidae > Salmo > Salmo salar. The sequence continues at coordinate 66,600,747 of NC_138310.1, read as the reverse complement.
ACCCAGATTTGTCCTCCGGACTGCCTGATGGTGAAGCATGATTCCTTACTCCAGAGAACGCGTTTCCACTGATCCAGAATCCTATGGCGGCGAGCTTTACACCGCTCTAGCCGACACTTGGCATTGCACATGGTGATCTTAGGCTTGTCTGTGGCTGCTCGGCCATGGAAACCCATTTCATGAAGCTCCCGACGAACAGTTCTTGTGCTGATGTTGCTTCCAGAGGCAGTTTGGAACTCGGTAGTGAGGGTTTTTACACATTTCAGCACTCGGTGGTCACGTTCTGTGAGCTTGTGTGGCCTACCACTTTGCGGCTGAGCCGCGGTTGCTCCTAGACATTTCCACTTCACAATGACAACGCTTACAGATGACCCGGGCAGCTCTTGCAGGGCAAAAATTTGATGAACTGACTTGTTGGAAAGGTGGGATCTGATGACGGCACCACGTTGAAAGTTACTGAGCTCTTCAGCAAGGCCATTCTATTGCCAATGTTTGTCTACTCATTTGAAGGGGAGTCCACATACTTTTTTATATAGTGTACATAATGTAAAAGTGCAACTGAGTTTGCAGTCCCTAGCTTTGAGGACCTGATGTGTATGGCTGGGTTTTATGGTTGAGTTTTATAAATTACCTGAGCTACTTGAAATGGTTCAATAAAGGTTCAATAAATAAATTAAATAACAATAGAAAAACAACTCTCTCCTTTCCTTCTTATTCCTGCTCCATCACAGCGAACTGATTTCAATGGTGGTTTATCCCTGTGCCTCATTGAATCATGTCACTCTTTATAACATAGCTGAATGAGAGACTCTGGCAACACTACCTATAATTCCACCTGTTGTTCACACTCCTGTTGCTCATTGTGCACTAAATCAAATCAGGAAATTAGGAGCCTTAATGAGATTACCATTACAGTAACGAGTGATAGTTGATGGTATTTTCCACTGTTGGTAAGTAACAGGGATGACTAGAGCCAGAGGACATGGACTCGAGGGCAGTAGGTCTGAAGACAGTACATCTTTGTTTTCTGGATTTCTACTCTTAATTGTACAATGTGCAATAATAGGTAGACAAAGATATCAAAATATGCTGAACAAAAATATAACCACAACATGCAAGAATTTCAAAGACTTTACTGAGTTACAGTTCATATAAGGAAATCAGTCAATTGAAATAAATAAATTAGGCTGTAATCAATGGATTTCACAAGACTGGACAAGGGTGCAGCGATGGGTGGGCCTGGGGTGGCATAAATCAAATCAAAGTTTATTTGTCACGTAAGCCAAATACAACAGGTGTAGACTTTACAGTGAAATGCTTACTTACAGGCTCTAGCCAATAGTGCAAAAAAGGTGTTAGGTGAACAATAGGTAAGTAAAGAAATAAAACAACAGTAAAAAGATAGGCTATATACAGTAGCGAGGCTATAAAAGTAGCGAGGCTACATACAGGTTAGTCAGGCTGATTGAGGTAGTATGTACATGTAGATATGGTTAAAGTGACTAGGGATATATGATGCAGTAGCGTAAAAGAGGGGTTGGCGGGTGGTGGGTGGCAGGACACAATGCAGATAGCCCGGTTAGCCAATGTGCGAGAGCACTGGTTGGTCGGCCCAATTGAGGTAGTATGTACATGAATGTATAGTTAAAGTGACTATGCATATAAGATAAACAGAGAGTAGCAGCAGCGTAAAAAGAGGGGTCGGGGGGTGGGCGGTTGGGGGGGGCACACAATGCAAATAGTCCGGGTAGCCATTTGATTACCTGTTCAGGAGTCTTATGGCTTGGGGGTAAAAACTGTTGAGAAGCCTTTTTGTCGTAGACTTGGCACTCCGGTACCGCTTGCCATGCGGTAGTAGAGAGAACAGTCTATGACTGGGGTGGCCGGGGTCTTTGACGATTTTTAGGGCCTTCCTCTGACACTGCCTGGTGTAGAGGTCCTGGATGGCAGGCAGCTTAGCCCCAGTGATGTACTGGGCCATACGCACTACCCTCTGTAGTGCCTTGCGGCCAGAGGCCGAGCAATTGCCGTACCAGGCAGTGATGCAACCAGTCAGGATGCTCTCGATGTTGTAGCTGTAGAACCTTTTGAGGATCTCAGGACCCATGCCAAATGTTTTTAGTTTCCTGAGGGGGAATAGGCTTTGTCGTGCCCTCTTCACGACTGTCTTGATGTGTTTGGATCATTCTAGTTTGTTGTTGATGTGGACACCAAGGAACTTGAAGCTCTCAACTTGCTCCACTACAGCCCCGTTGATGAGAATGGGGGCGTGCTCGGTCCTCCTTTTCTTGTAGTCCACAATCATCTCCTTAGTCTTGGTTACGTTGAGGAGCTGGGGAGCCAGGCCCAGCCAATCAGAATGAGTTTTTCCCCACAAAAGGGTTTTTATTACAGACAGAAATACTCCTCAGCACCCCCTCAGACGATCCCGCAGGTGAAGAAGCGGAATTTGGAGGTCCTGGGCTGGCGTGGTAACACGTGGTCTGCGGTTGTGAGGCTGGTTGGACATACTGCCAAATTCTCTAAAGTGATGTTGGAGGCGGCTTATGATAGAGAAATTAACATACAATTCTCTGGCAACAGCTCTGGTGGTCATTCCTGCAGTCAGCATGCCAATTGCACGCTCCCTCAAAACTTGAGACATCTGTGGTATTATGTGTGACAAAACTGCACATTTCAGAGTGGCCTTTTATTGTCCCCAGCACAAGGTGCACCTGTGTAATGATCATGCTGTTTAATCAGATTCTTCACATGCCACACCTGTCAGGTGGATGGATTATCTTGGCAAAGGAGTAATGCTCACTAACAGGGATATAAACCAATTTGTGCACAAAATTTGAGAAAAATAAGCTTTTTGTGCATATGGAGCATTTCTGGGATCTTTCATTTCAGTCTATGAAAAATCGGACCGACTCTTTACATGTTGTGTTTATATTTTTGTTCAGTATAAATCTCCCATTTGTCTTTCAGTAGAGAAGCAGCTGTCCATTATGTTGGTCAGCCTAATAAAACAGCTGTAAAAAGGCTGTAAACACATAGAAAGGTGATTGTGTTCAGATCAATGAAAAGAGGGGTTCAGCCCATTCATGTAACTTCTCTGTACTGTATATGCTCAGAATCTAATGTTTGTGTTCAGCACAGAGCAGCCAATGCCAAGAAGAGCTGCTAAAGCTGGTTTAATTCAATTGAGATAAAGGTTACTCACTTAAGAAGTGGAAGATTAGACAGCCCTCCATGAATTCTCTGTATTTTAATTTCTAAATGGAAAGTTAAGCTTGGCCAATTAATTGACCTGTATGGAGGTCGTGGTATATCCAATGTGGTATGAAATGTTTTAACGCCCCTATAGCCAGTATTCATACGTAGTAGTCATAATGTTTATTGTGTAAGTGTGTATTAAGTTGGGCATTCCTAGGGCAGCTCGGGCCTCTGGTCTAACGCATAGTAGTTGTGGTTATTTGGGTTGTAAAAGGGGTTAAATGTTCTGTTCCACATCCCCCTTTAGAGAATCGACATCCCCATGTATCCCCATTACCACCTCTTGGGCTGTCTGAGTGACTGAGTGTGAATGATAGAGAGACGAGAGGGGGAGGGCTAATGTTCTCTCTCTGTATTGCCTCAGGCCTAATGCTGCCACCACCCCATAGTATTGCACCAACTCTGCCCCATACAAACCCCATCTCTCACCAAGGGATTTACTCCCTGCAGAGAGAGGAATCAGTTGTTCCATCCATAGGGAAGGGCTTGAAAGGGGGGCATCACCCTAAAGAGATCCTAACAATCCATTATGAGACTCCCAAAGCCCCTTTCACTATAGAAACACCATGCGTGGCGATCAAGCATAATCCAAGGGGGATTTGTTGATTTGTTTTCTGTTCACAGGAGGTTTTCAGCAAAGCGAGTTAATTGCAGGTTATATGCGTTGGTGATTCTCTATGAACTTTTGTCTCAATGTGGACAGTAATCTGTCCCACTGGCACACACCCACAGACAGTACACATTTAATGTAGTAGAAAACATGAGTAGTCTGTCCTCTACCTTGCAGTAAAGGTGAGTGTCTAGCCTGATGTGTGTAACTGTTTAGTGTATCAGCATTCACTTACAGCATTACTGGTCATGTGTCCTTGGGAAGAATGACTTCCAAATCAATTAAATGGATTCGTAAAGCCAAAGTCCTCAATTGGATTATTCTAATAATGCAACCCATAACGTGCATATTTTTGTATATATTTTTTTAGACTGTGTGGTCATTGCAACTAGAGTGTCCTGTCCTGTGAAACACACCGAAGGCCTAGATTCAATCAGATCAAAAGTTAACCGGAGATAGCCGACACCTGCATAGCTAATGTTTCGGCGGTGTCAGGAGGTGTAACTGCGTTGGAGCTGCTCTTGATCATCGTTGTAAAGCCACAACCGCCACTCGTGTTAGAAGTTCAAAACGAGAAAGTGTTGGCTATATAGAAATAATTACGCTCAAATGGAAAAATCATTCAACGAAATAATGAGGATTTCTTTCAGCCTAGGTATAATGCCAGGAGCTGCTGATGTATTTGACAGCATGTATTTCCACCTCCGACACCGGCCAAAAACTCGCCATAGATGTTGGTTAAAGCAGATCTGATTGAATAGAGACCCTTGTTTTCAAGCTGTTATCAAGTTCCCTTATAATGTTTTTCAAAAGAACCTGTTACCTGCGATAACATCTGCAAATCTCTGCACACGACCAATACACTTTGATTTATTACTATGGAGCTACAGTATATATCAAATCAAAGTTTATTGGTCACGTACACAGATTTGCAGAGGAAGTGAAAGGCTTATGTTTCTGCACTGTTACTAGAAACATAAGCATGTCACTACACCTGCGATAACATCCGCAAATCTGTGTACGTGACCAATAAACTTTGGTTTCATATGTACCTCCATAGTTAAACTTGCCTTAGATCGTGTCAGTATCAGACCATTTGGCCATATAGCTGATGAGATTTCCTAAATGACTGGGGATTTTCCTAGAGGGAGGGAATGTCACATTGTCTGACATCACTTGGCAGATATGATCAATTATAACTCCAGTGACATTATTTGTCTACACTCTTAGAAAAGAAAGTGCTCTTCGGCTGTCCCCATAAAAGAACCCTCTGAAGAAGGGTCCTATCCTATGGAGATAGCCCGAAGAAACCATTAGGAATCCTTTTGTTTACCCCTAATTGGTAGTTACAGTCTTGTCCCATCGCTCCAACTCCCATACGGACTCGGGAGAGGTGAAGGACGAGAGCCATGCGCCAGCCATGCTTCTTTGACACACAGCAAAGAGGCGACTCCAGGATGCTGGCCTTCTACGCAGAGTTGCAAAGAACACAGACACAGGACAGAGGAACTCTGCCTAGAAGGCCAGCATCCCGTAGTCACCTCTTCACTGTTGACGTTGAGATTGGTGTTTTGCAGATACTATTTAATGAAGCTTCCAGTTGAGCGAACACAACGAGCCATTGGACAGAGGAGTGATGGTTGCTAATAATGGGCCTCTGTACGCCTACGTAGATATTCCATAAAAGTAGTAATTTACAACATTAACAATGTCTACACTGTATTTCTGATCAATTTGTCACATTTCTTTAAATGTTCTTTCAAAAACAAGGACATTTATAAGTGACCCCAAACTTTTGAATGATAGTGTACATGTCAGTACATATACACATCAAGTAGGTCACATGGGGAGAGGCGTAGTGCCGTGGTGTTGCTTTCTGTTTTTTTAAACCAGGTTTGCTGTTAACTTGTGCTATATAAGATGGAAGGGAGTTCCATACACTCATGGCTCTGTATAATAATGTACATTTCCTTCAATTTGTTCTGTACCTGGGGACTGTGAAAAGACCCCTGGTGGCATAAGTGTGAATGTCAGTGCTGTGTGTAAGTTGACTATGCCAGCAATTTGGAATTTTCAACACGTGAATGTTTCTTATAAAAACAAGAAGTGACGCAGTCTTTCCTCAACTCTTGGCCAAGAGAAACTGGCGTGCATAGTACTAATATTAGCCCCCTGATTACAATGAAGAGAATACGTGCCGTTCTGTTCTGGGCCAGCTGCAGCTTAACTAAGTCTGTTACATCTGGAGTATTTCTCTTGTCTTATCCGGTGTCCTGTGTGAATTTAAATATGCTCTCTCTAATTCTCTCTCTCTTTCTGTCTTTCTCTCGGAGGACCTGAGCCCTAGGAACATGCCTCAGGACTACCTGGTATGATGACTCCTTGCTGTCCCCAGTCCACCTGGCCGTGCTGCTGCTCCAGTTTCAACTGTTCTGCCTGCGGCTATGGAACCCTGACCTGTTCACCGGACGTGCTTGTTGCACCCTCGACAACTACTATGATTATTATTATTTGACCATGCTGGTCATTTATGAACATTTTAACATCTTGACCATGTTCTGTTATAATATCCACCCTGCACAGCCAGAAGAGGACTGGCCACCCCTCATAGCCTGGTTCCTCTCTAGGTTTCTTCCTAGATTTTTGGCCTTTCTAGGGAGTTTTTCCTAGGGAGTTTTTCCTAGCCACCGTGCTTCTTTCACATGCATTTCTTGCTGTTTGAGGTTTTAGGCTGGGTTTCTGTACAGCACTTTGAGATATCAGCTGATGTACGAAGGGCTATATGAATAAATTTGATTTGATTTGATTTTGTGGAGTGTGGTGTCAAAAAAGCAGAGCATCTCTTTATTACAGACAGACTTCTCCCCATCTTTACAACCAATGAATCAATATGTTTTGACCATGACAGCTTACAATCGAAGGTAACACCAAGTAATTTAGTCTCCTCAACTTGTTCAACAGCCACACCATTCATTACCAGATTCAGCTGAGGTCTAGAACTTAGGGAATGATTTGTACCAAATACAGTGCTCTTAGTTTTAGAGATGTTCAGGAACAAATTATTACTGGCTATCCATTCCAAAACTGACTGCAACTCTTTGTTAAGGGTTTCAGTGACTTCATTAGCTGTGGTTGCTGACGCATACAGTTGAAGTCGGAAGTTTACATACACCTTAACCAAATACATTTAAACTCAGTTTTTCACAATTCCTGACATTTAATGCTAGTAAAAATTCCCTGTCTTTGGTCAGATAGGATCACCACATTATTTTAAGAATGTGAAATGTCAGAATAATAGTACAGAGAATGATTTATTTCAGCTTTTATTTCTTTCATCACATTCCCAGTGGGTCATTGCCTTTAAATTGTTTGACTTGGGTCAAACGTTTCGGGTATCCTTCCACAAGCTTCCCACAATAAGTTGGGTGAATTTTGGCCCATTCCTCCTGACAGAGCTGGTGTAACTGAGTCAGGTTTGTAGGCCTCCTTGCTCACACACGCTTTTTCAGTTCTGCCCACAAATTTTCAATGGGATTGAGGTCAGGGCTTGGTGATGGCCACTCCAATACCCCCTTTTCCTCCAAACATAACGATGGTCATGATGGCCAAACAGTTCTATTTTAGTTTCATCAGACTAGAGGACATTTCTCCAAAAAGTACGATATTTGTCCACAAACCGTAGTCTGGCTTTTTTATGGCGGTATTGGAGCCATGGCTTCTTCCTTGCTTAGTGGCATTTCAGGTTATGTCAATATAGGACTTGTTTTACTGTGGATTTAGATACTTTTGTACCTATTTCCTCTAGCATCTTCACAAGGTCCTTTGCTGTTGTTCTGGGATTGATTTGCACTTTCTGCACCAAAGTACGTTCATCTCTAGGAGACAGAACACATCTCTTTCCTGAGTGGTATGATGGCTGCGTGGTCCCATGGTGTTTATTCTTGCGTACTATTGTTTGTACAGATGAATGTGGTACTGTCAGGCGTTTGGAAATTGCTCCAATGGATGAATCAGACTTGTGGAGGTCAAATCTTGACTCAAAAAATTACTTGTGTCATGCACAAAGTAGATGTCCTAAACGACTTGCCAAAACTATAGTTTGTTAACAAGAAATTTGTGGAGTGGTTGAAATACGAGTTTTAATGACTCCAACATAAGTGTATGAAACTTCTGACTTCAACTGTAAGTACTCAGACCCTTTACTCAGTTGAAGCACTTTTGGCAGCAATTACAGTCTTCTTGCGTATGACGCTACAATTTTGGCACACCTGTATTTGGGGAGTTTCTCCCATTCTTCTCTGCAGATCCTCTCAAGCCCTGTCAGGTTGAATGGGGAGCATCGCTGCAGTCATTTCAGGTCTCTCCAGAGATCTTCGAATGGGTTCAAGTTCGGGCTTCTCCCCAGTCTGAGATCCTGAGCGCTCTGGAGCAGGTTTTCATCAAAGGATCCCTCTGTACTTTGCACTGTTCATCTTTCCCCCATCCTGACTAGTCTCCCAGTACCTGCTGCTGAAAAACAACCCCACAGCATGATGCTGCCACCACCATGCTTCACTGTAGGGATGGTGCCAGGATTCCTCCAGATGTGACTGTTGGCATTCAGGCCAAAGAGTTCAATCTTGGTTTCATCAGACCAGAGAATCTTGTTTCTCATGGTCTGAGAGTCCTTTAGGTGCCCTTTGGCAAACTCCAAGTGGGCTGTCATGTGCCTTTTACTGAGGAGTTGCATCTGTCTGGCCACTCTACCATAAAGGACTGATTGGTGGAGCGCTGCAGAGATGGTTGTCCATCTGAAAGGTTCTTCACAGAGGAACTCTGGAGCTCTGTCAGAGTAACCATGGCCCATCTTCCCCGATTGCTCAGCTTGGCTGGGCAGCGGGATCTAGGAAGAGTCTTGGTGGTTCTGAACTTCTTCCATTTAAGAATGATGGAGGCCACTGTGTTCTTGGGGACCTTCAATGTTGCATTAATGTTTTGGTGCCCTTCCCCAGATCTGTGCCTCGACACAATCCTGTCTCGGAGCTCTATGGACAATTCCTTCAACCTCATGGCTTGGTTTTTGCTCTAACATGCACTGTCAACTGTGGGCCCTTATATAGACAAGTATGTGCCTTTCCAAATCATGTCCAATCAATTGAATTTACCACAGGTGGACTCCAATCAAGTTGTAGAAACATCTCAAGGATGATCAATGGAAACAGGGTGTGCCTGAGCTCAATTTCGAGTCTCCCCTGTGGCTCAGTTGGTAGAGCATGGTGTGTGCAACGCCGGGTTGTGGGTTCAATTCCCACGGGGGGCCAGTACAAAAACAAAACAAAAAAAATGCATGAAATGAAAATGAAATGTATGTATTCACTACTGTAAGTTGCTCTGGATAAGAGCGTCTGCTAAATGACTAAAATGTAAAATGATAGCAAAGGGTCTGAATACTAACGTAAATAAGGTATTTCATTTTTAATACATTTGCTAAAATTTCTAAAAACCTGTTTTCGATTTGTCATAATGGGTTATTGTGTGTAGATTGATGAGGAAAAACATTAATTTAATTCATTTTAGAATAAGGCTGTAATGTAACAAAATGTGGAAAAAGGGAAAGGGTCTGAATACTTTACAAATGCAATGTATAAATGTTATCTGATGTAAGTAAGTTATTGATTTCATGAACCTTATTTCTAAGGCTACACGACATACAGTCGTGGCCAAAAGTTTTGAGAATGACACAAATATTAATTTTCACAAAGTCCGCTGCCTCAGTTTGTATGATGGCAATTTGCATATACTCCAGAATGTTATGAAGAGTGATCAGATAAATTGCAATTAATTGCAAAGTCCCTCTTTGCCATGCAAATGAACTGAATCACACAAAAAAAATTCCACTGCATTTCAGCCCTGCCACAAAAGGACCAGCTGACATCATGTCAGTGATTCTCTCGTTAACACAGGTGTGAATGTTGATGAGGACAAGGCTGGAGATCACTGTCATGCTGATTGAGTACAAATAACAGACTGGAAGCTTCAAAAGGAGGGTGGTGATTGGAATCATTGTTCTTCCTCTGTCAATCATGGTTAACTGCAAGGAAACACGTGCCGTCATCATTGCTTTGCACAAAAAGGGCTTCACAGGCAAGGATGTTGCTGCCAGTAAGATTGCACCTAAATCAACCATTTATCGGATCATCAAGAACTTCAAGGAGAGCGGTTCAATTGTTGTGAAGAAGGCTTCAGGGCACCAAAGCAAGTCCAGCAAGCGCCAGGACCATCTCCTAAAGTTGATTCTGCTGCGGAATCGGGGCACCACCAGTACAGAGCTTGCTAATGAATGGCAGCAGGCAGGTGTGAGTGCATCTGCACGCACAGTTTGGCGAAGACTTTTGGAGGATGGCCTGGTGTTAAGAAGGGCAGCAAACATCCACTTCTCTCCAGGAAAAACATCAGGGACAGACTGATATTCTGCAAAAGGTACAGGGATTGGACTGCTGAGGACTGGGGTAAAGTCATTTTCTCTGATGAATCCCCTTTCCAATTGTTTGAGGCATCCGGAAAAAAGCTTGTCCAGAGAAGACAAGGTGAGCGCTACCATCAGTCCTGTGTCATGCCAACAGTAAAGCATCCTGAGACCATTCATGTGTGGGGTTGCTTCTCAGCCAAGGGAGTGGGCTCACTCACAATTTTGCCTAACACAGCCATGAATAAAGAATGGTACCAACACATCCACCGAGAGCAACTTCTCCCAACCATCCAAGAACAGTTTGGTGATGAACAATGCCTTTTCCAGCATGATGGAGCACCTTGCCATAAGGCAAAAGTGATAACTAAGTGGCTCGGGGAACAAAACATCAATATTTTGGGTCCATGGCCAGGAAACTCCCCAGACCTTAATCCCATTGAGAACTTGTGGTCAATCCTCAAGAGGCGGGTGGACAAACAAAAACCCACAAATTCTGACAAACTCCAAGCATTGATTATGCAAGAATGGGCTGCCATCAGTCAGGATGTGGCCCAGAGGTTAATTGACAGCATGCCAGGGCAGATTGCAGAGGTCTTGAAAAAGAAGGGTCAACACTGCAAATATTGACTCTTTGCATTAACTTCATGTAATGCCAATAAAAGCCTTTGACACTTATGAAATGCTTGTAATTATACTTCAGTATTCCATAGTAACATCTGACAAAAATATCTAAAGACACTGAAGCAGCAAACTTTGTGGAAATGTACATGTGTAATTCTCAACTTTTGGCCACGACTGTTTATTAATGTGGGCTATTTTCAGCCCTTTCCTGGGAGCTTATCAGAGTAGAAAAGAGCAAAGCAAGATAAAAAAAATAAAAAAAATACATTCAACAGTCCATTAATCAGTTGGTGTGTGTGTGTTTCTCCCCCCCCCCCCCCAGCAGTCTTTTCTCCTCCTACCCCACTGCTCTCAGTGAGCGCTTTGCCTTCTGCTGCCCAGCAACCTGCGGGTAGTTCCTACTCAGGTGCATCTTCATCTGCTTAGCTGCTATTCTCCCTATAGAGCCTTTTGGAGTGGTCCTGTTTACAGATAAGTTATCTTCAGACACAATATAGCAGAAAATATTAGTTACATGGAATGTGTTTGTTATGTCTGCTATGCTTGTCCTCTTCAGAGCCCAGTGTGCTGCATCAGATGAGTTCATGCTTCCTGGCCTTCCAGGTTTCTGGCCGGACCACTCTCTACCTGTCCACTGAGGTCCAATAACATCAACACCAGCACACAGAAATGTACAGAGAAGTTCAATTAAAGCTGCTCTTTAATTATTTGTTATTCTTCTTACTTTTTGTTTTGTATTTTCTTAACTGCATTGTTGGTTAAGGGCTTGTTAGTAGGTGTTTCACTGTAAGGTTTACACCTGTTGTGTTCAGCGCATGTGACAAATAACATTTGATTTGAAGTGCTACTGTATCAATTATGTTGATGAAGCCTGTACAAATCTAATGAATGTTCTTTTTTTTTGTTTTGTTTTTTACAGTTTGTCAAATTCTCAACAAATGTGGATCCCTTCTACAGACACAATGTAAGTCTCTCCCTCACTCATACACTGATTTTCCTTATTGATGCCAGGGTTGGCCCCCATGGCAGCCAGCTTTGTCCCCTACCCAGGACCCTTCAGCTCCCTGCAGGGGGCCTTCCAGCCAAAGGCATGCCCTCCCAAGGTACCAGTGGAAAAGAGAGTAATGGGAACTAGGAAGTTGGGGCTGAGGCAAAATATATAGTATTTAGGTATCATCATGTTATGGTGTCATGAGTTAGTAGTGTGTGATCAAAGTCTACATTTCCTTGTCTTTGTCAGACATCAAATGTTCTAGACATGGCACCAGGACCTAGGACTGGGTCACACAAGCATCTACAGAAGAATCCAAGAGTAAGTACCCTTTAGATTATTGAGTATCGGCAAAATGTTCTCATTTGAAGTGTTTTGAGTTCTGTTTCTATCTTCAGAGACCAGGAAGATGGCATACAATGCATGTCCGCATTGCATAGCAGATCCACCACCATAAGCTGAGGTTGAAGGTATGAAAATGTGTTGAACATCCACTAAAATGTGTATAAAATACCAAAATAATTATTTGTATTTAAGCCACACATAACTGACACTATTTTTTCTGTCTGTCCTTCCATTTCTCAGCAGAAAATGCAAGTGGACTCACAAGCAATCAACTTCGGTATCAAGCCGGAGTTTGACTCAGCCTACTGGTCCTGACCTGATTCAAGCCATCCACCATTAGCGGGACCTTATGTGAATTGATTGCCCCCCCCATCTATCTTCTGAGCTCGTGCTACTAGGTGACCTAAACTAGGACATGTTAATACCCCGGCCATCCTACAATCTAAGCTTGATGCCCTCAATCTCACACAAATTATCAATGAACCTACCAGGTACAACCCCAAATCCGTAAACACGGGCACCCTCATAGATGTCATCCTAACTAACTCGCCCTCCAATACACTTCTGTGATCACTGCCTCATTGCCTGCATCCGTAATGGATCTGCAACCAAACGACCACCCCTCATCACTGTCAAACGCTCCCTAAAACACTTCTGCGAGCAGGCCTTTCTAATCGACCTGGCCGGGGTATCCTGGAATGACATTGACCTCATCCCGTCAGTAGATGATGCCTGGCTATTCTTTAAAAGTGCCTTCCTCACCATCTTAAATAAGCATGCCCCACTCAAACAATTTAGAACTAGGAATAGATATAGTCCTTGGTTCACTCCAGACCCAGCTGCCCTTGACCAGCACAAAAACATCATGTGGCATTCTGCATTAGCATCGAATAGCTCCCGTGATATGCAACTTTTCACGGAAGTTAGGAACAAATATACACAGCCAGTTAGAAAAGCTAAGGCTCGCTTTTTCAAACAGAAATTTGCATCCTGTAGTACTAACTCAAAAAAGTTCTGGGAGACTGTCCATGGAGAATAAGAGCACCTCCTCCCAGCTGTCCACTGCTCTGAGGCTAGGAAACACTGTTACCACCGATAAATCCACTATAATTCATAATTTCAATAAGCATTTCTCTACGGCTGGCCATGCTTTCCACCTGGCTACCCCTACCCTGGTCAACTGCCCGGCACCCTCCAAAGCCCCCACCATTTCTCCTTCACCCAAATCCAGATAGCTGATGTTCTGAAAGAGCTGCAAAATCTGGACCCATACAAATCAGCCGGGCTAGACAATCTGGACCCTCTTTCTAAAATGATCTGCCGAAATTGTTGCAACCCCTATTACTAGCCTGTTCAACCTCTCATATTGTCTGAGAGTCCCAAAGATTGGAAAGCTGCCGCAGTCATCCCCCTCTTCAAATGGGGTGACACTCTAGACCCAAACTGCTACAGACCTACCATAATTTCCGGACTATTAAGCGCACCTGAATATAAGCCGCACCCACTGAATTAAAAAATATATATATATATATATATTGAACACAAATAAGCCGCACGTCTATAAGCCGCAGGTGCCTACCGGTACATTAAAACAAATTAACTTCACACAGGCTTTAACGAAACACAGCTGGTAAAAAAATTATAATAATTAGCAGTTGTCTTTTTAGTTGTCTTTTTTCACTGAGTCAATTCCTCACGCTGCTGTTTCCAACTTCTTATCATCGACTCATTAAGACCAAGCTCCCGTGCAGCAGCTCTATTTCCTTTTCCAACAGCCAGATCAATCGCCTTCAACTTGAAAGATGCATCATATGCATTTCTCTGTGTCTTTGCCATGATGAGGGTGACAAAATGACTACCATAATTAGAATGATGGGAAGTTTGAGAGCGCTCGATTTAATCTAAACAGTAAACAAAAAAGTTGTTAGACCTTAACCCGTTCGGCAATTTCATTGGTCTAATGAAAGCTTCATGCCGCCAAAAAACTGAGCAAGTCACAGAATGTGTTGTTTTATTTTTTATTTTAATTGAAAGCGGGAAAAATCCATATATTAGCCGCGTCATTGTTTAAGCCGCGAGGTTCAAAGCCTGGGAAAAAAGTTGCGGCTTATAGTCCGGAATTTACGGTATATCTATCCTACCCTGTCTTTCTAAGGTCTTAGAAAGCCAAGTTAACAAAACAGATCACCGACCATTTTGAATCCCACCGTACCTTCTCCGCTAGGCAATCTGGTTTCAGAGCTGGTCACGGGTGCACCTCAGCCACGCTCAAGGTCTTAAACGACATCATAACAGCCATCGATAAGAGACATTTCTGTGCAGCTGTATTCATCGACCTGGCCAAGGCTTTCAACTCTGTCAATCACCACATTCTTATTGGCAGACTCGGTTTCTCAAATGATTGCCTCGCCTGGTTTACCAACTACTTCTCTGATTGATTTGACACACTGAACTCTGAGGGCCTGTTGTCCGGACCTCTGGCAGTCTCTATGGGTGTGCCACAGGGTTCAATTCTCGGTCCGACTCTCTTCTCTGTATACATCAATGATGTTGCTCTTGCTGCTGGTGATTCTCTGATCCACCTCTACGCAGATGACACCATTCTGTATACTTCTGGCCCCTCTTTGGACACTGTTGGACACTGGGCTTCAATGCCATACAACTCTCCTTCCGTGGCCTCCAACTGCTCTTAAACGCAAGTAAAACTAAATGCATGCTATTCAACCGATCACTGCCCGCACCTGCTCGCCCGTCCAGCATCACTACTCTGGACGGCTCTGACTTAGAATACGTGGACAACTACAAATACCTGGGTGTCCGGTTAGACTGTAAACTCTACTTCCAGACTCACATTAAGCATCTCCAATCCAAAATTAAATCTAGAATCGGCTTCCTATATCGCAACAAAGCATCCTTCACTCATGCTGCCAAACATACCCTCGTAAAACTTACGATCCTACCGATCCTCGACTTCGGTGATGTCATCTATAAAATAGCCTCCAACACTCTACTCAACAAACTGGATGCAGTCTATCACAGTGGCATCCGTTTTGTCACCAAAGTCCCATACACTACCCACCATTGCGAACTGTACACTCTCGTTGGTTGGCCCTCGCTTTATACTCGTCGCCAAACCCACTGGCTACAGGTTATCTACAACCTTATCTCAGCTCACTGGTCACCATAGCAGCACCCACTCGTAGCACGCGCTCCAGCAGGTATATCTCACTGGTCACCCCCAAAGCCAATTCCTCCTTTGGTCGTCTTTCCTTCCAGTTCTCTACTGCCAATGACTGGAACGAACTGCAAAAAATCTCTGAAGCCGGAGACTCGTATCTCCCTCACTAGCTTTAAGCACCAGCTGTCAGAGCAGCTCACTGCACCTGTACATAGCCCATCTGTAAACAGACCATCTATCTACCTACCTCATCCCCATACTGTATTTATTCATCTTGCTCCTTTGCACCCCAGTATCTCTACTTGCACATTCATCTTCTGCACATCTACAATTCCAGTGTTTAATTGCAATATTGTAATTACTTCACCACCATGGCCTATTTATTGCCTTAACTTACCTCATTTGCACTCACTGTATATAGACTTTTTGTTCTCTTTTGTTCTACTGTATAATTGACTATGTTTTGTTTATTCTATGTGTCGAATTGCTATGCTTCATCTTGGCCAGGTCGCAGTTGCAAATGAGAACTTGTTCTCAACTAGCCTACCTGGTTAAATAAACGTGAAATAAATAAATTAAAATAAGCATTGCTGCCTCTGGTCCCCTTCTCTCTCCCATTGTCTGGCGCTCCCCACAGGACTACCTCGTAATGACAGAAATCAGAAGACGCCATTCAGTGAGCTTGCTTGCCTTACAACTGTAACTCTGCAAGGTACTGCTTCATGACAAATTCTGTGATTCTGATTATTACCTGTATGACACAAAGGACAAACTACTGTGTTGAAAAACTATTTACATCCCTTAAAACACCTGTAAATTGATGAACAATGATTTTGTTCAACATAAAAGTGCAATCCACCAAATTCGTTCATAAAATGTTAACTCATGAGTTAGTCAGGTTACTGTTCCTAAAATGGACATACAATATAACTGACAAAACTAACTAACTAACAAAAAAACAACTAGGTCAAATCAAAAGCTACAGCATTAATGAAATCAGATTATCCAGTGACCACAAAGGAAAACCTAAGACCTATAACTTAATGGAAAAGAGTTTAAAAAAGTGACCTGACAGACTTCTACACTCCAAACCTGAGGTGATTTCAAAACTGCTGTCAATGGGGTCCCATTCTGATGCTGCCAACACCCTCGCCGCATTAAAGCCAATACTGTAAAACACTAACAAATAAAAACATTTGATCAGGGATAGTAAGCACTAACACAGTCTTCACATTCTTGTCAACTTGTCACATCTCTTCCAGAGATACTAACATTTAGTGAACTTTAATAAACAGTCCATCCCAGGTTAAGCCCAGCCATCATACATGCAGCACAGCTGTAACATTGGAGTGATTCAGTAACGCTACGTTAGTGGTCTCCAACACTGGTCCTGAGAAGATGCTGGATCAGTGTTTCTTTAACCAAGTTCTCATTTTATAAAGGAATGACAGTGCGTTAGATATGAACGGCTGCATTCATCGCCTGGAATATTCCTATTCATTGAGATACAATTGAAGTTGGTATCACTACTTTAGTCTACAGGATCAAGGTTGGAGACAACAATGTGGCAATGTCAATAGTTTACTTGGACCACTAGAATAAGGAGGGTCTGTGTGTGATTACACCACATCCATCCCCAGACCCCTGGCCACCTCAGTCAGGGCCCTCACAGCGCCTGAGGGCCCACAGGAGTCAGAGCCGTCCCGGGTGGCGTCGGGGTCATCCCCCATATCAGACACGTTACTCAGTACACAGTACACAGGTGAGTCACTGCCCCTGGGGCTGGGCTGGGCTGACATCTCCTCCCCTGCAGAGAGCTCTGAGGAAGAGGAGCAAGAGGAGGGGGAGGAGGAGCCAGGGGGAGAGCCATGACTTCTGGCTGCCCGGGTGGCAGCTCTCTTGGCTCGGCTGCTGGACCCGGGGCCCTTATGGAGCGTCCTCTTCTTAGCCATGTTCTTCATGATCTCCTGAGTCACCTCCACTGTCTCGTAACGCACCATGTTCAGCCTCAGGTAGCCATCTTCATCCTCCTTGTATCTGGAGCAAGCCAAATAATCAACAACCACCCCCTTATGGTAAAACAGACTAACTCATGTTAACTAATCACACAAGGGAAAGATGAAGCGCTGTTCATACCTGAAGCGGGAGTGTCCAGAGGGCCATTTCAGGTGGTGTTTCTTGCGCAGGTGAAGAGTGAGTGTGTAACACCAAGAGAAGGTTCTGTCACAGAGATGACACTTGTATTTCGAGACCATTCCACCCTACAGAGGAGAATTACACAAGTGTCAAGTGGAGTACACTTGATCAAAATTCCATAAACCCAAAAGCATATTTGCAAATGAAAAAAAGTCAAGCTTTGACACTGATCTTGATTCTGTAGGTCTATTGAGCAGTGAGTGAGTGTTTGGCGTCCCCTGCAGACAGTCTGAAGTACCTCGTGTACTCTCTTGTAGTGCTGGTTCATGGTGTGGGCCATGCGGGAGGAGTAGTCACAGCCCTCTACAGAGCAGTGGTAGGCCGCCCCCTCATTATGGGTCTCCATGTGCTTCCGCAGGTCGTGCTGGTTCTTAAAGCTGGGAGACATGCATCATAAACAAAAGTGCGCGCAAAATAATATGTGCACAATATGTTTACAGTCTATAAGGGTCAGTAAGTTGTGACGAGTCTGTGGAACAACAACCTGCTCTCACAGAAGTCACAGGGAAAGGGTCGCTCGTCACAGTGGCGGAACTTGATATGGATCTTCAGAGTGGCGAGAGAGGTGCAGGTCATGTCACACAGGGGACACTTGATATGGTTCACTGAGAGGCAGAGGATAGATCACTCATAAGATTTACAGTGAAAGAAACTGGACACAGACAATAGCCATCATCAGCCAATCTAAATATCGTATTGACAAACCCTATTGATAGCACTACAACTAAAATAAATCTGACTAATAGATGTACATTTCCAAGCCAGACATGGAAAATGAGCTAAATAATACTGAACAGAAGTGGTGGAGAACAGCACACTCACCATGCTGTCGTACATGGTCTCTCAACAGTCTCTCATTGGCAAAGCCTTTGTCACAATGCTCACAGACCAGGGACTCTGCAAGAATCAGAGGGCATTCAATCAAATTAAAATGTACATGTCTAAGCCAATAACATATCTGCCTATAAGCTGTAAAACAGTGACTTCTGGCCAGGCAGAGCTGAGCCCATTCACCCTCTGGCTCGGCCTGTCTGTGGATGTGGTCGAAGAACTTGGTGTTGCTGGAGAACATGCAGCCGCAGGTGGGGCAGGCCACCAGACGCTCCTGAGTGTGGCTGCGCAGGTGCTCCCGCAAACGGTACTTGATCTTAAAGAATGCATCACAACCTGTGGAAACACATGACGAGGATATCAGCTGAAGCAGGCCAAGAAAACATCAGTTTATTCAATGTAGCACTACAGAAGGAAAGGCTGTGCTGATACAGTATAATGTGATCCCTTCCTTGCCCCTAGCAGTACCTTTCCAGCTGCAGAAGATGGCCTGCTGCTGGTCTGGGAGAGGAGAGAGCCCAGTGCAATGAGCGTGCATGTCCACATGCCGATAGAACCACTCCGGGTTGTTAAATGTACTCTGTAGCAACAAAACAGCAAAAATTAAGTACATCACATACACATAATCACTGAGGGTGGCGGTGAATTATAAGGCAGATGTCAAGCAGTGGGATGCAGAATCACCCTCCATGGTATTATTAACTTACATCACAGTGCTCCCACTGGCACACAAGTCCCTCTGAGATCTCGGGGACCAGGTTGTTGCTGTGGAGGTCCTGGGTACAGCTGGGGAAGTTGGGGTGGGACTTGAGCATCTGCTCCCCAATGAACTTGAGTTTGCTGTGGAAGGTGTGGAAGTGAGCATGGATCTCCAGCTCCCTGGGGCTGCCCATAGCCAGGAACTCACAGCCCTCCCACAGACATGCATAGTCATCTAGAGGGAGCAACACAACACACGTTATCTGGCGAAAGGCAGTAGGTGCTGTTAGTGATATTCTGGTCAGCATATTTGTACTTTTCAAAGGCTTCAGTAGTACTGAGTACTTTTCAAAGGCTTCCTGTTCTTGACTACTTTCCCTTGAAATCACTTCTTATCACCTTTATTTAACCAGGTAGGCCAGTTGAGAACAAGTTCTCATTTACAACTGCGACCTGGCCAAGATAAAGCAAAGCAGTGCGACAAAAACAACAGAGTTACACATAAACAAACGTACAGTCAATAACACAATAGAAAAATCCATGTACAGCGTGTGCAAATGTAGAAGAGTAGGGAGGTAAGGCAATAAATAGGCCATAGAGGCAAAATAATTACAGTTTAGCATTGACACTGGAGTGATAGATGTGCAGATGATGTGCAAGTAGAGATACTGGGGTACAAAAGAGCAAGAGGATAAATAACAATATGGGGATGAGGTAGTCGGGTGTGCTATTTACAGATTGGCTGTGTACAGGTACAGTGTTCGGTAAGCTGCTCTGACAGCTGATGCTTAAAGTTAGGGAGGGAGATATAAGACTCGAGCTTCAGTGATTTTTGCAATTTGTTCCAGTCATTGGCAGCAGAGAACTGGAAGGAAAGGCAGCCAAAGGAAGTATTGGCTTTGGGGATAACCAGTGAAATATACCTGCTGGAGTGCGTGCTACGGGTGGGTGTTGCTATGGTGAGCTGAGATAAGGCGGGGCTTTACCTAGCAAAGACTTAGAGGACCTGGAGCCAGTGGGTTTGTCGACGAATATGTAGTGAGGGCCAGCCAACAGGTCGCAGTGGTGGGTAGTATATGGGGCTTTGGTGACAAAACGGATGGCACTGTGATAGACTGCATCCAGTTTGCTGAGTAGAGTGTTGGAGGCTATTTTGTAAATGACATCGCCGAAGTCAAGGATCGGTAGGATAGTCAGTTTTACGAGGGTATGAGTGAAGGAGGCTTTGTTGCGAAATAGGAAGCTGATTCTAGATTTAATTTTAGATTGGTGATGCTTAATGTGAGTCTGGAGAGTTTACAGTCTAACCAGACACCTAGGTATTTGTAGTTGTCCACATATTCTAAGTCAGAACCGTCCAGAGTAGTGATACTAGTCGGGCGGTCGGGTGCGGGCAACAATCGGTTGAAGAGCATGCACTTAGTTTTACTAGCATTTAAAAGCAGTTGGAGGCCACGGAAGGAGTGTTATAAGGCATTGAAGCTCGTCTGGAGGTGTGTTATCACTGACAGACTGTAGGGGCCGGAAAGATTTCATATTCTACATTTGCTTTCACTTGATGGAAAAGACTCGGGAAAGGAAGCTATTGGGACAATACTGAGACACTGATGTAGCTGTCATCTGCCAGTCCCCTCACCAACCCACCTAGTTCTTCCATAGCATCTCTGTCTCCTAGGTGATCCTTCAGGTGCAGTGACATGTGTTCGCTGAGCTCCTCCATGCAGTGGCCTTTGAAGGTGCAGGACGCCCACTTACAAGACACCACCAGGTTGGACAGGCTCCTCCTTTTCGCCATGGTGATCTGGCTGCTGGACACAAGCTAGGTAGAGCTGCCACACCAGTCCCAAACCACCTAGAACCAAAAAAACAGCAGGTGTTATAGCTAAATAGCCAAAACAGTCCTAACAGCAGGTTCGAGTTTGTTAGCCAGTTAGTTAGTTCACAACACCATTATAACCAAACTGGATTAATTCTGGCACAAGCTTCAATTGGTCACTATTTTTCCAATATGACTAGCAATGCTATTTAGCTAGCCAGCTAGCTTCAAGTGGGACATATTTACAGTGTGCCTGTGCCAAATACCTAACATGACATTGCAAAATTAGCTGGCAGGCAGTTTTAATAACGTTAGCTAGCTAGCTGGGATTTCCAACATTGGAAAGAGACGTAAACCAAACATATTTATAACCAAACCCACCCCCTGTCTGTGCGTAAAGTTTAGTTAGTTACCAAATGCGAGCCCTTTATCTTTGTACAAATTCTGATACAATAGACAAGCTCCATAAACTTTACTGTGATAACATTGTTAGCTAAATATCATATGTGAACTTACTTACAGACTATGTTGTCCTTTTCAACAGAAGATCTCAGAATATTTTTCGTTCCCTCCAATGTTTTTATCCACTTCCGGTCACACTACAAACAGGAAGTTCCCACATTAACTGCTTCTTCTTCTTGTTCTTCGATGAGGTTTAACGTGGTTGGCATCCAATATGTTGCATTACCTCCACCTACTAGACTGGAGTAAACTCCCTTATACTTTGCTTGAATTTTTTTTAAACAAATACCCTACTATCTAACACTACACCCACAAAAACATTCTAAAAATGAATAAAATAAAAATAACGCCACCCTACTCCCATATTTAAATCTACTCTCCAGAGGGTGGTGCGGTCTGCACAACGCATCACCGGGGGAAAACATGCTGCCCTCCATGATACCTACAGCACCCGATGTCACAGGAAGGCCAAAAAGATCATCAAGGACAACAACCACCTGAGCCACTGCCTGTTCACACCGCTATCATCCAGAAGGTGAGGTCAGTACAGGTGCATCAAAGCTGGGACCGAGAGATTGAAAAACAGCTTCTATCTCAAGGCCATCAGACTGCTTAAAAGCAATCACTCAGAGAGGCTGCTGCCTACATTGAGACCCAATCACTGGACACTTTAATAAATTGATCACTAGTCACTTTAAACAATGCCACTTTAATAATGTTTACATATCTTACATTACTTATATCACATCTGTAACAGTGTAGGTTCCGTCCCTCTCTTCACCCCAACCCGGGCTCGAACCAGGGACCCTTGCACACATCAACAACTGACACCCACCGAAGCATCGTTACCCATCGCGCGTTACCCATCGTTACCCATTCCCCAACACAAGGGGAAACCCTACTTCAAGTCTCAGAGCGAGTGACATTACTGATTGAAATGCAATTAGCACACACCACCACTAACTAACTAGCCATTTCACATCGGTTACACTCACCCCCCCTTTGACCTCCTCCTTTTTCCACAGCAACCAATGATCCGGGTCACGGCACCAATGTAACAGTGTAGGTTCCGTCCCTCTCTTCGCCCCAACCCGGGCTCGAACCAGGGACCCTTGCACGCATCAACAACTGACATCCACCGAAGCATCGTTACCCATCGCGCCACAAGAGCCACGACTTTTGCAACGCAAGGGGAAACCCTACTTCAAGTCTCAGAGCGAGTGACGTCACTGATTGAAATGCGATTAGCGCGCACCACCGCTAACTAACTAGCCATTTCACATCGGTTACACATGTATATACTGTATTTTATACCATCTATTGCACCTTGCCTATGCTGCTCGGCCATCACTCATCCATATACTTATATGTACATATTCTCATTCACCCCTTTAGATTTGTGTGTATTAGGTAGTTGTTGGGGAATTGTTAGATTACTTGTTAGATATTACTGCACTGTTGGAACTAGAAGCACAAGCATTTCGCTACACTCGCATTAACATCTGCTAACCATGTGTATGTAACCAATATGATTTGATTTGATTTACTTAGTCCTACCTCATGCCAACAACTTCAAAGGATGGGACATCACAACTTAACACACCCTGTAACTCTTCTGATGTCAAGTCTCGCACACCCAAATATCTCTCTGCAGCTGCCACCACAACCTCAATTTTCTGTGACTTCCATTACATCCCTGCAGTACAGTTTATAACCATTGCTATGAATGCAAAAAATCCAATCTTACTGAAACATATATGACTTGTTGGCCTATACCTCTGTAGTGGTACAGATCTACTACTCTCACCACTCCTCTCAGGATCTCTCCGCTTGACCCATCTTCCCCTACTTTCTTCACTGCCTCAGCATATGACAACTTCTGCACTATTCTAACCCTGGAAACCTCAACCTGCCTCTCTCACACGGGACATTTCTGATCCCCAGCCCAATGGGCACCCCTACAATTAACACATACCACTACTTTCTACTGGCACCAAGCTTCCTGCCATCCAGGACCTGTGTAGTGGGAGGTGTCGGAGGAAAGCCCATGTAATTGTCGAAAACTCCAGTCACCCAAGTCATTGACTGTTTTCTCTGCTACCGCACGGCAAGCGGTACCGGAGCGCCAAGTCTAGGACCAAAAGGCTCCTTAACAGCTTCTACCCCCCAAGCCATAAGACTGCTGAATGGTTAATCAAATGGCCTCCAGATTATTGCATTACCATTTTCCTAACTCTTCTTGAACTGCACTGTTGGTTAAGGGCTTGTAAGTAAGCATTTCACGGTAAGGCCTACACTTGTTGTATTCGGCTCATGTGACAAATAAAGTTTGATTTGATTTTATCTTATCAAGTATCGGGCTCCGAGAACTTCACCACACCTACCACCTCCGATACTTCACCCTCATTCACTTCCATTTCACCTCCTGTCTTCAGCTCCCTCTGCTTCCACTTTCTACCATTCTTATTGAACAAACCATCTCCCTTTTTTCCACCCCTTTTAACCGACTCAAGCTCACCGTCTTCCTCCCTCTCTCTCTTAGACCTCCATTCCTCCTCCGTATTCCAAGTATACGTCTCCTTATGATAATACTGCTCTTCTCCTGACATACAGTTGAAGTCGGAAGTTTACATACACCTTAGCCAAATACATTTAAACTGTTTTTCACAATTCCTGACATTTAATCCTAGGTCAGTTAGGATCACCACACCATTTTAAGAATGTGAAATGTCAGAATAATAGTTGAGAAAATGATTTATTTCAGCTTTTATTTCTTTTGTCACATTCCCAGTGGGTCAGAAGTTTACATACACTCAATTAGCATTTGGTAGCATTGCCTTTAAATTGTTTAACTTGGGTCAAACATTTCGGGTAGCCTTCCACAAGCTTCCCACAATAAGTTGGGTGAATTTTGGCCCATTCCTCCTGACAGAGGTGGTGTAACTGAGTCAGGTTTGTAGGCCTCTTTGCTCGCACAGGCTTTTTCAGTTTTAACTTCCTGACTGATGTCTTGAGATGTTGCTTAAATATATCCACATCATTTTCCTCCCTCATCATCCTCCCTCATCATTTGTGAAGTGCACCAGTCCCTCCTGCAACAAAGCACCCCCACAACATGATGCTGCCACCCACGTGCTTCACGGTTGGGATGGTGTTCTTCAGCTTACAAGCCTCACCCTTTTCCTCCAAACATAACAATGGTCATTATGGCCAAACAGTTCTATTTTTGTTCATCAGACCAGAGGACATTTGTCCAAAAAGTACGATCTTTGTCCCCATGTGCAGTTGCAAACCGTAGTCTGGCTTTTTTATGGCGTTTTTGGAACAGTGGCTTCTTCCTTGCTGAGCGGCGTTTCAGGTTATGTCGATATAGGACTCGTTTTACTGTGGATATAGATACTTTTGTACCTGTTTCCTCCAGCATCTTCACAAGGTCCTTTGCTGTTCTGGGATTGATTTGCACTTTTCGCACCAAAGTACATTCATCTCTAGGAGACAGAACGCGTCTCCTTCCTGAGTGGTATGACGGCTGCGTGGTCCCATGGTGGTTATACTTGCGTACTATTGTTTGTACAGATGAAAGTGGTACCTTCAGGCATTTGGAAATTGCTCCCAAGGATGAACCAGACTTGTGGAGGTCTATAAAAAAATGTCTGAGGTCTTGGCTGATTTCTTTTGATTTTCCCATGATGTCAAGCAAAGAGGCACTGAGTTTGAAGTTAGGCCTTGAAATACATTTACAGGTATACCTCCAATTGACTCAAATGATGTCAATTAGCCTATCAGAAGCTTCTAAAGCCATGACATAATTTCCTGGAATTTTCCAAGCTGCTTAAAGGCACAGTCAACTTAGTGTATGTAAACTTCTGGCCCACTGGAATTGTGATACAGTGAATTATAAGTGAAATAATCTGTCTGTAAACAATTGTTGGAAAAATTACTTGTGTCATGCACAAAGTTGATGTCCTAACTGACTTACCAAAACTATAGTTTGTTAACAAGAAGTTTGTGGAGTGGTTGAAAAACTAGTTTTAACGACTCCAACCTAAATGTATGTAAACTTCCGACTTCAACTGTACATCTTGTTCTTGCTTTCTCAAGGGACACCATTTAACCAGCTGTCACAGTCTCCGTGCAATCAGCACGAACACCTCGGGATGTAGCGCTCAAAGGTGCATCCCACTTATAATGCAGCTGCTTCGTCTTGATGTTATTCTTTATCAAAAGCTACCGTGACACTTTTCAATTTCAAACAAGCACGCTCTTCCAACCACCATCCCCGTCTCTGCAAAAGCTCTCCCTCCAAAACCCAACTGTTGCGACCTTGCCTCACATACAGTCCCCTCTTTTCAATCCACACTGAACTCTCCAACTTCTTCTTCTACGTTCAAGTAAAGTTTATGACATAATGCGTGTCATGACCCATGAATGATGAAATATAAAATGTACCCTATGCAAAAATATTGTGGAAATAAGTCAAATTAATACAAACAAATACCACAGGGGTATAATCTGCATAGAAATTTGGACTCAATTAGGTGACATGTCAACTCAGTAAAACAGTTTCTCTGGTTTTGACTGTACCTTTTGTGTGTTGGCATTTGCTTTTCCATTAAAACAAACATGCAAATTATTCCCTTAGGAAAAAAGATTGCCGTTAGAGTGCAATATAACTGCAAAGCGGTGTAAAGTCCTTAAGTAAAAATACTTTAAAGTACTACTTAAGTAGTTTTTTGGGGCATCTGTACTTTACTTTACTATTTCTATTTTTGACAACTTTTACTTTTACTTCACTACATTCCTAAAGAAAATAATGTACTTTTTACTCCATACATTTTCCCTGACACCCAAAAGTACTAATTACATGTTGAATGCTTAGCAGGGCAGGAAAATGATCCAATTCATGCACTTATCAAGAAACAATGTGGTCATCCCTACTTTCTCTGATCTGGCAGACTCACTAAACACAAATGCATTTTTTGCAAATGAGTGTGCTCCTGTCTATCCGTAAATTAAAAAAACAAGACAATGGTGCCGTCTGCTTTGCTTTATATAAGGAATTTAAAATAATTTATACTTTCACGTTTACTTTTGATACTTAAGAATATTTTAGAAATTACATTTACTTTTGATACTTAAGTATATTTACAACCAAATACTTGTAGACGTTTCCTCAAGTAGTATTTTACTGTGTGACTTTCACTTTTACTTGAGTAACTTTCTATTACTTTTACTCAAGTATGACAATTGGGTACTTTTTCCACCACTGTAACTGCAGTATGCTGAAAATTCTACTAACTGCAATTGCAGTACAGTAGATATCAGGTTTGAAGGTAAGACCCAGATGCAGACAATGTTGAATTAACAACAGTTTAATAATCCAACAGGGGCAGGCAAAAGACAGGTCAAGGGCAGGCAGGGGCCAGTAAACCAGAGGTGGGGCAAAGGTACAGGACGGCAGGCAGGCTAAGGGTAGGCAGAGGTCAATAATCCAGAGGTGGGACAAAGGTTACAGGATGGCAGACAGGCTCAGTCAGAGTGGTCAGGAAGGAGGGCTAAGAGTCAGGACAGGCAAGGGTCAAAACCAGGAGGGCGAGGAAAAGAGAGACTGGGGAAAAGCAGGAGCTGAGACAAAACTGCTGGCTGACTTGACAAACAAGACGAACTGGCACAGACAGACAGAAAACACAGGTATAAATACATGGGGGATAATGGGGAAGATGGGCGACACCGGGTGGGGGGTGGAGAGAATCACAAAGACAGGTGAAACAGATCAGGGTGTGACAGTAGAACTGCAGTTAAACTGCAGTATTAGCAGTTATTCTGCAATTACTGCGTCCAAAATACCACAGTCGACTGCAGTTACTGCACTTTTACTTCAGTTTCAAAACTGATGTCTTTTTTTGTAAGGGTTGTGCTGTGATCTTAATCTACAGTAGTATCATCACAAACCACACGATACCTGATATAGTGTGATTTTTTTTTTGCTGAGCAGTGTGAATTTGACTATGATGACATGAGAGTTTCTAAATCATGAGTCACAGAGTTTCTAAACCATCCTTTGCTACAGTTCCACAGGGGAAGTTCCATGATGTTAAATCTAGAGAAACAGCTTTAAAGGGATAGGCATGAAGAGGGATGAAAATAACTTTGGTTGCTACACAGACTGTGCCCTCCCTACATAGACATGGATGGATGAATGTCTCTAAAAGCTTCCTCAAATTTGCTTCCAACTACATTACCGGTAGCCTACTATATATGTAAATATGTCTATTGAAAGCCCTTTGCTGACTATATCCAATGGAAACAATGATTTAGCCTCTTGGTATTTGATTTCATGTGAAATGACCCGATCATTATCACATTGTGACTATTTTTACATCATGCTGTATCACTTTTCCCACTCTTCTGTAGTAACCCCACCAGGGCTATTGTGTTCAGCAGCCTTTTCAAGGTGTAATCTGTTAAAGGATTTGCTGTGTGGAACAAAACAATACATTCCCTATGCCAACATCCTAGTTACCAGATGATGTGTCACACTACATTTTTTATGAATGTGGTTACCATTGTGTTCCACCCTCAGGCCTGCCATAACATATCAAAGGCCTCTCTGTGAATTCAACACTTCCCTAATCCATCCTACAGGTTATGCCTGTCCACTACCCATAATTAAATGGTGAAGGAATGAGAATCCTACTATGACAACAAGCTTTCTGACAACAATAAGTGTTGAGAAAATAATCTCATTCAGTCATACAACTGATTATTATTATTATGAGTCTGAGAGAAAATGTTGCAGTTTTAAAGCTAATTTCCTATAATGAAACAAACAATGGCTTATCACGTGTTCATATGCTATCTGGGGGGCCCGACCTCCGGGAGGACCCCAACCTAAAGCTTGTGGGCCCCCCCGCCTTGCAGGGCCTGCGTGGGTGTGTGCTAATGCCAGTGATTACCGGTATATGAAAATATGTCTATTGAGGGCCCTTTGCTGACTATATCCAACTAGAACAATGATTTAGCCTCTTGGTATTTTATTTTATTTTAAATGACCTGATAATTATCCCATTGTGACTATTTAGATATTTTGCTGTCAGTATAATTATCACTTTTCACAGTCTCCTGTAGTAACACATGGCTGTCATTTTCAGCAGCCTTTTTAAACTGTGATCTGTTAAATGATTTGCTGTGTGGAACAAAACAATAACTTCCCTATGCCAGGAATGAGATTATATAACTAAATATTACCATAATGAGTATGATTTCTCCATCAATTTCCTTGTTTGATTGGTAATGAGTAACAGACATAGTTTGGAGCTGGAATAGCTATTCATAAAGTGTAAGAAACATTTGAACATTGAAATTGATACATTACTCTATATAACAGTTTTACAGTATATGTATTTACGGTTTACAATTTGTAAAGCTGAGGTTGACGTTTTGTGTAAGTAGTCTATTTTAAAATTATATTGCCATCCTGCTGGTTACCAGGTGCTGCGTCACACAAAGTTTCTTATGAATGACCAACTGTGGTCTAAGAACCATGGTGTCCACCCTCAGACCTGCCATAACATATTTGTGAATTCAACACTTCCCTGATCCATCCTACAGGTTATGCCTGTCCCTTACCCATAATTACATGGTGAAAGAATGAGAATCTTACTAAGACAACAAGCTTTCTGACAACAATAAGTGTTGAGAAAATGTCTCATTCAGTCATACAACTTCAATTTATATATATAAAAAAATCTATACTTTTTTAAGGTACTGATTTGCAACACTTCAAATGAAATCATGTATCTGACCCACTGACATTATTGACGACTTTACTACAGAGGAGGTCCTGACTCAATCTGAGAGCAAAATGGGTGGTTCCAAACAAAACTGCCACAAACACCTCGCCTCTCATCTGTGAACAAGGAAACCATCTCTGCCTCACATCACATATCTGGGCTGGGTTCAAATTAGTTGTGCATAGGAAAGAAAAAAGTGAAAATGCAAGAAAGAACATTCTCTTGGCTTAACAAGGTTGTCTTTATTTTATGTAAGTACCACTGGTTTAATTATGTTGTATAGTAGCTTGAATCAAAACATATTCAGCCAGTGCCCTTAAGATGCTGGACACTGTTTATCACAGGGCACTTAGATTTATAACTAATGCAATACCACTCACCTATCACTGTCATCTGTACAACATGGTGAAGTGGCCCTTGCTTCCTATGAGAAGGCTGAAGCATTGGTACGTCTTTGTGAACAACACAGTGCTTGGACCATTGCCTACTTATCTGTGCTCCTCACTTACAAGCTCATCACAAACGTATAGACTTCGTTCTCAGCTACTACTATCATTCAAGGTTCCTAAGGCCAGAACAGAAATGGGATAAATATGATTTTCCTATAATGCTCCTTGGTCTTGGAACAAGCTGCAAAAGACTATAAAACTGGAGGAGAGAGTATTGCTGGTTGAGTTTAACCTCTAAAGTTTAAACCGTTGGGGGAGGGGGTGTACTAAGCCAACATATGGAATTGTTTTAAGATGGTCATATCATGGATCATTTAGCAATTTGATTTAGAATTTTAAAACCCCTTTTGCTATCCCCAAAAAATACTTTAAAATGATTTAATAAAATAATTGAATTTGGCCTTTACTACTAAAGTCCATAGAAATGCATTGAATAACACATTCATACATCGCAAAATAGACAGTCAAACATTTTTAAATCGTGAGGAATAAGGTTTTGAAGTGTCTGTCCTATATCTAGGAGATATAAGAAAGATCAGGAAATATATACACTGTATGTACAGTACCAGTCAAAATTGTGGACACACCTACTCATTTAAGGGCTTTTCTTTATTTTTTATATTTTCTACATTGTAGAATAATAGTGATAGTAATAATAGTAATAATATTAAATAACACATATGGAATCATGTAGTAACCAAAAAAGTGTTAAATAAGTCTAAATATATTTTAGATTTTAGATTCTTCAAAGTAGTCACCCTTTGCCTTGATGACAGCTTTGTACACTCTTGGCATTCTCTCAACCAGCTTCATGAGGTAGTCACCCGGAATGCATTTCAATGAACAGGTGTGCCTTGTTAAAAGTTCATTTGTGGAATTTCTTTCCTTCTTAATGCATTTGAGCCAATCAGGTGTGTTGTGATAAGTTAGGAATGGTATAAAGAAGATATCCCTATTTGGTTAAAGACCAAGTCCATAAGGGGCCTCCCGAGTGGCGCAGCAGTCTAAGGCACTGCATTGCAGTGCTACTGTAGCTGCGTTACTACAAATCGTGGTTCGATACCGGGCTGTGTCGCTGCCGGCTGCGACCGGGAGACCCAAGAGGCGATGCAGAATTGGCCCGACATCGTCGGGGTTAGGGGAGGGTTTGGCCAGCCGGGATGTCCTTGTCCCATTGTCCTCTAGCGACTCCTGTGCCGGGCCAGGCGCATGCACGCTGACACGGTCGACAGGTATTCGGTGTTTTCTCCGACACATTGTGCAGCTGGCTTCCGGGTTAATGTGTCAAGAAGCAGTGCGGCTTGGCGGAGTTGTGTTTCAGGGGACGCACGGCTCTCGTCCTTCACCTCTCCCGAGTCCGCAAGGGAGTTGCAGCGATGGGACTAGACAGTAACTACCAACTTGATATGACGAAATTGGGGAGAAAAAGGGGAGAAGAAAATTAATACAAAATAAAAAGACCAAGTCATAATTATGGCAAGAACAGCTTAAATAAGCAAAGAGAAACAACAGTCCAGCATTATTTTAAGATATGAAGGTCAGTCAATCTGGAACATTTGAAGAACTTTGAAAGTTTTTTTCAAGTGCAGTCACCAAAACCATCAAGCACTATGATGAAACTAGCTCTCATGAGGACCGCCACAGTAAAGGAAGACTCAGAGTTAACTGCACCTCAGATTGCAGCTCAAATAAATGCTTCACAGAGTTCAAGTAACAGACACATCTCAACATCAACTGTTCAGAGGAGACTGTGTGAATCAGGCCTTCGTGGTCAAATTGCTGCGAAGAAACCACTACTAAAAGACACCAATAATAAGAAAAGACTTGCTTGGGCCAAGAAACACGAACAATGGACATTAGACTGGTGGAAATCTGTCCTTTGGTCTGATGAGTACAAATTTGAAATGTTTGGTTACAACCTCTGTGTCTTTGTGAAACGCAGAGTAGGTGAACGGATGAGTAGGAACATGTTCAAGACTGTTGGAAAAGCATTCCGGGTGACTACCTCATGAAGATGGTTGAGAGAATGCCAAGCGTGTGCAAAGCTGTCATCAAGGCAAAGTATGGTTACTTTGAAGAATCTCAAATATAAAATATACTTTGATTTGTTTAACACTGTTTTGGTTACTACATGATTCCATATGTGTTATTTAATAGTTTTGATGTCTTTATTTCTACAATGTAGAAAATAGTAAAAATAAAGAAAAACCCTTGAATGAGCTGTGTCCACACTTTTGACTGGTTGGTACTGTACAGTGTATATATATATATATATATATATATATATATATATATATATATATATATATATATATATATATATATATATTGTTCTTTGGAGGGGCTAGTTACCCCCTAGTACTCTACCACCTGGTTTCCAGTCAATTTGCACATTTTCATGTGGCTGACATGTAGTAATGTTAAATAATGGTGCAATTGCCAATAGTTTTTTGGGCACATTGTATTAATTGTGATAGGCTCACATTTTACCGGTATGGAATACCACCACTATTTATTTGACTGGGATGTCGTACCGGACTGTACCCCCTTACTTTCACCCCTGTTTGTATTGTGCTCTTTGTATGTACAGTGCATTCGGAAACTATTCAGACCCCTTGACTTTTGTCACATTTTGTTACTTTACAGCCTTATTCTAAAATTGATTAAATAAAACATTTCCCTCATCAATCTACAAACAATACCCCATAATGACAAAGCGAAACAGGCTTTTAGAAATTTTAGCAAATGAATTAAAGATAAAAAACACAAATACCTTATTTACAAATACCTTTGCTATGAGACTTTTTGGGTGCAATTCAAAACAAGAAAACAGAGTAAGGGTGCCCTCCAGCGGTAACCTAAGGAAACAACAATCAAATAACAGAAACTGTGACATAAACATGACGTCGTCACATCAAATCAATTCATATTTTTTTATATTTTTTTCTTCTGATTCACAGTTTTCACAAACATAACATCCAGAACAATTTTTAATGCTGAGAAGAGCACAACCACAGAACAAGTAGAAAACACAGCACAAGTAAATACATCAACATCACATAATTCAACATCTACCTCAGTGATGAATGAAATTACCAAGTATGTTTTAAAAATCCCAAGTGAAACATCAGCGCCTGTAACCAGTCAGATGTCAATGGGTACCACTGTTTCACCAACTCCAACAGCAAATACCAATCAATCCATAGAAAGTATAGCTTCCACTACATCAAAAGTTTATTCAAGTGATGCCACCACAACTACATCAACGTCAGCAACCACTACAAGCAATGCCACCACTCCCTCAACAGTCACTTCAAGTGATGTCATTTCTCCCTCAACTACATCAGCAGTAACTTCAACTGTGACCACCACTCCCTCTACACCAACAGTCACAAGTGATGCCCCCACTCCCTCAACAGTCACTCAAAGTAATGCCTACACTCCCTCTACTTTGTCTACCGTCACTTCAAGTGATTCCACAACTCTTACTACTACATTGACAGTCACAAGTGATGTCATCCCTCGCTCTACTACATCAACATTGACAGACTCTTCAAATGATGCCACCACTCCATCAACAGTCACTTCAAGTGATGCCACCACTCCCTCAACTACATCGGCAGTCACAAGTGATTCCATCACTTGCTCTAATACATCAACATTGACAGTCCCTTCAACTGATGCCACCACTCCCTCAACAGTCACTTTCCCCTCAACTACATCAGCAGTAACTTCAACTGTGGCCAACATTCCTTCTACTATTTCGAAAGTCACCTCAAGTGATGTCACAACTCCCTCAACTACATCAATAGTCACTTCAAGTGATCCCAAAACTCTGACTTCTACATTGACAGTCAAAAGTGATGCCACCACTCTGTCTACTATGTCTACAGTCATTTCAAGTGATCCCACAACTTCCACTACTACATTGACAGTCAGTAGTGATGCCATCATTCACTCTACTACATCGACATTGACAGTCCCTTTAATAAGTGATGCCACCTCTCCCTCTACTATGTTTACAGTTACTTTAAGTGGCAACACATCAACACCTACTTCAAGTGATGCCACCCCTCCCTCAACAGTCACTTCAACTAATGTAACTTCTCCCTCAACTATGTCGACAGTCACTTCAAGTGATAACACCACTACTACATTGACAGTAACTTCAAGTGATACTACATCAACACCCACTGCAAGTGATGCCATCACTCTATCAATAGTCACTTCAAGTGATGCCACCGCTCCATCAACTACATCAATAGTCACTTCAAGTGATGTCACCACTCCCTCAACTACATCAATAGTCACTTCAAGTGATGCCAGCACGCTGTCTACTATGTCTAAAGTCACTTCAAGTGATACCACCCCTACTACATCAACAGTCACAAGTGATGCCCTCACTCGCTCTACTACATTGATATCGACATTCCATTCAAGTGATGCCACTAATACCTCAGCAGTCACTTCAGATGATGCCAGCAGTCCCTCAACTATGTCGACAGTCACTTCAAGTGATAACACCACTCCCTCAACAGTCACTTCAAGTGATCCCTCAACTCCCACTACTACATCGACATTGACAGTCTCTTCAAAGGATGCCACCACTCCTTCAACAGTCACTTCAAGTGATGCAACCACTACTACACCGACAGTAACATTAACTGTGGACAGAATTCCCTCAACTACGTCGACAGTCAGGTCAAGTGATGCCACCACTGCCTCAACAGTCACTTCAAGTCATGACACCACTGTTACATCAACATCAGCAGTAACTTCAAGCGAGGCCTCCGCACCTTCAAAATTCGCTTCAAGTGATGCCACCTCTACTAAATCAACATCAGCAGTCACTTCAAGCGATAACACTGTTCCTTCAACATTCACTTCAAGTGGTGCCACCTTTTCTCCATCACCATCAGCATTTATATCAAGTGATGCCACCTCTCCCTCAACATCAAAATTCACTTCAACTGATGCCACATCTCACTCAACTACATCAAAAGTCACTTCAGATGATACTACATTAACAGCCACTTCAGGTGATACCACCACTCCCTCAAGAACATCGACAGTCACTTCAAGTGATGCCACCTCTTCCTCAACTACATCGACTTTAACTTCAAGTGATACCACCACTCCTACATCGACAGTAACTTCAACTTTGGCCAACATTCCCTCAACTACATCGACAGTCACTTCAAGTGATGCCACCACTCCCTCAACATTCACTTCAAGTGGTGCCACCGCTACTACATCAACATCAGCATTCACTTCAAGCGATCCCACCACTCCCTCAACATTCACTTCAAGTGGTGCCACCGCTACTACATCAACATCAGCATTCACTTCAAGTGACGGCACCTCTCACTCAACTACATTGACAGTCACTTCAGATGATGCTACATCAACAACCACTTCAAGTGATGTCACCACTCCATCAACATCAATATTCACTTCAAGTGATGCCACCACTCCCTCAACAGTAGCTTCAAGTGATGCCACCGCTACTGTATCAACATCAGCAGTCTCTTCATTTGATGCCACCACTCCCTCAACAGTCACTCCAAGTGATGCCACCAATCCCTCAACTGCAACGACATCAACTTCAAATGATGCCACCACTACCACACTGACATTGACAGTCATTTCAAGCAATTCCACCACTCCCTCAAAAGCCACTTCAAGTGATGCCACCACTCCCTCATCTACATCAATAGTCACTTCAAGTGATGCCACAGCTACTACATCAACATCAGCATTCACTTCAAGTGATGCCACCTCTCCCTCGACATCAATGTTCACTTCAATTGATGCCACCTCTCCCTCAACATCAACAGTCACTTTAAGTGATGCCACCACTCCCTCAACAGTCTCTTCAAGTGATGGCACCTCTCTCAGAACATCAATATTCTCTTCAAGTGATGCCACCTCTCCCTCGACATCAATATTCACTTCAAGTGATGCCACCTCTCACTCAACAACATCGACCGTCACTTCAGACCATACTACATCAACACCCACTTCAAGTGATGCCACCACTCCCTCAAGTACATTGACAGTCAGTTCAAGTGTTGCCACCACTCTGTCAACAGTCACTTCAAGTGATGCCACCTCTTCCTCAACTACATCAACGGTCACTTCAGGTGATGCCACCACTACTACATCAACATTAGCAGTCACTTCAAGCGATCCCACCACTACCTTAACAGTCACTTCAAGTGATGCCACCTCTCCCTCAACATCAACAGTAATTTTAAGTGATGCCACCACTCCCTCAACAGTAGCTTCAAGTGATGCCACCTCTCACTCAACTACATCGACAGTCACTTCAGACGATGCTACATCAACAACCACTTCAAGTGATGCCACCACTCCCTCAAGTACATCGATAGTCAGTTCAAGTGTTGCCACCACTGCCTCAACAGTCACTTCAAGTGATGCCAGCACTCCCTCAACTTTATCGACAGTCACTTCAGATGAAGCCACAAAGACACCCACTTCAGGGGATGCAACATCTTCCTCAACTACATCAACATTCACTTCAAATGATGCCACCACTCCCTCATCTACATCAGCAGTCACTTCAAGCGATAACACTTTTCCTTCAACATTCACTTCAAGTGATGCCAAAGCTACTACATCAACATCAGCAGTCTCTTCAAGTGATGCCACCACTCCCTCAACAATCACTTTTAGTTATGCCACCTCTCCCTCGTCATCAATATTCACTTCAAGTGATGCCACCTCTCACTCAACAACATCGACCGTCACTTCAGACCATACTACATCAACACCCACTTCAAGTGATGCCACCACTTCCTCAAGTACATTGACAGTCAGTTCAAGTGTTGCCACCACTCTGTCAACAGTCACTTCAAGTGATGCCACCTCTTCCTCAACTACATCAACGGTCACTTCAGGTGATGCCACCGCTACTACACCAACAGTATCTTCAACTGCTGCCACCATTCACTCAACTACAACAACAGTCACTTCAAGTGATGCCACCACTACTACATCAACATTAGCAGTCACTTCAAGCGATCCCACCACTCCCTCAACAGTCACTTCAAGTGATGCCACCTCTCCCTCGACATCAATATTCACTTCAAGTGATGCCACCTCTCACTCAACTACATTGACAGTCAATTCAGATGATACTACATCAACACCCACTTCAAGTGATGCCACCACTCCCTCAAGTACATCGCCAGTCAGTTCCAGTTTTGCCACCTCTCTGTCAATAGTCACTTCAGGTGATGCCACCTCTTCCTCAACTACATCAACTTTAACTTCAAGTGATACCACCACTACTACACCGACAGTAACATTAACTGTGGACAGAATTCCCTCAACTACGTCGACAGTCAGGTCAAGTGATGCCACCACTGCCTCAACAGTCACTCCAAGTGATGCCACCAATCCCTCAACTGCATCGACATCAACTTCAAGAGATGTCACCACTACTACATCGACATTAACAGTCACTTCAAGCGATTCCACAACTCCCTCAAAAACCACTTCAAGTCATGCAACCACTCCCTCATCTACATCAATAGTCACTTCAAGAGATGCCACCACTCCTACATCAACATCATCAGTCACTTCAAGCGATAACACTGTTCCTTCAACATTTACTTCAAGTGGTGCCACAGCTACTACATCAACATCATCATTCAGTTCAAGTGATGCCATTTCTCCCTCGACATCAACAGTCACTTTCAGTGATGGCACCACTCCCTCAACAGTCACTTCAAGTGATGCCACCGCTACTACACCAACAGCATCTTCAACTGCTCCACAGTCACTTAGACTACACACAACAGTCACTTCAAGTGATGCCACCACTACTCAGCACATTGCAGTCAGTTCAAGTGTTGCCACCACTCTGTCAACAGTCACTTCAAGTGATGCCACCTCGTCCTCAACTACATCAACTTTAACTTCAAGTGATACCACCACTACTACACCGACAGTAACATTAACTGTGGACAGAATTCCCTCAACTACGTCGACAGTCAGGTCAAGTGATGCCACCACTGCCTCAACAGTCACTTCAAGTCATGACACCACTGTTACATCAACATCAGCAGTAACTTCAAGCGATGCCACCTCTCCTTCAAAATTCGCTTCAAGTGATGGCACCTCTACTAAATCAACATCAGCAGTCACTTCAAGCGATAACACTGTTCCTTCAACATTCACTTCAAGTGGTGCCACCTTTCCTCCATCACCATCAGCAGTCACTTCAAGTGATGGCACCTCTCCCTCGACATCAAAATTCACTTCAACTGATGCCACATCTCACTCAACTACATCAAACGTCACTTCAGATGATACTACATTAACACCCAATTCAAGTGATACCACCACTCTCTCAAGAACATCGACAGTCACTTCAAGTGATGCCACCTCTTCCTCAACTACATCGAATTTAACTTCAAGTGATACCACCACTACTACACCGACAGTAACTTCAACATTGGCCAACATTCCCTCAACTACATCGACAGTCACTTCAAGTGGTGCCACCGCTACTACATCAACATCAGCATTCACTTCAAGTGATGCCACATCTCCATCAGCATCAAAATTCACTTCAAGTGACGGCACCTCTCACTCAACTACATTGACAGTCACTTCAGATGATACTATATCAACAACCACTTCAAGTGATGTCACCACTCCATCAACATCAATATTCACTTCAAGTGATGCCACCACTCCCTCAACAGTAGCTTCAAGTGATGCCACCGCTACTGTATCAACATCAGCAGTCTCTTCATTTGATGCCACCACTCCCTCAACAGTCACTCCAAGTGATGCCACCAATCCCTCAACTGCAACGACATCAACTTCAAATGATGCCACCACTACCACACTGACATTGACAGTCATTTCAAGCAATTCCACCACTCCCTCAAAAGCCACTTCAAGTGATGTCACCACTCCCTCATCTACATCAATAGTCACTTCAAGTGATGCCACAGCTACTACATCAACATCAGCATTCACTTCAAGTGATGCCACCTCTCCCTC
The DNA here is from genome assembly GCF_965601325.2 of Salmo salar. Lineage (NCBI taxonomy): Eukaryota > Metazoa > Chordata > Actinopteri > Salmoniformes > Salmonidae > Salmo > Salmo salar. The sequence goes on along the minus strand of NC_138310.1, from coordinate 66,562,011 downwards.
GACATCAATGTTCACTTCAAGTGATGCCACCTCTCCCTCAACATCAACAGTCACTTTAAGAGATGCCACCACTCCCTCAACAGTCTCTTCAAGTGATGGCACCTCTCCCTCGACATCAACAGTCACTTTAAGTGATGCCACCACTCCCTCAACAGCAGCTTCAAGTGATGCCACCTCTCACTCAACTACATCGACAGTCACTTCAGATGATGCTACATCAACACCCACTTCAAGTGATGCCACCACTCCCTCAAGTACATTGACAGTCAGTTCAAGTGTTGCCACCACTGCCTCAACAGTCACTTCAAGTGATGCCACTAATACTACATCAATATCAGCAGTCACTTCAAGTGATCCCACCACTCCCTCAACATTCACTTCAAGTGGTGCCACCGCTACTACATCAACATCAGCATTCACTTCAAGTGATGACACCTCTCCGTCAGCATCAATATTCACTTCAAGTGACGGCACCTCTAACTCAACTACATTGACAGTCACTTCAGATGATACTACATCAACACCCACTTCAAGTGATGTCACCACTCCCTCAACATCAATATTCACTTCAATTGATGCCACCACTCCCTCAACAGTCTCTTCAAGTGATGCCACCTCTCACTCAACTACATCGACAGTCACTTCAGACCATACTACATCAACACCCACTTCAAGTGATGCCACCACTCCCTCAAGTACATTGACAGTCAGTTCAAGTGTTGCCACCACTCTGTCAACAGTCACTTCAAGTGATGCCACCTCGTCCTCAACTACATCAACTTTAACTTCAAGTGATACCACCACTACTACACCGACAGTAACATTAACTGTGGACAGAATTCCCTCAACTACGTCGATAGTCAGGTCAAGTGATGCCACCACTGCCTCAACAGTCACTTCAAGTCATGACACCACTGTTACATCAACATCAGCAGTAACTTCAAGCGATGCCACCGCTCCTTCAAAATTCGCTTCAAGTGGTGCCACCTTTTCTCCATCACCATCAGCACTCACTTCAAGTGATGCCACCTCTCCCTCGACATCAAAATTCACTTCAACTGATGCCACATCTCACTCAACTACATCAGACGTCACTTCAGATGATACAACATTAACACCCAATTCAAGTGATACCACCACTCTCTCAAGAACATCGACAGTCACTTCAAGTGATGCCACCTTTTCCTCAACTACATCGAATTTAACTTCAAGTGATACCACCACTACTACACCGACAGTAACTTCAACATTGGCCAACATTCCCTCAACTACATCGACAGTCACTTCAAGTGATGCCACCACTCCCTCAACATTCACTTCAAGTGGTGCCACCGCTACTACATCAACATCAGCATTCACTTCAAGCGATCCCACCACTCCCTCAACATTCACTTCAAGTGGTGCCACCGCTACTACATCAACATCAGCATTCACTTCAAGTGACGGCACCTCTCACTCAACTACATTGACAGTCACTTCAGATGATGCTACATCAACAACCACTTCAAGTGATGTCACCACTCCATCAACATCAATATTCACTTCAAGTGATGCCACCACTCCCTCAACAGTAGCTTCAAGTGATGCCACCGCTACTGTATCAACATCAGCAGTCTCTTCATTTGATGCCACCACTCCCTCAGCAGTCACTCCAAGTGATGCCACCAATCCCTCAACTGCAACGACATCAACTTCAAATGATGCCACCACTACCACACTGACATTGACAGTCATTTCAAGCAATTCCACCACTCCCTCAAAAGCCACTTCAAGTGATGTCACCACTCCCTCATCTACATCAATAGTCACTTCAAGTGATGCCACAGCTACTACATCAACATCAGCATTCACTTCAAGTGATGCCACCTCTCCCTTGACATCAATGTTCACTTCAATTGATGCCACCTCTCCCTCAACATCAACAGTCACTTTAAGAGATGCCACCACTCCCTCAACAGTCTCTTCAAGTGATGGCACCTCTCTCTTAACATCAATATTCACTTCAAGTGATGGCACCTCTCCCTCGACATCAACAGTCATTTTAAGTGATGCCACCACTCCCTCAACAGCAGCTTCAAGTGATGCCACCTCTCACTTAACTGCATCGACAGTCACTTCAGATGATGCTACATCAACAACCACTTCAAGTGATGCCACCACTCCCTCAAGTACATTGACAGTCAGTTCAAGTGTTGCCACCACTGCCTCAACAGTCACTTCAAGTGATGCCACTAATACTACATCAACATCAGCAGTCACTTCAAGTGATCCCTCCACTCCCTCAACATTAATATTCACTTCAATTGATGCCACCTCTCCCTCGACATCAACAGTCACTTTAAGTGATGCCACCACTCCCTCAACAGTCTCTTCAAGTGATGGCACCTCTCTCTTAACATCAATATTCACTTCAAGTGATGGCACCTCTCCCTCGACATCAACAGTCATTTTAAGTGATGCCACCTCTCCCTCAACAGCAGCTTCAAGTGATGCCACCTCTCACTCAACTACATCGACAGTCACTTCAGATGATGCTACATCAACACCCACTTCAAGTGATGCCACCACTCCCTCAAGTACATTGACAGTCAGTTCAAGTGTTGCCACCACTGCCTCAACAGTCACTTCAAGTGATGCCACTAATACTACATCAATATCAGCAGTCACTTCAAGTGATCCCACCACTCCCTCAACATTCACTTCAAGTGGTGCCACCGCTACTACATCAACATCAGCATTCACTTCAAGTGATGACACCTCTCCGTCAGCATCAATATTCACTTCAAGTGACGGCACCTCTAACTCAACTACATTGACAGTCACTTCAGATGATACTACATCAACACCCACTTCAAGTGATGTCACCACTCCCTCAACATCAATATTCACTTCAATTGATGCCACCACTCCCTCAACAGTCTCTTCAAGTGATGCCACCTCTCACTCAACTACATCGACAGTCACTTCAGACCATACTACATCAACACCCACTTCAAGTGATGCCACCACTCCCTCAAGTACATTGACAGTCAGTTCAAGTGTTGCCACCACTCTGTCAACAGTCACTTCAAGTGATGCCACCTCGTCCTCAACTACATCAACTTTAACTTCAAGTGATACCACCACTACTACACCGACAGTAACATTAACTGTGGACAGAATTCCCTCAACTACGTCGATAGTCAGGTCAAGTGATGCCACCACTGCCTCAACAGTCACTTCAAGTCATGACACCACTGTTACATCAACATCAGCAGTAACTTCAAGCGATGCCACCGCTCCTTCAAAATTCGCTTCAAGTGGTGCCACCTTTTCTCCATCACCATCAGCACTTAGATCAAGTGATGCCACCTCTCCCTCGACATCAAAATTCACTTCAACTGATGCCACATCTCACTCAACTACATCAGACGTCACTTCAGATGATACAACATTAACACCCAATTCAAGTGATACCACCACTCTCTCAAGAACATCGACAGTCACTTCAAGTGATGCCACCTTTTCCTCAACTACATCGAATTTAACTTCAAGTGATACCACCACTACTACACCGACAGTAACTTCAACATTGGCCAACATTCCCTCAACTACATCGACAGTCACTTCAAGTGATGCCACCACTCCCTCAACATTCACTTCAAGTGGTGCCACCGCTACTACATCAACATCAGCATTCACTTCAAGCGATCCCACCACTCCCTCAACATTCACTTCAAGTGGTGCCACCGCTACTACATCAACATCAGCATTCACTTCAAGTGACGGCACCTCTCACTCAACTACATTGACAGTCACTTCAGATGATGCTACATCAACAACCACTTCAAGTGATGTCACCACTCCATCAACATCAATATTCACTTCAAGTGATGCCACCACTCCCTCAACAGTAGCTTCAAGTGATGCCACCGCTACTGTATCAACATCAGCAGTCTCTTCATTTGATGCCACCACTCCCTCAGCAGTCACTCCAAGTGATGCCACCAATCCCTCAACTGCAACGACATCAACTTCAAATGATGCCACCACTACCACACTGACATTGACAGTCATTTCAAGCAATTCCACCACTCCCTCAAAAGCCACTTCAAGTGATGTCACCACTCCCTCATCTACATCAATAGTCACTTCAAGTGATGCCACAGCTACTACATCAACATCAGCATTCACTTCAAGTGATGCCACCTCTCCCTTGACATCAATGTTCACTTCAATTGATGCCACCTCTCCCTCAACATCAACAGTCACTTTAAGAGATGCCACCACTCCCTCAACAGTCTCTTCAAGTGATGGCACCTCTCTCTTAACATCAATATTCACTTCAAGTGATGGCACCTCTCCCTCGACATCAACAGTCATTTTAAGTGATGCCACCACTCCCTCAACAGCAGCTTCAAGTGATGCCATCACTCCCTCAACTTTATCGACAGTCACTTCAGATGAAGCCACAAAGACACCCACTTCAGGGGATGCAACATCTTCCTCATCTACATCAGCAGTCACTTCAAGCGATAACACTTTTCCTTCAACATTCACTTCAAGTGATGCCAAAGCTACTACATCAACATCAGCAGTCTTTTCAAGTGATACCACCACTCCCTCAACAATCACTTTTAGTTATGCCACCTCTCCCTCGTCATCAATATTCACTTCAAGTGATGCCACCTCTCACTCAACAACATCGACCGTCACTTCAGACCATACTACATCAACACCCACTTCAAGTGATGCCACCACTTCCTCAAGTACATTGACAGTCAGTTCAAGTGTTGCCACCACTCTGTCAACAGTCACTTCAAGTGATGCCACCTCTTCCTCAACTACATCAACGGTCACTTCAGGTGATGCCACCAGTACTACACCAACAGTATCTTCAACTGCTGCCACCATTCCCTCAACTACAACAACAGTCACTTCAAGTGATGCCACCACTACTACATCAACATTAGCAGTCACTTCAAGCGATCTCACCACTCCCTCAACAGTCACTTCAAGTGATGCCACCTCTCCCTCGACATCAATATTCACTTCAAGTGATTCCACCTCTCACTCAACTACATTGACAGTCAATTCAGATTATACTACATCAACACCCACTTCAAGTGATGCCACCACTCCCTCAAGTACATCGCCAGTCAGTTCCAGTTTTGCCACCTCTCTGTCAATAGTCACTTCAGGTGATGCCACCTCTTCCTCAACTACATCAACTTTAACTTCAAGTGATACCACCACTACTACACCGACAGTAACATTAACTGTGGACAGAATTCCCTCAACTACGTCGACAGTCAGGTCAAGTGATGCCACCACTGCCTCAACAGTCACTCCAAGTGATGCCACCAATCCCTCAACTGCATCGACATCAACTTCAAGAGATGTCACCACTACTACATCGACATTAACAGTCACTTCAAGCGATTCCACAACTCCCTCAAAAACCACTTCAAGTCATGCAACCACTCCCTCATCTACATCAATAGTCACTTCAAGAGATGCCACCACTCCTACATCAACATCATCAGTCACTTCAAGCGATAACACTGTTCCTTCAACATTTACTTCAAGTGGTGCCACAGCTACTACATCAACATCATCATTCAGTTCAAGTGATGCCATTTCTCCCTCGACATCAACAGTCACTTTAAGTGATGGCACCACTCCCTCAACAGTCCCTTCAAGTGATGCCACCGCTACTACATCAACATCAGCAGTCTCTTCAAGTGATGCCACCAATCCCTCAACTGCATCGAGGTCAACTTCAAATGATGCCACCACTCCCTCATCTACATCATCAGTCACTTCAAGCGATAACACTGTCCCTTCAACATTCACTTCAAGTGGTGCCAAATCTACTACATCAACATCAGCAGTCTCTTCAAGTGATGCCACCACTCCCTCAACAATCACTTCAAGTAATGCCACCTCTCCCTCGACATCAATATTCACCTCAAGTGATGCCACCTCTCACTCAACTACATCGACAGTCACTTCAGACCATACTACATCAACACCCACTTCAAGTGATGCCACCACTCCCTCAAGTACATTGACAGTCAGTTCAAGTGTTGCCACCACTCTGTCAACAGTCACTTCAAGTGATGCCACCTCGTCCTCAACTACATCAACTTTAACTTCAAGTGATACCACCACTACTACACCGACAGTAACATTAACTGTGGACAGAATTCCCTCAACTACGTCGACAGTCAGGTCAAGTGATGCCACCACTGCCTCAACAGTCACTTCAAGTCATGACACCACTGTTACATCAACATCAGCAGTAACTTCAAGCGATGCCACCGCTCCTTCAAAATTCGCTTCAAGTGATGGCACCTCTACTAAATCAACATCAGCAGTCACTTCAAGCGATAACACTGTTCCTTCAACATTCACTTCAAGTGGTGCCACCTTTTCTCCATCACCATCAGCAGTCACTTCAAGTGATGGCACCTCTCCCTCGACATCAAAATTCACTTCAACTGATGCCACATCTCACTCAACTACATCAAACGTCACTTCAGATGATACTACATTAACACCCAATTCAAGTGATACCACCACTCTCTCAAGAACATCGACAGTCACTTCAAGTGATGCCACCTCTTCCTCAACTACATCGAATTTAACTTCAAGTGATACCACCACTACTACACCGACAGTAACTTCATCATTGGCCAACATTCCCTCAACTACATCGACAGTCACTTCAAGTGATGCCACTAATACTACATCAACATCAGCAGTCACTTCAAGTGATGCCACATCTCCATCAGCATCAAAATTCACTTCAAGTGACGGCACCTCTCACTCAACAACATTGACAGTCACTTCAGATGATACTATATCAACACCCACATCAAGTGATGCCACCACTCCCTCAACATCAATATTCACTTCAAGTGATGCCACCACTCCCTCAACAGTAGCTTCAAGTGATGCCACCGCTACTGTATCAACATCAGCAGTCTCTTCATTTGATGCCACCACTCCCTCAACAGTCACTCCAAGTGATGCCACCAATCCCTCAACTGCAACGATGTCAACTTCAAATGATGCCACCACTACCACACTGACATTGACAGTCATTTCAAGCAATTCCACCACTCCCTCAAAAGCCACTTCAAGTGATGCCACCACTCCCTCATCTACATCAATAGTCACTTCAAGTGATGCCACAGCTACTACATCAACATCAGCATTCACTTCAAGTGATGCCACCTCTCCCTGTGGTGCCACCGCTACTACATCAACATCAGCATTCACTTCAAGTGATGACACCTCTCCGTCAGCATCAATATTCACTTCAAGTGACGGCACCTCTAACTCAACTACATTGACAGTCACTTCAGATGATACTACATCAACACCCACTTCAAGTGATGTCACCACTCCCTCAACATCAATATTCACTTAATTTCACTTCAATTGATGCCACCTCTCCCCGACATCAACGTCACTTTAAGAGATGCCACCTCTCCCTCAACAGTCTCTTCAAGTGATGGCACCTCTCTCTTAACATCAATATTCACTTCAAGTGATGGCACCTCTCCCTCGACATCAACAGTCATTTTAAGTGATGCCACCTCTCCCTCAACAGCAGCTTCAAGTGATGCCACCTCTCACTCAACTACATCGACAGTCACTTCAGATGATGCTACATCAACACCCACTTCAAGTGATGCCACCACTCCCTCAAGTACATTGACAGTCAGTTCAAGTGTTGCCACCACTGCCTCAACAGTCACTTCAAGTGATGCCACTAATACTACATCAATATCAGCAGTCACTTCAAGTGATCCCACCACTCCCTCAACATTCACTTCAAGTGGTGCCACCGCTACTACATCAACATCAGCATTCACTTCAAGTGATGACACCTCTCCGTCAGCATCAATATTCACTTCAAGTGACGGCACCTCTAACTCAACTACATTGACAGTCACTTCAGATGATACTACATCAACACCCACTTCAAGTGATGTCACCACTCCCTCAACATCAATATTCACTTCAATTGATGCCACCACTCCCTCAACAGTCTCTTCAAGTGATGCCACCTCTCACTCAACTACATCGACAGTCACTTCAGACCATACTACATCAACACCCACTTCAAGTGATGCCACCACTCCCTCAAGTACATTGACAGTCAGTTCAAGTGTTGCCACCACTCTGTCAACAGTCACTTCAAGTGATGCCACCTCGTCCTCAACTACATCAACTTTAACTTCAAGTGATACCACCACTACTACACCGACAGTAACATTAACTGTGGACAGAATTCCCTCAACTACGTCGATAGTCAGGTCAAGTGATGCCACCACTGCCTCAACAGTCACTTCAAGTCATGACACCACTGTTACATCAACATCAGCAGTAACTTCAAGCGATGCCACCGCTCCTTCAAAATTCGCTTCAAGTGGTGCCACCTTTTCTCCATCACCATCAGCACTTAGATCAAGTGATGGCACCTCTCCCTCGACATCAAAATTCACTTCAACTGATGCCACATCTCACTCAACTACATCAGACGTCACTTCAGATGATACAACATTAACACCCAATTCAAGTGATACCACCACTCTCTCAAGAACATCGACAGTCACTTCAAGTGATGCCACCTTTTCCTCAACTACATCGAATTTAACTTCAAGTGATACCACCACTACTACACCGACAGTAACTTCAACATTGGCCAACATTCCCTCAACTACATCGACAGTCACTTCAAGTGATGCCACCACTCCCTCAACATTCACTTCAAGTGGTGCCACCGCTACTACATCAACATCAGCATTCACTTCAAGCGATCCCACCACTCCCTCAACATTCACTTCAAGTGGTGCCACCGCTACTACATCAACATCAGCATTCACTTCAAGTGACGGCACCTCTCACTCAACTACATTGACAGTCACTTCAGATGATGCTACATCAACAACCACTTCAAGTGATGTCACCACTCCATCAACATCAATATTCACTTCAAGTGATGCCACCACTCCCTCAACAGTAGCTTCAAGTGATGCCACCGCTACTGTATCAACATCAGCAGTCACTTCATTTGATGCCACCACTCCCTCAACAGTCACTCCAAGTGATGCCACCAATCACTCAACTGCAACGATGTCAACTTCAAGTGATGCCACCTCTCACTTAACTGCATCGACAGTCACTTCAGATGATGCTACATCAACAACCACTTCAAGTGATGCCACCACTCCCTCAAGTACATTGACAGTCAGTTCAAGTGTTGCCACCACTGCCTCAACAGTCACTTCAAGTGATGCCACTAATACTACATCAACATCAGCAGTCACTTCAAGTGATCCCTCCACTCCCTCAACATTCAATATTCACTTCAATTGATGCCACCTCTCCCTCGACATCAACAGTCACTTTAAGAGATGCCACCTCTCCCTCAACAGTCTCTTCAAGTGATGGCACCTCTCTCTTAACATCAATATTCACTTCAAGTGATGGCACCTATCCCTCGACATCAACAGTCATTTTAAGTGATGCCACCTCTCCCTCAACAGCAGCTTCAAGTGATGCCACCTCTCACTCAACTACATCGACAGTCACTTCAGATGATGCTACATCAACACCCACTTCAAGTGATGCCACCACTCCCTCAAGTACATTGACAGTCAGTTCAAGTGTTGCCACCACTGCCTCAACAGTCACTTCAAGTGATGCCACTAATACTACATCAATATCAGCAGTCACTTCAAGTGATCCCACCACTCCCTCAACATTCACTTCAAGTGGTGCCACCGCTACTACATCAACATCAGCATTCACTTCAAGTGATGACACCTCTCCGTCAGCATCAATATTCACTTCAAGTGACGGCACCTCTAACTCAACTACATTGACAGTCACTTCAGATGATACTACATCAACACCCACTTCAAGTGATGTCACCACTCCCTCAACATCAATATTCACTTCAATTGATGCCACCACTCCCTCAACAGTCTCTTCAAGTGATGGCACCTCTCCCACAAGTACATCGATAGTCAGTTCAAGTGTTGCCACCACTGCCTCAACAGTCACTTCAAGTGATGCCATCACTCCCTCAACTTTATCGACAGTCACTTCAGATGAAGCCACAAAGACACCCACTTCAGGAGATGCAACATCTTCCTCATCTACATCAGCAGTCACTTCAAGCGATAACACTTTTCCTTCAACATTCACTTCAAGTGATGCCAAAGCTACTACATCAACATCAGCAGTCTCTTCAAGTGATGCCACCACTCCCTCAACAATCACTTTTAGTTATGCCACCTCTCCCTCGACATCAATATTCACTTCAAGTGATGCCACCTCTCACTCAACAACATCGACCATCACTTCAGACCATACTACATCAACACCCACTTCAAGTGATGCCACCACTCCCTCAAGTACATCAACAGTCAGTTCCAGTTTTGCCACCTCTCTGTCAATAGTCACTTCAGGTGATGCCACCTCTTCCTCAACTACATCAACTTTAACTTCAAGTGATACCACCACTACTACACCGACAGTAACATTAACTGTGGACAGAAATCCCTCAACTACATCGACAGTCAGGTCAAGTGATGACACCACTGCCTCAACAGTCACTTCAATTGATGCCACCAATCCCTTAACTGCATCGACATCAACTTCAAGAGATGTCACCACTACTACATGGACATTAACAGTCACTTCAAGCGATTCCACCACTCCCTCAAAAACCACTTCAAGTCATGCAACCACTCCCTCATCTACATCAATAGTCATTTCAAGAGATGCCACCACTCCTACATCAACATCATCAGTCACTTCAAGCGATAACACTGTTCCTTCAACATTTACTTCAAGTGGTGCCACAGCTACTACATCAACATCATCATTCAGTTCAAGTGATGCCATTTCTCCCTCGACATCAACAGTCACTTTAAGTGATGGCACCACTCCCTCAACAGTCCCTTCAAGTGATGCCACCGCTACTACATCAACATCAGCAGTCTCTTCAAGTGATGCCACCAATCCCTCAACTGCATCGAGGTCAACTTCAAATGATGCCACCACTCCCTCATCTACATCATCAGTCACTTCAAGCGATAACACTGTCCCTTCAACATTCACTTCAAGTGATGCCAAATCTACTACATCAACATCAGCAGTCTCTTCAAGTGATGCCACCACTCCCTCAACAATCACTTCAAGTAATGCCACCTCTCCCTCGACATCAATATTCACCTCAAGTGATGCCATCTCTCACTCAACTACATCGACAGTCACTTCAGACCATACTACATCAACACCCACTTCAAGTGATGCCACCACTCCCTCAAGTACATTGACAGTCAGTTCAAGTGTTGCCACCACTCTGTCAACAGTCACTTCAAGTGATGCCACCTCGTCCTCAACTACATCAACTTTAACTTCAAGTGATACCACCACTACTACACCGACAGTAACATTAACTGTGGACAGAATTCCCTCAACTACGTCGACAGTCAGGTCAAGTGATGCCACCACTGCCTCAACAGTCACTTCAAGTCATGACACCACTGTTACATCAACATCAGCAGTAACTTCAAGCGATGCCACCGCTCCTTCAAAATTCGCTTCAAGTGATGGCACCTCTACTAAATCAACATCAGCAGTCACTTCAAGCGATAACACTGTTCCTTCAACATTCACTTCAAGTGGTGCCACCTTTTCTCCATCACCATCAGCAGTCACTTCAAGTGATGGCACCTCTCCCTCGACATCAAAATTCACTTCAACTGATGCCACATCTCACTCAACTACATCAAACGTCACTTCAGATGATACTACATTAACACCCAATTCAAGTGATACCACCACTCTCTCAAGAACATCGACAGTCACTTCAAGTGATGCCACCTCTTCCTCAACTACATCGAATTTAACTTCAAGTGATACCACCACTACTACACCGACAGTAACTTCATCATTGGCCAACATTCCCTCAACTACATCGACAGTCACTTCAAGTGATGCCACTAATACTACATCAACATCAGCAGTCACTTCAAGTGATGCCACATCTCCATCAGCATCAAAATTCACTTCAAGTGACGGCACCTCTCACTCAACAACATTGACAGTCACTTCAGATGATGCTACATCAACACCCACTTCAAGTGATGCCACCACTCCATCAACATCAATATTCACTTCAAGTGATGCCACCACTCCCTCAACAGTAGCTTCAAGTGATGCCACCGCTACTGTATCAACATCAGCAGTCACTTCATTTGATGCCACCACTCCCTCAACAGTCACTCCAAGTGATGCCACCAATCCCTCAACTGCAACGATGTCAACTTCAAATGATGCCACCACTACCACACTGACATTGACAGTCATTTCAAGCAATTCCACCACTCCCTCAAAAGCCACTTCAAGTGATGCCACCACTCCCTCATCTACATCAATAGTCACTTCAAGTGATGCCACAGCTACTACATCAACATCAGCATTCACTTCAAGTGATGCCACCTCTCCCTCGACATCAATGTTCACTTCAAGTGATGCCACCTCTCCCTTGACATCAATGTTCACTTCAATTGATGCCACCTCTCCCTCGACATCAACAGTCACTTTAAGAGATGCCACCTCTCCCTCAACAGTCTCTTCAAGTGATGGCACCTCTCTCTTAACATCAATATTCACTTCAAGTGATGGCACCTCTCCCTCGACATCAACAGTCATTTTAAGTGATGCCACCTCTCCCTCAACAGCAGCTTCAAGTGATGCCACCTCTCACTCAACTACATCGACAGTCACTTCAGATGATGCTACATCAACACCCACTTCAAGTGATGCCACCACTCCCTCAAGTACATTGACAGTCAGTTCAAGTGTTGCCACCACTGCCTCAACAGTCACTTCAAGTGATGCCACTAATACTACATCAATATCAGCAGTCACTTCAAGTGATCCCACCACTCCCTCAACATTCACTTCAAGTGGTGCCACCGCTACTACATCAACATCAGCATTCACTTCAAGTGATGACACCTCTCCGTCAGCATCAATATTCACTTCAAGTGACGGCACCTCTAACTCAACTACATTGACAGTCACTTCAGATGATACTACATCAACACCCACTTCAAGTGATGTCACCACTCCCTCAACATCAATATTCACTTCAATTGATGCCACCACTCCCTCAACAGTCTCTTCAAGTGATGGCACCTCTCCCACAAGTACATCGATAGTCAGTTCAAGTGTTGCCACCACTGCCTCAACAGTCACTTCAAGTGATGCCATCACTCCCTCAACTTTATCGACAGTCACTTCAGATGAAGCCACAAAGACACCCACTTCAGGAGATGCAACATCTTCCTCATCTACATCAGCAGTCACTTCAAGCGATAACACTTTTCCTTCAACATTCACTTCAAGTGATGCCAAAGCTACTACATCAACATCAGCAGTCTCTTCAAGTGATGCCACCACTCCCTCAACAATCACTTTTAGTTATGCCACCTCTCCCTCGACATCAATATTCACTTCAAGTGATGCCACCTCTCACTCAACAACATCGACCGTCACTTCAGACCATACTACATCAACACCCACTTCAAGTGATGCCACCACTCCCTCAAGTACATCAACAGTCAGTTCCAGTTTTGCCACCTCTCTGTCAATAGTCACTTCAGGTGATGCCACCTCTTCCTCAACTACATCAACTTTAACTTCAAGTGATACCACCACTACTACACCGACAGTAACATTAACTGTGGACAGAAATCCCTCAACTACATCGACAGTCAGGTCAAGTGATGACACCACTGCCTCAACAGTCACTTCAATTGATGCCACCAATCCCTTAACTGCATCGACATCAACTTCAAGAGATGTCACCACTACTACATGGACATTAACAGTCACTTCAAGCGATTCCACCACTCCCTCAAAAACCACTTCAAGTCATGCAACCACTCCCTCATCTACATCAATAGTCATTTCAAGAGATGCCACCACTCCTACATCAACATCATCAGTCACTTCAAGCGATAACACTGTTCCTTCAACATTTACTTCAAGTGGTGCCACAGCTACTACATCAACATCATCATTCAGTTCAAGTGATGCCATTTATCCCTCGACATCAACAGTCACTTTAAGTGATGGCACTACTCCCTCAACAGTCCCTTCAAGTGATGCCACCGCTACTACATCAACATCAGCAGTCTCTTCAAGTGATGCCACCAATCCCTCAACTGCATCGAGGTCAACTTCAAATGATGCCACCACTCCCTCATCTACATCATCAGTCACTTCAAGCGATAACACTGTTCCTTCAACATTCACTTCAAGTGGTGCCAAAGCTACTACATCAACATCAGCAGGCTCTTCAAGTGATGCCACCACTCCCTCAACAATCACTTCAAGTAATGCCACCTTTCCCTCGACATCAATATTCACTTCAAGTGATGCCACCTCTCACTCAACTACATCGACAGTCACTTCAGACGATACTACATCAACACCCAGTTCAAGTGATGCCACCACTCCCTCAAGTACATTGACAGTCAGTTCAAGTGTTGCCACCACTCTGTCAACAGTCACTTCAAGTGATGCCACCTCTTCCTCAACTACATCAACTTTAACTTTAAGTGATACCACCACTACTACACCGACAGTAACATTAACTGTGGACAGAATTCCCTCAACTACGTCGACAGTCAGGTCAAGTGATGCCACCACTGCCTCAACAGTCACTCCAAGTGATGCCACCAATCCCTCAACTGCATCGACATCAACTTCAAGAGATGTCACAACTACTACATCGACATTAACAGTCACTTCAAGCGATTCCACAACTCCCTCAAAAACCACTTCAAGTCATGCAACCACTCCCTCATCTACATCAATAGTCACTTCAAGAGATGCCACCACTCCTACATCAACATCATCAGTCACTTCAAGCGATAACACTGTTCCTTCAACATTTACTTCAAGTGGTGCCACAGTTACTACATCAACATTATCATTCAGTTCAAGTGATGCCATTTCTCCCTCGACATCAACAGTCACTTTAAGTGATGGCACCACTCCCTCAACAGTCCCTTCAAGTGATGCCACCGCTACTACATCAACATCAGCAGTCTCTTCAAGTGATGCCACCAATCCCTCAACTGCATCGAGGTCAACTTCAAATGATGCCACCACTCCCTCATCTACATCATCAGTCACTTCAAGCGATAACACTGTCCCTTCAACATTCACTTCAAGTGGTGCCAAATCTACTACATCAACATCAGCAGTCTCTTCAAGTGATGCCACCACTCCCTCAACAATCACTTCAAGTAATGCCACCTATCCCTCGACATCAATATTCACCTCAAGTGATGCCACCTCTCACTCAACTACATCGACAGTCACTTCAGACCATACTACATCAACACCCACTTCAAGTGATGCCACCACTCCCACAAGTACATTGACAGTCAGTTCAAGTGTTGCCACCACTCTGTCAACAGTCACTTCAAGTGATGCCACCTCGTCTTTAACTACATCAACTTTAACTTCAAGTGATACCACCACTACTACACCGACAGTAACATTAACTGTGGACAGAATTCCCTCAACTACGTCGATAGTCAGGTCAAGTGATGCCACCACTGCCTCAACAGTCACTTCAAGTCATGACACCACTGTTACATCAACATCAGCAGTAACTTCAAGCGATGCCACTGCTCCTTCAAAATTCGCTTCAAGTGGTGCCACCTTTTCTCCATCACCATCAGCACTTAGATCAAGTGATGCCACCTCTCCCTCGACATCAAAATTCACTTCAACTGATGCCACATCTCACACAACTACATCAGACGTCACTTCAGATGATACAACATTAACACCCAATTCAAGTGATACCACCACTCTCTCAAGAACATCGACAGTCACTTCAAGTGATGCCACCTTTTCCTCAACTACATCGAATTTAACTTCAAGTGATACCACCACTACTACACCGACAGTAACTTCAACATTGGCCAACATTCCCACAACTACATCGACAGTCACTTCAAGTGATGCCACCACTCCCTCAACATTCACTTCAAGTGGTGCCACCGCTACTACATCAACATCAGCATTCACTTCAAGCGATCCCACCACTCCCTCAACATTCACTTCAAGTGGTGCCACCGCTACTACATCAAAATCAGCATTCACTTCAAGTGACGGCACCTCTCACTCAACTACATTGACAGTCACTTCAGATGATGCTACATCAACAACCACTTCAAGTGATGTCACCACTCCATCAACATCAATATTCACTTCAAGTGATGCCACCACTCCCTCAACAGTAGCTTCAAGTGATGCCACCGCTACTGTATCAACATCAGCAGTCTCTTCATTTGATGCCACCACTCCCTCAGCAGTCACTCCAAGTGATGCCACCAATCCCTCAACTGCAACGACATCAACTTCAAATGATGCCACCACTACCACACTGACATTGACAGTCATTTCAAGCAATTCCACCACTCCCTCAAAAGCCACTTCAAGTGATGCCACCACTCCCTCATCTACATCAATAGTCACTTCAAGTGATGCCACAGCTACTACATCAACATCAGCATTCACTTCAAGTGATGCCACCTCTCCCTTGACATCAATGTTCACTTCAATTGATGCCACCTCTCCCTCAACATCAACAGTCACTTTAAGAGATGCCACCACTCCCTCAACAGTCTCTTCAAGTGATGGCACCTCTCCCCTAACATCAATATTCACTTCAAGTGATGGCACCTCTCCCTCGACATCAACAGTCATTTTAAGTGATGCCACCACTCCCTCAACAGCAGCTTCAAGTGATGCCACCTCTCACTTAACTACATCGACAGTCACTTCAGATGATGCTACATCAACAACCACTTCAAGTGATGCCACCACTCCCTCAAGTACATTGACAGTCAGTTCAAGTGTTGCCACCACTGCCTCAACAGTCACTTCAAGTGATGCCACTAATACTACATCAACATCAGCAGTCACTTCAAGTGATCCCTCCACTCCCTCAACATCAATATTCACTTCAATTGATGCCACCTCTCCCTCGACATCAACAGTCACTTTAAGTGATGCCACCACTCCCTCAACAGTCTCTTCAAGTGATGGCACCTCTCTCAGAACATCAATATTCACATCAAGTGATGCCACCTCTCCCTCAACATCAACAGTAATTTTAAGTGATGCCACCACTCCCTCAACAGTAGCTTCAAGTGATGCCACCTCTCACTCAACTACATCGACAGTCACTTCAGACGATGCTACATCAACAACCACTTCAAGTGATGCCACCACTCCCTCAAGTCCATCGATAGTCAGTTCAAGTGTTGCCACCACTGCCTCAACAGTCACTTCAAGTGATGCCATCACTCCCTCAACTTTATCGACAGTCACTTCAGATGAAGCCACAAAGACACCCACTTCAGGGGATGCAACATCTTCCTCATCTACATCAGCAGTCACTTCAAGCGATAACACTTTTCCTTCAACATTCACTTCAAGTGATGCCAAAGCTACGACATCAACATCAGCAGTCTTTTCAAGTGATACCACCACTCCCTCAACAATCACTTTTAGTTGTGCCACCTCTCCCTCGTCATCAATATTCACTTCAAGTGATGCCACCTCTCACTCAACAGTAGCTTCAAGTGATGCCACCGCTACTGTATCAACATCAGCAGTCTCTTCATTTGATGCCACCACTCCCTCAGCAGTGACTCCAAGTGATGCCACCAATCCCTCAACTGCAACGACATCAACTTCAAATGATGCCACCACTACCACACTGACATTGACAGTCATTTCAAGCAATTCCACCACTGCCTCAACAGTCACTTCAAGTGATGCCACTAATACTACATCAATATCAGCAGTCACTTCAAGCGATCCCACCACTCCCTCAACATTCACTTCAAGTGGTGCCACCGCTACTACTTCAACATCAGCATTCACTTCAAGTGACGGCACCTCTCACTCAACAACATCGACAGTCACTTCAGATGATGCTACATCAACAACCACTTCAAGTGTTGCCACCACTGCCTCAACAGTCACTTCAAGTGATGCCATCATTCCCTCAACTTTATCGACTGTCACTTCCGATGATGCCACATCGACACCCACTTCAGGGGATGCAACATCTTCCTCAACTACATCAACATTCACTTCAACTGATGCCATCACTCCCTCAACTACATTGATAGTAACTTCAGAAAATCCCACATCGACACCCACTTCAGGTGATGCAACTTCTTCCTCAACTACATCAACATTCACTTCAAGTGATGCTACCAATCCCTCAAATGCATTGACATCAACTTTAAGAGATGCCACCACTACTACATCGACATTAACAGTCACTTCAAGTCATAACACCACTATTACTTTAACATCAGCAGTCACTTCTAGAAATGCCACCGCTCCTTCAAAATTAGCTTCAAGTGATGCCACCGATACAACATCAATTTCAGCAGTCTCTTCAAGTGATGCCACCACTCCCTCAACAGTCACTCCAGGAGATGCCACCAATCCCTCAACCGCATCGACATCAGCTTCAAGAGATGCCACCACTACTACATCGACATTAACAGTCATTTCAAGCGATTCCACCACTAACTCAAAAACCACTTCAAGTCATGCAACCACTCCCTCATCTACATCAGCAGTCACTTCAAGAGATGCCACCACTCCTACATCAACATCAGCAGTCACTTCAAGCGATAACACTGTTCCTTCAACATTTACTTCAAGTGGTGCCACAGCTACTACATCAACATCAGCATTCAGTTCAAGTGATGCCATCTCTCCCTCGAAATCAACAGTCACTTTAAGTGATGGCACCACTCCCTCAACAGTCTCTTCAAGTGATACCACCGCTACCACATCAACATCAGCAGTCTCTTCAAGTGATGCCACCACTCCCTCAACAACATCGACCGTCACTTCAGACGATACTACATCAACACTCACTTCAAGTGATGCCACCACTCCCTCAAGTACATTGACAGTTAGTTCAAGTGTTGCCACCACTCTGTCAACAGTCACTTCAAGTGATGCCACCTCTTCCTCAACTACATCAACAGTCACTTCAGGTGATGCCACCACTACTACACCAACAGTATCTTCAACTGCTGCCACCATTCCCTCAACTACAACAACAGTCACTTCAAGTGATGCCACCACTACTACATCAACATTAGCAGTCACTCCAAGCGATCCCACCACTCCCTCAACAGTCACTTCAAGTGATGCCACCTCTCACTCAACTACATTGACAGTCAATTCAGATTATACTACATCAACACCCACTTCAAGTAATGCCACCACTCCCTCAAGTACATCGACAGTCAGTTCCAGTTTTGCCACCTCTCTGTCAATAGTCACTTCAGGTGATGCCACCTCTTCCCCAACTACATCAACTTTAACTTCAAGTGATACCACCACTACTACACCGACAGTAACATTAACTGTGGACAGAATTCCCTCAACTACGTCGACAGTCAGGTCAAGTGATGCCACCACTGCCTCAACAGTCACTCCAAGTGATGCCACCAATCCCTCAACTTCATCGACATCAACTTCAAGAGATGCCACCACTACTACATCGACGTTAACAGTCATTTCAAGCGATTCCACCACTAACTCAAAAACCACTTCAAGTCATGCAACCACTCCCTCATCTACATCAATAGTCACTTCAAGAGATGCCACCACTCCTACATCAACATCAGCAGTCACTTCAAGTGATGCCACCTCTCCCTCGACATCAAAAGTCACTTTAAGTGATGGCACCACTCCCTCAACAGTCTCTTCAAGTGATGCCACCGCTTCTACATCAACATCAGCAGTCTCTTCAAGTGATGCCACCAATCCCTCTACTGCATCGACGTCAACTTCACATGATGACACCACTCCCTCATCTACATCAGCAGTCACTTCAAGCGATAACAATGTTCCTTCAACATTCACTTCAAGTGGTGCCAAAGCTACTACAACAACTTCAGCATTCACTTCAAGTGATGCCACCTCTCCCTTAACATCAATATTCACTTTAAGTGATGCCACCACTACTACGTCAACATCAGCAGTCTCTTCAAGTGATGCCACCACTCCCTCAACAGTCACTTCAAGTGATGCCACCTCTCCCTTCATATCAACAGTCACTTCAAGTGATGCTTCCACTACATCAACATCAACAGTCACTTCAAGTGATGCAACCTCTCCCTCAACTACATCTACAGTCATGCCAAGTAATGCCACCTCTCCCTCGACATCAACAGTCACTTCAAGTTATACTACCACTACATCAACAGTCACTTCAAGTTATACTACCACTACATCAACAGTCAGTTCAAGTGATGCTACCACTACATCTACAGTATCTTCAAGTGAGGCCACCTCTCCCTCGACTTCAACAGTCACTTCAAGTGATGCCACCACTACATCAACAGTCACTTCAAGTGATGCTACCACTACATCGACAGTCCCTTCAAGTTATGCTACCACTATTTTGACAGTCTCTTCAAGTGATGCCACCACTCCCTCGACATTAACGGTTACTTCAAGTGATACCACCTCTCTCTCGACATCAACAGTCACTTCAAGTGATGCCACCACTCCCTTAACTACATTGAAAGTCACGCCAAGTAATGCCACCTCTAAGTCAACATCAACAGTCACTTCAAGTGATGCTACCACTACATCGACAGTATCTTCAAGTGATGCCACCTCTCCCTCGACTTCAACAGTCACTTCAAGTGATGCCACCACTACATCAACAGCCACTTCAAGTGATGCCACCACTACCTCAACATTAACAGTCACTTCAAGTAATGCCACCTCTCCCTCGACATCAACATTCACTTCAAGTGATGCCACCAACACATCGACAGTCTCTTCAAGTGATGCCACCACTCCCTCGACTTTAACAGTTACTTCAAGTGATGCCACCTCTCTCTCGACATCAACAGTCACTTCAAGTGATGCCACCACTACATCGACAGTATCTTCAAGTGATGCCTCCACTCCCTTGACATCAACAGTTACTTCAAGTGATGCCACCGCTTCCTCAACTACATCAATAGTCATTCCAACTGATGGCACCTCTCCCTCTATATCAACAGTCACTTCAAGTAGTGCCACCACTACATCGAAAGTCTCTTCAAGTGATGCCACCACTCCCTCGACATCAACAGTCACTTCAAGTGATGCCATCTCTCCCTCGACATCAACAGTCACCTCAAGTGATGCCACCACTACATTAACAGTCACTTCAAATGATGCCACCACTACATCGACAGTACTTTCAAGGGATGCCACAACTCCCACTTCTACATCAACAGCCTCAAGTGAGGTCACCACTCTAAGACTAATAATGTCATCAACAAGTGGTGCTACTACAGTGTTAACTGGTACAGATACCTCAGCAGTTGTACCAGTACCTACGCTGTCCACCCCTTCACCGGGACTAACATCCAGAGACACTACTTTGGTGACAACAATCAAAACCACTGTTGCAGAATGCAGTAAGATTATTTTCACTAATTCTCAAAAACCATCATAAGATGATATGATTGTAAAGATGTAAAGATATAAAGTTTTTTTAAACTTACAAATCGATACCAAAGACTATTGAAATGTGTGAATATATTGCTGTACATACACTGCATTATTTGATTTTTATTGTCATTTGTTTTCAGTGTCAGATGCTCTGTTGAATGTCATCAGGCTGGAGGATGTCACCAGTAAGTTAATCAGTGTGAGTTGGACTGGTATTAACCTGGACCAGCAGATACAGTACAAAGTGAAGCTGGCATCTAATTCCAACACAACACAGATTGAGACCTCAGCCACCAAAGCTGTTTTCTCAGACCTTACTCCTGGAACCATATACACTCTGATTATTGAGTACTTATGCTGCTACATCAAGAAAAACATTTCAAGAGACATAATCACTGGTATGTCAACTCTTTTTCAAGTAATCTCCTTGAATTCACTAAGAGCATACTTTTGCTTTTAAAACAATTATAGATCAAATTAGTACAATAGGACATTTTGTGCAAACATCACATTTGTTTTGTTAAATGTTGATCTTTACTCTCCAAAAGCTGGAAAGGTCTATGAATCTTCCACTCGAATTCCAGGCACAGAGTTTGTGTCTGATTATTCAAATCAATCCAGCAAACTTTACAAAGACTTTGTGGCCAATTTTACCATGCAGGTAAATATTCATGAAGCATTTTTTATAATTGCTTTTTAATTTAGGTAATATAATATAACCTTGTATGATTTAAATGTACATATTTCTTTAAAGGTTGGAAACAATCTCCCAAAAGCATACCAGGACCTTATCAGGGCTAAAGAAATGGTGGTGGTTGTGACAGGTGTTCACAGAGGAAGTGTGATCGTTGACTTTGATCTGGTCACTGCTTTGGAGGTCAAACTGTCAACCTCTGACGTGCAGAACAGTGTCATCAATGCGCTGAAATCATCTGCACTCGGAGTAGATCTGAATTTCACCTCAGTCAAAGGTTTTTGAATTCCAACGACTACATACAATGATTTTTTCTATGCTAGTTAATCAATCAAATTATTTTTTAAAATAAATATTCAAGGACTAACAGAATTAAGGACGTTATCATATCACCGTGTGTATTTAGTGGCCTTTAGTAACTTCATTTTTACTATATTACAGAGGCAGATATCTGCCAACGAGGCGATTACACATGCTCAGAAAATGCCAGCTGTGTCAGAGAGGGACCCTCACATACATGTGAATGTAAGGCAGGATTCTACGACGAAAACCCAACCGTACCGGGTACTGACTGCAAGAGTAAGAAAACTTTGTTTGAAATGTGGGCCACACTTTCCATTAAATAAGTACCTTATACAAGAGTAACTACCAGTAGAAGAACGTATGTTTTTACCCTGTAATACACTAGTAAGTACATTCAGTTAAGCAGTATTTACCACTATTGCACTCACTGTTTTGTAGGAAATATCTCTCCAGGTGCAGATCCATGTAAAGGCTTGTGTTCATCATGTGCTCAGTGTGTGGTTGGTCCTGGAGGCAGCCATGAGTGTAGCTGCTATCCTGGTTTGATAGATCAGAATCCTGTTAATCCTGGGAGGCTATGCAAAGGTACACTAACGTCCTCTGCCTCAATTGTATCTGTATCAATTCCTTACTTGTGTATCTTACACATACGTTACATTACATCTTCATTCCATCAAAATGTGCCCACTATAGATCCTGTCGACTGTTTCGATCAAGAAAAGGACATTTGCTCATCCCAAAATCCATGTCTTCCATCCAAGTTTCTCTGCTCATGTAAGTTCTGAAATCATACCAATTCTTCAGATCTCACATACGGTCTTCAGAGAAAGACGAATCTGTAATACTGAGGCCTATTTGTGACTCTGACTGTCCTACAGCTTATTATAACAACTCTCTCTGCTTCCCTCCTACAGTGAGGAATGTTTTCAAATTAACAGCTGAATTCAACTCTTGGATCTTCAACTCCTCTCTGCACGACCCATTGAGCGATACTTGGGCATATGCCTCTACAAAGATCATAAAAACGGTATGCACATACACGCTCTGATTTGTAATTATTGTGATGTCTTACAAATGTCATCTTAAAACACTATGGTTTCTTCCATAAGTACTTTTTTAAATAGACGTCTACTTTACTATAAAAAATATTTCCAGGTTGTCCCCAGAATGCGGTATGTTCTGGCAGATTCATCCTTTGACATGACAGTGGTGGGCTTCCAGAGGGGTAGTGTGGTGGTCAGGATGATGTGTGGTTATAATGGGAATACTACCGCTGATGAAATAACTCTCCAGGCTGCTCTGCAGGAAACAATCCGCAAACACCTGGACGACTCCGCCATAGCTACCTTGAAAAGTATGTTTAAAACATAGGATTTAAAAAAAAGTATTGGCATTACATGATGATGGTGTTTGTTTTGTTCAATTCATGTATGTGACTTGGTTGTGGTATGTATGTGACTCAGGTTGTGGTTTCACTCATTTCTTCTATTTCATTTTGTGTGGGATGCTGCTTATCTAATATTGTCCTTTCAATAGTTACTGATAGACATTGACCAAACATCTGTCTGTTCTTTGTAGGAGTTTCACAGATATCAATGGCCCCAGGAGCAGGCTGGAAAGTGGCGACAATAGTCCTGGGAGTTCTGCTGGGCTTCACTCTGATAGTCGTGGTTGTTGTTCTGATCATCACCATAGCGATGAGAGCAGCTAGCAAGCTGAACTCATATAACATCAAGCAAACAAAGCACAACAGACAAGTGGTGTCCGATGACTACTTACAAGGACGTTATTCTTATCAAGTGTAGTTCAGGGATTCTTAAAAAAACGAGATAATCTCAACTTGTTTTCACTAATATATTTGTTAATATTAACAGAAGTATCAGCTATCACACCATGTAAAGGAACAACCTCATTAATACTTTAAGTGTTTCATAAAAGGCAACTAATTCAACTCCGTCAAACACAATAAAAGGCATTACATTTTTACATTTATTGTTGAACAAGTGTTTAATAAAGGCCTTGATTGTTTAATTGTAACATTAGATTATTCAAAAATGTAATACAAATCTCCAAACTTCTTAATTGTTTTATTTTATAGTGCTATATAATGCACCAGGGCTAATTTCGTGTTTGCATGTTTTTTGGTTCGTTTTTTTGCATGTTTTTTTAGATTCAGAACATAAAACAACATTTAGAAAGCAAACATTATCCCTTGGATCTACCACAGCAAATACATCAGTAGTTTAAGCATATGTTGCAACAAGGTTAAAATATTCTTTGTAAATATTGACTAAAAGATCGATCTTATTAAGAGGGTTAGTCATCAGTGAGTTGATACGGCACTGACAGAGTTGACAACAGATACTCAACAGACATATTTGTGCCTCTACAAATAAATGTTTAATACAAACATTTGTAAAATATAGAAAATTATTCATTTGAAAACAATAAAAATATAACCATTATATCAGATCATTCAGCACTCTGATGGAGTTGACTTTAGAGTTAATGTTTTATGGAGTTGACATTTTTTTTGTTTGTTCTTCAGTCAAGTGATATACAAGTTTTTCCTCAGTTGCTTTAAGGCTCTAAAACCTAATTATATCATGTCCTATCTTAATCTATCAGATAGATGGAGTCAACAGTTTATGGTTGTGACAATGGGGATTTCAATATTGTTTGTTTAAATCTATCAGAAGTAGAGAACTTTGCAGATCATGAATTGTCTTGTTGCATTACATGTAATGAGGACATGAAGAAGGGGTCCTTATGGTGTAGCTGACCCAGCTCATTTCTGATTCATTTAGGATTTTAGACAAATCTGACAGAGTTAACCAAATCTCCGGACACATTTTTTAGAAATCATAGTTTTGAAAGAAATCCTCTTTAAAGTCAGAGAGGGCCATTGGAAGAAACTGCATGCAATCGTTTTTCAGTTAATATTTATTATTGGCAGTTTTTTTTAATTGTAAAAACTTTTTTGTAGAGTTTGAAATTTAGATTCTTTGCTCTGGACAAGAGCATTTCCGAGCATAGAGCTGACATGTACATTAACTCTATTTAAAATATTTGGACAATTCCATAAGCAAATCTTTGCCCTTGTAAAATTCCACTAAACGTATTTTTTAAGCTCAAATAATGCAACAAAATAAAAAATGTAAACTATAAAAATACAGGTTCCTGTAGAAAAAGGATTGTCCCGACTTTCAAGAATCCCGGAGTTAAGATGTATCACTCATGAAAACTGTAACGGTCTGGGCGTAGTGGGTGTGGAGTCAGGCGCAGGAGGCAGAAAAGTTCAATGTAGCGCTTTAATTACGCACAAAAGTAATTCGCCCAAAAATGCTGGGCGCACCAAAATACAAACGCCCAATAATAATATCCACCACACAGAACACAGTGGACGGAAGAATTAAGCCCGCACAGGCGGGCTTACGGGCTAAAATAGCCCAACTAACAAGCCTAATACAAAACAGGTGAAACTCATTAGACCAAACAAACAGAAAAGGAAAAGGGATCGGTGGCAGCTAGTAGGCCGGTGACGACGACCGCCGAGCGCCACCCGAACAGAGAGAGGAGCCACCCTCGGTAGGAGTCGTGACAAAAACAGGGATTATAATGTATGGATCTGGAGAAAACATAAGTACTTTATGACATCTGCTGATATAAAAAGAGCTTTATAAATGAATATGATTCGATTTGATTTACTATTGTAATATGAACTAAATATATATATACAAGTGACATGAGATCTAAAGTGTTATTGTGTACTTATGCAATTTCACTGAGTGCATAATGGCCTCTATCTTACTGCAGTGGAAAAGAGCACTGAAGCAATCCACTAGAGGCCACAGTTGTCTGAGAATTGAATATACAGTGCCTTCAGAAAGTATTCAGAACCTATGACCTTTTCAACATTTTGTTACGCCTTATTCTAAAATGAATGAAATAAAATAAAAAAATCTGCTGTAATCACTGCCAAAGGTGCTTCAACAAAGTACTGAGTAAAGGGTCTGAAAACTTTCTGAAGGCACTGTAGTACCATCAAGTCACCCGCTTCAGCGTGTGAGTGCAATGCCATGAACCCATAATGGGCTCATTTGAAGTTTGTTTGCAGTCTTATTATTTGTTCTATTATTAATCAGCATGATTGAGGGCTTTGTACTATTAATAAACATTTATTTTGTATTTTGGTGTTTTGAATGTGCCTTTAAACATACCTGTATTCATATTGGAGGATGGTGATTATATTTAGCAGACAAGCTCCTCATTCACTCCTCCAATCTATTTCCCTTTGTCCAGACTACATGATTATAATGGTGGGGCCTTGACTGGCCACATGGCAGCATTGGCAGTCTTGGAAGGCTAGACTTCTCTTGGGCAGACTGACTGGTGTTCCCTGGGTAATAACTCCCAGACAGGAGAAGCTGTCACAGATCAGAGTTATTCATTAATAGGTCTCATCATGTCACCACTGAGTCCAGTCTCTCCTCAGTTAAATAGCTGAAGCCTGTGGGAGCATCTCCATTGGTTACCTGAATAACCTTGTTCTATACAAAAGGTAAAGGAAGAAGAAGTGTCTGATCATATCCGTTTGAAGACGTGGCACTAATGTTTAACTTTTTACCCAATGGGAGATTCAAAGTCAGCTAGAACTCTTTAAAGTGGACGTGGGGAATGTAGATTAAAATAATTAAATGTCACCTCTATTCCGTGATGAGAACTATTCAACACTGGTCTGACCAATCAGAATCCACGCTTCAAGATTGTTTTGATCACGAGGACTGGGAAATGTACCGGGCAGCCTTAGAGAATAATATTGATTTATACGCTGATTCGGTGAGTGAGTTTATAAGGAAGTGCATTTGAGATGTTGTATCCACTGTACTATTAAAACCTACCCTAACTAGAAACCGTGGATAGATGGCGGCATTCACACAAAACTGAAAGTGTGAACCACCCCATTTAACCATGGAAAGATGACTGGGAATATGGTCAAATACAAACAGTGTAGTTATTTCCTTCACAAGGCAATCAAACAAACAAAATGTCGGTATAGGGTCAAAGTGGAGTCGCAATTCAACGGCTCAGACACGAGACGTTTGCGGCAGAATCTACAGGCAGTCACAGACTACAAAAAGAAGCCAGCCACGTCACGGACACCGACGTCTTGCTTCCAGACAAACTAAACACCTTCTTTGCCCCCAATGAGAATAATACAGTGCCACCGACGCGGCTCGCTAACAAGGACTGCAGGCCCTTCCTTTCCTTCTCCGTGGCCGACCTGTGTAAGACATTTAAACGTGTTAACCCTTGCAAGGCTGCCTGCCCAGACGGCATTCCTAGCTACGTCCTCAGAGTATGCGCAGACCAGCTGGCTGGTGTGTTTACGAACATATTCAATCTCTCCCTATCCCAGTCTGCTGTCCCCACATGCTTCAAGATGGCCGCCATTGTTCCTGTACCCAAGAATGCAAAGGTAACTGAACTAAATTACTATCGCCCCGTAGCACTCACTATGTCATCATGAAGTGCTTTGAGAGACTTGTCAAGGATCATATCACCTCCACCTTACCTGCCACCCTAGACCCCCTTCAATTTGCATACCGTCCCAATAGATCCACAGACGATGCAATTGCCATCACACTGCACTATCCCATGTGAACAAGAGGAATACCTATGTAAGAATGCTGTTCATTGACTAGAGCTCAGCATTCAACACCATAGTACCCTCCAAGCTAATAATTAAGCTTGAGGCCCAGGGTCTCAACCCCGCCCTGTGAAATTGGGTCCTGGATTTCCTGACGGGCCACCCTCAGGTGGTGAAGGTAGGAAACAACATCTCTGCTTCGCTGATCCACAACACTGGGGCACCACAAGGGTGCGTGCTCAGCCCCTCCTGTAGTCCCTGTTCACCCATGACTGCGTGGCCATGCACGCCTCCAACTCATCAAGTTTGCAGACGACACAAGAGTAGTGGGCTTGATTACCAACAACGGCGAGACAGCCTACAATGAGGAGGTGAGTGCACTCGGAGTCTGGTGTCAGGAAAACAACCTCTCACTCAACGTCAACAAAACAAAGGAGATGATTGTGGACTTCAGGAAACAGCAGAGGGAGCACACCCCTATCCACATTGACGAAACAACAGCGGAGAAGGTGGAAAGTTTTAAGTTCCTCGGCGTACACATCACGGACAAACTGAAATGGTCCACCCACACAGACAGTGTAGTGAAGAAGGCACAACAGCGCCTCTTCAACCTCAGGAGGCTGAAGAAATGTGGCTTGTCACCTAAAACCCTAACAAACTTGTACAGGTGCACAATTGAGAGCATCCTGTCAGGCTGTATCACCACCTGGTACGGCAACTGCACTGGCCACAACGCAAGATTCTCCAGAGGGTGGTGTGGTCTGCAGAGTGCATCACCGAGGGCAAACTACCTGCCCTCCAGAACACCTACAGCACTCGATGTCACAGCAAGGCCAAAAAGATCAAGGACAACAACCACCCGAGCCACTGCCTGGTCTCCCCGCTACCATCCAGAAGGCGAGGTCAGTACAGGTGCATCAAAGTTGGGACCGAGAGACTGAAAAACAGCCATAACTAACACAGAGAGGCTGCTGCCTATATACGGACTTGAAATCATCGGCCACTTTAATAAATGGATCACTAGTCACTTTAATAATGCCACTTTAATAATGTTTACATCTCTTGCACTCCTCATCTCATATGTATATACTGTATTTTATACCATCTATTGCATCTTTCCTATGCCGCTCGGTCATTGCTCATCCATATATTTACATGTATATATTCTTATTCCATCCCTTTACTTAGATTTGGGTGTATTAGGTAGTTGTTGTGGAATTGTTAACCATGTGTATGTGACCAATAGAATTTGATTTGATGATTTAATTTGATTTATCAAAGGTGTACAACGTGGCGAGCTAGGTGCTTGCAGACACTTCTGGCCAAACAGGGGACACTGCATTAGGCATTTCCACTGCCGTATCTGCTCCATCATTCAATATTTCATACAGCTCTCCAAATAGTGGCCCATAACAACTGAATTATTCAGGAGGTTTTACATCAGGATGACTGAATCACAGACAAACAACAGACACTGCATGTGTTTAGTCCTTTAATGGATTGGCTAGTAAGGCAATCAATTACTGTTTCCATTTTATAGCTGCCATTGTCTGAGGGCACCTTTTGTTTGTGGGACGCAAAGTCATTTGTTGACTTCCTGTTTAAGGGACTGTTTGTATCTCAGAACTAATTCCTGATGATGGGTTTCTGTGATTTTTTTCTTCCAGTTGACATGTCAATTATATTGTACTTTAGGCCTACATGCTTAAATAATTGTAATTTGCCAGAACGTGAATTTCACTGCCATAAGGAAACTCTTTCTTTTACCACCCAATGGGAAAAAACAAAGCAATCAAACCATCTTCAGTGGACCTTACATAATTCCTCTGAATCTTTAATGTCCATTAAAATAAAAAAAGGCAGTTTGGTGCCCTCATTTTCCAATGGGTTCGGCAAGCTCTCACTCAGTCTCTGTAGCGTAATGAAAATCACAAATACAGTTCCCTCCACTAATATTGGCACCCTTGGTAAATATGAGCAAAACAGGCTGTTCAAAAAAATATTTATTGTTTATCCTCTTGGTCTTTCATTCAAAATATTCACAGAAATCTAACTTTTAATTACAGTAAAATTATTGAAAGAAAAAATGTATTCTTAACATAAAACAAATATTTTTTATATATGTGTGCCACAATTATTGGCACCCCTTCATTCAGTACATTGTGCAACCTCCCTTTACCAAGATAACAGCTGAGTCTTTTCCAACCTCCTTATGCATTATAGGAGAACACATGGCAAGGAATCTGAGACCATTCCTCCATACAGAATCTCTCCAGATCCATCAGATTCCGAGGTCCACGCTTGTGAACTCTCCTCTTCAGCTCATCCCATGGGTTTTATATGGGGTTTAGGCCAGGGGACTGGGAATGCCATGGCAAAACCTTGATTCTATGGTCAGTGAACCATTTTGTTGATTTTAAGGTGCTCTTTGGTTCATTGTCCTGCTGGAAGATCCAACCAAGGCCCAGTTTCAGCTTA
The DNA here is from genome assembly GCF_965601325.2 of Salmo salar. Taxonomy (NCBI): domain Eukaryota; kingdom Metazoa; phylum Chordata; class Actinopteri; order Salmoniformes; family Salmonidae; genus Salmo; species Salmo salar. The sequence continues at coordinate 66,531,289 of NC_138310.1, read as the reverse complement.
CTAGCAGAGGCAGTCAGGTTTTGATGAGATATCTGCTTGTACTTGATGGAGTCCATAATACTATGTATCCTAACATGTTGTCCAGGGCCTTTGGAAGAAAAACAGGCCCACAACATCAAAGATCCACCACCATACTTCACAGTGGGATGAGGTACTTTTCTGCATGGATATCTTTCTGTCTACGTCAAACCCACCTTTGGTGTTTGTTTCTAAAAAGCTATACTTTGGTCTCATCTGACCATAGAACCCTGTCCCATTGAATGTTCCAGTAATGTTTGGCAAACTGTAGGCGCTTGAGTTTGTTATTCGATGACAGCAAAGGCTTTTTTTATGGCAATCCTCTAAAACAACTTGTGGTTATGTAGGTGGTTTCTGATCGTAGTTTTGGAGACTTTCTGACCCCAATACCCAACTAACGTTCGCAATTCTCCAGCTGTGATCCTTGGAGATTTTTTGGCCACTCTAACCATCCTCCTCACTGTGTTCAATATAGACACAAGTCCTCTTCCAGGCCGGTTGTTAACATCTCCAGTTTCTTTAAACTTAATTATTGCCCTGATAGTGGAAAAGGGCATTTTCAACCATTGAGCTGTTTTCTCATCGCCATTTCCTGATTTGTGCTGCTCAACAACCTTCTGTCGCACATTATTACCGTATTCTCGGGTCTTTCCCTTAGTGATGGATGACTATGGGAACTTGACCTGTGTGTCACCTCATATTTATACCCCAGTGAAACAGGAAGTCATGGCTTACCATTTAAGTAATCCTAATCACTCAGGTGAATATAAAAACGTAAAATATGAATGGGAATATACTTCAATTAGATTTTACTCATAAGAATTTCTAGGGGTGCCAATAATTGTGGCACACGTTTTAGAGAAAAATATCTATTTCATTTACTTCACATAATTTTTTTTCAATCAATTTACTTCAATTAAAGGTTTGATTGTTTGTGAATATTTTGAATGAAAGACCAAGAGGATAAACAGCAAAGATTTTTTTTACAGCCCGATTTGCTCATATTTACCAAGGGTGCCAAAATAAGTGGAGGGCACTGTACATCTTCTGAAGGAGTCTGAGAGAGTGTCAATGGGCCAGTTCAAGCCTTCAAGATAGGTGCATTAACTAATACTGTATCATGATAATAAATCACAACATTCAGATTCTGCTTCAACATTTTTAATCAGTTCATTCAGAGCAAGCTGAGAATACAAGCACACAATCACAACACATCTGCAGTATATGACATCATATTGTCATCATTTCACACGGTTTGAGTACATTAGCATCAAACTGACAGCATATAGTTCAGAGAGTCATAGCACCGAGGTGTGGTGTGCTCAACACGTTAGTTACTGTACTGGGGGGCAGGCGCTAGGAGCCGGTGGGCTGCGGAGGTCTAACACAGTGAACCCTGACAGGCAGCAGAGAGCAGGCTGGTCTGGGGATACAATAGACAGTAGCAGACGCACAACAGCATATGGGAGGAGGACTGCCACATACTGTAACACACTGGCGGACTGCAGGTACACAGACATAAGAGAGACAGGGTGAGAGTAGCACTCACATTCACTGTGAATTGATCTGATATCAATGGTTCCAGACAGGCAGCTGCATGTTCCAAAAAGCGATTTTGATCTTCTAATCCTGGCCCACTCCTTATCTTTTTACACCTAACTACTGAGCCCATTGAAGAAAGTGGAGGTGATTGAGTAAATACAAAATCCTATTTCCTATATCATACATATGCTCATTTTTAACATTATACATGGTTTTGCACACAAATAGCATCACAGCTTTGTAATGGATAAAATAACGACATATAATTAAAGAGATGTGTATTATCAGAAATACATCAGTTTTCATACTGTATCAAATAACTGGAAAGTTGACAAAGTGGTTCTCACATTGAAGAAGGCAGTAGAACCACCTGTGTGAAGGCAGAACTACAAAGCTGGTGGGTTGACATAACAGCTTCAGTACATTTTTTACATTTACATTTTTGTCATTTAGCAGACGCTCTTATCCAGAGCGACTTACAGTAGTGAATGCATACATTTCATACAATTTCATACATTTTTTTTCCCGGTGCTGGCCCCCCGTGGGAACCGAACCCACAACCCTGGCGTTGCAAACACCATGCTCTACCAACTGAGCTACAGGGAAGGATGTAGCTCAGTATTCAGTAGGCACTAGAATACTACGTGCCATCTTTTGTACTGTAAGTCAGTGACAGTTTTGTTGTTTATTTGTGTAGACACTTATGGTATGAGATCAGACTATCACTACACATGCAGTTATTCTGGAAATGGTTTGCCCCCTTTGATTTCTCATGAATGATTTCAATTACAAACTAGATTGTGACCGTGGGAATAGGATACTAGAATGCTACTATACAACCAGAAAGAGGGCCTTACATGCAAGCTGTAGAAATGACATTACAGTTCAGCTGGTTCCTTAGCAACCAAATTGATGAAACCAGAAATCTTTCCAAATAATTAAATGAAATCTAGGTCCAAAGAGTGGAGTCACTGTAACCAGGAAACGCTACAGTAATTAAGATTTTATATCTGCAGGGACCACATAGTCAATGCAGTCTAAGAGATGGAAAAGAAGAACAGAGACAGTCCATCATCACTATGAGGATAGATAGTCAGAAAAACAATCAAAACCTCTCACTGCCTTCAACAGCCATTTAAGAGCCATATATGGTTCTCTACGTACACTATGTGTATCAATGACTCTCTGTTTTACAATGGTTTTATTTCTACAAAAGATTGACAAATGCAACAAAATAATGTGCGAAATATGTGCTGAACTTATAACAGAGAGAGTAAGTGCACACTCGCACACACACACCCGCGATCACACAGACACGCACAAGACATTATAGTTAAACGACAGCATGGTGAAAACGTCAAAATGTCAACTTAAAAGCTCCACATCTAGTGCGTATACATAGAGATGAGGAACATGAAGGAAAATACAGAGAGAAAGAGAAAGACCAAATGGATGAGAGTCCTCTAATTCATTAGGCAGCCTTTAATTCCCTAAATAAAGTAGTGCAGAGATGTTTTGTTTTTACTTTTTTGCCTCAGCCAGTCTATTGCTTATCTCTTTGCTCTTCTTTGAGATAACGCCTCCCTCTGGCTTGGACTCGTCTGGCTTGGTGCTCGCGGAGGTTTTCTTCTTGGTTGACAGTGCACCAGCGATGGTCTTCTCTTTCGCCTTTTTCACCATTTTGCTCGTTGTTGTTGTCTTTTTTGGTTTGGTTTTTGTCTTGTCCACCTACAGAGGCAGAGAGGAGGGCATTTTGTACTTGACATCTTCCTAAAACTGTAGGTAAACTGCGCAGCCAAAATGTCATCAGTACAGGTTACAGTATCATCTTTGGACTGATACTGTATGCTACAATGAAACAAAGAGCTCATGAATCTCTAAGGTGAACACTGGCAATTCATTTCCTGGAGATGTTACAGTAAATATTTATTCTGAGCATGCAATAGATACAGTTACATACTGTTACTAACATCAAATAAAAATAAAAGAGCAAATGTCACCATCTTGTTGATAATATTTGCAATGCGTGGTTAGAACAAAATCTCTTTTTAGAAAAAAGCGTTGTGTCTAAAATACAAACTTACAGTATAAAGTTGGGGTTAGTATATTAACCGCTAACATAATATGCACAATCTTATTCCCTTTCCCTGGGATGAGACTATATTTTTGGTCATATTTAATGAATTATGATTTGTTGTAAAGAAAATTGTGCTATTTTCCCTTTGTAGAAGGTGCCTCTCCTGACACCAATCAAACCAAAGGATTGAGAGGTGAAATGTCATGGAAAACAATACATTCATTTAATGAATCCAAGCTCCCTTGGTGGTCTTGAGAGAGGCAGTGCAAACTCTGAGGATGTGGCTGACAGCTTTGCTGAAGGATGAATTGTCTGGCAGTTTGGTGGCTAATGTGACCCTAGTCCTGTTGGTTAAGGTGCATTAATCAAGGTGTGAGTTAATTTGAGGTCAACCTCCATGCCTTCCAGAATAAATTGACAACACACCTGACTACAGCAGATCTAGAATAGAGCTGCTCTCGGTCTCAGAACAATCCTACAAGAGTGAGAGACGGAGGGGCCATATAAACACAGCATGCAGACACATGAGACGTTCCTACCGCTCACGAACATGCATGTGGAGATTTAATTAACTCTGATTGATTACATACGTTTTGTGATGTGCTAATGCTTATCTTCATTTTGTAGTTTAGAAAGTTATTCTGGGACTTTACACTGTACAACATTGCAAAGTTATTAGGACCATGAAACAGGCTACAGGGATGTTTGTAATATGTAGAATTTCCTAATGAAATTTCATGATCTAAATTGTTATTACTGTAGCACATAAATCAAAACAGTATATTGCTTGAAGGAGAAAATATACATGAAAACAACCATGTCCAATGTAACTGATGCAGTTTGAAGTTTAATTAGAATTATTTGGATTTATTCTCATTTTCACTGAGATATAAACATGAATCGGCCCGTCACAGCAACGGGTTTGAAAACTCGAAATTGTTCATGTATTTTGTGCAATTAGATACACATTTTAACATAAAATAGTCACTGTTCATTGTCACATGCATGTTGATGTGGGCTCACCTTGGTGGTCTCCTTGCTGCCCGGCTCATTGTACAGGCTGCGTATCCTCCTGCGCTCCAGCAGCTTGTTGTCGGTGGGCTGCCCCTTAGCCTGCTCCCCCTTGTAGGTGGCGCTGTAGCTGGTCTCCAGGCTGGACTTGTCCTTGTCATCCGCAGGCGGTTTGTACTGAGACTGGGGCTTGGTTGCCTTCACTGGCTTCACGTCTTTGTACGCCTTGAACTCATTTCTGAAAAACAATGAATCAGCAAACTCAGCATTAGTTCCACTGTTCATCATCAAAAACATCACTTAGTTTTATTATGAATCCCAGACAAACAATGTTGTTGCCCAAAATCTGTGGAAGGAAATGGACTGAAATGACTCAGATTTACATGAATCAGATTTACAGCCGAAGTCTACACAGGGAGGGTAGCATGACTCGTTAGTCACTTTACTCCCCATTACAATAACTACAACACAGGGTTTCTGGTTCCTTTCACCCACAGATGACAACTGCAAAACAATCTACACATTTTACACAAAAACAAATTGACCATGCAGTCAAAAATGAGGGAAACAAATGAGAGAGAGAGGCCCTCCAGAGAGGCCTTAGGGATAGACAGAGCTCCTTTACTGCCTTGGCCCTGACATGATGTGCCACTGTATTGATCTGGTAATATCATAGAGGAGGATGAAACGTGGAGAAATCAATGCTGCAGCAGCTATCTATGACAATATTAGATCACAGGACACTGAAATTAGAGAACATTCTGTATGTTAGATCAAATATCTCACAAAAAAAACCATTTAGGATGAATCTAGAAAAAAACAGACATGTACAGTTCATGATGGAGAGGTAGAGTGGGCTTTCCTGAGTAGATTATATAGCCCAGTAGGGATGATGTGTGTTTTATTGTCAATAGACAGACGGCTACATGCATCTTGGCTTTGCTACTGCTAGTACAGTAACTACCAAAAATGCATGCATCAATTGTTAATCAATTGTATTTAGATGTTGTGCACAATATGTTCTTAGCTTACCAACATGTGCACAACATTTAAATAAATTGATTAACAATTGATGCATGTATTTAGGTAGTTACTGTAATGATATATTAAGATGTTGTGTAATAAATTGTACATTGTGTATTGTCTAGGCAACACAAAATATTGTGTTAGGAATTTTTATTAAAATACTTTTGGTCTCCACAATAAAGTTATTTGTGGCCTACATTCCATGTTTAATTTAGGGTTGATATATTTAATCAGTGAAAAAAATGTATATTTCAGAGGCAGAACATGTGTGCATAATGTAATTCAATAATAAACATTCAATGAAATAGATATAGTCCCACTGTAGTCAGATCCTCACCTATAAGAGCTGCCAGTGCCAGTTGAGACGACCTGTTTTATCTGTCTGTTCAGCGCGTCTGCTGCTGCCCTTCCTTTCCCCTCCACAGTGACATCTGCCGGTGGCTGTCCCTCCATTTTGGCACTCACTTTCTTCTCTACAGTTTTCTCCTTCTTCACTGGTTTCTTTTTCCTCTCTTTGGATTCTTTCTCTTGCACCTTTTCTTCAATTTCACTCTTCTCCACACCGCTCTCGGGCTCTGTAGTTGCATGCTTCGATGTGGTTCCCACGCCCCGTTCTTGGGCATCGGAGGAGGCGGTTGGGCTGGGTTTGGGGATCCAGGGGTGGTCTCCCTTTTTCGGGACAGGCCATGGCTTATAATCCTTCTGATACTGTGTTACGTTGTGGAAAGGTGTCGCGGAGGGGTGATATTCATTCTTGGGTTTGCAGCTGGGCTCCGGGCGTATATCTTTCCATTCCCTGAAATCCTGGCGCATCACAGACGCACTACAGCCATGTTTTCCTGATGCGGCACCATTCGCGGGCGGTGCCTTTACCGCCGCCGCCGCCTCCTGTTCACTGTGAGAAGGCTGGGTTTCTATGGTGATGGGGCCGGTCCTCGTCTGTCTAGATGGAGGCTGAGGATGGAGATGTTGCACCTCGGCCACATCCGAATATTTCGTGAAAACCAAAGGCACGGCGATGTCCGCTTTGTCTAACTCACTCCAGAAGCGGTTAATGCAGCAAGCCCGTGTGATGCACGGCCAGGCCATAATCAACGATGGATATATAATAACCTATGCACTTCAAATCTGAATCAAAGTGTTAGGCTACTGGTGAGAGAGGCCTGAATGAACGTCCTACTCACGGACCAGAGACGGGAAAATGATGCTCCCTGCGCCCACTCAAATTCTGTCCAGTCAGAAAAATGTACGTGTCTACCTATGTCTCTATTTTTCAGAAATCCTACGATGCTTGCTGGATGGTAAGAAATTGAAGAGCCTTATAATACAAATGAGGAAAGTCCTTTGTAGGCTACTAGTTCTACACAGCTAATATAATTTAAACTGAAATAGACTGAATTTGCAGTGAGGAGCCCATTGCATTCGCGGTCTGGATCGGCTTTCTGGTTGCGCATCAGAGGGGCCCCACCCCGCTACGTTCCAGAAACCTCAGAAGATGCCCGGGGTCTGCACGGTGAACTGTCACCTGGGTCCGTCATCGTCTAGGCCGCAAAGAGGGAGGAGATGCTGCCTCGTTAACCCTCCCTTTCCCGTGGATGATGTACAGACACGGCAGACGTCGGTCTAGTGTACAGTATAGCCTACCTCAGCACTCACATACTATAAATTACAATGTATGGCGGGAGCAGGGGCGAAAATCTGATATCAACTTTGGAGGGGACAATTACATGAAATTTTCTCAAGAGCATTTCCTGAAGGGGACACCAAAAGTATTGCTGTAACACATAGCCTACATTGTAATATGGTAAATGTATATTGAGGAACCAAAGAAATAAGGTGTTTGCCGTACTCCTAACTACCGGTACCCAAAACTACACAACTAATCACAACAGCAATACCATTGCCTTTAACAAATCTTAGTTCAGTCACCAGTTTAAGTTGAGAGTGGGGGTATCCATGGCATTTTCCAATTAGGTTCCTATTTTACAAGTCAAAAAAATTGAGAACCTTTCATAATGTTGCCAAACAAAGACTCAACAAACTTACCTGAGACTCCCTGTCTCTGCCAGTCTGTCCCTGCATATCTGTCCCCAACTCTGCTGTCTGTGTGCCATCTGTTGCCTGCTCTGCCTAATGACATCATTGTGAAACATTTCCATTAGAATTTCATTTCTTTCTTATGAACATTTTATCAACTAGTCTTTGAGATATTAGGCTACTAGGGTTCTTACTATGTGTTTTGGTGTATTGAAAAATTCTCTGATGTCCGTCTTTTATTTTTCTGCCATTTTTCTACCTGGCTGGCTGGCTACACACACAGTGTGTAGGTTATTTACAGTAGGAGATGGCCTTCTATCATCTTCAATCATTCTATTTGGGCTTTGATCTAAAAGGTTGCTAGCAAATGTGAAACGGATTAAAATGACAAGAGTTGACAGCTGTATGAGTTCACCATTTACACAACATATGCTGCAACCTTTTGTAATTTTAATAGTTTGTTTCATATTGGCTGGCTTCCAACAATAGCTGAATTTGCAAAGCTAGCGAGCACCAATTCAGTTTCAGTGGTGTTTGCTATAATCTTTGCAACCCGGGTTAAATAAAGGTGAAATAAAATAAATAAAGAAATAAAAGTTCCCTTGCAACAATTTAGCTTTTGCAACGAGACCATTAAATATATTTAAGACAATGGTAGGAGAGAGTGTAGTTCTGTTCAGTTTGGATTTCAGTTTATCGCTAACCTTATCACAGGGACTTTGAAGCACTAACTTACATCATCTGCATGCTGATCTTGGAATACATTGACGATAGCAAAGATTCCATCTTTGACGACGCCACATAAATGGAATAGGTACTAGCTAGCTTAATAGTTAATATTTGCGCGCTAGCTCTGCATATTCAGCTAGTGTGTGTGCGTGATTGACTGGATTAACCTCACGTCAGTTACGTGCATTGAGTGCCTTTCAGACAGTAGATACGACCTCTCTGTTACCTATCAAGCTAAGGAACTGGCAGTGGATCAAACCATTGTGAGGCAAAGGGTGGGGGGGTCGCAATCTTTTGAAACTTAAAAACGCGCTATTAAGTGTCTATAATCAGCACAATTGCTTTCATTGCGTATTATTAATATTATTTAAATTACATAGTTATGTTTCAGTGATATATTGGGGGGGACAAATCATATTTTTCCCAGGATGAGGGGGTCGTGTCCCCCCCGTCCCCCCCGGGATTTCCGCCCCTGGGCGGGAGATGTACAGTTAACTGCCAAAATAATGGAAAAACTTGAGTATAAATTAGGGATATAAAGTATCACGAACTCAGGTGTGGTTTCTGACTTAATTAAGCAATTAAAACCATCATGCTTAGGGTCATGTATAAAAATTGCCATTATTTTGGCTACTGTGGCTATGCCCCCATAGGATGACATTGCCCCCATCCACAGGGCATGAGTGGTCACTGAATGGTTTGATGAGTATGACAATTATGTAAACCATATGCCATGGTCGTCTCAGTCACCAGATCTCAACCCAATTGAACACCAATGTGAGATTCTGGAGCTGCGCCTGAGGCAGCGTTTTCCACCACCATCAACAAAACTCCAAATTATGGAATTTCGCTTGGACGAATGGTGTCACATCCCTCCAATATAGTTCCAGACACTTGTTGAATCTATGCCAAGGTGAATTGAGGCTGTTCTGGATCGTGGTGACCCAACAACCTATTAATACACTTTATATTGGTGTTTCCTTTATTTGGGCAGTTACCTGTATATGTATAGTCTAAAGCTCTGTAAGTAGGCTTTAGTTATAGCATCAATATTGAATAATTATGAGTAGACCTATGGTGCTTGAGGGTAGTGGGGTGTGATTCAATGTGTTGTCCTACTTTATTGAGTATGTGAAGGTCACAAATATCAGTCACAGAAACACTGTTGGGAACAAACAGAAACACAGAGGGATAGAAAAAGCTACAAATAGTTGGAACAACCAGTACATTATTCAAAACATCTACACATGGCTGAGAGTAACACCAATTATAATGGAGGGACATATTAGATAGGCTTTGGGAAAGGGTAAATTGCACAATTGTTTGGGTTTCATATCATGTGGGAAAGTTATCTGATGAGCCAATATGAGGCTTCTAATGCGCTTAGGCATTTTGTTTCCATCAATGAGACTAGAAGTGGCCTATGTGTCATTGCTCATCAAATCAAATCAAATCATATTTTATTGGTCACATACACATATTTAACAGATAGTATTGCGGGTGTAGTGAAATGCTTGTGTTCCTAGCTCCAACAGTGCAGCAGTATCTAACAATTCACAACAATACACACACATCTAAAAGTAAAAGAATGGAATTAAGAAATATATAAATATAAATATTAGGATGAGCAATGTCAGAATGTTTAAATCTGTTCATTAAATAAGGAAAATGTGGCAATATTTATTCTATTATACTTCATTCACAGAAGACTCCTTATAAATATGTACACTATGCAAGAAACATTTTCATGTTTATTTTCACCATGATTCATTCATTGGTTTCAATGTGGGGTCAAGGTTTCTTTTATCATGCAAAAATGTTAAGATTACAGGATCGTTGCGAAACAAAGATATGCTTTGTGAAGCTACAATAGCTGTTATGAACCAAGGACAGTCTCTGAGACACATTGTCTCAAAGCGCTGTAACGGAATCTCTCACCCTATGACTACCATTGGATTTCAATTTTGACCTCATGGTCCATGGATTGATTGTTTAAGCAAACACATTTGTCCAATCAAAGAAAAATTATATTTACTTTTCTATTTGATTTTGCTAACATTTCCTTTATTAGTTGACAATCATCATTGACACACAATTCATCCCTTGCTTCAACCTGGTCTCAGAGCATTTCATATTATTCTGTATGTAAATCCGAGACACTCCATTTAGTATGATATGTTACGAATTTGCAAAACGTACAATATGTTGCGAATTTGCAAAAGTGCAATATATTACGGATTCTAGCTAGGTGGCTAACGTTAGCTAGGCTAGGGATTAAGGCTAGGGGTTAGGGTTAAGGTTAGGGTTACATTTCTGAGTTAGGTTAAAGGGTTAAGGTTAGGGTTAGGGAAAGGAGAAGGGTTAGTTAAAAGGGTTAAGGTTAGGGTTAGGTGAAGGGTTAGCTAAAAGGGTTAAGGTTAGGGTTAGCTAACATGCTAAGTAGTTGCAAAGTAGTTAAAAAGTAGTAAGTAGTTGAAAAGTTGCTAATTAGCTAAAATGCTAAAGTTGTCCATGATGAGATTCAAACTCGCAACCTTTGAGTTGCTAGATGTTCACATTATACACCTACCCATCCACCCCGACCAACCACCCTACTTTCGTTTTTGCCTTAACCTGTTGGGGGTAGGGGGCAGTATTTACACGGCCGGATAAAAAAACGTACCCGATTTAATCTGGTTATTACTACTACCCAGAAACTAGAATATGCATATAATTATTGGCTTTGGATAGAAAACACCCTAAAGTTTCTAAAACTGTTTGAATGGTGTCTGTGAGTATAACAGAACTCATATGGCAGGCAAAAACCTGAGAAGATTCTGTATAGGAAGTGCCCTCTCTGACCATTCCTTGAGCTTCTTGACTCTGTTTATTGAAGACTGAGGATCTTTGCTGTAACGTGACACTTCCTACGGCTCCCATAGGCTCTCAGAAGGCGGGAAAAAGCTGAATTATGTAATTCCAGCCACTGGTTGAAACACATTAGTGCTTTTGGCAAGTGCTCTATCAGAGGACAAAGGGCTGAGGCGCGTGCACGAGTCGACCCCATGTTTTTATTTTCTTTCGTCTTTGAACCTAAACACAGATTCCCGGTCGGAATATTATCGCTTTTTTACGAGAAAAATGGCATAAAAATTGATTTTAAACAGCGGTTGACATGCTTCGAAGTACGGTAATGGAATATTTAGAATTTTTTTGTCACGAAATGCGTCGTGCCCGTCACCCTTCTTTACCATTTGAATAGTGTCTTGAACGCACGAACAAAACAGAGGATATTTGAACATAACTATGGATTATTTTGAACCAAACCAACATTTGTTATTGAAGTAGAAGTCCTGGGAGTGCATTCTGACGAAGACAGCAATGGTAATAAAATTTTTCTTATAGTAAATCTGATTTTGGTGAGTGCTAAACTTGGTGGGTGTCTAAATAGCTAGCCCTGTGATGCCGGGCTATCTACTGAGAATATTGCAAAATGTGCTTTCACCGAAAAGCTATTTTAAAATCGGACATAGCGAGTGCATAGAGGAGTTCTGTATCTATAATTCTTAAAATAATTGTTATGTTTTTTGTGAACGTTTATCGTGAGTAATTTAGTAAATTCACCGGAAGTTTGTGGGGGGTATGCTAGTTCTGAACGTCACATGCTAATGTAAAAGCTGGTTTTTGATATAAATATGAACTTGATTGAACAAAACATGCATGTATTGTATAACATAATGTCCTAGGGTTGTCATCTGATGAAGATCATCAAAGGTTAGTGCTGCATTTAGCTGTGGTTTGGGTTTATGTGACATTATATGCTAGCTTGAAAAATGGGTGTCTGATTATTTCTGGCTGGATACTCTGCTGACATAATCTAATGTTTTGCTTTCGTTGTAAAGCCTTTTTGAAATCGGACAGTGTGGTTAGATTAACGAGAGTCTTGTCTTTAAAATGGTGTAAAATAGTCATATGTTTGAGAAATTGAAGTAATAGCATTTCTAAGGTATTTGAATAATGCGCCACGGGATTCAACTGGCTGTTGAGTAGGTGGGACGATTTCGTCCCGCCGACCCTAGAGAGGTTTTAAGTAACCATCTGTTTTATGTAACCATACCAAACACAACATATCTTATTTTGTATGCTATTTGACGCCTAGTCTATGAGACCAGATTGCTTGCTTATGTAGCTTATAAATGGCATGTAATATGACTAAAGTGAGGCAACATTTTGACATAATGAAACAGATAATATTCAAGGACAATGTTCAGATGTTCCCTGCAATAATAAAGAGCGTACACAATGTGCTCTGTGACAGTCACAGCACCCTTCACACTGTCGCCTCTCCTTTGAGGGGTAAAAACTTGTTCAACCAAGTGTGAGAGAGCACTGATGTGGGTTGTAATAGAGAACTCATTTTATTGCCTTTGACAGCTAACATTTCTGGCTTTCTATGTTCAATATTGTAGTTAAGAAGACAATTCTTCCGGCATACACCTGTGTCTTGCGAGGTAAGATCATTTTTCCGGAGTGCAATAAATCCATTCCAGTATCTTCACTCTTAATTAAGTTTGGTTTATTTCTTTCACAAACTGTGTTGAATATTGTTACATATTTTGTGTACTTTCAAGTTCCCGTAAATATAATCTGATTGCATTTTAAGTAGAAAAGTGTTGACATTTAAGTTTATCAATCCTAATGTGATGTGTTCCAGGCACTGGCTGCATCCTGTCGGCCCTGCAGTCCCTGCTCTCTGTGCGCTGGGCCTGGTGTCCCAGGCTGGAGAACCAGGTCCAGATCTTCTCTGTCATGCAGTTCATTGTCTCCTTCCTTATCATAGGTGAGATTATCTGCTGAGCTCTATATAATTCACTGTCAAATGGCTAAAGCACTGGAATTTTGTTTTTAATTTATGAACAGTATATAAATGGCCAGCCTTTTATTGGGATTCTTGGAAAACTGTTGCGTACTAGAGGGCATAAATACTGCACCACAGTGTTAATAGGTTGAACAACCTCTTACTGGCTATGACACACCACAAATAGTAAATTATGATTCTCAAACTTGTGTGCTGTTTTGTATAAAAAAAAATATTTTCACAGATTTTAAAAGACAATACGATGTTTGACAATTCAAAGTTAATCTGTGTTTCATCCTCTTGCCTCTCTCTGTGTTGGACCAGGCCCTATATGCTCTGTGGTGATGCTGTACCTCCTCTGGACTGACTACTGGTGGGTCACAGCCTCATACACCACCTGGCTCGTCTATGACTGGAACACACACAAACAAGGCAAGCTAAAAGCTACATTATAGAGAATACAGCTGGAGTAGGGCACTGGTTGTTCTTCAGACTTACTGTAGCTTTTTGTTGATGATATGGTCTGTTGACTCCTAGCTGGCCGAAGGTTCTCGTGGGTGAGGAACTGGACAGTTTGGACCTACTACCGGGACTACTTCCCTGTCCGAGTGAGTGATAGTAACTGCACACTGCTTTGTCACATTCCAAAGGGAAATTAACTGTGGTTAAGGCCAATATTTGATATTTAGTATAATTTCAATGTCGAGTCTCATATTTAACAATCTTCTGACTTCAGCTCATCAAGACTCACAACTTGTTGCCCAATCGAAACTATATCCTAGGCTACCACCCACATGGAATCTTTTGTTTTGGAGCATTTTGTAACTTTGCGACAGAAGCCAATGGTTTTTCAGCCAAGTTCCCTGGAATAACACCATTTGTGGCTACCCTGGCTGGGAACTTCCACATGCCATTAGTCAGAGAGTACCTGATGTCTGCAGGTGAGGACACTGGTCTCTGGTTAGTCTCAACCCATACTAAAACAATGAGTGATTGTTTGTAACGTGAACATACATTGCAGATTCATTTCCCTTCAAGGACAGTAACGGTGTCATTTATAGATATGATTGAGTAGTTCCGTAAATATTGCTCCTAAAAAGTGTGATTCATTGTTATTATTCAGGGATTTGTCCTGTGAATCGCGCCACACTGGAGTTCATTCTGTCGTGTAATGGGACAGGGAATGCAGTCGTTATTACTGTTGGAGGGGCAGCTGAATCTCTGGACTGTACTCCAGGAGTTCATTGTGTCACCTTAAAGAACCGCAAGGGCTTTGTGAAACTGGCTCTGCAACAAGGGTAAGTCCCCATGGTATACACAAACGATCCATACCAGAAAGCTACATTGATTCAAGCAGATACACTTTAAACAGACTGTCAAACTAATCATCTGGAGGTGAGACTGACTATGTTGTGTTGTGTCTTATTGTGTTATTGTCTACCAGGGCTGACCTGGTGCCTGTGTACTCGTTTGGGGAGAATGATGTGTATAAGCAGCTGATACTGAATGAGGGATCGTGGTGGAGGCTGATCCAGAGGAGGCTACAGAAGATCCTTGGCTTTGCCCCCTGTGTGTTTCAGGGCCGGGGCCTCTTCTCCCCTGACACCTGGGGCCTGGTTCCCTTCTCCAAACCCATCAATTCAGTTGGTAAGCTTACCATATTCCCTAGAAATACAAGGGGTCTTCTGTAAAGTTATTGCTATGTAATTACCATTTGACGATGTCATTTCTCAGTCATTTCTGTTCCCCTAAAACAAAGTGCCACCAAGTTATGTATGTGGAGAATGGCCTTGGATCTAATCTATACTGAACAAAAATATAATGCAACATGTAAAGTGTTGGTCCCATGTTTCATGAGCTGAAATAAAAGATCCCAGAAATGTTCCATTCACACAAAAAGCTTATTTGTCTTATTTATTCATGTCTGTAATAAAGCCATTTTGTTGGGAAAAACTCCTGCCCAGTCATGTGAAATACATTGATTATGGCCTAATGAATTTATTTCAATTGACTGATTTATTTCTATGAACTGTAACTCAGTAAAAAAGTTGTTGCATGCTGCATTTATATTTTTGTTCAGTATAGAATTCAAGTGCATTTTGATCTATTTTAGGTTGAGTAACACTGAGACTGTCATCTGGTTAGAAAATGATTTTGTCTTTCAGTTGGTAAACCCATGGAGATGCCCAAGATCAGTTCACCCAGCCAAGAAGAAGTGAATCATTACCACACCATGTACGTAAGCTCCCTTACACAGCTATTTGACAAGCACAAGACCCACTTCGGGCTGAGGGACGGGGATGTACTGGTGATTCACTGAGGTGTGGTCATACTCTGGCTGGGTCAGACACAAGTACTGCTCTTTGGCTGCTCCAGATATCACTTGTACATAATGACCTGAGCTGTGACTAACAGAAAAATCTCACAGTTCAAAGGCTATTTCAAAAAAATATATATATATATTTAACCTTTATTTAACCAGGTAGGCCAGTTGAGAACAAGTTCTCATTTACAACTGCAACCTGGCCAAGATAAAGCTAAGCAGTGTGATACAAACAACAACACAGAGTTACACATGGATTAACAAACGTACAGTCAATAACACAATAGATTAAATCTATATACAGTGTGTGCAAATGAGGTAAGATTAGGGAGGTAAGGCAATAAATAGGCCGTAGTGGCGAAGTAATTACAATTTAGCAATTAACACTGGAGTGATAGGTGTGCATAAGATGAATGTGCAAGTCGAGATACTGGGGTGCAAAGGAGCAAAAAAAAAAAAACTATATGGGGATGAGGTAGTTGGATGGGATATTTACAGATGGGCTATTTACAGCTGCAATGATCTGTGAGCTGCTCTGACAGCTGATGCTTAAAGTTAATGAGGGAGATATGAGTCTCCAGCTTCAGTGATTTTTGCAATTCGTTCCAGTCATTGGCAGCAGAGAACTGGATGAAAGGTGGCCGAAGGGGAATTGGTTTTGGCGGTGACCAGTGAAATATACCTGCTGGAGCGCGTGCTACGGGTGGGTGTTGCTATGGTGACCAGTGAGCTGAGATAAGGCGGGGCTTTACCTAGCAAAGACTTATAGATGACCTGGAGACAGTGGGTTTGGCGACGAATATGAAGCGAGGGCCAGCCAAAGAGAGCATACAAGTCGCAGTGGTGGGTAGTATATGGGGCTTTGGTGACAAAACGGATGGCACTGTGATAGACTGCATCCAATTTGCTGAGTAGAGTGTTGGAGGATATTTTGTATATTACATCGCCAAAGTCAAGGCTCGGTAGGACAGTCAGTTTTACGATGGTATGTTTTGCAGCATGAGTGAAGGATGCTTCTGTCTGTCAAGACAGACAGAAACACAATAGACATTAATGCTGCCGGTTCTTTTCTAAGATAGTCCCTAGGTGAAGTGTCCTGGGTTGTTATTTGTTTGCTATCTGGAAGCAAAGCCTGCTGCAACACATTTTATGCATTATTGTTCTCATCACGTTCACTTCAATTTAACCACCAGGGGGCAGCATATCTCTCAATTCATGGTTCTGGTGAAGTAAATAAATCAGAATGTGTATTTTAAATCCATAATATTTTTGTTTTAGAATCAGAACTGGGTTGTTTTTAGGCATTTTCCATAGAGATTTGCAAAGAAAACATTGTGATGTCAAATCTTTGCTTTATTTGTCTTAACAAGTCCCTTTCATGGCCACATAGGTGTGTCTTGACTCTTCACTACAGTGAACGAACGAACGTATGCCAGCAATTCAAACCTTTTGTAAAGTATTGTATATCAAGCAGGCATACATTATCATGTATTATTAGTTGCTTGTATGTTTTAATATTACTATTCAGTGGTTCAGTGTGTATATTTAAAGAAAATATTGTTCAGAGAGAGACTATTTATCTAAATTCACAAATGTATCTTAATTTTTCCACATAATAACAAGTGAGGTTCAATAGACACTTAAGATGTAGCTGCCACATGAACATAATCTGAGACTATCTGTTCACTTAACAATGATAAGAATGTAGGTCTTCATAAACACGCCATAACATTCCCCCTTTATTTTAGAAGGGCATTGAACAAGAAAAACATGAAACTGTCTTCAAACTACATCTTATTCCTTCTTAAAAATTGTAATAAAGTATGAATTCCATAATTTCTCAGAGGTGCCCTTTTATGTTATTTATCATAGCATATCATAGCATTCAATCTATGTATCTGCTTTTCAAAATGCAATATTCACTTTCATTGCCTCTAAATGTCAAGCCACTAAGCCCTCACTGAAGCCCTGAATCCGCCTGTCAGTCAGTGCCCTGGTCCCCAGCCCTTCATCCATCATGTGCATCTGTTGATGGTGTAATGTGTTTGTTACCACAGCTTAACAAGATACAGTAGGTCACCGTATTGACTTTCAGTTGCTTCTCAAATGTATGCTTTTAAAACATTTGATATCTTTGTTTGTTCATTGTAAAGAACTGATGCCTTTGAGCCATTCACCCTGTAATTGTTGTTGTTTTAATGTTCTGGATTTTACGGCTAAACAATGAAAATGTGGATAAACAAAATACTTTCTAGTAGCATCATAAAGTTGGTTTGACACCAAATATTAAAAGTGAACCAACAAATGAAAGAGTATTCCAAAATGTATTTTTATTAGACAAACAGCTGTAGAATACATCATTAACATGTCATGTATATTGGTATGATTATTTCAAAAGAAGCACATACTGTACGTTTTCAAAAAAATATGTTTATGTCGCTTGCCTTTACGTCTCACCAAAATTAAGGTGTTTTATTTGGTCATTGCAGGAGATTTATTTGCACTCAAAGATGTTTTTTCTATTATGACATGGGTCCAATCGACAAGTTTAACATAAATATATCTTTGTCTGTGTAACAGTGGTAGTTGTCAAGCAGGTGTTGTTTTCCAAACAAAGTGTTGGAGAAGAAAGTAAGTGCAATATGTGCCATGTAAAAAAAGCTAACGTCAAAGTTCCTTGCTCAGAACATGAGAACATATGAAAGCTGGTGGTTCCTTTTAACATGAGTCTTCAATATTCCCAGGTAAGAAGTTTTAGGTTGTAGTTATTATAGGAATTATAGGACTATTTCTCTCTATACCATTTGTATTTCATATACCTTTGACTATTGGATGTTCTTATAGGCACTTTAGTATTGCCAGTGTAACAGTATAGCTTCCGTCCCTCTCCTCGCCCCTACCTGGGCTCGAACCAGGAACACATCGACAACAGCCACCCTCGAAGCATTATTACCCATCACTCCACAAAAGCCGCGGCCCTTGCAGAGCAAGGGGAACAACCACTCCAAGTCTCAGAGCGAGTGACGTTTGAAACGCTATTAGCGCGCACCCCGCTAACTAGCTAGCCATTTCACATCGGTTACACCAGCCTAATCTCGGGAGTTGATAGGCTTGAAGTCATAAACAGCTCAATGCATGATGCACAGCGAAGAGCTGCTGGCAAACGCACGAAAGTGCTGTTTGAATGAATGCTTACGAGCCTGCTGCTGCCTTCCATCGCTCAGTCAGACTGCTCTATCAAATATCAAATCATAGACTTAATTATAACATAATAACACACAGAAATATGAGCCTTTGGTTATTAATATGGTTGAATCCGAAAACTATCATTTCGAAAACAAAACGTTTATTCTTTCAGTGAAATACGGAACCGTTCCATATTTTATCTAACGGATGGCATCCCTAAGTCTAAATATTGCTGTTACATTGTACAACCTTCAATGTTATGTCATAATTATGTACAATTCTGGCAAATTAATTACGGTCTTTGTTAGGAATAAATGGACTTCACACAGTTCGCAACGAGCCAGGCGGCCCAAACTGCTGCATATACCCTGACTGCTTGCACGGAACGCAAGAGAAGTGTCACAGTTTCCCTAGTTATAAGAAATTCATGTTAGCAGGCAATATTAACTAAATGTGCAGGTTTAAAAATATATACTTGTGTATTGATTTTAAAGAAAGGCATTGATGTTTATGGTTAGGTACCCATTAGTGCAACGACAGTGCTTTTTTTCGCGAATGCGCTTGTTAAATCATCACCCGTTTGGCGAAGTAGGCTGTGATTCGATGAGAAATTAACAGGCACCACATCGATTATATGCAACGCAGGACATGCTAGATAAACTAGTAATATCATCAACCATGTGTAGTTAACTAGTGATTATGTTAAGATTGATTGCTTTTTATAAGATAAGTTTAATGCTAGCTAGCAACTTACCTTGGCTTCTTGCTGCCCTCGGTAACAGGTAGTCAGCCTGCCACGCAGGCTCCTCATGGAGTGCAATGTAAGGCAGGTGGTTAGAGCGTTGGACTAGTAACCGAAGGTTGCAAAAAACGAATCCCCGAGCTGACAAGGTAAAAATCTGTCCTTCTGCCCCTGAACAAGGCAGTTAACCCACCATTCCTAGGACGTCATTGAAAATAAGAACGTGTTCTTAACTGACTTGCCTAGTTAAATAAAGTTGTAAAAAAATATATTTAAAAAATCCTAAAATACCGATTACCGATTGTTATGAAAACTTGAAATCGGCCCTAATTAATCGGCCATTCCGATTAATCGGTCGACCTCTAGTACATACATACATAAAGCAAGGGTTAGGGTTAGAGTTGTGGTTGAAGCTAAGGTTAGGGTTGAACCGGGATGTGGGCATGAAGCTAGAATTAGGGAAAGGGTTATGGCACAACCCGAACCCTATCCCTAACCTTAACAAACATTTTTATGGTGGACCAAATCAGACACTGTCCAACACCCTGGTAAACATGTCACTGGTTGGTTCACTCAGTTGTGTCTTGCGCTTAGCGATAATAAACCACCTAATCCACCCATTACCAGCCAGCTGGTGACAGACAAACATTGTTATGAAATACATCAATGTATCCTACACAAAAAACACATAATGAGATTAAATAAAGCAGCTCAACAGTACATAAAACAATACCAAAGCTGTATGGAAATTGTGTTTGTTGATCTTCAAAAGGCCAGTGCATTGCTTCATTCTTGTTAATATCACTGATGCGCTGCATCCAAGTTTGTGTAATGGAACACACTCTGCACACCTACTGGCTCTAACAACATTTGGGTGGCATTGTTGGATATGTCTGGAACCTGGAAAACAAGATGAAACGGTAAACAAGAAGACTAGCAACAAGATGGTGGATGCTAACATTATGGAGATGCTAGTCACCATCCATGCAGAAATGGCTACACTACGCTCTGACTTCATGAACGAACTTTGTTCCTCTGTGTCAAGTCTACGACCTGAAATTATGACAGAAGTCCAATCAACTATGGCAACACTACAAACAACTATCACGACAGAAAGCCAAAAAAATAAAGGATTTGGAAACATCATTGACCAACATCGATAAGCGGCTTACCGAATTGGAGACCAAAAACAACGATCTTACCCCCGAGAATGTGAAGCTAAAGGTTAAAACTTTTTAGCAGACACTCTTATCCAGAGCAACTTACAGTAGTGAATTCATACATTTCATTCTTATTTTTTCCTTGTTTTCCTGTACTGGCCCCCAGTGGGAATCGAACCCACATCCCTGGCGTTGCAAACACCATGCTCTACCAACTGAGCCACAGTAGTCTAGCTTAACAGTAAAACCGTTCCCGGAGACAGAAAATATGTGTGGTCAGAATCCCAGAAGGAACGGAAGGGTGCAATCCTACCGAGTTCATGGCCTCTTTCCTGCAAGACTTCATCGACAGAGAAACGTTTGACAGGCCCACAGTCATCAACAGGGCGCATCGCACTCTAGCAGCAAAACCACAGCCCGGTCGCCCTCCCAGAGTAATGCTGCTCCGCTTACATTACATCCAGACCAAAGAGAAAATTCTTCGGACCTCCCGCGAAAGAGGACAGTTGAACTACAATGACAAGCGTATCCATATCTTCCCAGATTACTCGGCAGACCTGGCAAGAGGCAGAGCTGCATATAAAGATGTAAAAGCCCACCTTCACAAGGCAGGAGTCAGATATCGCCTGATACACTTGGCTAAATTCAGGATTGCAGTATTTTCCAGGGGGCTAGCCACACATTTTACGAACCCTAGTCTGCGCTCACCTTCTACCGGGACAATATCCACTCAACAGCAGCACAGAACCCAGATTCGTGAAGGCAGCTAGTTATGTTATTAGGGTGCACACATGGCCAGTTTATGTATGTGAAGGTGAGAAACTTTTATTTCAGCAGTCCATGCACCGCAATAAGAGTACCAGTCAAAAGTTTGGACACACCTACTCATTCCAGGGGTTTTCTTTATTTTTACTATTTTCTACATTGTAGAATAATAGTGAAGACATCAAAACTATGAAATAACACATATGGAATCATGTAGTAACCAACAAGGTGTTAAATCAATCAAAATATATTTTATATTTGAGATTCTTCAAAGTAGCCACCCTTTGCCTTGATGACAGCTTTGCACACTCTTGACATTGGATAAATTGAATAAATCATTAACTGCTCCAGTCTCGAATCATAGAGCCTCAAAAGCTCTCAGAAGCGTTTGTGATTCATCTGGTTTAGTAAATGTATGGAGAGAGCTAAATCCTAATGTCAGAGACTATACCTTCTACTCTATTTTAGATTGGACAATATTTTTATGCCCACTTACATGCACGTTGTCCAATCATGTGCTATTGGTTCTATAGTAATTTCTGACCATGCCCCAGTGTATATAGATATTGAAATTGGCAAAACAATCCCCCAAATCAGATATTGGGGACTTAATGTCTCTGCTTAACAATGAAGGAATCTGCTCTGTGATAAAATATAAATGATCACATTACTGGCTCAACAATCCTGTCTGAGCTGCAACTAGCTGGGATCCTGCTAAAAGCAACCATAAGTGGTTATATTATTTTCCAAGCCTCTCTGATCAAGAAGCTTAGAATGGAAAATAGGGAAAAATTGGAGGCTGAAGTATAGCATCTAGAACTTTTTTATAGACAACAGCCAACCCAGGTGAACTGGAATTCACTAGCTTGTGCTAAGGCCAAACTCAACAAAGCATGTCAATTTTTATTTTTTTTCGGTAACTGTCCGAGCCATCTACTGCACACCAACTTCATCAGGCTAGGTCACTTTTTTCTCCACTTCCTGACTGAATGACGTGCCCAAAGTAAACTGCCTGTTACTCAGGCCCTGAAGCCAGGATATGCATATAATTGGTACCATTGGAAAGAAAACACTTTGAAGTTTGAAGAAATGTTAAAATAATGTAGGACAGTATAACACAATAGATATGGTAGCAGAAAATCCAAAGAAAAACCAGCCCAGAATAATTTTCTTTAGAGAGACCATGCTCATCCAATGGTCAGTTTTAGGGAATTCTCAATTCTAGCTCCCAGGATGCAATTCCTATGGCTTCCACGGGGTGTCAGCAGTCTATGTTCAAGTTTCAGGCTTGTAACTTGAATAACGAATAAGAAATAACAGTTTTAGTACAAGGATACCGGCTTGAAAATCCGTGTTTGCGCGCGCCAAGAAGACAAAAAGCAACCTGCTAAAATTGGTTTCCTATTGAACATACTTCTTTCCGTAAGAAATATTATAGTTTGATTACATTTTTGGGTATCTGAGAAATGAAACAGAAGTTTAGGGGTAGATTTTCGCACTCCTTTCTTTGCAAGTTGAATGAGTGGAATACTCAAATCGATGGTGCCAACTAGACTGACTTTTTGGGATATAAAGAAGGATTTTATCTAACAAAACGACACTACATGTTATAGCTGGGACCCTTTGGATGACAAATCAGAGGAAGATTTTCAAAAAGTAGGTGAATATTTAATCGCTATTTATGAATTTATGAAATCTGTGCCAGTGGAAAAATATTTTGATGTGGGGTGTCATCCTCAAACAATCGCATGGCATGCTTTTGCTGTAATAGCTCCAGTAAATCAGACAGTGCAGTTAGATTAACAACAATTTAAGCTTTCAACCGGTACCAAAATGTTTAATATTCATAATTTTTATGATTATTTATTTGAATTGCGCCCTCCAGTTTCACCGGAAGTTGTCCCGCTAGCGGGACGCTGAGGCTTATTAAAAGAACAGAATGAAAGATCGATTAAGTCTATAAGGATGGCAGATGGCTCTACTTCTTATCCATTGCGTATCAATAATAAGTTTTGCGACTTCAATAAATCTCTCTATATTTCACAATGTACAAGATCGATTTGGAATGGACAATGTGAGACGTGCTTTGAATATCATAAACCACCTTGGCAGAATTAAAGACCATGCACTCATTGTCTCTCTCGATGCCAAAAAGGCCTTCAATAGAGTTGAGTGGAAATTATTTTTTGCTCTATTAGAAAAAGTGAATCTGGGTGACCGTTTTATTAATTTAGTAAAATGACTTAATTCTGACCCATCAGCGGCAGTTAACACAAATGGTAAATTATCAGAAAGATTTCCTATCGGTAGGGGATGTCGTCGAGGCTGTCCTTTATCTCCTGCTCTGTTCTCATTAGTCGTACAACGACTGGATGAGGCAATAAGGTCTAGTAATAACATCAGGGGCATCTCTATGGGTGATTAAGAGCATAGCATTTCCTTATTTGCTGATGATGTGCTTTATACATGTCTAAACCAGAGACGTCTGTCACTGCAGTAATGGACATCATATCTGAATATGGTAACCTGTCAGAGTACAAAATTAAGGTTGATATATTCATGGCTTTATCTTTGAATGTCCCCTCTACGATCAACTTAGAAACGATATCTCCATTCCAATTGATCGAAACAAGCTTAAAATACTTGGGCACATATGTTACTCCAAATCTTAAAGACCTGATCACTTCAAATTATATGCCTTTGCTCACAAAGATTAAACAGGACGTGATTAACTGCTCTACCCTAACAAACTCTCTTTTTGGCATGATTAATGTTGTCAAGATGAATATCCTTCCTTGGCTAAATTATCTATTCCAATATATCCCCTGCCATCTATCTCAGTCCTTTTTTTCAGAAAATTAATGCCAATATATCTAAATATATCTGGAACAATAAGAAATCTAGAACCAAATTTACCAAACTAAATAAGCCTAAGGATTTAGGAGGCGTCTCTGCCAAATCTGCAACTATATTACTGGTCTGCTCTGAATTTATATTTGCTCTACTTTTATTGTAACGTTGTGTTTGACCCTGACTCTGAACGTCTGTTCAATACCCTTGTTTACTTAGCCAAAAAATGCATATTGTTATTATTATGCTCTGCAGAGGGTGGCACAACGTATCACCGGGGGCAAACTACCTGCCCTCCAGAACACTCGATGTCACAGGAAGGTCAAAAAGATAATCAAGGACAACAACCACCCGAGCCACTGCCTGTTCACCCCGCTACCATCCAGAAGGCAATGTCAGTACAGGTGCATCAAACCTGGGACCGAGAGACTGAAAAACAGTTTCTATCTCAAGGCCGTCAGACTGTTAAACAGCCATCACTAACACAGAGAGGCTGCTACCTACATACAGACTTGAAATCATTGACCACTTTAATAAATGGATCACTAGTCACTTTAATAATGCCACTTTAATAATGTTTACATATCTTGCATTACTCATCCCATATGTATATGCTGTATTTTATGCCATCTATTGCATCTTGCCTATGCCTCTCAGTCATTGCTCATCCATATATTTTTATGTATATATTCTTATTCCATTCCTTTATTTAGATTTGTGTGTATTAGGTAGTTGTTGTGGAATTGTTAGATTACATGTTAGATATTGCTGCGCTGTCGGGACTAGAAGCACAAGCATTTCGCTACACTCGCAATAACATCTGCTAACCATGTGTATGTGACTAATGAAATTTGATTTGATTTGGTCCACACCTGAAGTACCATCTGCGAGAATGTGGCTTTCTCAAGCTTCTGCTATTCTATCCCTAGAGAAACTTACCTTCGATTTACACCAGAAGTCTGATACATAGAGGAAAATCTGGTCTCCATTGTGGTCCTATGTAGTCCTCCCATAAATGCCCCATGTTATAATTATGTTTGTATATATATTTTTCTCTCTATTTTATGACTGCCTTTTTGTATAATGTTTTGCTGTATCCTATTTCCTTTTATTGTACTTAGTCTTTGTGGTACGCTTTGGTTGTCTATGAAACCCATGTTAAAATAAAATAACATTCTAATAAAAAGAGAATTACAAAAAAATGAAGTATAAGTTCCCCAAAGCAGCCAGCCACAATCAGAGGAAAACTGGGTGGACTGTAAGAAGCGCTCAAACTTTGATAACGTCAGCACCCATCATTGCTGAGGAGGCCAAAAAAAGATTAAGCTAACTCATCGTGCTAGGGTGTTATGTCATCCTGCATTGGAGAGTCAGTTTGGAGGCAAGCAAGCAGCAGCATGGGCTAGTAAGTCTAATCAAATCAAATATTGTCACATGCTTTGTAAACAGGTGTAGACTAACAGTGAAAGGCTTACTTCCCAACAATGCAGAGAGAAAAATTAAAAAAATAATAATAAATAACAAGGAGTAAATACAAAATGAGTAACAATCTTTTGGCTATATACACAGGCTACCAGTACCGAGTTGATTTGCAGGGGTACGAGGTAAGTGAGGCAGTTACACTGCACCAAAAGTATGTGGACACCCCTTCCAATTTGTGGATTTGGCTAGTTCAGCCACACCCGTTGCTAATAAGTGTATAAAACGAAGAACACAGCCATGCAATCTCCAAAGATTGGCAGTAGAATGGCTCGTACTGAAGAAGTCAGTGACTAGCAACGTGGCACCGTCATAGGATGCCACCTTTCCAACAAGTCAATTAGTCAAATTTCTGCCCTGCTAGAGCTGCCCTGGTCAACTGTAAGTGCTGATATTGTGAAATAGAAATGACTAAGAGCAACAACAGCTAATCCGTGAAGTGGTAGGCCACACAAGCTCAAAGAACGGGACCGCCGGGTGCTGAACCGTGTAGCTTTATTTTAATATATATTACATTGTTTTTTCCCCTCATCAATCTACACACAATACCCCATAATGACAGAGCAAAAACTGTTTTTTAGAAATGTTAGTGAATTTATTTAAAAAAAAACGGAAATATTTGATTTACATAAGTATTCAGACCCTCTACTCAGTACTTTGTTGAAGCACCTTTGGCAGCGATTACAGCATCGAGTCTTCTTGGATATGATGCTACAAGCTTGGCACACCTGTATTTGGGGATTTTCTCCCATTCTTCTCTGCAGATCCTCTCAAGCTCTGTTAGGTTGGATGGGGAGTGTTGCTGCACAGCTATTTTCAGGTCTCTCCAGAGATGTTCGATTGGGTTCAAGTCCGGGCTCTGGCAGGGCCACTCAAGAACATTGAGACTTTTCCCGAAGCCACTCCTGCATTGTCTTGGCTGTGTGCATACGGTCGTTGTCCTGTTGGAAGGTGAACCGTCGCCCCAGTCTGATGTTCTCAGTGCTCTAGAGCAATTTTTCATCAAGGATCTCTCTGTACTTTGCTCTGTTCATCTTTGCCTCAATCCTGACTAGTCTCCCAGTTCCTGCCGCTGAAAAACATCCCCCACAGCATGATGCTGCCACCACCATGCGTCACTGTAGAGATGGTGCCAGGTTTCCTCCAGACGTGACGCTTGGCATTCAGGCCAAAGAGTTCAATCTTGGTTTCATCAGACCAGAGAATCTTGTTTCTCATGGTCTGAGAGTCTTTAGGTGATTTTTGGCAAACTCCAAGTGAGCTGCCATGTGCCTTTTACTGAGGAGTGGCTTCCATCTGGCCACTCTACCATAAAGGCCTGATTGGTGGAGTGCTGCAGAGATGATTGTCCATCTGGAAGGTTCTCCCATCTCCACAGAGGAGCTGTAGAGCTCTGTCAGAGTGACCATCAGAGTGCCTTCGTCACCTCCCTGACCAAGGCTCATCTCCCCCGACTGCTCAGTTTTGCCGGGTGGCCAGCTCTAGGAAGAGTCTTGGTGGTTCCAAAATTCTTCCATTTAAGAATGATGGAGGCCACTGTGTTCTTGGGGACCTTCAATGCTGCAGAAATGTTTCGGTACCTTTCCCCAGATCTGTGCCTCAACACAATCCTGTCTCGGTGCTCTACGGACAATTCCTTCGACCTCATGGCTTGGTTTTTTGCTCTGACATGCACTGTCAACTGTGGGACCTTACATTGACAGGTGTGTGCCTTTCCAAATCATGTCCAATCAATTAAATTTACCACAGGTAGACTCCAATCAAGTTGTAGAAACATCTCAAGGATGATCAATGGAAACAGGATGCATCTGAGCTCAATTTTGAGTCTCATAGCAAAGGTTCTGAATACTTATGTAAATATGGTATTTCAGTTTTTTATTTTGAATACATTTGTAAAAATGTCTAAAAAACAGTTTTTGCTTAGTCATTATGGGGTGTTGTGTGTAGATTGCTGAGGATTTTTTTATGTAATCCATTTTAGAACAAGGCTGTTAAGTAACTAAATGTGGAAAAAGTCAATGGGTCTGAATACTTTCCGAAGGCCCTGTATGTAGGGGTAAAGTGACTAGACAACAGGATAGATAATAAACAATAGCAGCAGCGTATGTGATGAGTCAAAACAGTTAGTGCAAAAACGACCAATGCAGATAGTCCGGCTAGGTATTTGGTTAGCTATGCTATGCTACTAATTCTATTAGCAGTGAGGAAGACTAATAAGGAGGGCTAGATATGTAACTGGCAAGAATGTGTAATATTACAATAATATTTTACAGTAATAATTCAAGTAGTATTTCAAAAATACTTTCTACCTCTAATGATAAAATGCTAATTTGCATGATTCATTTGGAGAATGCTTTACACAGCTTTTCAAAATCTATTAACAGAATAAAAAAATTAAAAAAATGTATCAATGCAAAAAAGAAAACAGGGGGTGGGAAAATGTAGAAGTGAAGGACATAAGAAGAAAGGAGCTACCTGGAAATATAAGACAAACTCTGGGCCTCTGGAAAATTGATGTATTTTTTTATTGCACAACAGGAGATTATAATAAATGGGAAAAGAGATGGCACTTGACTTTACTACAAAATTGTTTAGCCAACAGTGGTTTGAGAAGGCATATGTTATGTAGCTCTCTGATCTGGTGTGGAATATGTCTGACAGATGTTCCACATATAACCATCTTTTGTTCATGGAAGGGATCACTTGTGTAGTGGTGGTGTCCATGAAAATAATTTACAGCCTGTGTCAGAGAAGACCTCTGGTTGCAAAGGAGTACAGAGGGGAGCTCCAAGACTGCAATAGAAGCCAGCAGCTATTAGAGTAAAAATGCCTTATTCATTTTCACTGACTCCAAATAAAACTGATGCTAATAGACTGACTAAAAAAAATAGTCCCATTGTCACGTCTGCTCCTGCTCCTCCCCTCCGGTGTACAATCACCAGAGTACTAACCCCCGGTCCTGGGATTCATCATTACGCACACCTGTGAATCATTATGATTCATACCTGGACTCCATTACCTTCATCATTCCCTCCCCTTTATATGTCACTCTCCCAGGTTCACTCACCAGTTGGTATTGTTCTTGTGTCTCAGCGTATTGCCTTATGTTAGTGTCGTGTTCTTAGTTTTGTTGTTTTATTAAAACGTTTCACCTGCACCTGCTTCCGACTCACCGCCCCATCATTACACCCATGTAGATATTTGGATTAGAAACAGAAATGTTGCCAAATACACTTTATTGTTTTTTTTTATATACACAACATACTGTGTGATATATTTAAATTCTGCATACAAAAGACAAGTTTTTCAAATAGTATATTATGTTTGTTTTTGTAGCCTAGTGGCAGCTAAGTCCTAGCAAATACTCTGCTGTATACTTGCTACAGAAGTTCCCAGTCTTCGAGTCACAGACATCGACCAAATACTTCAGGTTACAAAAAGGGAGTATAAAATGAGACCTTCTGTATTAAACACTTCATCATCCTACAGATAAGAGAGGTGCAGATCCCTGAAACCCTCTTCAATTCCTGTTTCAACTGTTCCACATAAAACCATAAGTCAAACATTATACACCCTTTAGGGATTCCTGAGGGATTTCCATTCCCACAAAGATATAGTCAATACATCATAGATGCATGCTAATAAATTATATTGATGGTATAACAGCAGTATATGAATAATTCTTTATAAACACACATCCCTGGCAATATTCATAGAATACCCAGTGATAAAAATATTCTAAAATGTAATGAATGTTCTTCGTCAGAATTTATATTAGGCAAGAGCTGAAAGTAAAAACATTGTTGGTACAGTTCTTTGATTTCAATCCTGGAGAAGCCTGGGTTAAGATGAAGAGTTGGTTAGTTCACATGCAAATGTGTCTCTCCACTGTCCTGTGACATGTCCTACAGCTCACGTAGCAGCACCAGTGGAACCTGGAGTGGCATTTCTCCACCAGCCACTCTGTGTAAGGACTGTGGCCTCGACCACAGCACATCAGATCACAGCTGTCACTGCCACTCGACGTCTCGTTGCATTGTCTATGGAGAAAAGAAGAAACAAGCAGCTAAAATATTTCCAACTGACACCTGGCTTAATGCATTTGAGTTATGGTTGTAGACAGCGGTGTACAAATTCCCAAATTTTGTCATGTAACATATTACACACCAAGTTAATGTTTGGCCCTGAAGGTTACTACTGACTGGACACTAACCTGAGTGGAGTACCCAGTGAGCCCATCTTGGCTTCCTCTGTGCAGAAGACGGGGTGAGCTCTGTAGATACACCAGCTCGCTGTCTCTGATTGGCCGAATGCCAATATCTCGAGGCACTAGCTGCGTCCTAACCCCCACGGACCGCGGGATCACCTTACTGGCAGACAGGTACTTAGTCTTCAGAGCTTTGGCAACCAGCTTCAGGTCCTGCAGACCTCTCCAGCAGGTCCTGATTGAGCAGGAGCCAGACACGCCGTGACACTTACACACCACCTGCAGAGCCTCACTCAAAGCCTGAAACACACACACACACAATCAGTCAAAGGTTATCAATGTCCCTTGTTTCTCAACTGTTCCTTTGAAAAACTTGAACATGTAAATCTTAGGGTGACCATACTGTAGCTGTTGTTCCCTTCCACAAGACACTTGACTTCAATTTCCTTTGTAAATACCAAGTACTAAACCATACTGTAACATTTTGTAAATTGCTAGATGAATAGTACTATAAATCACAACACGAAAATAAATATGCCAGTGTTACCTTTCTGCCCACTTCACTGTTGTGGCAGTGCATTAGTGTGCTGGCCTGGGGTCGTGACCTCTTGGCTTTCATGGTTGTGTCAGGGAACGTTGCTCCCATGTGGAGGCCGTAGTGCAGGTTGTTAGGAAAGCCACCCCAGCGGAGGGCAGGTTCAGAGCTACTGCTTGGGTTCACACCACACGAGCATGAGCGCAGCGCCCCAGTGGAGCAGCTCTGGGATAGGGCATGGGAGAGAGCTGGTGCAGACAGGGCATAGGGAAACCCAGCCTCGCTGGTTCATGAAACATATTTCAGATCAACAGAAGGAGTTTTGCGTGATCTTAGAGGTACTTCAATGTTTTTAGTGATGTTTCTGTGCCCTAAATACAGTAAGAGGGTTATTCTCCAAACTTATCTTACAAAAAAAATACGAATTTGCTCACATTGTATATAGACTTATTTTTCTACTGTATGTTTGTTTTACTCCATGTGTAACTCTGTGTTGTATGTGTCGAACTGCTTTGCTTTATCTTGGCCAGGTCGCAGTTGTAAATGAGAACTTGAACAGGCGGGCGACTCTGGCTGCGCCGGACAGGCGGGCGACTCTGGCTGCGCCGGACAGGCGGGCGACTCTGGCTGCGCCGGACAGGCGGGCGACTCTGGCTGCGCCGGACAGGCGGGACTTGCAGTAGGCCTGGCTCTGGGCGCAGGCACAGGATTCACCAGGCTGGGGAGACATGCAGGAGGCCTGGCTCTGGGAGCAGGCACAGGACTCACCAGGCTGGGGAGACTTGCAGGAGGCCTGGCTCTGGGCGCAGGCACAGGATCCACCAGACTGGGGAGACATGCAGGAGGCCTGGCTCTGGGAGTACGCACAGGACGCACCAGGCTGGGGAGACTTGCAGGAGGCCTGGCTCTGGGAGCAGGCACAGGACTCACCAGGCTGGGGAGACATGCAGGAGGCCTGGCTCTGGGAGCAGACACAGGACTCAACAGGCTGGGGAGACCTACTGGAGGTCTGGTCCATGGAGGAGGCACAGGATAGACCGGGCTGTGGGGGAGCACTGGAGGCTCCGGGCTGAGGAGCGTCGCTGGAGGCTCAGGGCTGTAGGCTGTCTCTGCGGGCTCCGGACTGTAGGCCGTCTCTGCGGGCTCCGGACTGTAGGCCGTCTCTGCGGGCTCCGGACTGTAGGCCGTCTCTGCGGGCTCCGGACTGTAAAACGTCGCCGGAAGCTCTGGACGGGGAACTGTCGCCGGAAGCTCTGGACGGGGAACTGTCGCCAGAAGCTCTGGACGGGGAACTGTCGCCGGAGGCTCTGGACGGGGAACTGTCGCCGGAGGCTCTGGACGGGGAACTGTCGCCGGACGCTCTGGACGGGGAACTGTCGCCGGTGGTTCTGGACGGGGAACTGTCGCCGGTGGCTCTGGACGGGGAACTGTCGCCGGAGTCTCTGGACGGGGAACTGTCGCCGGAGGCTCTGGACGGGGAACTGTCGCCGGAGGCTCTGGACGGGGAACTGTCGCCGGAGGCTCTGGACTGGGAGTGTGCACTACAAGGCTAGTGCGAGGAGCAGGAACAGGACGTACTGGGCTGGGCAGGCGCACTGGAGAGAGAGTGCGAGAGGCAGGCACATGCTTACCACAAAAAGCACGGGTAGTTGGCTCAGGCCTCACCCCTGGTCCAGCCAAACTATCCGTGTGCCCCCACCCCAAACATTTTGGGGCTGCCTCTCATTCTTCCCGGGTAGGCTCCGATATCTGTCGATCACCTGGCCCCAAGTCCAGTCTCTCCTCCCAATCCACTCCTGATGAGACCAGGTGTCCATTTCCTCTCGAGCACGCTGCTTGATCCAGTTGTGGTGGGTAGTTCTGTAATGATCATCTGAAAGAGGGGACCAAGATGCAGCGTGGTGAGTGTTCATATTGAAGATTTAATAATACAAAACACTTGAACATAAGAAACAAACAAACGCCAACAGTTCTGTCAGGTGCAAACCACACAACAGCAACAACTACCCACAAAACCCCAAAGGAAAACAGGCTGCCTAAGTATGGCTCCCAATCAGCGACAACGATGTACAGCTGTCCCTGACTGAGAGCCATACCAGGCCAAAACAAAGAAATACAAAAACATAGAAAAAAGGACAGAATGCCCACCCAAATCACACCCTGACCAAACCTAAATAGAGACATAAAAAGGCTCTCTCAGGTCAGGGCGTAACAGTTTCAAGTTTTTATTAGTCGTATGTACTGGATACGCATGGTATACATTGTCTAATTAAATGCTTACTTTCAGGTTTCTTCTCGACAATGCAACAACAATAAGAAATATTAAAATATAAGAATACATAAAGTAAATGGCACAGTAGAATATAATAAACCTTTAGCATAAGTATAATATAGGAAGGCACAATTTATAGTCCAATATTTACACGTGTATTGGGGAAGTGGGGGATATGGGGCAGTGTATAAACTGAGCAGTATAATAAGAGTCTGGTAGCAGCAGTTGTGATGTGTGTGTAGCATGAATGAACAGTATATGTGTGTGTGTGTGTGTGTGTGTGTGTGTGTGTGTGTGTGTGTGTTGTGTGTGTGTGTCTGCACTAAGGTGCGGAGAATCCGAGCAGGTGGTCAGTCCAGTTCAAGTGTTCAGCAGTCTGATGGCTTGTAGATAGAAACTGTCTCTGAGCCTGTTGGTATCAGACCTCATGCTCAGATACCATCTGCCCGACGGTAAGTGAGCACAGGTTGGGGCTGGGGTGGGGGTCTTTGATGATGCTGCATGTCTTCCTCGCGTCCCTTTTTGAGTAGATGTCCTGGATGGGTGGGAGAGGAACCAGGGCATCATGCCAAATGTCTTCAGCCACCTTAGGGAGTAGAGACGCTGTTGCGCCCTCTTGACAAGAGTGGTGGTTGGTCCACGACAAGTCCTCGGTGATGTGGATCCCTAAACATGTAAAACTCGTGACTCTCTACTGCAGTCTCGTTGATATGGACTCATCGTTGTTGGTTATCAGGCCTACAACCGTGATGTCGTCAGCAAACTTGATGGAGTTGGTGTCGTGCAAAGCCACGTGGCCGTGGGTGAACAGGGCATACAGCAGAGGGCTGAGGACCTGGGGGGCCCATGTGTTAAGAGTCAGTGTGGAGGAGGTGTTGTTGCCAATCCTCACAGCCTGTGGTCTGCCGGTCAGGAAGTCCAGGATCTAGTTTCAGAGGGTGGTGTCCAGACCCAGATAACAGTCAACAGGGGTGTTAAACCTGATTTAAGAGGATCTGTTCTACATTGGCAGGGTTCAGGGTAGTGTAGCCCCTCGCTTCAACTCACATCTGGTATTCTCCTGAACACTTACAGAGGCAATTCAGCAGTCTATACAACTTTTTCAATGGCATTCTCCAATTAATTAGAAACTTCATTAAATCAAATGCATATGTACATCAGGGATGGGCAACTTTGGTATGGGGGGACCACAAAATAAATGAATTTATCATGAGCGGCAGCAGTGGCTCGTGTGACTGTGTATCCATATCCATACCCCCCACCTTGAGAGCAAAACATTTTAACTATCCCTCTCGTGACAACGCAGAGAACAATTTAATGTTTTGAAGTTAATTTCCTGCAATTCTGCACATTTTGCCATGAGGCGTAGAGAAAATGTTGCAGTTTTAAAGCAAGTTTGCTGCAATTCTACACATTTTGCCATGGGCTGCAGAGAAGATTTAGCAATTTT
Organism: Salmo salar; assembly: GCF_965601325.2. Lineage (NCBI taxonomy): Eukaryota > Metazoa > Chordata > Actinopteri > Salmoniformes > Salmonidae > Salmo > Salmo salar. Next base: position 66,497,043 of record NC_138310.1, on the reverse strand, counting down.
ATAACTCATTTCATGCAATTCTATTTATTTTGCCATGGGGTGGGTGTAACGGCCGTCAAAAGGCGCAGCGGGTTGAGTGCTCATTTTTAACTTTTATTGAACACGTAAACAAAACAAAAAACGAACGACAGCTTCACAGTTCCGTCAGGTACAAAAACACTAGACTTAAAACATCCACCCACAAACACAAACTGAAAAACCTCTACTAAATAGGACCTCCAATCAGAGGTAACAAGAAACAGCTGCCTCCAATTGAAGGTCAAACAAAAACCCTAAACATAGAAATAGAAAACGGACATTGAAATATACTAACATAGAACATATACCAAAACCCCCGAAACACATAAAACAAACACCCCCTGCCACGCCCTGACCAAACTACAATAACAAACAACCTCTTTTACTGGTCAGGACGTGACAGTACCCCCCCCCCCCCCCCCCCCCCAAAGGTGCAGACCCCGGATGCACCTCACACAACAAAATAAACACAAAAAAATAAACCCCAAAACAAAAATAATCCTATACTAAAGGGAGGGAAGGGAGGGTGGCTACCGTCACCGACGGCTCCCGTACTACACCCCCCCTCCCCAATCCTCCTCCTATGGAGGTGGCTCAGGCTCTAGGCAGGCGCAGCCAGAGTTGCCTTAGTCCCCAACCTAACCTGTCCACCCCCGCTGGAGACCTCGGGCTGAAGCGCAACTCTGGGAGCTCCGGACTGGAGGGCGACTCTGGCTGCGCCGGTTCCGGACTGGAGGGCGACTCTGGCTGCGCCGGTTCTGGACTGGAGGGCGACTCTGGCTGCGCCGGTTCCCGGACTGGAGGGCGACTCTGGCTGCGCCGGTTCCGGACTGTGGGCCGTCTCTGTCGGTTCCGGACTGTGGGCCGTCTCTTTCGGCTCCGGACTGTGGGCCGTGTCTGTCGGCTCCGGACTGTGGGCCGTCTCTGTCGGCTCCGGACAGCGGGCCGTCTCTGTCGGCTCCGGACAGCGGGCCGTCTGTCGGCTCCGGACTGTGGGCCGTCTCTGTCAGCTCCGGACTGTGGGCCGTCTCTGTCGGCTCCGGACTGTGGGCCATCTCTGCTGGCTCCGGACAGCGGGCCGTCTGTCGGCTCCGGACTGTGGGCCGTCTCTGTCAGCTCCGGACTGTGGGCCGTCTCTGTCGGCTCCGGACTGTGGGCCATCTCTGCTGGCTCCGGACTGTGGGCCATCGCTAGACAGCGTACTGTCACCGGAAGCTCTGGACGGGGCACTGTTGCCGGACACTCTGGACGGGGCACTGTTGCCGGACACTCTGGACGGGGCACTGTTGCCGGACACTGGACGGGGCACTGTTGCCGGAAGTCCTGGACAGGGAATGCGCACTGGAAGCCTGATGCGTGGGGCTGGTACTGGAGGTACCAGACTGGAGACACGCACCCCAAGGCTAGTGCGAGGAGCGGGAACAGGGCGTACTGGACTGGGCTGACGCACTGAAGGCCTGGTGCATGGTGCTGGCTTTGGAGGCACCAGATTGGAAACACGCACCTCAGGGCTAGTGCGAGGAGCGGGAGCAGGACAAACTGGACTAGGCTGACGCACTGGAGGCCTGGTGCGTGGTGCTGGCTTTGGAGGCGCCAGACTGGAAACACGCACCTCGGGGCTAGTGCGAGGAGCGGGAGCAGGACGAACTGGACTATGGGTAAGCACTGGAGGTCTGGAGTGCACAGCCTGCACAACCCTTCCTGGCTGAGTGCTCAATGTAGCCTGGCCACGCTGAGGAGCTTCCACCGATCGCACCGGCCTTTGAATGCTTCTTCTCACTACAGTGCGCATTTCCCCATAGTTCGGTGCTTTCTTGACTCGATGCTCCCCATAATAAGCACGAGGAGTTGGTTCAGGTCTATTGCCTGACTCCGCCCAACTCCCCGTGTGCCCCCCCCCCCAAAAAATATGATTGGGGGCTGCCTCTCAGGGTCCCGTAGCTCCCGTAACTTGTCCTCCCATAATTGCCGTTCCTTCTGCCAGGTCCATCCTTCAGGCCGGTGCTCCAATCCCCGCTGCTTGGTCATCTTGTGATGGGTGGTTCTGTAACGGCCGTCGAAGGGAGTAGACCAAGGCACAGCGGGTTGAGTGCTCATTTTTAACTTTTATTGAACACGTAAACAAAACAAAAAAACGAACGACAGCTTCACAGTTCCGTCAGGTACAAAAACACTAGACTGAAAACAACCACCCACAAACACAAGCTGAAAAACCTCTACTAAATAGGACCTCCAATCAGAGGCAACAAGAAACAGCTGCCTCTGATTGAAGGTCAAACAAAAACCCTAAACATAGAAATAGAAAAACTAGACATGGACATAGAAATATAATAACATAGAACATATTCCAAAACCCCCGAAACACATAAAACAAACACCCCCTGCCACGCCCTGACCAAACTACAATAACAAACAACCTCTTTTACTGGTGACAGCGGGGAGAAAAATTTGCAGTTTTACAGTTAATTTCCTGCAATTCTACACATTTTGCCATAGGGTGTAGGACGTTTTTAATATGATAACTGATGATCAATGGGCCCCACCACGGTTGGTAATTCGACCATGCTTACAAGTTTAGTTCACTGGCTGCTAGACTAATTTTACCAATCTACAAAAAAATTGCTGACATGGGCTAATTGAGTGACTGCTGATGTACAACCTAATTTCTAAATTGCACCTTGTGTATTCTATTATTCTAACTCTCAACAGTAAATTGAGACCCCGACTGAGTTCCTATTTTATCTGCATAAAACATATACAGTACCAGTCAAAAGTTTGGACACACCTACTCATTCAAGGGTTTTTCTTTATTTTTACTATTTTCTACATTGTAGAATAATAGCGAAGACATCAAAACTATGAAATAACATATGGAATCATGTAGTAAGCAAAAAAAGTCTTAAACAAATCAAAATATATTTTAGATTTGAGATTCTTCAAAGTAGCCACCATTTGCCTTGATGACAGCTTTGCACACTCTTGGCATTATTTAAACCAGCTTCATGAGGAAGTCACCTGGAATGCATTTCAATTAACAGGTGTGCCTTGTTAAAAGTAAAATAGTGGAATTTCTTTCCTTCTTACAGTTTTCCACAATTGTTTCCACACTTTTGCTGAATCTTTGGCCCATTTTCCCAAAACTCTAAACACAAAACCACAAAATGCAAAACTCTACAAATCTCTAGCAAAAGCTAACACTGGAGTCAAAACTGTTCTCTTTCCAAAATGTTTTTTTTTGCATCAAAATGACACACACGCATCATATGAATAGAGCTGTCTACCAACCAACAACACACTGATGTGCTCAACACAAAACACTACTATGAATAGCCCATGAGTAGGTTTATGCCTTTTGCATTTTCAGTGTTACACTGTAGCTGGTTGTAAAATATTGTTACAGTAATGTATACCTACTCAAATATACATGCATAAACACACACAAATGCAATACAGCAACAAAAACATTGTCATTTATTTCCAAAATGAGGTATTTTGAACACTTGTGTTTTTGGTATGTAATACTTTCCATACCCAACAGGAGAAAACCAGGAAAAACATTCAGTAAGATAAAGGTTTTTCTGTACAAATATAAAAATGAAAGTGTCTCATTCTTTCAAAACTCTAACCACAAAAAGACAAAAACACATGAAAAATGTAAGAAAAAAGACATGAGGCTGCATCCTGCCTCCTATTTTGGTCTGGCCACAGCACCTCATCTACATCACAAGCGATGTTCTCTCTGGCTAAACAGCGGGGAAAGAATCTTTTAGAGTGACGGATACAGCCGCCGAAAGCCCCCACATCAACTTCACCGCGTGCATCCTCCATTGCCTGGAGAAGAGGCATGTGTGCGAGGGGATAGCGGTCATACACCTTCCATCGCCATGCCGAAGAAACTCTTCAATTGGGTTTAGGAATGGGGAATATGGTGGGAGGTAGAGAACAATAAATTGTGGGTGGTCGATGAACCAGCTGCGGACCAGAGCAGCCCGGTGGAAACTCACGTTGTCCCAGATGACAACATACCTGGGCTGCTCTGGTCCACCCCTCTGCTCGGCTGGAATGAGGATGCCATGTAATGTGTCCAGGAATGTGATGAGAAGGGCGGTGTTGTAGGGACCAAGGTTGGCATGGTGATGGAGGATGCCTTGAAGGCTAACGGCTGCGCACATGGTGATATTCCCTCCATGCCGTCCAGGGACATTCACAATGGCACGGTGGCCAATAATGTTCCGTCCCCGTACCCTTCTTTTGGCTAGGTTGAAGCCAGCCTCATCAATGTAAATATAAATGTGCTGAATTGCAGCGGCATCCAGCTCCAAGACTCTCTGAAACAGACAACAAGACAACATATGACATAGACCTAGAGCAATCAATACGGTGAGGCACAATACACTGGATTATAGTACTGTAATGTGTCTATACAGTGCTGATATGATAGTAAATTCACAGTATAGTCATTACTTGCACATAGTCATAGTGCTGTTCTTTAACCTTCTCTGAGTTTCGCTCAAATGGCACCCTGTAAACCTGTTTCATCTGGATTCGGTTGCGCTGTAATACACAGTCCAATGTAGACAAGCCCACCTGGTGAATGTTATTGAATGTTGTGTTGTCTGCAATTATGTGGTTCTGGATTTCTCATTATCTAATGGTTTTGTTTGCCACCACCATATTCACAATAGCAGTCTCCTGTTCTGGTGTGAACAGCCGGGGTCTTCCACCATGGCCAGGCCAGCTCTCAGTTCTGCAGAAGATCCACAAATATGATATGATTGGTTACAGTAAACCAAAATAATCTATTTTCTTTCAATATGAAATTACATTACTGTAACATTGTCCAACAATCACTGAGTAACATAGGCCTACTGATATGTCGGACTGCAGTATACTACAGTATACATACATAAAAAGCATAGTGTATATGGTAGGTAACTTACCGGTTGTCATTTCTGAATGTACGGATGATAGATGCAACCGTGTAGCGGCTCAGGTTGGGCTGAACTCTCTACCCAGCCTCCCTCACACTCAATCCATGGTTGAACATATGGTCAACCAATGTGGCCCTGATCTCATCTGAGACAACTGTCCTTCCTCATCCTCCTCTTGCTCTTCTGATTCTCACTCCTTCACCTCTAGCTCTTGCATCACCATTGACTTCCATTTTCCTCCAAAACAGGAGAGCTCATTTGTGGCCTTTTATAGTGCTAAACCTCTGATTTCTAAGTGAACAATTCAGCGAGTGGGTGTTGCCAATTGGTGTATAGAGCTTGGCAGAGATTTTAATTTTGAATGTTGTGCCTAATATAGAGAACTGTATTCTGTGTTTTGCAAAAAGTGTGATATAGATTTGAAAACTGAGTGTAAAGCAGGAATTGTGCTTGCAATTTTGCAGACTTGGTTTAGGGATTTGGTACATGAGTTTCAGGTTTCGGTGATTGCATTTCAAGTTCCAATTTTAATGTGTAAACAATTGGGAAAAACTGTGTTTGAGCCAATCAGTTGTGTTGTGACAAGGTATACAGAAGATAGACTCAATAGCCTTGGTTTCTCAAATGACTGCCTTGCCTGGTTCACCAACTACTTCTTAGATAGAGTTCAGTGTGTCAAAATGGGGGGCCTGTTGTCTGGACCTCTGGCAGTCTCTATGGGGTTGCCACTTCTTTGGACACTATGTTAACAAACCTCCAAATGAGCTTGAATGCCATACAACACTCCTTCCGTGGCCTCCAACTGCTTTTAAATGCATTACTACTAGCATCACTACTCTGGACGGTTCTGACTTAGAATATGTGGACAAGTCCAAATACCTAGGTGTCTGGTTAGAGTGTAAACTCTCCTTCCAGACTCATATTAAGCATCTCCAATCCAAAATTAAATCTAGCATCGGCTTCCTATTTCGCAACAAAGCCTCTTTCACTCATGCTGCCAAACATACCATCGTAAAACTGACTATCCTACCGATCCTTGACTTCGGTGATGTCATTTACAAAATAACCTCCAACACTCTACTCAGCAAACTGGATGTAGTCGATCACAGTGCCATCCGTTTTGTCACCAAAGCCCCATACACTACCCACCAACGCGACCTGTATGCTCTTGTTGGCTGGCCCTCACTACATATTCGTCGCCAAACCCACTGGCTCCAGGTCATCTATAAGTCTTTGCTAGGTAAAGCCCCGCCTTATCTCAGCTCACTGGTCACCATAGCAACACCCACCCATAGCACGCGCTCCAGCAGGTATATTTCACTGGTCATCGCCAAAGCCAACACCTGCTTTGGCCGCCTTTCCTTCCAGTTCTCTGCTGCCAATGACTGTAACGAATTGCAAAAATCAATGAAGCTGGAGACTTATATCTCCCTCTCTAACTTTAAGCATCAGCTGTCAGAGCAGCTTACCGATCACTGTACCTGTGCACAGCCAACCTGTAAATAGCACACCCGACTACCTCATCCCCATATTGTTATTTATCCTCTTGCTCTTTTTTGCACCACAGTATCTCTACTTGCACATCATCATCTGCACATCTATCACTCCAGTGTCAATGCTAAATTGTAATTATTTTGCCTCTATGGCCTGTTTATTGCCTTACCTCCCTAATCTTCTACATTTGCACACACTGTACATAGATTTTTCTATTGTGTTATTGACTGTACGTTTGTTTATGTGTAACTCCGTGTTGTTGTTTTTGTCACACTGCTTTGCTTTATCTTGGCTAGATCTCAGTTATAAATTGATTTGCATTTTTTTGCATTTTAGTCATTTAGCAGACGCTCTTATCCAGAGCAACTTACAGTAGTGAATGCATACATTTTATACAATTTCCCCCGTGGGAATCGAACCCACAACCCTGGCGTTGCAAACACCATGCTCTACCAACTGAGCCACACAGGACCAGTTGTAAATGAGAACTTGTTCTCAACTGGCCGACCTGGTTAAATAAAGGTGAAATAAAAATAAATAAATAGCCCTATTTGGTAAAAGTATTTAAGTCCATATTATGGCAAGAACAGCTCAAATAAGCCAAGAGAAACGACAGTCCAGCATTACTTTATTAAGACATGAAGGCCAGTTAATGCGGACAATTTCAAGAACTTTTAAAGTTTCTTCAAGTGCAGTCGCAAAAACCTTCAAGCACTATGATGAAACTGGCTCTCATGATGATCACCATAGGAAAGGAAGACCCAGTTACCTCTGCTGCAGAGGATAAGTTCATTAGAGTTACCAGCCTCAGAAATTGCAGCCCAAATAAATGCTTCACAATGTTCAAGTAACAGACACATCTCAACATCAACTGTTCAGAGGAGACTGTGTGAATCAGGTTTTCATGGTCAAATTGCTGCAAAGAAACCACTACTAAAGGACACCAATGATAAGATACTTGCTTGGGCCAAGAAACACGAGCAATGGACATTAGACAAGTGGAAATCTGTCCTTTGGTCTGATGAGTCTAAATTTGAGATGTTTGGTTCCAACCGCCGTGTCTTTGTGAGACACAGAGTAGGTGAACGGATGATCTCCGCATGTGTGGTTCCCACCATGAAGCATGGAGGAGAAGGTGTGATGGTGCTTTGCTGGTGACACTGTCTGTGAATTATTTAGAATTCAAGGCACACTTAACCAGCATGGCTACCACAGCATTCTGCAGCAATACACCATCCCATCTGGTTTGCGCTTAGTGGGATTATAATTTGTTTTTCAACAGGACAATGACCCAACACACCTCAAGGCTCTGTAAGGGCTATTTGACCAATAAGGAGAGTGATGGAGTGCTGCATCAGATGACCTGGCCTCCACAATCACCTGACCTAAACCCAATTGAGATGGTTTGGGATGAGTTGGACTGTAGAGTGAAAGAAAAGCAGCCAACAAGTGCTCAGCATATGTGGGAACTCCTTCAAGACTGTTGGGAGAGCATTCCAGGTGAAGCTGGTTGAGAGAATGCCAAGAGTGTGCAAAGCTCTCATGAAGGGTGGCTACTTTGAAGAATCTCAAATATAAAATATATTTTTATATGTTTTACATTTTTTTGGTAACTACATGATTCCATATGTGTTATTTCATAGTTTTGATGTTTTCACTATTGTTCTACAATGTAGAAAATAGTACAAATAAAGAAAAAGTAGTTGTAGGTGTCCAAACTTTTTACTGGTATTGTATATATTTTATATATATTGGTCCGCGGGCTTACCCCTGATATACATGAACAATAATAAAATATTTTATCTGAAGCTTCCCACCATGTTACAAGTAGTAGCCTATCAGGATGACGATTAGTTAGAAAGTTGCATAGAGCTAGTGAGAATAATTGATTTGCTTAGAGCCACTTGATTCCAGTGCATAGTTTGAGGAAGGTGATGTGGAGGAACTGACAGAACAGACAGTGTTGGTAGCTCTTCATTGTTATTCCAGAAGTCAGCGTTGAATCTTTAAAAAAGTGTGGTTCATTTCAATATCATAGAACATGTCTTGTTTGTGCCTGTTTACTTATTATTTCTGCTCAAATATGGATACAAAAACAAATTCCACAATTAAGTTCATAATTTTGTTCTTATTACCAGAATAAATCCTGGAGTGTACATTTTAGCATCGATAATCATTTGTTATCTGCAATCTTTTTTAATCAATCCAAATAACAATGCTGCTTCCTACCTTACTGTGTATTTCCTCCACCAGGAAAACATTTAGATAGATATCCTATTAATTTACTTTCCTCTGTAGACAGAAAATAAAACCGGTGGGAAATGAACGGTTCACTGAATCGCTAGAATTAACTGTCTTGCTTGACCTGCTTGCATCCCATTTCAAAAGTGAACGTATTTGGAGCTCACAGTTGTGCCCGCGTAGTTCTTGGCTCCGTGTGACGTCAGACATACCAAACAGAAAAAGCTGTCAACTGGCTCCATATGTATAACTCTCGCCCAATTAAGTGATGACAAACTAAAACACCATATTAAGGTTGTTACCAAGACATATTACAAATTCTTGTTATTATCAGAATTGTTTCCAACAGGTAATTTTGCGCTGCAATAATGTGTATCAATTTACCATCTCGCCAGTTGTAGTCCTAAAAAACGGAAATGAGTTGTCTCTGGTTCATTCAACCACTCCTATGGGGAAAATTAAAGCGAAAAGCAGTGTTTTGGGATAAATGCCAAAAATAAGGTCAGAGTTTAACACAAGGTTTATGAGAGCTTCTGTTCTGTGCGATAATATCAGTCCGTTAACATGACCTTCATGAATTTACCACAGATCTTATTGTCGGTGTTTATATATATAAAAAAAATAACAGCATTATTTTCCCCATAGGCTTTGTCCAACGAACCATTGCTGAATTAGTGCCTACAAAAAGACGCCATTTCTAGGCCTATGGCTCTTTCGAGATGACGAAATGTACTTTGAGACTTTTGAGATTGGACTGCCCTCTTGTGGATTTTCCCAAATAATTTCAAGACAACACTCGGACATCCTAGCAATAACGTAGACTACGGTAAAATTGAAACATTATATCATTACAGTATCTTGGGATCATTTTCCCGCCTCTACGCGAGGTCATGGGCAGGTCACAGTAACTGGTAGACTTGTGCTTGTAGCATAAAGGAGGGAAATGGTATAACCTTTTTTGTAAAGTTGTTATAAAACAGACTTGCAAATAATGATGACAAATACATATTTACCCTCCAAAGTTATAGTGGACGCCTAAAACCACAAATGTATATGATGAATTCCAATAAAATAAAGAGCAGTATCATTCAAGACACCAAGTGGCATTTAATTAGAAATAAATATAATTTTTTTGAAACATTTTTAATGGCAATATTAATGCTCAAAATGTTCCACAATTATGCCCACAATAACCCTTGTCTAGAGGTCATATTTTACTCAGACTTTACAGTTACAATTCACATTAACCTATCAAACACTAAAGCTATAATACAACAGGGAGATGTCATTTGAATGTAATTTTAATTTGATTTTGTCCCCTTATACTGAACAAACTTAATATGCTATATCACCACAGTGCTGATCTCAGCCTCAACCCCATGTTCAGGCTCATCCTCAGGGTACAGTCTGCAGTATTTGTCAACCATGACATCCAGGTCATGCTTAACGTGAGAGTTTATGTGGAGCACAGCCAGACTCTTGCACCTGTGTTTGATAGGTGTGTCACTGAGATAAGTCTGCAGGCGTTTCCTGGATGTCTCAGAGCTGTTGCTGTCCTCCAGCATCAGGACAGGCAAGGTGGTCAGGACCTTCAGGAAGCAGTTGACGTTGGGGAAGAACTTGACGTCCGACAGCTGAAGTGTCTCGTGGATGGTGGAGGGCAGGCGGACCTCCTTGCTCCGGTGCTTCCATTTGATCTTCCAGCAATGCAGCTCAGCGGGCAGTGTGTCTGGGTTGGGGAGGTCCTTGCAGTACACATCTGCATGGTTCTCCTCTGAGGTGTTGAACTTCATCTGGCCCATGATGGCAGGGACCAGGGACAGGCACTTGAGGGCTTTGAGGTTGCTCTGGGAGAAGATGTCGTCCACCTCATCGATGACGCCGCGGATCACAGGGACTGTCACGTACTCCTTGAAGTAAGTCTCTGGAGGGATCTCGCCTGTATCGGCCGAACGGTGCTTCCGGAGGAACAGACGAGGCACCTTCACTGGGATCTCCATGGTACCCGCCAGATTCACAGCCTCCTCAAACCAAAACTCATGGTAGACTTCAATGTTGTCGAAGACTTCATTCAGAGAGTGCAGGACGGCTGTTAGACTGTTGGCAGCAAAAAACACATCAAGGGCTTCCCCTTGCAGGTTTTTGCCAAAGGCTCGTGTGAAAGAAAGAGCGTTTTTCAGGATGACCAAGGTGACAATGAACTCAAAGTCAGCCAGGGTCTCTGCGATCGAGTAGGCGTCCCCAGTTACAGCATCAGGGAACTTGACATTCTCATTGTCCCGAATGCAGTCCATGCACAGCAGGAGGGACTCAAGCAGGTCCACAGTCAGTTCAAACACGTTGTGCTGCTCTGTCCAGTTAGAGCTACAGGCCTCCTTCAGCTCAGCTGCCTTCTCATCATTTTCTTGGTGGTAAACAGAGATGGCCTTCTCCAGCTCAGCCTGCAAAGAGGGAGACTGCTTAAAGAAGACATCAATCTTTCTCAGGGTTGCCATGACAACCTGCACGCTGGGGAAGGGAAGGCTGTTGGCCAGGTGGATATTCAGTGCGCAGGTGGAACAAGGCGTGTGCATTGCCATGGGGTACTTTCCCATCAGTCCGACTGCCACAGCTTTCATCTTAGTGGCGAAGGTGCCGGTGGCTACATGGGCCTGGCCGCGGCAGTCCTCCATTCTCAGCCCCCACCCGTCTGTCACCTGGGTCTCCAGCTTCTCTACCAGTGAGGCCTCGTCCCCCTCGAACGGCAGAAAGTCCAAGAACTCCTCCCTGAGAGCATTGGACTGGTCTACAAACCGCAGGAAGAGAGGCAGGTGTCTCTCCCCAGCGAACTCCACAAGGTCCCCTGTGACCAGTGAGAAGAAGCGACTCTCTCTCACCTCCATGAGGACCTCCTCTCTGACAGTGCCCTCGCAGACTTCAAGGAGCTGGCTCTGCTGGGACGCGGAGAGGTACTCCACATTCACTGCTGTGGCCTCAAACCGCCTCCTCAGAGCCTCATCTCCAGCATTAATGCGGTACTCCAGTAAGGCCTGGAAATTACTGGGATCTCTCTCTACTCCTTCTGGGACATTGGTCTCCAATGGGATGTTCTGCTTTCCTAGCATGACAACGATCTCAAACAGAGACCTCAGGTAATCTCGGAAGTCCTTCTCCTCTGTGGACAGCTTGATTTCCTCCTCAGCGGCATCTTGACCCTCAGTTGCCTCAATGTCTTTCTTTGAGTGGAGCTGTTCAATGGAGGATGCCACTGCAAGGAAACAAGAAAATGAAATTTGATATAAGTTCATGTTCAACAGGTATATGGCTACAACAATACTTTTAAACAAAAACAATGCAACTTACATCTTCTCTCTTTAATTCTCCTTATGTCTTCTTCAGTCTGTTAAAACAATTATTTAAAACATAAGACAATGTTTATTATTAGACAATTTACTATTACAATGAAAACAGACCTACAGAAATGAAGCCAGTAGTAGTCCACAAAAATGTTCCTTTTTGAAGCAACACTAGTATATAAAGTTCTTGCAAAAAATAAAAGATATACCAATTCTTTGATCCGCTTGCGATGTCTGCTATGAGGATTTTTGAGGTGGCTTGTTAAATCAAATATGGTTGGAATAGCAGTATCCTTCAGTACTGTTCTGTAAGGGCTCTGAAAAACAATAATGAAGAAATAACAAGTTATTCAAATACATGAATATCAAAACACTGCTCAAGACCTCTCAAATGTAAGATTATGATAATCTCTACAAAGAGAGATTGTTCAGTGATGTAGACATGTTTCAAACAAAGATCTTTGTGGTTTGACACACACTTACTGTTTTACAAACCATAGCCGGGTCAAAGTGTTTGGCACACAGTCTGTAGTGTTTATTGAGTTGGTCTGATGTTTTCGCCTCCAGATCGGCCCGGCGACAGTTCTCAACCCAGAGCCTACATCTGAACAAACATATTAGGAGGGGTTAGTTGGCTTTTTGTTGATAGGCCTCGTTACCTGAAAACTATTAGTTTTAAATAATCAAGATCCAGACTGAAGACGACGATTAATTGTGTCTCCCGACCCCTCCTGTCTCTGCCTCCAGTATTTATGCTGTAGTAGTTTATGTGTCGGGGTCTAGGGTCAGTCTGTTATATCTGGAGTATTTCTCCTGTCTTATCCGGTGTCCTGTGTGAATTTAAGTATGCTCTCTCTAATTCTCTCTCTCTTTCTTTCTCTCTCTCTCGGAGGACCTGAGCCCTAGGACTATGCCTCAGGACTACCTGGCCTGATGACTCCTTGCTGTCCCCAGTCCACCTGGCCGTGCTGCTGCTCCAGTTTCAACTCTTCTGTCTGCGGCTATTGAACCCTGACCTGTTCACCGGATGTGGGACACCTGCTGTTTTCAACTCTCTAGAGACAGCAGGAGCGGTAGAGATACTCTGAATGATCAGCTATGAAAAGCCAACCGACATTTACTCCTGAGGTGCTGGCTGACCTGTTGCCCCCTTGACAACCACTGTGATTATTATTATTTGACCCTGCTGGTCATCTATGAACATTTGAACATCTTGGCCACGTTCTGTTATAATCTCCACCCGGCACAGCCAAAAGAGGACTGGCCACCCCTCATAGCCTGGTTACTCTTTAGTTTCTTCCTAGATTCTGGCCTTTCTAGGGAGTTTTTCCTAGCCACCGTGCTCCTATACCTGCATTGCTTGCTGTTTGGGGTTTTAGGTTGGGTTTCTGTACAGCACTATGTGACATCAGCTGATGTAAGGGCTTTATAAATACATTTGATTGATTGATCATTTTTCTGTGTTAGTGCTGGGGTGGAACAAAAACCAGCATGCCCATTCACTCTCCAAGACCAGAGTTTGAGAACCACTAATTAAATGGTACCTGGTGTATATATTTCCCAATCGTTTCACTAGAGGTACGATGGATCAATACCATGAATGCAATGGGGGCTAACTTATCTTTACAGCTCCACACACACCACCTAGCTCGCTGCAAGAGTGCAGGCTAACAAGCAGGCTAACAAGCAGACTAGCTAGCCATTTCCCATATACTAAAGTTAGCTATGATGACTAGCGTGCTACTGATCACAACATAGCTATATTTAGCCAGCTATAGTATAATTAATTACTGCCCGTGAAAAGTAGGGGTTCATATTGTGATGATCAAACTTTGTAATACCTTTCTGGATCTCTTGGAAACCTGAAAAATGCTAAATCGGATTGAGTGCTCTTTCTGGTGCAATTTGGAGCCGCGCAAAAATTGGGCATTGTGTATAAACGTGTACTCAATTTCAAATCAATTTAGTATTTATAAATATGTTTTACGTTTAAATAATGTCAATTACACAAGCTAGCTACCTGTTACTTTTAAAATAACCTAAAAAAACGCGCAACAGTGCTAAGCGTGGCCTGGAGGATTCATCAGAGGAGAAAGAGGAAACCGAACTGCTTCCATTCCACAAACAATGTATGTCACGTCACGTGCTCATTGACGTTCTCTCTACGCACAGATCCAAGATCAGTTGTAACTGACAACCATTCTACATTTACATTGTAAGGGTTAAAAGCAAAACTTACCTCGGATCAGCCTAAAACCCGTGAACAGAGGCGTGCAGATGGCCGTTCTGTCTTCAACGTTACACTAACGATTTGATTACACTCGAATCAGAGGTGCCCCAAATTGCAAAAATATATATGGTTAGTCATGGCAGTTGGAAATAAAATGCGAAGATAGTACATTTTAAACCGCTACAGTTCAGGCTCATGAAAAAAGCCAATACAGACGTTATTCGATAAAAGCGTGAATAAATCATAAACATGTGGCATTTCTGTTCTATCTGGCTCGTTGGTCTAGGGGTATGATTCTCGCTTAGGGTGCGAGAGGTCCCGGGTTCAAATCCCGGACGAGCCCTCTTTTTATGTCTGAAATTAAATAAGGGTCAACGTTGTGGATGGAATCATGGTGACTTCTCTATACATTTGCACGAGTTAAAACGATGGAAAATTGAACTCGCGGCGTGAAAAGGTTATTGTTTAATCGCTGTTATATTCTATGTAATGTCACCAAATGAACTATTTTTACGACATTGTTGTTATGGTAGAACATTCAACTATTCCATCTACCGTTGCTCTCCAAATTGAAAAAGTTGGGCTCGTCCGGGATTTGAACCCGGGACCTCTCGCACCCGAAGCGAGAATCATACCCCTAGACCAACGAGCCACGGCATGAAACAAGCTGATCAACATTCTTATCAAGTAAGAAGTTTCAGTTGATTTATCTTGTAGTCATGATTTGGCCAAAATAACGACAAATCACGTTCATAAGGTAATTTAAATCACAATACTCTATAATACTATTCATCTAAAGCTCATCTACACCCATTAAATGTAGCTTGCTGTTGTGTTTTATTCAAGAATCACTCAGGCTTTTTTCCAACACTAGTACTATACCGTCTTGGTTTGTTGTGCTAAACCCGAGTGTATCGATGACTTTGAATTATAATAATAGGCTACACAAAGGAGTTATGAGGTTAAACAGTTATTGAGCACAAAAGTGGCCACTATCGTGGTCATTTATTTGGTATTTGTGGTGGTAATAGCATTGATACAAGACAGTGTATTCCTGGAAGAAATACACACTAGTGTGTGTGAAGAAGTGTAGAGGAACAGAGGCTCACAACAGTTCAATTAACTTCTTTTTATATATCATACATAAGACTGTCTTAATATAATACAAAGGGCATTGTCATATACACAGCAAAGTCTTGACTAGATCTTACAATCTGTGGATACATGGACTTATCCTTTTCTCCATGCTGTTCAGTTTTATAGTGCATGTTGCATGTACAAAAAATGTTATAAAATGTGAAATCAAAAATTGAAGGAAAATATATTCAAATGAAAATCAGAGGACTTGGGCTTCTGTAGGGTGAGGATATGTCAACAAGTACTCAAACATGTGTGAAACCCACAAACATAACAGCCTTATTGAAAATGGAACCACTTTTTCCCCAACCATGTGCTTTTCATACAACCAAAAAGTAAAGTTTGTGGATGTACATGCACTTACAATATACCCTGTGAAAATTAAGGTTTGAAGATCTAGCTTTCCCTGTTTGATTCAAACCCTACCTCATAGTGTTGTCCTGATGTAGTCAAGTACCTCTGCCCAGAGGCCACGTTACACCACTGACTAAGAAAACAGATCTTGCCCACTGAACGGTCACCAAATTGACAAACATAATCAACATACCAGCAGGAGCAAGGTAGTGAGTTCTATACTTCCTTTATTAAAAAAATATAAATATATACATAAATTCTATTTCCACTATTAAAAAGGGGCTGCATTTCATGACAACTGCTCTAGATCAGAGGTCAATCAGCATGATCTGAAACAGGCTCACACTTAAAAGGTTTTTTAAATCTTTATTTTGGAATGTTTAGTACCAGTATGAGTGTCAGCAAAACCACTGGCAGTTTCTGAGTCTCAAAAATCATGGAGGGGTATGAAAAATGACTGTGATTATAACCTAAACATTGAGATAAAATTTAAATATCATTACAGGTAGCTTTACAATTGAGTTTGTGGTTATACCAAACATGATTTTTCCTTGTGTGATGTGCTCTCCCCTGAACTATGATGACAGTAGAAGTGTCCTGCGGTCTGTGTGTAACTAAGAAGGCTGTTATGAGCAGGACTTTGGTCTTGTTACTTTTCCAGAGTAAAAAAATAAAATAAAAATGAAAGCATAAAAAAGCACTTCAAAATCCCTGATATAAAATAAAATGAACAAAATGCCTTTACTAAACGGTAGCGTTCTACGGACATGCATGTCTGCCAAAGTTGAGCACAGATGCTCAGGACAATAGCATGAGGGCTGACTGGTACCCTTCCCATTTGAATAGGACCAGGCTCACAAGGAGGTGCACTTCCAAATCACTTAGAAAATCAGATTTACTGCAATTGTCTGTACAGTGCCAGGGTAATGAGACTACAATAGTCTTGAGTTTTATGGCAGTAGCTAGCATGTTGCCAAATTATGTATGAAAGGCAGCAAAACCCTTTAAAAATAGTATAAGTGGGGGAAATGCAGAAATAGAATGCAGAGGTCTCCGTTGAACCATCAGCTTTTAATTCTGCTACTCCGGAGCCTGCAGAGTAACTACCAATGTCTCTAAACATACCAAGGTTAAAATAGACTCCCAAAAATAATCTACCAATTAATATGGAAACAGGCTTGGAAAAACATTGCAACCAAATCTGCTTAGAATATACGGTAGCTAACAGTTGTTGAACTTAACGGTTTCCAGTTTTGCTAAAGCAATATATTGCAGCGGTTTTGTATTGACGTTAAAATAAGATCTTGATAAACTGAGTCAAAAGTGGTGAACTGCTACATTATTGGTTACAGACACCTAATATGCTATAAAACTTTGGTATAAAAAGAAATATCCAAAGGGAAAATAAATTCTTGTAAGATTCACAGCATAATTTGAGGAGAAAGAAAGGCAGTCACTTCACTAATTTTTTTCTCTTCAGTTTCCGTGTTTAAGATGGAGACATTTGTGCAGGTGTTCAGATGAGGAACTACATGCAAACGGGGGAAAAAACTTGAAAAAAGGGACTCTGGAAAAAAGTTATTTCCACCACAAAATCCTTAATCTGTGAACAAGATTTGAAGGAAGTAATGTTTAGGAGATTGGTGTGTACAAGACCCTGTAATGTGGGGCCCCATAGATGAGAAATCTTTGTAGAGAAAGGCCTCAGAAATCTTCATTCTTAAATGACCTTTTTCTATAATTTTTTATTCTCCTTAAACAATTAAGGGCTGTCTACAGATAAAAATAGAGGAAAGCCATCTTAATTAAAATGATAATGTCCAGCTCCGACCCATTCCAAGTCCATGAGTCGTAAGGCCAAAAGGTTATCTGAGAACCAGCCACTGACTGAACCAGTCTTCCCCCACGCTGGGCCGGACCCTTTTCTTCTCCAGAGCCCATCTCTGCTCTCTCGTCTGTGCCAGGCCAGGGCCGGGACCAGCTCACCAGGTCCCCAGGGGGGCAGCGCTCCCCCCCCCCCCCCGACATTTTTCACCTGCAGGGTATCCCCTCCACTGTCTGGGCCAGCACACACTATAGGAACTCCACTGCTATGTGCTCCCCTCTCAGAGTTACACAATACCGACAGACAACACGAAATATCACCGCAAACACTTTCCTCCTGGTCAAGCTAAAGGTTTTAAAAGCAGCTCTTCTGTGAAAATTCACTTTAAAAAAGGGTAAAACAATCAACAACCTGTGGAAGAAAAATGTCAGAAATTCCACAGTTTGAAATAAGAGGATGTGTTAGCATTTCATTAGACAGCTACCTGTAAAACTGCTTCTAACTTTATCCCCAAATGCTCACCAGAATATTTTGCCACATAATACCAGATGGTGGTTATTTGTTACATGAATTTTGTGAAATGGCAGATGGATGTCTCAATTTTACTATGCTTATTCTGCAACATTACCATGTGCCTAATGATTGCAAAAAGAAAACTGACAGAAATCACATTCTTTTAACAAAGGTTCTTCTCTGTAGTAGCGGTTCAGCGATATCTCCCTTCTGACGTGAGCAGCTTTAGTTCAACACACCTGTTGTAAAAAACACCTTAAAAATGACGCACAGGGGGAACACACAGCCAAATGTCAGTGCAGTCACGAGCTGGCCATGGAACTCTGCTGCACACACACTCCAGTCATGGGAGACTCCTCCCGGTCCATGCCCTGCCTCATGCCCAGGTGGCCCTCCGGTAGGTAGTGAGCCGGCCCCGTGTTTGTGCCCATGGGGTAAGCGGGGTGGGCAGCCATGCCCGTCTCCTGCCGGGGGTTCGAGAAGGCGCCCATCCCCATGCTCAGCCCGCCATGATGCCCAAAAGGCAGGTGGCGGAGCTGGTAGGCCTGGTTGCCGTGATTCCCAGTGGAAGAGGAAGATGTGGAGGAAGAGGAGGCAGAGGAAGACAGGGAGGTCATGGACAGATGGCCATGCACCACCTCCATGGAGTCCTGTGTGGAGGAGCTGTGTGTGGGGGAGGTGTAGTGCCGCGGGCGGGGCCGTGTGGCCATCACCTGCCCGTGGTGATGATGGGGGTGGGAGTGGGGGTGCAGGGCTTTGGGGTGCTGAGGGGGGACGTGGAAGGTGGTCTCCTGGACTGGGTGGGTCTCTCCGGCCACCGGCTCTGGTCCGACCCCACCTCCCCACACCAATGGGGGAGGGTAAGGCTTTCTTGCCTGTCAGTGCACCACAGAGAAATAAATTAATGTCTCTCGTACTAGCTCCGACTTTGCTGATCACTACTTTGAGGAAAAATGTACTTACTATGACTGATGTGGTTGTCCCACCTAGCTATCTTAAGATGAATGCACTAACTAAGTGGCGCTGGATAAGAGCATCTGCTAAATGACTAAAATATTAAATGCTCCTTGGAAAATGTTACAATTACATTACCAGTGTATTTAATTACACTTAAATAATAGACTACATTAGGACTTACAACAGGTTGTCTAATGATGAATTAGCTTATTCAAATGAATGACAAAGACATGTCACCTGTGGACAGAGGGTGTCACCGTCGATGGCTGGCATCACTGCCCCAAAGTGCCCCCCGCTGTGTAGGTGGTGATGGGTGGGGTCTGACCTCGCTCTACCACTGGTACTTGTCCCAGACGACCCTCCTGCAAGAGAAGAGGGCACAACCTCAGCCTAAGTCCAACACACTCAAAGACAACGCAAAAATGACCGAACATAGAAAAGGTTGAAAACACTTAAAGCACCACCATTGGTTTGGTTTCCCACCAGTGCACTGAAAAGGGACAACTGAGACATGAGTCCACAACAGCAATATTCAGAGGAGAGAAAGGGGGTCGATTGAGCCAGGGAGTGTTACCTGAGCTGGAGGAGGTGCTGGAGGTGGTTCCAGAGGACTGGGACTGCTCCAGCGCCGGGCTGGTAGACACGCTGCTGCTCGTGTTGGTCCCCTCGTCTGCAGTCTTCTTGAAGAAGCTGTGCTGCAGGGCGTAGTAGGGCTGGATGCGGCTCTTGGGGTCATAGTCCAACATCCGAAGGATCAGGTCCTTGAACTTCAAATAGTCAGCAACAGCATGGCCAGACTCCCCCGCCCGCCGGCCACCTGGACCACCGGCCTCCACACCCAGGATGGAGTGGAGCTTCCGAGAGGCTGGAGGCTTATACTGCTCAGAGGAGAGACGAGGGGGAGAGACAGGGAGGGGTTGTCAGGTACTTGAACCTGAATACACAACCAAAAGCCAATGTTAGGACACCATATTGAGAAGGGAACTACAGCAGACTCACCCTTTTGCCATCTTTGGTCTTCTTAACACTCCATGTGCCATCCGATAGCTTCTCAAAGAACTTCCTGGCTTTTGGGGCTAGGTCCATAATGTGATTGGGGGGGATACCAAGAACTTCAACTATCTTATTCATCTGGTCCACCTGAGAATTATAGAACAAAACAAAATATTGCCATGGATTAAATGTTAATTGCACATATCAAATTTATTCACTCAAAGTTGGCTATATTTAAAACAATCTCCAGCTAGTCAGTCAAGCACACTGTACCTCGTTGGCTCCACTGAAGAGGGGCTCTCCAGTGTGCATCTCCACCAGGATGCAGCCAAGGGACCACATGTCGATGGCCAGGTCATAGGGCATGCCCAGCAGCACCTCTGGGGAGCGGTAAAAACGACTCTGAATGTACTGGTATATCTGAGGGAGGAGAAAGAGTCAATCACAACCCATTCTTACCGATATCATTACAGATATCAGCGTTACAACAATCTTGAAAACAGAACATATGCAAGAAATGAGACTTGTGCAAGATACAAGGTTAAACTCTTTTGGACCAAGACGATAAGTAGTAGATTAGCATACCCTCTGTCCCAGTTGGCAGGAGCTGCCAAAGTCTACTATCTTGATGGCGCTCCTCTTGGGGTTGCACAGCAGGATGTTCTCAGGCTTCAGGTCACAGTGGATGATGCTGAGCTCGGGCGTGGCCAGGAACAGCAGCGCAGTGCAAAGCTGCTGAGCAAACTTCCTGGTCAGGTTGAGAGAGACGCCGCGGAAGTTGGTGTTTCGCAGCAGGTCGTAGAGGTTGTATGAGAGCATCTCAAACACCAGGCAGAGGTGGTTCCGGAACATGAAGTGACGTTTCAGGTGAACTACATGACAGGAGAAATAGTGTCAGTCAGGTGTGGCTGACACACATACAAGAGAGATTAGTGTAAAACATGACAGTGCGCCATAATGGCTTGGAAAACAGACAAGCACTAGAGTGCATTACCTATGTAGTATTTCATTTCGGTGTCATGTTTGTTCATGAGCTCTAGGAGGCGCACTTCAATCTGGGCTTGATTGAGAAAAGCTTTCTTGTTCTTGATGATCTTGATGGCAACCCACTCCTGCTCTACACGGTCATAAGCTTTTACAACCTACAGCAATCCAAAAGAGAAAAAACACCAACATATTTTCTTGTTATGTTTTAATCACACTAGCTGCCCAAGTGCTCAAAATGAGAGCAATTTCCAAAGTTCATCATGGGAATAATGTTGATAATCATTTACAAAAGTGTACCTGTCCAAATGACCCTTTGCCTATCAAGGAGTCAATCTCATAGCGGTCCATCCACTTCTCCCCATTCTTGACAATGTAATCGTAGTTGTCATCGTCGTAGCCATCATTGAAGACCTTCCTCTCTTTCTTGTGACTGGAGTCTTCACCCTGACCCGTTTGGTGCCGCCGCTTCTTTTTTGCATAATACACCTAAAGTTCAGGAAATAACCCAAATACAGACATGAGCATATGTACTTCCTGATCTAAATGAGAATATGAAAAATATTCTAAACTTGCATTGTTTGTTACATCTGCAATTCAAACACTCAAATATGAAATGTTGTGACAATTGCAGTACATTGAACAGCAGAAACCAGTCTCACCTCATTGATCTGTTTATAGGTTTTGATAAGGTCTATAGAGAGCTTCCGCAGGGGAGCCAAAGTAGGGTCACGAAAGCACTGGGGCATGTGCCTCTGTAACAACAATGATCTCTGACAAAACAAAAATGAATTCTTACACTTTGCAATAGAAATGACAGGCTAGTTAAAGTTCTGATTACTATTGGGTACGTGTGTGTATTAAAAAGTGTATGATTCTGTACATTTTTGAATGTTTGTGTCTAACAAATTGAAAGGTTTCTGTGTTGCTTGTATACCGGGTTGGCAGTGAGCTGTTGCGTTTGGTCGCTGTACGGTAGGACCGCAGCAGTTTGGTCAGTGCTCGGCTGATGGCGGTCACTGTACTGCTGGTGTGTATGGGGCATTGGAGCAGCCATCTGAAGACCAGCAGCGTGGAAAGAAAAAGAGGGCGCAAGCCGGACGGACGAAGGTTTGCATGCTGAAGTCTCTCCTCCTGAAAGAAATCAACATTGACACGAATTAACGCTGAAATTGTAAAAATAAAATAAAATGCATTATACAAACTTCCCCTGAAGTAGCGACAACTCAATTAGATTTTTCAGACTGATTTCTGTCAATGGAACGTTTCCTGCCTTGACAAACTGATCTAAAATACCACTTCAAGAGGTCTAGAAGTGTAAGACACTGAGCACCCTGACCTTTAACCCTTACTATGCAGTATGAATCTCAATGATTATCTACAATTCTGAAATGGGATGTTGATAAATTCAAACTTTTATTTATTTAACTAGGCAAGGGTGATAAATTCTAACTAACATGTTACGGTCAGTGTAATTTACCTCATACATTGACATGAGTAGGAGACATATAGGCCCATCTATTACTGTTAAATAGTGGTATTATTCAAGTTATATATGGTATGTTTGTTGTATTAGTATGCATGAGGGCCCCTTTGTATCAAATGGAAGTTCTTGGCTTATACTAGTAATAACACTAAATATCTGTGTCCTTGTACATTGTGTAAATGCTTAAAAAAAAAAGCATATATATATATATATATATATATACTTAAAACATGTTCATATGGTAAAGAAAATAGGCATTTATTTTTTTATTAGCCTTTGTGGGGGGTGGTGCTGTAGAATATGTACTTTTAAAATCCGGAATAAAAATGACATATCTATACACCCTGGGAAGTAAAGCATCCTTCTCTTTCTGTGAAAAGAAACCAGAAAATTATTATAGTAGCTTGTTCATCTATCAGCATCTCTCACCAGACAACACAATTCACCAGTGCTACACAGTAACCACTATTCAGAATCCCAGCAACAGCACCTAATTAGCATAGCCTATCACCACAGAGATACAGCGTGATTTGGCAAGCCCATCAACGCACAGGCCAATCACAACGCAGTATGCAAATAACCTACTTTTGTTGCCAGGGCAGAGCAGCTCCCATTTTCCAATGAGAAACCAAGAAATAAACAAGAAATAAAATTGAACTTTGGCACACTTAGAGGCCGCTTTCAGCACACTAGAGCCTGGCAGCAAAATAGCAGCACAGCCCAAAACCTGCACTCCATCTGAGAGCACTAGAAACAGAGCTGACCCAGCTGTGGAGGAACAAATATATCCAGACAGATAGATATTATTAGGAAAACCTTTGAAATAAAAATGTACAGTAGCTAGTGCAGGAGAATCCAGTTTTTAATTATACAATTGTACTATGCCATTTCTGACATGTCATACTTACAATAATAAAACATGTATAAGGTATAACTGATTGTGGGGGTGACCTCAGAATCTGACAAAAACAAATATGGTAGCTTATTCTAACCCTACTACTTAATCACCATTGTACATTTAATATTATATAGGCCTTTATATAATTATGTACTATTGTTATATCTGGGGCTGGTCAGTTCACACTTGTCCTTTGCGTAACTGTTCAACAATGCTTGCCAGTTGCTCAAGCATGCTTCCAAGCTCACTATATGCAAAAGACTAGTCTAAGGATGACTGGCATTTCATTCTTTCTTCTCCACTTTCTTGGCTGACATCTTGAGGTGCACCATGGTTCTACTTTAAACTTCACTCCATTTCATGTAATCCCAAATTGTAAACTTAATAATGCAACCGAAATTCCAGGGAGAACGCACTGTAATGGTCGAGAGGAACACGACAAGGCAGTGGTAATCAAGAATTGAAAGACTTAATTTGAACATGTGGAAAGTCTAATAAATAATATAAATCTACTGTGACTGACTTATGGTGGAAATGTCTTCATGTGCAATTTGCTTTGCACGACAGACAACTGAAAGTTGTTTTGAAGTAAGCAGGTAATTTATTTAATAATTTAAGTATTATGTTTCATGTATATTTCTGATTGACAAGATATGGTTAGGCTGTGGGGGGAATTCAGAAGAGTGCCTCCTCCCCATGAAAGAGAAAATATATGTCAGTTATTGCAGCTAACCTGGATGCATCTTCTCCTGTAAAATTTCATATCATCCTGGAAGGAGAGTCCAGCAGCAAACCACAACCCACTATAAAGAACAAAAAGGAGATAAGTATCATTCATTGACTGTGCATTTTAGGTGGGATCTACTTTCCAAAAGCACAAAAACTTGATGGAAAAAAACAGGGAGGAAAAATGCCAAAACAGTGCAAAGGCACGGGCAAAAAATGTAAACTACTGGATAGTAAAATGCACATATTTTGTAACTTTAGAAAACTATAATCACTCCAACAACCACCTTTCCCCAGTCAGTCTGGTTAATCTCAGGGAACCAATGATTCTCAACATGCCTAACACAATTAACCTTATAAATCTATGATGTATGAGGCTGTTGACTTTTTGCAAGAACAGTTCAGAAACATGATTTCACACCAAAACAGGTGCCATCCAAACAAGCAGGTCAAATCAGCTTGACCATTGTTGTGGACCTAGTAAAACTTGAGATCTCCTCTCAGAATGTCTTTAGTCATTGTCAAAGTTCACGGGGACCAGTAAGGAGAGAAAAAAATATCTGAAATGTATGCATTCAATACTGTAAGTCGCTCTGGATAAGAGCGTCTGCTAAATGACAAATGTAAAATGTTCTGGCGTTTCATTAACTTTATATACACATGTCATGAAGATGACCCAAATGACTCAACAGCAACTAGCTAATAAAATATTACATTATGTATAGACAGTGAGTTTAAGTAGTTTTAGTGTGGGAATGCTTGCTAAATATGATATGCAGTACAAGCCCACATTGCAACGCAAAAATGTTTTGAACACAAACTGTATACCATTCAAATTATTCAGAACTGTGCATATAAAGTAAAGATAATGCTTCCAACTGTACCACTAAGGTTAACCAAGGTAATTGCCTGTGAAGCATAAACGATAGAAACATTCCGCTTTCAGGACCGTCTTCTGAACAGTTCCTTTCCTGACTATTGAGTTGAGGCATGAACACAGGCCTAGCTACATTGATATAGTTTTAATTCGAATTTTAAGTGTTGTATGTAACTTCATATCTAACTGTCTATCCTATAACATTTTTTATTTATTAAAAACGATTCCGTTTTGCTACATACTTGCACACTCAAAACGGCATGTCATCAATTCAAAATATGGAATTGTTAACTGTTAGCTAGCTACTCACAGGTGATGGAGTATTTCTCGCCATGGTTGGAATTTCGAAAGCAAATCATCAGTTTAGTTTAGCCTTCTCAAGAGCAGAAATGTCAGTGGCAGTCTGGCTTCGTCTACAATGACAAATACTACATAGCTAGCTTACTCACTAGCTAACGTTACCCTTCTAGCTTTGGTACGTTAAGGCGAGCAATCCGTTTCCTCTCGCCAGTGATTGCAGTGACGATGTCTTCTGCGAGCGAGCTGTATGGGCCTAACGTTAGCTTACTAGCCAGTTACGTTAGATGACCAGTTAGTGAGTTAGTTAACTAGCAAGCCAATAACGCTGGTTATGGGCCCTAATTGTTAACTGGATAACGATCGTATACTCAAACGTTCGCTACCACGTTATCTTGCCCCCAACTTTCTAACAGGTTAACGTAAGCTAGCTACGGTAGTTAACGCGTCAGCTTTGCTTGCCCATAAATACTTAACGTAAGTTAATAGTTAGCTAACGTTAACACTTTGACGTTACGTTAGCTAATGTTATCTAGCGGCTAACGTTAGTTACAACTAAAGGGCAATGCGGTTAGATTTTTTTTTTAGCTAACTAGCTAGGCTTAAATGTTAGGAGTAACTAGATCCAGAGCGCTAACGTTAGCTAGCGAATCTGTACTGGCTAATGTTAGCAGCATTCTTACGACATCCGGCCAATGCAATGGTTGCTGCTGATCGTTAGCTAGATGACCCTAAGTTACATTAGCTAATTACCACTCCATGTAACGTTAGCTGCCTTTATTATACAACACACATAGTCAGCTTCATACACGGGCTCACCTCTGATGGCACGATCTTCATTTAAAGTCAATTAACCTGTATGATAGGGCAACTTATCCAGCTTGAGCTTCTCCGCCCCCACTGTCATCGGCTAAGTTAACAGTCAGTCACAGTCAACCTAATTCCCGTAACGCGAAGGTGAAAAGTCTCCTCCACTGGCAAACCAAGTAAAAAAAAAAAAGGCCATCCAAGTAAAACTTCTTGACGATCAAATGCGTCCCCAACCAACAAAATTAGTTATCCACCCAACTTCGACTAGCATCAGCTGACGACTAGCGCCAGCTAGCTATCTAGTTGACTAAACGAACGTGGCTACTATTAACTAGCGAAGGTTAGCCAGTTAGCTAACAAGATTCTGTAGCTAGGAATTCAACCGCTAAATAAAAGGTAGCTACATTCAGATTGTTCCGTTTTCTTGCAAGCTCACCACGGGAAACATGGACGTAGGCAACCATGACTAAAAATAATGAAGACCCCAAAAATATGAAACCAATATCATGCCCTAAGATACACGCTTATTTTTGGACAAAATGTTTTATGTCAATTTTCACAAAATGGCGCGCGTCCCAAACCTGCGCAGTGAACCGGCCCGGTAGACCAGAGACACTGACAACTAACTATAAGTGCGGCTCTCACTACATATATTTAAACTATGCTAAATCATTTGCCTTTTACTTGTCCTAATCCGATCCATTCGACGCATCGTTTTCAACACAAATGTCAATGGTATATCCAGTGATTGCATTATTCCGGCGGGAAGGGACAACATTTGAAAAGACCTTCTGACAAAATGGCGATTGCCTGAGTTGTTACTATGACAACTGTCAATCAATCTATCAAATCCCCGGATGAACCAATGACGAGGATAATTCAACCATAGATTCAACGTTGTACGCTGTCATAACTTGTCAATCAATCAGTAATTCTAATGAATAAATTGTCTCAATTTAATTATAACATTCTAAAGTAGAATAAAATAATCTAGATAGGATTTCTAAATTCGAAAAAAAAATGCATGAATAGTTAGTTGTGTTGCAGGAATTTGCCAAACTTTATTGCATTCATGTTTGAGGCAGTACTAAAACTGTATGACTGCAATAACACATTTTCAGAAAATGAAATGCAAGACATACAGACCTAGTCTTTTTTACAGTCAGATTGACATCATGATTCCTGAATATAAACAAGCTGTGTGATATTGTTGCATAGAAGAACACATCTGTAAAGTACATTCCTGATCAGGACAGCAGACTAGCTGTATAAAGGGCATCCACATTTTATTTATCTTTAGCCTATATTGTATGGCTGTCAGTTTAAAGGTTCTCTAAGGTTCTATAAACTCAGTTTTGCAAAACTTGACTCTTGACATGAATTTACTAGTAACATTTAACATGTGACAAGATATTAATAAATCACATCAAACTACTGAAAGCAACCTGATTGAAATATCCAAGTGGGATCTTATTAGTAACATTTTTGATCTCTGAATGATGATGAAGCAAATCCTTGTGCTATGTTCTTTGGCCAATGGATGGCAGCATACATCCTTTCTATGTGCAGTTCTGGATTTCTGATTATCATGGTCCTGTGTGATTCTGAATTGACTTACCAGTGCCCTGCTATTAGCGTTGAGGAATGCCCAATAGTGGTCCAATTGTAAAATATGGATTTATGGATGATACGACTGAACAGAGACTGATTCTCTGGGATTTTGGGGGTGTATATGTACCTATTCTCAAAGATATCTGATGGCGATACTTTTTATGATGTATTGTGAGCAGAATGACAGAGCCAACAAAACATTCTTTAACATGATTCTTCAAAATGTAGGCTACACTTTATTTTAAACAAAAGTACAAAAACAAAAGCCAGTATTTACAATACTTGCATGGCAATATTTACCCTCTTTGGTCTTATTTCCAATTTGTTGATTTCACATTAACTACAACGTAGGACACAAACAGCAAGCTGACAGTATGAGATATGTGGTAAATCTCATAGAAATCTACAGAAGGCTCAAAATCCACAGAAGGCTTACATTATAATTATTATTGTCAAATAACTGCAAGAAATTACTATCAATTGTTCAGTACCTTTAAAGCTAAGTGGTTAAATTTGTGAGAATAATTGAATATTACTAACAGAGATGCTAACCTTGAACAATATAAATAGCTAAAAATAACCAAAACAAATCACAATTACATCTAGGTCTGATATATTTACAGGTTCAGTAAATGCTACTCATAACCCTGACCTAAGTTGTGAAGTATACAACTGCTGGACAACTTGTCTCTTTACACATAAAAAATTACATAAAAGCACAGAATTTAACACTGTGAACACAACTGAGATAAGACATATTCTGTAATGTAGTGGTTATGTCCAAACTAAACACAACCCACTGATACACAAACAGATGGTCAGAGTGTACTGCATGCCTAACAGCATCACTCAATCTCCTGATACTTTTGATGGCAAAAATGTACAAAAAACAAACAGGAACCATGTAACATGTCATGAAATAATTTGTACAACAGATCTTCTACTTCTTGCAATGCAAAGTGATGCATCTTGGTATAATGCTTAACTCATATTACGTTACAACCAAAGCTGGTTATGTAGTCTATACCCTTCCCTTAGCCCTTTCATTAAAATATTCAACAGTTTATTTTTCCAATGGAGACTAAACAAAATGGCAGTGTATGTTTCATAAAAAATTGACAAAATGTATTGACTGTGTTTGGTTGTGTTGATGATATGGAACTGAGATGGAACAGCAGTGAAGACCTTCAGATCCTCTATAACGCATTGAGGGTCAGGGAGGGATAGGCCAATGCACACATCCTGACAGAAAAGGCATCTGGCCCAGTAGTTATTCTAATAGCAATAACGTTAATTCAATCCAAGCCAAACACTCCAATTGGCATTTTTCTCAATTTGACCAAAGCCTTCTTAACCAACACTTGAAACAAAAACTATTACAGAGGAAAGTTAACACATTTTATCCATAGCGCAGACAATTTAGGCTTATGTACAACACATATCCTTTCATTTAGCGAGTTTTTTTCTTTCAGTAATCAGAGGAAATAAAGTTTTGTGGATAAGTCCAAATCCAAATGGTCTTCATCCAGTTCAATGCCCCCTTTTCAAATTTTAACAGAAGTGAGCAAAACCTTCTAGTTGCCGCTTCCGCACTGCAGAAAAATGGTGATGATGTTAACGGCATCTTTTAATCTAAAACATAACAAGTAAATATTCTAATATACAGTAATAGACGTGTTTTTTAAGACATGTTCTTTACCTTTTTTTTCTCTCATTCTTTAAACATTCCTTTTCTTTACACCTCAACTTTCTGGCTGTTTTCCTCCAGCTTCTCCTCTATTTTCTCCTCCAGTTTCTTGCTCTCCTCAGTGGATCCATCCTCCTTCTCACCAGTCTTCCAGCTGCCTTGCCTTTTAACACATATCAGATTGTTTAACACAAATCACAGCCCTCCAATAATAATACATACATCACCATAACATGCTATATATGAATGGCATTTTGATTGAATTAACTTACTTGGATTTCTTCATGTACAGCCAGTATGCTAGACCCACAACTACAGTGGCCAGGAGCAGACCAACAATAACTCCCACCACCAACTTTGTTGTGTCACTGTCATCTGATGAGCCTGTAAAGGCACAGAGAGAGAGAGGAGAAACATCAGAAACAAGGAGAGAACATTCTGCAAATGAAGAGACTGCAAAAATACATTTGCGTATGTATAAACAGGGTTAGGTAGGTTACTTTCGGAATGTAATCTGATACAGTTACTAGTTACCTGTCCAAAACTGTAATCGGTAACGTAACTTTTGGATTACCCAAACTCAATAATGTAATCTGATTACTTACTTTTGGATTACTTTCCTTTTAAGAGGCATTAGAAGAAGACAAAAAGGATCGATCAAACGCATTTGGTGTGTCATCATAGTGGTCTCTGACCAGAGATGGACATATTTCAATTACTTTTGAGTATTTTGTATTTCACCAGCCTGAACTACTACATCCAATGTATTTGGTAACAATATACTTTCGAGACCTGTAACTTGTATTACAAAAAAATATATAAAATACAAAATACTTTTCTATACCATTTATTTTATAGCGGTTCACAATTTTGTGTCCCCCTTTCATCCTGCATTGGTACCAGAAGTCTACTGACAATGGTGTGATAAGAGTGTCTGATAAATTACCAAAATGTAAATGTAAAAATGAACACTTGCCAAACACTTACATTTTGGTCATTTAGCAGACACACTTATCCAGAGTGACTTACAGTCAGTGCATTCAACTAAGGTAGATAAACAACAACAACATATCACAGTAATGGCAAGTAAAACACTCAGGTGGAACAAACTTGAGTCCCAAAAGAAAATGGTAAAACATGAGGATAAATATGAGAGCAGAGCAAGCAGATCAACAAAAGTAGCGAATTTCAGCTTTTTCACCCTGGGAGGCCTGGGACCAATGGAGTTAAACTTGTGCCTTTTTTCAATGCTGAATTGAATGTCATTAAGAAAATAGAAAGATGTCAAAATAAATTTTTTCACAAAACATCCTTTCTACAATAATCTACTTTTTCAAAAGTATCCGTAATCTGATTACAATATTTTTGCTGGTAACGTAACTGATTACAGAAGAAGAAAAAATGATCAGTTTACATGTAACTGATTACATGTAATTAGTTACTCCCCAAACCTGTGTATAAATGTCAATAAATCCATATGAATGAATAAGGTATACACATTCATGCTGCAAAATTCAATGGTTGTTATAGAATTTGTAACCTTCTGTATTATGGTTTAGATAAATGTGAACTGCTCCTTGTGAACATGTAATAAATACAATTTTGGCAAATGAAAGTATGGATAACATTGAGAGATTGTCAGGATGCTGGTGGCTCCACTCCTTCTGATCCTCAGAATTTGTATGTTTATCTTAACAAATATTTCCTACACCCCCAGCACCACATCTTGTTGTTCAACAGTGTTTCAGCAGTGGGGCAATTTGTGGATGCTGTTACTCTGAGATTGTGCTCTGGAGGGTATAATGCACAATAGCAGATTCCACTTTCTCTGGGAAGCTTATATATTTTTCTACAGAATCCCTCCTCTCCTCCCTCTTGCTACAGGAAATGTTAAAGAAGATCATCACAACTTACCTTGTTTATCCATTCTCACCTCCTCAAATACTGAAATCAGATATAAAGTTATATTAACGTCCAACCCAGAAATCAATTAAGTATACTGTATAATGTCATTGGTCAGACAGTGTGTTATCGGCTATGTTAGACTCTAGCTTGACTGTAACACGGTGTGGGTTGTTTAGATTTCCTGGTCGCATGCAAACTGAGAACGTGACGTCAGAGGGGGGAAAGGATAGAGTCCAGCATCCCGACAAACAGACCAAAAGTGAGGGAGAAGAATGAAAAAGGGAAAATGCTTTTCCAAAAACACAAAGATGAGTGAGATATTGCTGTCTGTACTGATTTATCTAATCAAATACTGCAGAAACCAAAGGGAAATTATTGCCAAGGAGCATGCATAGTATGTCCAGTATGCATAGTAGCATGTTTTAGGTTGGCTAGAGACAAGAACTAGGTCCCCATGGCCAAGGTTCCCTCCATAAAACATTTCTATACTTTTTTACTAATCAGCATGCATACAGACAGTGGAGGAGTTTGTTAGCATCGGGAGAGGGTGGTCGACCAGATCCACACAAGGATTAGTGAGTTACCCTTTAGAGAGGAAGGAAGGGGATAGGACAGGGAATTGTAGGCCATACCACCACACTGTACTTACAGGTCGACACGTTAATAGCCCTGGTGTCCTGGCCAAGCTCATTGGACACAGTGCAGACAACGGTCAGGTTGACTGTAGGCACAATGGTCAGCTTGTGTGAGATCTTCCCATTGACGTAGGGACTTTCATCAGCCTGAAAATTAAATAGACGCAGCTGTTAGTGTACAATGGCTTATCGTACATCTTGTGTATCTGATGGAGATTTAAATGCCATGCAGAACATAGCTGCTTCCTCTTCAGTAATAGCACAAAGATGCATATCATAGAATTCTATTGCGAGGAATATATGGAATCTTATATTATTCCATGGCATAATGAATGTTGCTATAATCAAATAGAATCTGTATATTTCATATACTACCACTAGGAGGTGGTGTTGTATTTTCGTGAGGCTCAACCTATTCGTGATAAGGAGTACCTTTAGGGCATAGAGGCAGGGGACTAGAGAAACCCCCAGACAAACAGGCAACACCCTTTTCACATCTTCTAAGAATACGATATGGTGCGTCTGCTATGAAAAGAGCCAGCACTAAGCTTACATTTGATGTCTTATCCTATTTACTGTGAACAGGTTTGCACTGGTGTGTTCGTCCCCAGATGCGCAGAAATGTGAGCTGTGACTAAATTACTGTGTGTGAGTGACTCAGCCATAGAATATTCATCGAAAGAGGTCAGTGCAGCTTTGGAGTGGATTAATCATGCAGACCCAATGGGTGTGTGTCCCATGACCCCCCCCCCCCCCCCCCCCCCACACACACACCCTGGCTCATTGTGTAGCTGTGCTATCAGTGCACACACAGGTACGCCAAGAACAAAAATCCTTTGTCTTCATGACAGACCAATGCATAATAAACGTGGTGTGCATCTGAGAGAAGGAAACCTATCTACAAAAACACTGAGCCCATCAGTTTGGGAAGTGTCAGTCAGAAAAGTTTCAAGAAGAGAAGTTACTTAGGAAGTCACAAATAGTAACATAGTGAAAGACATTATGGGGAAGTTTGTCTGTCTGAAATAGTGTGGACAGTAAAATACCACAAGCACTCACTACAAAGACATCCAAAGGTTCATTGACTGTAAACGTCCCAGATTTAGAGTTCCCTGGCTTCCTGACAGATTCCAATAAAAGGAAGCTTAAATTGACTGTTTTTATAAGGTCAGGGGCTGCTTTCATATCGGCAGTAACACATCCGGAGAGATGGCGAGGATTTGTGTGTTCCGTTCCATTCATGTGGTGGCACTCCACAGAAAAATGGGTGCATGGCACAAGGTGTTGCCTTGAGAGAATTCCAGATAGACTGATGATTTTGTGAGTCTTTGCTGCTATTCCAGGATAGATAAGGGTATTGTGCGTTTTACAGTAACTGATGGATAAATACAGTATGTGTGGTCTGTATAATGAGTGTCCCTGCGGGTGTGAAGTCTAATGGCACCTCCTGTGTGCCTCCTTAGTGAAGATGTCTGTGTTTGTTCATACCGAGGTGCCGTTGACACTCCAGGCCACAGTGGGTTTGGGGGAGCCCTCAGCCTCGCAGGTCAGTACCTTGTGCTGGCCGTCCTCGCCACGCTGCTTGGCCAACCGCCGGATGACTGGAATACCTGCAAGAAGAAGCATGGCCTCCTCAGCTACACCATGCCATGCAACAACACCACATGATGTATGGACAACACAAACAAATATGGAGAAAGCTTCTCCCTGAAGTGGAACAGCTACTGGGGAATCAGGATCTTTGAATAAAAGTCTATCATTAGGAACAGGTACAAAAATCTATCTTTGAAAAACAGTGTTAAATGTGCCCAGTAACAGCACAAAAGCCTTAACTGAGTAAATGTCCCAAAGTCTTTACCTTCAATGACCAGCTCGAAAGAGGCTTTCTTGATGAGAGCACCCATGGTGACCACAACCTCATACTTTCCAGAATCCGAGTAGGTCAGCTTGTCAAACTTAGGCATTTTGTCTAGCTTGCCATTGTCCTGGAATGATATAAGATTAACCATTACATTTGTATTTTGGTCATTTAGCAGACGCTCTTATCCAGAGTGATTTACAGGAGCAATTAGGGTTAAGTGCCTTGCTCAAGGACGCATCGACAGATTTTTCATGTAGTCGGCTCGGGGATTTGAACCTGCGATCTGTTAGTTACTGACCCAATGCTCTTAACCGCTAGGCGCCCTTCACATGCATTTAAATTATGAAAAACACGCTGAAGTCATCTTATTGCTTTGATAAGGTTTTATCACCCATTTCCAACCAAAAACATAAATCTAGGCCTTATATTAACTTTGGTACTGTTTAGTCTTACCTTAGTCCAGGACACCCTGAGTTCTCCAGACGCATCGGTCTGCAGGTTCAGAGCCAAGCTTTCACCGGCGCTCTTCATGACCTTCCCAGAGGGGCTCAAACTCATATCCAGGTCTGAAAGGGAGGAAGGGAGGAGAAAGACACACTGTAAACAGGCAG
Organism: Salmo salar; assembly: GCF_965601325.2. Classification (NCBI taxonomy): domain Eukaryota; kingdom Metazoa; phylum Chordata; class Actinopteri; order Salmoniformes; family Salmonidae; genus Salmo; species Salmo salar. The sequence continues at coordinate 66,462,627 of NC_138310.1, read as the reverse complement.
TTAACCGCCTCGAGGAGAAGGGGCTACAGCACTCCTGTTGAAAACCATATCAGCTCCCTATAGAAGCCCCAGCACGTCCGCATTGATCCAGCTTATTTAACGCATTAAAGGATGTGAGCTTTCCAAGTATTTTCACCTCACAGCGTGAGACGAGATGCTCGGCTTCTATTCTCTCTAACAAACCGTATGTCCTTTCCTGCTGAGGGATGAGGTTGCAAGCGGAAATATACTCTGACAATGTTCCCCTTTGAGAAAAATAACCCTAATGACTTTATACAGCCGGACAAAGAACGAATTATGAATTAGATGATAAGTAATTTTCCCACACACTTCCAAACGCAATCTATAGTAGCAGGAAATGGGCTATCATTATGGCTGGTATTTCCCATGAATCCATTGCTAGCATTGTTAAATAAATTGCTGGCAGTATTTCAGTTGAAGATAATACATAACTTAATTGAATAATTAATTTTTTCTTTTTTTTTTCTTTTACCTTTATTTAAATAGGCAAGTCAGTTAAGAACAAATTCTTATTTTCAATGACGGCCTAGGAACAGTGCTAGCTAGCTTAAAACGTTGATCAAGATATCTGTAGATAAAGAGTGACTTACAATTGATGGTAATGTTCTTGGAGTCTTCCATCTTGGCATTGTCAATGATAGAACACTTGTATTCCCCTGTGCTGTCACGTGTGACATCAGTCACAGTATAGGAGTCAGAGTTCTCCACCTTCACCACCTTTCTCTTTAGGAACATAAGGATACATTTTTAAACTCTCAGATGGGCTTGAGTCTAGGTTAATGTAGCGCTTCACAGACAGGGTGGATGGTGTAAGACGTGTAGAGTTTGACCAGGTGTAGGGTTTGACTGGGTTAAAGAGGACAATGGCAGTAGAAGGCAAGTAATTAAAGGGGTCAGATTAGGAACTAAGGGCATATGCCAGGTGGGGTTTCTGGTTGTGTGGGAGGATAGTGGAGTCATGTCATTGAGAGCTTGCCTGAATGTGGAAGTTGAAGCTGGTGGGAAGTGGGTTCCCGTCGGCCTTGCACTTCAGAGTCACGTTGTCTCCTTCCATAAGGGGCCCTTTAGAAATTACATGTAGACTGACCCTTTCTGTGGGGTCTGTAGGGAGAGGAGAGAGAGAAAGACCAGGACAGAGAGAACAGGAGCAATTGAACAGCAGAGGTGGAGAGAGGAGAGAGAGAGAGAGTGAGAGTGAGAGTGAGAGTGAGAGTGAGAGTGAGAGTGAGAACAGGGGTCGGAGAGGAGGAGTACACAGTCAGGCTGAGACCTGAAACACAGTGACCCTGGGCAGACAGGGCTTCTGAGACCATCACAGTGACCCTGGGCAGACAGGGCTTCTGAGACCATCACAGTGACCCTGGGCAGACAGGGCTTTTGAGACCATCACAGTAAGCAGACTAGCCAAGCTAGTGTTCCTGTGGCGATGGCTGCTTTTGAATGCAGCGGCGGAGCTGGTCGAACGGCAGCCACACCCCGAGGTTCTAGACAAAAATCTCCTTTCAAACATCAATGATGCTGCTCTAGACGAGCCAAATTGCCAACATTTCTTTTAAAAACAGGATTCAAACAGCCGCTGAGCCCTGATAGGTCCTATTTAAAGGGCCATTTCGAGTGAATAACATCGACTATGCTATTCCTCGAATGCTACGCTCCGAATCACTCCCACAACAGACTCATGGACACATCATTTTTAAATTAGTGTCATTATTGTGTCATTATTCTTGTCTGTCTGGGCTGCAAGAAAAGAGCCATATAGGCACAAATGATCGGACTATAACTTGAAAATAAAACAGCAATTAATCTGGTTGTCGATATACTGACTGCTGGCTGCTGAGGCTGATAGCAGATCAATAGCTTTCCTAGGACAGACAGTGGTTAGGGAAGTTGTGTCGGTTAGGGCAGTTACAGGCAGTTAGGATAGTTGACGCAGTTAAGGTAGCTGAGGCATCTTGGGTAGTTTAGGTAGTAAGGGTAGTTGAGGGAGTTTGAGGTTGGTTTGGACAGTTTAGGTCTTTGGGCTAGTTTGGGTAGTTAGTTGGAGCAGTTTAGGTAGTTGGAGTAGTTTGGTGGCTCTCTGGTTACTTACAGGTGACAGTGAAGGAGACTGGGGAGGACAAGGCGTTCAGGGCCCCACAGGTGAACAGAGCATCTGTGTCTCCCTTCTCAGCTGTGTACTGAAGAGTGGAGGAAGTGGTGGTGAGGCCAGTGACTTCGTCCACATTCACTTTGGAACTGATTATAATGCCTAAAAATAACAACAATACTGATTAGAAATTGTATGGTTACAGAGTAGCATATTGACACACAGATAAACAATAATATGATCACCAAGTTACTGACATTTTGGATCCTGTAGAAACAGACACATTTATGAGAATTGAAGAAAATATGTAGCTCGAGAGGTGATATTTCACTACTCAGATCTTGTGGAATCTCACACCAAACAAGTGAAATGTGTGAATGTGCAATCTTCAGCCCCCTGCAGCTGTTTACCACTTGTAAATAATCCAGCAGAACTTCAACAACGTACCTTTCCCATCCGCCACCAGATGTTTCTTGTTCTTGAACCATGTGATGTTGGCAGCTGGGTTGGCATCAGGGGCGCTGCACTGCCCTAGCTGTGTAGACGATAAAACAAAGCAAGGAAAAAAGCGGAAAAATCATATTTTAGAACAATCCACAAGGGCATACAAAAGGTTGGAAAATCCTTACGTTATAAAAGCAGCCCAATAAAATTCCAATATTTTTGATGCTTAATTGATCAAATATCTGTGCAAACTAGCTCACATCTGTGGTGGATCTACTGCATTTGTGAACCCCCCCCCCATGTAGCATGAAATGCCCAAAGCATTTTAAACCTCCTCTTAGATCCAGCCCATGGTTGTTTTAATTGGAGGAGGGATATTCTGCTGTTTACTAATTCATCAGAATCACTTCAAAGCACTCTTCATTCCAGCCGCACCGTCCTTCTTTAGTTTGCCTCAAGATACTTCATCTCCAATGAAGAATTTCCCTTGATATTCCTGCTTAATATAATGTAGGCATAAGCAATGCATATGATGAACCTACCTGGGTTGGTTTGCCAATCTCCAGCTCTGTGGCTAGGGCTGTGATCTCCACTCTGGTTGGAGCCTCTGTAGAACAGTTCATAACATTAACAAGCTGTAGGCATCTCAGAAAGCACTCACTATCACTCTGGCTAACCATCATAATATCACACAGCATAGCATTGACCTGTACCTCAAAGGCCCATTCCATAGCATGCATTAGTATGGCTGCAATATTTCCCTTATGTACCCACTGTGTATAAGGAGTTTGACAGGGTATTCTGAGATGTCAGCCCCAGCCACCACCATGCAGGTGAAAGTCTTCTCGTCCTTCAGTGATGCTTTAGCAATCAGCAGGCTGGAGTTTTCGGCCATGCTGACACGGTCTTTGTACTTGTCGGTGGCTATGACAGAGGCATCCTGGTCTTTCAGCTGGGTCAGCAGGTCTCCATTGTCCTGGAAATAAAAAACAGTTTGGGTTTTAAAAAATGTGCTAACTGAGCTGCACTACTGTAGGACTTGGTATAGAAACCATTGAACATATCATTCACCCACTAATGGTGAAGGAGCTAAATAGACTTAGTTTATGACTTATTAATAGCTATTTTAGAATATATAATCATTATTTTGACACTGCTGCTGCTCTGGAAGCTTGAAAGCTTGAAGAGGACGTGTATATATATATATATATATATATATATATATATATATATATATATATATATATATATATATATACTGAACAAAAATATAAATGCAACATGCAACAATTTCAAAGATTTTACTGAGTTATAGTTCATAAGGAAATCAGTCAATTTAAATAAATTCATTAGGCCCTAATGTATGGATTTCACATGTTGGTCACAGATACCTTAAAGAAAAGGTAGGGGCGTGGATCAGAAAACCAGTCAGTATCTGGTGTGACCACCATTTGCCTCATGCAGCACGACACATCTCCTTCATATAGAGTTAATAATCCAGCTGTTGATTGTGGCATGTGAAATGTTGTCCCACTTCTCGTCAATGGTTGTGCAAAGTTGCTGGATATTGTCGGGGACTGGAACATGCTGTCATACATGTCGATTCAGAGCATCCCAAACATGCTCAATGGGTGACATGTCTAGTGAGTATGCAGGCCATGGAAGAACGGGGACATTTTCAGCTTCCAGGAATTGTGTACAGATCCTTGCGACATCATGCTGAAACATGAGGTGATGGCGGCAGATGAATGGCACGACAATGGGCCTCAGGATCTCGTCACGGTATCTCTGTGCATTCAAATTGCCATCGATAAAATGCAATTGTGTTTGCTGTCCATAGCTTATGCCTGCCCATACCATAACCCCACCGCCACCATGGGGCACTCTGTTCACTACGTTGACATCAGCAAACCGCTCGCCCACACAACGCCATACACGTGGTCTGCAGATGTGAGGCCAGTTGGACGCACTGTCAAATTCTCTAAAACGACATTGGAGGCGGCTTAACATTAAATTCTCTGGAAAAAAGCTCTGGTGGACATTCCTGCAGTCAGCATGCCAATTGCATGGTCCCACAAAACATGAGACATCTGTGGCATTGTGTTGTGTGACAAAACGGCACATTTTGGAGTGGCCTTTTATTGTCCCCAGCACAAGATGCACCTGTGTAATGATCATGTGGTTTAATAAGTTTCTTGATATGCCACACCTGTCAGGTGGATGAATTATCTTGACAAAGGATAAATGCTCACTAACAGGGATGTAAACAAATTTGTGCACTACATTTGAGAGAAATACACTTTTTTGTGCGTATGGAACATTTCTGGGATCTTTTGTTTCAGCTCATGAAACATAGGACCGACACTTTACATGTTGCATTTATATTTTTGTTCAGTGTACATGAGATTAAATCCCCAATTTCGTGATATCCAATTGGTAGTTACAATCTTGTCTTATCGCTGCAACTCCCCAACGGACTCGGGAGAGAGTCATGCGTCCTTCAAAACATGACCTGCCAAGCCACGCTGCTTCTTAACACACTGCTCGCTTAATGCCCTGACGAATTGAGGCTGTTATGAGGGCAAAGGGGGAAACTCAATATTAGGAAGGTGTTCCTAATGTTTTGTACACTCAGTGTATATGAACAACTTACGTATTTCCATTTTGTTATGAACAGGTCCTTTGGTTTGGGGGCCCCATTGTTGCATGGCACCTCAACGGTCTCTCCATACAGGCCGATAACAGTATCCATAGCACTCACTGAGAGAGAGAGAAAAACACATGGTCATTTACTCAGTCAGTGGGAAAATATTTGTATATATATGTATATATATATATATTTTTTTTTTAAAAACTTTTACCCCTTTTTCGTGGAATCCAATTGGCAGTTACAGTCTTGTCTCATCGCTGCAACTCCCGTACGGACTCGGGAGAGGCGAAGGTCGAGAGCAGTGCGGCTTGGCTGGGTTGTGTTTCGGAGGACGCACTGCTCTCGACCTTCACCTCTCCCGAGTCATACAGGAGTTGCAGCGATGAGACAAGACTGTAACTGCCAATTGGGTACCACGAAAAAGGGGTAAAAGTTCAAAAAAATATATATCCAAAAAGTATTCTTGACACAATGCCCACTTAACCCAGAAGCCAGCCACACCAATGTGTCAGAGGAAACACCATACACCTGGCGACCATGTCAGCATGTATTGCACCAAGCCTGCCACAGGAGTTTCTAGAGTACAATTGGACAAGTACATCCCTGCCGGCCAAACCCTCCCCTAACCCAGACGACGCTGGGCCAATTGTATACCACCCCATGGGTCTCTCATCTTCATAAATATCTCTAATCTATCAGGTTGTTAATTTACAGGTGTCAGTCTACCTTGTAGCACCTTAACGAAATGCACAAGTGTAGCCAACATTTGAAATTGCTTATTTACAGCCACTTTACTTCACAACCTTTCCCACCCCCAATCTGTACAATATGTTGCTGTGTAGACAAAGTCCAGCACGAGAGAGTGAGTGAGAAAACAGGGGCAAAGTCCAGCATGAGAGAGTGAGTGAGAAAACAGGGGCAAAGTCCAGCACGAGAGAGTGAGTGAGAAAACAGGGGCAAAGTCCAGCATGAGAAAAAGAGAGACTGATGGAAGGGATTGTCACACAGGCATAGAGAGTGGATAAAAAGAGGTCCTCATTGTCATGTTGTGGCCCTTTCTGGGTGTAGATCGTAGCTTCCCCCTCTCACTCTCTCCTACACCCAGGTTCTGTTATCTCAGGTCGTAAATTCCTGGCGGAGACTCTCTTCCCCTTTTCATGCAGAGAGAGAGACCACAGAGTGAACAAAGGATTTCACGTGGCCGAACTCCTAAATCCCCAAAATGGGAAAATGAAACTATATGTCCACTTGTGAGAATGTGGGAAGGGTCAGTGGACACTTAAGGGACAGTTATGTTGAGTGTGTTTCATTTGGTGACCTCACGAAGGACAGGAAACACACATAACTATATCTCTGAATGTGTACATTTCTCAGTTATGGTGTTTGCATCTAATTCTTGTATAAAATGAATGAGTAAAGATGAAACTATTTGTGAAATTATATAATGTGATGTTAAACCTTTAATGTGAGAGAATTGTATTCCCTTTAAAGTTTAACTAAGTCATTGGCCCGCCCGCGTGAGCACTGACATGATCTGGCGTCATTGAACCGCCTTTTCTATTGTTACGAATAAATCCCCCTCCTGAGGAAATCCCCTTCAGACTAAGCAAACCCACAGCGTGAGCTGTGATTGCGAATAGTTAAGACCATGCATACCTCGGTGTAAGCTGAGGTGGCACAGGTTTGAGTACCAAAACTAAAAAACTATACCACGTGGAGCATTGGCTACACGGCTGGAAATGGTTAAACTCTGAGACTATTGATCCCTACAGAATAAGAGCAAATCTTAGATACTAATTACTAGTCTGCAGCTAGAAATTATGTAAACCTGGGACGAGAATACTGACAACCGCCGAAACACCTACTCTATGAGAACATTTCTGAATGGTACTCTGAAGTATCCATTCTAACCACGAAATACTTTGATCTCCCGGGAAACAGAAAGAGAGAGAGAGAATCGGATGAATTCTCCAGCAGACGGACCAGATTCCAACAGAGAAGACAACAATGACATACACCGTAAATATGTACTTGCAATTATCCTCGAATGAGCGGCCGTTCATATGCGAAGGATTAGCATTTCAATGTATATAATTATAGACTGTGTAATGAATCCATTTTGTCTTTCCCGCACTTTCTCAGTCCACACCCACTTCCCTTTGCCCACTAGGGAATCTTCCCTATCATTGTTAGTAACCAATATCTACTGTTTGTTTGATTATGCATTTCTGTGATTATTTAGTTAGTTAGTAAATAAATGATTAAGCCAATTGGTGTATGGATGATTTATAGTAAAGGCTGGGTTTGTGCAGATAACCAACAATTTACGACGTTCAAATGAGACTGACGTGAGGTAAAGAATAATTCATAAATAGAAGACTAATTGATCAGATGTTAAAATATCTGAAGAGTTATATTCAGAAAAGTATAACTTTGTAATCTGAAGATTTTCTGTGGTGCCCCAACTTCCTAGTTAATTAAATTGACATGATTAGTTTAATCACGTAATAATAATTACAGAGAATTGATTTGATAAAATAACAGTCTTCACCTTTAATGATGCCAAAGACATGACATCATGGAGCAACTGACTACAAGGTGTTGCTAAGCTAGCCATCAACAGCAATCACATTTCAGCCTTTTCAGAGTTCAGGTCGGGGTTATGGGGTGGTTAGGAAAGGAAATGACATAGCAGAGCCATGGAACTAATAAAACACCTAGACTGGAGGCTAAAGGATTAACAAATTAACAAACTGTACCTGCTAGATTTACTGGTAAAAAGTCTTAACCCCATACATAAACAATAAACAAAGTACTCAACTGTCCTGAGTAATTTTACATTAAATGAATCACCTCCATTGCAACATCGGGGGATCTAATCTCCCCAACAAAAGCAGCAGAGTATGCTATGTGGTATCCCAAGAGGTCTACCCCGGGGGATGGTAATAGAGGCGAGGTACGCGAGGCGACATTGGCTCCCTCTGCTGGGAATGCGGGAGCTGGGCACCCCGACACGGACAGCTAAGTGGAGGTAATTAGCGGGAAGTGCCAAATAAAAGGAGCACAATGGCACACCGCGGGAGAGAAGGGAGAGAGACGGACACCAGTTAAGAGAAGGAAGACTGAGCAAAACCTATGTTATTTCTTTGATATATTTATTTTCTGTCTTAAGTAAAGTTGTTTTTTGGACTAAAGCCTCCCTGTCTCTGTGTCAATCTCTGCACGCTCAACCCAACACCCCACGGTTTACCACAGCTATCTCTACAGACGCTACACTGCATGCCAGTGCTTGATTTGGGATGAAAGAAATGCTGTCTTTTTCCAAGTCGGTCCATTAGACTATGTTCACCAAAATTCACAAATGACTATATGCTATAGAGACCTGATTATTCACTGTTAAGGGTTTATACACATTTTCCATTACTTTTAACCAAATTTCCATGACTATTATTATAATCTACATTAAAAAGTAAGCATTATTGACACTGGAAGGCTGCTGTGTCTGATCCCATGTAGACCTACCATCTCCTGCCCTAGATCAAGGCACTTAACCTCTCCACAAAATAGAACTGCACTGTTAGTCACATGTTGTCAAAATATGGTCAACTCTCCATCTGGAGAGCTCCTGGGTGTGCAGGCTTGGCTATTGATCCAGCCCAAGTCTGCTTATCAAGGTCTTGTTGAGCAGCTGATGTTTAGGCTACAATGTAGTTAGACCAGGGCTTGAACAAACGTCTGCACACCCAGTAGCTATCCTGGAGGATGGTTCCCACCCTTGATATAAAATATTGCAACATTATGACCAAATACTTTTGTCTTTCTAAAATTATTCCATCATTCAATGAATCAGGGATCAAATGGATAGGCTACTTCAAAGCAAGGTATCTAATTAGACATTTGTATTATATATAAGGTTCAAATATTCATGTTTTGGAGAGATTATCGGTCAATTAGGCTATTCTTTGGCTTTCTGAATTAATCTTTCCTCGACTCCTTTCCTCATCTCCTTCTAAAAACCCATTGGAGAAGAAGGTGAGAGGGGAGGGACAATACAGTTGCAATACAATAAAGGAGAGGAGATAGGATGCAAGTAATCAAGGAAAGACAAAGTAAGAAAGCCCTAGTAGCCATCGTGTGGTGATCTCACCTGCCCAGACCTAAAGTACTGTTATCTTAGCCCAACCAAGAACATAGTTTTGGTATGATAATGGACGCTGCTTTGTGGGTATGAAGTGCTGTTGTGTACAGGGGTTGCATCCTAGGTCAGCCATTCACAGATTGTTACACCCACACCAATGATTAAGGACAAATCTGTGCAATATCATCAGACAAAATGAGAGTGAGTGACAACCAAATAAAACAGACAAACAGGGAATGTTCAATAACCAAAAAATACCCAACGCTTAATCTAACAGTTCATTTCATATCATACAAAGAACACCTATGTAAATGGTTAGTGGTTTTTGACATTCATCTTACTCCAAAGCAAGAGATGATTGAATAGTTAAATGAATAGTGTCTTATATAAATAATAAGCAGAATGTCAGGGCTGGGATGGAACAGAAACCTGCACACCCAGTAGCTAGATATCTAGGAGCAAGATTGGCCATTCATGTTACAGGTCTATGCATTGTTACTTTTAACAGTATTTTTGTAGTCCTACAACCAATTCTAACAGTAAACCAGTAGCATATATAACCCATAGGCGATATACCCTTCAGTCTCTCTAGGACTTGGAACTTTCTTAGGGACCTTCATCGGCAGACAGCTTTCACAGGTCTCTGTATCTGAGGTTAGGAAACATATAAATTAGACCAGGACATGCTTCATTATTTTTAAGCGATATAACATTTGATATTTCATTGCAATTGTGTTTTTATATTGTCATAGCTCTCTCTTTGGGACTGGAAATCTGTTCATTAGCTAGCTAGATATCTTAGCTACCAGCAAGGTAGCTAACTTGTCATTTTTAGCAGATGAAGCTAACCTTTGTGTCATTAAATAAACTAATATTGGATGGCTGTATATCCTTGTCACGTTCGTCGTAATGATTGGACCAAGGCGCAGCGTGAGTAGCGTTCCACATCTTTATTATAACGTGAAACTTCAGCAAAATACAAAAACAATAAATGAATCAAACGAAACGTGAAGACAGTGAAATGCAAACAGGCACCTACACAAAAACAAGATCCCACAAAACACAGTGGGGAAATGGCTGCCTAAATATGATCCCCAATCAGAGACAACGCTAAACAGCTGCCTCTGATTGGGAACCATACCAAGCACACCAACATAGAAATAAACAACATAGAACACCCGCAGTCACGCTCTGACCTACTATACCATAGAGAACCAAGGGCTCTCTATGGTCAGGGCGTGACAATCCTATTTATATGTAGCTAGCTACCTGATATTACCTAGAATAGAGGGTTAACTTGATAAAAAAACCTACCCGTGTGCTACACATTATCCTGTCTCTGCCACCTGCTGCTGCTAATGTTACTATCCATGCAGGCAATGCAGCCTACTGCGAGGCTTCTTTGGGAAATGTAAGGACCATCCCACCCGCGAATGCTATGGTAAAAAAAATGCTGACGTTGAGAAAACAACTAGACTAAGTTAGCTTAGCCAACTAGCTATTTTCAGCTATGACGGAACAGCTGTTGTTTACAAACGCACCGGAAGTTCTCTGGGGTTCCAGGGTTCACTTCCGCTGCTACTCAAAAAGCCATTAAAAAGGTTTATAGAGGTGGTACGCAATTCCCAAAAATGTTGAAGTGGCGGTACAGCGCTCCGGACAACTCCGGCCCAAGTCAAGCACTGCTGCTTGCACATGCCACATCAATTTAGTATTTATTTATTCCCAAAGAAAAACACTGAGTTCCTGTTAGCAAGCAGTAAGCAACCATTGGAAGAGTTTTCATTTGTTTCCCATGCCCCATTGAATTTGAATCCCTTTTGAATGGGAGTAAATGCTTTTACCATGGTTACCATCACTTCCACACAGATCTGTCCAGAGTGACCAGTGGCATCCTGCAGCCTGTACTGTATGTGCACATCAGATCTAATAGCCCAACATGGGACTTTCAACACTCAATACCCCTTCTGTTACACATCAAACTGAACACAGTAATATAACCTGGTATACCTGCAAATACTGAACAGTGACAAAAGGAGTTACAAGGATTTACAAAAGAACACAACATTATTCAATATAAATGTTTCACCAAAAGTCTGAAATCCAAGTTCTAAACCTTACACCCCCAAGAACACAAAACCATACAGTATAATCTCGAACACAGCAGTTGTGAAGTTATCCTATTTCCATTGGATATTAGCTACTCCTTGTATTTCATATTCAAATAGGTATTTTTGAATAGTCAAATAAAGCTGCCTTTATCACCCTGGAGAACTTTAAATGATTTTGTATGAAAAAAAAGAGACTGTCCAGAGTGCAATGGACCACAATGGGAACGAATCTCAATGTACTAAATTACACGATTGCAGAGGATAAAGCTCCTGCTGCCTGTTGAGATAAGGTTATCCTCAGCAACAGGAGCAGGTGACCATCAACATGATACAATGGTAACCATGAACTGAATAATCATCCATTTAAATTACTAGCCTTAACACCACACTCTATTTTTAATTACAAATGATGTGTACACTCTATTTAAAGTTTGGTAACAAAAACAGTCAAATAAAAAGCAGAAGCTGGCGCACACCAAGAGAAAAATATTTACTGTAGAGGTACTGACAAACAGTAAATAATCTGTAAGCTACAGTGCCTTGCAAAAGTATTCCCCCCCTTCACGTTTTTCCTATTTTGTTTCATTAAAACCTGTATTTGAAATACATTTTTATTTGGATTTCATGAAATGGACATACACAAAATAGTATAAACTGGTGAAGTGAAATGAAAAAAATTACTTAAAAAAAACTCTAAAAAATAAAAAACTGAAAAGTGGTGCGTGCATATGTATAGTGGCTTTGCTATGAAGCCCCTAAATAAGATCTGGTGCAACCAATTACCTTCAGAAGTCACATAATTAGTTACATAAAGTCCACCTGTGTGCAATCTAAGTGTCACATGATCTCAGTATATATACACCTGTTCTGAAAGGCCCCAGAGTCTGCAACACCACTAAGCAAGGGGCACCACTATGAAGACCCAAGAAGCTCTCCAAACAGGTCAGGGACAAAGTTGTGGAGAAGTACAGATCAGGGTTGGGTTGTAAAAAATATCCAAAACTTTGAACATCCCATGGAGCGCCATAAAATCCATTATTAACAAATGGAAAGAATATGGCACCACAACAAACCTGCGAAGAGAGGGCTGTCAACCAAAACTCACAGACCAGGCAAGGAGGGCATTAATCAGAGAGGCAACAATGAGACCAAAGATAACCCTGAAGGAGCTGCAAAGCTCCACAGCAGAGATTGGAGTATCTGTCCATAGGACCACTTTAAGTCGTACACTCCACAGAGCTGGGCTTTACGGAAGAGTGGACAGAAAAAAGCCATTGCTTACAGAAAAAACACGTTTGGTGTTCGCCAAAAGGCATGTGGGAGACTCCCCAAACATATGGAAGAAGGTACTCTGGTCAGATGAGACTAAAATTGAGCTTTTTGGCCATCAAGGAAAACGCTATGTCTGGCGCAAACCCAACACCTCTCATCACCCTGAGAACATCATCCCAACAGTGAAGCATGGTGATGGCAGCATCATACTATGGGGATGTTTTTAATCAGCAGGGACTGCGAAACTGGTCAGAATTGAAGGAATGATGGATGGTGTTAAATACAGGGAAATTCTTGAGGGAAACCTGTTTCAGTCTTCCAGAGATTTGAGCCTGGGTCAAGGTTCACCTTCCAGCAGGACAATGACCCTAAGCATACTGATAATGCACCACTCGAGTGGTTTAAAGGTAAACATTTAAATGTGTTGGAATGGCCTAGGCAAAGCCCAGACCTCAATCCAATTGAGAATTTGTGACTTAAAGATTGCTGTACACCAGCGGAACCCATTCAACTTGAAGGAGTTGGAGTAGTTTTGCCTTGAAAAATAGGCAAAAATCCCAGTGGCTAGATGTGCCAAACTTATAGAGACATACCCCAAGAGATGCTCAGCTGTAATTGCTGCAAAAGGTGGCTCTACAAAGTATTGACTTTGGAGGGTGAATAGTTATGCACGCTCAAGTTTTCTGTTTTTATGTCTTATTTCTTGTTTGTTTCACGATAAAAAATATTTTGCATCTTCAAAGTGGTAGGCATGTTGTGTAAATCAAATGATACAAACCCCCCAAAAATATATTTTAATTCCAGGTTGTAAGGCAACAAAATAGGAAAAATGCCAAGGGGGTGAATACTTTCGCAAGCCACTGTATGAAAACAAAGAACATTAGTAGTAGAACAGTGTGTATAACTACTTAAGATATAAGCCAAATAAGGATTATCACCTCAGGCCTAAGAACAGCCCTTAGTAGGGACTTATCACACGATAGCCGGGTTCAAGGGCCTTATTGCTTTTATAAAACACTTGCCAACATATTAATACAAATATTATACTTTTTTTCATTAAAACATTAATTTGTTTTCGGATTCTGAAGTTGCTAGTTATTTTCTCATGTTTTGACCCAGTCGTTAATTCTAATCGTTCTATTAATTTGACATAGCTATGCTAAACAAATCATTGGCATTTATAGTACCTTCTGAAAGTATGCATTCCCCTATACTTAATCCACATTTTGCTGTGTTACAGCCTTAATTCAAAATGGATTAATTATAAACATTTTCTCAACCATCCATCTGCACACAACACTCCATAATGACAAAGTGAAAACATGTTTTTAGACATTTTTGAAAATGTATTGAAAATGAAAATGGTAAGCAACTCCAGTGTAGATTTGCCCTTGTGTTTTAGGTTCTTGTCCTGCTGAAAGGTAAATTAATCTCCCAGTGTCTGGTGAAAAGCAGACTGAAACAGGTTTTCCTCTAGGATTTTGCCTGTGCTTAACTCCATTATGTTTATTTTTTATCCTGAAAAACTCCCCAGTCCTTAACGATTACAAGCATACGCATAACATGATGCAGCCACTACTATGCTTGAATTTAAAATATGGAGTGTGCTACTCAGTAATGTGTTCTATTGGATTTGCCCCAAACATAACACTTTGTATTCAGGACAAAAAGCTAATTGCTTTGACACATTTTTTGCAGTATTACTTTAGTGCCTTATTGCAAACAGAATGCATGTTTTGGAATATTTGTATTCTGTACAGGCTTGCTTCTTTTCATTCTGTCAATTAGGTTATTATTGTGGAGTAACTATGATGTTATTGATCCAACCTCAGTTTTCTCCTATCACGGCAATTCAACTCTGTAACTGTTTTAAAGTCACCATTGGCCTCATGGTGAAATCCCTGAGCGGTTTCCTTCGTCTCTGGCAACTGAGTTAGGAAGGACGCCTGTATCTTTGTAGTGGCTGGGTGTATCGATACACCATCCAACGTGTAATTAATAACTTCACCATGCTCAAAGGGATATTCAATGTCTGTTTTTACCTATTTACCAATAGGTGCCCTTCTTTGCAAGGCACTGGAAAACCTCCCTGGTCTTTGTGGTTGAATCTGTGTTTAAAATTCACTGCTTAACTGAGGGACCTTACAGATAATTGTATGTGTGGGGTACAGAGATGAGGTAGTCATTCAAAAATCATGTTACACACTATTACTGCTCACAGAGTGAGTCCATGCAACTTTTTATGTGACTTGTTAAGCAAATTCTTACTCATTAACTTATTTAGGCTTGCCATAACAAAGGGGTTGAAATCTTATTGACTTAAGACATTTTAGCTATTCATTTTTAATTAATAAGTAACAATTTTGAAAAACATAATTTCACTTTGAAATGATGGGGTATTGTGTGTAGGCCAGTGAAAAAAAACTATATTTAATCAATTTTAAATTCAGGCTGCAACACAACAAAATGTAGAAAAAGTCAAGGGGTATGAATACTTTCTGAAGGCACTGTTGCTAGCCGCCCTGTGCCGGTTAATTCATTAATGGAATTCTGAGAGTTTACGGTTTCCATGGTGAATCATTAGTTTCATGTTAATTCTTGGGCTAGCTACCCTACTGGTCCAGGAGAGATCGCATTTGTAAAATGATACATTGCTGCACAGTTAGTTTTATACAACCCCCAATTGTTGCAAACCAAATAGTAGCATGGACTAATAATGTTTAAACACCATTTTCCAGAGGGAGATAAAGTTTATGAATTTCCTACCTGGGCTGGGGACAGTGGAATTATGACATTAACACGTCATACATTTTTCAGGAGTTAAATAGTGAAATATATTTAAAATGTCAGGTCTATAATGAGTGTAACAAGGTTGGTTATGTTTCCACTTGCCTCTGCAAAAATATGTATTCGATGTTTATGTATTCTTATTGGTTCACTGAATTTACATATTAATAAGGTGTTATGCCATTGGTCATGCTTGCAGATGGGGGGGGGGGGGGATCGTGAACGGCAATTCTTCCCAGTCTGATATCGACATGCAAGCAGTAGGTCACCTTTTGAAATAGTATTTACAATGTGTACGTACGAGTTCACTAGGCGACAGACATTGAGGTATATATACAGTGCCTTCAGAAAGTATTCAGACCCCTTTCTCTCAACAAGCCTCATGAGGAATGCTTTTCAACAGTCATAGTTTTTATGTCCTCACTATAATTTTACAATGTAGAAAATAGTAAAAATAATGAAAAACCCTTGAATGAGTAAGTGTCTCCAAACTTTTGGCTGGTACTGTATATGTGTGTGTGTATATGTTATTAATTACATGTTGGATTTATATATATGTATGTATGTATATACATGTATGTCTACGGTACCCGGTTAGATATTGGGGGCTTCCAGTGATGTGCTTTTGTATGTATGTTATTGCTGTACGACTAAGTTAGCTAGCATGTTCTAAATGTAATGGTCGCATTAGCTCCCTCCTAATTCAGTTATTTCCATGCTAACAGACAAGTTAAAGTATTAATTTGTAGACAAACTGGAATTAAGGCCAGACTAAGTCAGTGGCACAAAAGATCTTCTTCAAATGTTGATATTTGGTTGCATTGACATCCAAACAAAATTCTATATGGGGAACATAATTCCCTTTTTATGCACTTTTCTCTCTATGCGTATACTGACCTTGAACTTAAGCATGAGAATAGCATGCCATTCACCCGCTATTCCTTTGGGGTGGAGATCTAATAAATTAAGGTGTGACGGAGGTGTGTCTACAGATACGCCTTATCCTGACTTTGACTTAATTCCCTCATAATTCCACCACCTTTACGTGCAAGGAGACCATAAATAAGGTCTAACGAACATACCGGTTCCAAGTGGAAAAAGCATCAACTGAATTTTTTCCTGATAGAAATAACACCATTCTCTTTGCACTGTATTTTACAGCTTGTTAAAAGCTATTGATAAGAAGTAGGTAAATGATTAATCCATTTGGATCAGGGAATTGTAAATATAAATTACACTTGTTTTAGATATATTTCACCTTATAATCGCTGAAGACAAATGTGAAACCAGTCATATGGCAGCAAACTGAAGCATACCAACATCACCTTTCCTACAGTTATGTTAATGAAATGCAGAATTTAAGTTGTACGGCTTTTTAACTTGCAGGGATGGGCACAATCGAATTTCTTAATTATAGGCTACCCCCCGACATTCTCTGTTTCCTATTTCTATCAGGTTAAATATTAGTCACTATCAGTATCGACCCACAGTAGGCCTAATAACCACACATATTCAACTGCCAATTTACTGTTAGTTCCCGAATCTACAGCCATCAACATACTGTTGTCCTGCACATCTAATGTGCTTCCTTGTGTCTATCGTCAGAATAAACACCAATCAACAGGGATTGCTGGCTGGACAGTCTTTTTTTTAAAACACAAAGCAAGAGAGTTAAGAAGTACAATCACATCTGTTACACTGGTGCCGAGACCAGTCTTCTTGTCTTTGTGGGACATCTGCTACATTAGCATAGTGTCACAACCATACTGTAACACATTATCCTATCAGACTAAGTCCTCTGAAGCTTTAACTTCTTTGGGATAGGGGGCAGTATTTTCACGGCTGGATAAAAAACGTATCCGATTTAATCTGGTTACTACTCCTGCCCAGAAACAAGAATATGCATATAATTAGTGATTTGAATAGAAAACACTCAAAAGTTTCTAAAACTGTTTGAATGGTGTCTGTGAGTATAACAGAACTCATATGGCAGGCCAAAACCTGAGAAGATTCCATGCAGGAAGTGCCCTGTCTGACAATTTGTTGTCCTTCTGTTACATCTCTATCGAAATTACAGCATCTGTGCTGTAACGTGACACTTTCTAAGGCTTCCATTGGCTCTCTAAAGCCGCCTGAAAGTGGAATGGGGTGTCTGCTGTCTCTGGGCAAAGTATAGGAGCAGAGTTTGTTAGTGGTCAGCCTGGGGACAGTGAGACTGGAGATGCGCGGTCACGAGAACACGCCATGTTTTTCTTTCTCTCTTTGAATGAATACAACGTTGCCCGGTTGGAATATTATCGCTATTTTACGAGAAAAATAGCATAAAATTGATTTTAAACAGCGTTTGACATGCTTCTAAGTACGGTAATGGAATATTTTGAAATGTTTTGTCACGAAATGCGCTCGCGTGTTACCCTTCGGATAGTGACCTGAAGGCACGAACAAAACGGAGGTATTTGGATATAACTATGGATTATTTGGAACCAAAACAACATTTGTTGTTGAAGTAGAAGTCCTGTGAGTGCATTCTGACGAAGAACAGCAAAGTTAATCCAATTTTTCTAATAGTAATTCTGAGTTTAGGTGACCCCGAAGTTGGCGGATGTCAAAATAGCTAGCCGTGATGGCCGAGCTATGTACTCAGAATATTGCAAAATGTGCTTTCGCGGAAAAGCTATTTTAAAATCGGACATAGCGATTGCATAAAGGAGTTCTGTATCTATAATTCTTAAAATAATTGTTATGTATTTTGTCAACGTTTATCATGAGTAATTTAGTAAATTCACCGGAAGTTTTCGGTGGGTATGCTAGTTCTGAACATCACATGCTAATGTAAAAAGCTGTTTTTTGATATAAATATGAACTTGATTGAACAAAACATGCATGTATTGTATAACATAATGTCCTAGGAGTGTCATCTGATGAAGATCATCAAAGGTTAGTGCTGCATTTAGCTGTGGTTTGGGTTTATGTGACATATATGCTTGCTTGGAAAATGGCTGTGTGATTATTTGTGTCTATGTACTCTCCCAACATAATCTAATGTTTTGCTTTCGCTGTAAAGCCTTTTTGAAAACGGACAATGTGGTTAGATTAACGAGAGTCTTATCTTTAAAATGGTGTAAAATAGTTGATTGTTTGAGAAAATTGAATTGTAGTATTTTAGTTGGATTTGTATTTCGCGCCGTGCGATGCCATTGGCTGTTGGCTAGGGGTTCCGCAGGCGGAACGGGTTTCCGCTAGCGGAACGTCTGTCCTCAACAGGTTTTAAAGGCCCATTGCCGTCAAAAAAATTATTTTCCTATGTTGTATATATATTTCCACACTATGAGGTTGGAATAATACTGTGAAATGGTGAAAATGCTGATAACGCCCTTTTAGTGTAAAAGCTATTTGAAAAGACCTCCCGAAATTTCTGCCTGTTTTGGTGGGATAGAGTTTTGGCCTACCTGGTGACATCACCATGCTGTACATTAGTAAATAGACCAATAACAAATAGAGTTCCAAACCTCTCTGCCAATAACAGCTTGTTTTCAGTTTTCCCCTCCCCACTCAGACCACTCCCAGACAGTCCTAGTAAAATTATTGAGTGAGAAATTGCTCTTGGCTAAGAAGCTATTTTTGTTTATTTTTGAAAATGTTTATTGAAAGCATTCACAGTAAGTTACTTAACTGTACCCAGAAATTATTTGATATTGAGATAAGAACAGCTGCATTGGACCTTTTAATAAGTTCAGATCAGATCACCAGTTCTGATGTGAAATCATCTGCAAAGTCAAATCCTCAGGTTCAATGTGAAATGAGTTAATACTGCATACAGTGGAACTGGGAAATTAAATAAAAGAAAGACAGAGAGAGAGAGTGACAGACAGACACAGAGAGAGAGAGAGAGAGACAGAGAGAGAGACAGAGAGAGACAGACAGACAGAGAGGCACCGGCACCACAGGACAGGAGATACTTTCATGTTCCTGATTAAGGTGGCTCTGTCCCTGAGGAGATACGAGCTCACTGGGGAAATCAGCCCCCCCACCAAACCCTGTCTGCACTCCTCTCCTCTGCCTCTCCCTGTTGTTCCGCTTCCTCTCTATCTCTCTCTCTTTCTGTGCCACACACCACTTCGGCGAGAGATACAAAAATAAGCTCACACTTATTAAGTGCTGAAACTGATGGGCTGTGCAATGAATGGTGATCCCATGGTGCATGTCCACAAAGTCACCATGGCAAATAGCTGGGAATGCAGGGGTTAGAGAGCAGCTAGGAGAACCACTCTAACTAGATCAATACTGGTTGCAGAAAGGCCAGACTCCTACAGTGAACACTACTTGTATAGGCAGCAGAAATCAAAGGAAACTTAACTCTGCATGACATTTTTCTTTTCCTTCCATCTATTCTTGAATTATTAACCAAGAAGCACAGCATTTTGATTCCCATATCCCTAGAGTCTCTTGAGTGAGCACAGAGAACAGTAATTTAACAAACTCAATCTTTTTCATCTAGAATCTGAAAAAACAAAACAATACAGAGCAGTTTAGCCTAGCCTACCATTTCTTCATAGCTCTTCAGTACTATGAGCTAACTAATGTAACTAGATTGGAATGTGAGGCTGAAGATAAAAGCTGAACTACTGTATGTTTGTCTTGTCCATACTTTATCAATGGGGTTCAGTCAATGATTCATCAAGCTCATTGTAAGCCAATTTACAATGGCAGAGCTATAGCTGCGACGTTTCATATCCTAATTTGCACAATGATTCCAAGTAAACCATGTTGTTAAACTGATTCCTGTTCGTAAACATTTTTGACATGCATAGAGCTACCAGTTGAACAGGTTTGTGACACACAGCTGTACATCTCTTTCTATCTCCCTCTCTCTGTCTCTCTCTCTCACTCTGAGGAAAGGGTGTAATCATCTCACTGATGGATAACTGACAGCACACCTTATCACACAGGGTCCTTTTTGTTCAGCGCACCAAGCAGTCTATACCATGGGAGCACCCGGCCATCTGTGTTGTGCTTTTTAGTGTCCATTATTCCTGCCTGATGCTGTCCCCTGACAAGCTACACATTGTTCTGCCTGATGCTGTCCCCTGACAAGCTACACGTTGTCCTGCCTGATGCTGTCCCCTGACAAGCTACATGTTGTTCTGCCTGATGCTGTCCCCTGACAAGCTACATGTTGTTCTGTCTGATGCTGTCCCCTGATAAGCTACATGTTGTTCTGCCTGATGCTGTCCCCTGACAAGCTACATGTTGTTCTGTCTGATGCTGTCCCCTGACAAGCTACATGTTGTTCTGCCTGATGCTGTCCCCTGACAAGCTACATGTTGTTCTGCCTGATGCTGTCCCCTGACAAGCTACATGTTGTTCTGCCTGATGCTGTCCCCTGACAAGCTACATGTTGTTCTGCCTGATGCTGTCCCCTGACAAGCTGCATGTTGTTCTGCCTGATGCTGTCCCCTGACAAGCTACATGTTGTTCTGCCTGATGCTGTCCCCTGACAAGCTACATGTTGTTCTGCCTGATGCTGTCCCGTGACAAGCTACATGTTGTTCTGCCTGATGCTGTCCCCTGACAAGCTACATGTTGTTCTGCCTGATGCTGTCCCCTGACAAGCTACATGTTGTTCTGCCTGATGCTGTCCCCTGACAAGCTACATGTTGTTCTGCCTGATGCTGTCCCCTGACAAGCTACATGTTGTTCTGTCTGATGCTGTCCCCTGACAAGCTACATGTTGTTCTGCCTGATGCTGTCCCCTGACAAGCTACATGTTGTTCTGTCTGATGCTGTCCCCTGACAAGCTACATGTTGTTCTGCAGCCTAGCTCCAGTCCAGATAGGTAATGATTAGACATGACACACAGGGTAAAGGCAACTGAAATGAGTGGGAAAACAGAAAGCACACACATGGAGATTTGTATAGACTGGTTTAAGCTGGGTTCTTATCAATTCAGGTCAACACTTCTAGGTCCGAGGGCAATTATGACTAAAACATCTTGTACTGAGAGTCTGCGAAGCAGAATAATTAGGAGGAACCCAAGGTTCCTTTCTCACTTTCTCACTCACTATATATTTTGCGATCAATTGTTTATTGAAAAAGGTCAATTTAAATGTTTATATAGTTTCTTGAACACTGAGACCAAAACTAGCATCTTCCAGGGCTCTGTTGAATTGTGCAATGATGAATCAGTCCTCTATAGAATATTAGTCAATCAGGTATGGTGACAAAACCTCCAGAAGGATAACATATATTAGATCAATATCTGGCCATTTTTACTGACTATGAAATAAAACTGTGCATAGCCACGGGAAGTAAGGGTGCTGATGGTGTTGCAGCACCTCCTGAAAAATCTGGGAAAAAATATATATTTAAAAAAAGTAGTGCACTGGGCCTTTACTAGTCCTGTATTAGCAGACCGATATAGCCATCTGTAGCGAGGGCTACACGATTTTTTCAGAACTCCCACCCCCAAACTACTTCCCGCGACTATGACCTTGTGTAGTGATTGTAATGGCTATGGGGTCTGGATGAACACAGAGGAGTCATGTGCTAAAAATCTATCTGGAACATTGTCTTTATTTTCTCCACACAGCTAGTATAGCAACACTTAGGCCTACAGCCCCATTTTCTAAACAACCGACAGAACTGACAAAATTGCAGCCTCTATGACGAGTAGTAAATAATATGGAGTGGTTGATGCACGGAAGGGCATTGTAAGAAACACAGTCCTTGTGAGTTCGTGTAAATGCTTCCTCCTGTGTACCAGAAGAACAAAATAACACAAAGGAAAGATGCAGCTATAGTGAATACACTATTCACTGACCACACCAAAAAACGGTTGTGTAACACTGACAGTCACTCCAGAAAAGTACAAGACATATTAACATGCAGCTCTGAGAGGAGCAGGGACAATATACCTCAGCTGAAAAGGGACTTCTCCTGAGCTGAGCCTCTGTGCCTGTTAGTGACGACTGGTGAGATCTTCATGTAAAGAAGTCAACACCTTAAGTCTAAACGCTCATACCATACCTAGCCTGCAGTCCCACCTGTCCTGCGTCATGTAATGACTGAAATTCCCCCTCCTGTCATCTCTGTCCAAGACAGTTCCTGAGGAGAGCTCAATCAGTACCTGTGCAGACTTGCCACTAGACAAGATCAGGTCCCCCATTTTCCCTCTCTTTGTGGTAGCAGGAAATATTCAGGAAAAAAAGGACAAGAAAGACCAAGGAACATGAGAGAGTAGAAACGAGTCATCTTTCAACTGCTCAATGTCAATAAAATAATGTTGTGGTGCACGATACACTGTTACCTATGCTTGTTTGACCGGTGCATAATGATACTATTCTACTACTCTCTAAGATGTGGCCTTGAAAAGACACCCAACAGGGTTCCACTAATAAGGGTACGACTAAAAGTTTTAAAAAAATGTGATTTTCAAAAACTTCAATGAGTTTCTAGCCAGAGGGAGGGTGTCTTCTTGCTCCCCATGTCACCGCGAATCTCCTAGTGTTTGAAAATCACTGTTTATAAAATGTTTTACCTATTGATGATGTCATCAGGTAGAACTTTTTAACTTCATATTTATTTTTTTAAAGCGTAGAAATGCACCGTTTTCACATATGTAGACAGTGACACTGGTACTGTACTGGAGATAATGAAAATGATGTTGAAAAGTGCTGGAATTGCCCTTTAATACATTTCTTCTATTACTCGACAATACAGGCACCAGCAACACCTGCTGAAAAGTCTATTCTAGATTCTCCGTCACCAGAGTTTATTTTGAAGAGTAAACACACAGAGGCAGACAGTATGAAGCCTCTCTCTGTTGCTTGTCTCCTTTGAGCCCTAAGCCATCGCCAGGTGAGGCAAACAAATTACCCAGCATTCTGTGCATTGTTTGTGAACAGGTGCCTCATTTTCCCCCACCTGCCGTCCCATGAGAGAAGTTTTCCACATCCCAGTGTCACAGAGAAAAAAACAGGCCTTTATATTCACACAGGTTCCAGCTCAATAGCATTCAAGATCAGGAGTCACTGAACAGAAAAAATGTGTGTTACTGATCTTTGCTGCCAACAGTAAATGCCAAAAATAGCTCAGTCGATTTTACAGTGATGAAACGAGGAAAGCATTGGCAGATCATTTCTGTAAATTATTAATACTTGAATTTTCCATTTCCAACCTGCAATTTATCCTATGTTTTGAATCTTGCTGACAGCGCAATCGTGAGAGAAAATCTTGTATCTCTACTTCCAAATAACTGAAATTGTTTAATTAAAAATGTTCACATGCTTGAGCAGAGTACTCACTTAGAAAGAGGAATATCTAGGGATGCTGTTTACCTTAGTGCTGTGAGTAAGTAGGAATAAACGCTTACCATGAAGCTGAAACAAATACACGATATATACAGTGGAAGTCGGAAGTTTACATACACCTTTACCAAATACATTCAAACTCCGTTTTTCACAATTCCTGACATTTAATCCTAGTAAATGTTCCCTGTCTTAGGTCAGTTAGGATCACCACTTTATTTTAAGAATGTGCAATGTCAGAATAATAGTAGAGAGAATCATTTATTTCAGCTTAAATTTCTTTCATCACATTCCTAGTGGGTCAGAAGTTTACATACACTCAAATAGAATTTGGTAGCATTGCCTTTAAATTGTTTAACTTGGGTCAAACGTTTCAGGCAGCCTTCCACAAGCTTCCCACAATAAGTTGGGTGAATTTTGGTCCATTCCTCCTGACAGAGCTGGTGTAACTGAATCAGGTTTGTAGGCCTCCTGGCTCTCACACGCTTTTTCAGTTCTGCCCACAATATTTCTATGGGATTGAGGTCAGGGCTTTGTGATGGCCACTCCAATACCTTGACAAAGATCTTCTGTTGAATCTGACAATTTATCTTGATGGCTGTACAGTCGTCTCAAATAAAACTGTGAAGGACCTCAGCGTTACTCTGGACCCTGATCTCTCTTTTAACGAACATATTTAGACTGTTTCAAGGACAGATTTTTTCCATTTACGTAACATTGCAAAAATCTGAAATGTTCTGTCCAAAAATGATGCAGAAAAATGTATCCATGCTTTTGTTACTTCTAGGTTAGACTACTGCAATGCTCTACTTTCCGGCTACCCGGATAAAGCACTAAATAAACTTCAGTTAGTGCTAAATACGGCTGCTAGAATACTGACGAGAACCAAAAAATGTGATCCTATTACTCCAGTGCTAGCCTCCCTACACTGTTTTCCTGTTAACCTGTTTAGGATAGGGGGCTATCTACTCAGAATATTGCAAAATGTGCTTTCACCGAAAAGCTATTTTAAAATTGGACACCGCGATTGCATAAAGGAGTTCTGTATCTATAATTCTTAAAATAATTGTAATGTTTTTTGTGAACGTTTATCGTGAGTAATTTAGTAAATTCACCGGAAGTTTTCGGTGGGTATGCTAGTTCTGAACAAAACATGCTAATGTAAAAAGCAGTTTTTTGATATAAATATG
Source organism: Salmo salar (assembly GCF_965601325.2). Lineage (NCBI taxonomy): Eukaryota > Metazoa > Chordata > Actinopteri > Salmoniformes > Salmonidae > Salmo > Salmo salar. The sequence goes on along the minus strand of NC_138310.1, from coordinate 66,437,622 downwards.
AACTTGATTGAACAAAACATGCATGTATTGTATAACATAATGTCCTAGGAGTGTCATCTGGTGAAGATCATCAAAGGTTAGTGCTGCATTTAGCTGTGGTTTTGGTTTTTGTGACTTATATGCTAGCTTGAAAAATGGGTGTGTGATTATTTCTGTCTGGGTACTCTCCTGACATAATCTAATGTTTTGCTTTCGTTGTAAAGTCTTTTTGAAATCGGACAATGTGGTTAGATAAAGGAGAGTCTTGTCTTTAAAATGTTGTAAAATAGTCATATGTTTGAAAAATTGAAGTTTTTGCATTTTTGAGGTATTTGTAATTCGCGTCACGCTCTACCATTGGATATTGGTGAGGCGTTACGCTAGCGGAACATCTAGATGTAAGAGGTTTAAAGCAAGGGCTGATTTCAAGGTTTAACTGCTAACCTACAAAGCATTACATAGGCTTGCTCCTACCTATCGTTCCGATTTGGTCCTGCTGTACATACCTAGACGTTCGCTACGGTCGCAAGACGCAGGCCTCCTAATTGTCCCTAATTGTCCCTAGGCAATTCTAAGCAAACAACTGGAGGCAGGGCTTTCTCCTATAGAGCTACATTTTTATGGAATGGTCTGCCTACCCATGTGAGACACGCAGACTCGGTCTCAACCTTTAACCTGTTAGGGCTAGGGGGCAGTTTTTACACGGCCGGATAAAAAACGTACCCGATTTAATCTGGTTATTACTACTGCCCAGAAACTAGAATATGCATATAATTATTGGCTTCGGATAGAAAACATCCTAAAGTTTCTAAAACTGTTTGAATGGTGTCTGTGAGTATAACAGAACTCATATGGCAGGCAAAAACCTGAGAAGATTCTGTACAGGAAGTACCCTCTCTGACCATTCCTTGGGCTTCTTGGCTCTGTTTATTGAAAAGTTAGGATCTTTGCTGTAACGTGACACTTCCTACGGCTCCCATAGGCTCTCAGAGCCCGGGAAAAAGCTGAATGATGTAATTCCAGCCCCTGGCTGAAAAACATTAGCGCCTTTGGTAAGTGGTCTATCAGAGGACCATCAGACTGAGGCGCGTGCATGGGGCGACACCATGTTTTTATTTTCTCTCTCTTTGTACTAAAACACGATTTCCCGGTCGGAATATTATCGCTTTTTTACGAGAAAAATGGCATAAAAATTGATTTTAAACAGCGGTTGACATGCTTCGAAGTACGGTAATGAAATATTTAGAAATCTTTTGTCACGAAATGCGGCGTGCGCGTGACCCTTATTTACCATTCGGATAGTGTCCTGAACGCACGAACAAAACGCCGCTGTTGGAACATAACTATGGATTATTTTGGACCAAACCAACATTTGTTATTGAAGTAGAAGTCCTGGGAGTGCATTCTGACGAAGAACAGGAAAGGTAATCAAACTTTTCTAATAGTAAATCGGAGTTTGGTGAAGGCTAAACTTGCTGGGTGTCTAAATAGCTAGCCCTGTGATGCCGGGCTATCTACTGAGAATATTGCAAAATGTGCTTTCACCGAAAAGCTATTATAAAATCGGACATATCGAGTGCATAGAGGAGTTCTGTATCTATAATTCTTAAAATAATTGTTATGCTTTTTGTGAACGTTTATCGTGAGTAATTTAGTAAATTGTTAGTGAATTCGCCGGAAGTTTGCGGGGGGTATGCTAGTTCTGAACGTCACATGCTAATGTAAAAAGCTGGTTTTTGATATAAATATGAACTTGATTGAACAAAACATGCATGTATTGTATAACATAATGTCCTAAGATTGTCATCTGATGAAGATCATCAAAGGTTAGTGCTGCATTTAGCTGTCTTCTGGGTTTTTGTGACATTATATGCTAGCTTGAAAAATGGGTGTCTGATTATTTCTGGCTGGGTACTCTGCTGACATAATCTAATGTTTTGCTTTCGTTGTAAAGCCTTTTTGAAATCGGACAGTGTGGTTAGATTAACGAGAGTCTTGTCTTTAAATAGCTGTAAAATAGTCATATGTTTGAGAAATTTAAGTAATAGCCTTTCTAAGGTATTTGAAAATCGCGCCACAGGATTCAACTGGCTGTTACGTAGGTGGGACGAATTCGTCCCGCCTAGCCCAGAGAGGTTAACAAGAAATTTGTGGAGTGGTTGAAAAACGAGTTTTAATGACTCCAACCAAAGTGTATGTAAAATTCCAACTTCAACTGTATATATTTTTTACAGTTTAGTTTGATATTTTTTATAGGGGAAAGTTTGTTAGCTACCTATATTAGTATAGCTGGATTTATGTACAAATACAGACACACGAGTTCAAATTTGGGACACTAGAAAGCTATATCTATGCTGTGCTTTGCCATTATATCTGAGGACCGAAAGGCCATACTGCAGTACAGAAAAGAGGATGGTCAGTAGCCAGGGTAAATGAGGGTATGTTAGCGTATGTATGTGGACGAGACAGACAGGAAAAAGAAAAAGCATTATAAGAAAAAAGAAAAGCCACCAATTTAGAAAGACCAGCATGAGGCTGGCTGGCCTGAAATTGATCTTGTGGGCATCATTAGTCTTTCAAATGTCCTCTTCTATTCACTCAAACCCGATGCAAGTTCCAGTAAAGCCTCTTTAAAAAACTAATAAATTACATCCGTGGATGAGCAGGGAACTGCTTTCAGAAACAGCAGCCTTCTGTTGGGTTACGAGACAAGTGCACTCTGAAATCACATCCATTATGTTGTGAATTATGTATTTGAGGGGTGCAGCTGGGGAGGGGTGGTTAAGGAATGTCTCTCCAGACAAGGGAGGGCCAGACCATGGGAGGCTCATAGTACTGACCCCAAAGATCCACCAATATCTTCCATTAACGGGATGCCATTAAAGCCAACATCATACCATTAACAAAATACAGCCACACTGCTTCCCTTGTGGTCCATTAACTCCTAAACTAATTCACCGCCTCCAGGTTTTTAGCAATGACTTCATTCTGCTGCTTCTGCAGAAGCTGAGATTACCTCAGTCTAGTAGTCTATGGGTTACGTACTGTATATTACAGAAGCACTTAATGTAACTTTGAACTAGTCAGACTACAGAGTGAAAGAACAGTGTGGGAGGTCTTGATTACCAAGTCAGAACCACGTTTTGGAGTCTGACTTTGAATGAACTTGATGACAAATCAGATATTCTTACCTCAGGAGGGAAAGTGTTATTTCTGCTCAACAGCTATGTTGACATGTGACCTTTAAAGAACATGTTTCTCCTAATTGCTGCAGAAATGTAATTGATTCCGCCATGTTTATGGAAAAGACAAGGAGGTGAATTGGGAGCATTAAAAGTGTGCCGGCCTTTCTATTCTTTACAAAGACATTAGCCTCCTCACAGGTAAATCATTACATAGCACACTGGTCTCTTCTGACAGGTTTGGTCTGACTGCGCTGTGACAAAAGGGTTATTGAGGCAACTTCAAAATGGTATTGGCACTTGAAGACAACATTCTTGACATCAAAGTGTTCCTACTCTCAACACAGCTCTTCAACAGGTATTGCATCAGACAGGAGGTGTCTGACTTTTTCTCTCCATACGGCCAGCCATAAAATTCTTCTCTTATCATTCCCTGCCTGAGGCAAAGCTAGCCCACAAGCAGCAGAGCATGAGCACAATTTCTAGGGCCAGTATCTGTCCTCTCTCTCAGACTGTGTTCGTTTGATATTCAATTTACCATTCAGTTCCATTTCATTAGTAGCCCTTTCTAACAATGTCCCTGTAACAAACCATTTCACAAGTAAACCTGGACCCCCAAAACCGTCATAGCTGGCCTATAATGTCAACAACGACAAGGAAAGGACCTTTGGAGTAGTCAGTTTAAAACAGAGAAGAACAAGCATAAAGCTATAGGCTGCTCCTAACCCATTGCCTTTCGTGTATGAATGACTGGTGTTTTACCTGCATTGAGATACCGAGTATGTTTCAGACGAGCTAAATCACTTCTATGCTCGCTTCGAGGCAAGCAACACTGAGGCATGCATGAGAGCATCAGCTGATCCGGACGACTGTGTGATCATGCTCTCCGTAGCCGACGTGAGTAAGACCTTTAAACAGGTCAACATCCACAAGGCTGCGGGGCCAGACGGATTACCAGGACGTGTGCACAGCGCATGTGCTGACCAACTGGCAGGTGTCTTCACTGACATTTTCAACATGTTCCTGATTGAGTCTGTAATACCAACATGTTTCAAGCAGACCACCATAGTCCCTGTGCCCAAGAACACAAAGGCAACCTGCCTAAATGACTACAGACCCGTAGCACTCACGTCCGTAGCCATGAAGTACTTTGAAAGGTTGGTCATGGCTCACATCAACACCATTATCCCAGAAACCTTATACCCACTCCAATTTGCATACTGCCCAAACAGATCCACAGATGATGCAATCTCTATTGCACACCACACTGCCCTTTCCCACCTGGACAAAAGGAACACTTATGTGAGAATGCTATTCATTTACTACAGCTCAGCGTTCAACACCATAGTGCCCTCAAAACTCATCACTAATCTAAGGATCCTGGGACTAAACACCTCCCTCAGCAACTGGATCCTAGACTTCCTGACGGGCTGCCCCCAGGTGGTGAGGGTAGGTAGCAACACATCTGCCACGCTGATCCTCAACACTGGAGCTCCCCAGGGGTGCTCAGTCCCCTCCTGTACTCCCTGTTCACCCACGACTGCATGGCCAGGCATGACTCCAACACCATCATTAAGTTTGCAGATGACACAACAGTAGGCCTGATCACCGACAACGACGAGACAGCCTATAGGGAGGAGGTCAGAGACCTGGCCGGGTGGTGCCAGAATAACAACCTCTCCCTCAACGTAACCAAGACTAAGGAGATGATTGTGGACTACAGGAAAAGGAGTACCGAGCACACCCCCATTCTCATCGACGGGGCTGTAGTGGAGCAGGTTGAGAGCTTCAAGTTCCTTGGTTTCCACATCAAAAACAAACTAGAATGGTCCAAACACACCAAGACAGTCGTGAAGAGGGCACGACAAAGCCTATTCCCCCTCAGGAGACTGAAAAGATGTGGCATGGGTCCTGAGATCCTCAAAAGGTTCTACAGCTGCAACATCGAGAGCATCCTGACTGGTTGCATCACTGCCTGGTACGGCAATTGCTCGGCCTCTGACCGCAAGGCACTACAGAGAGTAGTGCGTACGGCCCAGTACATCACTGGGGCGTAGCTGCCTGCCATCCAGGACCTCTACACGAGGCGGTGTCAGAGGAAGGCCCTAAAAATTGTCAAAGACCCCAGCCACCCCAGTCATAGACTGTTCTCTCTACTACCACAAGGCAAGCGGTACCGGAGTGCCAAGTCTATGACAAAAAGGCTTCTCAACAGTTTTTACACTCAAGCCATAAGACTCCTGAACAGGTAATCAAATGGCTACCCGGACTATTTGCATTGTGTGCCCCCCCCGACCCCTCTTTTTACGCTGCTGCTACTCTCTGTTTATCATATATGCATAGTCACTTTAACTATACATTCATGTACATATGTACATACTACCTAAATTGGGCCGACCAACCAGTGTTCCCTCACATTGGCTAACCGGGCTATCTGCATTGTGTCCCAACCACCACCCGCCAACTCCCTCTTTTACGCTACTGCTACACTCTGTTCATCATATATGCATAGACACTTTAACCATATCTACATGTACATACTACCTCAATCGGCCTGACTAACCGGTGTCTGTATGTAGCCTCGCTACTTTCATAGCCTCGCTACTGTATATAGCCTGTCTTTTTACTGTTGTTTTATTTCTTTACTTATTGTTCACCTAATACCTTTTTTGCACTATTGGTTAGAGCCTGTAAGTATACATTTCACTGTAAGGTCTACACCTGTTGTATTCAGCCCACGTGACAAATAGACTTTGATTTGATTTGATTCAGTTACAGGTACGTGTCTTCTCCTAAAGCATCCCCTGCAGGGTTCACTATTACCCCCTCCCTCTCTCTCTCTCTCTCTCTCTCTCTCTCTCTCTCCCCAGTACCTGGTGCTTTGAACATTTGCCTTCCATGGGTGCTGGAGGGGCCCCTTGTATTTATACTATCTGCATATGGTTGCATACGGTGCTGGTAGATACCGATCACACTTGGTGCCACAAAATACCTGTTTAGGGTAAACTAAACCTTTTCCTTAGCCTGGATCATGCTAGCAGCCCCACTCCTCCCCTGGCTGTGTAGATGGCGGAGTGTGTGGAGGGAGTCAGGTATGTGTATACAAAACACCATCCAGCTATTGATCTGAAAGTGCTTCATTAGATGGTGTAAGAAGCAGGAGCTGACATTTCCCTGATGCAAAATGAATGATTAATGGCTGTATACACTCAGCAGAGCCTACAGTTTCATTATTGTCAGATTTTAAAGCAAGGCCCACTTTGGCTATCAATAATATATGTCTTATTATGTTGTAAAAGAGCAAATACAAATATTCCCATTTGTTCAACTGACTGCCGGCGATGGCTTTCATCTTGTGTAATTGCCATAGCGGTGCTTGATGCTTCCTTATGATCCCAGTAAGTAGTGTACTGTGTTGTGGAACATCTAATGACAGAACTGATCTTTCAACCTTTCCCAATGAAACAGAACAGGCCTGTCTTCCATTCCAATAAGTTCCACAGCCTGGTTGGTATTAAGAGGGCATTAGCGGTTGAATTCGGAGCATTTGTGTTCTGCTTGACATTCTAAACACTGGGGGGGCAGAGGTCATTCAGAAGGCTACACAGGCCAGATAACATGAATGAGCACACGGAATGCAGATAATACACACAGAGGATTAAATACCTGCATGGGCATCCTGTCTGTGTATTTTAAAATGTCCACCAACTAACATCACATGTTTTGGAGGACTGCTGTGACAGGTTGAAAATGAACATGAGCTACAGCACTCCACCAAAGTCGCCCAAATTCTAAGGCTATATAAGAGACTCCAGCCATTCAAGTCATACACAGTTCTATCTGCTACCACACGTCAAGCAGTACCGGAGCGCCAATTCTGGGACCAAAAACCTCCTGTATTTTTCGTAGTTGTCTACATACCACCACAGACTGATGCTGGCAATAAAACCACACTCAATGAGCTGTATACCGCCATAAGCAAACAGGAAAACGCTCATCCAGAAACTAACATGGTCAAAACACACCGAGACAGTCGTGAAGAGGACACGGCAAACCCTATTCCCCCTCAGGAGACATGGGTCCTCAGATCCTCAAAAGGCATGGGTCCTCAGATCCTCAAAAGGTTTTACAGCTGCACCATCGAGAGCATCCTGACAGATTGCATCACTGCCTGGTATGGCAACTGTTCAGCCTCCGACCGCAAGGCACTACAGCGGGTAGTGTATACGGCCCAGTACATCACCGGGGCCAAGCTTCCTGCCATCCAGGACCTCTATACCAGGCGGTGTCAGAGGAAGGCCCTAAAAATTGTCAAAGACTCCAGCCACCCTAGTCATAGACTGTTCTCACTGCTACCGCATGGCAAGCGGTACCGGAGTGCCAAGTCTACGACAAAAAGGCTTCTCAACAGTTTTTACCCCCAAGCCATAAGACTCCTGAACAGGTAATCAAATGGCTACCCGGACTATTTGCACCCCCCCCCCCCCTCTTCTACGCTGCTGCTACTCTCTGTTATTATCATGCATAGTCACTTTAATAACTCTACCTACATGTACATATTACCTCAATTACCTCGACACCGGTGCCCCCGCACATTGACCCTGTATATAGCACCGCTATTTTTATTTACTGCTGCTCTTTAATTATTTGTTATTCTTATCTCTTAACTTTTTGGGGGTATTTTCTTAAAACTGCATTGTTGGTTAAGGGCTTGTAAGTAAACATTTCACTGTAAGGTCTACAGGATGGCAGCAACAACTGCCTGAGTTACACCAGGAACGCACAATCCCTCCATCAGTGCTCAGACTGTCCTCAATAAGCTGAGAGAGGCTGGACTGAGGGCTTGTAGGCCTGTTGTAAAGCAGATCCTCACCAGACATCACCGGCAACAACGTCGCCTATGGGAAACAAACCCACCGTCGCTGGACCAGACAGGACTGGCAAAAAGTGCTCTTCACTGACGAGTTGCGGTTTTGTCTCACCAGGGGTGATGGTTGGATTCGCGTTTATCATTGAAGGAATGAGCGTTACACAGAGGCCTGTACTCTGGAGCAGGATTGATTTGGAGGTGGAGGGTCCGTCATGGTCTGGGGCAGTGTGTCACAGCATCATCGGACTGAGCTTGTTGTCATTGCAGGCAATCTCAATGCTGTGCGTTACAAGGAAGTCATCCTCCTCCCTCATGTGGTACCCTTCCTGCAGGCTCATCCTGACATGACCCTCCAGCATTTCAATGCCACCAGCCATACTGCTCGTTCTGTGCGTGATTTCCTGCAAGAGAGGAATGTCAGTGTTCTGCCATGGCCAGCGAAGAGCCCGGATCTCAATCCCATTGAGCACGTATGGGACCTGTTTGATGGGAGGGCGAGGACTAGGGCCATTCCCCCAAAAATGTCTGGGAACTTGCAGGTGCCTTGGTGGAAGAGTGGGGTAACATCTCACAGCAAGAACTGGCAAATCTGGTGCAGTCCATGAGGAGGAGATGCACTGCAGTACTTAATGCAGCTGGTGGCCTCACCAGATACTGACTGTTACTTTTGATTTTGACCCCCCCCCCCCCCCTCCTTTGTTCAGGGACACATTATTCCATTTCTGTTTGTCACATGTCTGTGGAACTTGTTCAGTTTATGTCTCAGTTGTGGAATCTTGTTATGTTCATACAAATATTTACATATGTTATGTTTGCTGAAAATAAACGCAGTTGACATTGAGAGGACATTTCTTTTTTTGCTGAGTTTATATATATATATTTTTATGCACATTCTGTCACACCCTGATCTGTTTCACCTGTCATTGTAATTGTCTCCACCCCCCTTCAGGTTTCGCCCATCTTCCCCATTAATCCCCTGTGCTTCATATGTCAGAGTGGCTGGAGGGAGCGGAACACCCATTCATCGTGTGCACCGACCACAAGAACCTGGAGTATCTCCATACTGCCAAGCGCCTCAACTCCAGGCAAGCCAGATGGGCCCTGCTGTTCACACGGTTCAACATCTCCCTTTCGTACCGGCCGGGATCCAAGAATGTCAAGCCGGATGCACTGTCCCGCCGCTATAGCACCACAGGTACCACCCCGGAGCCCGAGACCATCCTTCCTACCTCGTGCCAGGTGACAGCACTCAACTGGGGTATAGGTAAACATGTCTGGGAGGCGCAGCGGTCCCAGCCGAAACCTGGGGGGGGGGGGTGTACAGTCACACCCTGATCTGTTTCACCTGTCCTTGTGATTGTCTCCACCCCCCTACAAGTGTCGCCCATCTTCCCCATTTATCCCCTGTGCATTTATACCTGTGTTCTCTGTTTGTCCGTTGCCAGTTCTTCTTGTTTGTCAAGTCAACCAGCGTTTTTGTTATCAGCTCCTGGCTTTCCCAGTCTCTCTTTTTCTCGGCCTCCTGGTTTTGACCCTTGCCTGTCCTGACTCTGAGCCGCCTGACCACTCTGCCTACCCTGACCCTGAGCCTGCCTTCCGACCTGTACCTTTGCCCCACCTCTGGTTTACTGACCCCTGCCTGCCTTGATCTGTCTATTGCCTGCCCCTGTTGGAATATTAAACCATTGTCAATTCAACATATCTGCATCTGGGTCTTACCTTGATACCTGATACATTCACTAGACTCTACCCACACACTCACACATACTACACTGACACTCCAACACACATAATTACACTACATATGCCCACACACAAGCATATTGACGCCACAGACACTCACACAAAGACACACTTTATTATATATCATGACTGCCTAGTCATTTTTACCGCCTACCTACATGTACATACTGTATTACCTCATTTACCTAAACTACTTCGTACCCCTGCACATTGACTTAGTTCTGGTACTCCTTGTATATAGTCTCGTTATTGTTATTTTCTTGTGCTACATTTGATTTGATTTACGAGGGGGACATCATGCTCCTAGTTACTGTTGCTATCAATTCCAAAAGGAACATATGTCTTGAGTGTCTTCCTTGCAGAAATAATATTGTTTACTCTGCTTTAGTAAATGGATAGTCCAAATGCTCTACAGATGGTAATACTATCAACAAACTATCTGTTGATAAGCAACTGCTTGCTAAGGTTAGGGTTAGGTTTAGAATAAGGGTTAGGGTAAGGGTTAAGGTTAGGGCTATGGTTAAGTTTAGGGTTAGGATAAGGGTTAAGGTTAAAGCAAGGGTTAGTAGATAGTTAGTTGAAATGTTACTGATAGTCTTTAAACAGTCTGTAGAGCATTTACAGATGCACTAACCAAATAAAGTGTTAACAGGAAGTAACATCCAATGTGCTGGACAAAACAGAGAAAGATTTCTGAGTAGGACTTGGCACACTCTTTGGAAGAGAAACGAACAACACTTGAGAATTTGTTATTCTTTGGCTGGACTATGAGTGAAAGATATCCCTCTTGGGCAGTGAGATTTGTGTGTGGTAGTAATTCACCTGGCACAGGTGTGACCGACGTCCATCACTGATGAGCAGTGCTGGCCCCGCATGTCACCAGCACCAAATGATGACCCACCTTCCTCAAAGGAGAGCCCCCCCCCAGGTCACAAACAGCCATTCTAAGGTTCTGGGCTAGGCTGCCTAAGGTTCTGCCTGTTGACCCTGAGGTCAATGTTAAGCCATGGATCTAGAGTAGAGTGCAGTGATCCACCCCCCCCCCTCAGAGAGATAAACACAGAGATTAAGGAGAGAAAGAACGCTGTGTAGGTCCAATAACAGACTGAGCACACAGTCCACTGACTAACATGGATCCCTCCAGGACAGCACGAGTTGAAAACACAACACTTTCACTGTCTGCACGCCTGGCCTCGATGGCAAAGGGCGACAGTTACAACTTCTGACAAAAAACTATAGTATTTTTCAAACTGGTTGAGCATGATACAGGCTATAAAGCTTGGGAGTCAGTAGGTTTTAATACCTGCAGATGTGTTTTTCAATTTAAGTAGGCTTTCAGTGAATTAAAGTGTGCAATGCAAAGCGGTTCCCCAACAGGCAACTGTACAGAAAATATAATTAATTTACTATCAACCTTCATAAGATGTGATTAAATCCTCAAGAAGCTGTATTCTCTAACATTCTGACCACACCGCTTGCGTCGTGTGTGCGAGCTTTGCAAAATAAATGTACACATACATGTTATTCAATCATTGCACCCACACTGCTCGCGCGCCTCAGCAAGCGTCTGCGTGGCCAGGTGCTAAAATAGAAATAGGTTCTATTTGTGACGCTCAACGCGGTGCAAGTCCGGCCTCTCCCATCTCCTTATTGGTTTTTAAGAGCATATACCCACGTGCCATCTCCTCATTGGTGTTTAGGAGCATATATCCAGGTGGGTGATTGAAAGATGAACTGACGTCCACACTCCAGTCAGTTGTATTAATGCACCGTAAAGTTGGTTGCCAACCGCCATATAATGTCCAAAGAAGTAAAAAAGAAGCCTGAGGAAGGAGGAAATTCGGTTTACCGTTTTATCTATGGATTAATTGTCGGAGTAGAGGACCTTGTGCATTTCAGGTAAAATAACAACCCAATGTTTATATCCCAGGACAAATTAGCTAGCAACAGCAAGCTAGCTAGCTAAATTGCCATAAATGTTTAATGCTTTTCCACCTGTCCTCAAATTAATATAATTGGTTCAGTTTGTTTTGATATTTCAACCTGCGTGTCCTGATTGTGTCTGGTGTGGGGGTACAAAATCAACATGCGCGCAATGGCGCATGCTAGGTGCACGCCATTTGTAATAATTTGTGTGCCGGGATTTTGACGGGATTACAGTAAGCCTAAAATGGTAAGTACACAACAAGAGTAATATATGTTTGCCTTTGACCCATTATTCTAAAACGTGGCATTGCCACAAAAATGTATATGAGAAATTGCATACATTCAAATGTCATTCAGGCTCTTCAAGAAAATGGCATACTTCAGTGACACTTCCCTTCACAATTACAAAGCAAAATTTCTTATGTAAGTTCACTGCAGACTGCCGTCCAATTAAACCTTTTTCAAAGGCTTGAAAACACAGGGGTATTATAAAACTACAATTAATACACTTTATATATATACTGTGTGGGATAGAGAACATTAAATCTGGACTTGTATAAAAAAGTTATGCTCTGGTAAGATTGTTACCTTCTTCAGATTCAAAGGAGAGAAGTTGAACACTTGTATTTTAATATCAAATCAATCAATTGTTAGAACTGTCACCTCACATTGAGAATTACCATTCACTTCGATGTCTCTTGCTTATAAGCATTCATTCTCAGGCGTAACATATTTTCATTAGTTTTACTACAAATGACTCCATGGCCATTACATTTTCTCCTGCTATCATCACAAAAGAGGAGCAGCCATATATCAACATAAGTGCTTTAAACCACTTAGCCTGGCGCCATGCTATGCGTATTTCCCTATTATCCCCTCCTGTCTGTCTGTAGAGAACAATTTCCAACACTGGTGCTTTTGAACAGGAGCTTTGCAGATTCCCCTGATAATGAGCTGAGTTGCCTTCACTATCACCAGCAGCAGAAACACACAATAACTTCACAGAAGCCTGTCGATAAGCAACATTTCAGCTGTATGACTCATATCCTTCCAACAGAATCAATCCACGCAGCAAACATCTCCTGATTAAAGAGTCTGTTGTCTTGGAGAGCCCTTGTGCCGGATCCTCATACTTTGAATAGTCAAATGAAAAACCTCCTCTAGAACATTCCGTACTTACAGAACAACAGCCTCTCAACAGTCCGAACGGACAAAAGAACAAGCAACAGCAACATTCTGAGTGGGGATCACAACATAAGACAACACTGTATGAAGCATGAACATCAATGAAGAATGTATGTATATCAGAACCCGGAAAAGTGCTGTCTGGTGCCGAAGGGTGACAAAGCGACCCAATTACTGGCGAGGGCATCTGGAGACATTACTGTCTGGGTAAATGTGCATGTAATGGCAGACAGGGGTAGTGATGCTCTCCACTGTGATGCATTGCTTGTGTCATATCTGTTTATAGGCAAGCACACCGTGGCAAGGCCTGGAGCATGGGACAGATAATCCAGAGATTTCCTCAGAGAGAGGGGGAATGCCATACCCATTCATCCCTACAACACATAAACTAATATGACTAGTCAATTGTTATGCATTTTCCATTGTGAGAATCTCTTATTGCATAACCTGGAGGATTTAAATGAAATCACTATCATTACATTAGGAAAAGAGATATCCTCTCCTCGCTGTATCTACTACAGGTGAGAAAGCAAACAAATGCATAATGGATTATGGCACCTCCATTACTCAAAATGAAACACCTGGAAGTTTATTTTACAATTCCTTTGCTCTCATATACTGGGCTGGCACTTCGGATAATGCAGCATTTACTTGACACGGAACTATGCAGCTGAATTTGTTTGTGATTCCTTTAGAAAACATTATTCCTTCTCTCTAACATGAAGGGTTTTTCTAAAGCAAAAGACTCCATCATTGTAGAGCAGATTCTAGTGTTTCATTGCAAATTCCTGTGCTCCATCTTAAGCTGTCTCGAAAGATGAGCGGGAAAATGTCACGGTTTAACACAGTGTTTCCCAAACTCGGTGCTGGGGACTGATTCAAATTATCAAAGCTTAATGATTAGTTGATTATTTAAATCAGCTGTGTAGTGCTAGGGCAAAAACCAAAACGTGCACCCTTTGGGGCCCCGAGTACCGAGTTTGGGAAACCCTGGTTTAACAGCTCCGATGGGAGTTAAAGTACTTTTTAGAATTCTCTGCAGGAACATGGGGCTACTTGACCTCTCAAGATGGGTCCCATTAGACAATTAGTTTCTCCATCTAATTAGTGCACAAGAGGTTCTTCGCCTACCCACTAATGTCTGACTGTAAGAGCCGACGCCGGACAGGAGAAGCAGGTACGGGGAGTCAGACATGTATTCGGGAACAGACATAGAACAAGACAGGAACAGCGTCAGCACACAGGTAACACGGACATATGACAGACAATGCAGCAGCGGGGAACAGAGCTGGGGAACTGACAAATATAGGGGAGGTAATAAACAGGTGATTGTGTGAGTCCAGGTGAGTCCAATATCGCTGAAGCGCGTGACGAGGGAAGGCAGGTGTACGTAAAGGATGGTGGCAGGAGTGCGTAATGCAGGCCAGCCTGGCGCCCTCGAGCGGGGAAGAGCGGGTGCAGGTGTGACACTGACAATGGAAGTGTTAGAATACAACTACTGCATAGTAGCAACTAGCTAATCAAACCCAGTTTTACATGGCATTCATCATCAACGGCATCCATACAGTGACACATTTGCAAGAGCATAATTTTACTTCACTGAATGCGAAGTGGTTCAACATCTAAGATAATAGGGCTGGTGTGAAGAATTCTGAGTATTTAGAGTTCATTCTAAAACTACACTGTACTGTATATACCTTCTATATAAACAGTAAATTGCAGTTCTCGCTCACATCTAGTTCTCAACCTCACCAGAAACCTTTAAAGTACTTTTTATCATTTGGTAAAAGGAAGAATTCAGCTTTTTGTTTAGAATCTATAAAATATTCACTAAAATGTATTGGTACAAATTATCACAAAAGTCTTGGTTCTGGCTTTTTCATGTACGCATCAGGTGAAGGAACTCCATACATCCAAGGCTAATACAAGGCTTTGAATTCCAGGCAGCGAGAGCTCCACAGCCAGATAAGTTTCAGCATAAAAACCACTCTTTTACAAAGCCCTTTACCACCTGGGATTTACAGCCAGGAATCCAACGCATGAGAGGAAACATGCATCTGAAACTTCCTGAGTGAGATGTTTAAGACCTTAAAGAATGCTCCAAAGCAACTAAGGAAGAGTTCTATGAATGTGCTGTATTTTTACCAGTTTACATACCCTGGCATGCAAAAATGACAGGTGTTTATTCTCCAGAAAGCAGAGATATGCAGTGACTGCATGTCTGTCCCTTGTTGAAAGTTGGGGATTCTGGGATTGAATGAGAACTCCTGCAAGTTCATCTGAAGCAGCATGTAATCATAGATAGCTCCAGGCTCCACAGTGTGCCGCCATCTCAGAAGGATAGATGAGGGACATCAGCAGTGCTAGAATGGGGGACTACTGAGGTCAAATGCAGACATAAAACACTTCTGTTTGGATCCCTGGGGCAGGATTCTTCATGGAGCAACACTAAATATGACACTGTCTTTTCATGGCTGAAAATTGCAAAATAACGTTGGAATGAATAGAGACCAGTCACTACTGACGTTACTGACCAAACAGAAAGCGATTTCAAAGTGAATGGGAAAGGGAAAATTGCATGACATTTTATTGCCCACCGCTTTGAATTTCTGCTTTATCTTTAGGACAATGCCATTGTCATCACAATAGACCACTCTGGACTGCAGAGCGAGTAAAAAATGGGTGTGGTAGAATAGTACCATCTGTTTCAGCCCTGACCCCATGTAAATAGGTGGCAATATAATCACTTTATGGGGAGTGTAAATCTTGGCAGTTTACCCATTGACCTTTAGTGGGTCAGGTTAAGTTCCTAGTGCTTGGGGCTCCCCTGGCTCTTAATAGGTTCTCAATTATGGGACACACTGTTTTTGCTTTGTCTCTTTTCAGAAAACATCAGGCAATGTGAGGAACAGAAGAAGAAGAGAAATGATCTTCTATGAGTTCTGAGAACTCACGTGCCAAAAAGAGCAGGTCCTTGGGGAACCATGTGTGACTACCAATCCAGCTAATGGTATAGCTAATGAACTACTCTAATTAAATCACACCTAGTAAAAAGCTTACGGCTTTCCAATGGAATATTTCAACTAAGATCATTGTGTCATTCAGGATGAGCCATGTCATTAGCATTTCATATGGACCAGAGCTACTTTCCCCCAGTAGGCTTGGCTTGCCTTGCGCATATGAGAGGTGGGCGAACAGGGGGAAGATCCTCAATGCCCTCCCAGAGGGGTGTGTGCTGTTCCATCTTCATGACAAAGAGAGGAGTCGGCAGGAGAAGTCACCATCATACCATGCATTTGTTTCAAAAGAAACTTGCTTCACAATACCGTCGGGGGGAGTCCGCAGGAAACTAGAGAAAGCAGGAGGGATAGTGTGAATAACAAAAGCGAGAAACAACCTCACATTTTTGTCCCAAAATAGGGGCAGAGCTGATTCCAGTGCGCTGTAGGCTTTCACCAAAACCAAAGATACCCTCATGCATTTCAATGGGTGCATTTCGGAATAAGGGACTAGTGAGAGAGCGCTGTTGCAGTCATCTCACTCCTGTTGTTAAGGCTTTCTCGAAAATGTGGTCACTCCCTTCATATAACAAATAAAGCATTTTTTGTGTGTGAATAGCAGAAGTGCTATGATGAAGAAAGATTGCTGTGAGAAAATGGGGAGTGAAATAGATAGAGACTCTCAGGCTGGCATCTTCATTCAAAGAAATACCAGGGTGTTCTGTGCCATTCTACAAAATTGTAACATTTTGGCTTTCACGCAGGAATGTGTGACTGGAAATGTAATCTATATGTAAAACATGTCCTATATCTTAAGCTGTCTAATGAAAACCCACCCAGGCCTTTATAACTTGTCTAACCAGTGACAATACAAACCGAGTTGAGTTTTCTGGATAAGGGGGGGATTAAGGGGAAATCTCAATCGTGACTGTTGAAACAGAACGTATCTCCCACTCCTCTCTAAAATCGGGATGAGCCAATCACACTAGCTAGTGTAATTGAGACTCCTTTGGCTGTTTTACTGATACCCTCGTGTGTAAAACTGTCACAGGCAGACAAAATACTTTTTTCACCTGTGAGTCATTGCTTGAGACTGATTACATTGGCCACACAAGCCCTTTCATTTTCTCTAAGCAAAGCTGTACATCTTATTGCTGTGTGTGTCCAGTCTGTAAATACTCTCTTTTACATTGCGGAAATACACTGTTTTCTGGGCTGGCTTACATGTTCTCATTGCTGCCTGACTACAGCTCTGCAGGGCGGAAACATTTTACATCTACGTCAGTGAATCCTGAGCTCTTAACAGAAAGTGCCAATACTTTCCCCTAAACTAAGTGAACACTGAGAATTTAACATTTCAGGGGAGAAATCAGAGATTGAACCAGAGTGAATAAATCTAGTATGCTAGACGTGTGCATATCACAGCCTATTCTCACTCAGGTACACTCTTAGAAAAAAGGTGCTATCTAGAACCTAAAAGGGTTCTTTGACTGTCCCCGTAGGAAAACCCTTTGAAGAACCCATTTTTGTTCTGGGTAGAACCCTTTTTTGGTTCAATGTAGAACCCCTCTACATGGAACCCAAAAGGGTTCTACCCAGAACCAAAACGGGTTCTCATATGGGGACAGCCGATTTGGCCCGCGGGCCGCCAGTTGGGGAACCCTGCCCTATTGGCTAGCTCACCCTCATCCACTGCATTTGGGTAAAAGGATAGGTTCTATCTTTGACCCACCCCTTTTCTCGAGAGGCCTCAAACTGGATTAAAACGAAATTAGCCTCTGTGACACTAATCTGAATTAAATGAAAAAGACGCAGAGCCACAATAGTGCAATTGCTTTACTAGAATTAACATGTCCTCCCTCTCCCAGATTGCCAAAAGCGAGAAAACCCTTACCAAAATATACAAGTTATTTTATTTTTCCTCCCAGAACATGAATGATACTTTAGGAAGACTGAGAAAAGCAAGAGATACCCTCAGAGAATGAAACCATTTAAACTCTAACACATTGCTCATGGCAATTTCCTATGACATACATAAAATGTCAGTTCAAACACAACATTGACGGTCCCGCATTGCCTTTGAAGGAAATGAAGAGCTACCAGTGTGAGTTGAGAGTTTGTAAAGCTGGATAAAATGGGTATGTTTATTGGGTATGATGTGTGATTGAGGCCCTTTTCAATAATTCATATCTAAATGAGCGGTAGGAAATGAATTCAGAAAAGGCGTGAAAGACACTCATAGGAATAAGTCTATAGTCTTGTATAGCAAACTGGCGATACTGTAATGCAAGGCACAAATAACTAACTAAAAACATCCATATTTTCAGTATCATGACATTTCTCACATCATATCATGATCTGCAGATTGAAGGCCTGTAAATTTAAGGTTAATATACAAAATGATGATGTCATCATGAGTGACATCCTCTCTGTTCAGAGCTAAGAAGAGTGACATTTTCCTCATGGTTAATAGCACATTATTTCTATTCTAATATGTCACTGCCCTGTAATACCGTCATAAAACATGTAATTAGCATATCACTGTAGGACATCTGGTTAATAATTATATTACATTTGTATTATCTGATATCACTGTCTTGCACCATCCGCATACAATTTCCTTTGTAAATAGAATCTGGATCATAAACATCAACGATTAAGGATGAATAGATTCATGTTATTGTGCTTTCCATCATTGAAACAAAATGTTGCATAAGTTGTCAATGGGAGATAGAACAAGCACCTCTAAACAAGACGGGAAGTGCACAGTCATACAAATAAACAGGCACAAAATCACAAGTGCACACTGAGAATACAGATCGCCCAAGTCTTCCTCCGCACCAGTCATCTGAACATTTATCTATAATGTCATGACAAAAACTGGTTGCGGAGAGTGAGAAATTGGATGAATACATTTCAAGGAGGTTTCACTCAGACAATGAAACCGTGTGGTCCCCACGAGAACAGGGGCCGGATTAGTCCATTAGCAAATGAAGAGCCCCACTTGCTTGACGAGTAATACCAGGTGTGACACTGAATGGTGTCTATTCCATGGGGGGGGGGATGGAAAGCAGGGAACAAAATAACAAATGCATCTATACAGACTATTTGTTCTAAAAGACATTCAGGGCCTGTTTTTCAGCACTATCTGGTCTAGGCCGAGGGTCACAGCTCTGAGTGTTTGAGCTGGAGGAACTGCTTTTAACAACCTGAACAGGTGTTGTTTTTTCTAGCGTCCGTTTCCCTCTAAAACAACAGAATCAGAATTACCAAGTACATTTACACATACTCAGAATGTGACTTGGTGATATGGTGCTGCTAGTGATAGACAACATTTAGAGACAGAATACAGACAGAGGAATTTAAACAAAGTTTACCTACATTATATACAACTAAGTAGAGTGAGCATAACACTATAAGAGAATGAGCAGTGGGTAAACAAATATACAAATAATATGTATAGTATCAGAATGAATATAAACTACATGACCAAAAGTATGTGGACACCTGCTCGTTGAACAATTCTCAATCCAAAATCATGGGCATTAATATGGAGTTGGTCCCCCCTTTGCTGCTATAACAGCCTACACTCTTCTGGGAAGGCTTTCCACTCGATGTTGGAACATTGCTGCGGGGACTTGCTATCATTCAGCCACAAGAGCATTAGTGAGATTGGGCACTGATGTTGGGTGATTAGGCCTGGCTTGCAGTCGGCGTTCCAATTCATCATTAAGGTGTTCGATGGGTTTGAGGTCAGGGCTCTGTGCTGGCCATCAAGTTCTTCCAGACCGATCTCGACAAACCATTTCTGTATGGACTTTGCTTCGTGCACAAGGGCATTGTCATGCTGAAACAGGAAAGGGCCTTCCCCAAACTGTTGCCACAAAGTTGGAAGCACAGAATCATCTAGAATGTAATTCTATGCTGTAGCGTTAAAATGTATATCTTCACTGGAATTAAGGAGCCTGAACCATGAAAAACAGCCCCAGACCATTATTCCTCCTACACCAAATTTTACAGTTGGCACTTTGAATTAGGGCAGGTAGCGTTCTCCTGGCATCCACCAAACCCAGATTTGTCCGTCGGACTGCCAAATGGTGAAGCGTGATTCATCACTCCAGAGAATGCGTTTCCACTGCTCAAGAGTCTAGTAGCGGCGAGTTTTACACCACTCCAGCCAACGCTTCGCATTGTGCATGGTGATCTTAGGCTTGTGTGTGGCTGCTCAGCCATGGAAACCCATTTCATAAAGCTCCCAACGAACAGTTATTGTTCCTTCCAGAGGCAGTTTGTAACTCGGTAGTGAGTATTGCAACCGAGGACAGACGATTTTTAAGCGCTACGTTTCAGCACTCAGCGGTCCCATTCTGTGAGATTGTGTGGCCTACCACTTCGTGGCTGAGCTGTTGTTGCTCCTAGACATTTCCACTTCACAATAACAGCACTTACAGTTGACCGGGGCAGCTCTAGCAGGGCAGAAATTTGACCAACTGACTTGTTGGAAAGGTGGCATCCTATGACAGTGCCACGTTATAAGTCACTGAGCTCTTCAGTAAGGTCATTCTACTGGCAACGTTTGTCTATGGAGATTGCATGGCTGTGTGCTCAATTTTATACACCTGTCAGAAACGGGTGTGGCTGAAATAGCCAAATCCACTAATTTGAAGGGGTGTCCACATACTTTTGTATATATAGTATACAGTTAAAGTCAGAAGTTTACATACACTTAGGATGGAGTCATTAAAACTCGTTTTTCAACCACTCGACACATTTCTTGTTAACAAACTATAGTTTTGGCAAGTCGGTTAGGACATCTACTTTCTGCATGACAAGTAATTTTTCCAAAAATTGTTTACAGACAGATTATTTCACTTATAATTCACTGTATCACAATTCCAGTGGGTCAGAAGTTTACATACACTAAGTTGACTGTGCCTTTAAACAGCTAGGAAAATTCCAGAAAATTATGTCATGGCTTTAGAAGCTTCTGATTGATGCTAATTGACATCATTTGAGTCAATTGGAGGTGTACCTGTAGATGTATTTCAAGGCCTACCTTGAAACTCATTGCCTCTTTGCTTGACATCATGGGTAAATCAAAAGAAATCAGCCAAAAAATTGTAGACCTCCACAATTCTGGCTCATCCTTGGGAGCAATTTCCAAACGGCTGAAGGTACCACGGTCATCTGTACAAACAATAGTACGCAAGTATAAACACCATGGGACCACGCAGACGTCATACCACTCAGGAAGGAGACGCGTTCTGCCTCCTAGAGATAAACGTACTTTGGTGAGAAAAGTGCAAATCAATCCCAGAACAAAATTAAAGGACGTTGTGAAGATGCTGGAGGAAATAGGTACAAAAGTATCTATATCCACAGTGAAAACGACTCCCATATCGACATCACCTGAAAGGCCACTCAGCAAGGAAGAAGCCACTGCTCCAAAACCGCCATAAAAAAGCAAGACTATGGTTTGCAACTGCACATGGGGACAAATATCGTACTTTTTGGAGATATGTCCTCTGGTCTGATGAAACAAAAAGTGAACTGTTTGGCCATAATGACCATCGTTATGTTTAGAGAAAAAAGGGGGAGGCTTGCAAGCCGAAGAACACCATCCCAACCGTGAAGCATGGGGATGGCAGCATCATGTTGTGGGGGTGCTTTGCTGCAGGAGGGACTGGTTCACTTCACAAAATAGATGGCATCATAAGAAAGAAAAATGATGTGGATATGTTGAAGCAACATCAAGACATCAGTCAGGAAGTTAAAGCTTGGTCGCAAATTGGTCTTCCAAATGGACAATGACCCCAAGCATACTTCCAAAGTTGTGGAAAAATGGCTTAAGGACAACAAAGTCAAGGTATTGGAGTGGCCATCACAAAGCCCTGTCCTCAATCCTATAGACAATTGTGGGCAGAACTGAAAAAGCGTTTGCGAGCAAGGAGGCCTACAAACCTGACTCAGTTACACCAGCTCTGTCAGGAGGAATGGGCCAAAATTCATCCAACTTATTGTGGGAAGCTTGTGGAAGGCTACCCAAAACGTTTGACCCAAGTTAAACAATTTAAAGGCAATGCTACCAAATACTAATTGAGTGTATGTGAACTTCTGACCCACTGAGAATGTGATGAAAGAAATTTAAGCTGAAATAAATTATTCTTGTCACGGCTGTTCAAAGGATCGGACCAACGCGCAGCATGGTTGTAGTTCCACATATTTATTTATTCCGTGAAACGTTTGCAACACACCAAAATACTTGTAACAAAACAACAAACCGTGATGCAGAGAAAATAACACTACTCAAAAATGAACAACCCACAAACACAAATGGAAAAATCCCTTACTTAAATATAATCTCCAATTAGAGACAACGAGAACCGGCTGCCTCTAATTGGAGATCATCCCAACAACCCCAACATAGAAATAGAAACCCAGAAAAACAACATAGAAACAGATAACAAGAAAACCACCCAAAACCACCCCCTGTCCTACCCTACTATAGAAAATGACATCTTACAAGGGTCAGGATGTGACAGTACCCCACCCCCCCCCCCCAAAGGTGCAGACTCCGAATGCAAAAAAAACAACAACAAAAAACAACCACAAAACACAAAGGGAGGGTAGGGAGGGTGACAAATGTCTATGGCGGCTCTAGTGCTAAACCCAGAACCTTACTATCCCTCCGATCCTCCAACAGCGGAGGTGGCTCCGGTATAGGGCGTAACCCCCATTCATCCCGCAGATCCCTCCGCTTCTGTAACACCGGACCGTGGATCGTTATCGGAGGAATTGGACTGTAGCTCAATACCGGAAGCTCTGTGCTGCAGACCGCCGCTGGAGGTTCTGGGCTACAGGCCGCCGCTGGAGGATCTGGGCTGCAGGCCGCCGCTGAAGGTTCTGGGCTGCAAGCCGCCGCTGAAGGCTCTGGGCTGCGGACCGTCGCTGAAGGCTCCGGGCTGGGGAGCATCGCTGAAGGCTCCGGACTGAGGAGCGTCGCTGGAGGCTCCGGACTGAGGAGCCTCGCTGGAGGCTCCGGACTGGGGAGAGTCGCTGGAGGCTCCGGACTGGGGAGAGTCGCTGGAGGCTCCGGACTGGGGAGCGTCGCTGGAGGCTCCGGGCTGAGGTCCGTCTCAGTAGGTTCCGGACTGTAGACCGTCTCAGTGGGTTCCGGACTGTAGGCCGTCTCAGTGGGTTCCGGACTGTAGGCCGTCTCAGTGGGTTCCGGACTGTAGGCCGTCTCAGTGGGTTCTGTACTGTAGGCCGTCTCAGTGGGTTTCGGACTGTAGGCCGTCTCAGTGGGTTCCGGACTGTAGGCCGTCTCAGTGGGTTCCGGACTGTAGGCCGTCTCAGTGGGTTCCGGACTATAGGCCGTCTCAGTGGGTTCCGTACTGTAGGCCGTCTCAGTGGGTTTCGGACTGTAGGCCGTCTCAGTGGGTTCCGGACTGTAGGCCGTCTCAGTGGGTTCCGGACTGTAGGCCGTCTCAGTAGGTTCCGGACTGTAGGCCGTCTCAGTAGGTTCCGGACTGTAGGCCGTCTCAGTAGATTCCGGACTGAAAAACGTCGCCAGAAGCTCTGGACTGGGAACTGTCGCCGGAAGCTCTGGACGGGGAACTGTCGCCAGAAGCTCTAGACGTGGAACTGTCGCCGGAAGCTCTGGACGGGGAACTGTCGCCGGAAGCTCTGGACTGGGAATGTGCACTGGAATCCTGATGCGTGGGACTGGCAACCCACACCTCAGGACGAGTGCAGGGAGCAGGAACAGGACACTCCGGACTGGGCATGCGCACTGGAGGTCTGATGCGTGGAACTGGCCTAGGTGGCGCCAGACTGGTAACTCGCACCTCAGGGCGAGTGCGGGAAGGAGGCACAGGACGTACTGGGCTATGGAGGCGAACTGGAGACCAGGCATGCTGAGCTCCTTCCTGGCTGAATGCCCATCTTAGCCCGACACCGGTGAGGAGCTTGCACCGAGCGCACCGGGCTGTGAGTGCGTATGGGCGATATAGTGTGCATCACACCATAACCCAGTGCTCGTTCATCCACTCGCTCCTCAGCACGCCTGCTCCGCAGCACTCTTAACGCCAGCACCTCTCTCCGGAATCTTGTGTCGAACTCCGCGCTCGACTCTCTGACTGGCCCCGGTTCACTCCACAGCCCTCCACGGTAAGCACGGGAAGTTGCCTCTTGGTGGATATAGCGCCTCGTAGTATTGTCGCTCCCTTTTTGCTGCTTCAATTTCCTCCCTCGGGCGACGATACTCCCCAGCCTGCCTCCAGGGTTCTTTCCCATCCAAAATCTCCTCCCAAGTCCATTCCTCCAGCTGATCCCTACCACGCTGCTTGGTCCTTTTGTGGTGGGTTGTTCTGTCACGGCTGTTGAAAGGATCGGACAAACGCGCAGCATGGTTGTAGTTCCACATATTTATTTATTCCGTGAAACGTTTGCAACAGACCAAAATACTTGTAACAACAAACAGTGATGCAGAGAAAATAACACTACTCAAAAATGAACAACCCACAAACACAAATGGAAAAACCCCCTACATAAATATGATCTCCAATTAGAGACAACGAGAACCGGCTGCCTCTAATTGGAGATCATCCCAACAACCCCAACATAGAAATAGAAACATAGAAAAACAACATAGAAACAGATAACAAGAAAACCACCCAAAAACACCCCGTCACGCCCTGACCTACTCTACTATAGAAAAGGACATCTTACAAGGGTCAGGACGTGACAATTCTCTATTATTATTCTGACATTTCACATTCTTAAAATAAAGTGGTGATCTTAACTGACCTAAGACAGGGAATTCTTAACTGAATTAAATGTCAGGAATTGTGAAAAACTGAGTTTAAATGTATTTGGCTAAGGTGTATGTAAACGTCCGACTTCAACTGTATTTAAATGCAGTAATAGTGCAGTTATTCTGTGTACAATTCAAAGATACAGTAGCTGTTTGCTGTGTGTAGCATAGAGTGCATAGTCCTTTAGTTTCTATGGGCCAGATGGCCGGTTGGTGAGGGACACAGCCCAGGGAAAGAAACTGTTCAGGTGGTAGGAGGCTTTGGTCATGATTGACCTGAACCGCCTGCCAGAAGATCATTTTTGGAATAAAAGATCAACAGTGTATCTAATTACTGGCTGATGGTGTCTATTCTGAAAACTACCTTCACAAACAGAGCACTAAGTTTAAAAACTACAATTCAACATTTACAATGAGGCGTGTGGTGATAGATGAAACGGGATTTTGTGATTTGATGAAGATAGATAACTAGATGGTTGCATAGTGCTTCTTAAAATGACACTGCATATGAAGGTGTAATGAGTAACCAGCACATTGAAAGGTTATCATCAATCCTCCATAGAACAAGCAAACAGACACATGGTTTCACCATTTATAGAGGACGGCCTGTCTGCCAGCATCATGTTTACTCATCAAATGTTGGTGTGGAGGGCTATAAACCAAATTAAAACCAGGGGCAACTGGCATCGGAGCTACAACACACAGTCCAAGTAGAAAAACAGTCAACACGTGACATGCTATTATCATAGGGGATGCTCTTTTTTTCCACCCAGTTCAAATAAAAACACCTAAGAGTGGGTGACAGTGACAAGTGAGGCACACTGTAATTTACAATGACAGGCATGTCATGTAACAGTGTCAGACAGAGGAGGACCTAAGTCAGATCACCCACCTCCCTTCCCAACCTGCTCTCAGAGCATTTCGTATTATTCTGTACGTTATTCCGAGACACTCCATTAGTACGATATGTTATGTTTGGTATGGTTACATAAGACACATAGTTACTTAAGACTAAAACAAAATGAGGGTGGTTGGTTGGGCGTATAACGCCAACGTCTAGCAACCCAAAGGTTGCGAGATCAAATCTCATCACAGACAACTTTAGAATTATAGCAAATTTGCTACTTTTCATCTACTTACTACTTTTTAGCTAATTTGGAACTACTTAGCATCTTAGCTAACTGTTCCTCTAACCTTTACCGTTTTAGCTAACCCTTCCCCTAACCTTAACCCTTTAACCTAACTCCTAATCCAAACCCTAACCTTAACCCTAACCCCTAGCCTAGCTAACATTAGTGAACCAGCTAACATTAGCCACCTTTCTAGAATTTGTAACATACTGCACATTTTGCAAATTCATAACATATAATACTATTTGTAATTTGTAACCTATCATACGAAATGGGTGATGGACATACACAAATTAATACATACCATACGAAACGTAACATAAATGGAGTGTCTCGGATTTACATACAAAATATTACGAAATGCTCTGAGACCAGGTTTCCTTTCCCTCTCCCGAAGAACTATTCAGAGCTCCACTGCAGTTTGGTTAAATGTTGAGACTGAATGTTTAAACACATGGTGTGTACCTGTTGGCTTGGGAAAAGTATTTCTTTAAAGAAATGTACAGAAAGTAAAACAGCCAAATTTCTATATTTTTCCTCATCTGATGTAGTTACCCACCTCCCCCAACACACAGCACTCTCATTCCTATAATACCCCATCATCCCTGCCCCCAGTTCCTAGAACTGACTCACCACGAAATCACCCCATAACACCACCCCACCCATCTCCAGCATTCATTCAATTGAACCCATTCATCATGACAAAAACACAGAAATGATGAACTCTTAGGGGCTTCAAATAATTTCAGCTACTATTGGGTCAATAGACTGTATAACATAGAAGGGATGGGGCCCCATGAAGGAACACAACACATTTCCATCGTGTTAATGTTGAAAAGGGTGTGCGGAATAACATCTTTCTGTGAGATATGTCAGATGGCAGGTTATCTGACTGCAACTCGGTTATGCACCAAATCAGGTCCAAATTTCAAATAGTAATTCACTCACATTCCTAATTTGGAAGGCATATATTTCTAGTATTTAAGCAGTACATAATCATTTATAAAGTGTTGCATTAGACAGGGGGATGCAAGGCGCGCCTGCCTCGTGGGGAAACACTGGTAAGTGTGCGCTTTGAGTGCGTAATGTACATGTTTGGGGGTGGACGTTTGCCACACAAGTTTACCACACAAATGATTGTGAAAATTCGGTTTACTGTTGTAAGTATTGTAATAAATGAGAGGACAGCTCTCCCAAATTGAGAGCACATCACTATCACCTGGCGAAACCTATTCTACACTCACACGAAGTGTGGCCAGAGGCTGTACCCACGTATGCACTATTCAACTTGTAGTTACACAGTAGTTATGCTATGCGCCATAATGGTAAAAAAAAAATAACCCTCCAACCATGACTATAACTAACTACAACTTTGTCTTCACAAACCACCGTGGAAATCAATATTGCTAATCGAATAACAAGCATTTTGACTTTAGATGTATCGTCTACATACTCATAATCCCCATGTAGTTCCCATTAAGTTTTTATTAAAATATTGATAAAATGTAACAGTTTTCTTTTAAACAATGTAAAATATGATGCATGTTAGGCTACATACAGTACCTTGGTAGACAAGCGCGACGAGGAGGGTACACAGACAGCTGGAAAAGTGCATCCTGGCAAATGTCAGATATCCTTGTTCCGCTGTTCCTAAAGTTTGATAATATGTTCGTTGATATCGATCAGTTAACTTCCTTCCGTAAACGTCAGGGTTAAATACTGAGATATTCACTAACTGTGTTCAGTTACAGTTGTATAACATCTGCTCTGTCACTTGGCTTGGCTAACAGGTAAAATGCGGGAGCGCGTCGAGTGAGCTACGACGGGAAGCTCTGTAGGGTAGGGTTTTACAGCAACTCCGCCCAGGATCTACCACTGTCTTGTGGACCCCACTCCGCACTGCATTACACACACACACACACACACACACACACACACACACAGTAACTAAAGGTCGCTAGTTCGAATCCCTGAACCGACAATGTGAACAAATCTGTCGATGTGCCATTGAGCAAGGCACTTAACCCTAATTGCTCCAGGGTCGCCGTTGATAATGGCAGACCCTGGCCGTGACCCCACTCTTCGAGGGTCTCAGGAAGAGTGGGATATACAAAAAACACATTTCGAAATAGGACAAATATAAGCACCCACACACAACGGCCAAAATAACCCACTGGGCACAGACGTCATTTCAACTTCTAGTTTGATTTACAGTACCAGTCAAGAGTTTGGACACACCTACTCATTCAAGGGTTTTCCTTTATTTTTACTATTTTCTACATTGTAGAATAATAGTGAAGACATCAAAACTACGAAATAACACATAAAGTATCATGTAGTTACCAAAGAAGTTTTGAACAAATCCAAATATTTTTAATATTTAAGATTCTTCAAAGTAGCCACCCTTTGCCTTGATGACAGCTTAGCACACTCTTGGCATTCTCCCAACCAGCTTCATGAGGTAGTCACCTGTAAGGCATTTCAATTAACAGGTGTGCCTTGTTAAAAGTTCATATGTGGAATTTCTATCCTTCTTAATGCGTTTGAGCCATTCAGTTGTGTTGTGACAAGGTAGGGGTGGTATACAGAAGACAGCCCTATTTGGTAAAAGACCAAGTCCATATTATGGCAAGAACAGCTCAAATCAGCAAAGAGAAACGACAACCAATCATTACTTTAAATCAAATAAAATGTTATTAGTCACATGCACCGAATACAACAGGTGTGGACCTTACAGTGAAATGCTTACTTACGAGCCCCAAACCAACAGTGCAGTTTCAAAAAATACGGATAAGAATAAGAGATAAAAATAACAAGTAATAAAAGAGAAGCAGTAAAAAAATAACAATATATACAGGGGGGTGCCGGTACAGAGTCAATGTGCAGGGGCACCGGTTTGTTGAGGTAGTACGTACATGTAGGTAGAGTTAATTAAAGTGACTATGCATAGATGACAACAGAGAGTGGCAGTGGTGTGGAGAGGGGAGGGAGGGATGCAATGCAAATAGTCTGGGTAGCCATTTGACTAGATGTTCAGGAGTCTTATGGCTTGGGGGTAGAAGCTGTATAGAAGCCTCTTGGACTAGACTTGGGGCTCCGGTACCACTTGCCGTGTGATAGCAGAAAGAGCAGTCTATGACTAGGGTGGCTGGAGTCGTTGACAATTTTTAGGGCTTTCCTCTGACACCGCCTGGTATAGAGGTCCTGGATGGCAGGAAGCTTGGCCCAGTGATGTACTGGGCCATTCGCACTACCCTCTGTAGTGCCTTGAGGTTGGAGGGTGAGAAGCTGCCATACCAGGCAGTGATGCAATCTGTCAGGATGCTCTTGATGGTGCAGCTGTAGAACCTTTTGAGGATCTGAGGACCCATGCCAAATCTTTTCAGTCTCCTGAGGGGGAATAGGTTTTGTTGTGCCCGCTTCACGACTGTCTTGGTGTGCTTGGACCATGTTAGTTTGTTGGTGGACACCATGTGGACACCAAGGAACTTGAAGCTCTCAACCTGCTCCACTGCAGCCCCATCGATGAGAATGGGGGCGTGCTCGTTCCTCTTTTTCCTGCAGTCCACAATCATCTCCTTTGTCTTGATCACGTTGAGGGAGAGGTTGTTGTTCTTGCACCACACGGCCAGGTCACTGACCTCCTCCCTATAGGCTGTCTCGTTGTTGTCGGTGATCAGGCCTACAGCTGTTGCGTCATCGGCAAATATAATGATGGTGTTGGAGTCGTGCCTGGCCGTTCAGTCATGAGTGAACAGGGAGTACAGGAGGGGGCTGAGCACGCACCTCTCAGGGGCCCCTGTGTTGAGGATCAGCGTGGTGGATGTGTTGTTACCTACCCTTACCACCTGGGGACGGTCTGTCAGGAAGTCTAGGATCCAGTTGCAGCGGGAGGTGTTTAGTCCCAGGGTACTTAGCTTATTGATGAGCTTTGAGGGCACTATGGTGTTGAACGCTGAGCTGTAGTAAATGAATAGCATTCTCACATAAGTGTTCCTTTTGTCCAGGTGGGAAAGGGCAGTGTAAAGTGCAATAGAGATTGCATCATCTGTGGATCTGTTGGGGTGGTATGCAAGTTGGAGTGGGTGTAGGGTTTCTAGGATAATGGTGTTGATGTGAGCCATGACCAGCCTTTCAAAGCACTTCATGGCTACAGACATGAGTGCTATGGGTCGGTAGTCATTTAGGCAGGTTACCTTAGTGTTCTTGGGCACAGGCACTATGGTGGTCTGCTTAAAACATGTTGGTATTACAATCTCGGACAGGGAGAGGTTGAAAATGTCAGTGAAGACACTTGCTAGTTGGTCAGCGCATGCTCGAAGTACACATCCTGGTAATCCGTCTGGCCCTGAGGCCTTGTGAATGTTGACCAGTCTAAATTGTCTTACTCACATCGGCTGTGGAGAGCGTGATCACACAGTCTTCCGGTACAGCTGGTGCTCTCATGCATGTTTCAGTGTTACTTGCCTCGAAGCGAGCATAGAAGTAGTTTAGCTCGTCCGGTAGGCTTGTGTCACTGGGCAGCTCTCGGCTGTGCTTCCCTTTGAGGTCTGTAATGGTTTGCAGGCCCTGCCACATCCGACGAGCGTCAGAGCCACTGTAGTACGACTCAATTTTAGTCCTCTATTGATGCTTTGCCTGTTTGATGGTTCGTCGGAGGGCATAGCGGTATTTCTTATAAGCTTCCGGGTTAGAATCCCGCTCCTTGAAAGTGGCAGCTCTACCCTTTAGCGCAGTGCGGATGCTGCCTGTAATTCATGGCTACTGGTTGGGGTACGTACGTACGGTCACTGTTGGGACGACATCATCGATGCACTTATTGATGAAGCCAATGACAGATGTGGTGTACTCCTCAATGCCATTGGAGGAATCCCGTAACATATTCCAGTCTGTGCTAGCAAAACAGTCATGTAGCTTAGCATCTGCTTCATCTGACCACTTTTTTATTGATCTAGTCACTGGTGCTTCCTGCTTTAATTTTTGCTTGTAAGCTGGAATCAGAAGGATGGAATTATGGTCAGATTTGCCAAATGGAGGGCAAGGGAGAGCTTTGTATGCATCTCCATGTGTAGAGTGTAGGTGGTCCAGAGTTATTTTCCCTCTGGTGGCACATTTAACATGCTGATAGAAATTTGGTAAAACTGATTTAAGTTTCCCTGCATTATAGTCCCCGGCTACTAGGAGCGCTGCATCTGGGTGAGCGTTTTCTTGTTTGCTTTTGGCGGAATACAGCTCATTCAATGCTATCTTAGTGCCAGCCTCTGACTGCGGTGGTATGTAAACAGCTACAAAGAATACAGATGAAAGCTCTCTCGGTAGGTAGTGTGGTCTACAGCTTATCATGAGAAACTCTACCTCAGGCGCGCAATAGCTTGAGACTTCCTTAGATATCGTGCACCAGCTGTTGTTTACAAAAATACATAGACCGCCGCCCCTTGTCTTACCAGACGCCGCTGTTCTATCCTGCCTATACATTGTATAACCAGCCAGCTGTATGTTGATATTGTCGTCGTTCAGCCACGACTCTGTGAAGCATAAGATGTTACAGTTTTTAATGTCCCGTTAGTAGTTTAATCTTCCCAGTGACTCGTCCATTTTATTGTCCAAAGATTGCATGTTTGCTAGAAGAATTGAGGGAAGTGGGGATTTATTAGATTGCCTCCGACTTCTCAGAAGGCAGCCCGCTCTCCGGCCTCTCTTTCTCCGCCTCCTCTTCACGCAGATCACTGGGGTCGGGGCCTGTTCCCGAGGGAGTCGTATATCTTCTGCCTCGGGCTCGTCAGAGTTGTGAAAGAAGAAAAAGGGTTCTGCTAGTCAATGGTGAGTAATCGCAGTCCTGAGGTCGAGAAGTTATTTTCGGTCATTAGAGACGGTAGCGGCAAAATTATGTACAAAATGAGTAAAAAAATAAGTTACAAACAACGCAGATAAACAAACAAAAAAACTCAATCGGTTGGGGGCACGTAAAACGTCTGCCTTCTGCTCTGGCGCCATCTTACATGAAGATCAGTCAATACGGAACATTTCAAGAACTGAACGTTTCTTCAAGTGCAGTCGCAAAAACCATCAAGCGCTATGATGAAACTGGCTCTCATGAGGACCGCAACAGGAAAAGAAGACCCAAAGTTACCTCTGCTGCAGAAGATAAGTTCATTAGAGTTACCAGCCTCAGATTGCAGACCAAATAAATGCTTCACAGAGTTCAGGTAGCAGACACATCTTAACAACAACTGTTCAGAGGAGACTGCATGAATTAGGCCTTCATGGTCGAATTGCTGTAAAGAAACCACTACTAAAGGACACCAATAAAAAGAAGAGACTTGCTTGAGCCAAGAAACACGAGCAATGGACACTAGACCAGTGGAAATCTGTCCTTTGGTTTGACGAGTCCAAATTTGCGATTTTTGGTTCCAACCGCCATGTCTTTGTGAGACGTAGAGTAGGTGAACGGATGATCTCCGCATGTGTGGTTCCCACCATGAAGCATGGAGGAGGTGTGATGTGTGGGGGTGCTTTGCTGGTGACACTGTCTGTGATGTATTTAGAATTCAAGGCACACTTAATCAGCATGGCTACCACAGCATTCTGCAGTGATACGCCATACCATCTGGTTTGCGCATCTTGGGACTATCATTTGTTTTTCGACAGGAAAATGACCCAAAACACACCTCCAGGCTGTGTATGGACTATTTGACCAAGAAGGAGAGTGATGGTGCTGCATCAGATGACCTGACCTCCACAATCACCCTGCCTCAACCCGATTGAGATGGTTTGGGATGAGTTGGACCGCAGAGTGAAGGAAAAGCAGCCAACAAGTGCTCAGCATATGTGGGAACTCCTTCAAGACTGTTGGAAAAGCATTCCTCATGAAGCTGGTTGAGAGAATGCCAACAGTGGGCAAAGCTGTCATCAAGGTAATAGTGGCTACTTTGAAAAATATAAAATCCTTTTTTGGTTACTACATGATTCCATATGTGTTATTTCATAGTTTTGATGTCTTCACTATTATTCTACAATGTAGAAAATAGTTAAAATAAAGAAAAACCCTTGAATGAGTAGGCGTGTCCAAACCTTTGACTGGTACTGTACATTTCATTGAGTTGTCAACAGACATTAACATTTTTTTTCAACATGTTCATTGGATTTAGTTGGGTGAAAAAAATACTAATTTTCCTTACCAATCATGGCAGAGAGAGACAGTAGGTGTTCAAACTAGTGCCTCACTAACGTCCTGATTAGAGGCTCAGAATTGTCCGACTTCAGGTGTTAAACTTTAATCCTATGTTGAATAAAATGAGGACAAAGGTTGGAGAGGATGTGAGCTGTTGTGGTGGAGAGGATGTGAGGTGTCAGTACTTGTGTTTGGGTAGGTAGTACTATACAGTTAACACTCCTACTAGCCTCAGACTTTGCCGTTGCTAGCTTTACCTGTTGTGGTTGATATACATTTCAAGGCTGAGGTGTGCTGCTGCTGCATTTAACTGAGATGGCAGTGTTTTTTAGATGGTTTCTATTACTCAGAGTTTATTTCTGTTGAATGTCATGTCTTACCTTGAAGCCTCTACCAGTGACATCACCAAAGCATCAACTTCACGAGGTTGTTCGCTGATCCGATGAGCAGAGCATCTTTTCTAATGCTGCTTAGACATTCAGAGGTGTTGGAGGCAGAACATGTGAGTTTCCTACCGCTCCGCTAAAAACCGCTCCAGCTCACAGCTACAACAAAAAACGCTGCTCCAAATTCGCTCCATTCATTAAAATCACAATTTAACCAACACCCATCTATTTTTGCAAGATAACGTGGACCTACCAATTGGTTTTTATGTACTGAAACCAAACTATATGGATTTGAATAAAAAGTATTTGAATAAAAACATGAAAAGGTGAATGTAAGAAGTGAACATCATTTCAAATAGGCGACATGTCATATTAAACAGCATATACACGTTCTAAATAGGTCAGGAGCCAGGCAGGGAGCCTAAGAAGGAACGAAAATGAATTATTTAGGAAGGCTATATTATTTCAATTATTTCAAGGCTATAGCCTACAAAGAAATACATTGTGAAGCATTTGCGAGTGCAGCTCAATAGGCTGGTAGGGACATAAAGCCCTCAGCATTTAAACCACATTTTGCTGTATTCAATCATTATAGTCAATAAATTGCTCATATAGGCTGTGACTTACTTAGAATTAAATACAAATTAAACAAAAAATTACTTAATTAATAGTGCCTTTGAATTCATTTTTAGAATAGATTTTTAGAAACAGAGTTTGGCCCGTCTGTGGCTTCAGGCCCATACTATGGTGTCTGGAGAGCCGGCCAGGAGCGGAGAATATCCTCTCTACACTTGCAGAGCCACTGCTAAACATCCTTTTGGCCACGCTTGCCAGGCTGGGCAGCGATGCAGTTGTTTTTTAATTTTTCTATAGGTAGGCCTAAATGTTTTTACGCAAAATAACACATTCAAATGAAAAGCTCCTTGAACGTGGAAATATGCCAGGCCTATTGGGCAAAAATCAATTATGGCCTATTGTATAGGTAATATAACGAAAATGAACGAAACGTTAAAGAGATCTGATTTTTAGTTTATAAATACTTTGCCACAATGATACACTTAGTTATCTACCCACCTCGTTCCTTTCTTTTAGCATGTACATGTAGCATGCTTTTGGCATATGTGCCTTTTCAGATTCCACAATTATTCTTTAGTTGTGGACACTAAATCACCGCACTCCCTCTCTTCCGCTTGGTCCTCGTCTTTGTAAATTACTTTAATTTAGCATCTGTGTGTTATATCAGTTTCTTTATGAAAATATTTAGCTAACTCCACGATAGTAGCTAAAGCAAGGGGCTATAGCAGCATACAAGTAGACTACAAATGCAAGCTGTAAGGGCATGCCCTGAACTCTTGAAGTGAGCGCTACTTGGAGAGAAATTGTAGGGGTCGAGAAGACCGATGGTCCAGCCTTTGGGAATCTCGCTCCACGCTGCAGTCAAACTGGGCACGCTCTGCTCACGTACTCTGGTTGGAGCTAGAATCAGAATATTATGGAGTTTGCATTTGACAAAACCAGACATTGTGAACTCTCACTGGGCTGTTAACTAAGTGGCTATGCTTGAGTAAAAAGCCGATTTGTGTGGGTGAAAATATATCTTGCTGGGGAAGGATTTCAAGTAATATAGTTTTGTAAGGATGTATTGAGTGTGCTGGTGGTGAAAAACGAAATACAATATTCTGTGAGAGTGATATGCCTGACTGCACAGGAAGAAAAATGTAAGTATTTATTTTCTTCTGCACGGGTGAGAATTATTGGGTCTGAATGGCGACAATGCCTTAGACTTCGGCATTCAATTATACCAAAGAAAAACAGGTTGGTATAATTTGCACTTGAGCTGGGATCTCAGGAGACCCATAGGTTAGCTAGGTAGATAAGGCTAAAGCAAGTAACTCCAAGACTGAACGTCTGAGGGAATGGATGGCCAACATAAATAGTTGAGATAGTTGAACAGGCACATTTAAAACTTTATCTCTAAGAATCGCGAACTCCACATACTGTACAAGATTGCAAGATAATACAGCATTCTTTTTGTGTTATAGATGACGAATTACATATTATGCAAATCCTAGCAAATGTAGCTTTGTTAGTTGTAAAAGGTACACACAAAATAGTACAATACTAAATCAATCAAATGTATTTATAAAGCCCATTTTATATCATCAGTTGTCACAAAGTGCTTATACAGATAAGTTACTCAGCCTAAAACCCCTAAGAGCAAGCAATGCAGATGTAGAAGCAGGAAAAATGGCTAGAGAAAATGTATTCTTGTTTAGGAGGGAAAGAATGATGGTGAATACACAATCATATTTAGTATTCACTGGAAAGCATTTGATATCCACAGAGTTGAATAATAAGGTTTCACAGAGAATAATTAATTACAGTATATAATGTCATATCTGGGCCACTGTACCGGTGTGCACATATTTTATTTGATGAAAGAGATTGTTCTCACTTTGATATCTTTTGAGACATCTTGTGGCATTGCCCTTGCTATCAGGGTGAATACAAAGAACCATGCGTTGCTATGGATTTGTAGAATAAAGCTAGTTATATCTAGGGCAGTACACATACCTACACAGTGAATCTTTCATGGGTTGAAATCATTACATTACCGATGAGTTTTTATTACTTATTTCAGGGATCGTAAGTGACTGTAACATAATGATATATTGATTACCTAAGTGTGTTCTATCGTCGCTTGCTCTGAATACGCCATATAAGGCATTGAGCAAGACTTTCAGCAGAGTGACATTGCGCATTAATTACACCATTATAGCCTAGATACTAATCATGTTTCTGTCTCTGTGCTCTGTTGTGGAGAAGCAGCAGGTATGATATGACACAGGCAGTGGCGATTTTAGCATGTAAATCTTGGTGGTGCAAAAAATATATATTTGTGGGATCCATGCCAGCAAAGTCACTACACTACACAACACTAAACAATACATAAATTGCACTATAACGTGGACAAACGGTGCCCACAAATTCTTAGGGCCTACATAAAGCTGTCCCAACAGCAGAGTCGCAACAGCAGTCCCGACACCTTACCACTAGTACACCTGGCTATCAGCGGAGCCTTGTCTGGCAGCGAAACAGTATATTCAGCCTCATATACTGCCTGTTAAAAATACATAGCTGATATGGCTGACTTGCTTAAACAAATGTGGTTTCTACTGACAATTGAGATGTACAAACTCAAATCAAATGTTATTTGTCACATACACATGCTTAGCAGATGTTAATGCGAGTGTAGCGAAATGCTTGTGCTTCTAGTTCCGACCATGCAGTAATATCTAACAAGTAATCTAACCTAACAATTTCACAAGAACTACCTTATACACACAAGTGTTAAGGAATGAAATAGAATATGTACATAAAAATATATGAATGAGTGATGGCCGAACGGCATAGGCAAGATGCAGTAGATGGTATAAAGTACAGTATATACATATGAGATGAGTAATGTAGGGTATGTAAACATTATATAAAGTGGCTAGTGATACATTTATCACATCAAGATGGCAAGATGCAGTAGATAGTATAGAGTACAGTATATACATATGAGATGAGTAATGTAGGGTATGTAAACATTATATAAAGTGGCATGTTTAAAGTGGCTAGTGATACATTTATTACATCAATTTTTCCATTATTAAAGTGGCTAGAGTTGAGTCAGTATGTTGACAGCAGCCACTCAATGTTAGTGATGGCTGTTTAACAGTCTGATGGCCTTGAGATAGAAGCTGTTTTACAGTCTCTCGGTCCCCACTTTGATGCACCTGTACTGACCTCGCCTTCTGGATGATAGCGAGGTGAACAGGAAGTGGTTCGGGTGGTTGTTGTCCTTGATGATCTTTTTGGCCTTCCTGTGACATCGGGTGGTGTAGGTGTCCTGGAGGGCAGGTAGTTTGCCCCCGGTGATGCGTTGTGCAGACCTCACTACCCTCTGGAGAGCCTTACAGTTGTGGGCGGAGCAGTTGCCGTACCAGGTGGTGATAGAGCCCGACAGGATGCTCTCGATTGTGCATCTGTAAAAGTTTGTGAGTGTCTTTGGTGACAAGCCAAATTTCTTCAGCCTCCTGAGGTTGAAGAGGCGCTGCGCCTTCTTCACCACGCTGTCTGTGTGGGTGAACCATTTCAGTTTGTCCGCGATGTGTACACCGAGGAACTTAAAACTTTCCACCCTCTCCACTACTGTCCCGTCGATGTGGATAGGGGGCTGCTCCCTCTGCTGTTTCCTGAAGTCCACGATCATCTCCTTTGTTTTGTTGACATTGAGTGTGAGGTTATTTTCCTGACACCACACTCCGAGGGCCCTCACCTTCTCCCTGTAGGCCGTCTCGTCATTGTTAGTAATCAAGCCTACCACTGTAGTGTCGTCTGCAAACTTGATGAGTGTGTTGGAGGCGTGCATGGCCACGCAGTCGTAGGTGAACAGGGAGTACAGGAGAGGGCTGAGAACGCACCCTTGTGCGGCCCCAGTGTTGAGGATCAGCGGGGTGGAGATGTTGTTACCTACCCTTACCACCTTGGGGCGGCCCGTCAGGAAGTCCAGGACCCAGTTGCACAGGGCAGGGTCGAGACCCAGGGTCTCGAGCTTAATGACGAGTTTGGAGGGTACTATGGTGTTAAATGCTGAGCTGTAGTCGATGAACAGCATTCTTACATAGGTATTCCTCTTGTCCAGATGGGTTAGGGCAGTGTGCAGTGTGATTGCGTCGTCTGTGGACCTATTGGGGCGGTAAGCAAATTGTAGTGGGTGTCAGGTAGGGTGGATGTGATATGGTCCTTGACTAGTCTCTCAAAGCACTTCATGATGACGGAAGTGAGTGCTACGGGGCGGTAGTCATTTAGCTCAGTTACCTTAGCTTTATGGGAACAGGAACAATGGTGGCCCTCTTGAAGCATGTGGGAACAGCAGACTGGGATAAGGATTGATTGAATATGTCCGTAACCACATCAGCCAGCTGGTCTGTGCATGCTCTGAGGATGTGGCTGGGGATGCCGTCTGGGCCTGCAGGCTTGCAAGGGTTAACGTGTTTAAATGTTTTACACACATTGGCTGCAGTGAAGGAGAGCCCACAGGTTTTGGTAGCGGGCCGTGTCAGTGGCACTGTATTGTCCTCAAAGCGAGCAAAGAAGTTGTTTAGTTTGTCTGGGAGCAAGACATCGTGGTCCGCAACGAGGCTGGTTTTTCTTTTGTAGTCTGTGATTGACTATAGACCCTGCCACATACCTCTCATGTCTGAGCTGTTGAATTGCGACTCTACTTTGTCTCTATACTGATGCTTAGCTTGTTTGATTGCCTTGCGGAGGGAATAGCTACACTGTTTGTATTCGGTCATGTTTCCAGTCACCTTGCCCTGATTAAAAGCAGTGGTTCGGGCTTTCAGTTTTGCGCGAATGCTGCCATCAATCCACGGTTTCTGGTTGGGGAATGTTTTAATAGACGCTGTGGGTACAACATCACTGATGCACTTGCTAATAAACTCGCTCACCGAATCAGCGTATTCATCAATGTTGTTGTTCGACACTATGCGGAACATATCCCAGTCCACGTGATCGAAGCAATCGTGAAGCGTGAAATCCGATTGGTCGGACCAGCGTTGAACAGACCTGAGCACGGGTGCTTCCTGTTTTAGTTTCTGTCTACAGACTGGGAGCAACAAAATGGAGTCGTGGTCAGCTTCTCCAAAAGGAGGGCGGGGGAGGGCCTTATATGCGTCACGGAAGTTAGAATAACAATGATCCATGGTTTTGCCAGTCCGAGTCGTGCAATCGATATGCTGATAAAATTTAGGGAGCCTTGTTTTCAGATTAGCCTTGTTAAAATCCCCAGCTACAATAAATGCAGCCTCAGGATATGTGGTTTCCAGTTTACATAGAGTCAAATGAAGTTCGTTCAGGGCCATCGATGTGTCTGCTTGGGGGGGAATATACACGACTGTGATTATGATCGAAGAGAATTCTCTTGGTAGATAATGTGGTCGGCGTTTGATTGTGAGGAATTCTAAGTCAGGTGAAAAAAAGGACTTGAGTTCCTGTAATGTTGTTATGATCACACCACGTCTCGTTAATCATAAGGCATACACCCCCGCCCTTCTTCTTACCAGAGATATGCTTGTTTCTGTCGGCGCGATGTGTGAAGAAACCAGGTGGCTGTACCGACTCCGATAGCATGTTACATAGCATGTTACGATAGCATGTTAGCTTGAAAAATGGGTGTCTGATTATTTCTGGCTGGGTACTCTGCTGACATAATCTAATGTTTTGCTTTCGTTGTAAAGCCTTTTTGAAATCGGACAGTGTGGTTAGATTAACCTCTATGGGCTAGGTAAAATGGTGTAAAATAGTCATATGTTTGAAAAATTGAAGTAATAGCATTTCTAAGGTATTTGAATAACGCGCCACGGGATTCACCTGGCTGTTGAGTAGGTGGGACGATTTCGTCCCGCCGACCCTAGAGAGGTTAGACAAAGTTTTCCTACGGGTAATGTATGTCCATGGGCGACTTGGCTTGGTATCCCCTTTTCCCACCAACAAACAAACAATCATACACCACAGCAATACATACTCACAAGATAACGGACAAAGTGAGATGTAGGCGCAAAAACAAAAGAGAGATAGCTCCAGAGACAACTGATTGGGTTTCTTTTAAACCAAGGGAAAGGGGATGTGATTGGGTAAGGGAAAAGGAGCAGGTGTGTCTTTAGATTGGCAAC
This sequence comes from Salmo salar, assembly GCF_965601325.2. Classification (NCBI taxonomy): domain Eukaryota; kingdom Metazoa; phylum Chordata; class Actinopteri; order Salmoniformes; family Salmonidae; genus Salmo; species Salmo salar. Next base: position 66,397,511 of record NC_138310.1, on the reverse strand, counting down.
TGATTGGCCACTGATTGGCCACTGATTGGCGACTGATGACTGCCACCTGTGACTAGGGCAGAAGGAGAGAAAACAAATACACACAGGATACCTGTATCCGTAATAGCGAGTAGTATGCTCGGAGCCTGACCAGAAGACTGATCCGTCTGCCCCTTCTGCGGCGCCGTTGTTTTGGGTCGCCGGCTGGGATCCGATCCATTGTCCTGGGTTGTGAGCAAACAGAGGATCCGCTTCGGAAAAGTCATATTCCTGGTCGTAATGTTGGTGAGTTGACGTTGCTCTAATATCCAATAGTTCCTCCCAACTGTATGTAATAAAACCTAAGATTTCCTGGGGTAACAATGTAAGAAATAACACATAAAAAAACAAAATACGGCATAGTTTCCTAGGAACGCGAAGCGAGGCAACCATCTCTGTCGGCGCCGGATGTAGTTAACTATGGCATAAGGGGATGACAAGTGGATAGATGCAATCCGTAATTTCTATTTAGTCATTATAAATATTTGTTGAGCACTTTTGAAATGTACAGCGACAGAATTCAGAACATGGGCCGTTCTTACAGTGTTCTCCCTGTACACCAAGTCAAAACCGTAGGATAAATAAAGGGGGCAAATAAGCAGACAATGAAGCTCTTAAAATATTCAAGGATTACATTTCTCAAAAACAGGTTATAGGCTACATGTGCATCACCAAGTCAGAACAGTAGACAAAATTAAGAGGTGAAAATTGACTAAATTATTAGGGTGAGGCACATGGGCTACTAACAGCTTACTACACAACCGTAATGAGCGCGCTGAGAGTCGGGAAGCAAGTTCAGGGAATGAGGGTTTTAATAAATAAACTCAACTAAATAGAAAACAAGAAACACAAACCACGCACAGACATGACACTGGAACAGAAACAATAACGCCTGGGGAAGGAACCAAAGGGAGTGACGTATATAGGGAAGGTAATCAGGGAGGTGATGGAGTCCAGGTGAGTCTGATGATGCGCAGGTGCGTGTAACAATGGTGACAGATGTGCGCCATAATGAGCAGCCTGGTGACCTAGATGCCGTGACAACAACATACACTTAGTATTACTTTCTTAGCGACAGTATACATATCTCCCTGGCATATTGCATCATTTATGCAGGAGCATACAAGACACCTTGTTGTGCTGTGCTCACTTGAACAGGAAGGTGGGAAAATTTTGTCATCAAACGTTGTCATCAAAGTCTGGCATTCTCTGGATTTATGGTGCTTTCAAGACACCTGGGAACTCAGAAAAAAAAGTTGAATCATGATGACGTCAGTGATCTTCAGGTCGTAGCTCTAGAAAGAGGCCCAAGATCCCGATTTACAATTCAGAATTGGATGAAAGTTCAAAATGTATTTTTCCCAGTCGTAGCTTGTTTTTCCCAAGTTCCCAGTTGTCTTGAACTCACTAAAGTCAGATTTTGCAGTACCGAGTTAACACTTGTATTGAGCGCGGCTCAAATCATGCTTCATTGACCACATGGCCAATGTTGAATGTTTGTCATTTTAAACTAGGAAAAGAGACCCTTAATCTTAGACTTGGGACCACACATCCACTCCACTCCACTGAATAGCAGGCTAGTGATTGCTTTGCAATGCTTATAGTTAGCCACTGATTCCTTCCAAACCACTCATTGTTGAATTTGCGATTTCCAACTTGTTGTGTAAGGTTTATGTCCAATGGCCGATGAGCACTGATACGTTTTATCTATAATTTCTGTTCATTATTTCTCTTCATATGACAAGGAATAAAAAGGATTTGCCAGTAGGTTGTCGACTTGGTTCATGATGATGACTGCTAGCTAAGATTTTGAAAGTATGATGTTGACATGATCTGTCCAATCTAGCTACTGTAGATATAATGTGATTTGATGTCATTTTATCTGTGGCCAATGACATCGAGCCTTCTTGGATGGGCACTTCTAATGTAACTCTATGGCACCACCCAAGGGGCAGAATTTTCGAGCTCTACCCTTAGACTTGGCGGTGACGTAGTGTCCCAATGAGTGACAGAACACTGAGCCAATCACGGCGCAACGCTCCGTATTTTCTGCCCCACCTGCCCTGAATGACGGATCACCACTGGAGACAGGCCATACTGTCCCCTGACTGGGCCTTGGGGACATGAGATTGCAGGTCCCCTGAAGCAGGAGGCCTAAGCCACATCTCCTCCAGGGGCCAGTGGTGGAGTGATTAGTCTCCCAGTGAATAGGCTCTGTGACAAGGCCGTGGAACAAAGCGGACGGAAAACACCGCGACCCTGATATTCTGTCTGTGCTGTGGCCATGGGAGATGGGGATCCACTTAATGGCCGGCCCTGTGTCAACCAGCAGCAGAGCCTCCAATCAATGATTGCTTCATTAGTTAATCTGATTGAGTGTGCGAGCGGCCAGTGGTCAATGGCAGGTTAGCTCTGCCTCTGCAAAGAGTCTGTTTCGGAATCAATATCATTGTTCTCTGTAGAGCGCATCTTTTTCTCAGAACTCATCCTCCTCATAGTTACAGAAAAACAGGAGATGGATCTCTGTGTATGATCCGGTTCAAGTCCTCCATAATTATATTAAGGTAATCAATAAAAATGGGTTGTTGATGCAATCTATTAAAGCAACAAGGCAGGCTGCATCTTTATTGTCGTTAGGCCCATCATATTGTTCCTCTTGGGCTAATTACTCCCAGCCTCTATTACTCAGTCTGTCATTCTTTGTGTATTCTGCAATGCATGCTGCTGTGCTGTACTGTGTTGTGCTATTGGCTTGCTACCTGTTATATCCCTAAATGTTACTCGCTGATAGCTAGAGAGGTGGAGAAATTATTCATGAAGACATAGGCCTGTCTGCTAGACTTCAGGCATCAGTCAGCTGTCACTAATGTTCATGCTTCACCCAAACCTACAATTATTTGTTGGTTTGTCAGCTAATGATGGCACAATGCCTCTGGAGTCAACCGTATTTATGTTTTCTTCGCCTGCAGGCTTACAGTCGGAAAGCAAACCCAGAAAATACACAAATGGTAGATTTTGAAAATTGTGTGTTTAATGAGGTGTGATTTATAGATGCCTAATTACACATTTCTCCCAATGTGCAACAATGGTCCGAAGCATTTAATTAATCCAACTGTATAACAGCACAAACTCATGCAATGGATGCAGACATGGTACAGGTCAATTCTGGATTGTGTTTACATTTTAATCTTTTTTTTTTTTTTTTAAACAGGCAAACAGGAAAATCATTCAATGTTGAACTTTCCTCGCTTTAATGTGAATCCAGATCAAATCCCACATTCATTTAGGAGACTAGTCCAATTTATCGTTATTGCAGTGGATTATTGGATTTTGGGGATGGTTTGGGCGTGCTCACAGACCTGCTATAACCTTAGCATCTGCCAAGCAGCCAAAGAGTATGGATATTTCAAAGTTTTGACTTGTATTCCTCTCCAACTTTGCTAATGTATTGTCTTGCCTCTGACAAGTCTGGGCCTGTGGACCCTTTTTCTGATTCCTTTTATTCAGTCGCAGAAGACAGTGGACTTCCCAAATGTAGTAAAATATTTTTGCTACCATAATAGTTTATTACTTTTCTACTACTTTACTTACTACACTTTAGTTAGACAATCAAGGTTTCACTGCTTCATCATCAGTTGTATCTGCTACTTATAACAGTAGTGTAGCTTTATAACAATTGAAAGCATTGGAAAACATTTGCCTCCTAATCCTCTGACCCAGCTGTGTTTGACTTCAGAGGTAAAGATGTTGAAATAGTCTCTCTTTCTGTTCACCATCATTCACTACAGATCCAAATCCAAACAGAAATCTTTGGGAGAAAGAAAGCAGGTTGACATTCTATTAGCCATTTAATCTCTAAAGCAAAAGCTGGAGATAGATAGCAGACAAAGCAAGGCAAAACCTGATGGATTTGAGAGAAAAGGGCATGTCAAGAATATCAAAGAGATGACTCAGAAATCCGACATTAAAGACACTATTTTTCAACCACAGAGCAAGCAACTGAATCTACAGATACCATTTTTGGGCTTGGGTTGAAAGAGCTGTCATTACATCAAAAAGTATTTTCTGTGGAGTAGTTTTTCAACCACTTTTTTTTGCCTGTACATTCCCATATTTCCAGGCTTTACATAAATTAGAATAATCCCTTACAAATTACAATGTACTGCATTCTGTAGACAGGGAATCCATACAAGAAATGTCAGGCAAGGGTAGTCTATAATTTTTGACCTCAAAGCAAGAATATACAGTTTTCTTTATTGTATTTTTTTAAGTATGTGGTACATTTTCACAATTCTTAGTACAAAACTCAAAACAGATCATCAAAAAGGCAGTTGTTTCAAAACTCTAAGCACATTTAAATTGACTAAGTAGACAAAATCACTTTTCACCAGACTTTTTAAAAAAGTCACTTTTTCGCCAAACTTAATCAGTGTTTCATCATCAGTGGAGGCTGCTGAGGGGAGGATAGCTCATAATAATGTCGGTAACGGAGCAAATGGAATGGCATCAAACCATGTGTTTGATGTATTTGATACCATTCCACTGATTCTGCTCCAGCCATTACCAGGAGCCCGTCCTGCCCAATTAAGGTGCCACCAACCTCCTGTATTTCATCTAGAATTACATGCTCCACATTGCAGTATATGTTTATATAAAGTAATTGCTTTTCACAATGCAATGTTCACTTTACTTTTAATATGATTCTCTTCTCATTTGTTAAAATTCATTTTACTATTACTTAATCAGACTGCTCTTAATTGATAATCACTTAACCGTTTTGGTAAACCTATAGATTTTAAACAGGTTTGTCTACTACTGTCACATCCTGACCAGAATAGGGGTTATTTGTTATTGTAATTTGGTCAGGACGTGGCAGGGGTTGTTTGTTTTATGTGGTTCAGGGTGTGTTTTGTGTATGTGTTTAGGTAGAGGGGTATTTGATTTATTAGTCCGGGGTTTGTTAGTCATTGTTCTATGTTAGTATATTTCTATGTTCTATCTAGTCTTTTGTAGTTCTATGTTTAGTTAATTGGGGTTGGACCTTCAATTGGAGGCAGCTGGTTATTGTTGCCTCTGATTGAGGGTCCTATAATTAGGAGTTTGTTTTTCATGGGTTTTTGTGGGAGATTGTTCTTGTTTAACTGTTTGCCTGACAAGACTGTCAAGTTCGTTATGTTTTGTACACGTTTATGTGTTTTCCTACTTCACCAAATAAAAAAGAAGATGAGTGTACATTTTCCCGCTGCATCTTGGTCTCTACCCTACGACACCCGTGACAACTACAGATTTTGAGAACTATTGTACATAATGAAAATGTATGTTTGTAAAGTATAAACATACTGTATAAAGTATTCTTATACTTCAATGTACTATTATGATGATGACTATTCTGATTTTACTTCAAAGTAAGTTTTAAAAAATTGGATATTGACAAGTTCAGAGATATACTGTATGTAACTAATGCATTCGCTATACATTTAACATGTATCCAAAATGAATTTTCTGAGGTCCTTTTGATGTGGAGTTTTTTTTTTATTGGCCAATACAGTGAGAACTTGTTCTCAACTGGCCTACCTGGTTAAATAAAGGTGAATTTTTTTTTTTAAATAAAAAACAGTACTGTAACACTGTAATATATGCCATTATCCAAAGTGATAACAGTAAGGAATCGAACCGACAACTGGCGTTGCTAGTGCCATGCTCTTACGAACTGGGCCACGTACAGGACCACTACAATACATATGTGCAATACAATACTGTAAAATACAATACATGAATACAATATAGGTGGAATGTGTATGATTGCCATCCCCATGAGCGTACCACCCTCCTTCAGGCCATGGATGAGGCACGCAATGACATCAATTCAAACCTATGCCAGGATTGGATTGGCCATGCCAAAATGTTTTTCCCCAGGTGCATGAATAATGAAGCAATTTACTGAGATGTCGACAACAAGCTATGGCCAAATGCTCAACACTAGTTTGCTTGACGCAAACTAGTGCCTGCTAAACACTATGTTTCTTTCATTTGATTACAGAATACCTATGTTGTCATTATATCTGAACAATACATCGTTTTTTTGCATCACTGATTGTGAAAGATGTCTTCAATGATCACACCTTTGATCAGAAATGGGATATAAATTATGGAAATTTGATTTTCAGTCAATTTTAATGGGTAGTGCAAGTGTATTTCCTAATGTGAAAATAGTGTAATCTACTGTAATTTACAGTACTTTAGCCATTTAGAAACATCTAGCATTTTTTGCTATTTGATTTAATTGTTGTTAAAATAACAAATTGAGAAGATATCATTATGTTGTGTTTTGGCACTAAAATCAAGATTGTCATGGTATTTTACAGTAATGTATATTTTGAATCAATGGTTGTGTGGTGAAAGATGTCTTCTAATAAAATGAATGCACAATGAAAAGTTTGATCTGAGACTTGCTGCATTACAAGTGTAACCAGTTTGGAGATTTGTACTAAGAGTTTAGAAAATTCACCACATATTTATGAAAATAGCACCAAAGCAATAAAAAAAGTATTTATATGATTGAGTGGATTTACAGTTTTTACCGCCAAGCCATAAGACTCCTGAACAGGTAATCAAATGGCTACCCGGACTATTTGCATTGTGTGCCCCCCCCCCCCCCAACCCCTCTTTTATGCTGCGCTACTCTCTGTTTATCATATATGCACAGTCACTTTAACTATACATTCATGTACATATGTACATACTACCTCAATTGGCCCGAACAACCAGTGCTCCAGCACATTGGCTAACCGGGCTATCTGCATTGTGTCCCGCCACCCACCACCCGCCAACCCCTCTTTACGCTACTGCTACTCTCTGTTCATCATATATGCATAGACACTTTAACCATATCTACATGTACACACTACCTCAATCAGCCTGACTAACCGATGTCTGTATGTAGCCTCGCTAATTTTATAGCCTCGCTACTGTATATAGCCTTGCTACTGTTTTTCAGTCTTTTTACTGTTGTTTTTATTTCTGTACTTATCTATTGTTCACCTATTACCTTTTTTGCACTATTTTTTATTTATTTATTTTTATTTCACCTTTATTTAACCAGGTAGGCAAGTTGAGAACAAGTTCTCATTTACAATTGCGACCTGGCCAAGATAAAGCAAAGCAGTTCGACACATACAACAACACAGAGTTACACATGGAGTAAAACAAACATGCAGTCAATAATACAGTAGAAAAATAAGTCTATATACAATGTGAGCAAATGAGGTGAAATAAGGGAGGTAAAGGGAAAAAAAGGCCATGGTGGTGAAGTAAATACAACATAGCAAGTAAAACACTGGAATGGTACATTTGCAGTGGCAGAAAGTGCAAAGTAGAAATAGAAATAATGGGGTGCAAAGGAGCAAAATAAATAAATAAATACAGTAGGGGGAAGGGGTAGTTGTTTGGGCTAAATTATAGATGGGCTATGTACAGGTGCAGTAATCTGTGAGCTGCTCTGACAGCTGGTGCTTAAAGCTAGTGAGGGAGATAAGTGTTTCCAGTTTCAGAGATTTTTGTAGTTCGTTCCAGTCATTGGTAGCAGAGAACTGGAAGGAGAGGCGGCCGAAGGAGGAATTGGCTTTGGGGGTGACCAGTGAGATATACCTGCTGGAGCGCGTGCTACAGGTGAGTGCTGCTATGGTGACCAGCGAGCTGAGATAAGGGGGGACTTTACCTAGCAGGGTCTTGTAGATGACCTGGAGCCAGTGGGTTTGGCGACGAGTATGAAGCGAGGGCCAGCCAACGAGAGCGTACAGGTCGCAGTGGTGGGTAGTATATGGGGCTTTGGTGCCAAAACGGATGGCACTGTGATAGACTGCATCCAATTTATTGAGTAGGGTATTGGAGGCTATTTTGTAAATGACATCGCTGAAGTTGAGGATCGGTAGGATGGTCAGTTTTACAAGGGTATGTTTGGCAGCATGAGTAAAGGATGCTTTGTTGCGAAATAGGAAGCCAATTCTAGATTTAACTTTGGATTGGAGATGTTTAATGTGAGTCTGGAAGGAGAGTTTACAGTCTAACCAGACACCTAGGTATTTGTAGTTGTCCACATATTCTAAGTCAGAACCGTCCAGAGTAGTGATGCTGGACAGGCAGCGATCGGTTGAAGAGCATGCATTTAGTTTTACTTGTATTTAAGAGCAGTTGGAGGCCACGGAAGGAGAGTTGTATGGCATTGAAGCTCATCTGGAGGGTTGTTAACACAGTGTCCAAAGAAGGGCCAGAAGTATACAGAATGGTGTTGTCTGCGTAGAGGTGGATCAGAGACTCACCAGCAGCAAGAGCGACATCATTGATGTATACAGAGAAGAGAGTCTGCCAGAGGTCTGGACAACAGGCCCTCCGATTTGACACACTGAACTCTATCAGAGAAGTAGTTGGTGAAACAGGCGAGGCAATCATTTGAGAAACCAAGGCTGTTGAGTCTGCCGATGAGGATGTGGTGATTGACAGAGTCGAAAGCCTTGGCCAGGTCAATGAATACGGCTGCACAGTATTGTTTCTTATCGATGGCGGTTAAGATATCGTTTAGGACCTTGAGCGTGGCTGAGGTGCACTCATGACCAGCTCTGAAACCAGATTGCATAGCGGAGAAGGTGCGGTGGGATTCGAAATGGTCGGTAATCTGTTTGTTGACTTGGTTTTCGAAGACCTTAGAAAGGCAGGGTAGGATAGATATAGGTCTGTAGCAGTTTGGGTCAAGAGTGTCCCCCCCTTTGAAGAGGGGGATGACCGCAGCTGCTTTCCAATCTTTGGGAATCTCAGATTACACGAAATAGAGGTTGAACAGGCTAGTAATAGGGGTTGCAACAATTTTGGCAGATCATTTTTAGAAAGAAAGGGTCCAGATTGTCTAGCCCAGCTGATTTGTAGGGGTACAGATTTTGCAGCTCTTTCAGAACATCAGCTTTGGCCGGTTGAAGAGCATGCATTTGGGAGATGCATGCTCTTGGATTTGGGAGAAGGAGAAATGAGGAAGGCTTGGGCGAGTTGCTGTAGGGGGTGCAGTGCTAGGGGTAGCCAGGTGGAAAGCATGGCCAGCCGTAGAAAAATGCTTATTGAAATGTTCAATTATAGTGGATTTATCAGTGGTGACAGAGTTTCCTATCCTCAGTGCAGTGGGCAGCTTGGAGGAGGTGCTCTTATTCTCCATGGACTTTACAGTGTCCCAGAACTTTTTAGAGTTTGTGTTGCAGGAAGCAAAATTCTGCTTGCAAAAGCTAGCCTTGGCTTTTCTAACTGCCTGTGTATATTGGTTTCTAACTTCCCTGAAAAGTTGCATATCACGGGAGCTGTTCGATGCTAATGCAGAACACCACAGGATGTTTTTGTGTTGGTTAAGGGCAGTCAGGTCTGGAGAGAACCAAGGGCTATATCTGTTCCTGGTTCTACATTTCTTGAATGGGGCATGCTTATTTAAAATGGTGAGGAAGGCATTTTAAAAAAAATAACCAGGCATCCTCTACTGACGGGATGAGGTCAATATCCTTCCAGGATACCCGGGCCAGGTCGATTAGAAAGGCCTGCTCGCTGAAGTGTTTTAGGGAGCGTTTGACAGTGATGAGGGGTGGTCGTTTGACCGCGGACCCATTATGGATGCAGGCAATGAGGCAGTGATCGCTGAGATCTTGGTTGAAAACAGCAGAGGTGTATTTAGAGGGCAAGTTGGTTAGGATGATATCTATGAGGGTGCCCGTGTTTACGGCTTTTGGGTGGTACCTGGTAGGTTCATTGATAATTTGTGTGAGATTGAGGGCATCAAGCTTAGATTGTAGGATGGCTGGGGTGTTAAGCATGTCCCAGTTTAGGTCACCTAGCAGCATGAGCTCTGAAGATAGATGGGGGGCAATCAGTTCACATATGGTGTCCAGAGCACAGCTGGGGGCAGAAAGTGGTCTATAGCAGGCGGCAACGGTGAGAGACTTGTTTTTAGAGAGGTGGATTTTTAAAAGTAGAAGTTCAAATTGTTTGGGTACAGACCTGGATAGTAGGACAGAACTCTGCAGGCTATCTCTGCAGTAGATTGCAACACTGCCGCCTTTGGCCGTTCTATCTTGTCTGAAAATGTTGTAGTTAGGGATGGAAATTTCAGAGCTTTTGGTGGTCTTCTTAAGCCAGGATTCAGACATGGCTAGGACATCCGGGTTGGCAGAGTGTGCTAAAGCAGTGAATAAAACAAACTTAGGGAGGTGGTTTCTAATGTTAACATGCATGAAACCAAGGCTATTACGGTTACAGAAGTCATCAAAAGAGAGCGCCTGGGGAATAGGAGTGGAGCTAGGCACTGCAGGGCCTGGATTCACCTCTACATCGCCAGAGGAGCAGAGGAGGAGTAGGATAAGGGTACGGCTAAAAGCTATGAGAATTGGTCGTCTAGGACGTCCGGAACAGAGAGTAAAAGGAGCAGGTTTCTGGGGGTGATAAAATGGCTTCAAGGTATAATGTACAGACACAGGTATGGTAGGATGTGAATACAGTGGAGGTAAACCTAGACATTGAGGGATGATGAGAGACATATTGTCTCTAGAAACATCATTGAAACCAGGTGATGTCATCGCATGAGTGGGTGGTGGAACTGAAAGGTTGGATAAGGTATAATGAGTAGGGCTAGAGGCTCTACAGTGAAATAAGCCAATAAATACTAACCAGAACAGCAATAGACAAGGCATATTGACATTAAGGAGAGGCATGCTTAGCCGAGTGATCATAAGGGTCCAGTGAGTAGTGAGGTTGGTTGGGGTCACGGCGATTCAGACAGCTAGCCCGGGCCATGGGTAGCAAGCTGGCAGAAGATGGACTGTTTTTAGCCACCTCGTGCGTTTCCGTCGGTAGATTAGTGGGGTTCCGTGTGGTAGAGGGGACCAATCCAATTGGCAAAATAGTTATAGTTATAGTGGCCCAAGAAAGTAGAGCCTGTAAGTAAGCATTTCACTGTTAGGTCTACACCTGTTGTATTTGGCGCACGTGACAAATAAACGTTGATTTGATTTGATATAAGTGATCCTCCCCTTTATGACTATGGTGGACTACTGTACCATGACTGTATGGGCAAGAAAACGTGTGTGAAAGGCAATTGAGCTAATTTTAACTAATTAAGTATTTTAGCTTTCATGGCTCTAGCCCTCAAGGAACAACTGAAGTTATGTAATGGTTTGGTAACAGCAATTCCAAAGTAACAAAGTCAAACGAAAAAAGACAGGCAAAAGTAATCTGTTACTGTCATGACAAGAGGTGTGACGAGAACCTGTGGAGAGCATGTTGTCCAGCACCAGAGGGGATGACTGTACAGAAAGAACTCTTGTCCTCCAACAACCTCTTGTCAATTTATAGCCAGGTAACACCTGATCCAGTTCAACTTTCTGTCAATGGCTCAATCAAAAATAACTGATTGACAGATTGGTTCAACAGAGGCAGTTGACTCTATTGTTGGCATTTGCGGTGCATGGGTAAAATCACTAGGGAAGCCAAGGCAGAAAAAGCCATATTAAAACCTATGTGTTGTGATAATTGCATAATTTGCTCTATAACCTGTTAGATCATATGCCTTGCCACCGTGATATATAAGCCTAAGGCCAAGACAATAAGAAGACACAGTGACAGAACAAATTCAACCACACCTTTCTTTCATCACAAAACTGGAGAGCAAACACTGTCCGGTGAAGTCCACGAAGCATATTGCATGTAACAAACAGTTACATGACCTACAGCATGGTTAAGCAAGTTAATGTTTCCGACGTTTTCAAACTACAAAACAACTATTGATTTAGAGAGTTACCGCAAGTTGCAAAGAAAACAGGATCTGCCTACACTATTTCAGCCCCATTTCAACTTCAACATTTCAACATCATCAAATCAGCTATGCTTAGTCTAATACAGTGACAACTAAAATATACTAAAAACTGTTTAGTCCAATCAACATAAGCTAAATATGATGTGGCTGTCCATGGTTCTGATTTGTGTTTGTGTGTGCGTGCATTTGTGCAAGTAAAAAAAAAACATGTTGACTCACCCTACTTGTAGAGAAACGCCAATGCCATCCTCTTCTCTTCATGTTGATGAAAACGGTCTATGACTCTGTCATACAGTACACTCTTTTATTTGTTGTTGTCCTAGGCTACCTGGCTAAAATTCTTACTCGCTAGCCTAACTTCCTTTCATGGGCAACATTAGCTAGTTAACATTAGCCTTCTACATCTAGCTACATATTGCACTTCCATCCTCTCAGTCCAGGGGCACAATGTATGAATTTGCTGTTGGATCAGAATCACCATTATAATCACGGAGAACTAAGTAAAATCCCTGTCTCCATCCATGCCTAATTTAGGAAAGGGTCAATTTTAGCTAGCTAGCGAGCCACTGGAGGACAACAACACAACGAGGTGCAACAATTCAAGCTGTTTCTGTCAATGACCTATTTCTCTTGATGCGATGTGATTGGAGTGAAGCCAAATCCAAACGGACTTCTCTTCACAGATGAGTTCACTCAGTTGAATTCACCGCTGATTGTCTATTATTTTACACGTTTTTTTACCAAGGGAGGCCAAATGCTCTCTGCCTTCTCTTGCATTCAATGCTACGGGCGGTAGCAATGTCATACTCTTTATAACCAGACAGCATCAGATAGATGGACAACACGTAGAGGCCCAGGGGGTTGCTGTTTCGCTCTCTCAGATGCTTTCTCAGATGAGATACATTCAGCCTCTTGGCAATTGAATGAAAATTATGAAAATAGAGACGCAAAAATTTTTTTTGGCCAATTTATTGGGGAACCCTGGCTTCCCTTGGCATCCATGAATACACGCCACTGATGGTTGGCCTAAGGGGCAGAGCAGAACAGCAGAGAACGTAAGCCCCGTGACATTTGAATCTGGGGGATTTGTGTGGCTTAAGCCCCAGGGCCTGTTACTAGTAGAAATACCAGTTTTGTTTTTCTACAACGGTCGTGTGGAAGAGAGGAGCCAGAGTGTGTTTGGTTTTAAAGATGGCCCTGGCCAGGCTGATGTTATCTCTTTCTCTCTGACAACCCCTGGGCGCTGAATAACAACATGATGGCCAGGACCTTCATGCTCTGACTGCCCTGGGCGCTGAATAACAACATGATGGCCAGGACCTTCATGCTCTGACTGCCCTGGGCGCTGAATAACAACATGATGGCCAGGACCTTCATGCTCTGACTGCCCTGGGCGCTGAATAACAACATGATGGCCAGGACCTTCATGCTCTGACTGCCCTGGGCGCTGAATAACAACATGATGGCCAGGACCTTCATGCTCTGACTGCCCTGGGCGCTGAATAACAACATGATGGCCAGGACCTTCATGCTCTGACTGCCCTGGGCGCTGAATAACAACATGATGGCCAGGACCTACATGCTCTGACTGCCCTGGGTGCTGAATAACAACATGATGGCCAGGACCTACATGCTCTGACTGCCCTGGGCGCTGAATAACAACATGATGGCCAGGACCTTCATGCTCTGACTGCCCTGGGCGCTGAATAACAACATGATGGCCAGGACCTGCATGCTCTGACTGCCCTGGGTGCTGAATAACAACATGATGGCCAGGACCTACATGCTCTGACTGCCCTGGGCGCTGAATAACAACATGATGGCCAGGACCTACATGCTCTGACTGCCCTGGGCGCTGAATAACAACATGATGGCCAGGACCTTCATGCTCTGACTGCCCTGGGTGCTGAATAACAACATGATGGCCAGGACCTACATGCTCTGACTGCCCTGGGTGCTGAATAACAACATGATGGCCAGGACCTACATGCTCTGACTGCCCTGGGCGCTGAATAACAACATGATGGCCAGGACCTTCATGCTCTGACTGCCCTGGGCGCTGAATAACAACATGATGGCCAGGACCTACATGCTCTGACTGCCCTGGGTGCTGAATAACAACATGATGGCCAGGACCTACATGCTCTGACTGCCCTGGGCGCTGAATAACAACATGATGGCCAGGACCTTCATGCTCTGACTGCCCTGGGCGCTGAATAACAACATGATGGCCAGGACCTTCATGCTCTGACTGCCCTGGGCGCTGAATAACAACATGATGGCCAGGACCTTCATGCTCTGACTGCCCTGGGCGCTGAATAACAACATGATGGCCAGGACCTTCATGCTCTGACTGCCCTGGGCGCTGAATAACAACATGATGGCCAGGACCTACATGCTCTGACTGCCCTGGGCGCTGAATAACAACATGATGGCCAGGACCTTCATGCTCTGACTGCCCTGGGCGCTGAATAACAACATGATGGCCAGGACCTACATGCTCTGACTGCCCTGGGCGCTGAATAACAACATGATGGCCAGGACCTTCATGCTCTGACTGCCCTGGGCGCTGAATAACAACATGATGGCCAGGACCTACATGCTCTGACTGCCCTGGGCGCTGAATAACAACATGATGGCCAGGACCTTCATGCTCTGACTGCCCTGGGCGCTGAATAACAACATGATGGCCAGGACCTACATGCTCTGACTGCCCTGGGCGCTGAATAACAACATGATGGCCAGGACCTTCATGCTCTGACTGCCCTGGGCGCTGAATAACAACATGATGGCCAGGACCTTCATGCTCTGACTGCCCTGGGCGCTGAATAACAACATGATGGCCAGGACCTTCATGCTCTGACTGCCCTGGGCGCTGAATAACAACATGATGGCCAGGACCTTCATGCTCTGACTGCCCTGGGCGCTGAATAACAACATGATGGCCAGGACCTTCATGCTCTGACTGCCCTGGGTGCTGAATAACAACATGATGGCCAGGACCTTCATGCTCTGACTGCCCTGGGCGCTGAATAACAACATGATGGCCAGGACCTTCATGCTCTGACTGCCCTGGGCGCTGAATAACAACATGATGGCCAGGACCTTCATGCTCTGACTGCCCTGGGCGCTGAATAACAACATGATGGCCAGGACCTTCATGCTCTGACTGCCCTGGGCGCTGAATAACAACATGATGGCCAGGACCTTCATGCTCTGACTGCCCTGGGCGCTGAATAACAACATGATGGCCAGGACCTTCATGCTCTGACTGCCCTGGGCGCTGAATAACAACATGATGGCCAGGACCTTCATGCTCTGACTGCCCTGGGCGCTGAATAACAACATGATGGCCAGGACCTTCATGCTCTGACTGCCCTGGGCGCTGAATAACAACATGATGGCCAGGACCTTCATGCTCTGACTGCCCTGGGCGCTGAATAACAACATGATGGCCAGGACCTTCATGCTCTGACTGCCCTGGGCGCTGAATAACAACATGATGGCCAGGACCTTCATGCTCTGACTGCCCTCTTACAACCTACGAGAACACAATTTGGAGGGCCTCTTTCACACCTCTGCTCCAAACAAACTAAGATTAGCATGGCAATGAATACCGTTTGGAAACAACTGCGCCACTGACTCATGCGGAGAGCCCATGACAAAGCATTGCTATTTGACCTAAAAGAAGCTGTTCAGCAGGTGATGTGCACATAATGTGTGTGTACAGCAAATGTTCTGTGTGGTGATATATTAATGTTTAAGAGTAAACACAAACTGCAGGTTACACTTTTAAACTAAGCATCATAAGCCTGGAGATATACTTTGATGAACATTGTTTGTGTTATTCTCGAAAACCTGGGAATTTATTAGAGTGCAGTGCCTCCTAGCACAAACATATTTTGAGATCCTGAGCCACATATGTTAACCCCCCCTGATGAAGAACTGTGTGTGATGTCAGCAGACAGAGCTAAGATCCTATTGACTTGAATGAATCATCTTGCATCATCTTGCCTTTCGGTTATTGATTCATCGTAGAAAAAAATTGTTGAAGCTGCAGTTCATTAAATCCTGAATGTGGTGCTTATTTTGGAAATCAAGATGGCATTAATCTTGTTAAGTGCTTGCTGCGGATTTTAATTACCTTTGGTAGTAAAGGTTTCAGTGCATGAACAAATGGGGGGGGGGGTTCTAAGTAATTCAGCACTGGACTGAGCAAGCCCCTGTGTCCCTGCTCTGGTGCCTTCTCACTCGTCACACCCTCCACTGCCTCCCTCAATGGCCTATTTGAAAGTACTTAACTTTGGGCCTAATTTTTATACTTTGTTGCATTCATTTCATGTGTAGATTATCTAACGGTGCAATTCAAACCTAACCTGCTCTAGTGAAACAATCTTTATGAAATTGATGACCTGTTTCTAGAAGAGATGATTTGTCTTTGAAAAAGTAGCAGGTAACTGTAAAGCCCATCTTGGCAATAGTTTCCTTCCCATAGCAATACCTGTCATAAGTAGTTCTGCAGGAGGGGTGAAGTCAGGCGCAGGAGACTTAGGTACGTGAAACACGTTTAATGAAGAATGCAAGTCCAAAGAACCGAACCGACAAGGCAGAGTAAAAATAATTCCAAAGCAAGACAAACACAGTCTAGGAATGTAGCGGGACGCAGCCCAGCAACCCTAATGCCAAAAGGCGTAACGTATTCTTAAGGACAAGGGGTGAAGTCAGGCGCAGGAGACTTAGGTACGTGAAACACGTTTAATGAAGAATGCAAGTCCAAAGAAGCGAACTGACAAGGCAGGGTAAAAATAATTCCAAAGCAAGACAAACACAGTCTAGGAATGTAGCGGGACGCAGCCCAGCAACCCTAATGCCAAAAGGCGTAACGTATTCTTAAGGACAAGAAAAAATAATTCCCCAACCTACAACAACAGACACGAAACAATCCCGCACAACCCCAAACACAAAACAGACAGATTAAATACCCCACTAATTACTAATGTTGTGTCTTTGGCTATGCCGGATTAAGTGATATGACATGCTAACCTATAAAATGATTTCTCTGTAATTAATATTACCTGATTAAGCTAATCATGTAAATGTAATTAACTAGAAAGTCGGGGCACCACGGAAGAACGTTTATAGAGCCGTTATCTTCCGAATAAACTCTTAAAATACTTTGTAATATTTTACATCGATAGCAGTCAATATTAACCCTTGTCTTATTTTCAGTCTCATAATGAAAGTTGTAAATTCTTGGTTATCTTCACGAACCCTGGCTAACAAGTTGAATCAGCAATACAAAATTGGGTTTAATTATTTATTTACTAAATACCTAAACTAATCACACAGAATTACAAATACACCGAATACAAATGATGTCATACATGATGGCTGGTTACACAAAGGAAAGGGGGTTGGGCTTGAATGAAAGAGCGGGAAGATTTAGGAACAGAGAAACAGCAGCTAGGCTATCGTAAATACATTATCTTATGCATTCTAAATTACCGCCCATTTGGAAAAGGAAAATGCAATAAATATTTACTCTGAGCTGCGCTTCGGTAGATTGGTCGTAGATGCTGGCCGGGTTGGCCAACAGATCTTCCTGTAAACTCTTAAGAATGTCTCTGGTGGTAAATTGGATACGTGGTGGTATCTTCGTCCGTCTGTTAGACTGGATCCGTCGTCCGTCTTTTCCTAGCCCCCGTCTACAGCGGCCGCTGCTAACTCAACGGCTAGGAAGTATCACTTCTGTAGTGAATAAGCTCAAAGTTCATACCATTCGCCACCAAAGCTCACGCCGAGGTTGGCTTAGTTCTGTTCTTGACATGTGTGTCCTTCTAACGTAGAGGCTGCAGACCTTACGTACTGGAACAACGTGGTTATCTTTTCGTCAAAGGCTTATATAGTGGAGAGGGGGGAAGGATGTGTTTCATCGTTTATAACTCCTCCTCTTCACAGGGGTGGGCCACTGATCAAGCAGGGCACTTTCCTTATGAAAACCCAAATCTCTCATTTGGAAGCTAAAATTACATTTAATCTCCTAACAAACAATTTCAATATCAAACATTTCAATTGCATAACAATTCCATGTTACTCTGATAACTAGAGGGTGTATACTTTCTCAGGTACAGTTTATGTCGTCCTGTCATCAATCATAATGTCTCAGATGACAACCGAACCTTACATACATACTCATTACGTTCCCAAGCATATTTCCAACTGGTTTTATTACCAAAATATGGTTCCTTTTCCCCATTTGTTTGATGTTCCCAGACTCTCTATATTTAACACAGCCTATTCAAGTCCTTCAGTAGGGTCAGAGAGGGGAAGGGAGAAAGGTATTTATGGGGGGGGGGGGGGGGGTCATAAACCTTACCCACAGGCCAACGTCATGACACTAAACACAAAACAGGTGCTACCCTAACCAGACATTACCAAACGAAACAGAAAAGGAAATCGGTGGCAGCTAGTAGGCTGGCGACGACGACCGCCGAGCGCCGCCCGAACGGGGAGAGGCGCCTCCTGTGGACGTTGTGACAATACCTTTGATAAGCCTTGTGATGGTATTGTGGTTTTGAAGCAGGATATGTAAATGCTTGATATCTAGGCCTATTGTAGGAATCCAGACAATATAAGACCTCTGAAAATAATCAATTCATTTACATGTAGCCTGTAGGCACATAAAGTCTTGTCTGTAAGTATTATACATGGGTAAACGGTTTATTTTATTTGATGAAAACAACTTGAATCTATCAATTCCAATATCAAACACTGTGATGTGTTGTGCCAAATTGAAAGGGCTCCATGTTCTCCACACATCGAAATCGCACCAATGGCACAACAGACTACAGTAACAAAACAGTCTTGTGTTAGTGGATGGCTACACATGGATGTATGATGAATTATGTACAATGATGTCTGCACTGGTAGACAATTAGCATTTCATCGGCAATCTATTGAGATTCCAAATAGTGTGGTTTGACTTTTTACTCCTCAATAAATTAAACTGTTGCAGATCGACTCAGCATAACCAAACTGATGTGTGAGAGGCAAACTTAGGCAATTATGACATTTCAGAGGCAATTCAGAGGAAGATTAATTTCATCAAGCTTGAGAGGCCAATTTATTATGTGCATAATAAATCGGTTCATCCAAATGGTCTTGGGTATTTTGCCTGTGTTTTTGTTTTGTCACATAATGTTATACGGCCTGCAACAAGGCACTGCTGATTTTACCTTCTGAGAATGCTAAGGTGAAGAGTGAAAATGACAAACCTATCTGTAACACAACTTGAAGGGGGTTTGCACTTGCATTCATAACACATGAACAATTCATGACACCATAATATTCCCTTTTTATTATGGAACTCTAAATGTATTATTGTTTCATTATCTTAGATCACTGGAAACAACCCCTAATTGCACAATTTCAATCTTGCTATGAACAAACATTCAAATGACAAAGAATACACAAATCCCTGTGAAATCATTCAGGTCTGTGTGCAAGCTGGAAGGAACAGTTAATGGATGGATCCGCAATGCCCCCGCCATGCATGCCATCTGCTTCCTATTGCAATGGTTCTTTACTTGATGAACAACTGTTTTTGTGGACCCTGTCCATGGCCACATCCAACTTGAGGGGAACAAAGAGAAATAACAACACCAAAATGTACAAAAAAAAGAGAGGTACTGGAAATATCGAAATTGAAAAATGGAGAGAAGAGAATTGAAAAGGAGCATGAAATGAAAGCTTGTAGAGCTCTCAAAGAGGCATTGTCAGATTTCAAGGTGTGTCTGTTACATTGAGGCATGCTTGCTTTCCAAACTGTCTTCTCTTCCGAGAGGCTTATTGTCCTTATTGTCTGTCGGCACGGCAGCACAATGCTGCTTCGGTACATGAGGGAGTCAGAGGTGAGGGTTAATACCATTATTCATTGATGCCATCCACTATTCTCACCCAGAGAATCTGCTGGACTGATGAGTGGGTTGGCCCATCTCTGATGACAAAAAAACATAAAAATAGAGGAAGTCTCTTTTCCGTCTCTACTCAGAGTAAGACATCACAGTGGAGGTGGAACTACATAGCAGGCTATGTTTAACTGTATCAGAGCACTCTCAATTAACAATAATTATCTTTCAGTTTTAAAGATTCCATTAAAAAAAAATGTATCTTCATTTATACAGGTTTTTCTTATTGAGATAAAATCTATTTTTCAAGAGAGACCTGGTCTAACAGCAGCAGGCGGAACAAAGTTTCATACAAAACAAAACAACACATACACTAACACAACATTGAACAAAACTATAGACACACATACAGTACAACAATTACATATGTTAATAGCGTATTTACTAACAGCTACAATGTGCCTTCCATGCCCAAGGCCACAACAGCAGTGCTAGCTCAGGAAATTAGCTCCAGGAAACCTCTTGTAACTGGTTAATTTCCCTTGTTGGTACTGCAGCTTCTTGCGATGACAAACCCACTGAGTTCTAGTATTACTCAGACTGTGTCTGGCTCGTACTCCTGGCTCCATGAAGCCTTCTGGCACTTTCTCTCCGTTTTAACAGAACAGGGCTCTAATCCCGCCAGCACCGGCCCCATTCCACCACAAGGTCAGAGGTCAGGCCTCCAACCTTCCCACAATCTCCCGAGCCGGTACCCACTTTCTATTCAAAGATGAAACCTCATGTCCAGAGGTCTGTTTTTGACAAGGATGCATTTGTAAGTCAGTCCATCATGTCTCTACAGCCATGACTATCCACTACAATCAAAAACATGAGCATGCACACACATGTACGCACAAGCCCACTCACACATACCAAAATACGCACACACCCACATACCCCAACCATGTAAACAAAATGAAACAGAAAGTGGAAGATATAGGCCTCAAAATCTCCCAAACACTTTACTGTACAATATAAAACATTGAAATACTACACTGAGGTTCATTAGATCTTCTAAAAATAATCTCACACTATTTACTTAATCCACCTGAGTTTGAAAGGATCGTACTGCCCTTTCTCTCTCTTCTTAGATACAATATTGATGAACTAATTAAAGAACAGATTATTTCTCTCTGCACCTTCTCTCTTTGTGCGTCATCAAAAGATTAGCCAAACCCATTAAATGTTTAATGTGGAATTTTCCAGAACACACCTTCATCCCATTATTCATTCATTTTAATTTCATGACCATGAAAAAAGGAGACCCTTTTTTAACTTTTCTACTCCCACCACCACAGCTCAGTGGAGAATGAAAAGGCTGAAACGTTCTTGATGTTTCCACTCTCAGAGAAAAAGAGACACCAATTAGAAGTCTCTGACGGCTGCTGTCCAGTGCTTCAGGGAAAAGACTGACTGACACCTACAGAAGGAAACCGAACAGTCAGTCTCTGTTTATGTTGGCCATTTAATCCTTCATAACCCATGTAACCAAATGAGCCATGCTGAATATATTCATGACTACTTTTGTTGTTTGGCAACCCAGCCACAAGTACACAACCACAACAACAACCACAGCAAAACAAATGAGACGGGGCCACATCCCTCTCTTAAATTACGTCTCCCAGCAGACCATCTCATATAAGGCCCTCAGAAAATGAGAGAAAACATGTCTGAAAGGGTATAAATCTTTAATCAAACGGTGGTGATGTGCCTTGCCTCCAGCACTCACAGGAAAATGCGGGTTGAAGGATGATGCAGAGAGCTCAGATATTTCTCCCTATTTTCAGGGATGTGTCATGGGAAAGGTTTATCTGTGTTTTGGGCTTCCAGCTCCTCAGCTCCCACAGGGATCTCATCTTTCCACTGCATTCTAAACAGGGTGGAGAACAGTTGGTAAACACGCACATTTTTAAATAATTTTACTCCCCAGTTAACAATCTGAAACACACATCAATCTCTCTGATGCTTTTCAGAAACATCTTTACAGAGAGAAGTTTTACTCAGTTATTTGCAGGTTGCTTTGTGGTTTTACCATGGGATTTGAGGGATATCACCATCTAAAAATGGCGCTCCCTGAACCTAGAAGCTTTTTGAAAATACTAAAAAGAAAACACCATACTATTATTATAATATTATAGAATATTATTTGGTTGGAGAAGAGAGAGTCCGAGTTTACTTCCCTCATGCACCACTAAAATATGGCATTTAGCCACCTGTAGCTAATCCAAGAGGTCTGCTGAAGCTTCACACAATGATAAGAGATCTCTGGGGCTTAATGGCAGCAGCCTTATTTACTTTAGCTGACTTTACACTCATAGAAAAAAGCATTACTCAGCTGTCCCCATAGGATAACCCTTTGAAGAATGCTTCTTGGTTCTATTAAGAACCCTTTTGGTTCCAGGTTCCAGGTTCTTTTGGTTCCAGGTTCCAGGTTCCTCTGTGGAAAGGGTTCTACATGGAACACAAAAGGGTTCTTTCTACCTGTAACCAAAAAGGGTTCTCCTATGGGGCAGCCGAAGAACCCTTTTGGAACCATTTTTCACCAATGAAAACCATGCTGTACAGATGTCTCATTTATTGTCTTGAACAATTCTGTCTTACAGGCGGGTGTGTTAAGTAAAATTATGCTTAAGCTTTCATTTATTCATAGAAATATCTTGTTAGATGAACTCATCAAAGGTTAAAGTAAGACAGACAGAGAGTGGGCGGTGAGAGGCTGTGTGAATGATAAATAAGCGAGAGGTAGTGAGAGTGTGCTCCCGGCATGTGCAACTCACCCCCGCAGGCAGAAGAATGATTGCGAAGAAAAGAAGTAATAGCACATGCATTTCTTTTTTTCACCTGAAATGAGGAGTCAGAAATGAGGTAGGGCACATTAAGCACCTCTATTCTTTCACATTCTATCAGAAGGAGTAATAGGAGTTGGTCTGGGAAAACATGGAGCTGCATTTCAAAGGCTGTGCAAACAACAGGGCCTTGAAAACTACACAGGGCATTGAAAACGAACAGGGCATTGACAACAACAAAAAAGACAGTAGTCCATCTGTAGATGCTCTACAGCAGGGCTCTCCAACCCTGTTCAAGGAGAGCGACCGTCCTGTAGGTTTTCACTCCAACCCTGTTCCTGGAGAGTGACCGTCCTGTAGGTTTTTGCTCCAACCCTGTTCCTGGAGAGCGACCGTCCTGTAGGTTTTCACTCCAACCCTGTTCCTGGAGAGCGACCGTCCTGTAGGTTTTTGCTCCAACCCTGTTCCTGGAGAGCTAGTGTCCTGTAGGTTTTCACTCCAAACCTGTTCATGGAGAGCGACCGTCCTGTAGGTTTTCCTTCCAAACCTGTTCCTGGAGAACTAGTGTCCTGTAGGTTTTCACTCCAAACCTGTTCCTGGAAAGCTAGCGTCCTGTAGATTTTCACTCCAAACCTGTTCATGGAGAACTAGTGTCCTGTAGGTTTTCACTCCAAACCTGTTCCTGGAAAGCTAGTGTCCTGTAGGTTTTCACTCCAAACCTGTTCCTGGAGAGCTAGCATCCTGTAGATTTTAACTCCAACCCTGTTCCTGGAGAGCTAGTGTTCTGTAGGTTTTTGCTCCAACCCTGATCTAGTGCACCTGATTCTAATAATTAGCTTGTTGATAGGATGAATCAGGTTAGTTACAACTGGGGTTGGAGCGAAAACCTACTGGAGGGTGGCTCTTCAGGAACATGGTTGGAGAGCCCTGCTCAACAGACTATCTACACACTATCAGTAACATGTCAACTAACCATCTAGTTACCCTAACCCCAGCTTTAACCCTAACCTTAATTCTTATCCAAACCCTAAACTGAACCCTTACCCTTAGGAAGCAGTTGCTTATCAACAGTTTGTTGATAGTATGACCATCTGTAGAGAATCTACAGACGGAAAATCCGGACTATCCATTAAAGTGTGACCGACAGTATTAGCAAATAATGAACAAATACATTAAAACTACAACAGCACAAGGGAAAACAATGAAACCTAGTTACATTTTCTGCTAATGTCTGAGACTGAGTGAGTAGGCCCATATATCATGGATTGGATTGCAGCCATGCACCAGGCAGTATTTCTTACATTTTATCCAAATAATCGTAATATGGCAATTACAATAAATGACAGTTCTGACATTTCAGGACAACCTGAGACCAATCTCAAGAGTCAAGACCATCATTTGAGAAACCCAAAGGAGAAATAGGAAAGTGTTTTTTTTGCAGGGGTTTCTGCCTTGCAATTAGCGTCACCACTGCACTTAACTCATTACAATTTGCTCTGCAGGGCTTTGCCTTGAGAGTTGACGCTTGACTGCACTGAAGGGGGATTTCTCCTAACTCTTTAGTGCCGTGCTGTTTGCCAGCTCTTTATGCCTGATCAGCTTGCCAGTTCTGCCTTCATGACTAATCACTCAAAATACCTGAGTGAGACCAAAAGGGGGGCTTCTTCATTCTTCACCATGGAAAAAATGCAATTACATGGACCCCATCAACTTGGTGGCTGTGCCTGGCAGGTTAAAGTGCCAATGTACAAGTATGAGGGTATGGCTAAGCTAAATACACATCTTTGGCCTGTGAATATCTGAGGGTTTGCCTATCTGTCTGTCTGTGAGTTTGGGTCACAGTATGCTGTGTACTGCATGCATTATGAAACAGGTTGGTTTAGCCTTGCAGGCCCTCGCCCCAGGCAGTCTGCCCCCAGTTTGGGGATGTCTGGCTCCCTCTATGAATTATGAAAGGTAATCCTGCTCCTCAGGTCTCCCAGCGGCCTACACAGGGATTTGGGCACGTTGGCCCATCTCAGCCAGAGTGTCAGAGGGCATTTGTGTTGTGTGAGTGCACCAAGGGTGTCTCTGATAATGCCATGTGGGCGTGTCTGGCCTGCTTCCCCCTACGCCCCCCTGTAGACTGCATTAGTGTTGGGTCAGAAGGGCTAAGTGGGCATGCATTCCTCCAGTAGAATAGATAGGAGACAGGGTGTGGGTGCAGAGAGCCAGCTAGCCACACACTCCACACTAATAGTCACGGTCTCAATTCTCTGCTGATTGCACCACACAACATTTTCACTTCAACCACTCCCCCTCCTGTCCTTCCTACTCCCCTTTCTGCCTCCATGTCTGTTGACTACTAACTCGGTGATTGCAAAATCAGGGGGTCTGCCATAATATATGCACTGGCTAGACATTGTCAGCACTTTATCTGTTCTACATATTTCCCTTTTGCTGACAATATATTTTAAAAGGAAACATCTTTTTTTGTAAAAGCAATGAGCCATATGTGTTGATAAAACCCAAGCTAAGACTTTACTGTGTACAATTGTGACAGATACATGCTCAAGAAAATATTGCCTCTACCAAATGGAGGTTGATGCTCTTCAATGCTCTCCCAGCCCCCTCCCTGCCTCAGCCCCTCCCTGCTTTCTGTCTGCCTGGCTATGCATTATTGATGGAGTTTAAATTAAATGTGCCTTTGTTCCATGAGAGAGAGACACAAGGCGTGTTCCCCTCACTCACACTCACAGAGTAGTCAGGAGGAGCCTTCTGCCCTCTATCCCGGCATGCAGCGGGGGCTTCATCCATCACATTAAGAGGTGTTCACATCAATCATTAACAAGTAGCCCAATGTTGAGAGAATGGTGGACAGCTTGAAAAATATGTTAAGATGAAGCGGGACAGGGTGATGATGACCTTTCCCATTTCAAAAGATGTATTTAAGACTAAGGAATATATCAAGATGGGAACAGGGAAATTGCTGTGAATAAAAATGTATTTAATAGAGAGACAGGAAGAGATCAATGCTGCTCAGGTTTATTCTGAAATAAGTAAAAGTCTCAAACCAGACTCAACAGATAAGCCTCACCATCCTTTAAAGGGGGTTTAGTGTAGAGGACTCCTGATGGGTTGTGAATCTGACACTCAAATCCTGTTTCTTGGGCCACCACTTCACCTAGTAATTCCACAGGGGTTTTCTGCACTCTACTCTGCTGTAGGTACCTATAGTTTAGTAATATTCTAGTAACCTCTTAAAATATGTGTTAAGAGTTTGTGTACCGGTCAAGAAGACAAACAGGGCTATTCCTCTAAAGTAGTATTACCCCGTCTTTCGGGATTTAATATTCTTTCTGTCTTTCTTTGTCTGCTGTACTGTTTGCATAAAGACAAGCCAGAAACCAAACTCTTGTTGTCTCAAATCAACATACCTGCTGAAAATAGGGAACAATTTGAGGAATTCCAAATCTAAACCAGGTGCTTGGGTCATAAGATTAGAAATGCCCTTTGCGTGACCGTAAAGCTTTAGGCTTTTCCTTCTCACACTTCTCCTGGTTAAAACACAG
Source organism: Salmo salar (assembly GCF_965601325.2). Lineage (NCBI taxonomy): Eukaryota > Metazoa > Chordata > Actinopteri > Salmoniformes > Salmonidae > Salmo > Salmo salar. The sequence continues at coordinate 66,371,371 of NC_138310.1, read as the reverse complement.
ATTTGTGAGTCTAGGCTCTGTATCTAAACAAATGCCCATGGCGACCTCCAGAGCTATTGGTCAGGTTTCTCTTTGAAAGAGATGTCAGTCACACACACACACACAGACACACACCTCGTGTGCGCACATTCAGTGCCTTCGGAAAGTATTCAGACCCCTTGACTTTTTCCCCGTTTGTTATGTTACAGCCTTATTATAAAATTGATTAAATTGTTTTCACCCTCATCAATCTACACACAATAATGACAAAACAAAAACAGGTTTTTAGAAATGTTTGCTAATTTATACAAAACCCCCCGGAAATATCACATTTACTTAAGTATTCAGACACTTTACTCAGTGCTTTGTTGAAGCACCTTTGGCAGCGACTACAGCCTCGAGTCTTCTTGGGTATGTTGCTACAAGCTTGGCACACCTGTATTTGGGGAGTTTCTCCCATTCTTCTCTGCAGAGCCTCTCAAACTCTGTTAGGTTGGATGTGGAGTGTTGCTGCACAGCTATTTTCAGGTGTCTCCAGAGATGTTCGATCAGGTTCAAGTCCGGGCTCTGGCTGGGCCACTCAAGGACATTCAGAGACTTGTCCTGAAGCCACTCCTGCGTTGTCTTGGCTGTGTGCTTATGGTAATTGTCCTGTTTGAAGGTGAACCAGTCTGAGGTCCTGAGCGCTTCTCATTAAGGATAAAGGTTTTCATCAAGGTTTTCATCAAGGATTTCTCTGTAATTTGCTCCATTCATCTTTCCCTCGATCCTGACTAGTCTCCCAGTCCCTGCCGCTGAAAAACATCCCCACAGCATGATGCTGCCACCACCGTGCTTCACCGTAGGGATGGTGCCAGGTTTCCTCCAGACGTGGCACTTTTCTATTCAGGTCAAAGAGTTCAATCTTGGTTTCGTCAGACCAGAGAATCTTGTTTCTCGTGGTCTGAGAGTCTTTAGGTGCCTTTTGGCAAACTCCAAGCGGGCTGTCATGTGCCTTTTTCTGAGGAGTTGCTTCCGTTTGGTCACTCTACCGTAAAGGCCTGATTGGTGGAGAGCTGCAGAGAAGGCTGTCCTTCTGGAAGGTTCTCCCATCTCCACAGAGGAACTCTAGTGCTCTGTCAGAGTGACAATCGGGTTCTTGGTCACCTCCCTGACCAAGGCCCTTCTCCCCCGATTGCTCAGTTTGACCGGGTGACCAGTTTTAGGAAGAGTCTTGGTGGTTCCAAACTTCTTCCATTTAAGAATGATGGAGGGCACTGAGTTATTGGGGACCTTCAACGCTGCAGATACTTTTTGGTACCTTTCCCCAGATCTGTGCCTCGACACAATCCTGTCTCGGAGCTCTACAGACAATTCCTTCGACCTCATGGCTTGGTTTTTTCTGTGACATGCACTGTCAACTGTGGGACCTTTTATAGACAGTTGTGCGCCTTTCCAAATTTACCGCAGGTGGTCTCCAATCAAATTGTAGTAACATCTCAGAGATGATCAATGGAAACAGGATGCACCAGAGCTCAATTTCGAGTCTCATTGCAAAGTGTCTGACTACTTATGTAAATAAGGTATTTCTGTTTTTTATTTTTTATAAATTTGCTAATATTTCTAAAAACCTGTTTTTGTTTTGTCATTGGGGTATTGTGTGTAGATTGCTGAGGATTTTTATTTATTTAATCCATTTTAGAATAAGGCTGTAACGTAACCAAATGTGAAAAAAGTCAAGGGGTCTGTCACACACAGGTCTGTCAACCCTTTGTACATCTCCCGTCTGACCAATTCAAACAGAGTGCCATGCAAATGGTTTCTCAGTAATATAATCCCCCAAATAATGGGGTCTGAATACTTTCCGAAGGCACTGTATGCACACACACACACACACACACACACACGAATGCACACATACAAACAGAATCTTCTTTTCCTCTATTACAAAACTTTCAAACATCTAAATCTGGTGTACTAGTGTCTCTGGTGCCACATCTAATGTGTAATCTAATGCATCTTCAGCTGATCATATCTGATCTAAGGGCCATGAATTTTACCTGCCTGGTATCCATGCCAACATGAACACTCTTTTGAAATTTGTAAGAATACAGAGCTCTATGACAGACAGAGACCTTGGCGATGTTTCTGTAAATAAAGAAAGCAAACACAGAGAAGGCTTTGTTAATTTCATAAGGGAAAATGATAGACTCTAACTCTTCATATGGCTGACCAGAATTACAGCAGGCCAGGTCTGTCAATCCTTCGTACATCTCCTGTCTGACCAATTCAAACACAGTGCCATGCAAATGGTTGCTCAGTAATATAATCCCCCAAATAATGTACAGCTGAATTAGTGTATTATTATCCTTACAGACGGATCAATAGAATCATTTGTCTCACCCCACTGGGCACACACTGGTTGAATCAACGTTGTTGACGTGGAACCCACGTGGAATAGATGTTGAATTGACGTCTGTGCCCAGTGGGACTGCTCTTTATTTACAGCGAGCACAGTGCAGCACATGAGATAGTGATTGTTTCTTGTTTCTTTCATTCTGTTTTGAGTGTGGCTCCAAAAAGGTATAGTCTCTATAACCACATAAGATTTCCTATAAAGCTCCCACATTGGCAAAATTGAATCTCAACTGAATGCATGATTTCTTTCTATTCTGTACTGTATATAAAGCAACACAAATCTGTGGAAGGCAAGGCACTGGATGCAGGCAGCTGGTTCCCCCAACAATACTAACAGGCACATACCTAACACAAATCACATCATGAGCATGCATTATTGTGTTACTGTAATGGTCATGTGTTCCATCTGGCCTGTCAAGTTAGGCTCAGACAAATACAGTAGCAACAGGAGCAGAGCAAACAAACAGAACACAGAGTTCCAAACCAACCACTCTCCAGACTAGACCCCCCCCAAGAACATTAACATTTTAGAGAGCCCATCTGTAGCTAAAGGTTAATGTCCACACTATTAGAGAAGCACACGCCTGTCCTTGTTTTAATTCACTTATAAAGAAGCCCTTATAGAGGGGAGATTTACACCTAACACACAATTACACTAATCATTATGGAGGATACTTACCCATCTGATTTATCCTCTGCTGTTTTAAAATGGGTCATCCTGTCACAGAGTTTGTGATGGCCTACATAACTGGGTGTGAATTCATAATTAGATTATTTTCTAACAAGGCTGAGGACAGTGCCTCAACTTTTCCCACCTGTTTCAGGCAGATCACTTTTCATAGGGTCACACCACATATTCACCTTGTATTTTTTAGGACACCATTATCAAAGGCAGGCCACTCACTTTACCTGTGAAGAATATGGTGATAAGATTACTTTAAAGAGACATCCCTAGTGAATCATGCTCTAATTTAAAGGTGCTATGGACTGAAATGCCAGTTAAACAATAAAGGCACTCCATACCACTGCATTGCAGACAGCACATGCTTATCTTTGAGGATTCCTACCTATCACAATATCCTTTGTTAGAGTAAGCAAAGAGACTCTCCCACATCAACCCTATGCTGAAAAACTGAAAATGGTGGTTAGATACCCCCTAGTGGAAAGATGCTGGAAGAGCAGCACATACTGCTATGAACAGATCTAACACGTGTACTGTATAATGAATAGGCAGTCTATGTTTGCGTTCCATCAAATAGGCTCCTTCATTTCTCACCCAGATTTGTAGCCCTACATTTTTTTATAACAAGATGATTTAGGGTTACTTCCATTTCAACCCAGTCAAGGGAGGTATTAATCAATTTGTAATTGGCCATCATTTTCTGTGAGTTTTGAAAGTTTAAATTAACAGAATTTAATAATTTTCTGATTTTCACATGAAATCGAACTGACCACAACTCTGCAATGAAACAAGGATCTCTGGTTTCGAGTATAGTAGCCTTCGCGCTACAAGCGGCTGTAAAATGAGTAAGATCTAAAGTTGTCCGTACGCTTGAGCTATAATTTCACCTTTACCATTATCATTTATTTTTTGTTGTGTCTCAATGAGCCACTCGGCTATAAATAGGAGCTAAGTGCAATAGCCAGGTCACTCTGAGGAAAACGCCAGCTTGACGCCAACACGTTAGTCACCTGTCTGCATCCTGTACAATGGATTAAAGTGAACAATAAGAAATCAATCTCTGCCTTTTGTGTTGAGTGCTCCAACTCCTTTTCACCTCGAATTAGTCCTTTTGGAAGTTTTTCTTGGTAAGCCATTCTGGTGATTTTTGTCATTGTGCACCCCTCCTTTCCTTTGTTTGCTGAGATGTGAAGGCCCACCTGAACTCTTGTCCGTATGTTTGATGATATCATGCTATAGCGAAGGTTTCTACTGATGGTACAATTAGACACATAGCCATATTGATCCTGCAAGCTTTGATATAATGCATGCAAACGTGAAGAAATATATACATAACTAAAACTATTCACTTCTTGGAAATAAGCAAAGGTTTCACAGAACAGTTTTCACAAGATACATTTTAAAAATCAATCCAAAAGTAAAGCCACAGAAACCCACCTGAGTATCCATCACACAAGCCTGAAAGTTACAGGACGTCATACATGTAAGATTATTTGAAAGAGTCCTATTTTAGAAAGGAAAGTTTGCAGTCCTTAGTCTCACTTCTTTTGGATATAAAGGTCATGACTTCACATGCATGAACTTGTTGGAAATAAATAGCACAATTAATCTTCATATTTCTGGAATATGGATTTTTTTAAAGACAGACGTACACATGCCACTTTTACTCATCCTTATATCACTTGAATGCAGGGTACACTCATTTGCTACCAATATTTAATTCTACATGTCCCATCTTTCCATATAACATGCACAACAAAGATCAAGATTACAATAACCTAAAGTTTTGAATAAAACTTGAAAATGCAGCTCTGGATTGTACATATATTACACTGTCCATGTTGCCTACCCAACTAAAGCTAAGGTTTCTGACAGGGTCAGTAGTCTGTATTTACAATGGTCACGGTCCATCCTACTTGTTAGCACAGTTATTACCTGGGATATCCATAAGGTTTTAAACCAATGAGAATGTTCATGATACCGACCCTGTAACAGTTTCTCAAGAGGCAAGCATAAACAACGCCAAAACAATAGTCAAGGTTGAGTGAGTACAAGAGAACACTACTCTTTTTTTCTATATTTATATAAAAACGTAAAAAATTTATCCCAGCCCCCGTCTCTGCAGGAGGCCTTTTGTTAGGCCGTCACTGTAAATAACAATTTGTTCTTAACTAACTTGCCTAGTTAAATAAAGCTTAAATTAAAATAAATCAAATACACCAGTACTGAAATGTAACCCTGTTGAACTCATGTCATGTCTCTGTCTTCTGATGAGGGCTTTGGCATGGCTGTCTGGCACTGGCATTAGCTTAACCACATCCTTTTGCAATAAAAGGTTGCAGCCATCATTAGAGCAGCCACACCAACCACAATGAGAACTGCCATGGCAATCTCCAGGCCAACAGATGCACCCCGGCCGCTCCCTTGGCCACCAGAAAGCGCTGTGCACAAAGGGGAGAGGGAGCAACATGATACAGTACATTACACCAACAGCCAATGGAAGATCAGCTCTGACCTTCCTGTTAGAATGATGTTAACCACTTTAAAAGTGAAAGGTCTGCTGTCATATGATAGAGTTAATGTGATAAAGAAAAATATACTCTCTTCTTTGGAAGTAAGAGAGGCTGGAAAAGAGAGAAACAGTATTCATAAGATTATTTCAAATAAATTGGCATTACATGCGAGTACTGGAAAACAATAGAAATGCCTAGTGAACATGAAATTATATTTACGTTAACAAATGTATTTTAGGAAAGCTATGTGGTCTTAATATGGGCATATTGGTACATATAATATAACATATAGATACATAGAGAGTAGACATACAGCGCTCTGCCATGGTCTTGATGGGTCCTGATGTGAAGAGCTTCATCTGAAATCTCATCCTGGCCGATGGGGGTTTCTGCAGCCCTCCTCCGCCTCCTGTTGAATTGCTATGTGGTGGGAGAGAAAGAAAGAATACAGAAAAGTGAGTACCGTGCTGGTATAGTGACCATGCTATTCCTCAATAAATTGTTTATACAGTGAAACACCAGGTGTACAGTTATCTATACCTAACATATAGCAACAAACTGTATACTGCAACCTGGACTCAAGGGTAGATGTAACAAAGTATAATATAATCTGGTACACTGGAAATAGTATGATATGTTACATTTGACATGTATATATTATTTTGTGGAAGTTCATCATCCATTTCATAGGATGTTACAAATTACTATTTGCATGATATGTTATAGAAATAGCACACTTTGTTTGCTAGATATTTGCATTATACTCCTACCTATCCACCCCGACCAACCACCCTCCTTTTGTTTTTGCCTTAAATAACCTTATGTCTCATGGAACCATACCAAATGTAACATATCGCAATAATTTCAGTGTCCCAGTTTTTCGTTTACTATGTTACATCCAGTCTATGAGACCAGGCTGCAAATTTAGACAGCTCAAATGTGACTTCTGGAGGCAACCCACTAGTAAGGGTCACTATCTAACTTTCTTTGGAACCTTTTTTAAAAATTAGAATTTGTAAAGCTGCCAACAACCAAAGCTGTGACGTGTTATGATGGATGGAGCAAAACCTTGTGTGGTCAGACCAATGGTACTGTACCTTGAAGGTCCTGCAGGTGGTCCGATCACAGAGGCGGGTGATGCAGTGCAAGTAGTAGGTGGAAACGGTCTGGTTCTGCTGCCTGCTCAGTGAAGCAGAAGGCAGGGAAGTAGAAAATGGCCTTATGGCTGTCTCCATTCTCCAGCATGGTGGTAATCTGATCCATGGAGCACTTTTACAAAAAAGGTGAACCTCACAACTGCCCACACACAGGCAGGACAACACATCGATGAATACAGAAAGAGTATTAATGATTGATCTAAAAATCGTATTAATGTTACTTATAAGGCACCTCGGTGCCTAGACAAAGTGGCTACTCCTCCGATTTGCATTGAGCTCACTAGATAAAGAGGAACCTGGACGGAGATAGTTAAATTCTTTAGTGAGAAGGTACACTGCGTCTGAATGCAGAGGCAAGACATTGAATCAAGCCCAGTCTTAAAATTATTACTAATTTGATATGAACTTGGCTACTAACACTTTTTCAAAATTTGATCGAAGAGTGTTTTTTTCTTTTTTTGTCTAACAATACAAAGAGAATAAAGAATGTTAAGACGGACACGTAGCATCGGTCCAGAAGCACATGGTATCTGTAGAGAAAGAGGGAGGTCATCAGAACAGAGTCAAACACTTCAGATCACAAGTAGAACCTTATACACATTATTTAACAGTTTCAGTTTGGAACAGAACTGATAGGAATTATGACTAAGGCTAAGAGGGAACACAACGAGAAGGTTCTTACTAGGACGTCAGGTTGGCAGCTAAAACCTGAACGTAGACAGTCCTCAGCTCAATACCCAGAGGAGGGATAACCAGGGGTGTGGTATAGTTTGCATCCTGGTGAAGGAATAAAAGGAAGATGGCACCATTATAAAAGCACACTAAGATCAGACAGGTTTACACACGTTGGAATGGGATTACAGTTATTTTATAAGGTAGCAGCACATTGGAAAGTTGGCACTTTGCCATGTCGGAGCTGTGTGTATTTGAATGGGGGTGTTACGTAGTTGGTGGTTGTGTTATCCTACCCTGAACAGGGCCATGCTCAAAGCACTGATGAAGCTGAGCCAATACATACAGATAAACCACTGTAGTTTAAGTGTCCCTGCTCTGAAGCAATCTAGCTGTTTTAGACATGATTCGAATAACAACTTAACAAGACTCTAACCCTAACCGTCTCAAATCCTTTTATCATAAACACTGTCTTATATGAAGCTGAGATGGTTAGGCTTAGCTACAGTAAACAAGAGTTGAAATGGAGAGTCAATGTAGTTACTATGCCTGGTAGTTACAAAACCCACATTCAGCAGGGTTGAGGGCCTGATCATGTCCCACAATATCATGATGAGGAAGCTGGATAAAGCCATCTCACCAAGCTGTCTCGCTGAAGATCTGCAGCAAAACACACAGATTTCAATGTCAAGTATAACATTTAAAAATCTAAACCAAGGTGTAAAATACAATTTCAAGACTAGCATAAAATACTATGGGATGACTCCTTATTCCTAGATGTGTGCAGTCTGTAGTACAAGTTGTCTTTTCTAATAGCTTAGACCTTACCTCTTTAGTCTCTTATCTGAATAATGATCCACGTTTAACCTGTCTGGGCTAGGGGGCAGTATTTTCACGGCCGGATGAAAAACGTACTCAATTTAAACAGGGTACTACTCTGGCCCAGAAACTAGAATATGCATATTATTAGTAGATTTGGATAGAAAACACTCTGAAGTTTCTAAAACTGTTTGAATGGTGTCTGTGAGTATAACAGAACTCATATGGCAGGCAAAAACCTGAGAAAAATACAACCAGGAAATTGCCAATCAAACACACAATGACTAAGGATTCAGTTTGCACTTCCTAAGGCTTCCACTAGATGTCAACAGTCTTTAGAAAGTTGTTTGATGCGTCTATGATGAACAGAGACCGAATGAGAAGGCTGGGAAGTTGGTGACCCAGGGAAGGATGTCAGTTCATTGGCGCGCATTCACGCGAGAGGTAGCTCTGTTCCAAAACATTTTTCAAGACAATGCATGGGTCCGGTTGGAATATTATTGAAGTTTCACATTATAAAGGCCCTAAAGATTGATGCTATACAACGTTTGACATGTTTGAACGAACGTAAATAGATTTTTTTTTGACTTTTCGTCGTTAAATTTTCCTCGCGCGTCCTACATTTTGAGTAGCTTACTGAACGCGCAAACAACATGGAGTTATTTGGACATAAATTATGAACTTTATCAAACAAAACAACATTTGTTGTGGACCTGGGATTCCTGGAAGTGCCTTCTGATGAAGATTATTAAAGGTAAGTGAATATTTCTAATGCTATTTATGCATTTACATGACTCCAAAATGGCGGCTATCTATATTGCGTAGTGTATTTTTCTGAGCACAGTACTCAGATTATTGCAAAGTGTGCTTTCCCAGTAAAGTTATTTTGAAATCTGTCAATGCGGTTGCATTCAGGAGATGTTAATCTATAATTCTTTGAATAACAGTTTAATATTTTATCAACGTTTATGACGAGTATTTTTGTAAATTGTAGTGCTGATTCACGGGCAGTTTTGGGGGAAATACATTTTCTGAACGTCACGCACCAATGTAAAATGCTGTTTTTGGATATAAATATGAACTTGATAGAACAAAAAATGCATGTATTGTCTAACATAATGTCCTAGGAGTGTCATCTGATGAAGATTGTCAAAGGTTAGTGCATAATTTTAGCTGATTTTCTGCTTTTGGTGACGCCTGTCCTTGCATTGAAAATGGCTGTGTGTAATTTTTTGTCTATGTACTGTCCAAACATAATCTAACTTCATGCTTTTGCCGTAAAGCCTCTTTGAAATCGGACAATGTGGTTGGAATAAGGAGATGTTTATCTTTCAAATGGTGTAAAATAGTTGATTGTTTGAGAAACTGAAATTATTAGATTTTTGCTATCTTGTCAAGCAATCCCGTTACCGGGATGAGAACGGGAAGGGGTCCCATAGTTAAGGGAGGGAGCTTCAGCACTATAGTATATGGTCATTAAAATGAGAGAAATTGATAAACGAGGGATCATCTGAAGGCTCTGCTTTCATCTGTGTTCATATTTTTTATGGTGGATGTGTCACGTCCTGACCAGTAAAAAGGGTCATTTGCCATAGTAGTATGGTCAGGGCGTGGCAGGGGGGTTGTTTTGTGTGTTTTGGAGTTTTTTTGTTCTAGGAGAATTTGTTCTAGTTTTCTATTTCTATGTGTCGTTTTCCATGCTTGGCCGAGTATGGTTTCCAATCAGAGGCAGGTGTCTTTCGTTGTCTCTGATTGGAAGCCATACTTAGGCAGCCTGTTTTCCTTTGGGTTTTGTGGGTGGTTGCTTTCTGTTTAGTGTGTTAGTATACCTGACAGAACTGTTTGGCTGTCGTTTGTTTTCTTTGTGAAGTGCTTTTCATTAAAAGTAAAAGGATGAGCACTCAACACGCTGCGCCTTGGTCTGTTCTCTACGACGCTTGTGACAGGATGGGTAATTTATATCACATTACAATGCTCTGATTAAAAACGTCATATTAAATGCCCTATGCTAATCAAGTGAATCCCTTTGTTAACCTGTTTGGGATAGGGGGCAGTATTTTCACGGCCGGATGAAAAAACGTACCCGATTTAAACTGGTTACTACTCTTGCCCAGAAATGAGAATATGCATATTATTAGTATATTTGGATAGAAAACACTCTGAAGTTTCTAAAACTGTTTGAATGGTGTCTGAGTATAACAGAACTCATATGGCAGGCAAAAACCTGAGAAAATTCCAAGCAGGAAGTGGCCTGTCTGAGAATTTGTAGTTCTTCTTTTGATTCTCTATCGAAACTACAGTATCTGTGGGGTTACGTAGCACTTTCTAAGGCTTCCGTTGGCTCTCTAAAGCCTTCAGAAAGCGGATTGAGGCGTCTTCTGTCTCTGGGCAGAGTATAGTAGCTCAGTTTGTCAGTGGTCTGCCTGGTGACAAAGAGATTGGATATGCGCGGTCACGTGAGCACGCTGTTTTTTCTTTTCCTCTTTGAATGAATACACTATTGTCCGGTTGGAATATTATCGCTATTTTACGAGAAAAATACCATAAAAATTGATTTTAAACAGCGTTTGACATGCTTCTAAGTACGGTAATGGAACATTTTGAATTTTTTTGTCTCTAAATGCGCTTGCGCGTTACCCTTTGGATAGTGACCTGAACTCATGAACAAAACGGAGGTATTTGGACATAACTATGGATTATTTGGAACAAAAACAACATTTCTTGTGGAAGTAGCAGTCCTGGGAGTGCATTCTGACGAAGATCAGCAAAGGTAATAACATTTTTCTAATAGTAATTCTGAGTTTAGTGTGCCCCAAACTTGGCGGGTGTCTGAATAACTCACCGTGATGGCTGAGCTATGTACTCAGAATATTGCAAAATGTGCTTTCGCCGAAAAGCTATTTTAAAATCTGACATAGCGATTGCATAAAGGAGTTCTGTATCTATAATTCTTAAAATAATTGTTATGTATTTTGTCAATGTTTATGATGAGTCATTTAGTAAATTCACCGGAAGTTTTGGGTGGGAACATCACATGCCAATGTAAAAAGCTGTCTTTGGATATAAATATGAACTTGATTGAACAAAACATGCATGTATTGTATAACATAATGTCCTAGGAGTGTCATCTGATGAAGATCATCAAAGGTTAGTGCTTCATTTAGCTGTGTTTTGGGTTTTTGTGACATATATGCTTGCTTGGAAAATGGCTGTGTGATTATTTTTGTCTATGTACTCTCCTAACATAATCTAATGTTTTGCTTTCGCTGTAAAGCCTTTTTGAAATCGGACAATGTGGTTAGATTAACGAGAGTCTTATCTTTAAAATGGTGTAAAATAGGTTTTTGTATTTCGCGCCATGCAATCCCATTGGCTGTTGGCTAGGGGTTCCGCTGGCGGAACGCCTAGATGTAAGAAGTTAATATGATGATTTCAAATACATTACAGTGAGCAAGTACTGATTACAGTTATCAAAAACATTTTGAACAAATTCGATTCTTCCTGACAGTGTTGGGTAAAGTACACAAATATGATTCACCATGGAATGACGCCACTGTGATTCACTCACGCATGTGACAGAGGGGATACTATCATGTGACTCCAATGCAAATAAAACCAAATATGATGTAAATGTCACCAAGAAATGTGCCCTGTGTGACTTCGAAAAGAGTGAGTGCACATACATATTATTCATCATGTCTACATCTAGGGGCCCTTCTACTTTGATCTGGAATCAGAAGTGGGACTGAACGGAACTGCATGAAGGACAATGGTAACCTGGTCTTGTCAGATGAGCCACCTTGGAAGGGAAAAGATTTATTCTGATTAATAATAAACAATAATAATAATAAATACAATTTCTATAGCGCTTTTCATTACAGAAGAAAAGTAATTTTTACTATTCTAATTATGTTAATAACCAGTTTGTAATAGCATTAAGGCACCTCGGGGGTTTGTGATATATGGCCAATATACCACGGCTAATGGCTGTATGCAGGCACTCCGTGTTGCGTCGTACATAAGAACAGCCCTTAGCCGTGGTATATTGGCCATATACCACACCTACTCAGGCCTTATTGTTTAAACGCAGCCTGGGTTTGGACCTGGCAGTGATCTGAACTTGGGTTGAATATTGAATGTCCAAGAAAAAAAAGCATAATAGCTTATCAAAGATAGTAAATCCAGAGGGTTTACTGCTCTCATTTCTCTCCTCTCAGTCATCAGCGGCCATTGTGGACAGAGAATATAATGTATAATAGCTGCTGAAATATGGGATTAGCGCAATAAAGGGCCCAGATTACAGGATTGTTGTGTAGGTTACATTTCGACAATTGGCATGGAGTTAGACATGTGATAGCAGGCCACTGGGACCATATGCCTCTAATATGGAGGAAAATAGATCACAATCATCATAGAATTGAATTGCAATTGCTGGAATACAATCAGAAATAGCCATATGTATGCTGTATCTTTGTTTACAGACTGCCTGTGTACTTATTCAGAAAACTGGGAACATCTATAAGGGGGTCTACCTCTACTTTCTACAATAGCCAGAAACCTTCTGTGATTTTATTTGACCATGGGTAAAAGACACAATCAGGTTCGATTCAATTCTAGCTTGAAATCTAAAACATGGCACAACATCAGTGTTAAATTATACTGATACACTATAAATAAGACCAGTAAATAATATCATTAGGCAGACTGATATGTAAAAGATTTATTTGAAAAATAACCCCCCACATGCAACTCCTTTCAACATGATTATAACTTTAAACACATAATACGAAGTTAGGCAATTACAGTACATTTTTTGCTTTATTTTTTAAACTTTCCACATCAGTGAAGGCCAAATAGCAAATTCCCTAAAAAGGGGAAAAAACACATCATTCTCAAATAAAAAATGCACATAGGCTGAAGTCCTGACTTGAGCAAGATTTTTTTTTTTTTTTTATTAAGCATTGATGTCACAAATATTCAAGTTATGTGGAAGTCAATATTTCAGCCATAATTAATACCAATAAGTACATATGGTATATAAATATTCATCATGATCATATATATATAAAATTGATCACTTCAATTCTCTTCACGTGTTAGTACTATACTTAAGACAGGTAGTGTGTTATAGAAATCAAATAGCTACAACAAGTAACATTTTGGTGTTGGTCTTTGTAGAGGATAGTAGCAGTCATCACCGGGTGTCAGGGTTATTTGTATGACCCTTCATTTCTTTAATGTAACTGATCCTGAGCCAAACAATCGATGACAAAAAGACACTAAGGTATTGAATAGATGGGAAATGAGCCTTCCATACTGACCTGGGTCAGTTTTATTACACACTACCTGTAAAAAACAATACACTGGTCTATCAATGGATCAAAATAAAGAACAGGAAAACAATTCATTAAATTGTTATTGAACATATACTATACCCTTGTACACAAAGGAGGAATTAACTATTTACAGTATCAATATGCGCTTGACTATGTGTATGTACACGTGAGTATGTGACTGAGAGTTTGGCATGACAGTGACTGTTACAGCTGCCGGATAAGAGTAAGTAAGAAACAGAGAGTAAGACCACGTTCAGGAAAGATAGAGTAGCTAAGTACACATTTCAGAAAATACAGGTCCCGCTCTACAATAACTGTTCCTATTATGTATTGATCTATTTACTTGGTAGTTACATAGTGAAACTATTGCTTGTGGCTAAACCTCCTCTTACTCTAGAATCATTATTTTAGGTCACAGTTATCTTTACTGGGAGTTTATATGCACCTGCCTATTTTAACTGCCGTGCAAATACATACTGTAGGTATTCGTTATAGTTAGATGGATAAGAGAGAGAGAGAAAAAAGTGAGGAGGAGAATGAGAGTGATAATGAGAAAGAGAGAGCACACGCACACCAGAGATTTATTTGAAGCCAGGGTTCCATGCTTCTGAGGGTGTGGCTGTAGGGAGGGGGGGTCTGCGGAGGAGGCGGAGCGAAAGCAGGAAGAAGCCCAGACTGAACACGCCCAGAATGACCACACCCGACAGCAGAGCACTGGTCACTGGGTTCAATGGCAGGGAGGGGCCACTCGATGAAGCTGGATTACCACACACAAACACGCAAAGAGTAAGTATGGGCCGACACAAATACTCACTGATATAGGCAAAAATTACCACAGTTAGTGGTAAAACTTGTATGAGTCACTTCCGCTGTAAATCCATGGATGTCAAAACATTATTTTGAAGCTAGTGAATGTATCAATAATGTAAAAATAATGTATAAAGGTTATAGAGTTTATAGATTACAAAAATATATCACCTCTCAAGGCATTGCACAATCAGTGACAAAGCGAGAGAGCTTACCAAGTTGTGAGTTATTTGTTGGAGTTTCATCTGAAAAGAAACAAAATAAATCATTGATGCTTTCATAGTTTCAACATTATTGAGGAAAACAACCATTCATTTTAATATAAAATGTACTGAATAACCACTGATTATACTGTCAAGTCCCACCTCACCCTCCATCAATATATTTCAAGACTATACAGTATATAATCGAAAGGGATTATAATGTATAGGCTACATCATATCATACTGTACAGTTTTAATACTTACTCAAACTATATCATGGATATCAAAATAATCTAATTACAGTCAGACAAAACTATAGTCTAAGTTGAAGTGGTTATGGATGAAGAGGAGTACTGCGTACCAATCCTGGTGATGATGGGTCCAGCGGTAATGATGGCATCCCCAGATGACGGCCGAGACTCCAGGCTCTCCTCTATGTCCCTCCTACGCCGACGCCCACAGATCTGGCAATATTAGATCAATATAAAATGACAGACACGTACCCCTTTATAAGATACTGTATTCAATAGGGAATAGTAAATAGTGACCAGGTATTACTGGACTATGTGAAGCTTCATATTGATCAGAAGACAAGATTGATGGTACATGTTTTCTGATATTTGCAGAGCATTGAAGTTCCCCCTACTGACTGTACTGATGTTGAACACATAATTTGGTAAGGTGTCAAATGTTCTTACCGGCATGAGCAGGACACAGTCATCTACCCGACACAGCTTGGTGACACAGTGCAGAAACACAGTGGACATCTTTTGGTGTCTGTGTTTGACGAAACGGAACACTTCGAAGGCAAAACGACCCATTTGACTCTTCCCATTCTCAAAAACAGTGGTCTGTGGGTCTTTATAGCATCTGTTTGGAAAGAGCATCGTACGCAAGCATGCACGCACACACAAACACACACACACAAAATGCACTGAAACTACTGAAACGTTTAGACCTGTTTTAACTGCTCAACGAGAAAAATGTCCTATCAGTCATCATAAGAACCCATTGTAGGGCCTCTATGATAAGTGGTTGAGGGTGAATGGGTAATGGGACACTTTTGTCGTTTATCCTGGCATCATTTGAGAAAAAGTGTGATTACCCAAAGAAAAGGTCATAGCGCAGTTCATCATTGGGATTCCCTGAGGGAGTGGTGTAACAGTAGTCCATCAAGATATTCCATCTAGAGAGAGACAAAACAGTACGGGGCTGATACAGGATAGAGATCTAACCACACAACACAACAGGACAGATCAGACATTCTTACCACCACTGGCGCCTTCACACAGTCATAGAGGACAGCTGAATGGTAATGAACCAAAGAGGATAGAACTGAATTGGTAGGGGGCATAGAGGATTGGTCTTAAATTATAGCGTATGTGTATGGCATACTGTGCATGACATAGTGCAGTTGTACTTGACTACTATATGAATTGTATGCCATCCAGGTTATGTGAGAGAAAGTCCCAGCAGGTTACAGCTATTCAATTAGTTTTGAAAACAGTGTATCATGGCGGAATCATAGCTTTCTGTTCACATCATGTTGGAAATGTTTGTGCTTCTCAGATCATATCCCCATCTGTATTGTGAATAATAGAAACTAGAACAAAAAATATAACTTTTTAATATCTGAAGATCTCCTTATCTCTCACCGTTTGTCCAGGTTTGTGGCTTTCACTGCAGCAAACACTCGGGTTTTCAAAGCCAGTCCGGCCATTGGGATAGAGAGTTGTTGGTTGTAGGTTGAGTCCTGCACAAACATGATTTTGTCCATGAATAAAAGAAGTTGCCTATTTTTATTATATGTCTATTTCTACCTAATAGAAATGTCTCGTCATTTGTTTAGTATTTTGACGGGAGCATGTTCTAGCTATTATTTGACATTGGATTCCTACTATGAGGGACATGTTATGAAGTCTTTGTGTGAGCTAAAAAAAACACTGATGTTGTGTACTCACATTGTAAAGGATCATACTCAATGTGCTCACAAAGGTACCATTGCTGTCCTTCACTGATATTGCAGCAGATGATCTAGAAAAGGTTCAAATTATTTAGTACAGTTTAGACAGGTAAACATGCTTTTGTTTTTTGAAATTTTGTTTATTGAAGTCTGCACTGAATATGAAAATACTGAAATATCCCTATTTATGTATTCAATACTTCAGTTTTATTCAAAATAAGCTCTTCAGGTGTTTATGACAGGCACCTACGATGCCAGCTGTGAGTTGTTGACCAGGTATTCCAGGGGGTAGCTGCAGCTGAATTTGTACAGCAGGCCGGGCAGATAGCTGATGATGGATGGCGGGTCTGGAGTGTCGATGTACCCTGAGATATTCCCAATCTGCACCAGTGACATGTTCCTGTAGACATTCGCCCCATAGGCTGTTGTCACCTGAAGACAGGGACATTGTCTCTAAATACACAATCTGGTACAACACCTACCATAGCCTCAAGCAAGACGTGCTCCCAAATTATAAAACACATTACATTCTGCTGGTCATACTAATACAACTGTGTAATTACAAAGCATAACTGTATATGTGTATGTGCGCGTGTCCGTCTGTGTGTGTGTTCCTCACCACCAGACTGTTTCCACAGGCCTCCAGTGTGCTGAGGCTGATGCTGAACAGTACTACCGTGGGGAACGTGTTGTTATTGATGAAGCCCCGGCAGTGGGTATCGCCATGGCGACCGTTGAGCGCAAGGTCTGCAACTGTGTAGCCGGAGAAGAGCACTGGGCAGAAGTTAATCTTCAAGGTCATGGTCTGAACCCCGCAGTACACACTGATGTCGCGCTCCGCTAAAGAGAGAGAGAGATAAAAATGGATAAACAGTAATTCTAACAACAATTCTCAGACCTAAGAATAAGTGAAAATGATTTGAGAGGATAATTTACATAGAGATGAAATGACTGTCATGCTCACCGGGAAACCTACTGTGGTAGGTGGCATCACAGTTGTAGCCATTAAACTGTGCCAAGACTGAAGTGGTCCTACTCATCAGCAGGAGGATCAAACATAAGCGCTCCATCTTACCACCTAGAGAGCGAGGTTCACACATTTCCATCCTTCAGAATGTCACAACTTATAACCCTCAAAATGTCTATTGTGTTGCAAGAATGTCTGAAACTGTACTGTACCTTCAAGTTATTTAAAAGCCCTTTCAAGCCCCCAAAGTCCTCCAACACCTTTCATCTAGACCTCCTCATAACATAAACCCTCTTGCCCTGGTCGCCTTACTGCCCCTCTTTTCCTTTACTCTAGTCCCCTAACTATTCTAACAAGTCCCCTCTTTCCAAGACCACCCACCCCCTTTTTATCCTGTTCCCTTATTTTTCTGGCCCCCTTGCTCTGGGCCTGAACCCATCTTACCTTGGTCTGTGTAGTGGCCAGCTCACCGGTGCTCCATGTGGTCTCGGCTGCAGCAAACAACCGAATGGACGGGACAGCTTTCTCCACAAAATGTGTGTGTGCCAACGTGCGTGCGTGAGTGAGTGCATATGTGTGTGCCCACGCAGAGATAGAGAGAAACGGGGACTCGCTATGGAAACACTTCAACAAAAAGTGCTTCCCAGCAGAACATGGGAAACTCCATCAGAGGTGAATGGCCTGGACAAATCTTTTCACGGTGCACGAAACCTGAGCGGGCTTGCAGGGTTCCCACTCATCTCCCCTTGGCCTGATCTCCGTCTGTCATCCCACACAAACGGCCTCCTCAGCAGGGGGCCCGGCCTGGGAATTAAGCTGTCATCAGGTGCTGAAGAGAGCAGGCCGCGGCCTACATTCACATGGACATAAAAGTCAACTCACGTCTGGTCTGCATGGTCTAATGCAGGGCTGTGTGTAGGTCATTGTGATGCACAGGGTATCACTTAGGGTAAAGTTAATTCAATGATTTAAACAGAAGAGTTTATGGTGTAGTTTGGACATACTTAGACTTGGAAGTTTTATTTTGAAAGTCTTTTACATTAAATTATATGACTTTTGATTACAAAAACTCTAAATTAACA
Source organism: Salmo salar (assembly GCF_965601325.2). Lineage (NCBI taxonomy): Eukaryota > Metazoa > Chordata > Actinopteri > Salmoniformes > Salmonidae > Salmo > Salmo salar. The sequence goes on along the minus strand of NC_138310.1, from coordinate 66,352,794 downwards.
TTTGTCATTGTTAGCACTGGTGCACCCAACAAATGTTAGGAGCACACCAAACAGTATTTAGGAGCACCAGAAAATAGATTAATTTAAATTGATTTATGTATGGCCTACACTAGGCCTATATGAATCCTTATTTTGAAGCTATACAGAAGCCTCTTTATTTTTTCCAGTGCCATCTTAAACCATACAGGTCAAGTTACCAGGTTATTAGCCAGCATGGTAACATGACTGGACAAGGTTGTTTTGCTATCAAACAAATAGTTAGCGACCTGCAAGTAGATTAAAACGGTATGTAACATGGTATATGAAATTATAATGACCACAATAAAAATACATCTGAGGTAATATGAGTTTTACATTTTTGAATGGTTTGGGCTAGAGACAGGATGTTTTCTAAATGGTAAAGGTGAGGCGGAACCATAACAGTCTTGAATACTACTCTTGGTACAGCGAAGCATCATCAGACGAGACGTGGCCGTGTGTTCATAGTTCTCGGGTGTAAGTGAAGTGAATTTAACACTGCCGCTACCTCACTCTCCTAGATCCAACCAAGGTGCATGAATTGAGGAGCAAACAGAATAGATAAGATTTAAATATGAAAATATATATTGCCTCTGTTAATGAACCAATCACAATGGGAATACAAAACAAAACATGATGTGATTTGTCTGATTTTTTCAATGTATTTACCAATCACATCATGTTTTTGTATTCCCATTGTGATTGGCCCCTGAAACTATTTGGGATATATAACAGCCTCCTTAATTATTTAATCTTTAAAACTAAAGCAATTAAGCAAAGATTGTCTATATACTGATGACCAAAGTTTTACTTTATAACTTACTGAAGCACTTTTATCAACTTCTACTGTCCTCTGAAAATTGCAGAATTTCCTCTTAACTCTCACGGGTGAGATGAAATGATACAATACCCTTTTCTTAATTTGATTTGCTCAACTCCTGCGTCCTCTCTCTTCGGTCCTCTCTCGCCTCCATTGAAACATTTTAGTGGTGCCACTCATATAATAATATAAAATGTAAGAGCGCACAGGACACTAAATTCTACAATTGAACAACTTTGCTTGCTTCCAACCACACAAACATATGCTGAGTTTACACAACCAGCCCAATTCTTATATTTTCTCACTAATTGGTCTTTTGACCAATCAGATCAGCTCTTTTGCCAATAATTGGGAAAACAATCAGAATTTGGGCTTTCTGTGTAAACACAGCCATCATGTTGCTATTCAATTAATGTGTTATGTGGGTGAAATCAAAACTCCAGGTCAGAAAGCAAAATATTTAAGAGCATTTGCAACCAGAATGGTCCCAATTTAGAAGCTATTACAATATTATGTTTTTGATAAATGTTTACACCACATCTCCCTAACAGCTTCATCGGCTGTTATGTGTTTTCATCAGACAGAATACTTTTTGTGAACATACTGTGATTCTCAACCTGATCTGACAGGCTTCTTCAAAGCCCAATATTATACCCTGGATTAATGAAATAACTAATCAGAGGTCTAATATCGGGCTACTTCAAGGGATTCTCTCCAGATAAGCTGGGGCCTAGTGTGAGTGTAGGGTCAGGGGCTCTCTGGTTCCTCACCCATTAACCCATCTCTCCTGAAACACCCCTAGAACAGAATGGAAATGGCAACTTTAGAGAATGTTTTTGTAACATAACATGCTTTTGGCTTTTTGTTACATAATTTTAGCGTTTACATTTTTTGTTAGATAACATGCTTATGTAATGGCATACAATATAAAGAGCATAATATCTACAGGTACTAGCAAGATAACATTGGTGTTTGCATTGATTCACTTATGAAGAGCAGTGTGTCATGTTGTAGGCTACTCATGAAATATGTCTGGTGTATTTCCGCCTTGGATCAATGTTTTCTTGTGTGTGTGAAATTACACATTTCAGAAGCCTTTTTAAACCACAAATACACTACAAGTTGAACATTTCCTGCATTGCGGGAAAGTTCTCCTGCAACAGAGTGACCAAATTAAGATCATAGATCTGTATGTGTGTATTGTCCTTGTGTGTGTGTGTGTGTGTGTGTTTATCATGTGTTTGCTTGTTTGTCAATACCCCATAATACTTTATGCACCCCAATAGAGCATCAGTGTATTGATAGCATGCTTCCCTCAAGTGCCATGCTCTGTGCTAGATTGAAGCCAGGCCACTGCTGGTCACAAAACCTTCTGCACACAACAGACAAGGGGAATCTGCTATTCATTAGCATCTGTCCATATGATGACCCTGGGCTGTAATGAAATATGAAGCGCACACAAGAACACAACTGCCATTGAGAACAAATCGGATTAGATGGCCATGTACACAATAAATGGACAGATGTAGGATCTCAATTTGAGCCAGTTTGCGAAAGCAGGAAAATAATCCTGCAGCAACAGGAATTGTGAATTATTATGTGGATTTTAATTAATTGGCATTTTTTTGTAGGGGTTGATTAATTTTTCTTTAAGGCAAATCAAGTCTAACATCTTAAAGTGTCAATTAAAGATTCTTAGCAACAAAATAGTGATCACATGAAGATCCTACATCTGTATACGGATCCTACATCTGTATACAGATATAGGATCTTCATTTGATCACTTTTGTTGAAGAGAAGTTTCCAGGAAATTAAACTTGTAGTATATTAAGATCCTGCATCTATACATATAGTGAAACCATTACCATCTAACACATGTCCTACATGGCCATGTGTTCCACTTGAGTCATGACTTTTAATAAGAAGCATATATTGTTAAAACCACCTTTTAAGGTCATTTATTTTTATGCTGAAATGAAAAATGTGCCTAGTGAGATTATGTCATGCTCTTACACTGTACCATAGCCTACCCTATGTCCCTGAGGTTCATCCTCTGGGCTTTAGGAGAAAGTTTTTTTATAGTGTTCTGAAATCTCCAAGGTTGCTTAGGTGAGTTGTGAGATCTGCCAGATATTACAGTCTCTATCAGACCACCTTCTAAACACAGCCTGGCCCAACAGACACGCAAATCCTACAATCCGAGTCACGTCCTGACCAGTAAAGGGGTTATTTGATCTTATAGTTTGGTCAGGATGTGGCAGGGGATATTTGTTTTATGTGGTTCAGGGTGTGTTTGTGTATGTGTTCATGTAGTGGGGGTATTTGGTTTATATGGTTCGGGGTGGTTGTGTATGTAGAGGGGTATTTGATTTATTAGTCCAGGGTTTTGGTTATTGTTCTATGTTAGTTTATTTCTATGTTTAGCTAATTGGTGTTGGGGCCTTCAGTTGGAGGCAGCTGTCTATCGTTGCCTCTGATTGAAGGTCCTATAAATAGGAATGCGTTTGTCATGGGATTTTGTGGGAGATTGTTTCCTGTTTAGCTGTGTGCCTGATGAGACTGTCCAGTTCATTTGTTTTTTTTGTATACGTTGTTTGTGTTTTCCTTCTTCACTAAATAAAAAGATGAGTATACATTTTCCCGCTGCGTTTTGGTCTACACCCTACGACACCCGTGACACCAAGTTCATCGCAAAACTGGTGAGAGTTTCAGTCTAATTAGACTTTCCAGCTTTAACACGACCATGGAAACCTAGCCCCCATCAAAGACTGTTCTGCCATTTGATCTTCAGTGAGTAATATTTCTAAAAAGCCATAACGTCATTCTACCATTGGACCGGGGTTATAGCGTGTTTAAAACAACTTTATATGAGCCTGTCCCATGAGTTTCTCTCATTCAATATACACAAATTAATTGATATATGTAGTAGACACAGCAAGGGTTGCTTATAAGGAATCCCGCTATGCCCTCTGACGAACCATCAAACAGGCAGTGTCAATACAGGACAAAGTGTCACGTCTGCTCCTGCTCTTCCCTTCCCCTGGCACTTGAGGGCGCCAGATTACCCTGCATCACGCACTCCTGCCATCCATCACGCACACCTGCCTTCCCTCGTCACTCGCATCAGCGTTATTGGACTCACCTGGACTCACTTATCACATGTTCATTTCCTATATTTGTCTGTTCCCTTGCTCTGTTCCCTGCTGCTGCATTGATTGTTTTTTGTCTTAGTTTCTGTTTGCTGACGCTGTGCTTGTCTCGTTATATGTCCGTTACTTATTAAATGTTACTCCCCATACCTGATTTGTCTCTCTCCAGCGTCAACCCATGTGAGACTAAGATTGAATTGCACTACACTGACTCCAACGCTCGTCGGATGTGGCAGGGCTTGCAAACTATTACAGACTACAAAGGGAAGCACATCCGCGAGCTGCTTAGAGACACAAGCCTACCAGACAAGCTAATTTACATCTATGGTCGCTTCGAGACAAGCAACACTGAAGCATGCATGAGAGCATCAGCTGTTCCGGACGGCTGTGTGATCACACTTTCCGTAGCCGATGTGAGTAAGACCTTTAAAACATTCACAAGGCCGCAGGGCCAGATGGATTACCAGGACGTGTACTACGAGCATGCACTGACCAACTGGCAAGTGTCTTCACTGACATTGTCAATCTGTCCCTGACTGAGTCTGCAATACCAACATGTTTCAAGCAGACCACCATAGTCCCTGCATCCAAGAGCACTAAGGTAACCTGCCTAAATGACTACCGACCCATAGCACTCACGTCTGTAGCCAAGAAGAGCTTTGAAAGGCTGGTCATGGCTCACATCAACACCATTATCCCAGAAACCCTATACCCACTCCAATTTGCATACCCCCCCAAAAGATCCACAGATGATGCAATCTCTATTTCACTCAACACTGCCCTTTCACATCTGGACAAAAGGAACACCTACGTGAGAATGCTATTCATTGACTACAACTCAGCGTTCAACCCCATAGTGCCCTCAAAGCTCATCACTAAGCTAAGGACCTGGGACTAAACACATCCCTCTGCAACTGGATCCTGGACTTCTTGACCGGACTCCCCCAGGTGGTAAAGGTAGGTAACAACACATCTGCCACGTTGATGCTCAACACGGGGGACAGTCAGGGGTGCATGCTCAGTCCCCTCCTGTACTTCCTGCTCACCCATGACTGCATGGCAAGGCACGACTCCAACACCATCATTAAGTTTGCAGACGACACAACAGTTGTAGGCCTGATCACTGACAAAAGTGAGACAGCCTATAGGCAGGAGGTCAGAGACATGGCCGTGTGGTGCAAGGATGACAACATCTCCCTCAACATGATCAAGACAAAGGAGATGATTGTGGACTACAGGAAAAGGAGGACCGAGCAGGGTAGAGGTTGAGAGCTTCAAGTTCCTTGGTGTCCACATCACCAACAAACTATCATGGTCCAAACACACCAAAACAGTCGTGAAGAGGGCACGACAAAGCCTATTCCCCCTCAGGAGACTGAAAAGATTTGGCATGGATCCTCAGATCCTCAAAAAGTTCTATAGCTGCACCATCAAGAGCATCCAGACTGGTTGCATCACTGCCTGGTATGGCAACTGCTCGGCCTCCGACCGCAAGGCACTACAGAGGGTAGTGCGCACGGCCCAGTACATCACTGGGGCCAAGCTTCCTGCCATCCAGGACCTCTATACCAGGTGGTGTCAGATGAAGGCCCTAAAACTTGTCAAATACTCCAGCTACCCTAGTCATAGACTGTTCTCTCTGTTACCGCACGGCAAGTGGTACCGGAGCGCCAAGTCTAGGTCCAAAAGGCTTCTTAACAGCTTCTACCCCCAAGCCATAAGACTTCTGAACAGCTAATCAAATGGCTACCCAGACTATTTGCATTTCATTATTTGTTACTTCTATTTCTTTTTTGGGTATTTTTCTTAAAACTGCACTGTTGATTAAGGGCTTGTAAGTAAGCATTTTACTGTAAGGTCTATCAGTCATCTGTCTTCATTGAAAATAGAGAAGAAAGGCAAGCAGGATAAAGGAAATGAATAATGGGCTACGTATCTAGTGCAGTGAGAATAGAGGACATAGTGAAGTCATGATGGATGCACCTGCAATAATCTGATGTAATTATAGTATAATAAGTTAAGAATTTATATGGAAAGCAACATAAATACAAACAGTAGGCTATTGGACTGTCAAGACAAAATGACGAAATAAAACATTTTTTGTTCAACATTATCTCTTGCCCTGTGAGGTTCTGTACATTACAGACTGTCTCAAGGCACTTAACACACAAAAATGACTTTTTCCTTCCAGTGTTGTGACATATAGGCCTACTCAGAGCCAGAGCCATATTAGAATAAAATATGTGGCTCTAGGTCTACTCTGTAATTTTTATTTTTTTACAAAACGGTTGAAATAAATCTAACATGAGGTTATCCAATAACTTTAACAGTCATTTAGTTATCGAAAGGGCTCTAAACAATTTCTATATGAGACATAAACCCAATTCTGATATTTTTCCACAAATTAGTATTTTGACCAATCAGATCGCACTCAACGCAGCCTGTGTGAATGCAGTCAACGCAGCCAGTGACCACAAACTCCTGCATCTATCACAGCAAAGTATGAGGGAGTCCGGGGGATGACTGGAGGAGCAATGGCGGAAGTATTGTGCGATTCTCTTGTCGCGAGTACAGGTGGTGAGAATGAGTGGACGATGGTGAAGAACAGTGGAGTAAAAAGGGCTAAAGTTGGAAATGAACAGCAGTTTATGGTTGGAGAGCGATTCACAAGCAAGGATGTTTTTTTGGGTGACCAGTTTGCAGTCTCGAAGATGGTGAAGGACCAATTGGATAAAGTGGAATCGTTCAGAGTGACCAGAAGCGGTATGATGTTGATTTTGTGTGTTTCAAAAGCGCAAAAGGAGAAAGCTCTGCGGCTCAACAAGATGTTGACGTATGATGTGGAAAGCTATGATTTTCAGAGTAAGGCACCAGTTAAAGGTGTCATCTCTGGTGTCTCGTTGGACATAGAGGCTGTGTGGACATTCCAGGAGTGGTAGACGCACTTCCCTTGAATTGAATGATAAACAGAAAGAAGGAGCAAAGCCTATCGGTCTTACTGTCATTTCATGAAGTGGTTCTCCCAACTTATGTAAAACTTGGGTATGTGAGATATGTGGTGAGACCGTATGTACAGAAGCCGCTGCAGTGTTACAATTGTAAAAAGTTTGGATACGTGGCAAGTGTTTGTCGAAGGAATAAATATGTAGTAGTTGAAGAGTAAGATGAAGCATGTTGTTGTAATTGTGATGGGAATCATGTTCCCAGAGTGCCTTGCATGGATGAAGGAGGTCGCAGTAGCTAGGATCAGGGCCATCCGGTAGGTCTTTCTGGATCTCCAGGACTTTACAGCCGAAATGTTACAGGGAGTACTGAATAAAGAGGTTCCCCTCCCAGGTTCCTGAGCCTGTGTAGGGATCTGAATAGTACAGTTTTTGTTTTGGTTTGAAATTCAGGGTAGTATTTATTTTTATTTTCGCTATATGGTATGAATTTGTTCATCCAAAACGGATTTTGTTTTTGTGGTATTTTTCACTACCCCGTACAGTAGGTGGCGGCAATACACCTTATGAGTGTAGTCTGCCAGTTAACTTCAAAGAAGAAGAAGAAGAAGAACCCAGCCAGTCAATAGCAGCCTGCAGGGAATGGGACTTGGACAAATGTGTTGCCCCCAAAAAATACAAATAACTGTGGGCATAAGCCCAGTTTACCTTGAGAAATGTGAAAATATTATGAAATTATTGCAGAAGATTGATTTAGGCCTAATTGCTGTGGTCTGGCATATTCATTTCCCACCAAGACCACAATCAGTTGTGGACACCTGCACAGAATAAAATGTTATGGATTATGGATGTAAAATCTGATTCCAGGTCGGCATGCTTCGTATAACGTCATACATCCTAACCTTTCTGAGAACAGAGCAGGCCCGCCATTTCCCTGAATGCTTCTAGTCCTTTAAACACAGCAGGAGTGTCAATACGAAGACAGGAGACACACAGGGATCCAGTGAGCGAGAGATCGTGATGAGAGATGGGCAGAGAATGAGTCAGCGAGAGAACCCACCAAATCTACCGCCGCATCTTTATTTATGAAATCAATTTGATCAAAGGCGTCAGTTGGATCAACATAAGACTTGAAATAATCAAGCGTTGGATACGTTGTTTGAATTTCTTTGTATCATTTTTCTTCCGCCTCGTCGCCCTGTCTTTTTCTTTGTTTTCCCCCCTTTCTTTATTTTATTTGTAAAAAGGCGGTGGACAGGAGGGGTCAACCGTAGAGATTATATCATTCAATTAATTTGGAACTTTATAGACATATTGTGATTTTTCAAATTCTTTGTTGCATCAATAAACGAAGATGTCGGGGCAGAGCATTACTGACAGGATAACTGCAGCCCAGCACAGTGTAACTGGATCTGCTGTGTCGAAAACAGTATGCAAGGCCACCACACATGAAATAATGGGCCCGAAAAAGAAACATTTGGATTGTAAGTATCGAATTAATCAAGAGTTTCTGATATAATGTGTCATTCTTCATTAAAACCAGTCAGAGTTCTGCATTTCTTGAATTATGGCGATGGTTACACAAGGCCCAAAGGCTGAATGGATAGGCTAATGTTATTGCTAGTTCCTGTCAAAATGTATCATAGATATATTGTAGCAAAACGAGATCGCACAATGAGAATTCTCGTAACATTATTTAACTGGACGTTAACAACAGTACTTTTAATATCAGATATATTTTGTATAATTTCAGTGTATTCCTACTTATCATCAACATTACTGTCAAATTAGCAAGCTTTCTAGCCGTCTGTATAGCGGTTTAATTCATTTCGCATAGCTTTAGGCTCCCTGGTCTAAACAGTTATCATGTAATTATCAGTCAGTGTATCTTATCTTACAATTGACCAGTTCGCCATGATACAGTACATTAACGTTTTGGCTATACAAAAATGCCCCCGAAAATATATGTTCCAGGGAGTAAATTCAGTAGGTCTATTTGATATATTTACCATAGGAAAGGGTATAACAACCACCTTTGAACAGCTCAGAGGTAGAAACTACCTTGTTCATATTTCATAGTAGGCCTAGAGGAAGTATCAAGCATAATGCTTTCAGTCCAATATGCAAAGTGTAGCCTATATTATCATCATTACTAGGTGTGTCTGTCACTGCTGAGGGAAACATGTATAGTGCCTTCAGAAAGTATTCATACCTCTTGACTTATTCCACATTTTGTTGTGTGACAGCCTGAATTCAAAATTGATTAAATAAATTGTTTTCTTACCCATCTACACACAACACCCCATTTTAGCAAATGTATTAAATGAAGTACATAAATATCTCATTTACATAAGTATTCACATTTCACACCCAAAAGTCAATACATGTTAGAATCACATTTGGCAGCGTTTACTGTGTTTACGTTTGCTGTGAGTCTTTCTGTGTCAGTCTCCAAGAGCTTTGCACACCTGCATTGACCAATATTTGCACGTTATTCTCCTTTTAAAATTCTTCAAGCTCTGTCAAGTTGGTTGTTGGTAATTGCTTGACAGACATTTTTCCAAGTCTTGCTATAGATTTTCAAGCCATTTTAAGTCAACTGTTACTAGGTCACTCAGGAACATTCAATGTCGTCTTGGTAAGCAAGTGTATATTTGGCCTTGTGTTTTGGGTTATTGTCCTGCTGGAAGGTTAATATTTCTCTCCCAGTGTCTGTTGGAAAGGTTTTCCTTTAGGATTTTTCCTGTGTACTTTTATCCTATACTCCCTAGTCCTTGCCGATGACAAGCATACCCATAACATGGTGCAGCCACCACCGTGCTTGAAAATATAAAGAGTGGTACTCACTGATGTTTGGGGCAAATCCAACACACCACATAACTCTTTATATTCAGGACATAAAGTGAATTTCTTTGCCACATGCTTTTTTGCCACATGTTTTTGTAGAATAGTAGTGAAGACATGAAAACTATGAAATAACACATATGGATCATGTAGTAACTAAAGAAGTGTTAAACAAATCAAAATATATTTGAGATTCTTCAAACTAGCCACCCTTTGCGTTGATGACCGCATTGCACACGCTTCGCATTCTCTCATGAGGTAGTCATCTGGAATGCATTTCAATTAATAGGTGTGTCATGTTAAAAGTTGATTTGTGGAATTTCTTTCCTTAATGCATTTTAGCCAATAAGTTGTGTTGTGATGAGCTAGGGGTGGTATACAGAAGATAGCCCTTTTTGGTAAAAGACCAAGTCCATATTTTGGCAAGAACAGCTCAAATAAGCAAAGAGAAACGACAGTCCCATCATTACTTTAAGACGTAAAACGTCTGCCTTCTGCTCCGGCGCCATCTTACATGAAGGTCAGTCAATCCGGAAAATTTCAAGAACTTTGAAAGTTTCTTCAAGTGCAGTTGCAAAAACCATAAAGTGCTATGATGAAACTAGTTCTCATGAGGACCGGAGGTACCCCTGCTGCAGAGGATAAGTTCACTAGAGTAACCAGCCTCAGAAATTGCAGCCCAAATAAATATTTCATAAGTAACAGACATCTCAACATCAACTGTTCAGAGGAGACTGCGTGAATCAGACCTTCGTGGTAGTATTGCTGCAAAGAAACCTCTACTAAAGGACACCAATAAGGAGAAGAGACTTGCTTGGGTCAAGAAACACGAGCAATCGACATTAGACCGGTGGAAATCAGTCCTTTGGTCTGATGAGTCCAAATTTGAGATTTGTTTGTTCCAACCGCCATGTCTTTGTAAGACACAGAGTAGGTGAACAGATGATCTCCACATGTGTGGTTCCCACCGTGAAGCATGGAGGAGATGGTGTGGGGGTGCTTTGCTGATGACACTCTGATTTATTTAGAATTCAAGGCACACTTAACCAACATGCCTACCACAACATTCTGCAGCGATACGCTATCCCATCTGGTTTGCGCTTAGTGGGACTATCATTTATTTTTCAACAGGACAATGATCCAACACATCTCCAGGCTGTGTAAGGGCTATTTGACCAAGAAGGAAAGTGATGGAGTGCTGCATCAGATGACCTGGCCTCCACAATCACCCAACCTCAACCCAATTGAGATGGTTTGGGATGAGTTGGACCGCAGAGTGAAGGAAAAGCAGGCAACAAGTGCTCAGTATATGTGGGAACTGCTTCAAGACTGTTGGAAAAGCATTCCAGGTGAAACTGGTTGAGAAAATGCCAAGAGTGTGCAAAGCTGTCATCAAGGCAAAGGGTAAAAATAAAGGTAATCCTGGGTCTTCCTTTCCTGTGGCGGTCCTCATGAGAGCCAGTTGTATCATAGCGCTTAATGGTTTTTGCGACTGCACTTGAAGAAACGTTCAAAGTTCTTGAAATGTTGCACTCGTGTCTTAAAGTAATGATGGACTGATGTTTGTCTTTGTTTATTTCAGCTGTTCTTGCCGTAATATGGACTTGGTCTTTTATCAAATAGAGCTATCTTCTGTATACCACCCATACTTTCTCAACTGATTGGCTCAAACGCATTAAGAAGGAAATAAATTCCACAGGTCAACTTTCAGCAAGGCACATCCTGTTAATTGAAATGCATTCCAGGTGACTACCTCATGAAGCTGGTTGAGAGAATGTGAAGAGTGTGCAATGCTGTCATCAAGGCAAAGGGTGGCTACTTTGAAAATATAAAATATATTTAGATTTGTTGAACACTTTTTCGGTTACTACATGATTCCATATGTGTTATTTCATAGTTTTCATGTCTTCACTATTATTCTATAAATAAAGAAAAACCCTTGAATGAGTAGGTGTCCAAACCTTTGACTGGTACTGTATATTTAACCCTGATGGCAACATCAGACCTTTTTTTTCTTTATCTGTGTGACCATCCTCAGAAACGCTACTCGTCACAAAGCAGAGCACCTGCCACTGCAAAAGTAACAGCGAATGCAATAAATGTCCATTAATTCATTCCAATTATAATTCATTTAATTATATGTGATTAAATCTCAAGGTTTTTGTATCTCTTCTGCAAGCAGGTTATGCGTAATAGGTTACCGTTCAAATGTCATTGTTATCATGATTATAGGAGCATATTGCATGACACACAGGTACAATGACATGGAGGTTGCTGGTTCAGACCTCGACTGAAGCATGTAGTAGGCTAGCTACATATTGTATTGCTTTTCCTAGGTTCCTTTTCCAGACATTGACCTCTGGAACAACTGGAAAACTGTGAGATCTGAAAGTGCCCACTTCTAATCTCATTTTAATCCTATGGACTATGCTAAAGTTGTGCATTGATTCAGCCAGCCAGCCTGTTGTTTCACACCTGTTAGTTGAGCATAAGCCTACAGTACTTTCCTGAGGTACAGGAGCCATTATATGACAGGATGAGTGAAAGTTGACTCAGAAGTCTTTTGGCTCACCCAAACCCGCCGATCAGCCGTCCAACGTGAAATATAGTGCATTCGGAATGTATTCAAACCCCTTGACTTTTTTCACATTTTGTTACGTTACAGCCTTATTCTAAAATTGATTAAATCATTTTTCCCACTCATCAATCTACACATAATACTCCATAAAGACAAAGTGAAAACAGGTTTTTAGATATTACAATTTGAAACTTATTTACATAAGTATTCAGGCCCTTTGCTGTGAGACTGGAAATTGAACTCGGGTGCATCCTGTTTCCATTGATCATCCTTGAGATGTTTCTATAACTTGATTAGTCTACCTGTGGTTAATTTAATTGATTGGACATGATTTGGAAAGGCACACACCTGTCTATATAAGGTCCCACAGTTAACAGTGCATGTCAGATCAAAAACCAAGCCATGAGGTCGAAGGAATTGTCCATAGAGCTCCCAGACAGGATTGTGTCGAGGCACAGATCTGGGGAAGTGTACCAAAAAATTTGTGCAGCATTGAAGGTCCCCAAGAACACAGTGGACTCCATCATTCTGAAATGGAAGAAGTTTGGAACCACTAAGACTCTTCCTAGAGCTGGCCGCCCAGCCAAACTGAGCAGTCGGGGGAGAAGGGCCTTGGACAGGGAGGTGACCAAGAACCCGATGGTCACTCTAATAAAGCTCCAGAGTGCCTCTGTGGAAATGGGAGAACCTTTACGGTAGAGTGGCCAGATGGAAGCCAAAAGGCACGTAAAGGACTCTCAGACCATGAGAAACATGATTCTCTGGTTGGATGAAACCAAGATTGAACCATTTGGCCTGAATGCCAAGCGCCACGTCTGGAGGAAACCTGACACCATCACTACGGTGAAGCATGGTGGTGGCAGCATCATGCTGTGGGGATGTTTTTCTGCGCCAGGGACTGGGAGACTAGTCACAATCGCGGGAAAGATGAACGGAGCAAAGTACAGAGAGATCCTCGATGAAAACCTGCTCCAGAGCGCTCAGGACCTCAGACTGGGGTAAAGGTTCGCCTTCCAACAGGACAACGACCCTAAGCACACAGCCAAGACAATGTAGGATTGCCTTCGGGACAAGTCTCTAAATATCCTTGAGTGGCCCAGCCAGAGCCTGGACTTGAACCTGATCGAACATCTGTGGATAGACCTGAAAATAGCTCCCCATCCAACCTGAGCTTGAGAAGATCTGCAGAGAAGAATGGGAGAAACTCCCCAAATACAGGTGTGCCAAGCTTGTAGCGTCATACCTAAGAATACTCGAGTCTGTAATCGTTGCCAAAGGTGCTTCAAGGACTGAGTAAAGGGTCTTCAATGCTTATGTAAATGTAATATTTCAGTTTTTTATTTGTAATACATTTGCAAACATTTCTAAAAACCTGTTTTTGCTTTGTCATTGTGGGGTACTGTGTGTAGATTGATGATGGGGGAAAAACAATTGAATACATTTTTGAATAAGGCTGTAGCGCAACGAAATGTGGTAAAAGTCAAGGGGTCTGAATACTTTATGAATGCACTGTACCTTAGAATCACTCACAGCCTCTCATACACAGACAGAACAGTAGGCTGCCTAGGCCTTATATAAAGAGCTGTTAAAATAACACTGTCATCGTTCCTGGACCACTGTCCACACAGTCATATTTAGGAGTTCTCAGTGTGGCTGCTTTACCTGACAATATACCAGATAGAGATTGCAACACAATTGCACATAAATGGTTAATTGTTATGCTACAGTCTTCATGTCCAGTGTTGCATACAGTATGATTTGTGTTAGACCTAATTTTTGGGGCAGTGTTGCAACATATGACACCATCAAGGTGCAGTTAAAAAAAGTGTTATCATCAATGCAAACTACAGTGAATATTTAGAAGGCTGTCTAGTGTCTATAACATGATAGCACTGTCATCCCCCACCCTAGTCCCAGTCTTCCCTGGATAATCAACTAGCCATGCTAACTGCTGCTCTGGAAGGTTATGCTGTCCTACTTAGACCCCCCTCCTTTGAAAACATGAGAATATAGGCCAGAAAGCCAGGCCTGGTTATTATACTGTCAATCTGTTCATCACTCAGTCTAACTGAATGGGAATGGGTAGACGGCACAGGTTTGACTGGCATCATCCAATCTCTACATCCGGGCTCTCCAACCCTGTTCCTGGAAAGCTACCGTCCTGTAGGTTTTCAATCCTACCCTAATCTAGCGCACCTGATTCTAATAATTAGTTTCCACTTCACAATAACAGCACTTACAGTTGACCGGGGCAGCAATTTGACGAACTGACTTGTTGGAAAGGTGGCATCCTATGAGGGTGCCACGTTGAAAGTCACTGAGCACTTCAGTAAGGCCATTCTACTGCCAATATTTTTTCTATGGAGATTGCATATCTTTGTGCTCGATTTTATACACCTGTCAGCAACCTGAAATAGCCAAATACACTAATTTGAAGGGGTGTCCACATACTTTTGTATGTATAGTGTATTTGACCAAAAATATATTGTTTGATTTAGAGATGGTGACTTATTCATCAGGCTTTCATCTATTGAACTTCAGTAGACCCTCTTGAGGAATTACCGTGCCAAAAAAGAGAGGCAGCCTGTTGTACTGTAGCATAGTAATTAAGTGTCTTGAGTGTAGTTAGGCAATTAGCCAGACCTTGAATTAAAGCTAATTGAATGAGATTGCAGCTGAGGGCAGAGTGCCTGAGTCCCTGTTTACACAGATTTTCAAAACATTGTCATTCATAGAATATTAACTGACTTTACCCCAAAATTCAACTCCCCCATAGGGGAAATGCCTTGTATCCACAGTTGTTTTAACCTCTACTGGCCAGTGGCCATAAGTCACTACTTGACATCAATTATCCATGGTCTTCCTAGACATCAAGCTATCGCTAACATTCTCTCTCCCTCTCTGTCTGTCTCTCTCTCATCTTTAGACCTGATCCATTGCACCAATGAGATGAATGTGAACATTCCCCAGCTGGCTGACTCACTGTTTGAGAGGACCACCAGCACGAGCTGGGTGGTGGTCTTCAAGTCGCTCATCGCCACACACCACCTTATGGTCTACGGCAATGAGGTGAGCTGGGGCTTACAATCACCACTCAATGAAACATTGTCTATGGCTACATTCATTACTCATTACATGATTTGCTGTAATATATATTATATCTGTAACAGCGATGCTATAGTGTTGAAGTTTTCAGGTCACAGACAATAAGACAATCAATTGCTAACCAGGCGATTTTAATAAAAATCTGGAAATTACTCTGGTACTCCAGTCCTATTCTATTTCTGTAGATCAATGAAAATGTAAGAACATGTATTGATACCGCTCTTTTTCTTTGATACAGCGTTTTGTGCAGTACTTGGCTTCAAGGAACACATTATTCAACCTCAGTAATTTTTTGGACAAAAGTGGTTTACAAGGTAAAGTATGAGGCCTTGGCTATCAAATGCTTTTCTCAAACTCATCCTTAACTGTTACAGTGACAAATACTTATAAGAAGAAACAGTATATCTTTTGAACGAACATAGCATGACTCTCAAGTAGGTTTTCATGACAAATGTAAGATTTATATCACTTCTCAGGTCTCTCTCTCCCAGGCTACGATATGTCCACGTTTATCCGGCGGTACAGTCGATATCTGAATGAAAAGGCTGTGTCATACAGACAGGTTGCCTTTGACTTCACTAAAGTAAAGCGAGGGTAAGAAATTCCCAACATATAACAGAAGAAAGTGGTATGCTTGTTTTTGACTGACCCGAATGTATGTCAATGGAGTTCAAAGGCTCAAACAATTTCTTACAAAAAACACTTTTCCCTTGCAGAGCCGCTAGCTGGTGTAAAACAATACTTAAAATATTTGACAGCTCAAATATTTAATTAAGAAGATTCCTGTCAATTTTAACAACACAATGTCATCATTTTTTCAACATTTTCAAAGCTTTTTATATCCCATGAAGTAATCACAGTATTTTTGTAACTCTGGGAATGATATGTTAACATGCAGTAGAAATTAACTGGCTGAGGCTATTCTCACTGATTCCCTCCCTCTCTGTCCTTTGTGCTTCTAACACCTATCTAACACTACACATACACACATCTCAACAGGGTGGATGGGGTGATGAGGACCATGAATACAGAGAAGCTACTGAAGACCATCCCTATCATACAAAGCCAGATGGACGCCCTCCTCGACTTCAATGTGAGTTTGAGGTCAACCTCCCCAGAACTGTGCTGCTCAGGTCCTGTAATATGAGAGGGTTCCTGGGGCTAACATATTGTCAAGCATACTGATTACTGACTGGACAGTGCTGAAACCAGAGATGGATACAGGCTATTTTCCTCTTCACTGACCTGCTCTTTTATTGTTTGTCAGCGATGTCAAAGTCATGTGTTAAAAGGGCAACTTATGGCTTATGTGAAACTGAATGATGTGTCTTCTTCAGGTTAATGCCAATGAGCTCACAAACGGAGTGATCAATGCAGGGTTCATGCTCCTATTCAAAGATTCCATTCGGCTTTTCGCTGCATATAACGAAGGCATCATCAACCTGCTGGGTAAAACATCAACTCCAACTTGATTTACTCCACTATTTTCTGATCAATACTCTTTTAAAATGTTTAGTCTGGAGAAGTGCTTTGTAGATCCTTGTACTGTAGATCTTTTGATATGTACAGTACTAAATTGTACTAATGGAGACTAAATTCTCTACAGTTTATCCCTAGTGTGTCTACAGATTTTCAGCGCTAATGCCCGCTGTTATTTTTAATTGTAATTTTTTTTACCACAGAGAAGTACTTTGACATGAAGAAAACCCAGTGTAAAGAGGGCCTGGATATCTACAAGAAGTTCCTGACCCGAATGACCCGAATCTCAGAGTTCCTTAAAGTGGCAGAGGTGATTTCTTCTTTGCCTGCTTTGAGTTTGATGCTATTCATTCATTCAATACCATTCATTAAAAGGGAAAACCATTCGATACCATTAATTAAAAGGGAAAACCATTCGATACCAGTCATTAAAAGGGAAAACCATTCGATACCAGTCATTAAAAGGGAAAACCATTCGATACCAGTCATTAAAAGGGAAAACCATTCGATACCAGTCATTAAAAGGGAAAACCATTCGATACCAGTCATTAAAAGGGAAAACCATTCGATACCAGTCATTAAAAGGGAAAACCATTCGATACCAGTCATTAAAAGGGAAAACCATTCAATACCAGTCATTAAAAGGGAAAACCATTCGATACCAGTCATTAAAAGGGAAAACCATTCGATACCAGTCATTAAAAGGGAAAACCATTCGATACCAGTCATTAAAAGGGAAAACCATTCGATACCAGTCATTAAAAGGGAAAACCTCTGATATATTAACATTTTTGTGAGAAAAGTATGGTGGCAGAAATTGGATAGTGGTAGAAAATACGTTTTAATTTAGAAGCACCACTATAACTTTGCACGTAATCATTTGACAGCAGGTGGGGATTGATCGAGGAGACATTCCAGACCTTTCCCAGGTAAGACTTTACACTCCAAACTGAATGATGGATTTACTTCTGCTGGTATAACCTATTAGACACATTCTCTGCACAAAAAGCCTACATACCGAACTTACTCTATCCGTTTGTCTGTACTGAAAAGACAGTTCGATTCCTACTCTGTCTCCATCTCTCTCTGGCTCTCACTTTCTCTCCCTTATTTCTTGCTGTCACTTTCTATTTTCTTCTCTCATTCTGTATTCTCTTTGTGTGTCTCTCTATCTCAGTATTAACTCCTCTTATTTAATCAGCTCTGTTGTCCCACCACACTATTTACTCCACCCTGCACACGTCTCCCAGAGATAAGGCACTGCTCAGTGCATGAAGTTCCCTAGCGCATGTTGCCAATTGAGGCATATTTCTCACTTTTTCTTCTTCTTCCCCTCTTGATTAGGCTCTATCTACAGTAAATAAAGGTGTTAAGCTGTTAAGAGTCCAAACTGACTGTGTATCTTACAGTACTTCAGATTTCACACAATGTACAGGAAATTGAATAGATGGCCCCCCACACCTGTTGTGCTACAGTCAGTCTTTGCATTGACACTGGTTATATTACAGTATTTCCATGGGAAATCCCTCCTCCACCAAGGATCATACTTTTCCTTGAAAGTACAATTACACTAATTGTGTGTTATGTCCCCTATTGTATGTTTTATGAAGCACCTGTAACAGTGTTATACCCTTCAAATACATTATCGTTACAGTTCAATATAGATATTTATCTCTGACCATCACCACCTTTATATTCTGTATTTCCCCTTATCTTTCCACCTTTAGTTCACAGTTTGTGTAAGTATTCTCATCTCACTCTTCTTCTGTGACTTGCTTTGGTGTTGTCTTTGCATGCCTTTACTCTGACTCTGTATCTCATTGATATTGTGTTTTATAGGATTGAAACAAATTGTATATACAGTTCTCTTTGTCATATAGCCCATCCAACATACTGCCCAGGTGTGCTTAGACATTGCCAATTCAACACCACATACTGTAGGATGTTGAAAGTGCCGTGGCGTGTGTCATCTACACACATTTCAATATCACTCATCCAATGTGGCTTTCAGCTGAAGTCTCGAGTTAGTATTTGTCCCATATTGAGGAACTCAACACTTCCCAGTAAACTAAGTGCTAGCTAGAATCCAGTAACTAAGGTATAGTGGTATATGGGACAGTATAATTAGGGACCTGAGTTTTTCCTCACCATGTGACATGACCAGTTAAACGTTTTCAGAAAATGTTGTCAGGAAAAACTCAAGGCCTATAGCTAGTGTATGCACAGTACAGTAACCAGGTTGCCCATCACTGCCTTAGATGGTTGTGTTCGTACAGTGCTGTCTAACTGCATGTTTCCAACCCTGGCCTATACTAACTGCTGTTCTCCATTACAACAGGCTCCCAGTAGCCTCCTGGAAGCTCTGGAGCAACACCTGGCCTCTCTAGAGGGGAAGAAAGTCAAAGACTCCACTGCTGCCAGCAGGTATGTACAGGATGGGCTACGTCCCAAATTGCACCCTATTCTCTACATGGTGCACTACATTTGAACAGAGCCCTATGGGCCCTGGCCAAAAGTAGTGCATAGGAAACAGTGTGCCATTTGGGACGTATCCTACGTCTCACACTGGAGTGTCTTTGGCACTGAGTCCACTACTCCCCCTGCAGGTAGCCTAGAAGCAGCTGCCACTATAATAACTAATTTGCTTTGTGCACTAAGCTCTTAAGCCAAGATTGCTTAAATTATTATTGATGGTAATGGTTATTGATGTTTTCAGCCAGAGTTGCCGTAGTATTCTGCCTAGGGGTGTTTACTGTTGTGTGTTGTTTCAGGGCTAGTACTCTATCCAACGCAGTGTCCTCGCTGGCCAGTACAGGGATGTCTTTTACTAAAGTAGACGAGCGGGAGAAGCAGGCTGCTCTGGAGGAGGAACAAGCTCGTCTCAAAGCACTGAAGGTACAGCCGTCATGATGCATGGATCACAACATGAATTTGACGAGAATGGACATGGTTTTGTGTTGCCTGTCCCATCTACATGTGAAGGACACTGATATGTTGCAGTATGCAGGCAATGATTTGAACAATTCAAAGCCTTGTTTGGTTCATCCAGTATGGCCCACATACAGTATAATTTAAAAGTTTGGACACACCTACTCATTCAAGGGTTTTTCTTTATTTTCACTATTTTCTACAATGTAGAATAATAGTGAAGACATCAAAACTATGAAATAACACATATGGAATCATGTAGTAACCAAAAAAGCCTTACACAAATCAAAATATATTTGAGATTCTTCAAAGTAGCCACCATTTGCCTTAATGACAGCTTAGCACACTCTTGGCATTATTTAAACCAGCTTCATGAGGAAGTCACCTGGAATGCATTTCAATTAACAGGTGTGCCTTGTTAATTTGTGGAATTTGTTTCCTTCTTAATGCTTTTTAGCCAATCAGTTCTGTTGTGACAAGGTAGGGGTGGTATATAGAAGATAGCTCTATTTGGTAAAAGACCAAGTCCATATTATGGCAAGAACAGCTCAAATAAGCAAAGAGAAATAACAGTCCATCATTACTTTAAGAAGGTCAGACAATCCGGAACATTTCAAAAACTTTTAAAGTTTCTTCAAGTGCAGTTGCAAAAACCATCAAGCTCTATGATGAAACTGGCTCTCATGAGGACCGCCACAGGAAAGGAAGACCCAGAGTTACTTCTGCTGCAGAGGATAAGTTCATTAGAGTAACCAGCTTCAGAAATTGCAGCCCAAATAAATGCTTCACAGAGTTCAAATAACAGACACATCTCAACATCAACTGTTCAGAGGAGACTACGTGAATCAGGCCTTCATGGTCAAATTGCTGCAAAGAAACCACTACTAAAGGACACCAATGATAAGATACTTGCTTGGGCCAAGAAAGACGAGCAATGGACATTAGACAAGCTGGAAATCTGTCCTTTGGTCTGATGAGTCCAAATTTGAGATTTTTGTTTCCAACCACCGTGTCATTGTGAGACACAGAGTAGGTGAACCGATGATCTCCACATGTGTGGTTCCCACCGTGAAGCATGGAGGAGGGGTGTGATGGTGTGGGGGTGCTTTGCTGGTGACACTGTCTGTGATTTATTTAGAATTCAAGGCACGCTTAACCAGCATGGCTACCACAGGATTCTGCAGCGATACCCCATCACATCTAGTTTGTGCTTAGTGGGACTATCATTTGTTTTTCAACAGGAAAATTACCCAACACACCTCCAGGCTGTGTAAGGGCTATTTGACCAAGAAGGAGCGTGATTGAGTGCTGCATCAGATGACCTGGCTTCCATAATCACCCGACCTCAACTCAATTGAGATGGTTTGGGATGAGTTGGACCGCAGAGTGAAGGAAAAGCAGCCAACAAGTGCACAGCATATGTGGGAACACCTTCAAGAAAAGCATTCCAGGTGAAGCCGGTTGAGAGAATGCCAAGAGTGTGCAAAGCTATCATCAAGGCAAAGGGTGCCTAGTTTGAAGAATCTAAAATATATTTTGATTTGTTTAACACTTTTTTGATTACTACATGATTCCATGTGTTATTTTATAGTTTTAATGTCTTCACTATTATTCTATGATGTAGAAAGTAGTAAAAATAAAGAAAAAACGTTGAATGAGTAGGTGTGTCCAACCTTTTGACTGGTACTGTACATAACTACAACCATCACCTCCATTCTACGCTCTACATTCTACATCTGTAGTGTCTGTATTTGACTTGGACTCTTTCCACCCAGGAACAGAGGCTGAAGGAGCTCTCTAAGAGGCCTTCCTTCGCCACCACAGACACGTCTCCGGTCTCCACCACCGGGGGCACTATCAGCACAGCCCCGGCCATCGACCTCTTCTCCACACCCAGCTGCTCCAATGGGTAAACGTTCACTTATGACCTGTGAAGCTTACCCACTCATGTGGTTGACCAGAGAGGTTAGCGTGGATTATTTAGAAGTTGCTGATAACCACTGATACAGGGTCAGATATTTCTTTGTCCTCCTAGTGGTTAAGTTTAGGATTTAGAGTGCTCTTATTCTAGATCTGTGTTTAGAGGGAACCTATCGCATCACTGCTGTCTTCTCTCCTCAGTGCTCTGAAGATGGAGAGTGACCTGTTTGACATTCAGCAGACCTTTAACCCTTCAGTGCAGGCCAGTTCTACAGGGCTTCCTGTGGCCACAGCATGGGCAGGTAGGAGAAACACCCACCACCGCAGGACCCCTCTATTATCTCCTGTCTTCTGCCATGACCTGTTCTGCATGCTCTCCCTCTCTTCCTGGTGCGTCTGACTCTGATTTCCTCCTGTTCTTCTCTTCTCTATCTATTCTCTTTCTTTCTGTCTTCTGCCTGCTTAGATCCATTCACCTCTGCTGAAGCTGGAGATGACTCCATGCCAAACCTTAACCCTTTCCTCTCAAAAGTTGTTGTCGATGCCGCCGCTCACTTGCCTGTCGTGTCCTCCGACGGTGTTAGCTATTCCTCTAGGACGTCTGGTCATGAAATGTTTGGTGGTAAAGATACTCTTTGTTCCTCCTGAAATACCCTTCATGTGTCTCTCTGTTGGACTGTTTGAAGGAAGTCTCCCATAAGCCGTACTGTTGTTACTTCTGTCTATATGTAAATCATCTCATAGCTGTCTAAAGTTAAATGTTTGTTGTGTACCTTAAAATACAAGGCCTCCACTTGCCATGTTTCCATTATAGGACTGTGCTAAGGACAGAACCACAAGCTAACACTGTGATGGTGGAGTTACTGGTTATGTTCTTTTGATAGGCTCCCATGCCAGTTCAGTCTAATATGATACTTCATCCATTGAGGTCTCAAATGTATTTTACAGTCTAGTAAACCCATGTCTAAGTTAATTCTGACCAAGTTGGTTATGTTCAAATGATGCTTTTCCTGCTGCTGATATATATTGTTTCATAATGTATTCAAATAGGCTATTGCTTCTAGATTCTGATATTACAAACCAATCATTTGATTATTTTCTGTTGTAGTATCCTCGTAGAGCTCTAAGTTGAAATCTGTTTCACTTACCAATATTATTTTTGATTCTCTAGATCGTTATAATCCCTTTACTGACACAAACTCGTCCGTTTCAAGCAATTACAAACGCACAGTGCGGATAGAACACTCCATCTCAGGTACTACGATGGCTCACCATCCCAGCCTATGTTTCCTGAGCCCATAGGCAAACATACGCCCCTCAACCCATCTAATGTGTTTAGTGGCCCAATAATAACTCTATGGTTAGGGTAGTCTGACGATTTTGAGGAATTTAGTGTCAATAGGATATTTGTATCTCCTTGTACTCTGCAGTTCCTGTTTTGACTTTGTTAGAATTAGTTTTACTTGTTACCTGTTAGTGTCCCTATACAACTGCTAAGTATTTTCTGTTAACTGTCTCCTTTCTGTCTGTACTGTCACGTTGCCTTGCCTGCCTTTCTTGCTGTGCCTTGAAATGCCTTCCTTTGCTCTCTTATTCTTCCTGCTCCTCCTTTGGCGTTGTCAGACTCCTTCTGTGGTGGTCCAGTGTCCATGGCCCAGCACCTTCCACACCAGGCTCCCTACCCCACTGAGCCCTCTACTGTAGCATGTCTATTCAGAGGTAGAGTACTAGATTAGCTGTACTGTAGCAGGTCTATTCAGAGGTAGAGTACTAGAGAACCTGTAGCTGTACTGTAGCAGGTCTATTCAGAGGTAGAGTACTAGAGAACCTGTAGCTGTACTGTAGCAGGTCTATTCAGAGGTAGAGTACTAGAGAACCTGTAGCTGTACTGTAGCAGGTCTATTCAGAGGTAGAGTACTAGAGAACCTGTAGCTGTACTGTAGCATGTCTATTCAGAGGTAGAGTACTAGAGAACCTGTAGCTGTACTGTAGCAGGTCTATTCAGAGGTAGAGTACTAGAGAACCTGTAGCTGTACTGTAGCAGGTCTATTCAGAGGTAGAGTACTAGAGAACCTGTAGCTGTACTGTAGCAGGTCTATTCAGAGGTAGAGTACTAGAGAACCTGTAGCTGTACTGTAGCATGTATATTCAGAGGTAGAGTACTAGAGAACCTGTAGCTGTACTGTAGCAGGTCTATTCAGAGGTAGTGTACTAGAGAACCTGTAGCTGTACTGTAGCAGGTCTATTCAGAGGTAGAGTACTAGAGAACCTGTAGCTGTACTGTAGCAGGTCTATTCAGAGGTAGAGTACTAGAGAACCTGTAGCTGTACTGTAGCAGGTCTATTCAGAGGTAGAGTACTAGAGAACCTGTAGCTGTACTGTAACAGGTCTGACTTTAATGGATAATGCTTATCCATCACTGCACCTGCCGTGTTCTGAGCAGCCTCCCCTTTGACCTCTTTACAGGGTACTCCACAGCATCACAGGCCCCTCCCCCAGGAGCACTCCAGGTGGATTTCGAGTCAGTCTTTGGAGCGAAAGCTACCGGCGTTAACAACATTGACTCTGATGGTGAGGTGTTGAATATTTTACTGTTTGATGCACATGGTGTTTCACATCCAACCAACCTCTCTGTCCTCCTTAGACATCCTGAAACCCACCATGGTCGGCTCCAATCAGGCCCTGTGCTCCATCAATCAGCTGTCAGACAAACTGGTTGGAGATGACCTGGACTCCTCCCTGGCCAACCTGGTGGGCAGTAAGTGTCACAACGTCACGCTAGGATATTTAATTCAGATTAAAAGAGATCAACACTCATCTTTGCCCGAGTGAATCATGGTGTCTATTTATATTTTGACTCGTATGTTAGATCGCAATATGTCACACAGCTATAGCAGTAGAATTAACTGTTTCTGGATGTGTAAATCTCACATTTATATTACTATCCTCTTGTAGATCTCGGGATTGGAAATGGCACAACAAAAAAGTAAGTGAGCTGTTCATGCTGTTCAGTCTCTTCAACGTGCTGTGGTCAGTGCTAGATGAAGAACTGTTCTGTATAGCCAGCAGCAGTTAGTAGCCAGTGCTAATATTAGCTGTCTTAATCTACAGTGACATCCACTGGAGCCAGCCTGGGGAGAAGAGGCTGACTGGCGGAAGCAACTGGCAGCCCAAGGCAGCCCCAAACACCACCTGGAACCCCGTCTCCATGGTAATACACACTACACTGGCCTCTTACAGGTGCTCTTATCTGCCTGTGATGATTGTTTTAGCTACTGTATCACTCTAGTGTTGGTTTTAGACCAATGTTAAGAAGTTGTTGTCTTGACTTGACATTGGTCTGCTGGATTATCTGTGAGAGAAGATGTTGTGTCCTCATTGGTGTGTTTGTGTCTCCACAGACCCCCCCAGTCATGGCCTACCCTGCCACAACACCAACAGGCATGGTGGGGGGATATGGCATGGTCAGTATCTGTCAGATGGATGTCTGGATGCATTAGCACTGAGGGACATAGCCATGCAGTAGTTAGCACTGAGGGACATAGCCATGCAGTAGTTAGCACTGAGGGACATAGCCATGCAGTAGTTAGCACCGAGGGACATAGCCATGCAGTAGTTAGCACCGAGGGACATAGCCATGCAGTAGTTAGCACTGAGGGACATAGCCATGCAGTAGTTAGCACTGAGGGACATAGCCATGCAGTAGTTAGCACTGAGGGACATAGCCATGCAGTAGTTAGCACTGAGGGACATAGCCATGCAGTAGTTAGCACTGAGGGACATAGCCATGCAGTAGTTAGCACTGAGGGACATATCCATGCAGTAGCTAGCACTGGGGGACATAGCCATGCAGTAGCTAGCACTGGGGGACATAGCCATGCAGTAGCTAGCACCGAGGGACATAGCCATGCAGTAGCTAGCACAGGGGGACATAGCCATGCAGTAGTTAGTACCGAGGGACATAGCCATGCAGTAGTTAGTACCGAGGGACATAGCCATGCAGTAGTTAGCACCGAGGGACATAGCCATGCAGTAGTTAGCACCGAGGGACATAGCCATGCAGTAGTTAGCACCGAGGGACATAGCCATGCAGTAGTTAGCACCGAGGGACATAGCCATGCAGTAGTTAGCACCGAGGGACATAGCCATGCAGTAGTTAGCACCGAGGGACATAGCCATGCAGTAGTTACTACCGAGGGACATAGACATGCAGTAGTTAGTACCGAGGGACATAGCCATGCAGTAGTTAGCACTCTCCCCCACACATGCAACATGCAAACACAGTCATGTCATTAAAAAACCTCCTCAAAACACAACTCTTTGAGATTGACTCTGATCTACCCCCACACACATACTTTTAATTGATGCATTTTATGTACTGTACTGTATTTTATGTAGGCCTACTTTTAATGTAAGATGCCCTTGAATATCTTGAAAGGCGTCCGCTAAATAAAATGTATTATTATTTACAGAGGGAATAGCCATACAGCATAGCTAACAATGAGAACATTATAGCCATGCAGTATAGCCTGCACTGAGAGATAATAGCCATGCAGTATAGCTAGCACTGAGAGATAATAGCCATGCAGTATAGCTAGCACTGAGAGATAATAGCCATGCATAATAGCCATGCAGTATAGCCATACAGTATCGCTAGCACTGAGAGCTAATAGCCATACAGTATAGCTAGCACTGAGAGCTAATAGCCATGCAGTGTACCTAACACTGAGAGCTAATAGCCATGCAGTATAGCTAGCACTGAGAGATAATAGCCATGCACCATAGCTAGCACTGAGAGCTAATAGCCATGCAGTAAGCTAGCACTGAGAGCTAATATCCGTGCAGCATAGCTAGCACTGCGAGCTAATAGCCATGCAGCATTGCTAGCACTGAGCGCTAATAGAGAGCTAATAGCCATGCAGTATAGCGGTAGCTAATAGCCATGCAGTATGGCTAGCACTGAGAGCTAATAGCCATGCAGTGTAGCTAGCACTGACAGCTAATAGCCATACAGTATAGCTAGCACTGAGAGCTAATAGCCATGCAGTAGTAATAGGAGTAACAGTAATAAGTGCTATACATCCTTCTGTGCTATGCAATCTACTGTAGCATGTCTATTATGCCTGATGTTTCTCTATGCTATTGTCTTTAGCCACCCCAACAGCTTGGCTCTATGGGTATGATGAACCAACCCAACATGATGTACAACCAGCCCATCATGAGGCCGCCCAACCCCTTCGGCTCTGTTTCCAGTGCCCAGGTGTGTGTTTGTACAATAATCAGACGTGTGTGATGGTAAATGTCTATTGTAGGGTTGTGTGAGTTCAGTGTCCAGGTGTATTGAGTGCTGTATAGTTACAGTAGCCGTTCTGTGTGTGTATACTACCCCCTGTGATGACAACAGTGTTCTAGTTTACTCTTACCCCCTCAGGAGGAGAGGGACATCTGTCTGTCATCAGTTTCCTCAAGAGTCCCCAATTATTTTCCCCTCTTGGTGTAACTTCTCTTTCACCCTTCATTCCTCTCTTTCATTCAATTTGATCGCTCCCCCTCTCTCACTCACACACTCTCTTCCTCTCTATGACCTCTGCTCCTCCTGTGTGTTTTTCCCTCTCTGTGAAATAGCCCTCTGCAGCCTCTAGTCCTTCCAGCCAGAGTCCTCTCAGAGCCCCTGGACAGGACCCATTTGCACAGCTCTCTCTCAAGGATTTCTTGTAGAGCGTCTCTTAGGTACAGCATGCTGTGTGCTTGCGGATGTACATGCATGCGCAGCGCGGCTTCACACTAATGCTTCTCTTTTTTTCTCTTCTCTTACTGTTATCATCTCTTCCTTCATTTGCAAACACACTGCTTCTTCCATCCGATCAACCACTGCTGTTTATTTCCTCTCGCTATATCTCTTGCGCTTTATATGGGCTTGATTAGTTGGTTTGTGTCTTGCTCGCTTAAACAATCAGCAGATGCATTTCAGGATGTTTTTAAACTTTCAATTACACTAACCATTACGTCTTTGCTGATATAGGTTGCCATTGCTGAAATCTTGATTCATCAGCTGTATCTTGTGTGACAGTTGCTTTTGTTCTGAGGACATTGATACCTTTTCATTGCATTTATTCAGTTGACTATTTCAGCACCACCATGAGCGGGCTGGTAAAACTGTTTTCTAATAAATCCTTGTATGTTGATTTCCATCCACAGATGCAGTTCATGTAATATGATGTGTCTCCGAAAATGAAGCACTTAGCAGCAAAGCTTTGTCATCATTGCCAGTCTAACTCTTCAGAGAAGCGTTCACCCTCCCCCCCCCCCCCCCCCCAAATACAGACATGTCAAGAACACAACAAACAGTGCAATGACTGGAGGAAAACCATGGAAACCATGTCCAAATGACGATGGGAAGAAAATAATTTACCACCCGTTATTCCGTATATTTGTCCAAGACGTCAAGTGATGCTGCTGTTTTTAAAAAGTACCTATAGAGATTCCTCATCCATTTTATCCTCTGCTATGGGTGCTGAGAAACTTTGATATTATGTATTTGGAAATACTACTGTGGTTGGGTGTAACAGCTTGGTGTTCTAATCTAGTGGGAGGGGGAGGTGGGACAAGAAGAAAAAGAGGAGAGGAATCCTCCCCTCTCTTGATTCGATCATCAGTCATCCATTTCCTAGTTATTTAACAGTCACTGAGTAGTGATGCTAATGACGTTTACACCTGTTTTAGTTTGTCTTTTTTACTGTTTACAGTAGACATTCCTCGTGTGTTGTTTATTTATTTATGATATGGTTTTAAAACTGAGGAAGAAAATCTATAGTGTAATCTATAGTACCTGTGGGAGTGCCTCAGCATTTAACATGGATGTTGGATTGTTTCATTGGAGATGTAGAGAAAATAAAATAGATATTATATAAAATACACCTATAAACGGAATGATAGAGCACTAAATATTCTTCAAGTTTTGTGATAAGAACAGTTTTACTAGGTCAAATCTCATGTTCTCCCCTGTGCAAGTGGAGTAGGGGGTTCCAGTATGAGTCAGTAATCTATATAGTAAATTCTGTGCCTAGGGTTTTTTGCAATGGAACAACTTTTCTGTCTAGTTGAAAAACACTTAATCCACGATTCTGAAGCATCACACTGGGGTGGAATCCATTTTGCTTTAAGCTTGGCATGCCATTGACTCACTGACCGTTTAATGGCTGCCTTTACTCTGAATGTGAAAGAATTGCTTTCATGTTGAACATATCTTTCCATGCTACCCGCACCACCTCAGCTCTGACTCCCTGAGAGCCAGACGAGAGTGTGTCTGGTCGTCTGGGTGTTGCAGATACTAAACAAGGGTTACAGTTTTGATGTAAATTAGTTGTATAAAGATCCAGTAGAACAGGGTGAGCGAGGGGCACTGTTGATCGGCGCTCTGTGTATATAAAACTGACTGTTCAACGGAGAGGGAAGTGAAAGATGTATGAAATATGAAAGCAATTCAATCAAAATCTGACACTACCTACGTTTGATTCAGGATATTTTCTGCGTTTGTCTTGCGTGGATTATATTTTTGTTTATGTAATTAAAACGTGTAGCAGACATTGACAGGTTTTTTTTTTTAATAAAGAGCAGCTTCCACAAAGTGATGTTAAATATTTTATTACAATGTGTTGGTGAATATTGCAACAGTGATCTTTGGCACTACAGTTAGTATATACACTATATACACACAAGTATGTGGACACCCCTTAAAATTAGTTGTTTTGGCTATTTCAGCCACACCCGTTGCTGACAGGTGTATAAAACTGAGCACCGAGCCATGCAATCTCCGTAGACAAACATTGGCAGTAGAATGGCCTTACTGAAGAGCTCAGTAACTTTCAACATGGCACCTTTCCAACAAGTCAGTTTGTCAAATTTCTGCCCCAGTCTACTGTAAGTGCTGTTATTGTGAGGTGGAAACGTCAAGGAGCAACAACGGCTCAGCCGCGAAGTGATGGGCCCCACAAGCTCACAGAACGGGACTGCCGAGTGCAGAAGCGTGTAGTGCGTAAAAATCATCTGTCCTTGGTTGCAATACTCACTACCGAGTTCCAAACTGCCCTTGGAAGCAAAGTCAGCAAAATGTACTTTGTTGGAAGCCTCATGAAATGAGTTTCCATGGCCGAGCAGCCGCACACAAACCTAAGATCACCATGCGCAATGACAAGCGTCGGTTGGAGTGGTGTTAAACTCGCCGCCATTGGACTCTGGATCAGTGGATACTTGTTCTCTAGAGTGATGAATCACGCTTCCCCATCTGGCAGTCCAACTGATGAATCTGGGATGGCGGATGCCAGGAGAATGCTACTTGCCTGAATGCATAGTGCCAACTGTAAAGTTTGGTGAAAAAGGAATAATGGTCTGGGGCTGTTTTTCATGGTTCGGGCCAAGCCCCTTAGTTCCAGTGAAGGGAAATCTTAACGCTACAGCATACAATGAATGACATTCTAGATGATTCTGTGCTTCCAACTTTGTGGCAACAGTTTGGGGAAGGCCCTTTCCTGTTTCAACAAGACAATTACCCCGTGCACAAAACAAGGTCCATACAGAAATGGTTTGTTGAGATCGGTGTGGACGAACTTGACTGGCCTGCACAGAGCCCTGACTTCAACCCCATCGAACACTTTTGAGATGAATTGGAACGCCGACTGCGAGCTCAGCCTAATCGCCCAACATCAGTGCCCGACCTCACTAATGCCCTTGTGGCTGAATGGAAGCAAGTCCCATCAGCAACGTTCCAACATCTAGGGGAAAGCCTTCCCAGGAGAGTGAAGGCTGTTATAGCAGCAAAGGGGGACCAACTCCATATTAATGCCCATGATTTTGGAATGAGATGGTTGACAAGCATGTGTCCACATACTTTTGGTCATGTAGTATATGTGGATTCTCTTAGCTTCTGGATGACTTTTTGCCTTTCTTCTGTATTTTAATATTTTATGTCCTCAGCTTCCTTGTAGGGCATTTCATGGGGCCCCTCCACAAAAATTATTTGCAGCTTTCCTTGTATATTTTATCTGAACAAGACTGCCACCCAGTGTCCAATTTCTATAAAACAGAACTATTGTGGTTATTCAAGTTTACAGTATACTGCATTTGGATGAAAGGTAATTTACTCCAACAATGTATGCAATCACTTGGAGTCTATTTACAGTGTTGTATTTATCAATATTTACATTTGCATTTGTCCACGTCAGCGTGTTGAAACACCTGTGCTCCATCAAGCCTCAGGCTTACACTCCTCCTTGACAAACAGACTGCCATAATCTCAACAATCATCTTTACTTTGTGGGTTGGATCTTGAGGTTAAGAATTTCACAACTGGCAGGGAATATGCCACATGACACGGATAATAAATTAGCACCTTGTTCGTGTTCCTTTTATACAATTTTACATATTTCCATTGGCGCAGTGTAATACGATTGTAATACGATAACATTAGCTATGTTTAAGATTCCCGTATGAAAATACGACAACACTATTTTTATTGGACAACTGTATTTTCAATGGTGTTAGCTCTTCATACACTTGTTGAAGTTGCTACAGTATAGGCTGCTATCAACGTTGACTGCTGGCATTGAACAGTGACCACTAGTCATTATGGGCACTTAACCCATTTGAGGGAAGCACACACCTCCCTGAGTCTGACCCACCTACCTCCAGTGGATGTCCGAATTTCTCTACAGACAGAGGTAGTTTCCAAAACAAGGTAAAACTTTGTATTTACAATTTTTTGTTTGGTCTGTATTTGTCTCTCCAAAAAGTTACAAAGTAAGATATCAATCTATTGTTCTTCGGATTTTAACGTCTGATGAGGAAGAACATAAAGGCGCTGTGAAGCCTTACCCACAGTGACATTTGGGAAACAATAAAACTGAAGTTATTGACATAACACAGACATTTTATTCGCTGTCTATCCCCACTGTTCTGAAGGCAACACTTGTGAACGAAAATGATTACGAGCTGCCTCATATCTTAAGGTTCGTCAGAAAATATCATACAATGAATTTAGATTTCAGAGACCTGTGTATTCAATCTTATTCTTTATGTGGGCTACTTTTTAGGATGGTGTTTTTCAAGCCAGCATCATGTGCAGGTGCCTATTAAAATATGTAAATAACATGTTATTTTTATTTACGAGGCTGATCTTATTGTTTTCCTATATACAACAAATGCAAACTTATTTTAAAGAGGACTAAGATACTGCAGCTTTAGGGCTTCTCTTTCTGAGAAGAAGACATTAGTCTATGCAATTTAATTATCCAGTTACACTAACTTAGTTATGAGACAGATTAAGCAGGCAAAAACATAACATTGCACAAAACATTTCCATTTTATAGGTTATCTGCTACTATTGTAGGCTACTATAAAAAAAATATATTTAAAAAGCCTATCTCTTTGATTTACTGACAGTTCACACCCACAATATGAAATTATGAAATGTTTTACATTCAACTATAATGTGAATAGCTAACATCAATGTCGAAATCCATGAGACAGGACAGAACCCAGATAGTACACATATGAGGCTTCCATATTCATGTATCTTTCTTTCTGACAAATGTTTAGCTGTAAGCTTTTTAGCTGTTTACCCAATATTTATTAGCCATTTTCACTAAGAAGTCTTCACAAGGTTGCTGGTTTTGTATTAAGGCAGTGGACACTACAATATGTTAACTGTTGATAATGGAGGACAAATTATTCATAACTTCTATCAGAGTTGACCCTAATCTTATAGAGATTTTTATTGATTGATTTAAGTAAAGTATGCAACCCATCTAAATTCAAACTAAGGTAAGTCAGCAGAATTTCATTGAGAAGGAAAAAATAAACGTTTGAATGAGGGGTTTCAACATGGAATTCTGTGCCTGCATTTACACAGACAGCCCAATTCTGATAATGTTTTTAATAATTTGACTTTTGACAAATCAGATCAGCTCTGAAAAAGATCTGATGTGAAACGATCTGATGTGCTTGGTCAAAAGACCAGTTAGTGGAAAAAATATCAGAATTGGGCTGTCTGTGTGAACGCAGCCTATTCGCCAAATGGTTTACACAGGAATAAATCCTAATCTATTTAGGGCTTCATTATACCCAACATAGGTATGGCAAATTATATTCATGCTGATTTCAGCTGACTGTCAACTCAACATAGTCTTTTGTTTCTCAATGACTGTAAATCATGATTTATTACTACCTTATTTCACTCACTGTGCACGATTTATTTAAATAGGCAAGTCAGTTAATAAGAACTCATTCTTATGGCCGGATGACGCTGGGCCAATTGTGCGCCACCCTACGGGACTCCCAATCACGGCCGGTTGTGATATAGCCTGGATTCGAACCAGGGTGTCTGTCATGACGCCTCTAGCACTGAGATGCAGTGCCTTAGACTGCTGTGCAACTCGGGAGCACAAAATCCAGTAAATCATGCTGGATAAAACCGAATTCATTTAAGTTGACGGTCACATGGACTAAGTGTACTCTGTATTAGTTTATCTCAACTACAAAATACTCGGATGGTGCAGTCAGTGGGTGGAGAGTTGAATTACTGTGCTTTAGATGTTTCTGAACACCGGGGTGATCAACGCCTTGTTAAATAAAGGTTAAATAAAAAAATGATTTACTGAACTAGTGTTGGATCCAGCATGATTTCCTGAATTAGTGTTTGATCCAGCATGATTTACTGAATTAGTGTTTGATCCAGCATGATTTACTGAATTAGCGTTTGATCCAGCATGATTTACTGAATTAGTGTTTGATCCAGCATGATTTACTGAATTAGCGTTTGATCCAGCATGATTTACCGAATTAGTGTTTGATCCAGCATGATTTACTGAATTAGTGTTTGATCCAGCACGATTTACCGAATTAGTGTTTGATCCAGCATGATTTACTGAATTAGTGTTTGATCAAGCACGATTTATTGAATTAGTGTTTGATCCAGCATGATTTACTGAATTAGTGTTTGATCCAGCATGATTTACTGAATTAGTGTTTGATCCAGCATGATTTACTGAACTAGTGTTTGATCCAGCATGATTTACCGAATTAGTGTTTGATCCAGCATGATTTACTGAATTAGTGTTTGATCCAGCATGATTTACTGAATTAGAATGTTTGATCCAGCATGATTTACTGAATTAGAATGTTTGATCCAACATGATTTACTGAATTAGTGTTTGATCCAGCATGATTTACTGAATTAGTGTTTGATCCAGCATGATTTACTGAATTAGTGTTTGATCCAGCATGATTTACTGAATTAGTGTTTGATCCAGCATGATTTACTGAATTAGTGTTTGATCCAACATGATTTACTGAATTAGTGTTTGATCCAGCATGATTTACTGAATTAGTGTTTGATCCAGCATGATTTACTGAATTAGTGTTTGATCCAGCATGATTTACTGAATTAGAATGTTTGATCCAACATGATTTTGTGCTCCCGAGTGGCACAGTGGTCTAAGGCGCTGCATCTCAGTGCTAGAGGCGTCACTACAGACACCTGGTTCGAATCCAGGCTATATCACAACCGGACGTGATTGGGAGTCCCGTAGGGTGGTGCACAATTGGCCCAGCGTCGTCCGGGTTTGGCCGGTGTAGGCTGTCATTGTAAATAAGAATTTGTAGTTATTAACTGACTTGCCTATTTAAATAAAGGTTAAATAAAAAAATCATTTACCGAACTAGTGTTGGATCCAGCATGATTTACCGAATTAGTGTTTGATCCAGCATGATTTACCAAATTAGTGTTTGATCCAGCATGATTTACTGAATTAGTGTTTGATCCAGCATGATTTACTGAATTAGTGTTTGATCCAGCATGATTTACCGAATTAGTGTTTGATCCAGCATGATTTACTGAATTAGTGTTTGATCCAGCATGATTTACCGAATTAGTGTTTGATCCAGCATGATTTACCGAATTAGTGTTTGATCCAGCATGATTTACTGAATTAGTGTTGATTTACTGTTCATTTACAGTCTTCACAACGTTTTCCATATAGAGCCTAATCTTGACATGAACAGTTTAACAACCTTACCTAAGGACAAAATGTACTATACTGTACTGTAGCATCAGTTCAAAAGCACCTGCTTTGAAATGTTTCCCCAAGAGAAAGGCCATGCTATGATCACATACTCAAGCCTTTGGTCATGTGTCTGTTTTTGCTTAGAGGCACTGTTTTACTATGATGAGCAATGTGTGAATTGTGGGAAGATGAAAACAAAGCCTCCAGGAACTCACACCTTGAATATTCTTATCAACTCTGCAGGTGCCAGCTACCTGAGCGATGCCTCTAGAGCTCCGAGCTTAGAGACAGACGCTGCCCATCACATCCCATCACTGACTGCCTCAACAGGCCTCAGGTCCCAACTCCAAGCCTTTTCCACACCAGCCCGGGCGAGAGAGAACCTGAGTCACCATGATAGACTTGAGCCATCTGACGGAGGAGGAACAGGCGATGATCATGACTGTGCTGAAGAGAGACGAAGAGCTGAAGAAAGCAGAGGAGGAGAGGATCAAGTGAGTTTGTGATAGCCATATTCTCACAGCTCTGAACCACGACTGTGTCATTAGTGTATTTCCTAGTTTCCACATATTTTGATAAAACATTAGTGTTGCCCCACTTAGCATCTCCACCCTCTAGCTGAAATTATAGTTATGTAATCAAATACATGCTTTGTGTATTGCATGTAAATATGCTATATTGTTTTAGATAATGTAATGTATTCCATATTGTTTTATTTTTTAGTGCCTATTCGTTCCCTTTCATTCTATGAGGAGAGTGGTTTCTCTGTCAACCTCCCCCCACCTGTGTGGGAGAGGTAAAAAGGCTGGTGAAGTGATGTTTGTCTGTCTGTAATATAATAACAACTCAGCCG
Organism: Salmo salar; assembly: GCF_965601325.2. Classification (NCBI taxonomy): domain Eukaryota; kingdom Metazoa; phylum Chordata; class Actinopteri; order Salmoniformes; family Salmonidae; genus Salmo; species Salmo salar. The sequence continues at coordinate 66,317,100 of NC_138310.1, read as the reverse complement.
GATATGGACACAGCCTCCACCACAGAGAGGCCTCAATGTGAGATAAGCAATTAGATTAACCCTCCGATTCAACTTTACAGAACCACGTGGGAGAGAAAAATGCAGGCTCAATGGTCTGAAATAGATACCCTCAGAGGTAGAACACAGATATACACCTCACTGCGTTTAACCATGGAATCCTGAGGCACATCCACTACATAAACAACGTCGTGTTGATGTATACTCAGACAGTCCTAGAATTTCTTGTCATGTCATTACACATTCAGACGTGCCAACTAAGGACAACTGAGTCTTAAATTAGCTTCGTCTTAAGCCTTCTTGTCAAAGCAGTTCCACAGTGAGAAAAAAGTTGAGAAACAAAGGCCTATTCACTTTGATTCTGTAATGGAGTTGGCCAGACAAGTCTATTTTATAACAGTAGAAGACTGGAGACTGACTCTGTATGGTCGACTTGTGTGTTCAGCCATGGCCTTAGTGTAAAAGGATTAACGCCAATCGTGTGTATTAATGTGCTACCCCTCTTTCACATGACCAGGGTTGTTTACCTTCTCTTTTCCATCTTCCCCTCCCTTCTTAATCCTCCACACACTCCATCCTCCCTTTCTGAGGACTACTTTGTCAATCACTTTGAAAAGAAGGTTGACGACATCAGCTCCTCATTCATTCAGCCTATTGAGTCCACTGGTCCCACTCCCACAGAACTCCCTTACGCCTTGACCTCTTTCTCCCCTCTCTCTCAAGATGAAATCCTGCGAGTATTGAGGTCCGGCTGCCCTGCAACCTGCCTCCTCGACCCCATCTCTGGAGAACTTCTCACTTCCCTCATTAACTCATCCTTGACCACTGGCTGCATCCACTCTGACTTCAAAATGTCCCAAGTCGTTCCCCCTCCTCAAGAAACCAACACTCGACTCCTCTCATGTCAAAAACTACAACTGGTATCACTTCTTTCTTTTCTTTCCAAAACACTTGACCGTGCTGTCTCTGACCAACTCTCTCGCTATCTCTCTCAGAACGATCTTCTTTACCCTAACCAGTCAGGCTTCAAGACAGGTCACTCAACCAGACTGGTCTTCTCTGTGTCACATAGGTTGTCCGCTCTGCGAAGTCTGACTCTCTCTCCTCTGTTCTCATCCTCCTAGATCTATCCGCTGCTTTCGACAACGTAAACAATCAGATCCTCATCTCAAGGATGGGCGTCTCAGGCTCTGCACACTTTTGTATTTCATCCTACCTGGCAGCCACTCCTACCAGGTGACGTGGATAGGATCTTTGTCTACACCACGTATCTCTCGCTACTAGTTTCACCCAGGGCTCGGATCTCAGCCCTCTTCTCTATCTACACCAAGTCACTCGGCTCCATCATATCCTCACAAGGTCTTTCCTATCTTTACTATGCGGATGACACTCAACTACTTTTTTCCTCTCCCCATTCTGACACCCAGGTGGCTACATGCATCTCTGCGAGCCTGGCAGATATCTCAGCTTGGATGTCATCCCACCACCTCGAGCTCAACAAGACAGAGCTGCTCTTCCTCCTCCCGCTCAAAGACCTCTCTATCACAGTTGGCAGCTCCACGGTGTCCCCCTCCCAGAGTGCAAAGAACCTTGGTGTGATCCTGGACAACACCCTGTTGTTCTCTGAAAACATCAACGCAGTGACTCACTCCTGCAGGTTTTTTATTTTATTTAACTAGGCAAGTCAGTTAAGAACAAATTCTTATTTACAATGACGACCTAGGAGCAGTGGGTTAACTGCCTTGTTCAGGGGCAGAACGACAAATTTTCACCTTGTCAGCTCGGGGATTCGATCTAGCAACCTTTCGGTTACTGGCCCAACGCTCTAACCACTAGGCTACCTGCCACCCCAAAGAAGCGATACGGGTTGTAGTTTTTGACATCAGAGGAGTCGAGTGGGTGGCAGGTTCATGCTCTACGACATCCGCAGAGTACGACCTTACCACACACAGGAAGTGGCGTAGGTCCTAATCCTGGCACTTGTAATTTCCCGTCTGGACTACTGCAACTCGCTGTTGACTGGGCTCCCCGCTTGTGCCATCAAACCCCTGCAACTTATCCAGAATGCTCCACCCCTACAGGATGGCACCTCCCACTCATCCCAGTCAAACTCTTCTCTGTCCTGGCACCCCAATGGTGGGACCAGCTTCCTCCTGAAGCTAGGACAGCAGAGTCCCTGCCCATGTTCCGAAAACATCTGAAACCCTACCTCTTCAAAGAGTATCTTAAATAATCCCCCAGAATAAACATCTTGCTTACTCACCAACAACTAATTCAAACAGAAATCATTGTTGAGCTTTCCCTCATTTAATATTGATTGAATTAAATACGTTTTCTCCTCACAAAGAATGTGAACTATTTGGCACAAGCGCTGCATTGTGTTCCAATGTCTATTGGGTTAGATTGTTAGCTCATGTGGTGGTAAATGTACCATTCCCGTCAACATTTAGCCTATAGTGTGTCTCTCAACCATAAATCAATGGCATTACCTAAAGGTAATTATTCAGAATCACATCCTTGACTGAACTGTGTTCTACCTCTTGTGCTTATGTAATGTGTTTAATGGGTAACTGTACCGTACCCTGTATACTGTGATGTACCTGGGTGTGTTTTTCCCATCAGGCAGCTGCAGAAAACCAGTGCCACAGTGGACAGCAGGCTCAAGTACCTGACAGGGGAGTGGTTTTACGAGGCCAAGTCTCTGAGACACAGGGAGAAGATCCATGGCTCCGAAGTCATCCTGGCCTCCATGAAGCAGAGGAAAGCAGGTTCTTTAGGTGGGTCAAAAACACTGTTCAAACACTAATTGAGCGCTGCATACAGTAAGTCATTCTCACGCAGTTCACACATACTGCCGTATAATGAAAAAGCCATACATCAGAGTAGAATATATTTAATTTTTTTTAATTGTATTTATTTATTTCACCTTTTTTTAACCAGGTAGGTTAGTTGAGAAGAAGTTCTCATTTACAACTGCGACCTAGCCAAGATAAAGCATAGCACTGCGACAAAAACAACAACACAGAGTTACACATAAACAAACCTACAGTCAATAACGCAAAATAAAATAAAAATAGAAAGATCTATGTACAGTGTGTGCAAATGTAGAAGAGTAGGGAGGTAGGCAATAAATAGGCGAAAATAATTACAATTTAGCATTAATACTGGAGTGATATATGTGCAGATGAGGATGTGCAAGTAGAAATACTGGGGTGCAAAAGAGCAAGAGGGTAAGTAATAATATGGGGATGAGGTGTGCTATTTACAGATTGGCTGTGTACAGGTACAGTGATCGGTAAGCTGCTCTGACAGCTGATGCTTAAAGTTAGAGAGGGAGATATATATATACTTTAGTGCTAAACGTTGTATTAATATGTCAAGTTTATGCTATCGGGTTTGTACAGTATGTTCAGATCATCAGCAGACATGGGTTATTGAGTTTATAGAGAGTGTACTATAAGCACTTACTGTATTCCCTGTCTGTCTCTCTGTATGTATGTCTGTCTGTCCTGCAGATGGGTTTCTTTCCAGACCCGGAGCAGTCAGCGGTAAAGTCTCAGACATCACCCCCCCTCCAAAACCTGCCAGGCTCCTGGAGGCACCAACACAGCCAACACAGCCCCAGAAGAACAGGTGATCCACTGCTCCCCTGCACTCCTCCTCCCACCCCTCTGTCCTCCTTCCTAACCCATCCCTCTCTCTGCTGTACCCCATTACTCTACCCAGTCTCATAACCATGCCTTGAGGCTAGGTCAGTATAGCAGTTCAGCATGAGTGATCAATCATAGCGCTTGCCTGTACAGAGTGAGTGAGATACTCTGGTGTTTGAACAGTTCCTGAGTCCTGTCGTGTGTGTGTGTGTGTGTGTGTGTGTGTGTGTGTGTGTGTGTGTGTGTGTGTGTGTGTGTGTGTGTGTGTGTGTGTGTGTGTGTGTGTGTGTGTGTGTGTGTGTGTGTGTGTGCGCGCGCGCGCAGCGATGCACGTGTGTGTGTCTTAGGTGTGTCTCGTGACTCAATCTCAATTTGAGTCAACATAGGTGGTGCTCACTGCTTACATGGAATCTGTCTGCTCTATTATATTTACAGGATGTGGTCTCGCGAGGCTAGGAGTCAGTCAGTATGGGAATGCTACAAAAAGTTATTATTTTGAGAAGCAAGTAATTCAACTAGAGAGGCCTGTAATTTTATGTGTGGCTGTTATTGTACAGGTAACATGCCAGTATTATTCTCTGCCCAGTCACTTGTATTATAACTTACATCACTTCCTAAAGTAAATACAAAGTGAAGCTTTCTATAAGTCTTGTAGTGAATCTTGGTGTGTTTGGCATGCTGTGCATGAGGTCATATGGGCTGTGTAGACCTCCCTGACTCCCAGTGGGCAGCAGCCAGCTCTCTAGGTGAGTCTACTCTTCCACAGCCCTGCCTCCCTTTGATGTCCCAATGAATCACATGTGAGCAGGCATCAGTTATGCAGGAGGCTTGTTCACTGAACAGCCGGTCACAGAGGTGCTGAATGAGGAAGTGCAGATACTATGCCCTTTCCTTACAAGGCTACAGTGTAACAGTGGTCTCCAATGTCCATCTGATTTGACATCCAGTACAGTGTATCTGGGCTCCCGAGTGGCACAGCGCTCTAAGGCACTGCATTACAGTGCTAGAGCCATCACTACAGACCCTGGTTTGATACTGGGCTGTATCATAACCGGCCGTAATCGGGAGTCCCATAGGGCGGCGCACAATTGGCCCAGCGTTGTCCGGGTTAGGAGAGGGTTTGGCTGGGCTAGGCCGTCATTGTAAATAAGAATGTGTTCTTTACTGACTTGCCTAGTTAAATAAAGGTTAATTAAAAACATGTTTTTTAAATCCTGGTGCTCTGAGGGCTACTCATCTATAGTATAAACCCCAATTCCTATTCTATTCTGATAGTGATCATTCTGTCTCCTTTGCAGCAAAAGCCTAAATGTATCAGATGCAGAGAAAGAGAGACTGAATTCAGTGGTGCGCTCCCCGGGAAGGGTAGGTGAGATTTCATTTGCAGAGAATATATGTGAAGCATGAACAGAATAAACAAACAAAGCATTTTCATGCTGTTCTGATTTATTTCTGTTTTCCCAATCATCATATCACAGTATGACTTTTAGAGTATTGGGAAATATAGTGAAATATATATTTTCTTCTCTTCTCATTCCAGCCAAGGCACAATCCTTTCAATCGAGCATCCCTTATTCTAGAGGTAGAGAAGACAGAAAAACAGTCCAATGGAAATCAAGAGACTGAGAAAGCATCTGAAGCAGGTTAGAGTGCAGTGCATACACCTTTTTACACAATCAAGCATTATGGTACATTGAAGAATAGGAGGTTGAGTCAAATTGAATAACATGATCTTTCAGGATAGTGTGAGAACAAATTTTGGCTGGTTCACAATAGTGCTTTACAGATGTAGGATCTTAATTTGATCATTATTTTGTTGCTGAGAATGTTCCTGCACTGCAGATGAGCTTCTTGATTTACATAAATTCATAAAAAACACATGGCTATATTAACAGTATTGCAGTTTTCATTTAGCCTACTTTTGGCTAGCTAATAGCATAATCACGACCAAGCAACATTATGGACTAAACGTTCAAATCCTATTGCTGCTGGATTATTTTTGATGTGGCAATATAGGTCAAATTAAGATCATATATCTGTAGTAAGGTGATACTGATGCCAACCAGGCCTGTGACATGGAAATCATTTATCACAGTAAATAATCATTATCTCCTCATGTTCCACCATTGTGTTCTCACACACACAGAGCCCTTATCTCCCCTGAAGATTCACATGACAGCAGACTCCACCAGTCACAACTCAGCAGGCTCTGCCACCTCCGAGGGGTCCTCTCTAGGATTCAGGCCCGTGCCCAAGAAAAGAACCATCCTCTCCCGACACTCACAGAGCTCTCTCACAGGCAGTGATGTCTCCATCCCTGGGCTGCAGGGTCATCCAGCTGGGTCAAAGGTCATCGTCCCTGCCTCTCAGGGAAGTCTCCAACATGGCTCCAGCTGTGGCTCCAACCAGTCTAGCCAGGGGGCTTTGGATGTTCAGTCACAGAAAATGTATCCAACTCCCATCTCTGAGTTGCAGAACAATGCAACTCCAGTATCTCCCTCCAGTCAGCAACTGAACACTTTGAGTCACCACTCCCACAAGCCACTGAAGCATTTAACCCTAGTCTCCACCAATACTGAGTTTGAGAGAGCGAAAGAGGCCCATGAAAAAGAGAGGAGAGCAGAGCCCTCAGATAACTCACTTGTCAGACACCTAGTGAGAACCCCTTCTCCTCTTAGGGAAACTGAGAGTTCCAAAGTTCCATTGAGGCCCCTGAGTGAGCCAAAGCCTCTCAGACTGTTGAACCTTAGACCTACCACACACTCTGATAATGACAGACACACAGATAAATCCTACACAGGTCATCAGAAGAGTGAAGGTAGCGATGGTCTCATCCAGAGAGAGTTTGTCAGTGTGGGTCCTCCTCAGGGCAGAGAGAGGTCTGATGGTCCATTTTCAAAACCTCTGTCCATACCACTCTCTCCGAGCTCAGAACTAACGGCCCCTACTCACCACCAGCCTTCTCAGCATGCAGCCTTTCAACTCATTGAGATGCAGGACAAGGAGATGATAAGAACCCGCAATATGGACACCGCAATCAGACAGGAGGACCTTAGTCTGCCTTCAAGCACTGTGGGTAAGTCCAAAGACAGAAAGTGAAAATTCATGGATCCCGCACTACAATCTAAAACCAGTGTGAAAATGAATTCAAATTCATTAAAGGGTATTGTTATACATGAACGTGATCAATCAATGGAATTCTCACTAATGATGAAGGGTATTTTTAGGCCACTGTTGAAATGTCTAATCTTTAGTTTTTTAGCTTATTTTTTCATGCATCATATCACTTTAATGAACTTTTTTTTTCTTCAGATCAATGGAAACATCATGATCTCCATAACTCTGGGGATAAGCCTGATAAGCATGTTCATAAAAAAACTGGAAACCACAAACCTGCTTCTAAATCAGCCCCCCGTAGTCCCAAGCCCACAGCGGAGCAGGACGACTCCATCTCTAAAGTCTTAGAGTGGTTCAGCCGGAGCACAGACAGCAACGACTGGCTGGAGACTGAGAGCGATCAACCAGACATGGAGGAAGACGTGATTTGCTCTGTGAAAACAGATACAGATGATCGGTCTACCTTTGAGAGCAGGTCTCAGCAGACGGAGAGGAAAGCTCCTGAGGTGAAGAGAAAGCTCCTACATGTTGACCCCAGCCTGGATATGCAAAGTATTGGAGGAGGAGTGTCAGTGTGTTTAACACCAGAGGTAAAGGATCAATCCTCTGAATCCTCTATGGATCAACCTACGGACCAGTCACCTTTGAATACATTAAGATCATACCAGCCCAAGAGACACATGTCTGAGTCTGAGGGGCTGAGAGCAGCACATTGGAAGGAGTTCAAGGAAGTGATGTTAGATAGAGAAGAGGATGTGATAGATAGGCAAGAGGATGTGAAGAAGGTCAGTGGCCCTCCAGCCAAAGCTGTTGGACCACAGGTCGCAACACAAGAAGTCAAACAGAAAGAGGTCCAAGATGAGAACCAACCACCCAAAATCAGTCACCTGAAGTCCTTCTGGGAGAAGGGCAACACTGGGCCCAAGATACTCATCAGTAGATCAATCATTGACAAAAGACAGAAACCAATGGAGAAAGAGAGAGCACTAGCAGAGAAGTCTCATAGCACTGTTTCTGGCCCAGAGTCATACGGTGTGGAGGGGTCTTCGAGGAAGAATCTCAGGGATGAAAAAGGAGATGTACGGTTAAACCTAGATACTCAACAAAGCACTGCTAGTCGAGATATGAGAAGTGGTCAGCCGAGTGTTAGCCCTTACAAACAGGAGGTATACAGACCCCAAAATAGTGTTGTTATTGCTCCCTCTATAGAGATACGTACACTGCCAACCTGGGATGATAGCTACACTCCTGGGGCTCAAAGTGAGAAGGACAATTTGACTTTAACAGAAGAAGATCTCAGAAGATCCCCAATGACAGTAGACAGAAGAAGCTCACAGGCAGAAATACTCTACCTAAGTAGACACCATCCTCAGCCTGACATGCTGTCCCAGTCCAGACTCAGCCCAGAACATCAGATATTCTCCCCATTAACACTCAGTCCTCAGCCTGAATTGCTCATCCAGCCCACAGTCAACCCCCAGCCTGTGAATCTCTTACCTGCCATACCAAAACCCCAACCTGAAATGCCATCCAGGGCCAGGTCCAAGCCCAGTCCCAACCCACTGCCTGAACTACTCTCCCAGCCTACAACCAGCCCAGACTCTGAGAAGTTTAGACACAAGGTTGGAAAAGAAAGTGAACAGTTTCCCCCCAAAACTCAGCAAAGCAATGTCAATGTACAGTCAAGTGTGTCCACTAAAAAACAGGTTCCCCCTCAACAGGACAGCAAAGCAGACAATATAAAGCAGCTCAAGTCCTTCTGGGAGCAGGAGAATAACCGGCCTATATTTTACACTGGTCAATCAAAAGAAGCAGGGGACGCCAGTGTGACTCAAATTCCATCATCGGCCATAGGAAAGATGAATAAAAGGTACACCAAGTCTGAGTTTGACCTGAGGTCAATCTGCAACGAATCTGACGGCGACCACGAAGGGAATTCCAACCTTTCCTCTGACAGAAAAATACAGAATTTCACAGTCTTCACGATGGATCAGAGACTGGAGAAGTCGTCCCCAAGCCTCGGAGAAAACCGCTCACAGTTTAAGAATCTCTGCAACTTCTGGGGTGAGGCCACTTTGAATAACAGAGGGCCGATCTCTTCTGACGAACTCAAAAGCCCTAAAAATAAGGAGCCAATGGATACCCAGAACTCAATGCTGGAGTTAAAGCAATGTGTTGACCCTGATTTCTACAGCAAATCTGCCCCCAGCCAGTCACAAAAGGTCAGTGCTACACTACCTTTGGATGAGAGCCGGCTCAAGAAAACATCTTCACCTTCTTCACCATCTTCTCCATCTCCCCCTCCATCTTTAGTCAGGGGTAACAAAGACAGAGAGCACCAGTCAAGGTCTAAATCGATTGGAGTGGGTTCAGAAGCTATGATTGACACTAAAGAGCACCAGTCAAAGTCTAGATCAGTTGAGGTGAGATCAGGAGCTATGATTGACACTAAAGCCAACTTCTCACCTCAAATCACCATAGAGTCAGAGCAGCAAAGAGCCCCTGGTGTCCCCCAGGTAACAAGGGGCTCAGAACAGGACTTCACCAAAGATAAAAAGGCCCTGAAGCCCCAAAGCACCTCAGGAAAGGAATCTCGGTCTCATAAAGCTAGAAAAGACAGTTTTGGAAACTCAAGTGGAAGTGGACGTGCAAGTTCCCTTCAGCGCGCCACCAGTATGTTCACATTAGACATGAATGAGGAACAGGCCCAAACTTCTATGTTGTACCCTAAAAAGACACTGGATATTAGTCATGTCCAGCCCAAGAGGACACAGGGTAGACGACAGAGTGCTAACAAGCACGCTCCTCCTGGTCCAAGGAGGTCCTCAAAATCATTGGACGAGTCTGAATCTCTGACCCCTCGCACTTGGGTCTGTGTTCCCAAAGACTACCCCCATTACCTGGAGTTTTCAGAGAAGACCAGCGTCCACACTGCTCTGGCCCCGGCAGCAAAGGAGCAGAGGGAGGCAGCAGGCACGCCTGGGGTTGAACTTGACCTGAGTGGTGGGCTTGTCAGATCCAGCACCCTAGTGGACTCAGAGGAGCGCTATAGTAGGAGGAGCAGCAAGATAACGCAGCGCCCCCTGGCCCTCTGGTCAAACCAGGGCAGCACTGACACTGGACGAGAGTCATCATTCAGTGCGTCTGAAATAGCATCGAGCAGTGCGTCTGAAACTTGGTCCAACTCCAGGACCAGTTCAAACCGTGAGTTTTGATGATCTGTACGGTAGCGCCCTGTTGTTTTAGTACAAGTGTTAGGTAACCTGTGATATATCATGAAAACATAATAGTTATTTGTTTATCTTGGTTCCCTGTGAAGTAATCATCTGATAAATGTTTTTCTAGATCAGGCAGCATCCAGGATGCAGTTTCCTTGTCTGGCTATCTGTGTCATTGTAAATAGAATGTGTGCAGGGAATCAGCTGCCTGTGTTTCATTTGTGGGTTGGACGATACTCTTTTGTAACTTTATTGACATCACATAGTGCTCTGATAGAGCCAACAACTAAGAAGCCAAGTTTTGCTTTGTTTGAGTTAGGCATTCCTCTCCAGGATACACCTAGAACATTCCGGAGTTTACTTTTATGAGTAATGATATAATATATCCAGTAAAACAAATTATTTTCTACAACTTCAAACATATTTTTATCTTCCAACTTAACTCTAGAGATACTTTGGCTATCTGTAAACAACAGACTACATACACTGAGTGTACAAACATTATGAACACTTGGTCTTTCCATGACATAGACTAACCAGGTGAATCCAGTTGAAATCTATGATCCCTTATTGATGTCACTTGTTAAATCCACTTCAATCAGTGTAGAGGAAGGTGACGAGGCAGGATAAAGAAGGATTTTTAAGCCTTGAGACAATTGAGACATGAATTGTGTATGTGTGCCATTCAGAGGGTGAATGGACACCTTTGTAGAGTCCATGCCCCAACAAATTGAGGCTGTTCGGATGGCAAAAGCGGGGAGGGGGGCAGGAGGGGTTGCAACTCAATATTAGGAAGGTGCTCTTAGTGTTTTATATACTCCGTGTAAATGATCAGTGTAAAGAGGCCACATGTAATGTTTTTCTTAACACGTCTTTGTTGAAGGCATCTACATGTACAGTATGAGCAACTCTTTCTCTAATGGCTGATGTTTTAGGTGAAAATGATGATGAGGATCAGGACCCTGTACAGAAGGCATTGAAAAGAGCTCAGGCCCGCCCACGAAATCTGGCCAAAAGTCTTGAGGATATCACAGCATCCATGCCACCACGTGAGAAATGCCCCTTGTCTCCTCAATCACTATACTGGCATTATAGTGGTGCTGTCAGGATGGCCCAGGTACCAGGATTAATGCATGTTGGGATGAAAAAGTAATGTTGTCTATGTTTTCCATAATTCCCTACAGGACAAGAAAGAAGACTAGCTCCCCTTGATGTCCTCAGGCGAAGCAGTGATGGTTAAGAATTGTTTTGTACCTTTCTTGGAAATTTAATTAGCCTTTGGGTTGATATTGGGTTAGACAGTTTATTCCAAATATAATGTAGAATACAGGCTTTTTATTCTATGTTGTAGAATGCTAGCATTGCTGGGTAATTCAATAGCTACAGTAAGTGATCTGTAATAAGGTTATGAGAGTATTATGGAACCTTTAGCCTCTCATCCTTCTCTCTGTTCTGTCCTCCCTCAGCATCCACCATCCCCTCTCCCTCCTCATCCCTCTACTCTGACCCTGAACATTTGAAGAAGATGAGCAAATCTGTTCCCTCGTTCCTGCAGAACGAGGTAAAGCCACAACATCTTTATTCCATGCGAGCGCTTTAGGTCAAAGAACATTGTATGTCTGTATGTGCGCTGGGCATTCTTGCGATGCTGTCTGTATTCTAGAGTGATTGCAGAGAAGCTGACTCCGCCTCTGAAGACAGTTACCATGGAGGCAGGCAGAAGACAGGCAGATCTATGACTAACCTCAGCAGCTCCTCTGGCATGGCATCTGTGTCCTCTGTATGTTCACTTCACCCATGCTCTGCTAACACACATTCAAAGCACGCACATGTTCTGCCTAACCAAGCTTAGCTGGCATTTTCTATTGGCAACTATCATGATTATACAATATTAACAGTCTTATTAAATCTCTTAATTGTCCCATTAACCACACATTTTATAGTTTTTCACATCATGATTTTAATGAGAACTGCCTGAAAGGCTAAGGTTTTATGTAAACTGTTTAGAAGGTTTGAACTGTGTGTGTGTGTGTGTGTGTGTGTGTGTGTGTGTGTGTGTGTGTGTGTGTGTGTGTGTGTGTGTGTGTGTGTGTGTGTGTGTGTGTGTGTGTGTGTGTGTGTGTGTGTGTGTTAGCTGAGTGGCAGTGTGATGACCATGTACAGTGGGGACTATGGAGGTGTGGAGGTGCAGGGGAACATCCAGTTCTCCATCAACTACGTTCAGAAGCTCAGGGAGTTCCACATCTTTGTGGCTCAATGCCGAGACCTGGCCGCCGTCGACCCTAAGAGGGGCCGCTCTGACCCGTGAGTACAGTGCCAACTATTATACTAGGCCCCTGATAGAACTCCTTATGGTCCCTGAATATTGGGAATTCCTAATAAACTCAGCAAAAAAAGAAACGCTCCTTTTTCAGGACCCTGTCTTTCAAAGATAATTCGTAAAAATCAAAATAACTTCACATGCTTGTTCAATGAACCATAAACAATTAATGAACATGCACCCGTGGAACGGTCGTTAAGACACTAACAGCTTACAAACGGTAGGCAATTAAGGTCACAGTTATGAAAACTTAGGACACTAAAGAGGACTTTCTACTGACTCTGAAAAACACCAAAAGAAAGATGCCCAGGGTCCCTGCTCATCTGCGTGAACATGCCTTAGGCAAGCTGCAAGGAGGCATGAGGTCTGCAAATGTGGCCAGGGCAATAAATTGCAACGTCCGTACTGTGAGACGCCTAAGACAGATCTACAGGGAGATAAGACGGACAGCTGATCGTCCTCACAGTGGCAGACCACGTGTAACAACACCTGCTTTGGATTGGATTGGTACATCCGAACATCATACCTGTGGAACAGGTACAGGACGGCAACAACAACTGCCCGAGTTACACCAGGAACGCACAATCCCTCCATCAGTGCTCAGACTGTCCGCAATAGGCTGAGAGAGGCTGGACTGGGTTCTTGTAGGCCTGTTGTAAGGTAGGTCCTCACCAGACATTACCGGCAACAACGTCACCTATGGGCACAAACCCACCATCGCTGGACCAGACAGGACTGGCAAAAAGTGCTCTTCACTGACGAGTCATGGTTTTGTCTCACCAGGGGTGATGGTCGGATTTGCGTTTATCGTCGAAGGAATGAGCGTTACACAGAGGCCTGCACTCTGGAGCGGGATCGATTTTGTAGGTGGAGGCTCTGTCATGGTCTGGGGCGGTGTGTCACAGCATCATCGGACTGAGCTTGTTGTCATTGCAGGAAATCTCAATGCTGTGCATTACAGGGAAGACATCCTCCTCCCTCATGTGATACCCTTCCTGCAGGCTCATCCTGACATTACCCTCCATCATGACAATGCCACCAGCCATACTGCTCATTCTGTGCGTGATTTCCTGCGAGACAGGAGTGTTCTGCCATGGCCAGCGAAGAGCCCGGATCTCAATCCCATTGAGCACGTCTGGGACCTGTTGGATCGGAGGGTGAGGACTAGGGCCATTCCCCCCAGAAATGTCCGGGTACTTGCAGGTGCCTTGGTGGAAGAGTGGGGTAACATCTCACAGCAAGAACTGGCAAATCTGGTGCAGTCCGTTAGGAGGAGATGCACTGCAGTACTTAATGCAGCTGGTGGCCACACCAGATACTGACTGTTACTTTTGATTTTGACCCCCCCTTTGTTCAGGGACACATTTTTCAATTTCTGTTAGTCACATGTCTGTGTTCAGTTTATGTCTCAGTTGTTGAATCTTGTTATGGTCATACAAATATTTACACACGTTAAGTTTGCTGAAAATCAACTCAGTTGACAGTGAGAGGACGTTTATTTTTTTGCTGAGTTTATATAGCCTTGCTTTCTTATTTACTACTCCATGATTGATTGGACACTGCTGAAATAGATGGTACTTTGTGTGTATGATTCTTGTGTTTCTTGTTGTAGGTATGTTAAAAGTTACCTGGTACCTGACAAAGCCAATATAGGGAAGAGGAAAACGTCTGTGAAGAAGAAGACTCTCAACCCCATTTTCAACGAGCTCCTCAGAGTAAGAGAGTTTCTAAAAACTCTATATAATTGAAGTTGAATGGGGAAATGTATCATTACATGTACATCAGGTCTGACATAAAGTGCTTTTAACAAAAAGTATTTCCTGTTCCTTTATCAGTATCGGCTTCGTATGGAGCACCTCCGAACTCAGACACTCATTCTCTCCGTCTGGCACCACGACACCTTTGGCAGGAACAGTTTTCTGGGTGAGGTGGATGTGGACCTGTCCAAATGGGACTTTGACCACACCCAGATGAACTACTTAGCTCTGAAATCCAGGGTGAGACAACATCACACCTGCTTCGTCTGTGTAATGGTCTCAGTACTGTACCAAAAACTCATCCAAGACTGAAATCCATCTCTATGCTTTTGCTATTTATTTAAATGGCTGTGCCTGTTAGCATTGTGTGACATGACATGCTATACGTATATTGTGTGACATGACATGCTGTGCATGTTAGCATTGTAGGCCGTCATTGTAAATAATAATTTGTTCTTAACTGACTTGCCTAGTTAAATAAAGGTTAAATAAAATAAAATAAAATGGTGTGACATGACAAGCTATACACAGTGGGTTGTGGAGGTGTGAGTGTAGTTTGGAGTGTGTCCAGTAAGGTGGTGGTGCTATGTAGTAAATTGGGGTGTTCTCACTGTACTCTCTGTGCTGGCGGTCTCCCCCTGGCCTCCTCAGCCTACCTCCAGTCTGCAGCCATCAGATGACAGAGGGGAGATGAAACTGGCCATACGCTTCCTGCCTCAAGTCTCCCACAGTAAGAGTCTGCACGCCTCACATGTCTTAACCATCACCAGTGTCTATAAGCAATTTATTAAATAGAAAAGGTATATTTTATCAAGAAAATGTGTTGCTTTCGGTAACTAGTTACCATACATTCAAATATGACTTTTGTGCAACAGAAAGATACAGTGTACACAAGTTCACTGAATCATGCTTGATTATAACCACTAGGCCCAGGAAAGGATCCCCCCTCTAACAAAGGTGAGGTTCATATTTGGGTGAAAGACTGCAAGAACCTTCCCCTCATCAGAGGGGCCACCATCAACCCATATGTCAAGTGGTACGTACAACACATGCCATAAATACTATCAACATTTGAAATGTATGAATTGCTCAATATGATCAAGGACAACTACAGCATCTGGGGAGAACAGAAAATGTGGAGGCCTATCATAAGACATATCCCCTTAGCCTCAATTTCCAGCCTTTCACATTTACTTTGCTCGTGATAGTTGAAGGTATATGTAATATTTCTGAAACAATTGCCTGACTTGTGAGACTGCCTGACTCCTCTTTAGCTTCGTGCTCCCGGACACGAGCAGAAAGAGTCGACAGAAAACGCGGGTGCTGAGGAGGACGGTGGAGCCGGTGTTTAACCACACCCTGGTGTACGACGGCTTCAGACAGGAGGACCTGAAGGAGGCCTGCGTGGAGCTGACTGTGTGGGACCGTAACAAGCTGGCCAGTAACCTCCTAGGGGGTCTAAGACTGGGGCCTGGCACAGGTACTAATGGACTATTCTATTTTATGATTTTATATTATATTCTAGATTTCTCCACAGAAACACAGGTACATTCATTTTATTCAATTGACTTCATTGGCTAAGCCTAGGTTCTCTCCATCTCTCCCTACAGGCAGAAGTTATGGGGCGTTGGTGAATTGGATGGACTCGAATGCTGACGAGGTAGCTCTATGGGAACGAATGATGACCTCTCCAAATGAATGGGTGGAGGATGTACTGCCACTAAGAATGCTGACCACAGCAAAGACTGTGCTGAAATGAGAACGACTGAGAGAAAGTCTTCAACCTGCCACAGTTCAAATAACGTTGTTGCGTTTTATGTTATATACTGTACATGTGATGTGTAATCTAGAATAATCAAAGACATTTTATATTGAAATATATAGGAATGAAGAAGCTTTTCTAAAAATCTGCTGAACAAGTTGATCAAATGTTATATTAATGATAATCATACAACCCAAATATTATTATTAATAGCCAAAACACACTTATTTTCTGTGTTTAATTCTCAATCACAACAAGTTTACTCACTCCATTATTTATATTTGATATGACAATTTTCCATGACATGAATGTACATCCTAACATTAACCACAATTAAAGAATGTGCAATGATGAGTATTCAGAGTTTTGATTAGTGTCCAGAAGAAGTGAAGAGTTTTAGTAGATCCGTGGTCTGTCTGTGTGTGATGTGATGTACAGTCTACTCTGTACCCATCTCTTCAAACAACACTGCCTGTATAATGGCCCTCACATGTGACTTTGTACTTGGTGTGCCAGATCACTTTGGGCAGAAAGCACTGAGCGCTCCGGATAACCATCCCCACCTGGTGGACAGACACACAAACAGCAGGCACTATCATTTTACCATACATGGTCAGGAAATGATGGGTTTGGGAACCTATGACTGATTTTCATTATTTTCAAACTGTTGGTAACATTCCAGAATGGGATTTTTTTGGTAGACATAAAAAAAGCTATATTTTTTGTTTCATTACATATATATATATATATATATATATAAAATGTATGTTAATTATAATCTCGTTCCCCGGTGATTACAGAAGTGGTCAGTGAGACAGGGCTGATTTCTCATGAACTCCATGGTTCTGGAGAAGCAGAGGGAGGTACAGAGCTGGGCCAGCGAGTCACTGCAGTGCAGCTGACAGTCCGTCTTCACCGTCTCAAAGGACCTCAGCCTCATGTCTGGCTCCCAGAGTGTACAAGGAACAGGTACACCTGAGCCAGGGCAGTGGAGAGAAAGATCAACAGCGTACCAAATGGCATCCTATTCCCTATATAGTGCATTACCAGGGCCCTGGCCAAACGTAGTGCACTAAAAACAGAATAGGGTGCCATTTGGGATGCAGCCGATGAGTCAGGGGTAAATATAAGTACTGTATGAAACTGTTAGTGGCAGAGCCCTAGAGCTATTTGCATGTCCTTATCTAGAAGTTTCCCACAGTGCAATACTGTACAGTACAATCTTCGTACATTAGTGTATGCCACTCCCTGCTACATTTTGAATTGCTTTACATGTTTGCCACCTACGGGATAATATATTAACTATTTTTGGATAATGTTTTGATGACCTTGCCTTTTTTTGTGCCCAAAAAGTCCATTAGCTGCTTTTTCTCTTGTGGGTTTGAAGGTTCATTTGTCTCTTCCACATCTTTATCCATTTCTTGGCAGACCACAGCCAGCAGGAGTCTAGCCAAGACAAGCCCTGGCAGTCAACCAGGTACACACAAACAAAGAGAATCCAAACATGTCTGTACATATAAAACCAAAGGTGTGTTTTAGACTACTGATGGATGTGAGAAGTTAGACTGCTAGTACTTCAATCTGTTACCAAACAGATTGTTACCAAAACAATCTGTTACCAAAACGGTAGTGTAGCTATGTGTCTGGTTTAGTTTTTTTTTTTACTTTCCACATGTTCCTTGACTCAACTAATATTGTATTTAGGCTACTGAGTATACATAAACCAAAATGCTATGTTTCTGCAACATTATGCATGAAATGTTGCTTAATACTTTCTCACTAACGTGTATAACATTGTAATCCATGAACTGAGAACTAACCATCCTTTACTCATGAATTGAAAACTAACCATCCTTTACTCATGAATTGAGAACTAACCATCCTTTACTCATGAATTGAGAACTAACCATCCTTTACTCATGAAATGAGAACTAACCATGCTTTACTCATGAAATGAGAACTAACCATCCTTTACTTATTAATTGAAAATGAACCATCCTTTACTCATGAATTGAGAACTAACCATCCTTTACTCATGAATTGAGAACTAACCCTCCTTTGCTCATTTTACCTGCCACTGTATCGTGTCTTCATAACAGCTGTCTACGTGCTCTGGGGATATAAAGTACCCCACTGAGTGTTTCCCTGGTCCTAGACCAAATCTCATTGGAGGATGGATAACCTTCTCCTCCTCAGGAAGAGACCAATGAACAGGGCCATGGAGAGACAAATCACAACCAGCACCGCAGTACTGACAGCCTCATGGCCCATTGGGCTTCTCTGGGACTGGAATGAGACTGTTGGAGGGGCAGAAAGTAGGGATATATCAACATACTGTAGCCAATGGGTGCATTTCTTTATTTTATTGAAAGGCATAGGCTTTGATGACTGTGATTATCATGGGCAGCTTGGTAGAATTTCTTACATTATGAAGCTGTTGGAAGACCTGTAGGAGATGGAAACAGAATAAGATGGTCAAGAATGATGTGACTTACATTACAATACATTTAATTACTCATTCTGTATAAGCAATGAGATGACTAATCAATTTCACTCTCATCAAGTGTCATTAATTCATGTCTGATATATCATTAATGTCTGCTATCATATCACACCACTGGTACAGTATGGTCGCACCGTCGTCCACTTTGGTCTTGATGGGTCCGTAGGAGATTGTGGCCTGATCATTGGCCAACACTCCCTGGGCTTCTCTCTTTCTCCTGGAGGAACCTGAACAGTTCTGGGATCAAACAGGCAGAGTTCAGACAGGAAGTCATTTTTCATTTCCTATTGGTTTGAAACATTTATCTATTCAGTTGGATACGCTTAGAATATCATAGGGTTGTCTCAGAAATTAGGGTTCTTCAGAACAGAGGGCAATATAGTCTGGGAAACCCAGACTCTAGGCAACAGGTGTTAAGCTGAAACCTTTGAACGTTGTTGTAGACAAACCGGATGTCGAGAGAGAGGCAAGGGCAATACTGTGAATGTGATCGTGACCGCCACTGTGTACTATTGTAAAATGTTTACTTTTGTTTCTCTGAGTGAAGGCAGTGACCTGTGTGTTATTTTCTAACTGTTGATACTTACGGGCAGTAAGGACGAGCAGGAGGACACCTCACAGAGTCGGGTGACACAGTGCAGGTAGAAAGTGGAGACGGTTATGTTCTTGTGTTCAATGAAACGGAAGGCCTCAAAGGAGAAGTGTGCATTCTGAGACGCTCCGTTCAACTCGACCCTGGTTTTTCGATCACGTGTACACCTTTGATGAGATAAGAGATATGAGTCATACACATACCGTACACATACACAAATTAGGCGTGACCAGAAACCAAAAATACTTCAGTTTCAGTTAGAGTTATCATAAATCTATAGAAATTAAACTGGGTGAATAATACTGACTCACCCAACAAAGAGGTCATAGTAGGTGCTGTTGTTGGGAACGGGACTTGTTGTTGCATAGCATCGGTCAAGCAGAACGTGGAACCTTTAGAGAGGAAAAGAGGGACAGATTCTAGAATGCAGTATAGCTACAGCATTTTTTTTCTTAAATATATTAGTTTTTTTATTTGTGAGAAATTGTAAGTTTTGCAGTACGGTACTTTACAAAAGGCTTTCACTGAGTTACAGTTGACAAGACAAAGTCTATAGTCTTACCTCTCTGTTAGACTGGTGGCTTTCACCCCCACAAAGATTCTGGTCTTCAGATTTATTCCATTCTCTGGGACAATGAGTTGCTGAGTGTAGTCAGTGTCCTGTTTCACAGCATAACACCAGTCTATTATAAGCACAACACAATTGCTTCATATCCTATAGAAGTGCACTGTGTACTTCTGGCAGTAATGTGCTGAAGGTAGACACTTACACTGTAGAGCCACATGCTCAGTGTACTGACAAAGCTGCCGTCATTGTCCCTCACTGCAAGACTCACACCTGATCTGTGGACAGTCAAGGGGAGGGACACATACTGTACATGGTTTACACTCAATAATGAACAGGCTGTTTGAGTCATTAGACAAAATTATGCAGAATTATACTGGGAGTTACAGTAGAGTAGGTGATGAATTTAAGTACTCACACTGTGACTTTACTGTTGTTGACCAGATACTGCAGGGGGTAGCGACAGGAGAACATGTAGATGATCTGCCGGCGGTTGGTGACAATAGATGCACTGGGATCCAGTGAGTTGATGGTGCCAGATATATTAACAAACTGGACATTTGAGAAGTCAGAAAATAACCCAGTCCCAACTTCATTGGTTATCTGGAGCCAAGACAAAGAGATTCAAAACACCCAGCTTAGAATAATAGGTGGCAACATTAAGAATCAAATACTAATTTTCTCTCACCATAATTAACCAAGCAGGTAAATACATTCCTGTAATTGATTTACCCTGAATGTGTTGGAGCAGACAGCCACAGCATCAGCAGTTATTGACAGATTGAATTTCAGGATTGGAGGGTCAATGTTCCAGTCAGGTATTCCACGGCACTCGGGGAGGATGAACTGTGCGTTGAGGGCCATCAGGGTTTCGTTGTATCCACCAAAGTAGACTGGGCATAACAAGATACTCAACTCCATAACCTCAGTACCACAGGTCACTGTGACGTCCGAGTTCACTGGGAAAGACCAGAGATAGGAACCATTAGATAAGACAAAGGAATAGCGCACAATGTGGTACAATACTAATACTAATACTGTTATACTATAATAGTAATTACCTGACATTTTGGTGACGTTGATGTGTGTGAAAATGTTTTATCACAACCCTAACCTCTGTTGAAATAAGAGGGGATGGATGTACTTGTACCAGCTGAGCAGTGTATTCACTAACCTGGTGGTCTGAATGTTGAGTGCATGTTGCAAAAAGTGCTGGGTGTCTGGGCCTCACTCCGCAGAATCAGGCAAAGCTGGCACACAAGCAGGGGCAGCCACATTGTTCTCAGTCTGCAAGTACAAGACACACCACAATGAGGACCAAGGCATTCACCAACCTCTTCTGAGGCCATTATCTGAAAAAACATCACACATCGATATGACTTTGTCCGTAAACTCACAATCCCCTTTTGAAAGGCTAGCCAATTACAAAATCACAAATAAACAGGAAATTATAGATTATACGGAATAATCTTGCATTGATAGATTAAATACAAGCACACTTCTTACATTTGTGCACTAATTAAAGCACACATTTGGCATGCATCTATTATTAAGAAAATAAGCAAATATGTATTCTGGTTGATGACATTCCAGTGAAATGGCTAAAAAAAGAAGTTGTCAAAGACTCACCTGTAGGTGTTCATCTTACTTTGTCTTTATCTCTGTCTCCAGCTCCCTATATTTATACTGGCCTGAGGAGCAGAGGGGCGTGAGAGGGAATATCCCATACAAAAGACATAGTAACATGAGATATGGATGTTCAGAAACATCTCAGTACTGCATGTTGTTGTATTTTCAACATTGCTATATACTTCAATTATCAAGTATTTTTATACATTTTTCATATTTTAGCAATGATCTCTGTCAGTAGACATACCTACAATGTTGCTTTAGAATGCAAGACTAAAAGTGATTTATCAACATGGGGTGAAATGAAGGACACAGATGCACTTTAAAGTAAGACAATTTCATGACATATCCTCTGACAGTAAATGTATGATTTTGTGTTGATTATAGCCAATGTACATCAACAGAGTTGTGCATCTGAGATAGACTGCCACAGGATGAGCTCAGTGCTCGAGGAACAACTTGATGACATAATTGAAGAAATTGTCCACCTGTTTCAGTTGAGTTACAATCAAGTCCACACCAAGCACATACTGTCCATGGGATAGGGAGATGTGAAGGTAGGTGGGATGGAAGGTGTTATCATAAAGGTGTGAATAGCCATTAATGGTGTTATGTAAGGACAACATAATGAATAGTCTCAGACATAATGTAATAAGCACATTCAATTCAAGTATATATTAAGTACATTCGACACTCTACAATGATTACTATAATTATGCTCTTGATACCTGGGATCAGCAGACGGAGGGTGAACAAAGTGATGTCGTCAGATATTCTGTTGCCATTGTTTTTGTATGGTGATAAACGTGTCATTATTTGATACAGCATGGCTTTCGTAATGTGTCAGGTTTGGCGGTTAGACGCCTCAGCCATGCATCTAATTGGATGTAGAAAATCTTTCAATTCTCTCCCTGTTCAGGAATAAAAGACACACCTATTGAAGAGAGAGCCAGGGTATTTTGTGTAGCACCCCAACATGAAAGGGAGTTTCCTGGATCCTCCAGAGACAGCACTACAATAGCCTGTATTAGTACTGCCCAATAAAAACGCATGTTAAATTACTCTAGTGGTATCCAATGATAAATGCCAGTTTTGATCTCACCTTTGCTGTCTAAACATCTATTTTTCTCCAAGGCACACCATTGGTGTTGTTTACTGTGGGCCTAGAGATGCTTTTACCATTACATAAGAACCATAAACAACAACACATATGTTGGACTGCCACCATCATGTATCTTTCATTATTTTTCTGATAATGGAACTCTTCCCTGCAGATATGCTTAGCACTATGTCTTCTTTCTCTAACAACCTGTTCCAGTCCAGACACAAAGGCCAATTGGCAGCAATTGTTCAGTGAGGCAACCTCTTTAGCTAAATCCCAACCTTCTTTCACAGAGTGAGTCTCTCTCTCTCTCTCTGTGTCTCGTTCCCCCATCTGACTCACAGGGTTATGTCAGTGTTTCTGCTGAGCTGTCCTTTATCAAGGAACATATCTCTCCCACAGTACAACAATGCCTGTGCCAGTAAGCTATACTTCACACCTCCCATGGGAGCAGGGACGTATACATTTGATACAAGCAGATGGCAGGAGAGGAGACAAAGCAAGAACGTGTTCTCTGCTCTCATCGCGTGTACTCTAGTTCACCTGTTCAATTTCATCCAAGCACAAACAACTGCTGTAGGCTTTCCCGATTAGTCGTAGTGGGAGGACCACACAACATGTCATCGCGTGACTCCAAGTTTACTTCAATATCAATATTTGCACATAAAAGCATTTCACAGACACAAAAAAATTCCACCTCGTCTAGCATATTTTGTTTTGTCAACGTTTGGACAGATTACCAAAACATTTCGTGTTTCAATCAGGCATGTCATTACATTTTTATGTAACTTGACTCGCATAGAAAGGTTGGATGGAAACCTTGTTAGTGTCAAATCATAGTGTAAAAGCAGGTGAGCTGGTTTGATTATTTTGGGTAATTTTTTTGTGTTTTGTGGTGGAAATCTGAGCAGGTCAAGCATAACTTCCAATAAATAAGTTTGTCCTAAATATTTATACAACTAAAAGCATTGTATTTGGGAAAAATCATTCACTAAACCTCAAATAAATATTGTAATGAATATTGTGGAAATTAAGCAAGTTGAGGAGACTAAACTGCTTGAAGTAACCCTGGATTGTAAACTGTCAATGTGAAAACATATTGATGCAACAGTAGGTAAGATGGGGAGAGGTCTGTCTGCTTTCTTAACAGCACCATCAACAAGGCAGGTCTTACGTATTTGTCTCTAGCTTTGACACACCTGGAATACTGTCCAGTCGTGTGGCCAGGTGCCACAAATAGGGACTTAGGAACATGAGAATTGGACCGTAACAGGGCAGCATGGCTGGCCCTTAAATGTACACGGAGCGCTAACATTAATAATATGCATGTCAATCTTTCCTGGCTCAAAGTAGAGGAGAGATTGATATGCTGAATGCACCAACCTGTCTGTTTAAACTACTAGCACACAACTCAGACACCCATCCATACCCCACAAGACATGCCACCAGAGGTCTCTTCACAGTCCCCAAGTCCAGAGGAGTCTATGGGAGGTGCACAGTACTACATAAAGCCATGACTACATGGAACTCTATTCCACATTAAGTAACTGCAAACAGTAAAATCAAATTTAAAATAAACAGATAAACATACACCTTATGGAACAGCGGGAATTGTGAAGAGTCATACACACAGGCACTGACACATGCGTACACACACATGATAATATACACACGTACACATGGATTTTGTGTTGTAGATATGTAGTAGTAGAGTAGTGGCCTGAGAGCACACACTTAATGTGTTGTGACATCTGTAGTGAAATGTAATATAACGTTTTTAATTGTATATAACGGCCTTAATTTAGCTGGACCCCAGGAAGAGTAGATGCTGACTTGGAAGCAGCTAATGGAGATCCATAATAAATACAAATACGTCAACCCTGTTACCCATAGATAGACAGGATAGAAATGTTCTAATGGCCCAGAGCAGTCAAAAATGTGATTTTCCTGTGTTATATACAGTGCCTTTGGAAAGTATTCAGAACCCTTGAATTATTCAAAAAAAAATTACATTACAGCCTTATTCTAAAATGGATTAAATAAAAAAAATCCTCAACAATCTACACACAATACCACATAATGACAAAGCGTAAACAGGTTTTTAGAAATGTTTGCTAATTTATTAAAAAATAAAAAATAAAATGAAATACCTTCTTTATGTGAGTATTCACTGCAGTCTGAGGTCCTGAGCACTCTGGAGCAGGTTTTCATCAAGGATCTCTCTGTACTTTGCTCCGTTCATCTTTCCCTCGATCCTGACTAGTCTCCCAGTCCCTGCAGCTGAAAAACATCCCCACAGCATGATGCTGCCACCACCACCATGCTTCCCCTTAGGGATGGTGCCAGGTTTCCTCCAGACGTGACACTTGGCCAAATAGTTCAATCTTGGTTTCATCAGACCAGAGAATCTTGTTTCTCATGGTCTGAGAGTTATTTAGGTGCCTTTTGGAAAACTCCAAGCGGGCTGAGAGAATGCCAAGAGTGTGCAAAGCTGTCATTTTTTTAAATTTTATTTAACCTTTATTTAACTAGGCAAGTAATTTAAGAACACATTCTTATTTACAATGACGGCCTGGGAACAGAAGATTAACTGCCTTGTTCAGGGGCAGAATGACAGATGTTTACCTTGTCAGCTCAGGGATTCGATCTAGCAACCTTTCAGTTACTGGCCAAACGTTCATAACCACTAGGCTACCTGCCGTCATCAAGGTGGCTACTTTGAAGAATCTCTTATATAACATCTATTTAGATTTGTTTGGTTACTACATATGTGTTATTTAATCGTTTTGACGTCTTCACTATTATGCTACAATGGAGAAAATAGTAAAAATAAAAAATAACCCTGGAATGAGTAGGTGTGTCCAAACCTTTGACTGGTACTGTATTTCTACTCCATGAGGTTGGAATAACACTATGAAATTGCTTAGGTGGGATGAAGTTTTTTCAGTTTCCCCCTCCCCAGTCAGACCACTCCTAGACAGTCCCATCAAAATTGTTGCTTGAGAAATTGCTCTTTGCTAAAAAGCTATTTTTGTTTATTTTTGACCTTTTAAATGGAAACCAGTCACAGTAAGGTACTTAATTGTTACCCAGAAATTATTTGATTTTTAGATGAAAAAAGCTGAATTGGGCCTTTAACAATTTACTTTTTTAAGTAAAGCTTGCATTCAACTAACTGCGCCTCCATGTGACACACAAGCTTCCATTCCCCCTGTCACAAGGGGATTTATGGCTGATTTACAGTCAACCTTGTTGCTTTATTAGGCACTTGCTATAGTATAATTTTTTTTAAATTCTCTTGAGAAGGGAAAAATTGTCTTTCATTAAGTTGAACATGTGAACTTTATGACAGAATGTTATAATTAGGTGAAATAAAACTGGGGGTTTTCTCAACAAGTTACACTACTCAATTTATGGAACAGTCCAACACTGTTTCTCTAAAAATAGGAAACACTATAGCAACTAACTTATCTACTGTGGACATTTTTTAATTGGTTCATTTGAGCTCGCGATGAAGCAACTGTTGGCAGTTGATTGGCTAGCTACATCGCTCAGTTTGTTCTAGACTGTTCTGCGGAAATCACCAGCCCGGTCAGTTTCTGCGAGGATAGAGTCCTGCTGTACCATTCAGGGTGAAGCGACATTTTCAGGCTGATTTGTAATATTTAATAAGGTAAGCATTTTGAAATGGAAGTTGTTGAATATCAGCATTATAGTTGTTGGAAATTACGAACAGTAAATTAGGCTATTCTCCAAAATTCAACGTCTCCTGTAGGATAATCGCCATATTCAACTTCTCCTGTAAACCCAGATTCAGGTTCAAAGTGGTTACATTATTTTCTAGTGCATCAATAGTTTCAACGATAACATCATCGGATATGTCAGTCTCAGTTTGCTTGCTAGCTGTATAAAGGGACGCTCTCTTGTTAGGCTAGCTAACGTTGTGTGAAGACCTGGGTTTGCCTTCCAACATTATACAGTTGAACCATTGTCTTGTTCGATCGATGTTTTAATGCGCTGGTTAAACGTTAGTTTAAATAATTGCGTGTGAAACTTATTTTAATGGAAACCCTACCTAGTCTAGACTACGTGACTTGGCTGGCAATAGTGGATGGTGATGAAGCTGAACGGAATGTTCCAGCAATTTCCCAACACACCGAGGCAGCGCAGGGGCGAGTCCTCTGTGACAAACTCCCGGCAAAATGTTTGTTTTATATTTAAATAGGTGATAAGGAGGAATAGCTTCCAGGATGTGTTCTATCCATGTTCATTTGGTTAAAGTGATAATAAGCATGGAGTTGCTTTAGCAATTCAAATAAAATTAAGCTAGAGATGTTTTTATTTTATTTATTAACAAACGAATATCAACAAACAAAAGACTAATAGTCACATGTAAACAAGTATGCATGCAAACTATTTACATTGCCAGGGATGCCATGCAAACAAAACGTATTCATTAAAAATTCAAGTTTGAATTTTGTTTTTTCACTTAAAGTAGTGCCATATTGTTTAAATTAATTTATAGAGTGAAAAAAGTTAGGTTTTGAATTAGACCATTAGCATTTGAATATGAAATTTACCAAATATTACTAGCAGTTGAATTAAATACACTACATTTTATCAATGTCAGAATTTCTGAAATAAATCAGATCATAACCATTAAATTGTACAACCTGTCCTGTTTTCTTTGTAACAAAGTTATGTATGTCAATCCCAAAAATGTGGGGGATGCATGCCAGCAAAGCCACTACACAACACTAAACAATACATGAATTGTACTATAATGGTGCCCACATAAAGCTGTCCCAACAGCAGTATCAACACCTTACCACCGCTACACCTGGCTATCAGCGGAGCCTTGTCTGGCAGCGAAACAGTTAATTTAGCCTCATTTACTGCCTTTAAAAAAAAAAAGCATAGCTGATAAGGCTGACTTGCTTAAAAGAAATGTGGTTTCTACTGGCAATTGAGATGTACAAACTATGGCATAAGGGGACGACAATCCGTAATTTCGATTAAGACATTAATGAGCGAGCTAGGACGGATGTAGTCAATGTAACTTTGTTCAGCACTTTTGAAATGTACAGCGACAGAATCGTTCTTACAGTGTTCTCCCTGTACACCAAGTCAGAACCGTAGGATGAAAGCTCTTACAACATTCGATGATTACATTTCTCTAAAACAGTTTATAGGCTAAATGTTCACCACCAAGTCAGAACATTAGGTGAAATTAAGAGGGCAAAATCTACCAAATTATTAGGGTGAGGCACATGGGCTACTAACAACTTACTACACAACATGCACTAAATATTACTTTCTTGGCTACAGTATACATATCTACCTGGCATATTGCATCATTTATGCAGCAGCATACAATACATTGTTGGACTCACCTTGTTGTGCTGTGCTCACTTGAACAGGAAGGTGGCGTGGCAGTCCTTTTTTGTGGGCAAATTTTGTCATCAAAGTCTGACATTCTCTGGATTTATGGTGTTTTCAAGACAACTGGGAACTCAGGGGGAAAAAGTTTGAATCATGAGGACGTCAGTGATTTTCAGGATGTAGCTCTAGAAAGAGGCCCGAGTTCCCTGCTTAAAATTCCAAGTTGGATGACCGTTCAAAATGTATTTTCCCAGTCGGAGCTTGTTTTTTCCCTGAGTTCCCAGTTGTCTTGAACTCGCTGAAGTCAGATTTACCAGTTCCGAGTCAAGTTGTTTGGAGCGCGGCACAAATCATGCTTCACTGACAGCATGGCCAATGTTGGATGTTTATCATTTTAAGCTTGGAAAAGAGACCCTTAAACACAGAATAGGGATCACACACCCACTCCACTGAATAGCAGGCTAGGGATTGCTTTGCAATGCTTGCAGTTAGCCACTGATTCCTTCCAAACCACTCATTGTTGAATTTGCAATTTCCAACATGTTGTGTAATGTTTGTCCAATGGCCGATGAGCACCGATACGTTTTATCTATAATTTCTCTTCATATGACAAGGAATAAAAAGGATTTGCCAATAGATTGTCGACTTGATTCATGAATATGACTGCTAGCTCAGATTTTGAAAGTATGGTGTTGACATTAGAGGTCGACCGATTTAATCGGAATGGCCGATTACAAGTTTTCCTAACAATCGGTAATCGGTATTTTTGGCCGCCGATTTTATTTATTTATTTTTTATTTTTAAATTATTTTTTATTTACACCTTTTATTTAACTAGGCAAGTCAGATTAAGAACACATTCTTATTTACAATGACGGCCTAGAAACGGGGGTTAACTGCCTTGTTCAGGGAGGATTCGTTTTTGCAACCTTCGGTTACCAGTCCAACGCTCTAACCACCTGCCTTACATTGCACTCCACAAGGATTAACAGGCTGACTACCTGTAACGCGAGGGCAGCAAGAAGCAAAGGTAAGTTGCTAGCTAGCATAAGACTTATAAAAACCAATCAATCTTAACATAATCACTAGTTAACTACACATGGTTGATGATATTACTAGTTTATCTAACGTGTCCTGCGTTGCATATAATCGATGCGGTGCCTGTTAATTTTCATTGAATCACAGCCTACTTCGACAAACGGGTTGATTTAACAAGCGCATTTGCGAAAAAAGTACTGTCGTTGCACCAATGTACCTAACCATAAACATCAATGCCTAACAGGAATATTTAGACTTAGTCACCCGTTAGATAAAATACGGAACGGTTCCGTATGTCACTGAAAGAAAAAAACGTTTGTTTTCGAGATGATAGTTTCCAGATTCGACCGTATTAATGACCCAAGGCTCGTATTTCTGTGTGTTTATTATATTATAATTAAGTCTATGATTTGATAGAGCAGTCTGACTGAGCGGCGGTAGGCAGCAGCAGGCTCGTAAGCATTCATTCAAACAGCCCTTCGCTGTGCTTCAAGCATTGCGCTGTTTTTGACATCAACCTCGGTGGGTATAATTTGTGGAACGTTCCAACAGGAATCTATTCCAAAAACTTCGTAAATAACAAGGTTTCCAAAAAACAACGCATACAAAGTTGTATAGCGGCAGAATAAGATACCGGGTAGGGAGTGGTCTATTTCATTGCGTTTTTCACTCATCACGTTTATTCTGAAAAATGTCTGTCCTCACATGTCTGTTTGCCTATGGACAAACATTAAGAATCAGCTGTGTGGTGAGTTGATGCCTATTCGGCAGCTAGTTAGCTAGGTTTGTATGCATTGCTACTTTGTATGCGTTGTTGGTTGGCAACCTTTTACTATACGTTTTTTGGAACAGATTCCTGTTGGAACGTTCCACAAATTATACTCACCCCTTCAAGCCTATCAACTCCCAAGATTAGGCTGGTGTAACCGATGTGAAATGGCTAGCTAGTTAGCCGGGTGCACGCTAATAGCGTTTCAAACATCACTCGCTCTGAGACTGGGAGTAGTTGTTTCCCCTTGCTCTACATGGGTAACGCTGCTTCGAGGGTGGCTTTTGTCGATGTGTTCCTGGTTCAAGCCCAGGTAGGAGCGAGGAGAGGGACGGAAGCTATACTGTTACACTGGCAATACTAAAGTGCCTATAAGAACATCCAATAGTCAAAGGTATATAAAATACAAATCGTATAGAGAGAAATAGTCCTATAATTCCTCTAATAACCACAACCTAAAACATCTTACCTGGGAATATTGAAGACTCATGTTAAAAGGAACCCCCGTTTGGCGAAGTCGGCTGTCTTTGTTAGGAAGAAATAGTCTTCACAGTTTGCAATGAGCCAGGCGGCCCAAACTGCTGCATATACCCTGACTCTGTTGCAAGAAATTCATGTTAGCAGGCAATATTAACTAAATATGCAGGTTTAAAAAATATATACTTGTGTATTGATTTTAAGAAAGGCATTGATGTTTATGGTTGGAGCAACGTGTACCTAAGCGATTATATGCAGCGCAGGACAGGCTAGATAAACTAGTAATATCATCAACCATGTGTAGTTAACTAGTGATTATGATTGATTGATTGTTTTTTATAAGATAAGTTTAATGCTAGCTAGCAACTTACCTTGGCTTCTTACTGCATTCGCGTAACAGGCAGGCTCCTCGTGGAGTGCAATGTAAAGCAGGTGGTTAGAGCGTTGGACTAGTTAACCGTAAGGTTGCAAGATTGAATCCCTGAGCTGACAAGGTAAAAATCTGTCGTTCTGCCCCTGAACAAGGCAGTTAACCCACCGTTCCTAGGCTGTCATTGAAAATAAGAATGTGTTCTTAACTGACTTGCCTAGTTAAATAAAGGTAAAAAAAAATAAAAATAAAAAAACATTGGCCAAATCGGTGTCCAAAAATACCGATTTCCGATTGTTATGAAAACTTGAAATCGGCCCTAATTAATCGGCCATTCCGATTAATCGGTCGACCTCTACAAAGTACAGTCAAGTGCTCAACAAACTCCCGGCTCAGACGTTGCAAGAGGCTTTTGCCCACGGCACACCATATGGCAAAGAATCACAAAGATGGAAGGAGATAACAGCTGCCGTTACAACTTACATCTGCAAAGACATGGCCCCAATTTACACGGTCGAAAAACGGGTTTCGTGAGTTGGTGCTAACACTTGACACATTCTAAACTACTTAAATGAGAAGTATGATGACCAGGCCACCGATGAGCTGCTTGACATGGCTTCTCTTGTTGACCCTCGGTTCAAAACCACATACATTAAAGAAGAGAGGGTGGACTACTTGAAGGCAAGAGCTACTGCAGAACTGGAGAGCCTAGTGGCTGAACAGGCAGCATCAGCAGAGGTAGCCCCCCCTTCCATCAGCTGCAGCTGCTAGAGATGAGCCAGAGTGTCCTGCTAAGAGGAAAAAGAAGAGTTTGAGAAGCTACTTTGAAAAAGCGGCCCCTCGGTCAAGCAGAGAGTCCATTGAAAAGGAGCTCAACCTCTATCTCCAACTGGAGGCTGGTCCAGAGGCAAACCCACTGGTATGGTGGAGGCAGCATGAGGCACATTTCCCACAAGTGGCCAAGCTAGCAAAGAGATACTTGTGCATCCCTGACACAAGTGCCCCATCAGAGCGGGCGTTCAGTACAAGTGGGAACATTGTGATATGTCAGAGGTCATCACTTAAACCAGAAAGAGTTTACCAGCTTGTATTCCTGGCTCTCAACCTGTAAAACGAACTCCCTGAGATTCTGCAACATAAGGCAAACATTTTAAAGCATTGTTGCCAAATATCTATTTTGTTTGCAGCACTTTGGTTGTTTTCATATAATGCTATGATTCAAACTTGAAGGAGTGTTGTGTTTACTTGTTATATTTTATATTTATTTGTGAGCCTTATTTTGCTGTTATAGTTTCAACTTGAAAGTGTTCCATGTTTACATTTGGTATTTTTTATACCAATATTTGTTAGGCCTGTATTCATTTGTTTGCTGCTACAATTCAAACAGTTCTACTATTAAAGAGTATTATGTTTGGATATTTTAGACCATATTCACATTTTAGGCCTATTCATTTGGTTTGCAACTATAGTTGAAGTGTTTTCTATTTACCTTTTTTAGATTTTATACATTAATATTTTGTTACATGCTTAATTGAAAATTTGCTCAAAGGTTCTAAATAAAAGGAGAAATAATCAAATATGATTAAGTAACTTTTTATTTGTTGAGTATAATTTAAAATGTAATAAGAAATAGTCCTTTAGATGTGGTCATTTTATATAAACTACTTATTCATTGAATTTCCAGAAAATGTGCTATATCGTGATATGTATTGTTATTGGGATATGAAATGACCTATATCGGGATATGAGATTTTGGTCATATTGCCCAGCCCAACCACAGTTTGTTTTGTTATCTCTCTTCATTTTCAGACACCATGTCAAAGGGACCAGCAGTTGGCATTGACCTGGGCACCACCTACTCCTGTGTGGGTGTGTTTCAGCATGGCAAAGTGGAGATCATAGCCAACGACCAGGGAAACAGGACCACACCCAGTTATGTCGCCTTCACAGACACAGAAAGGCTGATTGGGGACGCAGCCAAGAACCAAGTGGCCATGAACCCCACAAACACAGTGTTTGGTAAGAAATTAACTTAGAGAAATTGATTAAATAACATGTACGGTATACAAGATGTACTTTACATAGTCTCTCCATCTGTGGCATTAACTCATGTTTAACCCCTTATCTTCTCCCAGATGCTAAGCGGCTGATAGGGCGGAAGTTTGACGACAGTGTCGTCCAGGCAGACATGAAACACTGGCCGTTTACAGTGATCAACGACTCGACACGGCCCAAGGTCCAAGTGGAGTACAAGGGAGAGACCAAGGCCTTCTACCCAGAGGAGATCTCCTCCATGGTGCTGGTCAAGATGAAGGAGATTGCAGAGGCCTACCTGGGCAAGGTGAGCATGCCCATCACTCTGTCTTCATAGCAACGCATGTTATGGTCTTTGGGTTGTTACCTAATGGTTTAACAAAATATAAATGCATTTTTCTAACACATTCAAAAAATGAAGATTGTCTTGTCTAGTGAAGCATTACTAATTTGTGTATACTGAATCTTTCCTCTTGCAGACTATAACCAATGCAGTGGTCACTGTGCCAGCTTACTTCAACGACTCTCAGCGCCAGGCCACCAAAGATGCAGGGACTATCTCAGGACTCAACGTACTCCGCATCATCAATGAGCCAACTGCTGCTGCTATCGCCTATGGCCTGGACAAGAAGGTTAATGTGTATATATATTTATCAACACTAACAACTATACTTATAACTATAATGCATACCTGAGGCCTGTTGACCAAGTGTTTTGGGAGACAAATTTCACAAAAATGCATATTTAACTCACGTTTAAAAACATTTATAATCATTTTAGGTGGGAGTGGAGAGAAACGTCCTAATCTTTGACCTAGGCGGAGGTACGTTTGATGTGTCTATCCTGACCATCGAAGACGGGATCTTTGAGGTGAAGTCCACGGCCGGAGACACCCATCTTGGAGGAGAGGACTTCGACAACCGCATGGTCAACCACTTCATCTCTGAGTTCAAGCGCAAATACAAGAAGGACATCAGCGATAACAAGAGGGCCGTGCGTCGTCTGCGCACCGCCTGTGAACGTGCCAAGCGCACCCTGTCCTCCAGTACCCAGGCCAGCATTGAGATTGACTCTCTGTATGAGGGCGTCGACTTCTACACCTCCATCACCAGGGCTCGCTTTGAGGAGCTGAACGCTGACCTGTTCAGAGGCACCCTGGACCCCGTGGAGAAGTCTCTGAGGGACGCCAAGATGGACAAGGCCCAGGTTCACGACATCGTCCTAGTGGGAGGCTCCACACGCATCCCCAAGATCCAAAAGTTGCTGCAGGACTTCTTCAATGGGAAGGAGCTCAACAAGAGCATCAACCCTGATGAGGCGGTTGCCTATGGTGCAGGTGAGGCTCTTTTATTTTTCTATCTAAAGCTTTTCCCAGTAAACCCCTCTGGTCAGCTGTGTCTTTTCCTGATCTGTCTTCCCTCTTGCAACGTCTGAGTCGGGGGTTTGTTGAGCACTTGATTGTACTTTGTAGAGGTCGACCGATTAATCGGAATGGCCGATTAATTAGGGTCGATTTCAAGTTTTCATAACAATCGGAAATCGGTATTTTTGGACACCGATTTGGCCGATGTTTATATATTTTATTTTTTTTACCTTTATTTAACTAATATGGATAAGGGCATTGTAAATGCTTTGATGGTTTAAGAATGAGTGACAACCCCTGTGCATGTTGACAGCTGTTCAGGCGGCCATCTTGTCCGGAGACAAGTCTGAGAACGTGCAGGACCTGCTGCTGCTGGACGTCACGCCACTGTCCCTGGGCATTGAGACGGCCGGAGGGGTCATGACCGTGCTCATCAAGAGGAACACCACCATCCCCACCAAGCAGACGCAGACCTTCACAACATACTCAGACAACCAGCCTGGGGTGCTCATTCAGGTGAGGGGGACGTACTATGACTCATTCCTAGGTACCTCAATGGATTGTGTCCATCGGTGTCAAAATGTTATCATATACTGTAGTTGAGATTTAACTTTAGATTTGTGCTGAATCTGGATCTGAACCAGTCTTGACTTACATGGTCATTTATTTGTTAGTGTTTACATTACAACTTGATATGAGACTTTAAATGTATCCACTTTAATGTTGACCTGAATGTGTGTCTGTGTCCTGTCCTCAAGGTATATGAGGGGGAAAGAGCCATGACCAAAGACAACAACCTACTGGGGAAGTTTGAGTTGTGTGGGATTCCACCAGCCCCCCGGGGTGTGCCTCAGATCGAGGTCACCTTTGACATTGACGCCAACGGCATCATGAACGTGTCTGCCGCTGACAAGAGCACCGGCAAGGAGAATAAGATCACCATCACCAATGACAAAGGTACACTTAGTAGTTCTTACAGTTAAAGGGGAAATCGGCAGTTCAAACAATAACAAAACATGCACCCTGCCACTGTTTTGGGGGAAAAGGTGAGGGATGGGGCTGGAAAAATGCAACCACTCTCAAATGTATAGACATAGCTATTGATGCAAGGACTGACCATCCCATGATGTTAAAATATAGTTTTAACCATGTTTTGAGGCTATACAGTGTTTGTTTACAATCACATTGTTTACAAAAAAGGAGTAAAGCTTATTTTTGGTTTATTTATTAATACATTTATTTAAATATATAATTTTTTTATATTTAAAAGTCCAACCATAAGCTATGGTCTGGGATCTGGAAGTCTGTTCAATGTTCATTTCAATTCTTGATATTTACCCATTGATTCTTGAACATCTGAATCCCAGAATGTAGCTTTAAAAACTATGGCATTGTAAAGTATGCACAACATTTTAAATAGGGATGTCCTCTCTAACAATGCTTGGTAACAAAGCCTCCATCTCATTGTCTGCCCCTCTCTCCACAGGTCGTCTGAGTAAGGAGGACATAGAGCGCATGGTCCAGGAGGCTGAACAGTACAAAGCTGCGGACGATGTCCAGAGGGACAAGGTGGCGTCCAAGAATGGCCTGGAGTCATACGCCTTCAACATGAAGTCCACCGTGGAGGACGAGAAGCTCAAGGGCAAGCTCAGCGACGAGGACAAACAGAAGATCCTGGACAAATGCAATGAGGTCATCAGCTGGCTGGACAAGAACCAGGTACAGTACGGGCTCTGGGTCCTTCAACCAGAATGGAGTGGGTTAATGTTCATATCTAAAGTCAAGTATAGCACTCTGAGTCCCTCACCTCATTGTAATTTGATTAAACAAATATCTGGTGGTTAAACAAGGTTGGAGCACTCTATTTTGCAATCTCTTCCTTTCTCCTTGTAGTCTGCAGAGAAGGAGGAGTTTGAGCACCACCAGAAG
This sequence comes from Salmo salar, assembly GCF_965601325.2. NCBI lineage: Eukaryota > Metazoa > Chordata > Actinopteri > Salmoniformes > Salmonidae > Salmo > Salmo salar. Next base: position 66,281,506 of record NC_138310.1, on the reverse strand, counting down.
GAGCTGGAGAAGGTCTGTAACCCCATCATCACCAAGCTGTACCAGGGTGCTGGGGGGATGCCTGGAGGGATGCCTGGAGGGATGCCTGGGGGGATGCCTGGAGGGATGCCCGGGGCTGGTGGTGCCGCACCCGGAGGAGGTGGATCCTCTGGACCAACAATTGAGGAAGTCGACTAAACCATTTAGTATTATTTTACTCTTGATTGGATATGGCTAAATAGTGGTCCACATTCTATGGCTTGGAATGGGTTGAACCTTTATTTTCCGAATCTGCATTGACTACTTGTTGTTTATTTTGGTCATTCATCATTTTATGCTGAAAGCAACCATGGATTGAGTCTTTTTCATGGGCACTGTTCTACCTATTGTTAAACGTTTTCAGTTTAGCCAGTGAATGGTTACTATACAGAGCATGTTTTTCACAAGTCGCATTCTGTGACTCCAAAATGTTTTTGCCTTTGCACTGCGTTCTTGGCTAAAGGTAACTCTTAAAAAATAAAATCTCTTGAATTCACATTCTTCTACCAGACTCTTCTTTAATTTCAACACCTGTGACAGTCTTGATGACAATCAGGGTTTAATTTAAATGTTAAAGCTGCTCTATGCAGAAATAGCTCCACCATTTTCTGGTTGCAAAAATTATAATAGTTCGCCTAATTTCAGTTTGTAAAAAAAGCACGTATAGTGTATAGAATCATTGTACAATCTAAACCACTGTGAAATATATTTTCTATAACCAAAAATACTGTATTTCTAGTTGTTTTGAAGCTGGTAGTAAAAGACACACAAACTAATCTTAAGCATGGGAAGCATATAAATGGTGCACATAGAACAGATTTACCACTTAGACTTTCAATAATGACTGATCTATAACTCACATTTCTATTTGAATTCGGTCAAGTCACCCAAAAAGTTACATATTGCTGCTTTAAAGAAACGTTCAAAATTATAACTGTGGTGCATATTCTTAATTATCAAACAGATGAATACCACTCAATAGAAAGGAGAATAAACAGACAATTGGTTTTACCCTTTTTATTATGCTTATTCAATAGTGGTCAGGTAAACAGGAAATGACGTAGTTAGGTGTGCAAACCCAGGTGTGAACTGTGTGTGTTTTTGTCAGATCAGCGGGAGTTGGAGTTTCTCGGGCATTCATGCATCCTGTAGGCACACATGTAGAAGATGCCTGTAAAAGAAAATAGGAAGAGATTAACGTTCAGTTCCTGGGCATACTGTATACTGTCCACTGGATTATCCACTGATGTCAAACATTGTTTTCTTCAAATGAATCTTGTTGGACTGAGCCGTAGGTTGCATCTCAAATGGCAGCCTACTCTTTATATAGTGCACTACTTTTGAACAGAGCCCTATGGGCCTTGGTCAAAAGTAGTGCACTAATGGGAACAGGGTGCCATTTGGGATGTACAATAGTAAATTAAGCACTTTTAGCTCTACAGGCAGAACCACATTATCCTACCTGAGAAGAAGGTGAGGACCACGGCTACCCAACCCATGATGTAGGACCAGGAGAAGCGCCAGTTCCCGTATCGTTTCCCGTAGTAATTCACCGTCACCCCAGTGTACACAGCCATCGCCAGCAGCACAAAGAAGCCTGTGGAGAGTAGTCAATCATATGCTGCTTATTCCTTTCATCACATCCATCAACAGAGACTTGATAGGATAGAAATATGTAATTTATTGTATTTCTCTGCTTGATAGAGAGTTACAGGGACAAATGACAGACGGAGACACTTACAGGAGATGAAGAAGAGGATGCCGGCAGCAAACGTCTTGTCAAACCCACTGAAGGAGGAGGAGCGTATGAAGGCCATGACGCCGATCACGATGCCAAGGAAGCAGGCCAGCAGGGAGAGGATCATAAAGGCACGGGTGGCATCCCAGTACGCTGGTGACAGAGGGTACAGAGAGGACAAGGCTGAGACCCAGTACAGGTACTACTTACCCAATAAGCACTACTACTACTATTATTAGTGGCATTTCTGTCCATAGTACTGAATTACGTTTCACACTTTACTCAGATGTGACATCACTGAACATTTACTTACTACACAATATTCTATATTTTGCACCAAATGTTGAATTATGGAGATTTATTCCCAACTAAACCTGCTCAAATAAAAGGAGCTGATTCCTTTGTTGAAATGCTTTTTTACTCTAGATATTCACAGCATGGAACAAATGACTGAATAGGACCTCATAAATACCTTTCTTTCACTTACAGTACGTTTGATGACAAATGGGACATGTTGTGCTTACCAATGCTATCTGTGTGTGTCATGCATTTCCCAGGCACACAGTAGCGCCACAGGCCCTGATGCATATAGTTGTTGGATTGACGGTACTGCATCCAGTAATCGGTTGCTGTGGAGATAATAAGGAGTATGTTCCCGACTCCAGCGCAGAACAACCCACCGCCCATGAAGCTGTACATCCTGCCAAGCACACTGGCGTACATAGAGGAGACAGTTAGCCTACAACACAATTGTCAGGGACACTGAAGCATCTCTATACAATTACATCTCATGGCTGGTGAATACAGCATAGAGTAACACAACATAAAGTACATTGTTTGCTTTGAGTAGTTGAAAGGGTCTGGATGGACATTACAGACCGTTTTAACATTGAATCAATTGTATTTTTTCTAAGAATAATCTTACAAGGTATACATTCATATTCCACTTGTTTTACCATAGGCCTACTGCTCTTAGACAGTTTGTTAGAGTAGGTCTTTTCAAATGGCCATTATATACACAATCGTTCAAAAGTTTGGGGTCACTTAGAAACATCCTTGTTTTTGAAAGTTTTGTCCATTTAAGATAACATCAAATTGATCAGAAATACAGTGTAGGCATTGTTAATGTTGCAAATGACTATTGTAGCTGGAAACAGCACATTTTTTATGGAATATCTAGTTGCTGATCTATTATCAGCAACCATCACTACTGTGTTCCAATGGCTCGCTGTGTTAACTAATCCAAGTTTATCATTTTAAAAGGCTAATTGATCATTAGAAAAACCTTTTGCAATTATGTTAGCACAGCTGAAAACTGTTGTTCTGATTAAAGAAGCAATAAAACTGGCCTTCTTTAGACTAGTTGAGTACCTAGAGCATCAGCATTTGTGGGTTCGATTACAGGCTCATAATGGCTAGAAACAAAGAACTTTCTTCTGAAACTCATCAGTCTATTCTTGTTCTGAGAAATGAATGCTATTCCATGCGAGAAATTGCCAAGAAACTAAAGATCTCGTACAATGCTGTGTGCTACTCCCTTCACAGAACAGCACAAACTGGCTCTAACCAAAATAGAAAGAGGAGTGGGAGGCCCCAGTGCACAACTGAGCAAGAGGACAAGTACATTAGTGTCTAGTTTGAGAAACAGACGCCTCACAAGTCCTCAACTGGTAGCTTCATTAAATAGTACTTGCAAAACACAAGTGTCAACGGTGAAGAAGCGACTCCGGGATATTGGCCTTCTAGGCTGAGTTCCTCTGTCCAGTGTCTGTGTTCTTTTGCCCATCTTTATTTTTATTGGCCAGTCTGAGATATGGCTTTTTCTTTGCAACTCTGCCTAGAAGGCCAGCATCCCGGAGTCGCCTCTTCACTGTTGACGTTGAGACTGGTGTTTTGCAGGTACTATTTAATGAAGCTGCCAGTTTAAAGAAGACCAGTTTTATTGCTTCTTTAATAAGAACAACAGTTTTCAGCTGTGCTAACATAATTGCAAAAGGGTTTTCAAATGATAAATTAGCCTTTTAAAATGATACATTTGGATTAGCTAACACAACATGCCATTGGAACACAGGAGTGATGGTTGCTGATAATGGGCCTATGTAGATATTCCATTAAAAATCTGCCGTTTCCGGCTACAATAGTCATTTACAACATTAACAATGTCTACACTGTATTTCTGATCAATTTGATGTTATTTTAATGGACCAACATTTTTTGCTTTTCTAAGTGACCCCAAACTTTTGAACAGTAGTGTAGTTTTAGCTTTGATATACTGTATTTACCCTGACATGACTGATCTGTTTCTCTTCTGTCCTCTCTCTTCTGTCATCTCTTTTCTGTCCTCTCTCTTCTGTTCTCTCTGTTTTTCTATGAAGAAATATGATCTTTAAGTCACCTACTGTACATTATATCAAAACACATGACATCACATTTTACCCACACCACTCAGCTAAGTAATAACTTACCTTTATTATCCCTTTAGAGAAAAAGTCAGAGATTCCAATATTACAAGGGGGTTGTCAAAGCACTCTGGAGCCCAATATTGCCCAGGCTGGCAGGAAAGTTTTGTTTGTGTGTCGGAAACCAGGCGAACAAACGGCCCCGGGGCACAATAGAGCATGCTGAGCCACAACCAGTCACATGGGATGAGTTTTGTGTTTTAGGGAATCTGCTGAAAATACAAAACTATTAAAGCCCTGGGTAAGTCACAGTAATACTGATGACACAGGGGTTTCAATTCAAAATACTGCACTACCATCCACAGTGGACATGGGTTGGCAATAGGATCCCACACTATGCAGTAAAAGTAAGTTTCACGTAGTTATTTCACACAGAAAAGAACAAAAGTATAGTTGGGGCTCTCATGTTAAGTTAAATTGAGATAATGCTATCTCTCACAACATCAGATGTTAAGGTATTAAAATCTTTATTGAAACTACAATTGAACTCCCAAAACCACTGCCAGTTCATTGAATTTAAACTGCCCAGTAATTCTCCGACCGTGGTCCAAAAATCACCTTCAAACACACACTGTGATGCATATGAGTCACTACAGTATGTAACACTTTCCTTTTGTAGGGTAGCAGGTGTCTTGAACAAATGGTGGTAGATGTATTTTATAATCACAAAACAGTGATTCAAGTTATTCAGTGCTATTCCATAATTAACACATTTTCAGTAAAATAAATCAATAATTATGTATTCAACATTTTCGGTGGAGAGTTAAGTTGTTTGGGAGGAGGGAAAATAATGAGATTAAATTTTATCAGTGAGTGTTTACATTTTTTTATATATACAGTGGGGTCTGACATTAACAGCCTTGATAAAAATGAGCAAAAATGACTGTATGGAATAAATACTTCAAATACTGAGCTATGCTCAAATAAATGGGGAAATTATATTATTTTAAACTAATACAATTGCTCAGAGAAAGAGATTTTTTTTTAACAAGTAATACTTTTTTTTCAAAAATCTTTTACACGTTGGAGAACACATCTGAAGGGATCTTAACAGCATTCCTTCATACAGAATCCTTCCAGATCCTTTGATATCCTTTGTCTGCGAGAAATAGACTGCCCTCTTCAATTCAGACCATAGGTTTTCAATGGGTTTCAAGTCCAGAGATCCCAAGTGAAATATTTTAATTATAAGTGTACAGTGGGGGAAAAAAGTATTTGATCCCCTGCTGATTTTGTACGTTTGCCCACTGACAAAGAAATGATCAGTCTATAATTTTAATGGTAGGTTTATTTGAACAGTGAGAGACAGAATAACAACAAAAACATCCAGAAGAACGCATGTCAGAAATGTTATAAATTGATTTGCATTTTAATAAGGGAAATAAGTATTTGACCCCCTCTCAATCAGAAAGATTTCTGGCTACCAGGTGTCTTTTATGCAGGTAACGAGCTGAGATTAGGAGCACACTCTTAAAGGGAGTGCTCCTAACCGCAGCTTCTTACCTGTAAAAAAGACACCTGTCCACAGAAGCAATCAATCAATCAATCAATCAGATTCCAAACTTTCCACCATGGCCAAGACCAAAGAGCTCTCCAAGGATGCAAGGGACAAGATTGTAGACCTACACAAGGCTGGAATGGGCTACAAGACCATCGCCAAGCAGCTTGGTGAGAAGGTGACAACATTTGGTGCGATTATTCGCAAATGGAAGAAACACAAAAGAACTGTCAATATCCCTCGGCCTGGGGCTTCATGCAAGATCTCACCTCGTGGAGTTGCAATGATCATGAGAACAGTGAGGAATCAGCCCAGAACTACACGGGAGGATCTTGTCAATGATCTCAAGGCAGCTGGGACCATAGTCACCAAGAAAACAATTGGTAACACACTACGCCGTGAAGGACTGAAATCCTGCAGCGCCCGCAAGGTCCCCCTGCTCAAGAATACATATACATGCCCGTCTGAAGTTTGCCAATGAACATCTGAATGACTCAGAGGACAACTGGTGAAAGTGTTGTGGTCAGATGAGACCAAAATGGAGCTCTTTGACATCAACTCAACTCGCCGTGTTTGGAGGAGGAGGAATGCTGCCTATGACCCAAGGAACACCATCTCCACCGTCAAACATGGAGGTGGAAACATTATGCTTTGGGGGTGTTTTTCTGCTAAGGGGACAGGACAACTTCACCGCATCAAAGGGACGATGGACGGGGCCATGTACCGTCAAATCTTGGGTGAGAACCTCCTTCCCTCAGCCAGGGCATTGAAAATGGGTCGTGGATGGGTATTCCAGCATAACAATGACCCAAAACACACGGCCAAGGCAACAAAGGAGTGGCTCAAGAAGAAGCACATTAAGGTCCTGGAGTGGCCTAGCCAGTCTCCAGACCTTAATCCCATAGAAAATCTGTGGAGGGAGCTGAAGGTTCGAGTTGCCAAACATCAGCCTCGAAACCTTAATGACTTGGAGAAGATCTGCAAAGATGAGTGGGACAAAATCCCTCCTGAGATGTTTGCAAACCTGGTGGCCAACTACAAGAAACGTCTGACCTCTGTGATTGCCAACAAGGGTTTTGCCACCAAGTACTAAGTCATGTTTTGCAGAGGGGTCAAATACTTATTTCCCTCATTAAAATGCAAATCATTTTATAACATTTTTGACATGCGTTTTTCTGGATTTTTTTGTTGTTATTCTGTCTCTCACTGTTCAAATAAACCTACTATTAAAATTATAGACTGATCATTTCTTTGTAAGTGGGCAAATGTACAAAATCAGCAGGGGATCAAATACTCCCCCCCCCCCCCCCCACTGTACTTAAATATATAAAACAATTATATTAATATACTGTACTTCAAATACGAAATGTACTTTATATCTTAAGTATACTATAAATATACTATCATTACACTTCATCACACTTATTAAAAGTGTCCTTTATATTCATTGTTATTTCAGTCTTTTAGTACACTAAATATGCTATCATCACACTTCAATAGACTTATTAAAAGTGTACTTTAAATGAATTGTTTTTCAGTCTTTAAGTATACTATATGTTCACTATTATTAAACTTAAAGAGTAATTAGAGTAATTATCGAGGTTAGCTATCTTCGTCCTCCTAACGTAGTCAACACTGCTAGCTAGCTAGTCAACACTGCTAGCTAGCCAACCAGCCAACTTCTACCGACTAGCAGCACTGTAGAAACTATTACATTACAACGGAACGACTTGATTAGTGTAGTGTTAGTGTTAGTTAGCCAGCTACATAGTTGTCTTTGCTGTCTTTGTATCTAAGATAATTGTGTAGTTTAGAGTAATTATAGTTTAGATAGTTTAGAGTAATTATCGAGGTTAGCTAGCCAGCCGCGACGCGACGCCAGACTTAGTCAACACACCTAGTCATCATTAACCCACTGCTAGCTAGCCAACCGTTACCGACTAGCAGCGCTGTAGATACTAATACTTTACAACGGAACGATTTGACTAGTGCAGTGTTAGCTAGCTAGCTACATAGTTGTCTTTGTCATAGCTTGATAATTGTGTAGTTTAGTAATTATCGAGGTTATCTAGCCAGCTATTTCCGTCCCCCGCGACGCCAGTTTTCCAAACCCAGCCAACTATTACCGACGAGCAGCATTGTAGAAACTAAATACATTCAAAGGAACGTCTTGATTAGTGTTATGTTAGCTAGCTACAAAGTTGCTTTTGTATCATGACAAGGTGTAGTACTGAAACTATCGAGGTTACCTAGCCAGCTACACATTCAAAGTCAACAACGCAGCCACTGCTAGCTAGCCTACTCCACCAGCCAGCAGTACTGAATAATTTTCGTCATTTTAGTCAATAAGATTTTTGCAACGTAAGCTTAACTTTCTGAACATTCGAGACGTGTAGTCCACTTGTCATTCCAATCTCCTTTGCATTAGCGTAGCCTCTTCTGTAGCTTGTCAACTATGTGTCTGTCTATCCCTGTTCTCTCCCCTCTGCACAGGCCATACAAACGCTCCACACCGCGTGGCCGCTGCCACTCTAACCTGGTGGTCCCAGCGCGCACGACCCACGTGGAGTTCCAGGTCTCCGGCAGACTCTGGAACTGCCGGTCTGCGGCCAACAAGGCTGAGTTCATCTCAGCCTATGCTACCCTCCAGTCCCTAGACTTCCTGGCGCTGACGGAAACATGGATTACCACAGATAACACTGCTACTCCTACTGCTCTCTCCTCATCTGCCCACGTGTTCTCGCATACCCCTAGAGCATCGAGCCAGCGGGGTGGTGGCACTGGAATCCTCATCTCTCCCAAGTGGACATTCTCTCTTTCTCCCCTGACCCATCTGTCTATCTCCTCATTTGAATTCCATGCCGTCACAGTTACCAGCCCTTTCAAGCTTAACATCCTTATCATTTATCGCCCTCCAGGTTCCCTTGGAGAGTTCATCAATGAGCTTGACGCCTTGATAAGTTCCTTTCCTGAGGATGGCTCACCTCTCACAGTTCTGGGTGACTTTAACCTCCCCACGTCTACCTTTGACTCATTCCTCTCTGCCTCCTTCTTTCCACTCCTCTCCTCTTTTGACCTCACCCTCTCACCTTCCCCCCCTACTCACAAGGCAGGCAATACGCTTGACCTCATCTTTACTAGATGCTGTTCTTCCACTAATCTCATTGCAACTCCCTTCCAAGTCTCCGACCACTACCTTGTATCCTTTTCCCTCTCGCTCTCATCCAACACTTCTCACTCTGCCCCTACTCGGATGGTATTGCGCCGTCCCAACCTTCGCTCTCTCTCTCTCCCGCTACTCTCTCCTCTTCCATCCTATCATCTCTTCCCTCTGCTCAAACCTTCTCCAACCTATCTCCTGATTCTGCCTCCTCAACCCTCCTCACCTCCCTCTCTGCATCCATTGATGTTCTCTGTCCCCTATCCTCCAGGCCGGCTCGGTCCTCCCCTCCTGCTCCGTGGCTCGACGACTCACTGCGAGCTCACAGAACAGGGCTCCGGGCAGCCGAGCGGAAATGGAGGAAAACTCGACTCCCTGCGGACCTGGCATCCTTTCACTCCCTCCTCTCTACATTTTCCTCTTCTGTCTCTGCTGCTAAAGCCACTTTCTACCACTCTGAATTCCAAGCATCTGCCTCTAACCCTAGGAAGCTCTTTGCTACCTTCTCCTCCCTCCTGAATCCTCCTCCCCCTCCCCCCCTCCTCCCTCTCTGCGGATGACTTCGTCAACCATTTTGAAAAGAAGGTTGACGACATCCGATCCTCGTTTGCTAAGTCAAACGACACCGCTGGTCCTGCTCACACTGCCCTACCCTGTGGTTTGACCTCTTTCTCCCCTCTCTCTCCAGATGAAATCTTGCGTCCTGTGACGGCCGGCCGCCCAACAACCTGCCCACTTGACCCTATCCCCTCCTCTCTTCTCCAGACCATTTCCGGAGACCTTCTCACCTCGCTCATCAACTCATCCTTGACCGCTGGCTACGTCCCTTCCGTCTTCAAGAGAGCGAGAGTTGCAACCCTTCTGAAAAAACCTACACTCGATCCCTCCGATGTCAACAACTACAGACCAGTATCCCTTCTTTCTTTTCTCTCCAAAACTCTTGAACGTGCCATTCTTGGCCAGCTCTCTTGCTATCTCTCTCAGAATGACCTTCTTGATCCTAATCAGTCAGGTTTCAAGACTGGGCATTCAACTGAGACTGCTCTTCTCTGTGTCACGGAGGCTCTCCGCACTGCTAAAGCTAACTCTCTCTCCTCTGCTCTCATCCTTCTAGACCTATCTGCTGCCTTTGATACTGTGAACCATCAGATCCTCCTCTCCACCCTCTCCGAGCTGGGCATCTCCGGCGCGGCCCACGCTTGGATTGCGTCCTACCTGACAGGTCGCTCCTACCAGGTGGCGTGGCGAGAATCTGTCTCTGCACCACGTGCTCTCACCACTGGTGTCCCCCAGGGCTCTGTTCTAGGCCCTCTCCTATTCTCGCTATACACCAAGTCACTTGGCTCTGTCATATCCTCACATGGTCTCTCCTATCATTGCTATGCAGACGACACACAATTAATCTTCTCCTTTCCCCCTTCTGACAACCAGGTGGCAAATCGCATCTCTGCATGTCTGGCAGACATATCAGTGTGGATGACGGATCACCACCTCAAGCTGAACCTCGGCAAGACGGAGCTGCTCTTCCTCCCGGGGAAGGACTGCCCGTTCCATGATCTCGCCATCACGGTTGACAACTCCCTTGTGTCCTCCTCCCAGAGTGCTAAGAGCCTCGGCGTGACCCTGGACAACACCCTGTCGTTCTCCACTAACATCAAGGCGGTGACCCGATCCTGTAGGTTCATGCTCTACAACATTCGCAGAGTACGACCCTGCCTCACACAGGAAGCGGCGCAGGTCCTAATCCAGGCACTTGTCATCTCCCGTCTGGATTACTGCAACTCGCTGTTGGCTGGGCTCCCTGCCTGTGCCATTAAACCCCTACAACTCATCCAGAACGCCGCAGCCCGTCTGGTGTTCAACCTTCCCAAGTTCTCTCACGTCACCCCGCTCCTCCGCTCTCTCCACTGGCTTCCAGTTGAAGCTCGCATCCGCTACAAGACCATGGTGCTTGCCTACGGAGCTGTGAGGGGAACGGCACCTCCGTACCTTCAGGCTCTGATCAGGCCCTACACCCAAACAAGGGCACTGCGTTCATCCACCTCTGGCCTGCTTGCCTCCCTACCTCTGAGGAAGCACAGTTCCCGCTCAGCCCAGTCAAAACTGTTTGCTGCTCTGGCACCCCAATGGTGGAACAAGCTCCCTCACGACGCCAGGACAGCGGAGTCAATCACTACCTTCCGGAGACACCTGAAACCCCACCTCTTTAAGGAATACCTGGGATAGGATAAAGTAATCCTTCTAACCCCCCCCCCCCCCCCCCCACTTAAAAGATTTAGATGCACTATTGTAAAGTGGTTGTTCCACTGGATATTATAAGGTGAATGTACCAATTTGTAAGTCGCTCTGGATAAGAGCGTCTGCTAAATGACTTAAATGTAAATGATTACAACTGTACTTCAATTTCAAACACTTTAATTGTAATTTAATATATTCATTCAAAATACATTTGGAGTTGTTTTTAAGTTGAAGTGTCGATTTTAAAAAAAATGTAACTGCTTGAGAGTAATCAAGTACACTATAAGTGTAGAGTAACTTGCAAAAGTATTTATACCCCTTGTATTTCTTCACACTGTATTGTGTTACAAAGTGGGATTCAAATTAATTTAATTGTCATATTTTGTCAACAATGAACTGCAAATACTCTGTAATGTCAAAGTGGAAGAAAAAGTTGTAAAAATATATGTTACATGGAATCACTCCGTGTGAAATAAAAGTAGTAGACATCATTCTTGAATGACTAACCCTTCCTCTGTCCCCCATTCATACAACATTTGTAAAGTCCCTCAGTCAAGTATTGAATTGCAAGCACGGATTCAACTACAAAGACCAGGGAACCTCATAAAGAAGTGCAGTGATTGGTAGATGGGTAACAATATAAATCAGACATTGAGCATCTCCTTAAGCATGGTCAAGTTAATAATTACAGTATGCTGTGGATTATGTATTAAACCTCCCAGACACATCAAAGATATGAAACTGCTCAGGGATGTTACCATCAGGCCATTGGTGATTTTAAAACAGTTAGAGTTCAATGGCTGTGATGGGAGAAAACTGAGGATGGATCAACAACATTGTAGTGTCTCTACAATAATGACTTAAATGATAGAGTGAAAAGAAGAAAACAAATATACAGAATACAAATATTCCAAAACATGCACCTTGTATGCAACAAGGCCCTAAAGTAATACTGGGGAAAAAACACAACAAATGAATACACTTTTTGCACTAAATGCAAAGTCTTATGTTTGGGGCAAATCCAACACAACACATTTTATTTAACCCTTATTTTACCAGGTAAGTTAACTGAGAACACATTCTCATTTACAGCAACAACCTGGGGAATGGTTACAGGGGAGAGGAGGGGGGATGAATGAGTCAATTGTAAGCTGGAGATGATTAGGTGACCATGATGGTATGAGAGAGAGATTGGGAATTTAGCCAGGATACCGGGGTTAACACTCCTACTCTTACAATATAAGTGCCATGGCATCTTTAATGACCTCAGAGAGTCAAGACACCCATTTAACATCCCATCCAAAAGACAGCACCCTACACAGGGCAATGTCCCCAATCATTGCCCTGGGGCATTGAGATATGTTTTTAGACCAGAGGAAAGGGTGCCTCATACTGGCCCTCCAACACCAACTGGTCTCCCATCCAGGGACTGACCAGGACAACCCTGCATAGCTTCAGAAGCAAGCCAGCAGTGGGATGCAGGGTGGTAAGCTACTAGCCTACACATCACTGAGTAACTGCCTACCTATTTTCAAGCATGGTGGTGGCTGCATCATGGTATGGGTATGCTATAAGAGCTTTACACACCTGGATTGTGCACTATTAGCCAATTATTCTTTGGTTAGACAGCAATTTTCAAGTCTTGCTATAGATTTTAAAGAGCTTGAAGTCAAAGCTGTTACTTTGCCACTCAGGAACATTCACATTCTTCTTGATAAGTAACTGGGATGGAGCTAAGCACAGGCAAAATCGTAGGGTAAGACTTGCTTCAGTCTGCTTTACATCAGCCACTGATAGAGGAATTCACTTTTCAGCTGGGTAATAACCTACAACACAAGGCCAAATCTACACTGGAATTGCTTACCAAGAAGACAGTGAATGTTCCTGAGTGGCCAAGTAACAGCTTTGTCTTCAATCTCTTTAAAATCTATAGCAAGACTTGAAAATTGCTGTCTAACCAAAGAATACTTGGCTAATAGTGCACAATCCAGGTGTGTAAGCGTGAGTTTGTCATAATTGTTTATCTAGACATAGGATAGGTTGTGTGAAAATATTACTGATGTTTAACGTTAAAAATGGACCAAAAGATTAATGCTAAACAACGTTTGACATGTTTGAACGAACGTAAATAGATTATTTACTAGGTTTTTTTAGCTTTTCGGCGTGATTTTACACCCCCCCCCCCCCCCCCCCCCACCACGTTTTGTGGGAGCATAATGAACGCTAAGTACTTGGTGTTATTTGGACATAAATTATGAACTTTGTCAAAAGAAACCACATTTGTTCTGGACCTGGGATTCCTGGCAGTGCCTTCTGATGGAGATAATCAAAGGTAAGGGGATATTTAAAATGTTATTATCGATATTAGATGATGCTAACTGTATAGCATAGCTTATTGTTCTTAGCATAGCACCCCGTTTATTGCAAAATGTGATTTCCCAGTAAAGTTATTTTGAGATCTGGCCATTCGGTAGCAATTACGAGATGATAATATATTATTCTTTGAATGACAATATTATAATTTACCAATGTTTTCGAATAGTAATTTTGTTATGTTCACCAGAAGCAGTTCAGAGAAGAAAAAAATCTGAATTTCACGCTACTGTAAAATGCTGTTTTTGGATATAAATATGAACTTGATGGAACAAAAAATGCATGTATTGTATAACATAATGTCCTAGGAGTGTCATCTGATGGAGATTGTCAAAGGTTGGTGCATAATTTTAGCTGGTTTCTGCTTTTGGTGACGCCTGACCTTGAATTGAAACTGGATGTTTGTACTTTTGTGGCTATGTACTGTCCTAACATAATCTAACTTTATGCTTTTGCCGTAAAGCCTCTTTGAAAATCGAACAATGTGGTTAGATTAAGGAGATGTTTATCTTTTAAATTGTGTAAAATAGTTGATTGTTTGAGAAATTGAAATTATTAGATTTTTGATGTTTTGAATTTCCAGCCTTGTTAGCAATCCCGTCTCGGGGTTCATTGCTAACCTGTAGCCCCAACAGGTTAACTTAAATCTCCACAAAATATATTTTAAGTATACTTTCAAAAACCCATGTGCATCCTTTTCTGCAGCTGAAGTTGTGATTTGTAATATTATATTGTTCTAATATTTACCTTATTCAAATATTTTGATGTAAGTTTTCAAATTGAATAATATTGTACTTTTAATTACACATTACAATGAAATGTTAATTTATTACTGTACTGTGAACAACTAAAGTGTGAAATGCCACTGGTGCACAGGTATCATATACAGTGCATTTGGAAAGTATTCAGACCTCTTGACTTTTTCCACATTTTGTTACGTTACAGCCTTATTCTAAAATGGATTAAATTGATTTTTTCCCTCATCAATCTACACACATTACCCCATAATGATAAACATTTACATAACTGAAATATCACATTTACATAAGTATTCAGACCCTTTTCTCAGTACTTTGTTGAAGCCCCTTGAAGCGATTGCAGCCTTGAATCTTCTTGGGTATGACACTACAAGCTTGGCACACCTATATTTGGGGAGTTTCTTCCATTCTTCTCAGATCTCAAGCTCTGTCGGGTTGGATGGGGAGCGTCGCTGCACAGCTATTTTCAGGTATCCAGAGATGTTCGATCAGGTTCAAGTCCGGGCTCTGGCTGGGCCACTCAAGGTCCTTCAGAGACTTGTCCCGAAGCCACTCCTGCGTTGTCTTGGCTGTGTGCTTAGGGTCGTTGTCCTGTTGGAAGGTGAACCTTCGACCCAGTCTGAGGTCCTGAGCACTTTGGAAGAGGTTTTCATCAAGGATCTCTCTGTACTTTGCTCCGTTCATCATTCCCTTGATCCTGAGTAGTCTCCCACTCCTTGCCACTGAAAAACATCCCCACAGCACCGTAGCTATGATGTGAGGTTTCCTCTAGACGTAACATTTGGCATTCAGGCCAAAGAGTTCATTCTTGGCTTCATCAGACCAGAGAATCTTTTTCTCAAGTTCTGAGAGTCCTTTAGGGGCTTTGGCAAACTCCAAGCGAGCTGTCATGTGCCTTTTACTGAGGAGTGGCTTCCGTCTGGCCACTCTACCATAAAAGCCTGATTGGTGGAGTGCTGCAGAGATGGTTGTCCTCCTGGAAGGTTCTCCTATCTCCACAGAGGAACTCTGGAGCTCTGTCAGAGTGAAATCAGGTTCTTGGTCACCTCCCTGACCAAGGCCCTTCTCCCTTGATTTCTCAGTTTGGCCAGGCAGCCAGCTCTAGGAAGAGTCTTGGTGGCTCCAAACTTCTTCCGTTTAAGAATGATTGAGGCCACTGTGTTCTTCAATGCTGCGTAAATGTTTTGGTACCCTTCCGCAGATCTGTTCCTCGACACAATCCTGTCTCAGAGCTCTACGGACAATTCCTTCAACTTCATGGCTTGGTTTTTGTTCTGACATGCACTGTCAACTGTGGGACTTTATACAGACAGGTGTGTGCCTTTCCAAATGATGTCCAATCAATTGAATTTACCACAGGTGGACTCCAATCAAGTTGTAGAAACATCTCAAAGATGATCAATGGAAACAGGATGCACCTGAGCTCAATTTCAAGTCTCATAGCAAATGGTCTGACTACTTATGTGGTAATAAGGTAATTCTGTTTTTTATTTTTAATAAATGTACCTACATTTCTCAAAACCTGTTTTTGCTTTGTCATTATGGGGTATTGTGTGTAGACTGATGAGAATATTGTTTTTAATCTATTTTTGAATAAGGCTGTAATGTAACAAAATGTGGAAAAAGGGAAGCGGTCTGAATACTTTCTGAATGCACTGTATGTTACTTGTAAATTGTTGCTCCAGCCACAACTGTTTAATAAATAGTATGGTAACAGTTGCTGAGAAGATGCCTTGGTCATTCAAGGTCACCTTTACATGGCTACTTACAATAGCTAATGTGGTTAATGAGTAGAAGTGTATTTGTAAAAGTATACTTGAAACACATAACTATACTAAATATGTAAAAACAAAAATCTGGAATTCTAATTCAAATACCATTTTAGTACACTTCTAAATTATAAGAAATATACATAAAATGTACTTTTAAGGTGTATTCAAAGTATATTTGTTTTGCTCTTTATCTAATATACAAAGAATATACAGTTGAAGTTGGAAGTTTACATACACCTTAGCCAAATACATTTAAACTCAGTTTTTCACAATTCCTGACATTTAATCCTGGTAAAAATTCCCTGTCTTAAGGTCAGTTAGGATCACCACTTTATTTTAAGAATGTGAAATGTCAGAATAATATTAGAGAGAATTATTTATTTAAGCTTTTATTTCTTTCATCACATTCCCAGTGGGTCAGAAGTTTACATCCACACAATTAGTATTTGGTAGCATTGCCTTTAAATTGTTTAACTTGGGTCAAACATTTTGGGTAGCCTTCCACAAGTTTCCCATAATAAGTTGGGTGAATTTTGGCCCATTCCTCCTGACAGAGATGGTGTAACTGAGTCAGGTTTGTAGGCCTCTTTGCTCGCACATGCTTTTTCAGTTCTGCCCACAAATTTTCTATAGGATTGAGGTCAGGGCTTTGTGATGGCCACTCCAATACCTTGACTTTGTTGCCCTTAAGCTATTTTGCCACAACTTTGTAAGTATGCTTGGGGTCATTGTCCATTTGGAAGATCCATTTGCGACCAAAATTTACTTTCTGAATGATGTCTTGAGATATTGCTTCAATATATCCACATAATTTACCTCCCTCATGATGCCATCTATTTTGTGAAGTGCAGCAGTCCCTCCTGCAGGAAAGCATCCCCACAACATGATGCTGCCAACCCTGTGCTTCACGGTTGGGATGGTGTTATTAGGCTTGCAAGCCTTCCCCTTTTAGCTCCAAACATAACGATGGTCATTATGTCTAAACATTTGTATTTTTGTTTCTTCAAACCAGAGGACATTTCTCCAAAAGTACGATCTTTGGCCCCATGTGCAGTTGCAAACCGTAGTCTGGCTTTTTCGTGGCGGTTCTGGAGCAGTGGCTTCTTCCTTGCTGAGGGGCCTTTCAGGTTATGTCGATATAGGACTCATTTTACTGTGGATATATACTGCTCAAAAAAATAAAGGGAACACTTAAACAACACAATGTAACTCCAAGTCAATCACACTTCTGTGAAATCAAACTGTCCACTTAGGAAGCAACACTGATTGACAATAAATGTCACATGCTGTTGTGCAAATGGAATAGACAACAGGTGGAAATTATAGGCAATTAGCAAGACACCCCCAATAAAGGAGTGGTTCTGCAGGTGGGGAACACAGACCACTTCTCAGTTCCTATGCTTCCTGGCTGATGTTTTGGTCACTTTTGAATGCTGGCGGTGCTTTCACTCTAGTGGTAGCATGAGACGGAGTCTACAACCCACACAAGTGGCTCAGGTAGTCCAGCTCATCCAGGATAGCACATCAATGCGAGCTGTGGCAAGAAGGTTTGCTGTGTTTGTCAGCGTAGTGTCCAGAGCATGGAGGCGCTACCAGGAGACAGGCCAGTACATCAGGAGACGTGGAGGAGGCCGTAGGAGGGCAACAACCCAGCAGCAGGACCGCTACCTCTGCCTTTGTGCAAGGAGGAGCAGGAGGAGCACTGCCAGAGCCCCGCAAAATGACCTCCAGCAGGCCACACATGTGCATGTATCTGCTCAAACAGTCAGAAACAGACTCCATGAGGGTGGTATGAGGGCCCGACATCCACAGGTGGGGGTTGTGCTTACAGGCCAACACCATGCAGGACGTTTGGCATTTGCCAGAGAACACCAAGATTGGCAAATTCGCCACTGGCGCCCTGTGCTCTTCACAGATGAAAGCAGGTTCACACTGAGCACATGTGACAGACGTGACAGAGTCTGGAGACGCCATGGAGAACGTTCTGCTGCCTGCAACATCCTCCAGCATGACCGGTTTGGCGGTGGGTCAGTCATGGTGTGGGGTGGCATTTCTTTGGGGGGCCGCACAGCCCTCCATGTGCTCGCCAGAGGTAGCCTGACTGCCATTAGGTACCAAGATGAGATCCTCAGACCCCTTGTGAGACCATATGCTGGTGCGGTTGACCCTGGGTTCCTCCTAATGCAAGACAATGCTAAACCTCATGTGGCTGGAGTGTGTCAGCAGTTCCTGCAAGAGGAAGGCATTGATGCTATGGACTGGCCCGCCCGTTCCCCAGACCTGAATCCAATTGAGCACATCTGGGACATCATGTCTCGCTCCATCCACCAACGCCACGTTGCACCACAGACTGTCCAGGAGTTGGCGGATGCTTTAGTCCAGGTCTGGGAGAAGATCCCTCAGGAGACCATCCGCCACCTCATCAGGAGCATGCCCAGGCATTGTAGGGAGGTCATACAGGCACGTGGAGGCCACACACACTACTGAGCCTCATTTTGACTTGTTTTAAGGACATTACATCAAAGTTGGATCAGCCTGTAGTGTGGTTTTCCACTTTAATTTTGAGTGTGACTCCAAATCCAGACCTCCATGAGTTGATAAATTGGATTTCCATTGATTATTTTTGTGTGATTTTGTTGTCAGCACATTCAACTATGTAAAGAAAAAAGTATTGAATAAGATTATTTCATTCATTCAGATCTAGGATGTATTATTTTAGTGTTCCCTTTATTTTTTTGAGCAGTGTAGATACTTTTGTACCTGTTTCCCCCAGCATCTTCACAAGGTCCTTTACTGTTGTTCTGGGATTGATTTGCACTGTTTGCACCAAAGCACGTTCATCTCTAGGAGACAGAACGCATCCCATGGTCCCATGGTGTTTATACTTGCGTACTATTGTTTGTACAGATGAACGTGGTCCCTTCAGGCGTTTTGAAATTGCTCCCAAGGATGAACCACACTTGTGGAGGTCTACAATGTTTTTCTGAGATCTTGGCTGATTTCTTTAGATTTTCCCATGATGTCAAGCAAAGAGGTACTGAGTTTGAAGGTTGGCCTTGAAATACATCCACAGGTACACCTCCAATTGACTCTAGCTGATAGCTGGCTAGACTAATTTACCAATCTAAAACATTGTAGCTGATGGGCTAACTGAGTGACTGTCAGACTGACATAAGAGAAAAACTGCTGATGCACAACCAAAATTTTGAAATTGCACCTTGTGTATTCTACTATTCTAACTCTGAAGGGGGGGAGGCGGCTGCTGTGATGGGGGGGGGGGGGGGGGGTGATCCGCGGGCCTACAAAAGGGGGGCTGCGGGTCCAGTTGCCCATCCTATAATTTCACTTTTTTTTTTGCTTACATCAGGGATCATCAAATATATTCAACTGCGGGCCAAATTTTTATTGCGCCAACAAGTGCTCAGCATATATAGGAACTCCTTCAACATTTTTGGAAAAGCATTCCAGGTGAAGCTGGTTGAGAGAATGCCAAGAGCTGGCAAAGCTGTCATCAAGGCAAAGGGTGGCTACTTTGAAGAATATCAAATATAAAATATATTTTGATTTATTTAACACTTGTTTTGGTTACTACGGGATTTCATATGTGTTATTTCATAGTGTTGATGTCTTCACTATTATTCTACAACGTAGAAAATAGTAAAAATAAAGAAAAACCCTTGAATGAGTAGGTGTGCCCAAACTTTTGACTGGTATGTTTTATGTGTGTCATAGGGGTCGTAAGGATAGGACCAAGGCGCAGCGGGTAAAGTGCTCATACTTAATTTAATCGATGAAAACACTTAAACAAAATAAACAAACGACAAAAAACAGTTCCACAAGGCATCCAGGCTATACAGAAAATAACCACCTACCAAAACACAGGAAAAACAGGCTGCCTAAGTATGGCTTCCAATCAGAGACAACGAAAGACACCTGCCTCTGATTGGAAGCCATACCTGGCCACACATAGAAAAAGAAACATAGAAATAGAAAACTACAACCAAAATCCCCTAGAACCAAAAAAAAAAAAAAACACACAAAACAAACACCCCCTGACCATACTACAATTACAAATGACCCCTTTACTGGTCAGGACGTGACATTGTGTTTCGTTAGGCTGAACATGTCTGTCAACAGCCAGTGATTTGCTGAGAGTTCTGTTAATATGAAATCCATTTAGCATACACTTTTATCCAAAGCAACTTACATCAGTGAGTGCATATATTTTTTTCCTATGGGTGGGTGTAGCACCCCGCGGAAATCAAACCCACCACCCTGGCAGTATGCTCTTACCAATTTAGTCACACAGGACCTCCTCAATTGTGATAGATTGTGAATTCATTTCCTAGTGTTCAAATTTTGAGTCATGCTTGAGCTAGATAAGAGTCTGAGACAAAAAAAAAGCTCCATTGTGATAGCTTCTGTGTGGCCTAATGGCATTATTATCTGTGGATCCTACATATAACTAACTCATCACTGGGCAGAAGGATAAATGCTATGTAACAGCCACTAGATGGTGCCTTCTATCAAGTCAAACATCCACATATGGAGCAAGTTCAATAGGCCTCTGTTACTCATCTAACCAGTATCTGGCCAACTGGTAATAAGCATGTGTGTGTTCCTTGTCATCCTCCACATGGTAACTGACTCCGGAGTATTTAGTCAACAGTACATGGGATCATCTCTGCAAATTCTCTCCGTGATGACATTCATGTTTGATTTATAATCTAATCTACAGTACCAGTCAAAGGTTTGGACACAACTATTCATTCAAGGGTTCATCTTTATTTTTACTATTTTCTATGTTGTAGAATAATAGTGAAGACATCACAACTATGAAATAACACATATGGAATCATGGAGTAACCCAAAAAGTGTTAAATCAAAATATATTTTACATGATTCCATTTGTTATTTCATAGTTTTGATGTCTTCACTATTATTCTACAATGGAATGAGTAGGTGTCCAAACTTTTGACTCATGCTGTATATCAGATCACATTAAATTCATAATCCCATCATCTGCCATTGATAAACATTGTGGTATTTTATATTCTTACTGTGTGTATGATGCTGAAGTGGATTCATGTTTGACCTTTTCTATATGAATCTTTAGTCAGCAGATCAGTTCTCATATCTCTAATCCCATCATATACAACTGATCAGGGTTGGGGTCAATTCCATTTCAAATCCAGTCAATAAAAAAATTATTGAAAATGGTTCCTCATTGAAAAGCATTGAATAGAATTAGAATTTTAGTCTACCTTCTGAATTGACTGTAATTGAAGTGAAATTGACCAACGCTGCCAGATATAAAAACATCTGTGGATGTTTGTCTATTTCTGTTCCTATACTAATGGGAAATAAACTATAGATTGAAAAACATTCTATACAGAGACAGACTGTATGTGAAATGGCCTTTCAGTAGTCTAACTGAGCCATGCTGGGAGAGGAGCACTGAGGGATTGTGATTCATAAAAATACCCTAATCCACAACACAAACAAGCATGCACATTTATTTTTTTTTTTTAACAATGCCCCCCCACTGCTTAACCGCTTTGCTCTACATTCTGATGGATTATCCCCAATCTTTGTGGGTCCCTGTGGACATTTGGGAGAGAGAGGAGTATTTTTGGCTCCTGAGTGGTGCAGTTGTCTAAGGCACTGCATCTCAATGAAAGAGGCGTCACTACAGTCCCTGGTTCAAATCCAGGCTGTATCACATCTGGCTGTGATTGGGAGTCCCATAGGGAGGTGCACAATTGGCCCAGCATTGTCCGGGTAGGCCGTCATTGTAAATAAGAATTTGTTCTTAACCGACTTGCCTAGTTAAATAAAAAAATTGCTTATCATACACCGTCTTGCCCAATCCCTAATTACCAACAGTCCCAGAACCCATCATACACACTAAGTAACGGTGTCCAGAAAGAATGTCCCTTTGAAGTCCAGTGACATTCTACTGACTTTAATAAGGCATGGTCTGTTCTTCTCGTGCTATTTTTACCCAATATAAAAGAAACCACCCAATCATCTTCATATATTTCTGCTCCCAGGCGCCTGTGTTCTCAAAAACCCTAAATGTTCTTACATAACAGTATCTCAAGCAGAGGTTTTCAGAACGACTTGAGACAGTATTGAAAGACAACTGCATGGATGTATTATTGATACCAGTGTACCAGTCACTAGAGAGCTCCATGCTGAGCCACAGAACAAAGGAGGTTAATATTGTACAGAGAGGAGCTTTTAGAAACCTGGGAAGAATGTCTCACAGGTGGAACAGCTCACATGCTCCTCTCTCCCAATCTCATCCACAACGCTCCCAGCCAGCCAGTTGATTTAACACACCTCACATATACTGCCCAATGTTCCACACTAAATAAAAACCTCTCCCTCCTCTGGCTACCTTTTAACTGTAGCATATCCCTGCCGGTTACAGTTCACTCTACTGTAGTTGTGGTGGGTTGTCCTCCTCACCACCTTACTATTAACTACTTTCTACTGTCTGGTAGAAAACACAATCTGAAATCTGTCTGGGTTTAGCAGTTAACTATTATATCAAAGTCAGTGCACAGCGGCACAATACAAGGAACCCAGGAAAAAGGGCACATTTTCCTCAAACGTGAATCAATATAGCAGGCATGTACAATAGGACTGATTACCGACACTTGATCGATTCCAGGAAACAGTCTAGGGAAACATGTCTTTAGAGTAACAAATGTTTTATTGGTATTTTTTAACAAATCATTCAACTGATGACAGAACATAACAATTGGTGTTCAACAAGGATATAGGTTCACACATTTTCAGCATCACAACCTAAAAGGACAAGGCTATTTCATCTGGTGTTGATAAGATCGATATGTCTGTTTAGAAGAAGTAGGAGGTTTACGCCACAATGACAGCGAGAGAGAAACTGTAAACACAAACATATGCCCAACTCTCTGATGGTCTTGTTAACAGAGTTTCTGCCTCATATCCTTTCATCACACAAACATCACCAGGGTTTCAGGGTAAACAACAAACAGAAGTACATTCAAAAATCTGTTGTATAATATCTACAGTAATTTTAAGACTTTTTCTATCCTTTTTCTCAAAATACAATATATTATCTTTATCCAAGGTCCTGTTTAAAAAAAGTTGCTAAGATGTCTATATACATCGAGGCACGACATAAAATCACATACAAATTATGAATAATCAAACGATAAAAAACACAAATATGAACCAATATCGAAAAGGCAGGTGGCAAGCCTACATGCTTTCACTTTTGTCTTCAGCTCTTCTTTGATACCATGGCAACAGGCTGGAGTTCAGCAAAACAACCTTTAAAAAAAAACCATGGCGGAGAACTTCACATCACATAATCTGCTTCCAGCTATAGGAGGTTCTGAAAGTAAACAAACATACAACACAAATCAGCGATGTGGCTGGTGCCAAAAACTAATCCTGACACTGTAATTTAGCCAAGGCTTAGCCACACAAATGTGAGTATTCCATTTATGGTTGAGCTCTTATAAATCTACTGACCTCCCATATTTGCCTACATCTATGCCATTGTCAAAACATTAATTTGACATGTCCATAATCTATCCTATGCAACATACTATAGATGAAAACACTAGTGTTGATTTGGCATTAATTTTACCAACATGTTGGATAAACTGGACCAGATTAGTATAGAGATTAAAGCAGCAGAGAGCCAGGTGGGTCTTTGGCCAGTGGGTCTCTTGGCTCTCTGTGCCACACCAATCAACACTGATTAAGATCCAAAATTGTCTTGGATTATCACCAAATCCTTGCCTTACATTTACCCACTATAGTACTAGACTTTAGGAGGACAACAACCAACACTGATAACAACTATAGGACTAACATGTCTCTACTGAGCCAGACCAGGTAGTCCTGCTGTCCTTCACACTAGACTCACCTCGTCCCTCCTCTGGGCAACTCCAGGCCCTCTCTGTCCAGTTGAAGCCCGCGAGGAGGCCCCTCCACCAAGGGAACCGTAGCCGGACATCTGACCCCGGGGCAGAAAGCTGGACGGGTAGTACGGGATTACCCCCTCATCTGCAGATGACAATATGCAATACCGCAATCACTCAAAAGTACAGCTGGAATTATATGGGTCAGATTCTAAGTGCTGGACCAGACTAGACCCCCCACCATCTCTGGCCACCTGGGTAGAGGGGATTGTTGCGCGATGTGTGCTTAAACCGATGCACTATTTTAAGTCCACTGAGGATTTGTATGCATATTAATGTAGACGGAGCATTACTAGACCTCAATCACAATATGAGTCTGTGCTTGCCGCTTTTATATTACTGTACGTGTATTTGCATTAATTAGATGGTTTGATGCATACCTTGTGAGCCCCTCATGGCAGGCCCTCTCTTCTGGGGTGAGGAGTAGTCTCCTCTCCTCTGTAGGGCCGGCGAGTTCTCCGCCGACGACGTCTGGCTACAGCCCAGCACATCAACCAGGAGCTGCATGGGGTCATCTGCTGCAGGGGGTGGGGCTGGCGGAGGGGGCAGGTCTGCACAGACTGATTGACAGCTCATGAAAAAAAAACACTGCCTTCACTCGACCACGCAGGTTGCCTCCTCAAAGCGCTGCTGTCTATCTGTTCACAGTTAAATGTACACTACAGGACTTTGAAGTGGAACTGACAGCATCTTAGCAACATTAAATATTATTAAAATCTATGACATTTAATTATATATTTTTTTTTTATACATTTTCTGACAAGTGAAAACTTAGATATGGTAATGTTCATGTTTTCATAAATTCTTAGAATGTTTGGGAATTACGAATACTAAGGTATTTGTCAAAATTCTACAGCAATATAGAGTGGGAAAGCGGCCGTGCGTTTGGACAATTAATAGACACTGCAGTAAATAAATAAATCTGTCTCGTCCAGGACCAGAGTCTACTTAGACTTGTACACCATAGCCAATCAGAGCTACAGTATAGGCCTTTATGCAAACAAGCCATTTGCACACAGGCCTGCCATCATTCACTTTGAACTGGACTGTGTGTTTACAGGCAGTTGTAACTTAGATCATTAGAACGCATTCGCCAAAAAATACACCGGAATGGATTTCTGCAAATATGTCAATACCACTTGGGAGTCCTCTTACATTTGGGAACTTTGCAGTGCTATTGATTAAACCACCATGAAAAGGTAGGCTCTCCTTCAGTTATGCACATCAACAACAAAAAGATCAACTAATGCTAGCCAGAGAAAGATGAGCTAACATCTAACAAAGGAACATTAGATAAACACTAACTTGTTCAAATAACTAGTCGTCAAAATCGCACTGATAAACGATGGGGAATTGTAGCCTACTATTCCTTTGCCACTTGCATGCCTACAATGCATGCTTATCCCAACCATGAACCAAAGCTAACTGGTTAAAGTTAGCTAGCTTGCTACTTCCTGACACAAATGAGAGAACACCTTACTCTGACCATTTTACTCGCCCTAGCAGAGCTGGTTAGGCTGTTTACATGTTGTTATCTAAAGTGTTCGTGACTAACTATTACTTTCTTTGCCTACATTTACTGACACAAGTCATATTCAGCGGATGTTGCGCATTCATAAATTTATCAGTTATTCTGTGTTCTGGCACATTCAGAAGAGAGTGATCTGAAATTGGAGTAGATAGCTAGAGTGAATTTGCAAACCAAGAGATATGCTAAATGTTAAAGTTCTTGCTAGCCAACCAAATTACACCAGCATCTCTAGCTGTGTAGAGCCACCCAAAAACAATATGAGCAGAAAAAGTCAGTCACTCCTCCAATGACATGACATCCTCCTAGCAGCTAGCTAGCGATTTAACTAACCTTAGGATCTGAGTTTTTAGCTTGCTACATAAATAGATACGCTAGCCTATTAGCCACGTTATGACTGACTAGTGATCATTGCCCTTGCTAGTTTGATTGTATTGTCATATCCAGCCTTAGTTACATTCAACCATTTTTGTCCAAAATATTGAGCCATTGAAACTGAAACAGTGCATCCCAAACAGAGGCAGCAAACAATGTACCAGGCCAACTGTGATTTACAACCTGATAGCAATATTTTTTGGACTACCAAGAAACATATTGGTGAATTATATTAATAATGCATTGACCGGCATCAATCTATTCTGCCAACAATGCCTTAGTGTACATCATGGAATGTTGAGGCAAATATAATTTATTTTTAAAACCTCTTAAGTTGTCTTGTAGCATAAACTGGGAATTAGATATTTAATATTGATATTACGATTGTTTGTTTGTTTCATACCTGGAAAGTAGTTAAAACGCTGTCAGTTCCACTTTGTGTGACCAAAATGTAAATGTGCTGTAAGGATGTGGCTTGAATCCCAAAACAGGCGTGTTACTTATGTGCATGTGCTAGCAACACACCACGAAGTTAGAGCCAGTGAGAGCCATTTCTAAGTTCTTGGAAATAATAAGATGGTGTAACTTGTTATTACAAAAGCTGTGTGTGTTGCCTTGTATAAAAGCTTCTACAAAAGAGAAGATAACATAAATGTAGCTGCCCAATATGTCTTACCTGCTTGGTCATGCAGCTCTTGTCGGTGCTGGCCCTCCCTGAGGGCTTTCTTCTTGCTTCTGGTTCTGTGGCCCTGTGTAGCGTATGAGGAGTCAGCCGGGAAAGGAGGAGATTGTCCTGACAGAAAATAACAGCGATGTCATCATCAAGAAGACATTCAGAGGGAATAAAAGATAGAGCCATCTCATAATAGATCTGATTTTCATGTACAAATACTTTGTCTTAAGTAACATAATAACATTGAAAAATTCAGGATAATTATGCAGTTATGTATTAGCCTGGTAGCAGATCTGTCTGTGCTTTAGCCAACTCCTCTTGTCCTTTCGTTGTCATGCCAAACACGGACTGTATGTATGGCAACAAATGACAAAGAACGTGGCTAAAGCACATACAGTTCTGTGACCAGGCTGGTCATTTTCAAGAGGCTAGCTACACATATTTTTTTTATTTCACCTTTATTTAACCAGGTAAGCTAGTTACCAACAAGTTCTCATTTAAAACTGCGACCTGGCCAAGATAAAGCAAAGCAACAACACAGAGTTACACATGGAATAACAAGTGTACAGTCAATAACACAATAGAAAAAAAGAGTCTATATACAGTGTGTGCAAATGGCACGAGGAGGTATGGCAATAAATAGGCCATAGTAGCAAAGTAATTACAATTTAGCAGATTAACACTGGAGTGATAGATGAGCAGATGATGGTGTGTAAGTAGTGATACTGGTGTGCAAAAGAGCAGCAAAGTAAATAAAAACAATATGGGGATGAGGTAGGTAGACTGGGTGGGCTATTTACAGATGGACTATGTATAGCTGCAGCGATCGGTTAGCTGCTCAGATAGCTGATGTTTAAAGTTAGTTAAGGAAATGTAAGTCTCCAGCTTCAGCTATTTTTGCAATTCGTTCCAGTCACTGGCAGCAGAGAACTGGAAGGAAAGGCGGCCAAAGGAGGTGTTGGCTTTGGGGATGACCAGTGAGATAAACCTGCTGGAGCGCGTGCTACGGGTGGGTGTTGTTATCGTGACCAGTGAGCTGAGATAAGGCTGAGCTTTACCTAGCATAGACTTATAGATGACCTGGAGCCAGTGGGTCTGGCGACGAATATATAGCGAGGGCCAGCCGACTAGAGCATACAGGTTGCAGTGGTGGGTGGTATAAGGGGCTTTGGTAACAAAACGGAGGGCACTGTGATAGACTGCATCCAATTTGCTGAGTAGAGTATTGTAAGCTATTTTTTAGGTGACATTGCCGAAGTCGAGGATCGGTAGGATAGTCAGTTTTACTAGGGTAAGTTTGGCAGCGTGAGTGAAGGAGGCTTTGTTGCGAAATAGAAAGCCGATTCTAGATTTGATTTTGGATTGGAGATGTTTGATATGAGTCTGGAAGGAGAGTTTACAGTCTAGCCAGACACCTAGGTATTTGTAGTTGTCCACGTATTCTAGGTCAGAACCATCCAGAGTAGTGATGCTAGTCGGGCGGGCGGGTGCGGGCCGCGAACGGTTGAAAAGCATGCATTTGGTTTTGCTAGCGTTTAAGAGCAGTTGGAGGCCACAGAAGGAGTGTTGTATGGCATTGAAGCTCGTTTGGAGGAAGGGCCAGATGTATACAGAATGGTGTCGTCTGCGTAGAGGTGGATCAGGGAATCATAATATAAATAATTATCCTATAACAGATTAGCCTATATTAATAATTATCCTAGAACTATGACAGAGGAACAGGTGTGTAAAGACAGGGGGACAGGTGTGTACAACTAACCTCCTCTGCCACTTCTCTCTGAAGTAAAGCTCTCCCCTGTGAAGGGGTCTCCCCATTGGCTGGTGTGGTATGGCCCGCTGACGTCATAGGCGTCTATATTGGCAAACAGGTTGGGGTTGGAATGGGAGACCTGGGAACTGGACTCGTAGTTGACTCGCAGGTCAAAGTGCTGCAGCGGGGGGCTGTCGTTGGGGTTGGGGGGGCGTGTCTCCTCTTGGGGGGAGGGGGGAAGCGTGGCTGTGGACTGTAGGCTGGAGGTGGTGTCCTGGGCCAGCTTCTCTCTTTTGAAGGAGGGAAGGCTGGGTAAAACCTGCCTGGAGCCATCCATCAGGTAAGTCCTTGCTGGCAGCGGGGGACACCTGTCCTCCTCATCGGAGCTACTGGGAGAGGGAGGAAGAGGAAACATGATTAGTACATGGGGGAAAGCGAGAAAAGACCCTTGGTTTAACAACTAAGAGGACCTGACACATTGAGTGAAAAACACTGCCACTATAAATCTAAGGGGTCTATCTTACACAATACTTGTACTTCATCAAGAAAACTCTTCGAGGCACATTAACAGCCATATCCAGAGACCGTAACAGTAGTTGACAGTGTTACATTTGAAAAGAGGAACCAGCAGCAATGGGTTACAAAACAGAAGACTTCAAATGATGTATGTTGCCGTGACAACGTCAGAGCAGATTTAACATAGAACATGTTATAGAAAAAGGAAAGGGCTAATCAACACTGTCAGAGGATGGCTAATGTCATTACAAAAAAAGACAACAGTCAGAACAGCTAGGTCCCTCCAGTTATGGCCACAATCTCATCTGTCACAATCAGTTAGAGGAAACTGTACACTCCCCCTGATGCAGCCACACTAAGAGTCTCTCCTGAGCCTCCAGACAAGAATGTTTATGACTTCAACTTTAACCGTAGTAAACATCACTAGAGTTTATAATCTGGTTTGAACTGGAGGTCAGGTTCTGGCCCTAACGTCATGAACTCTTGCTATGTAGTTCAGGTAAACTAGCAGGTCAAATAGAGTGCAAGACATACATTCAATCTAAACACAGCCCTCATATGAGGGCGTCAGAGAATTGATAAAAAGGACACATCAGGAAAAATCACAATGAGTTATGGAGAAAGTGTGCAATATGTAGCAACTTCAGCACTACTAGTTCTCTTTCCCTGTACTGCCATTTCCCTCCTGAACACCGGGAGGGAAATGCTAACAAGCTATCCCATGGGAGGGTGTCTACAGGGGATATAGCGCTGGGTGTTACCTGTTCCTCCCCTCATCCTGAGCTCTCTTGGTGTAACCACGTCCTTTATTAGCAGGCAGTGGTAGAGACAGAACGTCCTCCCAGTTGAGTGGTGCAGGCTTAAATGGAGGACACACTGACCTCTGCTTCACCAGCTTGGCTACAGTACAGAGAGAAAGCAGACAACCCACACACTTAGTTAAATCAAGCTGAAGAGAACATTGGTATATATATATATATATATATATATATATATATATATATATATATATATATATATATATATATATATATATATATATATATATATACACACATACATACATACACACACTTGAAGTCGGAAGTTTACATACACTTATGTTGGAGTCATTAAAACTCATTTTTCAACCACTCCACAAATTACGTTTTTTTATCCGGCCGTGCAAACACTGCCCCCTAGCTGTTGGGGCTAGGGGGCAGTGTTTGCACGGCCGGATAAAAAAACGTACCCGATTTAATCTGGTTACTACTCTTGCCCAGAAACGAGAATATGCATATAATTAGTAGATTTGGATAGAAAACACTCTAAAGTTTCTAAAACTGTTTGAATGGTGTCTGTGAGTATAACAGAACTCATATGGCAGGCCAAAACCTGAGAAGATTCCATACAGGAAGTGCCCTGTCTGACAATTTGTTCTACTTCTAGGGCATCTCTATCAAAAATACAGCATCTCTGCTGTAACATGACATTTTCTGAGGCTTCCATTGGCTCTCAGAAGGCGCCAGAAAGTGGAATGACGTCTCTGGGTGAAAAAAAAGCAGGAGTTTGTGAGTGGTCAGGCTGAGAACACTGACACTGCAGTGCGCGTCCACGAGAGGACTCCATGATTTTCTCGCCATTTTACGAGAAAAATCGCATAAAAATGTATTTTAAACAGCGTTTGACATGCTTCGAAGTAATGCATCACCCTTCGGATAGGGACCTCAACGCACGAACAAAACGGAGCTATTTCGATATAACTATGGATTATTTCGAACCAAAACAACATTTGTTGTTGAAGTAGAAGTCCTGGGAGTGCATTCTGACGAAGAACAGCAAAGGTAATCCAATTTTTCTTATAGTGAATCTGAGTTTGGTGAGGGCCAAACTTGGTGGGTGTCAAATTAGCTAGCCGCGATATCTACTCAGAATATTGCAAAATGTGCTTTCGCCAAAAAGCTATTTTAAAATCTGACACCGCGATTGCATAAAGGAGTTCTGTATCTATAATTCTTAAAATAATGGTTATGTATTTTGTGAACGTTAATCGTGAGTAATTAAGTAAATTCACCGGAAGTTTGCGGTGGGTATGCTAGTTCTGAACATCACATGCTAATGTAAAAAGATGGTTTTTGATATACATATGAACTTGATTGAACAAAACATGCATGTATTGTATAACATAATGTCCTAGGAGTGTCATCTGATGAAGATCCTCAAAGGTTAGTGCTGCATTTAGCTGTGGTTTTGGTTTTTGTGACATATATGCATGCTTTGAAAATGGCTGTGTGATTATTTTTGGCAGGGTACTCTCCTGACATAATCTAATGTTTTGCTTTCGCTGTAAAGCCTTTTTGAGATCGGACAGTGTGGTTAGATTAACGAGTCTTGTCTTTAAAATGGTGTAAAATAGTCATATGTTTGAGAAATTGAAGTTATAGCATTTATGAGGTATTTGTATTTCGTGCCACGCAATTCCACTGGCTGTTGACTAGGGTGGGACGCTTGCCAGGGAGGTTAACAAACTATAGTTTTGGCAAGTCGGTTAGGACATCTACTTTGTGCATGACACGTAATTTTTTCCAACAATTGTTTACAGACAGATTATTTCACTGTATCACAATTCCAGTGGGTCAGAAGTTTACATACACTAAGTTGACTGTGCCTTTAAACAGTTTGGAAAATTCCAGGTGATGATGTCATGGCTTTAGAAGCTTCTGATTGGCCAATTGACATAATTTGAGTCAATTGGAGGTGTACCTGTGGATGCATTTAAAGGACAACCTTCAAACTCAGTGCCTCTTTGCTTGACACCATGGGAAAAATCAAAAGAAAATCAGCCATGACCTCACGAAAAAAAAAAAGAATTGTAGACCTCCGCAAGTCTGGCTCATCCTTGGGAGCAATTTCCAAATGCCTGAAGGTACAACGTTCATCTGTACAAACAATAGTACGCAAGTATAAACACTGTGGGACCACGCAGCTGTCAAACCGCTGAGGAAGGAGACGCGTAAAACG
Organism: Salmo salar; assembly: GCF_965601325.2. Classification (NCBI taxonomy): domain Eukaryota; kingdom Metazoa; phylum Chordata; class Actinopteri; order Salmoniformes; family Salmonidae; genus Salmo; species Salmo salar. Next base: position 66,249,668 of record NC_138310.1, on the reverse strand, counting down.
AGTCCTATATCGACATAACCTGAAAGGCCGCTCAGCAAGGAAGAAGCCACTGCTTCAAAACCGCCATAAAAAAGCCAGACTACAGTTTACAACTGCACATGGGGCCAAAGATCGTACTTTTTGGAGAAATGTCCTCTGGTCTGATGAAACAAAAATAGAACTGTTTGGCCATAATGACCATTGTTATGTTTGGAGGAAAAAGGGGGAGGCTTGCAAGCCAAAGAACACCATCCCAACCGTGAAGCACAGGGGTGGCAGCATCATGTTGTGGGGGTGCTTTGCTGCAGGAGGGACTGCTGCACTTCACAAAATAGATGGCATCATGAGGGAGGTAAATTATGTGGATATATATTGAAGCAAAATCTCAAGACATCATTCAGAAAGTTAATCTTGGTCGCAAATGGATCTTCCAAATGAACAATGACCCCAAGCACACTTCCAAAGTTGTGGCAAAATGGCTTAAGGACAACAAAGTCAAGGTATTGGAGTGGCCATCACAAAGCCCTGACCTCAATCATATAGAAAATTTGTGGGCAGGACTGAAAAAGCGTGATGCGAGCAAGGAGGCCTACAAACCTGACTCAGTTACACTAGCTCTGTCAGGAGGAATGGGCCAAAATTCACCCAACTTATTATGGGAAGCTTGTGGAAGGCTACCCAAAACGTTTGACCCAAGTTAAACAATTTAAAGGCAATGCTACCAAATACTAATTCAGTTTATGTAAACTTCTGAACCACTGGGAATGTGATGAAAGAAATAAAAGCTGAAATAAATCATTCTCTCTACTATAATTCTGACATTTCACATTCTTAAAATAAAGTGGTGATCCTAACTCACCTAAGACAGGTCATTTTACTAGGATTAAATGTGAGGAATTGTGAAAAACTGAGTTTAAATGTATTTGGATAAGGTGTATGTAAACTTCCGACTTCAACTGTATATACACATACAACCGTTCAAAAGTTTGGGGTCACTTAGAAATGTCCTTGTTTTTGAAAGAAAAGCACATTTTTGTCCATTAAAATAACATCAAATTTATCAGAAATACAGTGTTGACATTGTTAATGTTGTAAATGACTATTGTAGCTGGAAAGCCTGCCTAGAAGCCCAGCATCCTGGAGTCGTCTCTTCACTGTTGACGTTGAGACTGGTGTTCTGGGGGTACTATTTAATGAAGCTAGCAGTTGAGGACTTGAGGCGTCGGTTTCTCAAAACTACACTCTAATGTACTTGTCCTCTTGCGCACCCGGGCCTCCCACTCCTCTTTCTATTCTGGTTAGAGCCAGTTTGCGCTGTTCTGGGAAGGGAGTCGTACACAAGACTGTACAAGATCTTCAATTTCTCGGACAGAATAGCCTTCATTTCTTAGAACAAGAAAAGACTAACAAGTTTCAGAAGAAAGTTCTTTGTTTCTGGCAATTTTTTGCCTGTAATCGAACCCACAATTGCTGATGCTCCAGATACTCAACTAGTCTAAAGGCCAGTTTTATTGCTTCTTTAATCAGAACAACAGTTTTCAGCTGTGCTGACATAATTGCAAAAGGGTTTTCTAATGATCAATTAGTCTTTTAAAATGATAAACTTGGATTAGCTAACACAACGTGCCATTGGAACACAGGAGTGATGGTTGCTGATAATGGGCCTCTGTTCGCCTATGTAGATATTCCATTAAAATTCATCCGTTTCCAGCTACAATAGTCATTTACAACATTAACAATGTCTACACTGTATTTCTGATCAATTTGATGTTATTTTTTTTTTTTAAAACAAGAACATTTCTAAGTGACCCCATACTTTTGAATGGTAGTGTACATACACACACTAGTTTTTGGTTACTACATAATTCCATGTGTGTTATTTCATAGTTTTCATTTCATACAATGTAGAATAGTTAATGAGGGTGTTTGTGTGTAGACATCAAATCTATGAAATAACATACACACACACACTTTTTTGGTTACTACATGATTCAATGTGTTATTTCATAGTTTTGATGTCTACACAAACACACACACCCTCATCAACTATGTAACAAAGTTAGCTACAGTACCAATCAAAAGTTTGGACACACCCACTCAAGCGGTTTTCTTTATTTTGACTATTTTCTACATCGTAGAATAATAGTGAAGACATCAAAACTATGAAATAACATCATGTAGTAACCAAAAAAGTCTTAGACAAATCAAAATATATTTTAGAGTCTTCAAAGTAGCCACCAATTGCCTTGATTACAGGTTTGCACACTCTTGGCATTCTCTCAACCAGCTTCATGAGGTAGTCACCTGGAATACATTTCAATTATCAGGTGTGCCTTGTTATACATTTATTTGTGAAATATATATTTCCTTCTTAATGTGTTTAAGCCAATCAGTTGTGTTGTGACAAGGTGGAGGGGGGGGGGGGGGGGGGCAAAGAGAAACGACAGTATGCAAAGACAAACGACAGTTCATCATTACTTTCAGGTCAGTCAATCGGGAAGATTTCCAGTCTCAAAAACCATCAAGTGCTATGATGAAACTGGCTCTCATGAGGACCGCCACAGGAAAGGAAGATCCAGAGTTACCTCTGCTGTGGAGGATAAGTTCATTAGAGTTACCAGCCTCAGAAATTTCAGCCCAAATAAATGCTTCAAAGTTCAAATAACAGACACACCTCAACATCGACTGTTCAGAGGAGACACAGAGTAGGTGAACGGATGATCTCCGCATGTGCGGTTCCCACCGTGAAGCATGGAGGAGGAGGTGTGATGGTGTGGGGGTGCTTTGCTGGTGACACTGTCAGTGATTTATTTAGAATTCAAGGTACACTTAACCAGCATGGCTGCCATAGCATTCTGCAGCGATACGCCATCCTATCTGTTTTGCGCTTAGTGGGACTATCATATGTTTTTCAACAGGACAATGACCTAGAAGGAGAGTGATGGAGTGCTGCATCAGATGACCTGGCCTCAACAATCACCCGACCACAACCCATTTTTTTATTGAACCTTTAACTACGCAAGTCTGTTAAGAACAAATTCTTATTTACATTGACGACCTATACCGGTCAAACCCGGACGACATTGGGCCAATTGTGCGCCGCCCTATGGAAATCCAGTCACGGCCGGTTGTGATAAAGCCTGGAATCGAACCAGGGTGTCTGCAGTGACACCTCTAGCACTGAGATGCAGTGCCTTAGACTGCTGCGTCACTCAGGAGCCCAGTACAATTGAGATGGTTTGGGATGAGTTGGGGCCACAGAGTGAAGAAAAAGCAGCCAACAAGTGCTCAGCATATGTGGGAACTCCTTCAAGACTGTTGGAAAAGCATTCCAGGTGAAGCTGGTTGAGAGAATGCCAAGAGTGTGCAAAGCTGTCATCAAGGCAAGGCATTTGAAGACTTAAATATTTTGATTTGTTTAACACTTGTTTGGTTACTACATGATTCCATATGTATTATTTCATAGTTTCTGATGTCTTCACTATTACTCTACAATGTAGAAACAGTAAAAAGAAAGAAAAACCCTGGAATGAGTAGGTGTGTCCAAACTTTTGACTGGTACTGTATATCCTCACCACTTAACATTCCTTGAGCCCTTAACTACAGTACATGAGAAGTGTAATAGGTGCCTGTACCATTGCTTATCTTGGCGTACTCTACAGACTGTCCAGACTGGATGGTCCACTGGTCCAGGTCTTGCACCAGACTGAAGAGGCCCGAGTTGGAGAGGACGGGGGTACTGGCATAGGAGTCAGGGCCCTGGGTGCAGGGGGTGTTGGAGTATGTGTTGTAGTAGGCTAAACCCTGCAAGTCCTCAGCAGCAGCTGTATTGATGGTGCTGTAGATGGGACTGTCAGTTGACACTGAGCTGTATTTCTCAGACTGGCTCAGGTAATTGGAGATGGCAACTGCAGAGAGAAATAGAAAGTCATTAAAACATTTAAAAAGTCAAAACGCATTTCCTTGAATGAACCACTTGATCTTCCCTCTGCAATTTCCTGGTCAATCACAAAAGCTCAAATAGGTTCCATCATTTGAGCAGTAAAGGCAGCGTATTACTATTCATTTTGCTTCTATTCAAACTACTGCATTTTATCCCATCCCAAGTTGCAAGACGTGACTGTGGGCTCTCACCGTTGTAGTATCTGTCTGTAGAGTCCAGTTTGCCAGAGCAACAGTTGACTGAGTCTTTTCCATTCTGGGCAACGTTCCCCATGTTAGAGCCCAGCATCCCTGGTCTACTGTAGACAGATGGAGAAAACTAAAGGTCAGATATTACTGTAAGTCTGTGCTGTTTGTAATAAAAAAATGAGTCCACTCATGTTTACATTGATTCTCTGAGTAAAACCAAGATCTCTACCTTCCGTTGCTGAGACCAGATCCTTCACTGTGAGCAAATCCAACTGCAGGAAAAAACAACAAAAGCAATGGCTGCAATTAAAATATATCTCTTTATTATGCAGTGGCTTTCATCTAGTGCTGTTTGCCAAACAAATTCAGATAATATGCCGTATACTCAAGGGCACAAAACAGTGTGTTCCACTTGTGATTCAGGCATGCCATTTTTTTGTTGTCATTTCATTAAGGCCATGCTTCTGAGTCTGACCTAGATATGCTTTTTAGTGTATCACAGCAACACTAGGATTCAGAACCCACAGATTACAACAAGTCACAGTTTAAGACACTCAGATACCCAGACTTGGCAACTGTGATGGTGACAGGATTGGAACAGATTAGTATTGTAATGCTAATGGTATTGTTTGTATGCTATGTGAATACAGTGTCGGGTTGAGGATGTTACAGTATACCTGCAGGTGTGTAGGCGAATGAGGTGGTGTAGTGTCCCAGCTCCTTCTTCCTGCGGTGACGACAGTACAGCCAACCACTGAAGCCCATGAGCGCCAGCCACGGAGCCACACCCAACCCAGCGATGAACGCTGGTTGGCAGACCACACCCGTAATCTGCTCTGATAGACTGAGGCTGCTGTCTTTCTGCAGAGGGTCTAAAGGCATGTCCAGTGACAGGGCTGAAAGATAGAGAGTCCAGGTTATCAGTCTGGCAAAGTAATTTCCAATATGGCTTCCTGTATAAATAGACAACTAACTAACCCCATTGGTTTTCTAGCTAAAGGGTTGAAATACAGTATACCAGTTACAAACAATTGAGAAATCTCAAGCCTCGTCTTTAGTCATCTCCCATTACTGACTGAGGACCAAGTTGACAGGCTGTTAATGTTGCATCTAAGGAAGGGTCTATTCTAGTGGTAAAGCTGACTCACTGAGGACCAGGTCTATAGGTGGGCTGTGTTCACCAACTCCCAAGATGGTGACTGCAGCCACCATCACATTGTACTGGAGGTCTGGTAGCAGCCCAGTCAGTAGGATGGACAATACTGCTCCATCCACTGTTCTGTTGATATGGCTCTCTGTCTTCATCTCAGAGTCTCTTCCCAGGCACCAGACCTGACAGACAAACAAGCGTGATACTAAGTGGTGGAGGGACAGAAATGACCTACAACATTTAAAAACACTAGAAGCATCAAGTCGATCATGTTGCCAAGAGGACAACTGAACCAGAAGTGGAGATATTTTGTTGTTGTAAGCCAGCTCGACATGGGGATACGATAGGCTTTAAAACACCTTTCCAGAAAAGTCTGAGATTTTTTGGGGGGGACTGAAAATCTAAATTTAGAGGAGATCCAATCAACAAGATGAGGACAAGTGATTTAAATCTGAGGACTAAATTAGGTAAATTGTGTATTTGTATTCTACAGAAGTGTTGCTGTTAACAGATACTAAGCAGGGAGCAATTTGCAATGTTTAATTAAAACCACTAGCACAGCATGATTTGGCAACATGGATAAAACCGACTGCTTAAAATCAGCACATTGCTGATTCAAACAAATATTACATTTTTGTCTTTCCCACGAACAGCTGTAGTGACTAATTAACTGCCCACTTTTCACTATATTAACATCAAACAGTAGTCTAGAGTAGCACTTTCCTCCAGCCAGGTACAGCTTCAACAGTCACCATGCTGTAATCTCACCTTGTACTCCAGGACTGTACCACTCTGAACGTCAGAGGAGGGAGGCTCCCAGGAGACACGGATGCTGGAGCTGTTGCTGAGTTGGACCACTGATACAGCCTGCGGGGGAGCACTCAACACTGGAAGGATGTGAATATGGAAAACTGTTAGTTAACAAGACCCAGAGGATCAAGAAGAGACTTTGGTCAATAAAATTGATTTTCCTATACGCATGTGCTGTGGTGTTCTAGAGTAGCATATAACAGCATTGATTAGTCATTTTAGAAGAAAAAATAAATACAACTTTACTAAATTCGAAGGAAAATGGTTTCTTACTGCCCTTGCAGCTACAATAAAGAAGTCTGTAGGCATAGTACACTACTTCAGAGAGGGACGCTCCTGCATCCCGCTGTGTGTCTTACCCTCCTTGGGGGTGCGTAGCAGCACCAGGGGGCTGTCCAGTCCCTGCAGCTCGTTGAAGTAGGGAAGGACCTTCACCTCATACTCTGTGTCCGTGCGCAGGTCTGATAGGACAGTGCTAAGCTCAGGCCCCACCTTCACGTCCTGGACCAACCAGACGCTGCCAGTGGAGCGGTACAGCAGCCTGTAGCCCTGCACATACTGAGACTGATGCGCCACCTGACCAATGACAGAACACAGGAGGAGGGAGATAGAGGTGGGTATTGATCTATTCCAAGATATTGTAAAGTATGTAGCACAGTATAAAGTAGCATATTGTTTCTCCAGATTAGAATTATCAGTTTTACTCACAGTCCAGGAGACCTGGGCACTGGTGGGTGATAGGACCACAGGCTTCTGCAGGTAGACAGACACCTCCCCTAGTTCTCTCTGCACCTGTCTGTGGTCCACCCCCTGCTCTGTAGGACTCCCATCTACAACAACACAGAGAGAACTGCACTCAGAAGAGCCTGACATCATACCACATTGCATTGAGAACAGCCTGATGTCATACCACACTGCACTCAAAACAGCCTAACATCACGTAACACTTTACTACGAAACAGTTCAAGTGATTGAGTGATTATGCACATTATATGCTGTTCTGTGCCCATACTGACCCTGTGTCCTGATGGGTTCAGAGATGGGGCTGGGGTCACTCAGACCGTAGGAGTTGACCGCTCGGACGATGAACAGGTAGACAGTGTTTGGGTACAGGCCAATGACCGTGTGCTTCTCCTGTCTCACGTAGTCAGCTACCGTCTGCCACACACTGCCAACGGATTGGCTGGAAAAGAACATTAATCAATTACAGGTTGAATACTGGTAGGATTGTCTGGCCTTGTCCTCATATCAGGATAAGGACTCGGCTAGCCGAACGAGTGGGCTAACATACTCCCTTAAAAGACCTTGAAAAACGACAAAAAAGTGACAATAGTACTGTTTGACAATTTTGAGACGCCATAGCCAGTATACACTTCCTCAAAATAGTCCGAATTAATCTACGATAACGCAAGAAATCTGTCATTCATTTTCAAGGGGTGTAGACTTTGGCTCCAAATTTCAGCTTGCTGAAAGAAAAATTATGTGTTCAAACAGGCGAAAAAAAACCTTACCGAAGTCCAAAACGAACAAACTCTTCCGAATTCTGACCTTCTCCTTAACTAGGTGTCATAGAAGACCTGCGTGGCAATCTGCCCTCTACTGTACTCCAACCCCCTTCAAGCATCCCTCTCCTCCACCCTCTCCACTCTTCTTCCATTAAGCCCTGTTCGCCAGTCCTAGGAGGGTTAGCGGAGGGATAATGGGATATGTTTCCATCCAGCAGCTAGCTCTATTTAAAGACTGTGCTCTGTTAGATGAAGTTTGAGGAAAGCAGCTAACAGCTACCCATGGGAATGACTCCTCTCAAACTGTGCTGTCAGTCTCAGTGCCAATCAACAGGCAGCCTGTTGGCCTGTCTGTGTCTGGCTCTGCCTGTCCTGAGCCTCTGACCTCTCTGCCTGTGATGAGAGCTCTCTGGCTGGTCTGCCCTTCCATAGCCCCAGGTCAGTGCCGTCCAGGACCATGGGGAAAATGCTGCTTTTTTCCCCTTTATGCAACTGATTCTATGATTCTCTGCTCCAGAACGCGTTATGCTTTTATTAAATCTGCCACGGCTCGGTTTCCCTTCATGTCGTTATTTCCTCTCCCTGTAGCACATGTATGAATGGCTTAGTTAAACCAAATGGACATTTTCTGTATGTGAATACAATACACATCAAGAACACAACTGATACAGCAACAGACCTAGAAAGCATTGAAATAGAAATCCTCTATTTATATGGTGCCCTGCAGGGCCATGTATTAAGAGAGGTTGGGCAATGCGGTTAACAAATATATGGCTCTGGTACCCAGTCCTTGCATGTCATACAGTACCTAAAGGCCTCGATGATGTAGGAGGTCACAGCGGCCCCACCCTCGTGGGGGTTGGACTGCCAGGTGAGGGTGACTGTGCCCATGGTCACCTCCGTCACCACAGGCTTCTGGGGCGGGCCTGGCAGCTGGATGGACTCTGACACCCGGGGAACTGATGACCCAGGGGCTCCATCCTCTGGGACACAAACAGGGATCCGGCATGAGATAACATGAGACACAGTGGTGGGGTGTGATAATGGTACCGGGATATAGTATGAGTTTGACTGTTTATTTTTCAAGTCTGTTGATATTCACACACAGTAGTGGTGAATACTGTAGCTAAAGCAGGAAAGTAGGTTTCCATAAGATGTAATGTATCATTTGAAACCAGTGGTGTTTGGTTTTGTGAGACGCTGAGAGAATTGTGTGTGTGTGTGTGTGTTTACCTCTCATGGTGAGTGTCCCACTCCAGCTTGACTCGCCCGTGGCGCTGGACACCACACAAGTGTACATTCCCGAATCCATATCCTAGCAACAGATGTGCATTTTAGCTCCCTTACACGAGGAGAGGGGACCCAAAACATTGGAACCATGGTGCTTTAGATACTGTGTTTGCTAATCCAAGTGGAGCCAATCCCAGTGGATCTCATCTTTTTACTTATTAATAGCTTTTTTGTTCACTGCTTTGCTGCCTGAGACTCACTTTTAGAAGTTTAATGGTAAAAGCTTTTATGACATGCCACTTTGCCACAAAGCAGACATCACTCAGCCACAGCAGCACTAGGAGTCCTGAGTGAACAGTAGTCTACATGGGCTTCATCTCCCCATGTACATGGTCTAGCTCACAGGTGTAAAACACATTCCACAGAGGTCTGAGTGACTTCAGGTTATCGCTCCTTCCTTGTACTTGATTCATGAATTAAGCTCAATTATAAGTAAGGAACTCCTCACCTTGTTGTCTAGAGCTTAATTGAAAGGAAAAACATAAAACCAGCAGACACTAGGCCCTCCATGGAATGAGTTTGACACCCCTGGTCTACCTGCTCTCCTTTTCCACAGTACTGTATACATGGCCACATGCTTCACTGGCCTAATGGTGTTACCAACACTGGGCTGACAGAGTGCCAGTCTACTGTAACCAACATAAATTCATGTTAGATTTCACCTCTGGTTGGTGGACTGGTAGTATGTGGACAGATGAACTGTGTGAGAGTTTAACCACTGCTGAAATATTGAAGACTAGGAGGTGCATCGCTAGGCTAAATATTTTTAGTCCCTCTTTCTCCCTCTAGAACTAGTCCTCTCCCTCCCTCTTGATGCCAAGCTAATGCATATTTTCTGTTCCATTGAGCGCAGTGGCATGGCATATTTCCCCCACCTCATTGATGCATTGGACTTTGTGTTAATGCTCCAAGTTTGCTGAGCACAAATGCTGAGCATGACACAGTGATATAGATATAGATAGATATGAATATATGAGATAGATATATGAATATATGAGAGAGAGAGAGAGAGAGAGAGAGAGAGAGAGAGAGAGAGATGTAATTAAAGGCTTTGAGATCGTTAATCATGCGTGGCCACAGTCAATTATAACAAACGATGCTGCACTCCCCGCTCCGCACGCCCACCTCCAGTGAGGCCACAGCACAAAAGGGCCACTGACTGGTCTTTCATCAGAACACATTTACAAACAAGTCCCTTCATTAACATTACACACTGCATAGGCACGTAATCACACCGGAGAGGTCTGTTTGAAATTCAATTTTACCTAGAATTTTTTTGAAATGCTTAGGTACTTTTAATGGAGGAGAACATAAAAACGTTGGTTGGTTGCCCTCTGGCATTGGGGAAAGTAAAAATGTATAGATGATGGATGGCATTTCTGTCCAGCCGCGCAATACTCATTTATTCATGAGGATCAAAAGACAAATCCGATCCCAGCCATATTTTTATTCCATGACATTGTACAAGTACCTCAACATTAGTGATCTGCAGTGTCCCGTTCTCCATCAGGTTCATGCGGGGGTCGTCCTCCACAATCCTCTTCCCGTCCTTTTCCCACCCGATCCTTAGTGAGGGTCCACCAATCACATGACAGTGAAACTGGGCAACGGACCCCAGAGCCAACGTCTGATTGGCTGGGCCTTGGCGGATTATTGGTGGAACATGGTGTGAAGGACCTATGGGGAAGAGGGAATAACCGACAGGACATTGTCAGTGGGTCCTGTCACACACGCTGTAATGTCCACTATTTGACAGTGGTTATGTAGAGCTGTCAGAGCCTATCTGCCAATCCATACATGCATGTTATAATACCAATGTATTTGTACTGGGCTCTCTCCTCCCAGTACCATATTCCTTCCTCATCCCAAAGTAACCCCCTCAATCCCCCAAACTCACCCCCTTCCACCTCCAGCAGGGCTTTGGTCAGGACACTTCCTGCTACACTGATGGCCTGGCAGATATAATACCCAGAATCCTCTGGGTGCACGTCGGTGATGGACAGCTCTCCACTCATGGACACAGAGTAGCGGCCGGACTGGGAGAAGTGCTGGCCAGGAAACAGCAGAATCTACACACACACAGCGAGAAAGAAACACTTGTATCTTAGATAGTGATGAATCAGAGATGTACTTTATGCATGCATTATACAGAATAGCAGGAGATGACTTGGGACTTTTGTTTTGGTCTGTTGGCTTGATGTGAGGTGACAGACGCTTTACACACAGCCAGAGTGATGAGAGAGGGAGATGGGCATGAATAGGGGGAAGGGACATCCTTCCATCCATCTCCCCATCCATCTAATTGCTGTAAGAGGCCATAGACTGAGTGGAGGACCAGGGTTATAAACCCACAAGATAATCCCAAAAGTACAGCAAATCGCTTCACAAGCAGGGGACTGACCAGGCACCACAACTATCACAGACTGGACCACAATGAAACGTATTCAGAGAGCCTCAGGCCAACTTCCCCTGCATGGCAGACCTGAGGGTTAACTCCTCTACCACAACCATCTAGTCAAATCAAATCTAATTGTATTTGTCACATGAGCTTAATTCAACAGGTGTAGACCTTACCGTGAAACACTTACATCTTTATTGTTCTCCCGCTGTTATCAGAATGTATTTCTATTAAGTTATAATGACAGAAGGCGTTAAACGTAGTGTTTCTGTGCCTATTTTCCAGGGAAGCAGCTCTTCTCCCACCTGATGTAGCTCATCCGAGTCACCCCCCTCCTCTACCATTCCTCCTCCATCGGTCTGCAGGCAACAGCGACTTCCTCGCCAACGCATTCCCCATCACTCTTTCCAACACGTATCAGTCTTTACATTTCACAGACAAATGCAAATGAGCTCCCTCCCTCATTTCACCTCGGCCAACGTCTCTTCAAGAGCCCGGGTAATCATGAAAATAAGTGCGAAAGCGCTGTTAAATCTAACGATTCCCGGGTTTGTTTTCAAGCTGAGAGAAATCAAATGAGTCACCACCTAACAAACATGGTGAGAAAACGATTTATCTGCTGCTGATCAAAATAACGGACTGTTGAGCACAAATAAGGCTAAAACACCACAAAATCCTACGGGTCCCGTGTGGCTCAGTTGGTAGAGCATGGCGCTTGCAATGCCAGGGTTGTGGCTTCGTTTCCCACGGGGGAACAGTACAGGAAAAAGGTTAAAAAAAAAAAATGTATCCACTAAGTCGCTCTGGATAAGAAAGTGTCTGCTAAATGACTAAAATGTACATGTACTTCAAATGTGACAAAAACATCACTACTTTGTTGATCAGTTTAAAAGTGGCATTTATCTACGACTACACATGTTGTAGTGTGTACAGTTGGAATTTTCTTTAATTCTTTTAAACTCTTTACAAGGTATTAGTCTTTCATTTTTTTAGGGGGTAGTCTTTATTGGTCTCTCTCTGTTTGTCAGGAAGTGACACTGTTACCTGGCTTCCTTCTTTCTTCCAGAAGATGGCAGGTGAGGGGTTTCCTCTGGTGCCACAGCGGAAGGTGACACTGCGCCCCTGAGCTGAGATCTGGTCCCGGGGTTTAATGGCGATCTGTGGGGGCACTGGAGAGGAGAAACACTCTTTTAGGAGATTCAGGTTTTAGCATTTAAATTCACCATTTTATCCTGCCTCCCCTGCATAATCAATACCTACTCTGTAATGCCAGAACTGTATTGATTAAACATTTAGCACTACCCTTTTACGCCATGATTTGACTGCTGTCACATTTAACCCTCATGGTTTCCCTTTCTGATTAATCTGCCCTCTCATTTTCACATTATCCAGTGAAAACATTGATGCATATCTTTTATACTGAGATGAGCCATCATCTAATTCCAATCAAACTATTTTGATGGTATTTGTGGGTTTACTTTGGAGTGATATCAGTGGAAATGAGCTGGCAGTCAGGTTGTGTGTTGTGGCCACAGCTTGCTTCTGATCCAACCACATCCTGTCTTCCTATAGACATTGACTGAACAACGACAGCACTGACTTCCCTTCCATAGACTCTGAGCTCTCCTGCTGTTTAATCTCCTCAGCAGGCTTTTTCCCTGTCTTCTCACACACACACACACAAGATCAGGCTAAATCCTCAAGGGAACAGAGTCATCTGTGTCGTGTCTTGATTTTCTCACTGAGGGAGAACACAGCAGATCTTCCCACGTCAGAGATGGAGCACACACACACACACACACACACACACACACACACACACACACAGAAAGTGACTGACTTCACTACACTAACACCAGCCAGCAGGGGGATGTAACAGGGAACCGTGCAGAGAAACTAACAGTCATGTGGTTTATGTTCACTTCAAATAGTCATCAGAGTGGACATGTAACAGAACTGCCTCTACCTTTTGATATTTAGATTTGTTTTTCACAATGTAAAAAAACAAAACATCAAATTAATAGTGGTATTTTCATTGGAATAATTACCCATTTTGAAATCATGGGTTTCTATGGTAACAAACAGAACAGTATGTCAGTGAATGTGTGAACTTTATGTCCTCATATATCAACACACTTCTTTAATAAGAGTAAAAACAGCAGATGTGTGTGTTTGATAGCAATCCTTAATCAGGTACACATTAAGTCACTGTGTCAGAGTACAGGCTTACTTACTGCACTGCCTGAGTGCTGCAACGGGCCAGTAGTAAGTCATGTTACAGGCTCTTTTATACCATTAGGTGCTGATGATACTGCATGCGTTAAATATCGCAACCCTGCCACACTAGCTTTAAAAATAAATTTGAAAAAAAAATCTACAAAATCAGAATGGTGACTTACAGAATGGGCCGACATGGATGGAGCTACAGTGAGAAACATCATGTGGGGGATAAAATTAAACTGGATGAGATTTCATCAGGACTGACAAAAGCAAATGGAGGATAAAGTCAACCCTGCAGCCAACACACACACACCCACCAAACACCGCACGTCTTATTAATAGTGGTCCTGCTCTCTGGCACACCATCTCCCAAACAGCTGTCATAGGGAGTAATCCATACGATTTAGCATAAGCTTCTTTCAGTGGAGTTGAAGAGAAGAGAGCACAGCACAGATGCATGCGGAGTTCTGACAACTCCGCATGACCACTGTCAAATTAAGTGGACATACAGTGCCTTGCAAAGGTATTCACCCCCTTGGCGTTTTTGCTATTTTGTTGCATTACAACCTGTAATTTAAATAGATTTTTTATTTGGATTTCATGTAATGGATATACACAAAAGTCAAAATTGGTGACATGAAAAAAAATTACTTGTTTAAAAAAATTCTACATTTAAAAAATTTAGAAATAAAAAGTGGTGCGTGTATATGTATTCACCCTCTTTGCTATGAAGCCCCTAAATAAGATCTGGTGCAACCAATTACCTTCAGAAGTCACATAATTAGTTAAATAAAGTCCACCTGTGTGCAATCTAAGTGTCACATGAGATATATATATATATATATCTCATGTGACACTTAAATAAAGTCCACCTGTGTGCAATCTAACTAATTATGTGACTTCTGAAGGTTATATATATATATACATACACACACACACACACACCTGTTCTGATAGCCCCCCAGAGTCTGCAACACCATTAAGCAAGGGGCACCACCAAGCAAGGGGCACCACCAAGCAAGCGGCACCATGAAGACCAAGGAGTTCTCCAAACAGATCAGGAACAAAGTTGTGGAGAAGTACAGATCAGGGTTGGGTTATAAAATAAATATATCCGAAACTTTGAACATCCTACAGAGCACCATTAAATCCATTATTAAAAAATAGAAAGAATATGGCACCACAACAAACCTCCCAAGAGAGGGCCGTCCACCAAAACTCACAGACCAGGCAAGGAGGGCATTGATCACAGAGGCAACAGAGACCAAAGATAACCTTGAAGGAGCCGCAAAGCTCCACAGCGGAGATTGGAGTATCTATCCATAGGACCACTTTAAGCCATACACTCCACAGAGCTGGGCTTTACGGAAGAGTGGCCAGAAAAAAACATTGCTTAAAGAAAGAAAATAAATAAACAAACACGTTTGGTGCTCGCCAAAAGGCATGTAGGAGACTCCCCAAACATATGGAAGAAGGTACTCTGGTCAGATGAGACAAATTGAGCTTTTTGGCCAATAAGGAAAATTATATGTCTGGTGCAAACCCAACACCTCTCATCACCCAAGAACACCATCCCCACAGTGAAGCATGGTGGTGGCAGCATCATGCTGTGGGGATGTTTTTCCATCGGCAGGGACTGGGAAACTGGTCAGAAGGAATGATGGGTGGCGCTAAATACTGGGAAATTCTTGAGGGAAACCTGTTTCAGTCTTCCAGAAATTTGAGAATGGGACGGAGGTTCATCTTCCAGCAGGACAATGACCCTAAGCATACTGCTAAAGCAACACTCAAGTGGTTTAAGGGGAAACATTTACATGTTTTGGAATGACCTAGCCAAAGCCCAGATCTCAATCCAATTGAGAATCTGTGGTAAGACTTAAAGATTGTTGTACATCAGCGGAACCCATCCAACTTGAAGGAGCTGGAGCAGTTTTGCCTTGAAGAATGGGCAAAAATCCCAGTGGCTAGATGTGCCAAGCTTATAGAGACTTGCAGGGGGGGGGGGGGGGGGGGGGTGAATAGTTATGCACGCTCAAGTTTGTTTTTTTGTGTCTTATTTCTTGTGTCACAATAAAAATATTTTGCATCTTCAAAGTGGTAGACATCTTGTTTAAATCAAATGATACAAACCACCCAAAAATCTATTTTAATTCCAGGTTGTAAGGCAACAAAATAGGAAAAATGCCAAGGGGGTGAATACTTTCACAAGCCACTGTAAGTGTGTGACTACTGTACTGCATGCATGAGTTTGCCTTCGAGAACGTATATCAGTGTGTGTGTGTGAACATTTGTTTCTTACCATGGACCTGTAGCATGGCTGAAGCCTCCGTCTTGCCCACGCTGTTCTCAGACATACAGGTATAAGTTCCCTCGTCCTCCTCCCTCACCCCAGTCAGACGCAGGCTGTTGTCACTGCGGATCTCAAACCTGGGACAGACACACACAGAGAGTCAAAAGTATTTTCATCAAGTAAACCATTGAGAGAAGGAAAGTCAGACAGAGTTCTGAAATATTTTCATAAACTAAACCTGGGAGAGATTGAAACAGAGTCAAAGTCTTTTCCTAAAGTAAACCAGACAGAAAGACCAGGGCTGTGTCGAAATACCCATACTTGCATTCTAAATCGTAGGCATTTTAGGTATGCGAAAATAGAAAGTTTGATAGTATTTGAAATGTCGAGAATTCGAGTATACTTTAAATGCCAGGATGTTATACTACTTTTGGGTTTTCATCTAGTAGAATTCACTGCACACTTTTGAAGAAGTGCATTGTCATTCCAGATTCACGTGTGTTTGACAAGAGCTGATAATGAGATAAGGGGACGCGCTGTACCCAAATGAACAAATGGTGGGAATCGACGCAATTGTGCATTAGATGAGGCATTTTTAGGATAGGTGAGCCCAGTATGTTGATAATAATAACAATTGCTTACCGTATTTGTTTTTACTAAACAGTACGTTCTAAATAGTATGTACTATGATTAGTTCACAGTATGTAGTTTTAGTAAGTAGTAGGCAAGACAGATTTTGGACATGGCCCAGGTGTGACAACCAATGCCATTGAACTATGTAAAAGTGACCTTGAATGTACCTGACCCTCTGACCCATCAAAATGGAACTGCATGAAGTAATCTGAAACTGTCAATCAAAAACAACTATAAAAAAGATGAAAACCCTATAACTTAATAAATCTGCAGAGAAATATGCACAAGTCAACCGTGTTCGAGTCAAACAGCCAATCAGAATGGGCAGAGTGAGTCACATCCCCACTCCCCGTATTTACAGTATAATCATAATAATATTGAAATACTGTCAAATTGCAGAGTCACAGGAGGAACATTACCAGTCAAGAGTTTGGACACACCTACTCATTCAAGGGTTTTTCTTTATTTTTACTATTTTCTACATTGTAGAATAATAGTGAAGACATCAAAACTATGAAATAACACATGAAATCACATAGTAACCAAAAAAAGTGTTAAACATATAAAAATATATTTTATATTTGAGATTCTTCAAAGCAGCAACCCTTTGCCTTGATGACAGGTTTGCATACTCTTGGCATTCTCAACCAGCTTCATGGTTGAGAGAGTCAAGGAAACCACCAGGTACAACCCTAAATCCGTAAACATGGGCACCCTCATAGACATTATCCTGACCAACTTGCCCTCCAAATACACCTCTGCTGTTTTCAAATCAGGATCTCAGCGATCACTGCCTCATTGCCTGCATCCGCGGTCAAACGACCACCCCTCATAACTGTCAAATGCTCCCTAAAACACTTCTGCGAGCAGGCCTTTCTAATCGACCTGGCCCAGGTATCCTGGAAGGTTATTTACCTCATCACGTCAGTCGAGGATGCCTGATCGTTCTTTAAAAGTAATTTCTCACCATCTTAAATAAGCATGCCCCTTTCAAAAAATGTAGGACTAAGAACAGATATAGCCTTTGGTTCACTCCAGACCCGACTGCCCTTGACCAGCACAAAAACATCCTGTGGCGGACTGCAATAGCATCGAATAGTCCCCGCAATATGCAACTGTTCAGGGAAGTCAGGAACCAATACACACAGTCAGTCAGGAAAGCAAAGGCTAGCTTTTTCAAACAGAAATTTGCATCCTGTAGCTCTAACTCCAAAACGTTTTGGGACACTGTAAGTCCATGGACAACAAGAGCACCTCCTCCCAGCTGCCCACTGCACTGAGGCTAGGCGACACGGTCACCACCGATAAATCCATCTGTAAATCGCCCACCCAATCTACCTACCTCATCCTCATATTGTTTTTATTTACTTTGCTGCTCTTTTGCACACCAGTATCACTACTTACACACCATCATCTGCTCATCTATCACTCCAGTGTTAATCTGCTAAATTGTAATTACTTTGCTACTATGGCCTAATTATTGCCATACCTCCTCATGCCATTTGCACACACTGTATATAGACTTTCTTTTCCCCCCTATTGTGTTATTGACTGTACGCTTGTTTATTCCATGTAACTCCGTGTTGTTGTTTCTGTCGCACTGCATTGCTTTATCTTGGCCAGGTCGCAGTTGTAAATGAGAACATGTTCTCAACTAGCTTACCTGGTTAAATAAAGGTGAAATAAAATAAAAAAGTCACCTGGAATGCATTTCAGTTAATAGGTGTGCCTTGTTAAACATTTATTTGAGAAATGTCTTTCCTTCTTTAATGCGTTTGAGCCAGTCAGTTGTGTTGTGACTAAGTAGGGGTGGTAGTTGGTAAAAGACCAAGTCCATAATATGGCAAGAGAATGGAAAGTTGATCATTACTTTAAGACATGAAGGTCAGTCAATGTGGAAAATTAAGAAATTTGAAACGTTTCTTTAAGCGCAGTCGCAAAAACCATCAAGCGCTATGATGAAACTGGCTCTCATGAGGACCACCACAGGAAAGGAAGACCCAGAGTTACCTCTGCTGCAGAGGATAAGTTCATTAGAGTTACCAGCCTCAGAAATTGCAGCCCAAATAAATGCTACAGAGTTCAAGTTACAGACACATCTCAACATCAACTGTTCAGAGGAGACTGCGTGAATCAGACCTTCATGGTCAAATTGTTTCAAAGAAACCACTACTAAAGGACAAAAACAAGAAGAGACTTGCTTGGGCCAAGAAACACGAGCAAATGGACATTAGACCAGTGGAAATCTGTCCTTTGGTCTGATGAGTAGAAATGTGAGATTTTTGGTTCCAACCGCCGTGTCTTTGTGAGACGCAGAGTAGGTGTTCGGATAATCTCCGCATGTGTGGTTCCCACTGTGAAGCATGGAGGAGGTGTGATGGTGTTTTGCTGGTGACAATGTTGGTGAATTATTTAGAATTCAAGACACACTTAACCAGCATGGCTACCACAACATTCTGCAGCGATATGCCATCCCATCTGGTTTGCGCTTAGTGGGACTCCTATTTCAAAAGGACAATGACCCATCACACCTCCAGGCTGTGTAAAGGCTATTTGACCAAGGAGGAGAGTGATGGAGTGCTGCATCAGATGACCTGGCCTCCACAAATCACCCGACCACAACCCAAATGAGATGGTTTGGAATGAGTTGGACCGCAGAGTGAAGGTAAAGCATCCAACAAGTGCTCAACATATGTGGGAACTTCTTCAAGACTGTTGGAAAATTATTCCAGCTGGTTGAGAGAATGACAAGAGTGTGCAAAGCTGTCATCAAGGCAAACGGTGGCTACTTTGAAGAATCTAAAATATATTTTGGGGTTACTACATGATTCCATATGTGTTATTTCATAGTTTTGATGTCTTCATGATTATTCTACAATGTAGAAAATAGTCAAAATAAAATAAAAACCCTTGAATGAGTAGGCTTGTCCAAACTTTTGACTGTTACTGTACATGTTAACTAATGATTTCTCACTGGCCTCCCATTCATGAATTTGTATTGGCTGAGGGAATGGAAGGCATGAATTAATGAGTAATTACTGTAGCTGTGCTTTCTAGGTCACATACTTTAATCGCATATGCATCCCTGGTGAATGGGCTTCCCTAATTACGTCAGTCTATCTGTACTTCCAGCACTCCATCAATCAATGTATTACCCCCCCCACACACACTTAGAAGAGCATCCCCCTATTTATTTCTGCAACACATTCACTCATCATAAATTGTAAGCAAGCTAGCTACAGTGCCTCCTAAACACATGACTGACATCAAAAAAGAGGGTGGGCTATCAATTGATCATTCAAATTGATGATTGATGTAAATCTGCTAGTTAGCTAGTGAGATTTATTTGACTGATTATGATTTATTTTCAATGCTTGTATAAAATAATAACTAACTACATAATATAATATTCATAATCTTCTAACTCATGATATATTGCTGGCTGACTAGTGGCTTGTGTGGATATTTTAGTATATGGTGGTTAGCTTGCCTGTGTTGCTGCTGCCCTGACACATGTGCAACTCTGACTGAAAAAAAACGGGTGAGTTTGGGTTGGAGGGTTCGTTGATGCAGCGTCTCCTCTCTATGTCTTTCTGCCTCTCTCTGCTGTGTGTATCAGCCAACCAGAGTGAATATTTTTGATGATGTAGGCTAAAGCGGGTGTTAAATTAAATGTTATGCTACTGTGACAGTACTGTTGATATTTAAACTAGGTATCGAGCTACACACACACACTCTAGCAGTGACCGCATCTCTCAAGCCATGCATGTTTGGATACTGGGCGGGCGTGAGCTCCGTACAGGGCAGCAGTGGACGGAGTGGGTTATGGGATTAGCGAACTTGATGACATCACGACTACTTGCAGGCAGTGGTTACAGAACAACAATGAAACAATATTATACAAGAAATCAATTTTGAGGGAAATTATATCACCACCCAAAAGGGCACTTTGGAGACTGGAAGGGCAAAGGGACACGAGCTCTACACAGGTAGAACCCTATCTGTGCACCCCTGGTGAATGGACTTCCCTCATTCTGTACCTTCAGGACTCCATAAATCAATGTATCGCTGAGTGTTTTGTCGCTCTTTAGATGCAATTCAATCAGTTTATTTTTCTATTAGTGAGTAGACCTGTCTGTCAATGTGTCCTCACCTCCCGCGGGGGAGCTCTGCCTGCTCTCGGCGCCAGCGTACTGTGGGAGCGGGGTCTCCATGTACCTCACACAGGAAGTCAATGGTCTCTTCCTCCATCACCACCTGGTTCACCGGCCTCCGCATCAGCACAGGACGCTCTGCAAAGAGAGACCCAGAGTTACACACGAAGACACGTGCACACACACACACACACACACACACACGACTCACCATACACCACCAACTCAGCAGGATCACTGTCCCTCTCTCCCACCACATTGGTGCCCACACACACATACATGCCAGCATCACTCTTCCTGGTGTGGGAGATCATCAGCTTCCCCCCACGCATCTGAAAAACAAGACAGTGATGACAGGTCATCATATCAGGCCATGTATTAGCCTTTGGTCTTTTCAGAGGAGAGGCAGTACTTCCATTTGACATCAGCACTACAAATGCATAGACAGCATCATTAATGATTCCACCATCATCAACATGCATCATTAATGATTCCACCATCATCAACATGCATCATTCATTATATTAATGTCCTTTGAATCAGTTTGGGTTGACTTGGGATTGAACTGCACTGATTCAGTGAGCTTTGGGTTGGAACTTGTGTATGTAAACTCTAATGAGCTTGATGCTGTAACTAGGGGTCCTAGTTCAGGGGTCATATAGGCGAGACTCACAGAGATGCGGTCATCCTTGTTGCTGACGCGGGCGTTGTTCCTCTTCCAGGAGACGGTGGGCTCAGGGTGACCGCGGGGGGGAACACACTCCAGGACCGCTGGCTCACCGGCTGCCACCACCACATCACTGGGGGCCTGGCGGAAGTCATCCCTCAGGACTTGGGAGAGGAGAGCATTGGCATGGTTTAGTCTATCTATTCATATTACCATTATTTTACCAGGTAGGGAAAACAGAAAATAATTGACTCAAACTACAGAATATAGCTGATCGTTATTATCTATTAATAGATTACATGCATGTTATTAAGAATGTTGTCTTTCAAAGGCAAACTACTGTATATGAGATATATACATCAGAATTGGAGCACACATCCGTCTCCAATGCGGTATTCTGTCAATGTCATCACAAGTGCAATGTCAAATATTGCCCTTGAAATCAATTCGAGCATATTTTATATGTAGAGTTTCTGTTTGAAGGTTAGATGAGAGGAAAACGAGCTGATTGGGTGAGAGCAATACAGTACATTGTGTTTTGTGCTTGCACATGACAGTTCAAATCCCTGGCAACTTCCTTGCTGTGCAGTGTTTTGATGTTTCCTATGCCACATCCTATTCTGCAGTCTCTGCTGCCAAAGTGGATGAATAATTCATATCTTAGTCCAACACAGAGTAAACAAATACATAAAAAATGTAACGTGTCAGAGGGAAAAATGGCATCACACATTAATGCAATGCTTCTGTCTCATACGGGAAACTAGGATAATACACATCGCTGCACTAGCTAATTTCCCCCCAACATCGGACACCCCCAAACTTCAGACACTCTAGCGTTTGGAAGATTAAATCACGTCAACCTCAACATTTAAATGGCCTGGAAAATAACTGTACGTTTTGCGACTAAAGACTCCCTTCTAGCTAGCTGACCACCGATTTTCATTGCAGAGAGTGAGTACACACACACACACACAGAATATTGTAAAATTCGACTGCACGACAGACCAATCATTTAATATCCAACTTTTTAACAAAAGTATTCATACTCATATGTTAGTATTAAGCCGTTATATACTTTCTCAAAACATAAGATTAAATCTGTAAAATAAAATTTAAAACAGATACAACTTTGTACAATTACAAGATACGGTGGCCAATAACTGGAGACCGTATGCCGATAATACGGGCCGTCTTTTTTTTGCTAAACCGCTCATCAAAAAGCTAATAGTAGTAGTATTTCCACTGAAATGTCAAACATGCTAATTGCTAACCCGTTAGCTAACATTTTTACGACACCAAATCACAAAACATTGATGGCTTGATCACAAGATAACACGGTTGAAGGTAATATATTTCTTAAACACTGTTGAATGTGCCGATAATATGGGGTGCTACGCTACAAATATGACAGTTTGACACAACGAACGACAAAACTAAAAAAGGGACGTGATCTTTGTCACTGTCACACAGTGAGGTTAGCAGCCTTTTCTCTGCAAATGAAGACAGGATGAGATGCTTGACTTGGCAGCCTCAGGTAACCTGTGCAGCACTACTACTCCAGCCTTAAATTCTCTCTCACACACACATACTACTTCAGAATAATCAATATCTCTTCTTGTACTTTTATAAATATTTCAGGTTGGCATTTTACAAAGTAAAGAATCAGACCAAGACTATCTGCCTGCCTAACTATCCATCTGTTAACACAGTAATGCATCAACACCCAATCAAATTAGTTAGCACTGCAAATATGCTGTGAATTAGTCCAATCTCAAACATCAGTTAATCTCTAAACACAGTGAACTCGTCACCTGTCTACCAACTGTGCATCTCTCCAGCTAAGCCACACTACCCCATCACTTATCCCCTGACGTGTTTGACAGATCCCTCCTCAACACAGCAGCTATTTGTGTCTTTTAACATGGCATTTATATTTCACAACCACAGTGACTGACTGACTACCATCTCGTTTAGTTTATCACAGCCATCTAGAGCGTATAGAGTGTCTCCCTTCTGTCTTAATTTGTAAGGGCTGCAATTATCTTGGGAAACGTGTTGCTATGAATATTCCCATCTCTGAGAAGCTGACAAATGGTGGCTGAGCCTTCGCTGAGCCGGCTGCGTTTCAGATCCGCTGTCAGGATTGAAGTGGTCATCTGTCGATCTCCCCCTCCCTCTCGCCAGCCCATCAATATGAGACAATCTGTCACACACTCTCTGCCTGCCTGAAGTCGCTGCCTGTTCAAAAGCAGCAGTAGCTCTACTTTTGATCATTTGGAGGCATTTCGTCTGTATTATAATGAAGCACATTTAATTCCCCAACTGAAACTAGGCTGTCATTGACGTGACATTTAAACTTTTAGAAAAGTCGACTTCTGTTACCCATTTGTTTCAAAAGTAAAGGCTTGTACAGAACATTAAAAAGCTTGTCAGAATTCTTCATCATACCCAACTAGAGTTTTTTCTGTCGCAGATTGTAATACACCCACCACATCTGAATCTAAGATACACAAGGCCTATCAGCTCATCCAACTAGTAGGAGTTGCTCACCTACAGTCTGGGGTGAGTTAAGTACATAGGCAGGGGGGCAGTTTAAGGGAACATTTAGAGGCACACGGGGCCTGGACATCTGTCCCTTCAGGGGTCTAACGGAACCCTGACCTCCCATCCCACCCACCCCCAAAACAAGGAGACCAACACAGTTAAAGATCCCCCCCCTTAAGACGAGAGATGGATTAACTATAACCTGTCAAAGCACACACCTTTCCCAACAGTCGGTTCAGTAGTCCCCACTCAGCTGGCGGCTTGTTTGAAAAGCTTCAGATAGCTGAAGGCTAATTGAAAGTGGTGTATTATTTTTAGAGCTCCGTCTGTAAAGGGCCGGTGCAGAGACGAGACCGGGAGCACAGAGACCATCACTACCCAGCCATGCCGAGGGAACTGAAGAGAAGACATGGCTATAGAGCCAATGAGTTCATCCCTTAACCACACACACGGAAGTCCCAGAATCTGGGCCATTTGAGTACCTTGAAACACGATTCAGAGATAAGTAGCCTCCAATAATTACCCCTAAACACTGTGCAGTGCAAGCAGCCAAGAGCAACTCTTTGAAGCTGTTCAAGTTAATACGATCCCTCTTGCACCCAGGCTTTAAAGGCTACCATACTAAAAGTCATTTCACAGAATTCACACACTATTATAGTTTTATGAAATAATGATGGCACCACAGGAATCTCCTGATATTCTCAGACAGACAGATGGCCAGGGAACTTCCTGAGGTAAAGTCCAAAACACAGTATTTCTACCAGACCTAATTCACACTGATGGTGAGTAAGTACTAGGACTTCCTGAATCTGAACTATCCCAACCTTACGGTGACAAGAGTGGAGAACGGGGCCCCTAATGTCCTGGGCTGGCCTGAGGATAAATAGTGCCCATATTCACCTCCTACTATTCTTTTAGCTCAGTTTAAACAGTGTCGTTAAATGACTAACCATTATGCTATATTGTTACTACTAGAATAACTGTTAAATTTACATTTTAGTAATTTAGCAGACGCTCTTATCCAGAGTGACTTACAGTAGTGAGTGCATACATTTTTCATACTTTACTGTTACATTCCTATTCTAGGACAGTGCCATTTATTTTCATAACTTTCATGTTTCAGGGATATACAGATTAAGAATATCCCCAGAATATTCACCACTGTATCTTTAAGTGACATTAATCTCAATATTTAGCGTTTAGCAAGAGTGCAGCTTTAGTGCAGTCGAAGTGGCCATCTGTTAATGTTTTGAAGGGGGGAGATGGGAGAGTAGTCATGGCAATAATGGGCTTCATAAAAATAAAGTAATGGTCCGAATTGCCATGTGGCCTTTGTCAGTCAGTTCACTATGGACACCACTAGACCAGCAGACTAAACATCAGTCAGTGATCAGATTCACTGAACAGTCTAAAAGGCAGGATGGGAGGAGTACGGTGACTGGGGAAGAGCGTAGGGAGAAGGTGAGGTTGGAAAGGGCACTCGAAAGGTGGTGTAGGGGACAGGGTTGCGAGGTTGGGCAGAGTTTGGGGGATTTGTCAAACTGGATGGAGGGACAGAGTGCAGAGTCTTGTCCTTGACGCAGAACATGAGAGATATCCGCTAGATGCAAAGTCAGAATAGTCTATACTGTAAAAATTCATGAAAAACAAAAATGTGATTTTTGGTATTAATTTAAGGTTACTTAGGCATTAGGGTTAGAAGTGTGGTTAAGGTTACATTTAAAATATGATTTTATGACTTTGTGGCTATGCCAGCTAGTGACCACTCTGCAGAGCTGCCTCCAGAACAAGATTCATGATGAAAAAAACACTAACCAGCGGACAGAGTGGGGAGCTGTGTACAGCAGCACAAGGCAGCTCCCGCTCAGCCCAGTCCGAGCTCTTCTCTGTCCTGGCACCCTTTCCTACTAACATTGACTTTGCTGATAACATCTTTATTGAGGGAAAATATACTTGCTACGATTGTGATATGTAGTTGTCTCTACTAGTTATCTTAAGATAAACACACTAATTGTAAGTCGCTTTTTCAGCTAATACAGGACTATTATAGGCCCAGTGTACTACAGGACTATTATAGGCCCAGTGCTCTACTTTTGTGAAAAAAAGATTTATTTTGTTATATATAAAAAACGATTCTGATTTTCAGGGCACCCTCAGCACCCCTACTTCCCAAGGCAGGTCCTAGAATAAAGTGACCTGATGGTCAGCCAGTCATTGTTCTTTTGTCTCAGTACAGTAGGAGTAAACCGATTAGAGGTGGTCAAATGCCATCTCTCTGCTACTGCCATGTCATGGCTAATAGAGCCAGCGGGATTGATTTAATCCAGCCATTGTCTGTGTCTACTGAGGTTAAAGAGGGACTCAGGCAGTTCTAGGTCTCCTGAGCCCGTTGCGTTTGAATGCTTGGACGAGCGGTAAACTCATGCCTACAACTTCATCCTTAGGCACTTGTTAAAGCCAACTCAATTATTCAAAATCTTGAATCCTTTATGTAAATGATTACGACAAGAAAAAGAGTAATGTAATGTAAAGTAGTATCCGTGACATCTGTCCAAAGCATCTCGTCTGCATTTCTTCTTCAGGGTTTAAAGAGACCGGTGGCAGAGTCGTAGTGTAGAAGAGGCCAAGAAACAAGCTGCAGCCAAAAATGTAATTCCTTCATAAAAAAAAAACATCAGGAGAAGAGGGACATCTCGACATAAAGCCATTTAAGCAAGTAAAAAATTTTTTTTTTTAATTTAAAAAAATTGTAAACTTTATTTTAATCCAGCTCAGATTTTGCTACAATGGAAAGGCAAATACCTGCAGAAATTTGTGAATTACATTCTTTTTTTTTTTTAAATCACCTGATTAACTGTTTAGTCATATCCCAGTTTATCTATTTGCTTATGGCCTTGCCTACACCTAGCAACTTGTTTTTTAAATTATATGAGCGAAAAAAAGATTACATTTTATTTGGAACGGCAAACCAGACAAAATTAAAACGGGTCTATTTATATAAAGAATATAAATTTGGAGGGCAGAAATAATTTAATATTAAAGCATTAGACCTCTCACTAAAGGCTTCAGTCATACAAAATATATATTTACATCTGAACTGGTTCTCTAGCAGATTAGTAAGAATGTCTCACCCCATGTTCAAGAAGGGCATTTTACCCTTTGTTCAGATTACAACATTTCCCTTTCGGTTATTTGAAAATGAAATACTCTCCAAATTGTCACAATTTTTAAAACAAGACATAGAAAGTTGGTTTGCCATTTTCAGGTTAATCCACCAGAAAAGACAGAACAAATATTACAACAAATATTATGGTTAAACTCAAATAGATTTTTTTTTTTTTAAATAAAAAAATTATACGGTATAATCTTTGTAAATTATATCATAAATAGGGCTGGTGGAATTGTCACACATGCAGCTAACAAAAATGTGGAAATGTCTGATCTACCCAAAATTAAAACCAACTAATTGCAGCATTACTGCACAAATGGAAGAGGCAAGTGGATGGGGAGAAAGTAAGGAACTTGTCTGTTGGCCCTGCATTAAAGACCATAATTGGTTAAAGACAATTCTGATAAATAGTGCCATATTGATAGCAAAATAGTTGGGGAGAGATTTCGATTTGTACCGATTCTATGGCACATGGTTTATGAACTGATACACAAAACGATGCAAATGAGCAATAGAAAACCGATCGCCAAATGTCACCATTCTGAATTGCAACGTTTACCTGGAGCCAACTCCACAAATTGCACTGCTGGGTGATATGAAATTTGTAAGTCGCTCTGGATAAGAGCGTCTGCTAAATGACTTAAATGTAAATGTAAAAGTCATAGTCAATCGAGCAATAATATAATATTTCCCTTAGCAAAAAGGTTTACAATCTGCAGTTTTGTAAAAAAAACTGGATGGTCTTCAGGGATTGATGGGAGGGGTTGAGGGTAGCTGAAGGATGGACAAAAAACAAGCAAAAGATAACTTCATGTGTACAGACTAAGGTTTGTTTCAAATCTAGCATAGTTTTTTTTTACTTCAAGAGTTGTGAATATTACATTTTATGAAATATATTAAATGAAACAAACCAAAAATTCAGTGTGTGTAAACCACCACACTAGGGCAGAAAGCCTGGATATACAGAGCATTCGGAAAGTATTCAGAACCCTTGACTTTTTCCACATAGGTACGTTACAGCCTTATTCTAAAATGGATTAAATAATTCCCCTCAATCTAGACACAATAGTCCATAATGACAAAGCAAAAACAGTTTAGAAAAATTGGCAAATTTATATATAAAAAAAAAAAAAAAAATGGAAATATCACAGACACTTTACTCAGTACTTTGTTGAAGCACCTTTGGCAGTGATTACAGCCTTGAGTCTTCATGGATATGACGCTACAAGCTAGGCAGACCTGTATTTTGGGAGTTTCTCCCATTCTTCTCTTCAGATCCTCTCAAGCTCTTTCAGGTTGGATTGGGAGCGTCGCTGCACAGCTATTTCAGGTATCTCCAGATCCAGAGATGTTCGATCGAGTTCAAGTCCGGGCTCTGGCTGGGACACTGAAGGACATTCAGAGACTTGTTCCGAAGCCACTCCTGCGTTGTCTTGGCTGTGTGCTTAGGGTCATTGTCCTGTTGGAAGGTGAACCTTTGCCGTCTGAGGTCCTGAGCGTTCTGGAGCAGGTTTTCATGAAGGATCTCTGTATACTTGGCTCCGTTTATCTTTCCCTCGACCCTGACGAGTCTCCCAGTCCTTGCTGCTGAAAAACATCCCCTCAGAATGCTGCCACCACCATGCTTCACCGTAGGGATGGTGCCAGGTTTCCTCCAAATGTGATGCTTGGCATTCAGGCCAAAGAAACCAAATCTTGGTTTCATCAGACCAGAGAATCTTGTTTCTAATGGTCAGAGTCCTTTAGGTGCCTTTTTAGCAAACTATGAGAGGGCTTACATGTGTATTTTCTGAGAAGTGGCTTCCGTCTGGCCACTCTACCATAAAGGCCTGATTGGTGGAGTGCTGCAGAGATTGGAGAACCATCCAGAAGGACAACAATCTCCATAGAGGAACCGGAGCTCTGTCAGAGTAACCGTCGAGTTCTTGGTCACCTCC
Organism: Salmo salar; assembly: GCF_965601325.2. NCBI lineage: Eukaryota > Metazoa > Chordata > Actinopteri > Salmoniformes > Salmonidae > Salmo > Salmo salar. Next base: position 66,220,791 of record NC_138310.1, on the reverse strand, counting down.
CTGACCAAGGCCCTTCTCCCCCGATTGCTCAGGTTTGGCCAGGCGGCCAGCTCTAGGAAGTGTCTTGGTGGTTCCAAACCTCTTCCATTTAAGAATGATGGAGGCCATTGTGTTGTTGGGGACCTTCAACGCTGCAGACATTTTTTTGGTACCCTTCCCCAGATCTGTGCCTCGACACAATCCTGTCTTGCTTTTTGCTCTGACATACCCTGTCAACTGTGGGACCTTATATAGACAGGGGTGAGCCTTTCCAAATGATGTCCAATCAATTGAATTTACCACAGGTGGACTCCAATCAAATTGTAGAAACATCAAGGATGATCAATGGAAACAGGATGCACCGGAGCTCAATTTCAAGTCTCATAGCAAAGGGTCTGAATATAGTACCAGTCAAAAGTTTGGGAGGGATCTCTACTTTCTACATTGTAGCATAATAGTGAAGACATAACTATTAAATAGCACATAAGGAATCATGTAGTAACCAAAGAAAGGTGATCAAATTATAATATATTTGAGTTTCTTCAAAGTAGACACCCTTTGCCTTGATGACAGCTTTGCACACTCTTGCCATTCTTTCAACCAGCTTCATGAGGTAGTCACCTGGAAGGCATTTCAATTAACAGGTGTGCCTTGTTAAAAGTTGATTTGTGGAATTTATTTTCTTAACCTGTTAGGGCTAGGGGGCAGTATTGACACGGCCGGATAAAAAAACGTACCCGATTTAATCTGGTTACTACTCCTGCCCAGTAACTAGAATATGCATATAATTATTGGCTTTGGATAGAAAACACCCTAAAGTTTCTAAAACTGTTTGAATGGTGTCTGTGAGTATAACAGAACTCATATGGCAGGCCAAAACCAGAGAAGATTCCATGCAGGAAGTGGCCTGTCTGACAAATTGTGTTTCATCTTGGCTCTTTTTATTGAAGACTGAGGAGCTTTGCAATAATGTGACACTTCCTACGGCTCCCATAGGCTCTCAGAGCCCGGGAAAAAGCTGAACGATATCGAGGCAGCCTCTGGCTGAAACACATTATCGCTTTTGGCAAGTGGCCGATCAGAGTACTATGGGCTTAGGTGCGTGCCCGAGTCGACCGAATGCTTTATTTTCTTTCGTCTGTTTACCTAAACGCAGATTCCCGGTCGGAATATTATCGCTTTTTTATGAGAAAAAAATTGCATAAAAATTGATTTTAAACAGCGGTTGACATGCTTCGAAGTACGGTAATGGAATATTTAGAATTTTTTTGTCAGGAATTGCGCCATGCTCGTCACCCTTATTTACCCTTTCGGATAGTGTCTTGAACGCACGAACAAAACGCCGCTGTTTGGATATAACTATGGATTATTTTGAACCAAACCAACATTTGTTATTGAAGTAGAAGTCCTGGGAGTGCATTCTGACGAAGACAGCAAAGGTAATAACATTTTTCTTATAGTAAATCTGACTTTGATGAGTGCTAAACTTGCTGGCTGTCTAAATAGCTAGCCCTGTGATGCCGGGCTATCTACTGAGAATATTGCAAAATGTGCTTTCACCAAAAAGCTATTTTAAAATCAGACATATCGAGTGCATAGAGGAGTTCTGTATCTATAATTCTTAAAATAATTGTTATGCTTTTTGTGAACGTTTATCGTGAGTAATTTAGTAAATTCACCGGCAGTGTTCGGTGGGAATGCTAGTCACATGCGAATGTAAAAAGCTGGTTTTTGATATAAATATGAACTTCATTGAACAAAACATGCATGTATTGTATAACATAATGTCCTAGGGTTGTCATCTGATGAAGATCATCAAAGGTTAGTGCTACATTTAGCTGTGGTTTGGGTTTATGTGACATTATATGCTAGCTTGAAAAATGGGTGTCTGATTATTTCTGGCTGGGTACTCTGCTGACATAATCTAATGTTTTGCTTTCGTTGTAAAGCCTTTTTGAAATCGGACAGTGTGGTTAGATTAATGAGAGTCTTATCTTTAAAATGGTGTAAAATAGTAATATGTTTGAAAAATTGAAGTTTTTGCAATTTTTGGGGAATTTGAATAACGCGCCACGGGATTACACTGGCTGTTGAGTAGCCCATAGAGGTTAATGCGTTTGAGCCATTAAGTTGTGGTGTTTTGACAAGGTAGGGGTGGTACAGTATACAGATGATAGCCCTAATTGGTAAAAGACCAAGTAAATATTATGACAAGAACACCTCAAATAAGCAAAGAGAAATGACAGTCCATTACTTTAAGACATGAAGGTCAGTCAATCTGAAAATTAAGAATTTTGAAAGTTTCTTCAAGTGCAGTCGCAAAAACCATCAAGCGCTATGATGAAACCGGCTCTCATGAGGACCACCACAGGAAAGGAGACCCATAGTTACCTCTGCTGCAGAGGATAAGTTCATTAGAGTTACCAGTCTCAGAAATTGCAGCCCAAATAAATGCGTTAGAGTTCAAGTAACAGACAACATCAACTGTTCTTAGAAGACTGCGTGAATCAGGCATTCATGGCCGAATTGCTGCAAAAAAAACACTACTAAAGGACACCAAAAAGAATAAGAGACTTGCTTGGGCCAAGAAACACGAGCAATGGACATTAGATCGGTGGAAATCTGTCCTCTGTTCTGAGGAGTCCAAATTTAAGATTTTTGGTTCCAACCGCCGTGTCTTTTTCAACAAGACAATGACCCAAAACACACCTCCAGGCTGTGTAAGGGCTATTTGACCAAGGAGAGTGATGGTGTGCTGCATCAGATGACTTGGCCTCCACAAATCACCCGACCTCAACCCAATTGAGATGGTTTGGGAGGAATTGGACTGCAGAGTGAAGGAAAAGCAGCCAACAAGTGCTCAGCATATGTGGGAACTCCTTCAAGACTGTTGGAAAAGCACTCCAGGTTAAGCTGGTTGAGAGAATGCCAAGAGTATGCAAAGCTGTCAAGGCAAAGGGTGGCTACTTTGAAGAATCTAAAATATATTGTGATATGTTTAACATTTTCTTGGTTACTACATGAATCAATATTTGTTATTTCATAGTTTTGATGTCGTCACTATTATTCTACAAAGTAGAAAATAGTAAAAATAAATAAAAACCCTTGAATGAGTAGATGTGTCCAAACTAATGACTGGTACTTTATGTAAAGTATCTGTTTTTTTACTTAATACATTTGCAAAAAAAAATCTAAAAACCTGTTTTCGCTTTGATATTATGCTGTATTGTGTGTAGATTGAGGAAAACAATTAATTTTATCAATTTTAGAATAAGGCTGTAACCTAACTAAATCTGTTAAAAGTCAAGGGGTCTGAATACTTTCCGAATGCACTGTATCAACAGAACACAGACAGACTCCTGTAAATTCTATATGACAGTATGATAGGTATAGTCTTAAGCAGGCGTGTTGACTAATTAGTCTGGCTGGTGGTATTCATGAGATTTGGGTGGACAACAACAGCCTTTAAAAGCCCTGAAAGCCAGCCATCCTATTAGCTCCTCAGTGATTTAAGCCACAGTCTAACAGCTGCAGCAGTACTAATTACTGCTCATAAAGGGGGGCTCTTCTAAAGCTCTTCCTCCCTCCACCTGTTGTTCCTAGTATCCACACTTCTAACACTATCCTCAACCCACCACAACCTGGGGGGGAGGGGGGAAGCCACCACCCTACTGTCTTCACATATGCCCCAGCTACCCAGAGGCAGCAGACCTAGGACAATACAGTCATTGCTGCGGTTAGTTACCGTTAGAGTGCCTGCCTCTATGAGATGCATAGCCTTATTGGTATGACTGTCAACTCTGGCTACATCTCCACTGGCTGAGGAGAATGTCATCTCCACTGGCTGAGGAGAATGTCATCTCCACTGGCTGAGGAGAATGTCATCTCCACTGGCTGAGGAGAATGTCATCTCCACTGGCTGAGGAGAATGTCATCTCCACTGGCTGAGGAGAATGTCATCTCCACTGGCTGAGGAGAATGTCATCTCCACTGGCTGAGGAGAATGTCATCTCCACTGGCTGAGGAGAATGTCATCTCCACTGGCTGAGGAGAATGTCATCTCCACTGGCTGAGGAGAATGTCATCTCCACTGGCTGAGGAGAATGTCATCTCCACTGGCTGAGGAGAATGTCATCTCTGGCTACATCTCCACTGGCTGAGGAGAATGTCATCCCTGGCTACATCTCCACTGGCTGAGGAGAATGTCATCCCTGGCTACATCTCCACTGGCTGAGGAGAATGTCATCCCTGGCTACATCTCCACTGGCTGAGGAGAATGTCATCCCTGGCTACATCTCCACTGGCTGAGGAGAATGTCATCCCTGGCTACATCTCCACTGGCTGAGGAGAATGTCATCCCTGGCTACCTTTCCACTGGCTGAGGAGAATGTCATCCCTGGCTACCTTTCCACTGGCTGAGGAGAATGTCATCCCTGGCTACCTTTCCACTGGCTGAGGAGAATTCATCATAAAAAACATCATACCTGTGATGCTTAAATGTTTTTCTCTGGAAACTGTTTTGCTCTAATATTTGTAGTTTCTCTAATATTTGATGTGCTTCTGTTTATTTGTATTTATTAAATGATCCCCATTAGCTGTTGCCAAGGCAGTAGCTAATCATCCTGGGGTCCAGTGTGGAAATATCATTTAGTATGGAAGATGAACTAAAGCTGGCCCTATTTTTGAACATGAGCTGTGATGGAGGTCAGTGAGCCATGAGCAGTTAGAGAGGCTGAGGAGGCTTGGCTGGCTTTGTGCTCTGGTGAAAGACAAGATGCAGGCAAATTGCTGTTTTGTGTTTTTAACAAGGAGACATTCCCTAATCTGTTACGCTCGTTTTCCTAATCAACACACTCCGCTAATCCATTTCCTAATGCCAGAAAGGGTCTGCGTTCAGCCCAGTGTCACACCACACTGACACAATTACAAGAGAGAAAACAGCATACCACAAAGTCATAATTGGCTTTATCAAATAAAATTAAAAAAACTTTTTTTATTTTTTATTTAAGGTTAGTGTAAGACATAAGAATAGCAGTGTGTTTAATGTTAGAGTTAAAAACAGATTTTAAGAAGAGGAATTGTAGAAATAGGCTGGGTTCATGACTTAATTTGTGGTAATTAGTGACAACCACTTTAGACTGAGGGCCATGATAATAGTGGTGCGGCAGGTAGCCTAGTGGTTAGAGCGTCAGCCAGTAACCAAAAGGTTGCTGGATCGAATCCCCGAGCTGACAAGGTAAAAATCTGTCATTCTGCCCCTGAACAAGGCAGTTAACCTACTGTTCCCTGGTAGGCCATTGTTGTAAATAAGAATTTGTTCTTAACTGACTTGCCTAGTTAAATTTAAAAATAAATAGAAAAGTCTCTTTAATGGTCATCATTTTCAGCAATGCTCAAGATAACAGCTGTCCTCTTCACCTGTTGTGCTTTGAGAGAGAGCGAGCGAGAGAGCAATTAGGATCGGGCTAAAAATACTTTAATCAGTTATTCCTCTTTATGGTTCTGAGGTCCGCTCACCAACCAAGAAATCACAAAATGGAACAAACACCAAATTGAGTCTCTACATGCAGAATTCTGCAAAAATATCCTCCGTGTACAACGTAAAACACCAAATAATGCATGCAAAGCAGAATTAGGCTGATACCCGCTAATTATTAAAATCCAGAAAAGAGCCGCTAAATTCTACAACCACCTAAAAGGAAGCGATTCCCAAACCTTCCATAACAAAGCCATCACCTACAGAGAGATTAACCTGGAGAAGAGTCCCCTAAGCAAGCTGGTCCTGGTGCTGTGTTCACAAACAGACCCCCACGACAGCAACACAATTAGACCCAACCAAATCCTAAGAAAACAAAAAGATCATTCTTTCCAACGTGTCAAGCAATTAACAAAAAAACAGAGCAAACTAGAATGCTATTTGGCCCTATACACAGTGGCAGAATACCTGACCACTTTGACTGACCCAAAACTAAGAAAATCTTTGACTATGTACAGACTCAGTGAGCATAGCCTTTCTATTGAGAAAGGCCACCGTAGGCAGACCTGGCTCTCAAAAGACAGGCTATGTGCACACTGCCCACAAAATGAGGTGGAAACTGAGCTGCACTTCCTAACCTCCTGCCAAATGTATGACCATATTAGAGACACATATTTCCCTCAGATTACACAGAGCCACAAAAAATTCAAAAACAAACCCGATTTTGATAAACTCCCATATCTACTGGGTGAAATACCACAGTGTGCCATCACAGCAGCAAGATTTGAGACCTGGGCAGTGGTGGGCAGTGGTGTCAAGTACTTTAGTAAAAATACTTGAAAGTACTACTTGAGTAGTTTTTTGGGGGTATTTTTGACAACTTTTACTTCACTACATTCCGAAAGGTAATTATGTATGGAGTAAAAAGTAAATTTTCCCTGGCACCCAAAAGTACTTGACCCTTTAAAAAAAATGGTTAGCAGGACAGGAACATGGTCTAATTCACTGACTTATCAAGAGAACATCCCTAGTCATTCCTACTGCCTCTGATCTGGCGGACTCAATAGACACATGCTTCGTTTGTGAATGATGTCTGAGTATTGGAGCGTGCCCCTGGCTATCCGTAAATTAAAAAGAAAACGGTGCCATCTAGTTTGCTTAATATAAGGAATTGATGAAATGATTTATACTTTTACTTTTCGAAAAAGCTAATTACATAACATTTTTTATACTTAAGTATATTTAAAACCAAATACTTTGACTTTTACTCAAGTAGGATTTTACTGGGTGACTCACTTTTACTGGTCATTTTCTATTAAGATATCTTTACTTTTATTCAAGTATGATAATTGGGTACTTTTTCCACCAATGGTCATGGGTGACATATACAGCAAGTAAAATAACAAAGACTTACTGGCTACCTCCAGCGAAGCGTTGCGACTGACAGCCTCTCCTAGGTAGTTACGTGCCACACAGGTGTAGACGCCCTCGTCTGGTTTAGAGCGTCGTCCGTGGACAATACGCAGGAAGAAGAGGGAGCCGCTGGGAAGGAGCATGCGGTGAGACCGAGGGTCATCCCGGTCTGTTTCCACCCGCTCACCGTCCTTGTACCACTCCACAGTGGGGTTAGGCCTCCCCTCTGCCTTGCAGTTAAGGGTGGCAGGCTCCCCCTTGGACACAATCAGGTCAGAGGGGTCCTCCACGATCCAAGGTGGGCTGTCCTCAAAACGTGCCCGGGACCCTGTGAGGTGAAATAAGGTTACTATCCATGTAGCTGTCATTCATACTGTAGCCCAAACATGCCATCTCTGAAAGAAAACATAACACAATGTAATCCCATTGAGAAAAAAGGCAATAGAAAAGCCCTGACAGGCAAACCCAAATCCATCATCTCCACTGACATGGACGTAAGGATGCATGAAGTCTGAGGGAGAGACAGATGGGTTGGACAAGACAGAAATACATCTGTCACTCACCACTGAGATCTGCTACTGATGCACCATGATAGTAAAGCTAACAAGGCTCAGAACTTTAGTACTGAAGATCTCATGTTGTCGTTTCTCCCCAGGGTGGATTTTGACTCTGTAGAGATAAATCACATCTTTCTTTTACCTTATAGGTCTCTGTTATTCTACTATTTAATTAGACACCTTTTCAGACAGCCCCTTGAGCATAGGTATCCTACTTGTATACTGCTCACACCGTAATGACTATATCATACCATATAGCCTTTTAACCACGTCCATTGAGATCCTGCAGAAGACAGGTTTATTCTGATGGGGTATTTTCAAAGGAGGAAGAAGCCGCAGGAGATCTGGCCAAACTTCTGAGATGGTAATAGCCAATCTCAATGTCAATCAGGATTTCAGCAGAGAAGACATGAAGGCCAGTGAGACGCTAACTAAAACAGAGAGAAAGCCAATAGAGAGCGAGAAATAGAAAGATTGAGAAATAGAGAGAGAGTGCTCTCCCATATCCCTCCCTCTTGAGATCCATTACTGTTACCCTCTGCTGTATGGGAGACGAGTACTTCTCCAAGCCAAGGGTTTTAGCTAAGCTTTTAGAGTAGATGCTCTAACAATGTGCACTACAGTTTTGGGTCTGGAATGTGAATCATTAAAATGAAGTAAAGGCCTCCAATGTGCTGTGTATGACCAGATTGATTGTAAAAAAAGTCTATGGTTCTCCTTTGTTTAATTGTTATCTTATGTTTTCCTGTCCATCTGTTTGTTTGCCTGTTGTTTTTAAAACTGCTTCAACCGAATAGACCAGCAATGAAACAGTTAAGATTTTCTGAATCCAAATGTTCACCATGCCATTGAATATCATTAGTTATTTTTACTGCAGTCAGTCTATAATCTCCAGTGAAGTGAACATCTTCCATTACCAGAAGCATATGGTGGGGAGGAGCATACAGCAACATATTGACATACAGTGAGCTCCAAAACTACTGGGACAGTGAATGTTTTGTTGTTGAAATTATAGAATGAGTAGGAGGTCAAAGTGCAGACTGTCAGCTTTAATTTGAGGGTATTCATCCATATTGGGTGAACCGTTTAGAAATTACAACACTTTCTGTACATAGTCCCCCCCATTTTAGGGGACCAAAAGTATTCTGACAAATTTACGTATGTGTGTACCCACATAGTCAAAAGTATTTAGTAACATTTTCATAGCCTGCATTGACTACATCAAGCTTGTGACTACAAATTTGTTGGATCCATTTGCTGTTCGTTTTGGTTGCGTTTCAGATTATTTTGTAGTAGTGCCCAGTAAAAATGAATGGTAAATCATGTATTGTGCCATTTGAGTCACTTTTATTGTCAATAAGAATATAATATGTTTCTAAACACTTCTACATTAATGTGGATGCTACTACCATGATTATGGATAATCCTGAATGAATTGTGAATATCATACCCCCCAAAAATGCTAACCTTCCCAGTTATTGTAATGGTGAGAGGTTAACATGTCTTGGGTGAATGATATTTGTGGGTCTGTAACTTCCTCACTCATCATTATTCAAAATTAATTCAGGACTATCTGTAATCATGATAGCATCCACATTAATGTAGGAGAGATTAGAAAACATTCTATTCTTATTGACAATAAAAGTGACTCAAATGACAAAATCATTTTTTGTATTATTTACAAATCATTTCTATTGGGCAGAAAATTATCTGAAACAAACAAAACAACCAGCAAATGCATCCAACAAGTTTGTAGAGTGACAAGCTTAATAAATCATATATTGAAGCGGGGAACAAAATGGCGCCGTAGAGAGAACACGGTGTTTCAGCGAGCTCACGCGGTATTCGTAAATTTATATTCTTACATTAATCTCCTAGCTTGAAAAAGTGGTAGAATTGGCTAAATAAGTTACCCGACAATGAGTCTTGGCGACTATTTCTCAAAAATCTCCGACAACATGCCCAACAGAGCTACTAAGAAGTCGACCAAAACCGCCATCCCTGTAGAGGTGCAGGAGGAGCTAGCTAACGTTAGCGAATCTAACATCATTGCGGATCCAGGCACAATGGACCTGGTGATTCAAAGGATGACAGATAACATTACTAAAGTGATCGATGTTAAGATAAGAACGGTCCTGGAAGCAATAGCAGGCCATTCAGCTGAACTACAGAGGGTTGTCAAACGTGTTGATGAGGCGGAAGGAAGAATTGCTACTGTGGAAACTTCAACTACATCCATGGACACTAAGATAAAAGCACTTGAGAAGCAGGTGCGCGAAATGGCGGAGCACATTGACGACTTGGATAATCGAGGACGCAGATGCAATATCCGTGTTGTGGGACTCCCGGAAAATTCTGAAGGGACACGTTCAGTAAAATCTTTTGAGGAATGGATCCCTGGCTACCTACAAATCGACACTAAGGCTGGTCGTGTGAAGCTAGACAGAGCACATCGCTCTCAAGCACCGATACCCGGTCCCAATCAGCGCCCACGACCAGTGGTTATAAAGTTCCACAACTTTACCGACAAGCTGCGCGTCATGGATGCGGCTAGAAACATCGGTTCTGACGGTAGTCAACGTAAAGGTCCAAAGGTCTCATTCTTCAATGATTATTCCACAGCGGTTGTACGAAGGTGCAAAGCGTTTGATAAGGTGAAGGCTCGACTCAAGAGAATGAAGATCGACTACGCACTGCTGTACCCGGCCACATTGAAGATTATGGTCAACGGATCGCCTAAAAAAACTCTACACATCTGAAGAGGCTGCTGCGTTTATTGACTCTCTCGGGTAAATAACCTTAAGCTGCACCTCCGCAGCATTGGATAACGTCTTATTTTATTTTGAATCTGATCATGAAACAGTGGTGTAAGTTCTCATGTGCTCCTGTTCAGTAATATTCGTATCGGTATTATTTTTCTTGCTAAAGTAACTGCTGCCGTAGCTCAGACAGATATGTGTGAACCTATATTGGTGCCCAGGCTTGGTTTTAGGTGGAAGAGCCTCAATCTTCTTCTATCGATTTTAATTTCCACATATATAAAGGATGAGGCTATTGAGTGGCAATGCGGACTTAAGAGTCTACATTGGAAAGTTGAAATCCCCTGCATGTTAGCTAGTGGGAAAACCCCCTTTTGGATTTTTACATGTTTAATTTTTGGGTTTTGTATAGTTCGAGTTCAGGGTTCATATCGTTTGTTTACGCTCAGTGAGATAGAGGAGAGTTCAACACATGGAAAAAGGCACCACCCCATTTTTACAGTAGGATTCAATCTGGATATTGAATGGTCAAAGCGCAATGGCAGGTAACAGACTACGTGTATGTACATGGAACATTAGAGGGAGCCATAACCCCATTAAAAGGAAGAAGATACTATCCTTTTTGAAAAAAGAAAATATTGATATTGCCCTGTTACAAGAAACCATTTGAATGATAAGGAGCATCTGAAATTACAACAAGGGGGGTTTGGTCAAGTGTTTTTCTCATCATTTACATCCAGAAGTAGAGGTGTAGCAATTCTTGTGAAAAAGAACCTACCACTTAAGGTCTTGAAGTGTGTGAAAGATAAATTGGGTCGCTTTGTTATAATTAATGGTACTTTACAAGGGCAGAGCATTTCCATAATGAATATTTACTTCCCCCCTGCCCACCCCCCTGACTTCCTCACTAAGGTATTTCTAGACTTTTCAGAATTAAACTCAGACACTGCAGTGGTCGGAGGGGATTTTAAATGTTTGTTGAACCCCCTTATTGATAAGCTTCCCAGTGGTATAGCCTCACTCTCTCCTCAAGCTAAGTCACTTACAGCCATTTGTGATGATCTGGGGTATGCTGATGTTTGGAGAGTTTTTCATCCCTCCAACAGAGAGTTCACTTTTTTCTCTGCACCTCATGGATGTCAGACTAGAATAGATTACTTTTTTATGCCCAGGACGTCGCTGCAGTCTGTTTTATCCGCTAGGATAGGAAGCATAGTCATATCTGATCATGCGGAGGTGATCCTGGACATAAAACTCAACGGGGCATTCAATCAGTCAAGACATTGGAGGTTGAATACAACCATCCTTAAAGACCATACATTCACATCATATTTTATTACAGAGTTTAAAGCATTTTTCTCTATTAACTCTCAATCAACAGATAACCCCTCACTCCTTTGGGAAACCTGTAAGGCGTACGCCAGGGGTCTGATTATGTCATACGCAGCCACTTAGAGGCGGAAAAAGCGTGAAAAGCAAAAAACACTAGAGGGTGAATTGGGAACTAAAGAGAAGGACTACATTAAAACTCCCACTCCTGCCCTATTAAAGGAAATATCAGTCATTAGATCAAAGGTGGACTCCCTCCTAACACAGGACGCTGAAAAGAAAATGAGATTTGTCAAGCAAAAGCTATATGAACATGGCGATAAGCCAGGAAAGTACTTGGCGTACCTAGCTAAAAAGAGAGCTGACTCACAGTCAATTGCGGCTATTACTGATTCTGATGGCAATCATTTATATGAAAATAAATTGATAAATGACTCATTTAAGACATTTTATGCAAATCTTTACGCCTCAGAACTGCCAAATGACGCACCCAAGTTAATGGAGAACTTATTTTCTAAGATTGAGCTCCCTACTATCTCCGAAGAACAGAAGTCTCTCCTTAATGCCCCTATTACTGAGGAAGAGATAATGTCCGCAATTAAGAATCTGCAAAATGGTAAGGCCCCAGGACCGGACGGGTTTTGTAGTGAGTTCTATAAAGAGTTCAATGGCCTAATCCTTGAGCCATTGCGTGATATGTTTAACCACTCATTTTCAAATGACCAGCTCCCCCAAACGCTGCGAGAAGCCAACATATCACTTATTCTCAAAAAGGGAAAATGTCCGGAGTCTTGTTCCTCGTACAGACCAATTTCCCTTCTGAATGTGGATAGAAAATTGCTTTCTAAAATTCTAGCCACAAGATTAGAGGACTCACTGCCACTAATTGTGAAAGGAGACCAAACTGGCTTCATTAAGGGACGTAGGTCATGTAACAATGTCAGACGGCTCCTTAATGTAATTGAAGTCTACCAACAAAGTGCTATGGATGGTCTTGTGCTCTCCCTAGATGCTGAGAAAGCATTTGATCGTGTGGAGTGGTCTTACCTATTCTTTGCTCTAAATAAATTTGGTCTGGGGGACAACTTTATAAAATGGGTGAAAGTTTTATATGATGATCCTCAGGCTGCTGTCCTTAATAATGGACTACGGTCAAATAGCTTCTCTATACACAGAGGTACCAGACAGGGCTGTCCTTTGTCCCCCCTCCTATTTGCACTTGTTATGGAACCACTGGCCGAGGCCATCAGGGTAACGCCTGCTATACAGGGGCTTCTCATTGGTGATGTTCACCATAAAATAAGCTTGTATGCTGATGATGTCCTGATGTTTATTTCTAATCCCGAGACTTCAATCACATCTCTGATTAACATTATTGAGTTATTCAGCGAATTCTCAGGCTACAAGATTAACCTAACTAAATCAGAGGCTATGCCACTTGGTATCCTTCACTCTGTACCTAACACTTCTCCCCCCTTCCCTTTTAAATGGTCTCCCTCAGGTTTTACGTATCTGGGTATATTTGTAACTCCTAAACTCCAACAAATGTACAAAGCCAATTTTGTTCCCTTGTTTGACACAATAAGACAGGATCTGGAGCGCTGGAACTCTCTTCCGATTTCATGGTTGGGTAGAATATCCCTCTTGAAAATGAACATTTTACCTAGGCTACTTTACCCAATCCAAATGATCCCAGTATTACTCTCCAATAAGGTAATAAAGGATGTAAATGGATGGCTAAGTTCCTTTATATGGAGTAAACGCAAGCCAAGACTTAAGATGGCAATATTACAGCTGCCAAATTCTATGGGTGGCTTGGATCTGCCCAATATCAGGCTCTATCAGTGGTGTGCCCACCTATGTTATATTTCAGACTGGATCACAAACGATGACTCCTCTATTTGGTTAGACATTGAGACTTCTCTTTCAAAATACCCTTTACAGGACCTTTTGTTTTTCACAAGTTTCAAGTCTGTAAAAGATCGCTGTAACAACCCCATTACACTTAACACACTCAAAGTATGGAGGTCAGTTCAACGTTTCCTGGGAAGGTCCAAACTAACCTCTGCTCTTACCCCAATTCTTAACAACCCAGATTTTGTCCCAGGATTGCTGGATGCTGGCTTTAACGTTTGGCTTAATAAGGGCATACGCAGACTAAATGACTTATTTGCGGATAAGATTTTATTGTCATTTGAGCAGATGGTCGAGAAATATCAACTCCAAAAGCAGGACTTTTTCCGTTTCCTACAAGTAAGACACTATATTCTGAAGAGCACCACCTTAATTGGTAACCCTGATATGTCTGTCATTGAAAGAATGCTTTTTTCCCCACAAAGGAAAATGTCTAAGTCTGTTTTATGATGCTTTAAGGTCCTTTTCCGCTGTCGACACACAGAGGGTGAAACAAGTGTGGGAGAAAGAACTGTCTGTTACCATTGACGAAGAGATGTGGGAGGACATTTGGAAATATGCAAAAACAATATCTATATGTAATCGTACTAGAGCAATTCAATTAAGAATAATACACAGATTGCATATATCCCCAAATCGCAGACATGCATTTAGCCCCTCTTCCTCCTCTCCTCAGTGTCTCAAATGTAAAACTGATACAGGCACCCTAACACATTGTTTATGGTCATGTCCCAAAATACAAAGATATTGGTCTGGTGTTCTGCAAGAGATTGAAAAGATCCTAGGGGTCGATCTAGAATTGGACCCAGTTTCTCTACTGTTAGGTCTCCCTAGTAGGCATGTAACTTCTGTGGGTAAGAGGAGGCTTTACAACATCCTCACCTTCACAGCGAGGAAAAAACATACTTTTACAGTGGATTAGTGATAAGGTTCCCTCTATTAAAGATTGGCATAAGATACTATTTGAATTGTTGCCGCTGGAATATCTGACATGTACATTGCACTCTAAGACAGATCAGTTCTACAAAGTATGGGAACCTTACCTAAATTACCTAGAACCTGAAGTATCAGCTATTATGCTGCAAGGATTCTCTTAGAATGGTGATCTGTGTATTCCAGAATCACACTGTACGGTCCGTGTGGGGAACTCAACTTCTTGGTTTGAACTGAGCGTTTTATTTTATTTTATTTATTTATTATGTCTTTATTGTTATTTTTTTCTGTTTGTTTGTTTAAAATGTATGTATTGAGAGACGCAATGAGCGGGGAGAGGGAAATGGTGGGTGTGTGTGTACGTGCGTGCATACATGCGGATATGTGTAAGCGAGTGCTGTTTCTTTTTGCCTTGTCTTTGTTGTTGTATCTCTTAATATGGGTGAAAATTGTGAAACTCCAATAAAAATACTGTTACAATAAATCATATATTTTTTTACCTTCATTTAAAAACAGGAAGTCACCATTGAAACCAAGGTCTCTTTCGCAAGGGAGCACTGCACATTCAGTTCATAGACAAAAATCAAAAAACAGCACAACAAAGCAAAAAAAGCCACATTCCTCAGCAAATAGTTGGCCAATCAATGTTTTTTAATTGCCCAAGAAGCATCAGAGCATCCAATTGCAGTGTATTTTGCAGTTGGTTCCAGCAATGAGGTGCATTAAAACTAAAAGCGGATTTACCTAATTCGGTGCCGCTTGTGTAGGCTTTGTAAACAAAAAAGGGAATAATTAAGTGATCTACGGGACAAGCTTTTTTCCAGATGCCCCAAACAATCAGAAAGGGCATTCATCAGAGAAAATGACTTTACCCCAGTCCTCAGCAGTCCAATCCCTGTACCTTTTGCAGAATATCAGTCTGTCCCTGATGATTTTCCTGGAGAGAAGTGGCTTCTTTGCTGCCCTTCTTGACACCAGGCCATCCTTCAAAAGTCTTCGCCTCACTGGTGCATGCAGATGCACTCACACCTGCCTGCTGCCATTTCTGAGCAAGCTCTGTACTGGCGGTGCCCCGATCCCACAACTGAATCAACTTTAGGAGACGGTCCTGGCGCTTGCTGGACTTTCTTGGGTGCCCTGAAGCCTTCTTCACAACAATTGAACCACTCTCCTTGAAGTTCTTGAGGATCTGATAAATGGTTGATTTTGGTGCAATCTTACTGGCAGCAATATCCTTGCCTGTGAAGCCCTTTTTGTGCAAAGCAATGATGACGGCATGTGTTTCCTTGCAGGTAACCATGGTTGACAGAGGAAGAACAATGATTCCATGCACCACCCTCCTTTTGAAGCTTCCAGTCTGTTCTTCGAACTCAATCAGCATGACAGAGTGATCTCCAGCCTTGTCAACACTCACACCTGTGTTAACGAGAGAATCACTGACATGATGTCAGCTGGTCCTTTTGTGGTAGGGCTGAAATGCAGTGGAAATGTTTTTTGGGGATTCAGTTCATTTGCATGGCAAAGAGGGACTTTCCAATTAATTGCAACTCATCTGATCACTCTTCATAACATTCTGGAGTATATGCAAATTGCCATCAAACAACATGAGGCAGCAGACTTTGTGAAAATGAACGTGTCATTCTCAAAACTTTTGGCCATGACTGTATATATTACCTCGACTAACCGGTGCCCCCGCACATTGACTCTGTACCGGTACTCCCTGTATATAGCCTCGCTATTGTTATTTTACTGCTGCTCTTTATTTGTTACTATATTTCTTATTTTCAGGTATTTTTCTTAAAACTGCATTGTTGGTTAAGGGCTTGTGAATAAGCATTATACTGTAAGGTCTACACCTGTTGTATTCAGTGCATGTGACAAATAAAATGTTATTTGATATCAGTAGAGAAGTATATTTTCTGGGCAATTTAAATATTGACTGGCTTTCATCAAGCGGCCCACTCAAGAAAAAGCTTCAAACTGTAACCAGTGCCTGAAGCCTGGTTCAGGTTACCAGTGAACCTACAAGGGTAGTTACAAACAGCACAGGAATGAAATCAACATGTATTAATTACATCTTTACTAATGCTGCAGAAATGTGCTTTTAAGCAGTATCCAAATCCATCGGATATAGTGATCAATGCTGGGCCTAATATAGTGTATAAGAAGTCATACAATAAGGTTTGTAGTGATAATGTTGGTCTGTGGTGTGTAATGAGGCTCAACCAGATTCTGCACTTGACACGTTTATGAAATTGCTTATTCCAGTAACTAATAAGCATGCACCCATTAAGAAAATTACTTGTGAAAACTTAAATCCCAGAGGACTGATGAGGAACTGAAATGGTATGGCTGAGAGGGATGAGGCAAAAAAGATTGATTTGCCAATCTGGGTGCAGAATCGATTGGCAAACGTACTGCAAATTGAGAAATCATGTGACTAAACTGAATAAAAATAAGTTTCTATACTACGAAACACAGAAATGATATAAAGATTGATAGTAAAAGCTCATCTGCATGTGTAACTGCTCATCGACAACGGACACAGTGCTGTTCTCTTTCACGGTTTATTGTGCAGACACACAATGTGTAAACTTCAGAGCAACTGCAAAATCCATCACGGAATCTCCATGAAAGTTGAACAATTATTGCTTTCTATAAAAGTTGTAGATATCAATCATTACATCTATAACAACATGACTACAGAGGAGTGCTCAACTTATGACTGCCATAACACAGCACATGGGCTACATGTGTACCTGCACACAACACATACACAATGGTGGAAAATAAGTATTTGGTCAATAACAAAAGTTTCTCAATACTTTGTTATATGCCCTTTGTTGGCAATGACACAGGTCAAACATTTTCTGTAAGTCTTCACAAGGTTTTCACACACTGTTGCTGGTATTTTGGCCCATTCCTCCATGCAGATCTCCTCTAGAGCACTGATGTTTTGGGGCAGTCGCTGGGCAACACAGACTTTCAACTCCCTCCAAAGATTTTCTATGGGGTTGAAATCTGGAGACTGGCTAGGCCACTCCAGGACCTTGAAATGCTTTTTACGAAGCCACTCCTTCGTTGCCCGGGCGGTGTGTTTGGGATCATTGTCAAGCTGAAAGACCCAGCCATGTTTCATCTTCAATGGCCTTGCTGATGGAAGGAGGTTTTCACTCAAAATCTCACGATACATGGCCCCATTCATTCTTTCCTTTACATGGATCAGTCGTCCTGGTCCCTTTGCAGAAAAACAGCCC
Source organism: Salmo salar (assembly GCF_965601325.2). NCBI lineage: Eukaryota > Metazoa > Chordata > Actinopteri > Salmoniformes > Salmonidae > Salmo > Salmo salar. The sequence continues at coordinate 66,203,174 of NC_138310.1, read as the reverse complement.
CAAAGCATGATGTTTCCACCCCCATGCTTCACAGTAGGTATGGTGTTCTTTGGATGCAACTCAGCATTCTTTGTCCTCCAAACACGACGAGTTGAGTTTTTACCGAAAAGTTATATTTTGGTTTCATCTGACATTCTCCCAATCCTCTTCTGGATCATCCAAATACTCTTTAGCAAACTTCAGACGGGCCTGGACATGTACTGGCTTAAGCAGGGGGACACATCTGGCACTGCAGGATTTGAGTCCCTGGCGGCGTAGTGTGTTACTGATGGTAGGCTTTGTTACTTTGGTCCCAGCTCTCTGCAGGTCATTCACTAGGTCCCCCCGTGTGGTTCTGGGATTTTTGCTCACCGTTCTTATGATCATTTTGACCCCACGGGGTGAGATCTTGCGTGGAGCTCCAGATCGAGGGAGATTATCAGTGGTCTTGTATGTCTTCCATTTCCTAATAATTGCTCCCACAGTTGATTTCTTCAAACCAAGCTGCTTACCTATTGCAGATTCAGTCTTCCCAGCCTGGTGCAGGTCTACAATTTTGTTTCTGGTGTCCTTTGACAGCTCTTTGGTCTTGGCCATAGTGGAGTTTGGAGTGTGACTGTTTGAGGTTGTGGACAGGTGTCTTTTATACTGATAACAAGTTCAAACAGGTGCCATTAATACAGGTAACGAGTGGAGGACAGAGGAGAGCCAGAGGTCTGTGAGAGCCAGAAATCTTGCTTGTTTGTAGGTGACCAAATACTTATTTTCCACCATAATTTGCAAATAAATTCATAAAAAATCCTACGTGATTTTCCGGATTTTTTCCCCCTCATTTTGTCTGTCATAGTTGACGTGTACCGCTCTCATCTTTTTAAGTGGGAGAACTTGCACAATTGGTGGCTGACTAAATATTTTTTCCCCCACTGTACATCTAATTACACAACATATAAAAGGCCCATTTACAAGAAAACCAACATTTGAAGTATCCCAAAAAGATGAAGTGGAAGGAGAGTTGGCCAAACTCTCAAACCAACTACTGGCTGTAGGATGCCTTTCTACACCCCACACTACGCATCTACACTGTGTAGTACTAGACCTCACCAATAAAGTACAATGCTCATGTAAAATAATGGAAACTGAAATCTTCACTGAATGATTGTGTGAGTCACAACTATAGTTTTGCTAAATCTCTGAAGGCTTGGATCAGTGACTTGCAAATATTTGCTTGAATATTAAGATCAGTGTCACTTAGTGACTACACAACATCTTGTGTAGACATAGTGTAGATAAATATGTTGACAGGTTTGACGATTCGACCAACACGGGTCCTGATTTGCCTAACTGCACTAGGATTGTCGTTGTGAGTGTAAGTCACTAGTGACAGTAAACTGAGTCACTAGGCTGTTCAGACTGTCCAATGGCAGCAGAAGAGCGTGTCTGATCACTTGAGCTCTTCTGAATCTGAGTCTTGAGACCAGTGGTTCTGAGGTCACACCTGAAGAAGATTCCTCATCCCTACTAACTGGTAACTGTATTATCCAATCTCGAGTTCTTCCTTCAGAGTCCACAAGCTCCTGACCAGGTAAAGAGTCCTCGCGCTTTCAAAAATGGAATCCATTCTCTCTTCTGCATAGGTCTGCCACCGCTTTCCTCTTCGTGATCTGATTCTCCCTGTGTGACACCTTGTACAGCCACGTCCCGCTTCATTCCAGATAGTGAATCTTGACTCTCTTCTTGAGGAAAGGAACTCCCTTGTCTTGTTTGATACTGAATCCATCATCACATTGTGAGCACCGGAACTTGGAGTCAGGCCAACGGACATGGATGAAGAGAGACCAGAAACTGCACTTTCATCATCTACTGGGAAGAAGTTGACCAACATGATCAGGTTAACCTGCCGGATAAAAAAACGTACCCGATTTAATCTGGTTACTACTCCTGCCCAGTAACTAAAATATGCATATAATTAGTAGATTTGGATAGAAAACACTCTAAAGTTTCTAAAACTGTTTGAATGGTGTCTGTGAGTATAACAGAACTCATATGGCAGTCAAAACCCTGAGACAAATCCTAACAGGAAGTGGAAATCTGATGTGTGGAATCACTTTCAAGCCTTGCCATTGAAACACACAGGGACTTATTAATCATTTAGCACTTCCTAAGGCTTCCACTAGATGTCAACAGTCTTTACAAAGTGGTTTGAGTCTTCAATGGTAGAAACTGACCCAAAGAGAGGCTTGGAATGTTGGTCACAGGGGGAGGGCAATTACTACTATGACGCGGGCGCCCATGGGAACCCTTTAGTTCCGAAACATTTAGTAAGACAATGCAATCGTCCGCCTTGAATATTGTTGAAGCTCTGGTTGAAAAAGGCCCTAAAGATTTATGTTATACAACGTTTGACATGTTTGAACGAACGTAAATATATATTTTTTGCACATTCGTGACGACAAGTCCAGCGCGCCTCGTACATTATGAGTAGCCTTCGGAACGCGCTAACAAGGAGGAACTATTGGGACATAAATTATTAACTTTTTCGAACAAAACTACATTTGTTGTGGACCTGGGATTCCTGGAAGTGCCTTCTGATGAAGATAATCAAAGGTAAGGGAATATTTACAATAGTATATTTGATTTTAGATGGTTCCAAGATGGCGCTAACATGTATCGCCTAGCCTATTTTTCTGAGCATACCACGTCATTTATTGCAAAGTGTGATTTCCCAGTAAAGTTATTTTTAAATCTGGCAATGCGGTTGCATTCACGAGATGTTAAAATGTAATATTGTCATTCAAAGAATTATAGATTAACAATGTTTTCGAATAGTAATTTTGTAAATTGTAGCGCTGATTCACCGGAAGCATTTGAGGGAAAATATTTTCTGAACGTCACGCGCCGATGTAAAAGGCTGTTTTTATATATAAATATGAACTTTATCGAACAAAAAAATGCATGTATTGTGTAACATGATGTCCTAGGAGTGTCATCTGATGAAGATTGTCAAAGGTTAGTGCTGCATTTAGCTGCGTTTTGGGTATTTGTGATGCATGCTAGTTGCTTTGAAAATGGCAGTGTGATTTTTTTTGGCAGGGTACTCTCCTAACATAATCTAATGTTTTGCTTTTGCTGTAAAGCCTTTTTGAAATCGGACAACGTGATTCGATTCAGGAGAGGTGTATCTATAAAATGGTGTAAAATAGTCATATGTTTGAGAAATTGAAGTTATAGCATTTATTAGGTATTTGTATTTCGCACCACGCGATTCCACTGGCTGTTGACTAGGGTGGGACGCAAGCGTTAAGATGAACCACTTTTTGCCTTTCCAGTGGCTGTATTACATATTCTGTATGTGTGAGTGCCTGGATTCTTGTCCGACCACAGTGTAAATTGTCGATTCCCAGCGATCCGCCACTTTCCTCTGTCTTTGTTTGCCAATAGTACTCCATCGCTGACTTCTATGGCAGGCCCCTTGACCTTTCTGTTGTAGATCTCAGTTTGTCCATTTTGTGCTTTTGCAGCATGTTCCTGCGCTATCACCATAGCATCCTTCAGATCATTGGAGAGCGACATACTTGTCGTAATTGGTAACAGCTGTTTCTGAAAAGCACATCTACTGGCAGACAAGGGATCCTTCCATACATCAGGTAGAAGTGGGCGCACCCTGTCATCTCATGGGTGGTGCAATTGTACATGAACGTCAATGTCTGCAGGTGTCTCGGCCAGTCTTGCTTAGTGTTCGGTGCTAGAGCTCGGATCATGTTGCCAAGTGTCCGATTGAAACGTTCCACGCTGCCATTCCCCATCGGGTGATATGGTGTCGTGTGTGACTTCCTCACACCAGAAACTCTGAGTAACTCACTGATCACTGATACCGGTATCACTGATACCGTGAACCATCAGATCCTCCTCTCCACCCTCTCCGAGCTGGGCATCTCCGGCGCGGCCCACGCGTGGATTGCGTCCTACCTGACAGGTCGCTCCTACCAGGTGGCGTGGCGAGAATCTGTCTCCGCACCACATGCTCTCACCACTGGTGTCCCCCAGGGCTCTGTTCTAGGCCCACTCCTATTCTCGATATACACCAAGTCACTTGGCTCTGTCATATCCTCACATGGTCTCTCCTATCATTGCTATGCAGACGACACACAATTAATCTTCTCCTTTCCCCCTTCTGACAACCAGGTGGCAAATCGCATCTCTGCATGTCTGGCAGACATATCAGTGTGGATGACGGATCACCACCTCAAGCTGAACCTCGGCAAGACGGAGCTGCTCTTCCTCCCGGGGAAGGACTGCCCGTTCCATGATCTCGCCATCACGGTTGACAACTCCCTTGTGTCCTCCTCCCAGAGTGCTAAGAGCCTCGGCGTGACCCTGGACAACACCCTGTCGTTCTCCACTAACATCAAGGCGGTGACCCGATCCTGTAGGTTCATGCTCTACAACATTCGCAGAGTACGACCCTGCCTCATACAGGAAGCGGCGCAGGTCCTAATCCAGGCACTTGTCATCTCCCATCTGGATTACTGCAACTCGTTGTTGGCTGGGCTCCCTGCCTGTGCCATTAAACCCCTACAACTCATCCAGAACGCCGCAGCCCGTCTGGTGTTCAACCTTCCCAAGTTCTCTCACGTCACCCCGCTCCTCCGCTCTCTCCACTGGCTTCCAGTCGAAGCTCGCATCCGCTACAAGACCATGGTGCTTGCCTACGGAGCTGTGAGGGGAACGGCACCTCCGTACCTTCAGGCTCTGATCAGGCCCTACACCCAAACAAGGGCACTGCGTTCATCCACCTCTGGCCTGCTCGCCCCCCTACCCCTCAGGAAGCACAGTTCCCGCTCAGCCCAGTCAAAACTGTTCGCTGCTCTGGCACCCCAATGGTGGAACAAGCTCCCTCACGACGCCAGGACAGCGGAGTCAATCACCACCTTCCGGAGACACCTGAAACTCCACCTCTTTAAGGAATACCTGAGATAGGATAAAGTAATCCTTCTGACCCCCCCTTAAAAGATTTAGATGCACTATTGTAAAGTGGTTGTTCCACTGGATATTATAAGGTGAATGCACCAATTTGTAAGTCGCTCTGGATAAGAGCGTCTGCTAAATGACTTAAATGTAAATGATCAACTGACTCTCGAAACTTGCCCCTTGGTCACTATGAATTCTCTCAGGAAATCCATACACACAGAAGTATCGGTCCCACAGGATTCTTGCCACCTGCTTAGCAGATTGGGCTCTGCAGGGAAACGCTTGAGCTATTCTTGTACTAGTGATAACAGATCACTTTACATCAATGGACTTCTTGCTTGAATCTTCAGCAGAACAGAAATGGATACAAACCAGTTGTAGCGGCCTAGTCAAGGTGATACCTTCCAGTGGAGCCCTGTCATCAGGCTCAATGGTCTTGCTGACAATGCAACAGTGGAAACCACGGACATAATCCCTAACATCTCTGTCAAGGTGCAGCCAGAAGAATCTGTCTATCTAAGCTAAGGCTTCTGAACTGACCCTGATGACACCGTGATCGTGAACACCTTTCAGGACTTCTGCTTTGAGAGACTCAGGAACTACGTACTGGAACCGCTTTGTCATTGATATCTGATCTTGTGAGACTCTGTACAGTATGGCATTTACTGACAACAAGCATCTCCCAGCTCGTCAAGTATCTGATGACTAACAGTTTCTCTTGCTCTTTCTCTTCTAGAAGGCCTGCGTTGTCTCCACATTGAATAGCACACGAGAAAGGGTCCTGTCGTTGAGTTGCTCATCACGAATCTCCTTCTCAGAGTAGGCATGTAAAGTGTCTTGACCAGGAGGTATCAGTTGAGGTAAATGATGATGAACCATTTCAACAGCACATGTTCTAGCTCCTGTTTCCCAGTTGTCATGTGACTGGAGTAAGGCTTGACACCTCATCCTCTGCCAAGGACTGAGAACACATAGACAGAAGTGGAAGTTCTGTGAGCTTACGCAGTTGGGGTTGCCTTTGAGATCACTAGACCACCTGAAGGCATCATGGACTGAAGTGTTTGACACTGCTTGAACATCGCTAAGGAGGTTTTCGTAGGGCTCACGAAGCAGCCTGTGGCCAACACCTTTGACAAAGAGCACTCGACTCAGAGCGTCAGCAACCATATTGAGGACCTGGCACGTACTTGATATCAAAATCTTAACAGGCTAACTTGGCCACCCAGCGCTGTTCACAACAGTCCAGCCTCAGCTTGGTCATTAATGTGAGTAAGTGGATTGTTGTCAGTCCAAACAGTAAAGACATGAGCTTTCAACCAGTGACTGAACTTGTTGCAGATCGACCACTTTGCCAGGAACTCTAACCAATGAGCTGGGTAGTTATTCTGAGACAAGGACTTGCTAGCAAATGTAATGGGTCTGGCACAAGTTTCTCCATCTTGCAACTGTGACAGGACAGCACCTATGCCATCCAGGGACGCATCTGTCGACAACATGAACGGACAGGAGACGTCGGTGTGCCAACACCACCGTGTTTACTAGAGATGTCTTAAACATTTTCGAAGGCCTGCTCATGTTTGGGTGTCCAGTCTGCGACGTTCAACTTTCGACGCTGTGAGGAGGGCTTTACTTTGACAACCCTTGGGTTCTCTTTGATCCAGTCAACAATGAGAAGAGAAGTCTGGCTATTGCGCAGAAACCTGGCAAAAAGTGTTGGTTGTAGTTGTTTACCATGCCAAGGAATGACATCCATTTCTATGAAAGAGTCACACCATCAAACTCCATCAGATCAGCACTGCTCATCTTAGAGATGCTGTCGACTTTACTAGGGTCACCATTGTCATAAATTATGTGACCAAGGAACTTCACAGACTTCCTGAGGAAGAAGCACTTCTTTGGGGCCAACTTCATGTTGTGACTATGAAGCCTGCTAAAGACCATCTCCAAGCGTTCCAAGGCCGTCTTCTCGTCTGGGCCAAAGACCAAACAGATCATCCAAGTAACACAGCAAACTGATGAAGTTCTGATCTCTGAAGATACTTATCATGCGCATGAAGCTTCCAGGGCTGTTAGAGACCCTGAGGTAGACGGTTGTATTCAAAAGAGCCCCATAGGTGTTGTGAAGGCAGAATACTTCCTGTCATCTTCATGCAGTGGCATGTTATAGAACCCAGAGGTGAGATCCATTGTGCTATATAGTGTTGCCGCCAAGCGCAGCCAAGCAGTCTGCTTGGTGCGGGAGAGGATGTGCATCCTTCAGGGTCCTCTTGTTCAACCAGCAGAAGTCTGTACAGATACAAAAGGTCTCCATTTTTCTTCCAGACTTGCACCAGGGGAGATGCATACCGTTACGCCCCCCCTCGCTCTCCCTGCCTCCTCCTCTGTGTTTGTGCTTTTATTTGCAGATTGGGGACAGGTGGCGCTGATTGGGTTGTTAAGGTTAAAGTTGCACCTGGGTTTGGGATAAACTAGGAGATAAAAGTTCCTGGTGCCCAGTCCTGGTTGATTATGTTTCTTGTTTAGGTGCACCCTTCAACACATTTTACCTTCATCCATGCATCTCCATTACACCCCTCACATGCCTACTTTCACAGGTTAGTTTTCCTTTGTAGTTTTATACTTTGTTAGTTATATAATAAATATTTTTGTTACTCCTTAACTGCTTGATGTGGAGGCACTCTTCGGAACGGAAGCCGGAACGGGGTTATCAGTCATGCGGATTCTGTGAACAAATCCTTTAGCTTCTCCACAATCAAGATGGTGACGTGAGAAGATATCTTCATAGGGCACTACTAGGTCAGCCATCTGACTTGCACTTCAGACATCACAGGAGCTGAGATCCAAAGCACTCATATCCAGCAGTCTCAGTTTCTCATCCGTGGAAAGTGTCTCTCATGTGGCCCATCACGTCGGCCTCAGACGTGGCTTGAGGACAGCTGACCAGGTGGACTGCACTTTGTTCTGGTTCGCCATCTTGCATGTCCTCCCTTGCTACACATGGGAAGACATCTGCAAGCTTCACATTGCGCTTCAATCACACAGGACGGCCAGACATGTTGACCAGCTTCAGTGGGACCCATCAGTCTCCCACAGAGGTGTAACAATCCTTGACACCATGATCCCCTGTGGTGCTGAGCGAGACGTAGTAGGTTCTGACATCACCAGACTGCTAGGAGACAACGGTGGTTTTCGGTGGCTTACCCCAAACCAGATACTCGTGACCAGGGTCAAGGCAAATGGCTGTTCTTATCTAGTCAGGGATGTCGTCACCTCTCCAGTGCTTCATTCCAGCTAATATGGCGAGAAACATAACTCAGATTCTGTGTCATCTGTGCTGCAAGGGGCCGAGACTGCTTTCCAATAATTGTCACATTGTTTTGATTCACAGAGGATGTGCTTCATCATGTTGACCTTCTACTACCAAGATTGGAATAACCATCTTGCTTCCATAAACCTCCATGTTTAAAAAAGCCTGGGGCATGCATGTCTCGTATGACCAAGAGTAAAACAGAGGAAGCACAGACACTCTCCCATGCAATGAGACTTGAGTGACTAGTATCATTACAGACCCTGTAGGCCTGTTCTCTGGTACGATGTTGAGACCTTGGGTTGTGTGCAGGGGAGATGTGTTCCCGGGAAGCACGGCTTTGTCACTGCACTTTCTCCAGCGTTAGTACTAACATGCCCATCATACGACCCATAATCTTCTCATCTGGCTGCTGCTGTGCGTGTTGAACCAGGGCAGGAACGGCAGAAGTGTGCGGAACTTGATACTGTTGACTGAGTTGGAACAGTGTGACACAGATGACATTGAGCAGGAACAGGAGCAAAGGAGGAGTGTGAGGCATAACATTTTATCATTAGCTCTGTTGTGCGACACTGGGACCGTCATGCAGACCAGTGGCATGACTCTTCAGCTGTGTAATGATGCTTTGTTTCATTAAGGCTCTCTGCTCCCTCTGGTACGCATTGATCCTCACCTGAACATCTCTGGAATTCCACTCAATAATTGCTTTGCAGTTAAACCTGCAGGAGAGCTCAGGATCAGGGCAATGTTTCACAAACATGCAGGCTACTTGTTGACTTGTTTTCCATCCTCCCACCCTGTCTGTGTAAACCCTCATCAGCTAAATCTGCTGCTTTGTTGAGCCTGATCCTGTAGTCTACGGGGTCCTCCCTCAGTTTGGGCTTGGTAGAGTAGAAATCTTCAAGCGGTAGACATGACGTGTCACTAAAATACTGCAGGAGGATATGATAGATTAGATCTGGGTTCTGTTTAACATCCAACAACTCGTCACTCCGCAAGCCTACAGTATCTTCACTACATCCCTAGCCCACCCCCCCAAATAGTCTGTCATATCAACCCACTCTTGAACTGTGTACTTGTCAGAGCTGTCACCTCTGAACACTCTGCACTCTGGGTTCTCTCTCAGACTTGACATGGATGGTCACATGTGGAACTTCATGTCTTACTGAATCAGTTGCTGATGTTTCTCTTCATGGTGTACTGTGGAGCTCACCACTCGCATCTATGGCTCCTGCTGACAACAATCTGGCTACTTTGGAGTCCCCTATCTCCACTACTAACTGGCTTACCATGTCAGTAAGGTGTAGTATGGCATCTGTATCGCTACTGGGCGTGGACGTGTGTGAACCTCCCCTCAAAAACTGACCCATAGGAGAACAACCTGGGCTCTGACCTTGCCCCGCTCTCCTAACACTCAGCTAATGACTGATGTCCCCACTCCCTTACCACGAAACCCACTGGACATCACATTGCTACCTGTATGCTCGCCAAACCAAAACACCCCTCCCCTTAGCAATAGTAGTATAATCGTCAACTATTTAACTATCAGTTGTAAATGTGAGCCAGGACACCACCTTTAGATTAAACAAATGTAGAATAAAAAAAGAAAGATCAACAGAAAAAATAAAAAAAATGGGAAAAACCCTCAACACTGAAATTACAAAAACAGCAGTCCTAAAGGCCCCGAAACCAAAAATCTGACCAGAAGAGCACACTTGATCTTCACTTCCCCAGGTGATCTTCTTCAGGCTGATCTTGAGGTTCCGACGGGTACCGACACCAGTGTAACGGCTCATCGACAAAGGACACAGTGCTGTTCTCTTTCACAGTTTATTCTGCAGACACACACACACACACACACACGTAAACTTCAGAGCAAATCCGTCATGTAATCTCCAAAGTTTAACAACGCTTTTGCTTTATATAATAGTTGTAGATATGCATTTCATGTATCATTATATCTGTAACAACATGACTACAGAGGAGCACTCAACTTATAATATTCATCAGATGGCCATAACACAGCACCGCAGCACATGGGCTACACGTGTACAGTAACATTGTTCCATAACAGTTTGGGAGCACATACCTGCAGACCTACACACAACGAGTAAACTTCAGAGCAACTGCATATGCCTCATGAAATAAAAATACATTTACACTTCGAGGTGACACCTCATTAGCAAGGTAAATAAAGGACGGACGCTAGCTAGCCTTTAGCGTACAGCAACGTGCTAACTTTGTAAATGTCCATAAAATTGTAAATACAGGACAACTCTAACACATGTCAACATCGATAGTGAGAAAAAAAATATCATTTTCAACCTAACATACATAAGATGGAACCTGCGTGATCATGGGCACATATATGCAGTTGCACCAATAATACAACTATATACAACCTGGCTGCTTAATTATGACAAAACTCATACAACTAAGGAAGTCTATTTCAACCCAATTACACATGTTCGTCCTCACCAGGGTCTTGACCTGACTGGAGCTCGGCGTCGTAACTGACTTCAGTGGACAAATGCTCAACGTCGATGGCCACTGGCATGCTAGAGAAGTGTGCTCTTCACGGATGAATCCCGGTTTCAACAGTACCTGGCAGATGGCAGACTGCATGTATGGCGTCGTGTGAGCGAGCACCCCATGGTGGTGGGGTTATGGTATGAGCAGGCATAAGCAATGGACAACAATTGCATTTTATTCTTGGCATTTTTGATGCACAGAGATACCGTGACGAGATCCTGAGGCCCATTGTAGTGCCATTTATCGGCTGCCATCACCTCATGTTTCAGCATGATAAATGCACAGTCCCATGTTGCAAGGATCTGTATACAATTCCTGGAAGCTGAAAATGTCCCCGTTCTTCCATGGTATACATACTCACCAGACACGGCACCCATTGAGCATGTTTGGGATGCTCTGGATCGACGTGTACAGTCGTGGCCAAAAGTTGAGAATGACACAAATATTAATTTAATTTTCAATGTCTGCTGTCTCAGTTTGTATGATGGCAATTTGCATATACTCCAGAATGTTATGAAGAGTGATCAGATGAATTGCAAAGTCCCTCTTTGCCATGCAAATTAACTGAATCCCCAAAAAACATTTCCACTGCATTTCAGACCTACCACAAAAGGACCAGCTGACATCATGTCAGTGATTCTCTCGTTAACACAGGTGTGAGTGTTGACGAGGACAAGGCTGGAGATCACTCTGTCATGCTGATTGAGTTCGAATAACAGACTGGAAGCCTCAAAAGGAGGGTGGTGCTTGGAATCATTGTTCTTCCCATGTCAACCATGGTTACCTGAGATTGCACCTAAATCAACCATTTATTGGATCATCAAGAACTTCAAGGAGAGCGGTTCAATTGTTGTGAAGAAGGCTTCAGGGCGCCCAAGAAAGTCCAGCAAGGGCCAGGACCGTCTCCTAAAGTTGATTCAGTTGTGGGATCAGGGCGCCACCAGTACAGAGCTTGCTCAGGAATGGCAGCAGGCAGGTGTGAGTGCATCTGCACGCACAGTGAGGCAAAGACTTTTGGAGGATGGCCTGGTGTCAAGAAGGGCAGCAAACATCCACTTCTCTCCAGGAAAAACATCAGGGACAGACTGATATTCTGCAAAAGGTACTGGGCTTGGACTGCTGAGGACTAGGGTAAAGTCATTTTCTCTGATGAATCCCCTTTCCATTGTTTGGGGCATCCGGAAAAAAGCTTGTCCGGAGAAGGCAAGGTGAGCGCCAACAGTAAAGCATCCTGAGACCATTCAAGTGTGGGGTTGCTTCTCAGCCAAGGGAGTGGGCTCACTCACAATTTTGCCTAAGAACACAGCCATGAATAAAGAATGGTACCAACACATCCTCCAAGGGCCACTTCTCCCAACCATCCACGAACAGTTCGGTGACGAACTATGCCTTTTCCAGCATGATGGAGCTAAGTAGTTCGGGGAACAAAACATCAATATTTTGGGTCCATGGCCAGGAAACTCCCCAGACCTTAATCCCATTGAGAACTTGTGGTCAATCCTCAAGAGGCGGGTGAACAAACAAAAACCCACAAATTCTGACGAACTCCAAGCATTGCTTATGCAAGAATGGGCTGCCATCAGTCAGGATGTGGCCCAGAAGTTAATTGACAGCATGCCAGGGCAGATTGCAGAGGTCTTGAAAAAGAAGGGTCAACACTGCAAATATTGACTCTTTGCATCAACTTCATGTAATTGTCAATAAAAGCCTGACACTTATGAAATGCTTGTGATTATACTTCAGTATTCCATAGTAACATCTGACAAAAATATCTAAAGACACTGAAGCAGCAAACTTTGTGGAAATTAATATTTGTGTCATTCTCAAAACTTTGGGCCACGACTGTACTACAATGTGTTCCAGATCCCACCAATATACAGAAACTTCACACAGCCATTAAAGAGTGGGACAACATTACACAATCAACAGCCTGATCAACTCTATACCAAGGAGATGTGTCACCCTGCATATGGTGGTCACACTAGATACTGACTTACTTTCTGAAACAACGCCCCTACTTTTTTGTTGTTGTTGAGGCATCTGACAAACAGATGCATATCTGCATTCCCATTCATGTGAAATCCAAAAATGAGGGCCTAATGAATAGACTTCAATTGACTGATGAACTGTAACTCAGTAAAATATTAGAAATTGTTGCATTTATATACATTTTTTTCAGTGTATAATCAGGATGTTTGAATTATGAAGAAAAGGAAAGCTGCACACACGGAATGCAGATGCAATAAATGTATTTCCAATGTTGTTTCGACCAAGTTGTCTTCATCAGGGTATAATGACAAACACTGCAGGTCACCACTTTATATAGGGTTTCAAAGGACACACAGGTTTCTGTTATCATGGACGGCTGTGGCATGATTTCATTGGTCGATTTACAAATACCAATAGTACATATAAAAAAAAACATGAATGGATAACATACGATCATGGATACAATTAGGCTACAAACACAATATTATTTATAATTGAAAGCAAAAACACAATAACCCCAGGAATTGTTTCATATCAAAGTTCAGACTGAAGGGAGCGAGGGCTTTTAAATTAAAAGATCCAGGAGGCTTCACCTCTCCTAGGTAGGTTGATGTGTTCAATGCCAATATAGCGATGGGACAAAATAGGGTAGTTCGCTTCCAAAGTGGTCAGTGACTGGGTACGGTGAGTTTTTGCACCCAATGGTCCTACGATGCTCAGAGCTTTGTACTTTTAGTTCGCGCTTCATTTTGCCAACATTTTTACCAAGGACAAGTTATAAGATAAATAACTGCCTTAGCGGGGGTGTGATAACACTTTTGAATGGGATCCGTTTCCCCTGTTTGGGGGTGTTTGAAGGATCTACATTTGTAAGTGCCATTGCATTGAACACTTGCAGTTTCCATCCAGTAGAGGGGTAAGGAGAAGTTGTGCAGATGTAGAACATTAGAACATTATCCTCACAAATAATCAAAAGATCAAGGTAACTGATTTGACGTGTTTCAGATTCACTATGCAATCTCAGGTGCTGATAACAAGAGTTAAGAAAAGTATGGAACGCCTAGAGCTGTTCTGCATCCCCCCTCCATAGAACAAAAATATCAATGTACTGTTTCCGAATAATAATGTTGGGCAAACAAATGAAATAAAAACAAAGAGGATTTGCAAGACTGTTTCTTCATGTAACCCACATACAAATGAGCATAGTTAGGAGCCATAGGGGATCCCATAGCAGTACCCTTCATCTGGATAAAGAAATCATTTTGAAACATGAAAGTTGTGAGTACTATTTCAGCCAATGTTATAATGCATGCACTGGAGGGTAGTTCATCTGGGTCACATTGTAAGGGTGCTTTGATGCATAAAACCAGTCTATCTTTGATTTGTGACAAGAACATTGTGGGTGGCAGTTGAGTGCACCTTTCAGACACAAAAACACTAGCAGCCAATCATGTTTGTGACAAAGTGAAAAACCTGTAATTGGCCATGTCGGAGGCTTCTATAAAGCGGTACAAATATTCAGCTAATGCTCATGGCCCGTGGCGATTTAAGAATGTAAATCTTGGTGGGGGAAAAAATATATATAAAAAACAAATTGGGGGGGGGGGCATGTCAGCCACTACACAACACTAAACAATACATTAATTGCACTATAAACGGTGACAAACAGTGCCCAAACTGTTAGGGCCTACATAAAACAGCAGAGTCCCAACACCTTACCACTGCTACACCTGGCTATCAGTGGAGCCTTGTTCGGCAGCGAAAGTTAATTCAGCCTCATTTACTGCCTTTAAAAAAAATAAAAAAACAACATAGCTGATATGGTTGACTTGCTTAAACAAAATGTGTTTTTTACAGACAATTGAGATGTACAAACTATGGCACAAGAGGACAACAAGCAGATAAGAGGCAATCTGTAATTTCAATTAAGACATTAATGAGCGAGCTTGGACAGATGTAGTCAATATAACAATTTGTTCAGCACTTTTGACATGTACAGCGACAGAATTCAGATCATGGGCCGTTCTTAGTGTTCTCCCTGTACACAAATTCAGAACCGTAGGATAAATAAAGGGGGCATGAGCAGACAATGAAAGCTCTTACAATATGCAATCATTACATTTCTCTAAAAACAGGTTATAGGCTACATGTGCACCACCAAGTCAGAACAGTAGGCGAAATTATGAGGGGAAAAATAAACAAAATTATTAGGGTGAGGCACATGGGCTACTAACAGCTTACTACACAACATACACTTTGTATTACTTTCTTAGCTACAGTATACATATCTCCCTGGCATATTACATAATTTATGCAGCAGCATACAAGACAATTTTTGGACTTTGTCATCAGTCTGGCATTATGGAGCTTTCAAGACAACTTGGAACTCAGAAAAAGGTTGAATTATAACGACGTCAGTGATCTTCAGGTCATAGTTCTTGTAACACTCGTCCTTGTTAAAAGAAGTGGACCAAAGCGCAGCATGGTAAGTGTTCATGATAATTTATTTCAAGAAACACTCAAACAAGAATAACCAAAAGAAACAAAATGAAAGCGAAAAGTTCTGTCAGGCTCAGAATGCTAAACAGAAAACAACCTCCCACAAACACAGGTGGAAAACAGGCTGCCTAAGTATGATTCCCAATCTGAGACAACGATAGACAGCTGCCTCTGATTGGGAACCACACAGGCCCAAAAACAAAGAAACAGAAAACAGACTTCCCCACCCGAGTCACACCCTGACCTAACCAAACATAGAGAATAATAAGGATCTCTATGGTTAGGGCGTGACAGTTCTAGAAAGAGGCCCGAGTTCCCGATTTACAATTCCGAGTTGGATGAGCTTGGAAAAAGAGACCCTTAAACCCAGAATTGGAACCACACACACCTACTCCACTGAATAGCAGGCTAGTGACTGCTTTGCAATGCTTGCAGTTAGCCACGGATTCCTTCCAAACCACTCATTGTTGAATTAGGGATTTCCAGCTTGTTGTGTAATGTTTGTCCAATGGCCGATGAGCACCGATGTCATCTATAATTTCTCTTCATATGACAAGGATTAAAAATAATTTGCCAGTAGATTGTCGACTTGATTCATGATGACTGCTAGCTAAGATTTTGAAAGTATGTTGACATGATCAGTCCAATCAAAGCTACAATGTGATTTGATGTCATTTTATCTGTGGCCAAGGACCTTGAGCTTTCTTGGATGGACACTTATGTAACCATGGCAGCACACAAGGGGTTAGAATTTTTTTGCTCTACCCTTAGATTTGGTGGTGACGTAGTGTCACCATGAGTGACAGAACACAAATCCAATCAAGGCGCAACTAGAGAACATTACCAATCTCTACACTCCGTATTTTCCGCTGGCTGCACCACCACAGAAAGCACTGAGCTAGGCTGAAACACCTACATTTTGGAGCTGCCTTACTCAAGAACGCAACACACAAAAAAAAGAGACCATGTTTATGTGGGGCTTTATTAACTCAAAGATTTTTTTGCAAACTGATGTGTGACACATATTAAATGCCAAAATAACATGCAACCAAAACAGTCGCCACTGCTCATTTAGCCTAGATAGCGTTCAACCACATGAAATACATAGCATGGTGGGTAAACAGAGTTCAATGTGCATATGGAATTCTTGAAATGCTTTGGTTTGACTTGATTTGCCCCACAATATGATTCTAGGTCAATCCTGTTTCCAAATTAACTAACAAAATAATTAAACACACTAAAGGATGAACAGTTAAGGGAAGGGCATATATCTAAACCCACATAAATGAATAAATTACATAAAACACAGAACTGAGCAAATTCTTAAATATGTGCTGTCACAATGCGCCCATCTGTGTTGATTCAATAAGTGGTTATGTAAGGTTTATGTCATTGCAATATGACACACTGGAGAAATAATGTAGATACATCCATTTCACAATCAGACTAGTCCTTCACTCCACATAGCCCCTGATAGAAGAAGCTTTCAGCGCTATTAGGCTCCAGAGTGGCGCAGCGATTTAAGGCACTGCATCTCAGTGCTAGAGGCGTCACTACAGACCCTGGTTTGATCCCGGTCTGTTTCACAACTGGCCGTGATCGGGAATCCCATAGAGCGGCGCACAATTGGCCCAGCATTGTCCGTGCTAGGGGAGGGTTTGGCCGGGATAGGCCGTCATTGTAAAATAAGAATTTGTTCTTAACTGACTTCCATAGTGAAATACAAATGTATAAAAAAAGCAAAATTCCAAAGCAGGAGCCCAGGTTGTCCATAAGACAATTGTGGGCAACCTTGAAGTGTCTTCCAGAGGGAGGAGCCCATTTAATGAGAGGCTGTTGGCCTCAAACAAGCTGATCACACTCTACCAGCCTCTCAAAGATATGTTCACGCTGTAGCGAAGGTTGTGTACAGAGTATCTGTCTGGTGCACTGTATGGTTACTAAAGGTTCCTGTATCTCTGGTAGGAAGGAAGAGGAAACTTAAAGCAAACAGCTAGCTCTTGTTATGGTCATACGTCATTAGATAGATGTTGTGCAGTTTTCCAGAATGAATCTGACATTCTCTCCTCTTGTTAGGTTAATTAATAAACCACTAACATTTACATCTACAACTCACATACTGTGCAACGGAATCCAGAGAGCTAATCATATTATAGATAATGAGTAACTCATTATGCAAGGATGATGGGTCTAAATAACATCCATAGTCATACACTGTTGATTTACTAAGATAGTAAAAGCTATTCATGGAGAACATGAAACATCCACAGGAGCGCAAGCAACATAGCCCTGTCGGAGTGATTGCGAAAGTAGCCAAGCACTCTGATAGCTTGTCTATTGAAGTGGCTCTAATTGCAACTTCAGACACCCACCCACATGTTGGTTCATGGCTTCTCATACATGTCTGCCTTATTAAGCCAGCAGAGTTAGCAGGAGAAGAGCTTAGGGAAAGATCAAGCCCCATCTTTACAGCCCTGTTGATCCAGGCTATATTTGGCCCATGGCTGCTAGCTATGACATTACTAATTGAGTTTTCATTAATTAATATTTACAAATATTAAGCACGCGTCAGTCTCTTTCTTACCCAAGGGCATAAGTGTACCCCCATCATGCTAATATGGTGTGAAAACAACAAAACCAGAGGGAGAACTACGTCCTGCTTCACTTCAAATCCTGTTGTTGTGCAGGGTAAGAGTAACCCTCTAGGTCTGCGCTGGGAACACAACTCTTAAAACAGAGATGCTACACCCCCAATCCTGTTTCCTATCTTTTTCACAGTATACAAAAATCAGGGGAGACAGTGCTACTACCCATACCCAACAGGTCCACTCTAAGGAACTACTATAGCTGGCACACAAGGATACATTGGGACACCGTCACACAAATTTGTAGGGGCTGCTTACCTTTGGGGCTGGTTGCTATGCACTGAGATTTATTCATGAAGCTTTCACTTCTTATACCATTTACATAATGGAGTGGATCCAAAAGCCCTTGAGAAGAATTTGAGAGTCATAAGGAGAAAAGTTTGGCTACCCTTGGCATGCTGTCAAATGGTCTTTGGATGGCGGACTCATAATAATGCTCTCAGTCCTAAACCTGTAGTCTTCCATTGACTCTTTGTGTGCATGTTGTGTGCTACCGTCTCATATAATATATATCTGAGACAGCGCCTTTGCCTGGCAGCTGCCCTTACAGCCCATGTCTCATCTCAGTGATGTCATCAGCATGTCCCAGAAGCAGGACATTATTCAGTGATATGACTCAAGTCAGGCTGTGTACTGTACAGTAGTTGGCTGTGGGCAGACACTGTTGTTGTGGTTTTATCATCCAGACCAGAGAACATTTTCATTAAGTGCAGCTCTGAAAGGGTTTGGGCGAACCTGCTGCCATGATGTTTCACTAGCTAAGTAACCGGGGGAGGAGGAACTGGACACATATCACTGTAAGCCATTTCATTAACTGTTGCCTTTAGAGGGGTGTTTAGCATTGGATTAGTAAAACACCAAGCACACCAAGTGCTCTGAATTAATTAAACTTCAATTAAATGAAATAGCAGTGATTTGTCATTACAGAGAGTAAGCGATTTAATTCCAACCTGTATCAGATTGACCAGTCAGTGTGAAACACTGGTGAGGCATGTTAAGTGCCGAGACTGCAACCAATATGTTAAGCAGAGGCAGCTAGTTCTGGCAACTCTGTCTCGCTCAACCCCTGAGGCACACAATTCTCCCTCTTTCTGCCTTCGATCAAATGCAATTTGTGGAGGATCCCTATTTTTTTTTTTACTGACTCAAACAGAGGCCTAGGAGGACACATTCAACACACTGTCAAGTTCAAAAACAACTTGGGAAAGTATTGGCATTGATAGACTCCAAAGAGAGATTGGAGACCATGCATTAACAGCCTGACTGAAAGTGGAGACCAAAGTCAACTAAGACCCCTGCTGCTAACATGATGATGCAACACTGTCCTCAATGCACCCCTGTAATACACCAGCGTCTATCTATCATGTGTCTGTAAAGTATATATATTTTTTAATTATTTTTGTTTAACATGACTGTGGTCTCAATTGTACCAGAGTAGTTCATGTTTTTGACATCAATCATCCTGTCTCAAGGACATTAATTTCAAATAGTGTAGTACTTATCCTCTGTAAACATTTCAGCATAGGATTGCCAGTCTCTCAAAGGATCATAAGAAATCTTGAGGTCCTAAAGTAGCCTATGACGTGGATGCTCACAGTGACTGAGGCAGCTGCATTGATGTTCCATGAGTCTGTTGTCCCTGTCAACAGAACACTTAAGACATCTGGTGGAAACATGCATAATAAAGAAACCTCGGGATATGTGAAGCATATCACTCAATATACGTCACACCATATGGTACCAGTGTGCTCTGACAGCGACTCAAAAAGAGTTTGATGGGAGGGGTGTCTGGGGGATAAAATGTAAATTACACACAGGCACACACAAACGCATGAAAGCATGCACACACACGCACGCCTATGACATCACATTTGATAAATAAATAAAAAAGTGAGTTGTTTTTCATGGGTCGTAAAACTTCTGGATTTTAAAACGAAAAAAATATATATAGCGTAACGCAAAAAAGTGGTAACATATTTTAAGCAAAAACTTAACTTGCATTTCATGCCAAAACAAACGATATAAATTATTTTTAAAAAGGGAGCGCAATCTGCCCTGCTGTTTTCGCAACTTTTCCTCATCCATTCTTGCATTTCTTAGGTCTTCGCTTCGAATCACATTTCTATGGTTACAATCTTTTTTTCCCTGTGCTTTTATTTTGGAATCCTGTTCATGTGTTGGTGGGATTTTGAAGAGACGAACTAAATTGGTTACTGTTGGTCAATACATTTGGAGTGACAGTTCAACAACCACATCCACAGTCCGTGAACTCAAAATTCGAACAAACCTACAGTTGTTATTAACGGACTTGCCTAGTTAAATAAAGGTTAAGAACAAATTCGTTTTTACAATGACAGCCTACCAGGGAACAGTTCAATGGCAGAACGACAGATTTTTACCTTGTCAGCTAGTACCCACCCATGCTGGCAGCTACAGCCTGGCGCTAGTTTCCCCTTTCATCTGTGGCTAAAACTTGTAAAAGAAAGGGATAATTAACGTGTAATATTGGTCACAGTGTAATTCACCGTCACATGCCAATTATTAGCTAACGTTACTGCTCACGGTAAGCACGACAAGCCAGTGTGAATGACCAGTGCACCGGTTTTGTAGAGGTGCTTCCCGATGGGAGTTGCTTCCCACTGGGCAGCTGTATGGTCACATGTCGCCGGCAGTAGCTATGACCAATTTGAGTAGGTTGGCAGCCTACATGAGAAATAACTTGGAACATTGGTAGTGACCATCGAGGATACAGTATACTGTTCAATGGGGAGAGTATTGGTGCAACTGGGAACAGCAACAAAAAACGAGGACAAATCTTGACGTCAGGGATCTTCAGGTCGGAGGTCTAGAAAGTTTCCAGAGTTTCCGATCTGGATCACTGTTCAAAACGATTTTTCCCAGCCAGAGCTATTTCTTTTCTCCATCTGAGTTCCCAGTTATTTTGAGTGCGGCATATGCACTGCAAGCCGGCAGTATTGCACCGTGGCACAATGCCATTCGCTTACCGAGCACTACTGGCCCGCAGTACGGCAGGTGATGTTGCTAGGCGGAGGATGGAAAGCGTTGATGATGCGTTCTGTGGGTGTGGTCGTTGAACTCACTCTAAATGAATTGACCAATAGTAACCAGTGTGGTTCTTTTAAACCCCACCCAGACGTAAACATTGGTTGAAAAATGAAAGCGTAGGGGACAAAATATTGTGACCGTAGAAATGTGATTCGAAGAGTAGACTTGCGAAATACAAGCATGGGTGAGGAAAGTTTAACAAAGCGGGGCAGATTGGATGGAAACCTGGTTACTTACTAGCAATATTTTTATGTGAGTAAAGTACATATCGGATAAAAAATTATGACAGGCCTGATGCAAATTTTCCAGAGAAGGCGAGCTCTTTGAGTCGGTAAAATGAATTATGCGAGAAATGTCAGTGGAAACGCTTTTATGCGCAAGTATCGATATAATAACCATCACATCGATGTAAACTTGGAGTCACGCTATGACATGTGTGGTACTCCCACTACAGCTTGTCGGGAAAGCATGCAGTTTATTAAACTACAGATTAAATAAAGTTATGAACTTCACAGGGTGGTGCAAATTATGAGTTTTACGCTCCTTTCCAATAAATATCGAGGGTCTTATGATAACTAATGTAGGCCATACAGTGCAGTTGGCTAAAAGGTTCTGCCTGGTCAATCCGAAATCTGCAGTGACCGTACAGCATTTACTGTGATAAGGCCTCCACAGAAGTCAGAGCATTCATACTTATTGCGTTTTATGGAGCAGAGCTGTTGTCAAGTGTAACAGAATAGCTTCCGTCCATCTCCTCGCCCCTACCTGGGCTCGAACCAGGGACGCTCTGCACACATGGACAACAGCCACCCTCGAAGCATCGCTCCACAGAAGCCGCGGCCCGTGCAGAGGAAGGGGAACAACTTCAAGGGTTCAGAGCGAGTGACATCACCGATTGAAACACTGTTAGCGCGCACCCCGCTACCAAGCTAGCCATTTCACATCGGTTACACTCACCCCCCTTTTGACCTCCTCCTTTTCCGCAGCAACCAGTGATCCGGTCAACAGCAAAAACACCTCATTCCATTATTTGGTGTTATGTTGATGTTAGAAAACGCTATTTCATGCACCGCTCCAGAATCTTCCATAAGTGTTCAATTGGGTTGAGATCTGGTGACACACACTTTAAACCCCCTATGCTCCTTTGAGAACCAGTCACAGATCTCTTGTTCTAGCCATGGTAGCCAAAATAACGGGCAACTGGTTTACTTTTAACATAACCCTAAGCATGTTGGGATGTTAGTTGCTTAATTAACTCAGGAACCACACCTGTGTGGAAGCACATACCTTGTATCCCTAATTTACTCAGTGTTTATTTTATTTTGGCAGTTACCTGTACTTGATGCATCGGCTACGCATACAAGTTGAGAAGATGAAGAGTTCATATTGTGGTTTCTCACTTACCTGATGCGGTACAGATGATTGATACCGTCAATAGCAGGACATGGGTGCTATGTGTCTCCATATTCTTGTAGTTTGTCATTTTTGCGTGGTGACAGGTTGGTCTATGTCCAAACTGATTTTAAACCCTCTGTCACATTCAATATCAGAGGTAAACAATTAGTGCTTACTACGAGCTCAGTTAGATTTTTTCAAGCGTTAAAAATCGCCCCGCCGAACTTTGACAACAGCTCTCCGGGCCCCATGACAATTTCGCCTGAAGAAATGCATTGTAACATCACTTCGCCCCAACACATGCACGCAAAATCATAATGAAATCATCTTGTAGCGAAACGTCCTCAGCAAGTCGTTCTACCATAAAACAAGAAATCGATACGTAAATATATTAATCTTCTATAAAATACAAACAAGACAGCTTCGTCTGAGAAGTTGCGCTCCCGCTCGAATCTCTGTATGTGTGCCCTGTTCCTGGAATAAGAGATGACCAGTTTACGAATGTCAACTGACGCACATGCTGAACTGAGAAACATATCTCCGCTACGAAACCTTCGCCAATATAAGGAGGTATTCTTAAAGAGACAGGAGCAACATCTGTGCAGGCTCTGATCTGCCTGATCCCCCTTCTGCTCTTACGCATGGCTAGATGACAGTGAGATGATTCACAACCTAAAGGTCTGCGTTTCAGCCATGTCAATCTTTACAGTAATTGCAGGTGTCAGTTTCCTTAGACACCAACTCATATGGTCCTAACATTGTATGGCAAAGCAATTATAGGTAATTCAATAAACATAATCCTAGCCTGTCAATTGGCTGAAATGATTAATGTCATGTGTTGCCTATAAGTAGGCTAACACAAATGGATGAAAACTACATCGCAGAGGGCACATGTTGTTATTGACCAACAGAACTGTAATCAAGGGGATAATTATGAGGATTGTTATGGTGGTGACTTTAATCATTTATTGATGATCACTAAGTTATTGTTGCTTCTCCTCCTGTTGGAAGAGAATTCTAATCATAATGATGATGATAAAGGATAATGATATTCTGCTGCTGCTACAGTACCTCTGATGATGATGAAGATAGCCTTCCACTGTGATAAACAGTCCAGAACAACTCAGCCCTTTAACACTGCCTGCCACAGAGCTTCCACAGGCCCCAGATTCCATAGTGATTTATTAAACAGGTGCCGGTTCACACCCACTCCTTCCTCTCATTGATCTGCAATCTGGCTCTTGCAGAGACTCTGATGCATGTAGTCTCTGGGGAGGACACACTGCTCCCCAGGGCAGGCTCCATCTCTCTGCCCCCACCCTACTCCACCCCAGCCCGGCCCAGCCTCTGTGTGCCCCTGGCCCCTGCCTTCTCAATGCATTGTCTATATGTCTCTTACGGAGAGCCCAACATGATGGAGAGTGCTCATGGACAACCAGGCGCCTGCTCTCCCTTTGTCCCCCTGAATGGGGCTGGAAATTGGGCTACAGATGAGAAGTCCAGACGCCTGTCCCGGCAAACGACACAAAGAGAGGCCACAACGGCATTAACCCCCAGCTCCAATGGAAGCGTGGACCTTATCAAAGTCTACAAAAGCTAAACAGAGCAAATGGAAACATCTCATTAGGAGTCCTAGTGGCATCATTGGGTGTCAGTCTAGATTTAAACAACAACTGCTGCCAGTGGACACTGTCTTCAGGTGGTGGAGGTTCTTTTTTTATTTAACCAGGCAAGTTAGTTAAGAACAAATTCTTATTTACAATGACGGCCTACCCCAATTGTGCACCACCCAATGGTACTCCCAATCACAGCCAGATGTGATGCCGCCTGGATTTGAACCAGGGACTGAAGTGATGCCTCTTGCAGTGAGATGCAGTGCCTTAAACAGCTGCACCACTCGGGAGCCCAATGTTATCAATGCACTCATGCCTATTTCTTATGGATTTCATACATGATGCACTCAAAATAAATACATTACCTTTTGTGCCTTTGAGGGAAATGTATTCTGATTAGAAAACACTTATTTTTTCTCATGCATTTAATAAAATAATCTCCCTTTCCTCAACATTACCTGAGAGCTGTTGTGGTTGTTTACATTCAATTCAGAAACGTGCATTTTGGTAGATGACATTTTTATATATTTGGATTCAACTATAAAATAATAAATGTTGTTAATTGTAATAACCAAGAGTCCCTCAGCATGGGGTAGAGTATGTGGATGGTGGGGAAAGTGTGGCAGGGTACAGATGGTGGGACAGGCTAGTCAGTGTGACTCCGGTAAAGAATGTGAGGTTCAGTTGTCCAACCTCTGCCCAAGTCTTGACCTCATGTCTCTCTGATCACCGTCTGGCTCCATACCATAACCTGGAGACCCAATCCAGAGACGAGACTCTACAGACAACTACATTTTCCCTTTTAAACAAACTGTATATTCTGACATGAAATGTACAACTCTAATGACTACTTAAACAACCCTCAACCCTGGCTGAGCCTATCACTTACTTACACTCACTAACCTAACGCCTGGAACTAGATCCCCTACATACTGGTCTTAACATGCAGAAAATAAATATTGTGAGGTTCTCTTCTGTACTGTTCAACCAATCCAGTAAATGTGGAGGAAGAGTTAAGATGGAGTGCCACCTTGTTAACGTCCAAAAGCGGAAGTTGTATCACAGGCTCTCTTTCAACTTCCCCTGAAAACTGGAACATCCGGTTGTTGGGGACTCGGCAGAGGCTATACACTCACTACAACTGTAAATGTGAGCCTCTGATCATGGTTGGTGGTTCACTGTACAGTGTAGAAAACTCATTCAGGGATCCTAGTTTCTCTCTCCCTGCCTATACTGGGCTCAACTCGTCATGTTTCTCCTCTCCCACAGAGAGAGGGTCCTTAGCTGTCAACCTCTGTGGTAACTGATCAGCCAGTGTCATTAGTCACTGCTCCAGACCCTTTTGTCTTCCCCTCCTTGCCTGCCTGGCTGTGCGAGGGACCTTCAGTCAGCCTGGAGGACTCAGTCTGCGTCCCAAATGACACCCTATTCCCTATGTAGTGCATTACTTTTGACCAGGGCCCATAGGTTGGGCCCTGGTCAAAAGTAGTGTGCTATGAAGGTAACATGGTGCTATTTGGGAGACAACCTCAGCCTGGGGTTTATTTATAGACCTGGTGTCACCGCCCTGCAGGGCCAGCGGCAGGCCATTTACATCCAATACAGTAGAGTGCAAAGGTAAGCAACTAATATTACAACTGCATTTGGCGGCCAGCCCAGCTTTTCTCATTTCAGGCCCTTCGATACAGACAACGTGAACGTACATCCTCTTATCATGCCCTCAAACATCAGTTGCAAATTGTAGGAGAGTTGTATTTGTATTGAGCCACCCCAGAGGTAGTGAGGAGGTTTGTATTACTAGTTCTCCTTTCTCATCAGTCTACCTGACCAGGAGTGCTGACTGCTATTGGATCTCCTCCACTATGTGTTAATGAGCCATGGAAAACACTTACTTGCTCTTTCTCTGGCACAAGTGACTGCAAGTCTTTCTCTGCTATATAGTTGTTCCAGCTTTGAGCGTATAATCTCTTGCACAAGGATTGCCTTGTATTAAAGTTGCACTCTCAAACTTTGTAGAATTTCAGCCACCTGTGTACTATGTCATCCATTTTGTGTGATATGTTACAACTTTTACAATTTGTATGATCTATGATTTTTGCAATTCGTGGGAAATGTTAGAATCCAATTTGTGCAATATGATACAAATTTGTTGTGCTTAAGATCAGAGTGCATTTTTAAGCAAGAGTGCAATTGCAGTCTCAAACTGTTCTTGCTTTTACAGCCACAATGCTGCAAGCAAGTCAGCTGAGGCTGTATGAGAAAGAAAATATGTTTTACAGGTTCAGCCATAGTAGTACAGCGAACGTGGAGCAAATTAGGGTACATCAGATTTTTCACCTTGGGTAGAGTGTTACTGGCCTAATGCTCTAACCTCTAGGCTACCTGTCTGGCCTAGAGATCAGAGAGAGATCAGATGCATAGGGTCATAATGGGTTGTAGTCGTCATCATCATCATGTCCTTTAGTGCTCTGCTCAGATAGATGGACATCTGTGTAGCACGTCATACCATACATTGCCATATGGGGCTAGTCAGGCCCAAACAACAGTTGAGAAAGATGTAGATCGGGATAGGGAGCAGGAGGGAGGGAGGGAGAAGCAGGGGGGGTGGAGAGGGAGAGTAGCTGAGGGGAAATAAACCACTAGGATCACTCTCAAAGGATGTTCTCTTATGAAGTATAAAAGGCTCATAGTGCCATCTACTGTCCATTCTGCCCACATGCAGTTCTCTCATGATAAATTCAACACGTTGCCTTGTCATGAAATATGAAAAGGTCCCATATTATATTGAACGACACATTGTTGTACTGTACTTACATTGTACTTATGGTTGGTTGTGGTTGAGGCTAAGGGGTTATGGTTGAACCAGCACTGCATCGCAGGCACTGTCCCATCCGGCTGTGACCGGGAGCCCGATGGGGCGGCGCACAATTGGTCCAGCGTCGTCCGAGTTAGGGGAGGGTTTGGCCGGCAGGGATGTTCTTGTCTCATCGCGCACTAGCGACTCCTGTGGCGGGCCGGGTGCAATGCACGCTGACACTGTCGCCAGGTGTACGGTGTTTCCTCTGACACATTGGTGCGGCTGGCTTCCGGGTTAAGCGGGCGTTGTGTCAAGAAGCGGCTTGGCTGGGTTGTTTCGGAGGACGCCCGGTTCTCGACCTTCGCCTCAACCGAGTCCGTATGGGAGATGCAACGATGGGACAAGACTGTAACTACCAATTGGATACCACGAAATTGGGGATTATTAAAAAAAAAAAAAAAAAATGTAATATAAAAAAAGGTTGAACCAGAATGTGGACATGAAGCTACTTTTAGGGTTGTGGTTGAGGCTAGGGTTATGTGGACATGAAACTAGAGTTACGGTTTGTGTTGTGGTTGAAGCTAAGGGGTTATGAGGAATTGAAGTTAGGGATAGGTTTAGGGATAAGTAACCCCGCTGGTAACTGACTAATCTGAACCGGGATATGTTATTTTTTTCCCATGGATTCATTTTTCCACATGAGCCATCAGCGAGATCAACTCACCTGTAATATTCCAGTCTACCACTAGTAAGCATTATAACACAATGTTTGGGAACCTTTCCACCAAGGCTTATCATCAGCAGAATAATCAAAGTTTTAAAGGCTTGGTATAATGTTTCCTTTGTATGAATAAAAATGAATAAATAGTCATACACAAGTGGCAAAACAAAAACCGTAAACAGTCATAATACCACATGGGACCGGAGCCATGGACCTCAGTGCTGCATGCAACAAATAACTCAGACTTTAGAAGGCTAAATTGATAGGATTATATGAAAATAATATACATATTTTGATCTGAAAAGCATATAAATAGCTCCACAACAGCCGTGATGCTTTGATGCAAGGCCGGGGCATGCTGAGGCCTGCCTGAATAAGATCACATTCCCTGCCCTCCCTCCAGATCTAAGATCACATTCCCCCCAGATCTAATCTGCTGTGTAATGTCATGTCCCACATACACAGAGATTAGGCCCACACAGAAGGCCCATCTCGGTCAACACACAGTGGACACACAACCTCAGTGGCTGCCTGGCAATGTTTTTGATGCTGCTGCTGTCATGGCAACTCCTCTGGCTGCCCTCTATGCATCTGAGATGTGACTCTTTGGCTCTGGGGAATAGGGCTATAATAGATAGCTAGCTAACAGACAGATGTATGCCGCCGGTCCATTTAGAGTGAGAATGTGGGGGCCAATTCTATGTAGCTTATTATACACTGAATAAAAATATAAACGCAACATGTAAAGTGTTGGTCCCATGTTTCATGAGATGAAAAAAAATGTTATACATACATACTACATGCATATATGTATACATGCTTAGATACAAATATACTGTTGTGAAATTTAGAGCACATATCTATATGATTTTATCTATTGTTTCAACTTAATTTATCCTTACCAAGTTCACAAGAAAAAAAGTGACAAACAATAGTTCAAGGACATCTGATTCACAATTGCTTGGACCTCCAAGCACACCCGAAACACTTCTGCATGGTCACATAAACAACTCTCACACAAACAACTATATTGAACAAAAGTATAAACACAACATGTAAAGTGTTGAGCCCATGTTTCATGAGCTGACATAAAGATCCCTGAACCTTTCCATATACACAAAACATGTATCTCTCTCAATTGTTTTGCACATTTGTTTACGTCCCTGTTAGTGAGCATTTCTCCTTTCCAAAGATAATCCATCCACCTGACAGGTGTGGCATATCCAGAAGCTCATTAAACAGCATGATCATTACACAGGTGCACCTGGTGCTGGGGATAATAAAAGGCCACTCTAAAATGTGCAGTTTTGTCACACAACACAACGCCAGAGACGTCTCAAGTTGAGGGAACGTGCCATTGGTATGCTGACTCTAGGAATGTCTAACAGGCTGTTGCCAGAGAATTTAATGTTTATTTCTCTACCATAAGCTGCCCCCAAAGACATTTTAGAGCATTTGGCTGTATGTCCAACCGGCCTTAAGACCAAGTGTAACCACACCAGCCCAGGACCTCCACATCTGGCGTCTTCACCTGCTGGATCATCTGAGACCAGCCACCCAGACAGCTGATGAAACTGTGGGTTTGCACAACCAAAAGAATTCTGCACAAACTGTCAGAAACCGTCTCGGAGGCTCATCTGTGTGCATGTTCTCCTCACCAGGGTCATGACCTGACTGCAGTTCGGCATCGTAACCCAAATTCAGTGGGTAAATGCTCACCGTCGATGGCCACTGGCACGCTGGAGAAGTGTGCTCTTTACGGATGAATCCCGGTTTCAACTCTACCGGGCAGATGGCAGTCAGCCTGTATGGCATTGTGTGGATGAGCGGCTTGCTGATGTCAACGTAGTGAACAGAGTGCACCATGGTGGAGGTGGGGTTATGGTATGGGCAGGTATAAGCTAAGGACAACGAACACAACTGCATTTTATCAAATGGCAATTTGAATGCACAGAGATACCGTGACGAGATCCTGAGGCCCATTGTCTTGCCATTCATCTGCCGCCATCACCTCATGTTTCAGCATGATAATGCACAGTCCCATGTCGAAAGGATCTGTACACAATTCCTGGAAGCTGAAAATATCCCAGTTCCTCCATGGCCTGCATACTCACCAGACATGTCACCCATTGAGCATGTTTGGGATGCTCTGGATCGACGTGTACTACAGCATGTTCCAGTTCCCGCCAATATACAGCAACTTCGCACAGCCATTAAAGAGGAGTGGGACAACATTCCACAATCAACCATCTGATCAACTCTATGCAAAGGAGATGTGTCCTGCTGCATGAGGCAAATGGTGGTCACCAATGTTCCCTCTAAACTGCGCGTGGGCGTGCAGTAGTCCCGAGACTGCCGCGCAGCTCCCCCAGGACTACCATGCAGGAGAAATACTGTATCAGCCCACGAAGAGAAGCACCAGATTGAGCTTACCTCAACTTTCTAGCGTTTTCCCTGTTAATTAACACTAAACGTTTCCCTTTACTGTGGCAATTGTGATCGATTCAATGCAATATTAGCCACTTTCAATGCAACATACCAAAACATTTTGTTGTATGCAGAACTCATCGGAGTAGGATTCTATTGCATTGACCCCATGATTCAGCCTCTACTCTACACAGACCGGTGCCGCAAAACCAATCAGAGCTGCAGTAGGCCTATATGCAAATAGACCATTGCCATATATGGATCTGTGCCATTTACTTTGAACTGGACTGTGTTTACAGCTGTGGCCTTGAGTAGATGTGTTTGTTTTGAGATCAAAGCGAGAGCTTCATGTAGCCACGTGTGCACATTTTGTTCATATCCTTTGCTAGTTAGTGAGTTATTAGCCCAGTTATAGATCATTTGTAGTTTGCAATAGGGGAGGGATTGCTTCCCACAAGAGCACAACACGTGTACATTTCTGGATCTCTTTAAAAAGCGAGACAGGTAAAGAGCTTTTTTAATATCTTAAAGGGGCAGCGTTGCATTTTGAGACAGGCTTGAATAAGCTAAGCAGCCAATAGGCAGAGGGTAGCATAATTTGTCTGATTCTCTGTAATAATGGTATGTGAATAATAATGCATGTTATTTTGTAAAGTAGTTTATTGTATCAAACAACACCATTTTCAATCACCTCCTTGTCTGAAGGAGGATAAAAATATTAATGTCAAGCCCTGCATGTTTTTTCAAAAGTCTCATGGAATGTAGGCCTACATTGAGCACCACACATTTGCTGCTACTGTAGGCTGAATGATAGAACAGCTATTTCCATGTTGAAAGGTTATGGGATGCATTTTCTCCATTGTTTTGATGGTAGGCCACTCTGGTATGATCAAATAGCCACAGTAGCCTACTTGGCCACTTAATATTGTAACTTAAAGTGGGTACAGCCTCAGTGTTCACAATGTTCAAGTTTGCGCTCCTCAGACCTGAAGTTTGCACAGTCCCGAGAAAAATGAAAGAGAACATTGGTGGTCACACCATATACTGACTGGTTTTCTGATCCATGCCCCAACCTTTTTTTAAAAGGTATCTCTGATCAACAGATGCATATCTTTATTCCTAGTCATGTGAAATCTGTAAATTGCCGTTCGTATGTATATGTTTGTTTTTTGAAGAAAGACAAGGAAAACTGAAATATAAATAAATTAAATAACTATTCATTATTATTTGTAGATCAGTCAGTCAGTCACAATTTACCCATGATACATTACGGTTTGATCCTCTCGAACACGGCCATTATCGATCATCTGGTGATTGCTCACAAGCAGGGAGGCTACAGTCGTCAGGAACTGTAGTAGTGTATGTGTACAGGTGGGGGAGATAGTCTAAATTTAGAGCACAGGGGAACATGATAACGTGGATTGATGACAGAGAGACAGTCAGAGGTGTGAACATTTAGTTTTTCCCCTCTGTCCGACCTATTGGAATGAGGGCAGGATGGTGGAAAGGGAGAACAAAGATACATATCAATGCACAGGCTTCTGAATATGTGTATTGGAGACACAGAACCAGCTCATGCCCTCTCCTAATAATCCTGGTGTCCCATTCATAGTTAAGTCATTCACATAGTCCCCTCCAGTCATGGCCTCGAGATCCTTCCTCTTTAGTGATTAAAGCACAGGAGGCTGCTGATGGAGGACGGCTCATAATAATGACCGGAACGGAGCAAATGGAATGGCATCAAATACATGGAAACCATGTGTTTATGTATTTAATACTATTCCACCTATTCTGCTGCAGCCATTACCTTCAGCCCATCCTCCCCAATTAAGGTGCGACCAACCTCCTATGGATTCAAGAATTGTGACCCTACTGTGACTATGGGGTCTGTATATTACAGTATAAAATTACTGTGACTATAATGCTGTACACTAATACATTATGAGGGTGGTTAAATGCATCAGCATTGCCACAGATGAGAGATATGGATAAGATGCAATAAAATAGGCTGAAATTTGAGTATGTTTAAAATCAACAGATTATTTTTTATGTAATCACAGAATCCAGAACCAAATCTCACATGTGCTGGATATGATAGTCTGTCACAAGAGAGACTGGTTTTTGTGCAATTTACCTCTTTGGCATCTGTCTGAATATTTTACCTTTATTTAACTAGGCAAATCAGTTAAGAACAAACTCTTATTTTCAATGACAGCCTAGGAACAGTGGGTTAACTGCCTTGTTCAGGGGCAGAACGACAGATCTTTTTACCTTGTCAGCTCAGAGATTTGATCTTGCAACCTTTCGGTTACTAGTCCAACATTCTAACCACTAGGCTACCTGCCACCCCAATAAATAAAATCCATCTTTCAGTGAGGAGATGCTTTTCAGAGAAAGATGTTGAGACTGAGGGTTCACACAAGGATTGAGAGGATTGGGGGATATCTTCCTCTCAATTTCTAATTTAAATTAAAATACTGCAGGATATCATCTGGTTGTGAAAACGGATGCTCTGCACCTCTTGACCACTAGATGACACTAATCAATCATACATTCATAACAAACTACCCGGTGATAGATTCTCTGATACATTTGAGTTCCACTAGTTCAGAAAATGAGAAAGTGAACTGAGGAACAAAGCACAAAGAGTTTAATTGAGTCATTAATCATGTCAGACCAGACACACTATCAAAGCATGGACCCGACAGTCAAGGACAGAGAGGCCCATATTCCACCTGATATTGAGAGAAGGGGTTCTTCGCACTTGAACGTGTTTAACAAAGAACTTCTTCAGGAAGTCAACTGCAGCTCAAAATGAAAAGATACCAAATAATTAGGGAGTGCATGCCATTGAAATAAGCTATTGCACAGAATGGATGGACAACAAGGAAGTACTTCTTTAAAGGCCCAGTGCAGTCAAAAACATGATTTTCCTGAGTTTTATATATTTTCACTCTATGAGGTTGGAATATATTGTAAACATGATGATAATGCCCTTTTGGTATAAGAGCTGTTTGAAAAGAGTGCCTGAAAGTTCTGCCTGTTTTGGTGGGATGGAGTTTTACCCTTCTATGGACGGTGACAGAGAGTAATTAGAGAGTTCCAAACCTGTGTGCCAATAACAGCTAGTTTTTAGTTTCCCCCTCCCCACTCAGACCACTCCCAGACAGCCCTTGCTAAATTCTTGCTTGAGGAATTGCCCTTTGCTAAGAAGTTGTTTTTGTTTATTTCTGACCAATTTAATTGACAACATTCACAGTTAGGTACTTAATTGTTACCCAGTAATGATCTGATATTGAGATAAAAACGTCTGCATTGGACTTTTAATTATATTCACACAAAATACATTTTTAAGGCAATCCAATGCCACAAATCACAGTTGATCTCACATGGGACATAGTGCACATTTTGTGGTTCCTTAAACAAAGTAACAATGATATAGAGGCTAGGCCTGCTCTATAAAGCTTGCCCCGCAATTTAAAAAATCTGTTTTGGGAATATATGTGGAGTGAAAAACAGTGCAGGCTTGGAATGTTCCCACTGTGCAGTTTGAGATTAGTGCCTCTCTCCATATACCCACCATGAATTATCAATAATTTACAATAGCCATCAGCATCTAGTTTCCTTGGTATGTTAGTGTGAATAAGCTGAGGGTGGACTTCAAATACTAGCTATATCTTTTCAGTAGGCTTTTCAGATATTCTTGGGGTGTGTTCCTATCTGGTGAGAGTAAAACATGAGCATCAGTTACATAGACAGGTCATGTTGAGGTCATGTCAAGCGCTCTCTCATTTACCTATTCCTGTCTACTGGAGAATGATGCTCAGACAGTTACATTTCACCTCCATTCAGACTAGCGAGTGACTGTCTGGTGTAACATAACAACTCATGTTATTAATTGAAGCTCTATTTTATAGCCAGTGAAAATCTTCTTTGTGAGTTATGACCTCAAAAAAATGCAGTCAAATTGGCTGACAATGTTAAAAAGCAGGAAAAGCAGGACCGAAAATATGAGGCAATGAAAAATTCAAGACTCTGCCAGTCAATTATTAACTCTAAGTTCTGGAACACACAGGTCTGATGTGATGAGGTAGTGGGTTGAGGTTAGCAGTGGTGGCGGTCATGGTCGTTGTGTACTTCACTGCAGGTCGAGGTGAGGACAGATCAGTCTAAAAGATGCTGGATTTGATATCATGTAATAAATCCATTACATCCAACAACTAAAACAACACATGGGCCCCACAGACATTAATATTTCACCTGACAACCCATTTATGAGCTGAGGCAGGACCTCAGACTTACACTACAACTTAAAAGCCTAGCTCATGCTCCTGTCTGTCCTCTCACACAACTATCTGTTAATGTTTCCTGGGGGTTTTTACATGCGAAAGAAGTGTGTCCTATATATAAACTTTTAAATGAGACTCGGGTAATGCACTTCAATTGATTTGGCATTGAATGAATTTCAGTATGAACTATATCGCTGAAATGTTTTATCTATGGCATTGACCTGATTATACATTTCAGTACAAATCAGGAATAATCATCTCCATGCTCATTCACAGCGTTATTCCATACACCCTGTCCATTCAGTAGGCCTATACATGCCACTGCCATGCTTATCTTCTTAGCTTGTATCCCCTTAGCACTTGACCTTAAAAGGTCCACTGCAGATGTTTTTATTTCAATATCAAATCATTTCTGGATAACAATTACTGGGATTGTTTTCAATTAAAATGGACAAAAAGAAACCAAAATAAATTGCTCTTTTCTTAGACGCTATCAAGCAAGAATTTTGCTAGGTCTGTCTGGGAGGGGTCTGAGTTGGGAGGGGACAACTGAAAACTAGCTGTTATTGGCAGAGAGCTTTGGAACCATCTTTGTTTTTGGTCTGTTAACTAATTTAGTACTTGGTGATGCCTGGTGATCCTGGCTGAAATTTCAGCAGGTCTTTTCAAATAGCTCTTACACTAAAAGGGCATTATCATCAATTTCACCATGTTATTCCAAACTCAGTGTAGAAATATACATAAAACACAGAAAATCCCTTTTTTTGAATGCACTGGTCCTTTAACAACTTTCTTCACCGTTAATCAAATAAAAAGTATTTATAAAGACCTTTTTACCTCAGCAGATGTCACAAAGTGCTTATACAGAAACCCAGCCTAAAACCCCAAACAGCAAGCAATGCAGATGTAGAAGCACGGTGGCTAAGAAAAACTCCCTAGAAAGGCTGGAGCCTAGAAAGAAACCTAGAGAGGGACCAGGCTCTGAGGGGTGGCCAGTCCTCTTCTGGCTGTGCCGGGTGGAGATTATATGAGTACATAGCCATTAAGGCCAGATTGTTCTTCAAGATGTTAAAAAGTTTATAAATTACCAGCTGGGTCAAATAATAATCACAGTGGTTGTAGCAGGTGCAACAGGTGAGTACTTCAGGAGCAGTGGAGGCTGATGACTTGAGAAATTGAGGAGGATGGGAGACCCATGGTATAGGCGCATAAACACACGGAGATGAGTGTGTTCCAAAAATTGTCAAAGACTAATTATTTTAACCTAAAGCATTTAATAAAGACATTTATAGTACCATATTATGGGGAATGGGAATGAGAGGGCTACTTACACCGCGTTGGAAAGGGATCACAGCAGTGATTGAATGAGGGTATGAGGCATGAGTTGAGGTGTTCAGATGCTTGACCAACACAGGACGGTCAACACACTACACAGTTAGACAAAAGAGCTAAGAATTAGTTAGTCCAAGCAAGGAGTAAAATCATTGATGTGTACTAATGTGATTGTGTATGTGTTTGACTCTACATACAGCAATGATAGAAAATGTATAGGGGTACTCACAGTGCTTGGAGGGGAAACATTCAATGTGCCAGTGGATGAGCGGGCACATGAGACGTGGCTTCAGTTCATGTCAGGAGAAAGTTTACAAAGGTAGTGGAGTGGTCATCACCTCTTAAATCAGGGAACAGGAGGGGACTTAGCTGTAAATACAAATAGCAGATACATTCCATTACAGCTGCGCCATCGTAGGTTTGGACAACGAGTTTCTCTATGAACTTAAACTCAGACATCTCAAAATTCATATAGTCAAACAAACACAGACTGTGCATCTCGCCCACTTGACACATCAAAGTATCCCAAGAAACATTCCTGAATAAAGCCTAGTTACCTGACGATAACTGACAACTGCAAGCAGACTGGTGCCACCATAGGTCCCAGAGCGGTGGTGCAATTTTTACCCCCTGGGGCCTGGAGTTTTTTCACCTAACTAGGAAGACTCTGGACTCTATAAGGTATGACAGTGATTAATCAGTTGTAAAAGGGTTTAATATGGGCTATGATGGGACCAGTTTTTCCTAATCAGGTCACATGATTTTTCTTTACTCCTGAAAAAACTCCTGGCCCTGTCAAACTGCAGCTACCTTATATTTGTTCATATAAATTATTTTTAGACTAGATTAGGAGGGGGATTTCCTCAACCCAGACACATAGACATCAACTGATAGACAATAGAACTCACCAGGCTGAGCTTGCTTTATGCATGTTTGCATCATGCAGGCCTATGCAACTGTAGGCCTTACAAAACATTTACTCACATCGGTCATCACTATTATGTTGATTCGAGTTAATCATTATGGATTAAAAACGTATAGGCAGCCTAGCCAGCCCAATTTTGAATATAAACTAAATTTGATCACATTCACATTTTCTCCTGACACACAAATGGACTATAAATACATAACGTCACCAATTACTTTACCTTGACCAGATTGACAGGGAGCATAGGCTGTATGCAGCTGCTCTTATTAGTAGCCTACAGTTGATCAGACTGAAAAATAGTCTCGTTTTCATCCCATACAGCATGTCAGATTTCTGATGTTTAGGTGTAGTTTAGGCTGCTGCTACATTTATATCATGAGTTTTTGCTTGTGTCTGTCCGGAGTGATTATGTGTCATCATCTTTGCTAAATAAATACCGGAGGAAAGTGAAAGCTTACTTCAGCACTCGCGAAAAAATGCGTTGCGTCAAACTCTCTTTCGAATACACTGACAGCGTCTTTGCGCAAAATAGGGCGCAGCATCATCTGGATATGTATGCAACAAAAGTTCAACATTCACCTTTTGCTACCATTTCTGTCAAGCCGTCTACGCATACAGTTTTACGCACACGTTCGATAAATCCAACGAAAGCACTCCATCCGCCTCTGCAACCGAATGCTGCAAGGGAAACGCATCGTTCCATTGGAAATGAATGTCATTCTGGTGTACCAAAATGCAGTGACACAATCGGTGTGATAGAAGCGTTCATCTTTTAATGGACGATGCGATGGAAGCTGTCAAATCATTCGGAATTGTTTTCGATATCCCAGAAAAGCCAGTCGAACGTTCGATATGTTCAGCAAGTAAATCATCTTAACGTGCAATTACCCCTGCAAGCTCCTTGTAGTTGTCCTTGTCGGCGGAACTTTCCATCTCATCGTGTCCTCTAAAAGCAAATTCTTACATGTCCAAAAACACAGGCAAGGCCAATACAGGCGGCTTGATGAAAGGCTCCCTGTTAATCAGCTATACTTTTGATACTAGGTGATATTGAACGGCCTCACATTTTCATCCTTCTTCATGAAACTAATCTCAGGCAGAGGTCGACCCTCGCTTTTAATTCACACCTTTTCCGTGTACCAGAGAATTAAAGGGGTTCTTCAACAAAAAGTCCACAACATTTTTCTGCAGCATTGGCTATTCTACCATTCTGGCACAGAAAACTGCACACTCCCGCTGGTACGGTTACCAAGGCAAATTTAAATAAATTGCACTAACTGGACACAAAAATAAAGTTCTAAAACCAAGAAAACAATATATAATATACCTCCTCAGTCTCCTGTCATTTGAAATATATCTTTTAAATTGAATAATATCCCCAAAATGCGTAACTATCACTTTTCACTCTTAATCTCTATCCAACAATGTCACCATGATTATCAACAAATAAAACCCCCACAACGCTCTGTGGTACAATCCCAATACAACTCAATAGGTTCATTCTCTTGATCCTAATTCTATGATTGGATGGACAACATGTCAGTTCCTACTGCAAAAGCTTTGATTGGTTGGAGGACGTCCTCCGGAAGTGGTCATAATTACCATGTAGGTCTATGGAAGGGGTGAGGCCTACAAGCCTCCTAGGTTTTTTATTGAAGTCAATGTAGCCAGAGGAGGATGGAAGCTAGCTGTCCTCCAGCTGCACCATGGCGCTATGCCAGACAGTGCTGTTGACGTTACTGCAGGCCTTCATTGCAAAAAAGTTTTATTTAATCAATTATTTGGTGACATATGAATACATTTAATATAGTTTTATCTTTTTTAAATGTATCACTATTTTTATTTTTATGAAATTTCACTGAGGAGGATGGTCCTCCCCTTCCTCCTCTGAGGAGCCTCCACTGCTCAGGAGTAAATGTCAGTTGGCTTTTCATAGCTGAGTATTCAGAGGTCAAGACATCAGGTGTGGTAGAGAGAGTCGAAAACACGTCCAGTGAGAGGGAGCATACTTAAATTCACACAGAACACCAGATAAAACAGACTGCACCCCCCCCCCCCCCCCCCCCCCCCCCCCCCACACACACACACACACACATAGACTCTTGCAGCAGGCTGAGCCAGGGTCGGGCTACATTACAATTAGTACTATAAATTATTCATATTAATCTTGTGTAGAGATGTCACAGAGCAGACAGTATAAAAACCACCTGTTCAAAGTTAAACCATGTCCATAATGATAGGGGCGGGGCTTGTCATGTGCGCAAAGGTGCAGGCGGGTAGTTGGCCGGTTGTAACCGTTCACTTCGAGGACGAGGAGAGGAGACAGCTGTCTACGTTTCAACTCTGGGGAGTGAGGGGACGCCAGCACAAACGTAAGGATTTGTGGAGTGACGGGGGTAAACTCAAGGGAAACAGAGTTGACTTATCGACAAATGGTTACGTCTTTCACCGTGTATGGTGGAAGTGATGAACCAGCGCCAGTGCTCTGCGATGTTTTCTCGCAGGACGGGAAAAGTGAAATAATTAATAAACCATTACCTTTCCTCTTTCCATACTGTCGAAGTTCTGCTTCCTGCGTTCACTTTCGCCAGAAGCCGAGCGGAGGACAGCCCATCGAACAGGAGACGAACTTCAAAAAGACAACTGACGCCTACTCCCAAGTTCGCTGTTCGTCCTGTGGCTCGCACCGGGCACGTGCGTTTAATGTTGGGTGATGGCGATATCAGGGAGAGTCCGAGCGCTCCTGTCATTGTTATGGGTTTTTCAAGGTAAGCTCATTTTGTTCCACAACTAGTCAGTCTATTTACCATTTTGTTTTTTGTATTATGTAAACAAGTTTGACACATTTTCCAT
Organism: Salmo salar; assembly: GCF_965601325.2. Taxonomy (NCBI): domain Eukaryota; kingdom Metazoa; phylum Chordata; class Actinopteri; order Salmoniformes; family Salmonidae; genus Salmo; species Salmo salar. Next base: position 66,163,834 of record NC_138310.1, on the reverse strand, counting down.
TATATCAAACATTATTGTCGTTCCAGCTTTGCGTCAATTATTTACACATAGGCGGTTATGGTCATCAAAGGCTTGTGGTAGAAGTTATTTTTCACATTAAACTACATTTTTGTAATTCTGTGTAGCTTTCAGAAGATGTGACATTGGAAAATTCCTCAGGCGATGTCAAAAACATGTCACAAATTGTTGATAAGATTTGGAACTGAGAGGGATGTGCGGTAGGCTACCACTGTTTTATAAACATGATTGAACCTATGAATACCTAAATCATGTGTGAAGACCTCGCGCTCTAGTCTAGGGTTCTAGCCTGATGAAAAGCATTTCTTGGCTCCAAATCTACATTATTAGATATCAATAGATCTATTAGATTGATTAGAAACGTGGGAACCACTGTCTGTCCCAAAAGCATTTGCATGGTTTGTTACAATAGTGTCGTAATGTAGTTTTGTATTATTTTTTTCTTCTTCAAAAAGTCAAATTACCTCCTGAGATTTGGCCCCTGAAATTAAAAGTTATCTAGTACATGGAATAATAAAATATATCCTTCATGTTTTTTAGGTGGCTATTATTTGTCTTGTTTCAAAGCACCATTGAACCATGTGTTGGTTTCCTCAATAGTTGAGGGGAGAAAGGTGTGGTTTGCTTATAGCCTACCTATCTAACTGGCTACTGGCTAATTAAATGTTTTAACCTGTCAGGACAGTTGCAACTATCAAATAGCACTGTGATTCTGATGGTAAAGATGTAGTTTTGAATCAGGTTTACTCACAGATAGCCTATTCCAGGGATCATCAACTAGATTCAGCCTCAGGCCGATTTCTTTTTCTTGAGCGGATGGTCAGGGGACCGGAACATAATTACAAATAATATGTAGAGCGCAAATGGATCGCAAGAAGCTGAAATAGATATAATATGTGACTAAAACAATCATGCCAAACCTTGCCTATATTTGTATACTATCACATATGTCTCTATTATGCGTGGGAATACTTTGAAACAGATTTACAAAATTCAAATTCAAAGCTGATATGCTGGTGCTTTTAGTCTTTTTAATCCCCCAAAGTAAAATGTAAATGATTTGGGGGGCCGAATAAAATCACCTGCAGGCCGCCAGTTGGGGAACCCTGGCCTATTGTAACCCATGTTGTGTTGAGGAAACCCCCATACTAGATATGTGATTGACTCCCAGCAACAGTGAGATGAGCATTGTGGTTGTCACTAAACTGCCCAGACCACGCTGCTGAAGTCAAATGAGGTTGTAATCCACTGATTTGCCTTGGCGTTTTAACAAGGCAAGGACAAGGTATAGCTTCACTGTCCGGCCTGGGTGGCGGTGTTGGCTGATGAGATTAAAGCGCGAGTGATGACGACTGACTGGCTGAGGGACTGGTATTAAAATGGCAAACATGTAGTTAGAGGGGAAGAATGGAGAAAAGAAGCAGTGGAACTGGCTTAGAGGTCCAGATATGAATTTGAGGGCTCTAGGCCAGGGATTTTCAAACCTCTCCTCGGGGACCCCCAGCTGTTCCATGTATTTTAACTATTCCACAGTTAACACACCTGATTCAACTTGTAATCATCAAGCCCTTGAATAGGTGAATCAGGTGAGCTAGGTCAGGGCTACAACAAAATTGTGAAACATTTGGTGGTCTCAGAGGAGAGGTGCTCTACACTATCAGCTATAACCACTCAACTCTGCCCCTATAACGTTCTGCTGATGTCAGACCCTGATACTGCAGTGTTCCACTAGATAAGGAAGGTGATTACCTCTGTATGTAGCTAGCCTATGAGTGGGTGTATCTCTGTGTGTGTGTGCTTAATGGGAGCTTGTGATGGGACCTATTAAATGCTCACCCAGCTGAAGTTGTTGCTGCCTAACATCAAGTAAGCCTATTGTCAATGGAGAGCTTCCATTTACAAAACAAAATGTAATTTATGTTTTCATTAGCTTTTTGCCTGTTTTAATCACAGTTGCTATGCTCAGATTAATTGGAAACTTTGATTGTTGTAAAGATGTGTAGGGATTAGGAGGACAGACTGATCTCAGTGGAAGGGTATTTCATACCCGAGCTATTTTACATGCTGAGTGACAGGTTGCTGATGCCATGTCACTCTCTGCTCTCTCTGGGGAGGAAGAGCAGTAAAATGAGACTAGGGGTCTATTGGATTGAGGAAGCCTCTTTTGTCAACACACAGACCGGGTTGACTAGTGCAAATGTCACACTTTAACTTAAACTGGCCAATTAGGCCTGACAGAAGTGATATGATAATAACATTGCTATGGACAGTTTTCTTTTTATTGAGACAGCTGATTCAACAAGCATGATTTTTTTTCTCCCTTAGTCACTAATTATTGTTTTTGTGCAAGAGTAAAATATTCTGCCACTTTCTAGAGGGTGTACAATCAAAAACACATGTTTTGACCATTGGGGTAAAAAAATATGTTAATCCTCTAAGAAAACCAACGGTTCAAACTTAATGTCTCTATCATAATCTGTTCAAAATTGATTGGAGTTTTTACCCTTGTAGGATAGCCATGATTAGGGTGACTAAATCTCAATGGAGGCCAGAAGAAAAAAAAGTGGTGAAAATACCATTGTCAGCTCACGTTTGAACTCGTCATCTTTCTTCTCGAATCCAGAGGACATAAAACAATATAGAGGTAAGATGGATATTGATTTTGAGACATCACATCTATTATTTTCATATTATATTATATGCTTTATATGTTAATGGTAAACTCCTGTTATTTTTCAAAGATTTCTCAGAAAAACAAGCTAATCTCTGTGAAATGTCAACGGAGCTTTGCGCGTACGGCAAGCTTTTTATTTTGTAAGCCTTTTACATTTAATTCAGCTTGTATCATGCTAATTTAGCTTTTTGCGACTCGTGGAAAGAACTTTGAAGATGACCACCACAACATGTAAAATCCCCAAAAGTCGCTGCGAGAAGCAGGCTAGGTTACGAAATCTGACTTTTTGCATATAATGTTAATTATATGTTAGAGAAATACCCCACTGACCGATTCAGAACATGATGAATCATATTTGTCTTAATAAAATGCATTTTATAACATAAGGAAGGAACATTTCTGAATCAATGCGTGTTTTCACCCACTCTAGGTAGAGTGGGTAGACACCCTATGTCAAACCATAACAGGAGATAGACTGTACTGTCCTGAAATATGTGCATTTATGTTGGGTACATGTGAGCAATTAATCACTGAGTAATCGTAGTGCTTTATAGTAGGCAAAAATCTTTGGTAGCAAAGATGATTTGACAGTAGTACTGTTTTCCCCCCCAGAAGTTTTACTTGTGTTCAGCAGTGTCTATATGTGAAGCAAAAGCGCATTTTTTTCCATTGTAACAGTGGAGGCGGCTGGAATGGAGGGAGCCAGTGCCTCGGAATTAGCTCCTCTCTCAGCAGAGATCATTAGCGAGGCTAATGCCCAGTTAGATGGGGCAATTATTTATATATACAACGCAGCCAGGACGTGTAGCACCTACGCAGTCAGTATTTCACCTCATTAACTCCTACTACTACTGACAGTGAATGGGCGAACATGTTACACTGAGTTGTTTTAATATTTGAATATTTATGGTAATGTAGACTCCTCCGTGTTTATCTTTCCATGCTGTTAGTTGTTTGAGCTCCCTTCAGAATAGCATACAGTAGCCTTCTTTTATACACTGCCAATCTGTTGATGTGTCTGTCTGAATTAGCAGAAAGACAAAAGTAGCCTACAATGGTTGTTTTTAATGGGTTGAAAATAGGCCTATAAATAGGCCTGTCTTTGTGGCATGAATAATACTCAGTCGAACATACAGTTCTGCGATTTATGTTGTCTGCCGAGTCTACTATGGTACAGTGTAACTCTGTGGGGAAGGAAACAGAGAGGTTCTGATGGTGAAGCTGAGTCTGACAATTGAGTGCAGTGAAGCGAGCTGAGGCTGAGGCACACTGATTGACTGCCGTCAAGGTGGCAGTGTTGGTGCTGCCACAGCTGCAGCCTGACAGGAGCTCTTCATCACCACCACATCTCCATCTATATCCTGTCCTCATGTAACTAATGATGCAGGGGAGGGGAGGGAAGGAAGGTGGGGGAGGGGAGGGCAGGCAGGAGAGGGAAGGTAAGGAAAGGCAGGGGAGTTAGTGCAGGGGAGGGAAGGGAAGGTGGGGGAGGGCAGACATCAGGCAGGGGAGGGCAGGTGGGAGAGGGCAGGCGTCAGGCAGGGGAGGGGGAGGGCAGTTATGGGAGGGAAGTGGGGTAGGAAGGCAGGAGAATGGAAGGCAGGGGAGGGAGGGGATGGCAGGTAGGGAAGGGGGAACGGAAGGCTCAGGATGCCAGGGAGATGAGTTGGAACACAGGCCAGTGAGGCCATGCCACTATCATCCCACTCTGCCAATTACTGACTGAGACAACGTGCTCCTTGCTTTGGCCTCAATAGTGTTTCAGTTCATTTATTCACCTTTAGGTGTTGATTTTTATGTAATTTGGTTTGACTCAATTTCACTTTTCATACATTGCATATCAGTTGGAGTACTTGATGTCCATGGGTTAATAGTATCATTTTGAAATGTTGGATGTTCTGGACATGTGAAAGTATGTAGAGGTAAGATCTGTAGCATGCCACACGCCATAGATCAGAACAAAACCACATTCAGTTGAGATTTATATTGTTCAATTTTTTTGCAATTCATTAAAATCATGTTGAGTCTTGTGGGGGGCTGGGGTGTTCTAGTCTCAGCTTCCTGAATATGTCGTTAAGATAGAGGATGTACAACTGTTATTCCCCTCTATCTCTCATGCACCATCACAAACAGCCCTTTGTTAAAACGGAAACCTCTGGAAAACTCTTTCATTTACATTTTAAAATGTCTTGCCATTGATTTCCAAGGCAGGTTACAAAGGTGTGAAAACCTGCCTTTATTCTGTCGGCTTTGTTGTGCAGGTAGGAGACGGGTTACCGGGTCGAAGAGAAGAGTTTTGTAGTGAGTTGGTGGAAGATTAGTTTGTGTGTAATTGTAGAGCGATGGGATCCGTGGGTGTAATAGCAGAGGATGGGTCTGTGGTATAGAGCTGGTAGAGATTGGTTAGCTCTGTAATGGTGAATGACAGGTTTGCAGAGTAAAGCTAGATGGGTTTGTCAGGGGAAAGGGCAGAAGATGGGTCTGTGGTATAGAGCTGGTAGAGATTGGTTAGCTCTGTAATGGTGAATGACAGGTTTGCAGAGTAAAGCTAGATGGGTTTGTCAGGGGAAAGGGCAGAAGATGGCTGTGCTTGAACCGAGGAGGGAGATTGATGGTTTTGGCTATGGGGACATGAGAGATTAGCATTCGTTGAGGAGTGAGAGAGTAGCATGCGTTATCCTCTCTGCAGGCCTCGGGGCCAGGTGGATGGGGTAGATTAGGTGTGTGACCTGGTCTTAGAAGGTGGCGTCTGGTTTTAGATCTTCCAGGCCTGGTTTTGTGAGGCTAAGGACCTTTTAAGGAGGGTGAGAGAGAGAGTGTGTGTTTTACATTTGGCTACAAATTTCCCTCCTGTGTGCTACCTTTCCCCCCACTAGAATCCCAATACTTTAGTGAAGACAGCTTCTCCATCCTGGAGGGGAGATCAATAATTTCCAGGGACATGTACTAATCTGCGGTGACCTAAATGCCGGAACTGGATAAGGGCACTCCTACAGTACGTACACCTATAGCTCATCTCTTGGCATTAGTACTGTAGACTACTATCACTGACCTCAACCGAGAGTCTCTCAGAGCGTTCAGTCAGCCCACTGACACCTATCAGATCACAGCAAAATAAAAAATCACAGTCTACTTGAACAGAGCAGTACTCAATCATGAGGCATCAAAGCCAAAGGAAGCATTTCAAAGCTGCAGGCTGAGTTTAAATCTAGACTTGGTTTCGTCTATTGTAATCGCTCCTCTTTCACCCCAGCTGCCAAACTAACCCTGATTCAGATGACCATCCTACCCATACTAGATTACGGAGACATAATTTATAGATCGGCAGGTAAGGGTGCTCTCGAGCGGCTAGATGTTCTTTACCATTCGGCCATCAGATTTGCCACCAATACTCCTTATAGGACACATCACTGCACTCTATACTCCTCTGTAAACTGGTAATCTCTGTATACCCGTCGCAAAAACCCTCTAATGCCTCACTCCCCATTATCTGAGATAGCTACTGCAGCCGTTATCCTCCACATACAACACCAGTTGTGCCGTTAAAGGTCCCCAAAGCACCCACATGACTGGGTTGCTCCTCTTTTCAGGTCGCTGCAGCTAGCGACTGGAATAAGCTGCAAAAAACACTCAAACAGGGCAGTTTTATCTCCATCTCTTCAAAGACTCAATCATGGACACTTACTGGCAGTTGTGGCTGCTTTGTGTGATATATTGTTGTCTCTACCTTCTTGCCCTTTGTGCTGTTGTCTGTGCCCAATAATGTTTGTTCCATGTTTTGTTCTGCTGCCATGTTGTTGTCATGTTGTGTTGCTACCATCCTGTGTTGTCATGTGTTGCTGCCATGCTATTTTGTTGTCTTAGGTCTCTCTTTATGTAGTGTTATGGTGTATCTTGCATGATGTGTGTTTTGTCCTATATTTTCATATTATTTTTAATCCCAGCCCCTGTCCCCGCATGAGGCCTTTTGCCTTTTGGTAGGCCGTCATTATAAATAAGAATTTGTTCTTAACTGACTTGCCTAGATAAATAAAGGTTAAATAAAATAAAAACGTGCACTCTGCCCACAAAATGAGGTGGAAACTGAGCTGCACTTCCTTACCTCCTGCCAAATGTGTGACCATATTAGAAACACATATTTCCCTCAGATTAAACAGACCTACAAAGAATTACAAAAACTCTCATATCTATTGGGTGAAATACCACACTGTGCCATCACAGCAGCAATATTTGTGATCTGTTACCACAAGAAAAGGGCAACCAGTGTAGAAAAAACACCATTGAAAATACAACCCATATTTATTTTTTTCCCTTTTGTACTTTAACTATTTGCACATCGTTACAGCACAGTATATAGCCATAGTATGACATTTCCAATTTCTCTATTCCTTTGGAACTTTTGTGAGTGTAATGTTTACTGTTCATATGATATTGTTTATGTCACTTGCTTTGGCAATATGTTTCCCATGCCAATAAAGCCCTTTGAATTATTTTTTTATTTTGCTAGTCATTTAACAAGTCAGTTAAGAACAAATTCTTTATTACAATGACAACCTACACCGACCAAACCTGGACGACACTGGGCCAATTGTGTGCCACCCTATGGGACTCCCAATCACGGCCGGTTATGATACAGCCTGGAATCGAACCAGGGTGCCTGTAGTAACGCCTCTAGCACTGAGATGCAGTGCCTTAGACCACTGCACCACTCGGGAGCCCTCTTGAGAGAATCCAACTACACCTCCACTCCAACATTCCCATCCCCGTGTATGTATACAGGCTACAGATGCATTGCTACTGTGTGCTGTATAACAAAAATAACTCCATAACATACAGGTGAAGTCGGAAGTTTACATACACCTTAGCCAAATACATTTAAACTCAGTTTTTCACAATTCCTGACATTTAATCCTCGTAAATATTCCCTGTCTTAGGTCAGTTAGGATCACCACTTTATTTTAAGAATGTGAAATGTCAGTAGTCGCGAGAATGATTTTTCAGCTTTTATTTCTTTCATCACATTCCCAGTGGGTCAGAAATGTACGTACACTCAATTAGTATTTGGTAGCATTGCCTATAAATTGTTTAACTTGGGTCAAATGTTTCGGGTAGCCTTCCACAAGCTTCCCACAATAAGTTGGGTGAATTTTGGCCCATTCCTCCTGACAGAGCTGGTGTAACTGAGTCAGGTTTGTAGGCCTCCTTGCTCGATCAACGCTTTTTCAGTCCTGCCCACACATTTTCTATAGGATTGAGGTCAGGGCTTTGTGATGGCCACTCCAATACCTTGACTTTGTTGTCCTTAAGTCATTTTGCCCCAACTTTGGAAGTATTCTTGGGGTCATTGTCCATTTAGAAGACCCATTTGCGACCAAGCTTTAACTTCCTGACTGATGTCTTGAGATGTTGCTTCAATATATCCACCTAATTTTCCTACCTCATAATGTAATCTATTGTGAAGTGCACCAGTCCCTCCTGCAGCAAAGCACCCCCACAACATGATGCTGCCACCCCCGTGCTTCACAGTTGGGATGGTGTTCTTCGGCTTGCAAGCCTCCCCCTTTTTCCTCCAAACATAACGAAACAGAACGCATCTCCTTTCTCAGCGGTATGACGGCTGCGTGGATCCATGGTGTTTATACTTGCGTACAATTTTTTGTACAGATTAATGTGGTACCTTCAGGTGTTTGGAAATTGCTCCCAAGGATGAACCAGAATTGTGGAGGTCTTGGCTGATTTCTTTTGATTTTCCCATGATGTCAAACAAAGAGACACTGAGTTTGAAGGTAGGCTTTGAAATACATCCACAGGTACACCGCCAATTGACTCAAATGATATCAATTGGCCTGTCAGAAGCTTCTAAAGCCATGACATCCTTTTCTGGAATTTTCCAAGCTGTTTAAAGGCACAGTCAACTTAGTGTAAGTAAACTTCTGACCCACTGGAATTGTGATACAGTGAATTATAAGTGAAATAATCTGTCTGTAAACAATTGTTGGAAAAATAACTTGTGTCATGCGCAAAGTAAATGTCCTAACCGACTTGCCAAAACTATAGTTTGTTAACCTGTTAGGGCTAGGGGGCAGTATTTACACGGCCGGATAAAAAACGTACCCGATTTAATCTGGTTATTACTACTGCCCAGAAACTAGAATATTCATATAATTATTGGCTTTGGATAGAAAACACCCTAAAGTTTCTAAAACTGTTTGAATGGTGTCTGTGAGTATAACAGAACTCATTTGGCAGGCAAAAACCTGAGAAGATTCCTTACAGGAAGTGGCCTGTCTTACAAGTTCTTGTTCTTCTTGACTCTCTTTATTGAAAACTGAGGATCTTTGCTGTAACGTGACACTTCCTACGGCTCCCATAGGCTCTCAGAACCCGGGAAAAAGCTGAATGATGTAATTCCAGCCCCTGGCTGAAAAACATTAGCGCCTTTGGTAAAGTGGTTTATCAGAGGACAATGAGACTGAGGCGCGTGCACGAGGCGACCCCATGTTTTTATTTTCTCTCTCTTTGTACTAAAACACAGATTCCCGGTCGGAATATTATCGCTTTTTTTACGAGAAAAATGGCATAAAAATTGATTTTAAACAGAGGTTGACATGCTTTGAAGTACGGTAATGGAATATTTAGAATTTTTTTGTCACGACCAAGAAACCCTGATGAGTGCATACATCTTCATACCTTTTTTGGTACTGGTCCCCTGTGTGAATCAAACCCACAACCCTGGTGTTGCAAGCACCATTCTCTACCAACTGAGCCACATGGGACCCTCAGGTAGTCTTTCAATCTCAAACATCAATCTTCATTGTGTGTTACATTTTGCCCTGTTCCTTTGGTAGAATGGCAATCGCATTTAAAATTAATAATTTTTGGTACTACAGGTGTTCAAAATAGAAACACTACTCCTCCTTGCTCCTCCCTTCCAACAGGCAGAAACTCAATTAGGAAGTACCCGTGCTAAGGATTATTCAATGCTGGTCTGACCAATCGGAATCCACGCTTCAAGATTGTTTTGATCACGTGGACTTGGATATGTTACGGGTAGCCTCAGAGAATAATATTGACGTATACGCTGATTCGGTGAGTGAGTTTATAAGGAAGTGTATACGAGATGTATCCACTGTGACTACTAAAACCTTCCCTAACCAGAAACCGTGGATAGATGTCAGCATTCGCGCAAAACTGAAAGAGCGTACCACCGCATTGAACCATGGCAAGGCGACTGGGAATATGGCAGAATATAAACACAGTAGTCATTCCCTCCGCAAGGCAATCAAACAAGCAAAATGTCAGTATAGAGACAAAGTGGAGTCGCAATTCAACGGCTCAGACACAAGACGTATGTGGCAGGGTCTACAGACAATCACAGACTACGAAAGGAAATCCAGCTTCTTACTTCCAAACAAACTAAACACCTTCTTTGCCGCTTTGAGGATAATACAGTGCCACCGACGCTGCCCGCTACCAAGGACTGTGGGCTATCCTTCTCTGTGGCCGACATGAGTAAGACATTTAAACGTGTTAACCCTCGCAAGGTTGCCGGCCCAGACGACATCCCTAGCCGCGTCCTCAGAGCATGCGCAGACCAGCTGGCTGGTGTGTTTACGGACATATTAAATCTCTCCCTATCCCAGTCTGCTGTCCACACATGCTTCAAGATGGCCACCATTGTTCCTGTACCCAAGAAGGCAAAGTTAACTGAACTAAATGACTATTGCCCCATACCACTCACTTCTGCCATCATAAAGTGCTTTGAGAGGCTAGTCAAGGACCATATCCCCTCCACCTTACCTGTCACCCTAGACCCACTTCAATTTGCTTACCGCCCCAATAGGTCTACAGACGATCGCCATAATACTGCACACTGCCCTATCCCATCTGGACAAGAGGAATACCTATGTAAGAATGCTGTTCATTGCTATAGCTCAGCATTTAACACCATAGTAAACTCCAAGCTCATCATTAAGCTTGAGGCCCTGGGTCTCAACTAGAGGTCGACCGATTATGATTTTTCAACGCCGATACCGATTATTGGAGGGCCAAAAAAGCCGATATCGATTAATCGGCCTATATATATATATATATTTAAATGTTTTTTTTATTTGTAATAATGACCATTACAACAATACTGAATGAACACTTATTTTAACTTAATATAATACATCAATAAAATCAATTTAGCCTCAAATAAATAATGAAACATGTTCAATTTGGTTTAAATAATGCAAAAGCAAAGTGTTGGAGAAGAAAGTAAAAGTGCAATATGTGCCATGTAAGAAAGCTAACGTTTAAGTGCCTTGCTCAGAACATGGGAACATATGAAAGCTGGTGGTTCCTTTTAACATGAGTCTTCAATATTCCCAGGTAAGAAGTTTTAGGTTGTAGTTATTATATTATTATAGGACTATTTCTCTCTATACGATTTGTATTTCATATACCTTTTGACTATTGGATGTTCTTATAGGCACTTTAGCATTGCCAGTGTAACAGTATAGCTTCCGTCCCTCTCCTCGCTCCTACCTAGGCTCGAACCAGGAACACATCAACAACAGCCACCCTCAAAGCAGCGTTACCCATGCAGAGCAAGGGGAACAACTACTCCAAGTCTCTGAGCGAATGACGTTTGAAACGCTATTAGCGCGTACCCGGCTAACTAGCTAGCCATTTCACATCGGTTACACCAGCCTAATCTTGGGAGTTGATAGGCTTGAAGTCATAAACAGCGCAATGCTTGAAGCATTGCGAAGAGCTGCTGGCAAAATGCACAAAAGTGCTGTTTGAATGAATGCTTACGAGCCTGCTGGTGCCTACCACCGCTCAGTCAGACTGCTCTATCAAATCATAGACTTAATTATAATATAATAAACACACAGAAATACGAGCCTTAGGTCATTAATATGGTCGAATCCGGAAACTATCATCTCGAAAACAAAACGTTTTTTCTTTCAGTGAAATATGGAACCGTTCCGTATTTTATCTAACGGGTGGCATCCCTAAGTCTAAATATTCCTGTTACATTGCACAACCTTCAATGTTATGTCATAATTACGTAAAATTCTGGCAAATTAGTTCGCAACGAGCCAGGCGGCACAAACTGTTGCATATACCCTGACTCTGCGTGCAATGAACGCTAGAGATGTGACACAATTTCATGTTAGCAGGCAATATTAACTAAATATGCAGGTTTAAAAATATATACTTGTGTATTGATTTTAAAGAAAGGCATTGATGTTTATGGTTAGCTGCATTGGTGCAACGACAGTGCTTTTTTTGCAAATGCGCTTGTTAAATCATCACCCATTTGTCGAAGTAGGCTGTGATTTGATGAGAAATTAACAGGCACCGCATCGATTATATGCAACGCAGGACACGTTAGATAAACTAGTAAAATCATCAACCATGTGTAGTTAACTAGTGATTATGTTAAGATTGATAGTTTTTTATAAGATAAGTTTAATGCTAGCTAGCAACTTACCTTGGCTTCTTGCTGCCCTCACGTAACAGGTAGTCAGCCTGCCATGCAGGCTCCTCGTGGAGTGCAATGTAAGCCAGGTGGTTAGAGCGTTGGACTAGTAACCGGAAGGTTGCAAAAACGAATCCCCCCTGAACAAGGCAGTTTACCCCCGTTCCTAGGCCGTCATTGAAAATAAGAATGTGTTCTTAACTGACTTGCCTAGTTAAATAAAGGTGTAAAAAAAAAAGAATCGGTGGCCAAAAATACCGATTACCGATTGTTATGAAAACTTGAAATCAGCCCTAATTAATTGGCCATTCCGATTAATCGGTCGACCTCTAGTCTCAACCCCCGCCCTGTGCAATTGGGTCCTGGTCTTCATGACGGGCTGCCCCCAGGTGGTGAAGTTAGGTAACAACATCTCTACTTTGTTGATCCTCAACACTGGGGCCCCACAAGGGTGCGTGCTCAGCTCCCTCCTGTACTCCCTGTTCACCCATGACTGCGGGGCCATGCACGCCTCCAACTCAATCATCAAGTTTGCAGACAACACAACAGTAGTAGGCTTGATTACCAACAACGACGAGACGGCCTACAGGGAGGAGGTGAGGGCACTCAGAATGTTGTGTCAGCAAAATAACCTCTCACTCAACTTGCACCCCCTATCCACATCGATGGGACAGCAGTGGAGAAGGTGGAAAGTTTTAAGTTCCTCTGCGGACAAACTGAAATGGTCCAGCCGCACAAACCGTGTGGTGAAGAAGGTGCAACAGCGACTCTTCAACCTCAGGAGGCTGAAGAAATTTGGCTTGTCACCTAAAACCCTCACAAACTTTTACAGATGCACAATTGAGAGCATCCTGTCAGGCTGTATCACCAGCTGGTACGGCAACTGCACCGCCCACAACTGCAAGGCTCTCCAGGGGGTGGTGCGGTCTGCACAAGGCATTACCGCGGGCAAACTACCTGCCCTCCAGGACACCTACAGCACCCAATGTCACAGTAAGGTCAAAAAGATCAAGGACAACAATCACCCGAGCCACTGCCTGTTCACCCCGCTACCATCCAGAAGGCGAGGTCAGTACAGGTGCATCAAAGCTGGAGACCGAGAGACTGAAAAACAGTTTCTATCTCAAGGCCGTCAGACTGTTAAACAGCCATCACTAACACAGCGAGGCAGCTGCCTACATAGACTTGAAATCATTGGCCACTTTAATAAATGGATCACTAGTCACTTTAATAATGCCACTTTAATAATGTTTACATATCTTGCATTACTCATCTCATATGTGTATATACTGTTTTATACTATCTATTGCATCTTGCCTATGCCGCTCTGTCATTGCTCATCAATATATTTATATGTATATATTCTTATTCCATTCTTTTACTTAGATTTGTGTGTATTAGGTAGTTGTTTGGAATTGTTAGATTACATGTTAGGTATTGCTGCACTGTCAGAACAAGAAGCACAAGCATTTCGCTACACTCGCAATAACATCTGCTAAACATGTGTATGTGACCAATAAAATTTGATATGATATGAAAACGTTGTCCTTCTGAACGCGCTTTAAGCCTAGAGGCTCGTTATCTGCATAAACATGAGTCCACCTCCGTGACTGGTAGGTGTTTGATGCCCCCATGTATTCTTTCAAGGGTGCTGTCATACAAACAATTGCACACTCACCGAGCATGTCAGTATTCATTGGAGTTTTCATCCACCACTATAAATGGAGTAATTGTCTAAAAGCAGATAAGGCATTCATAGAATTCCTCATACTGTAGTGGAGATCACTACAATATTCATCAGTGCAGCCATGTGCACTGCTATACTAAGATGTCTGGACCAATTGAAAATGACTGAATTGGTCTCTCAAGCCACAGACAGAGCTGTCTGGAATTCTCTGCAATACTTTACCAGCAATGGAGTCTAAAAATCGTATACAAAGTTGTTACTCTATTTCTGTCTTCCCAACTTTACACCAATTTCTTCTCACTCTTCGAGAAGCCATATTGGAATTTAAAAGGTTAATGAAATTCCTTATTTATGTTTTAATTTCACACCTGGAATACCTATCCACAGCAGAAAATCTTCAAGTAACTTACATCTCAAACCTTCCAAATCCGAGGCAGCCCGCAATCCTAACATTCCCTTTCCGCAATCTACTGAAGCTATTCCAGTGAGCGCTGATCAGATTGTTACTATGATTCTTTGCAAAACATAAATAATTCTCTCTCTGTGTGTCAATTAGGGTCAGCTTGCTTTATACCGTTATATGCTTTATACTTTATACTTGCTTTTCACAGATCACTGCACCTGTACATAGCCCATCTGTAAAGAGCCCATCCAACTACCTCATCCCCATACTGTATTTATTTATTTATTTATCTTGCTCCTTTGCACCCCAGTATCTCTACTTGCACATTCATCTTCTGCACATCTACCATTCCAGTGTTTAATTGCTATATTGTAATTACTTTGCCACCATGGCCTATTTATTGCCTTACCTCCCTTATCCTACCTCATTTACACACACTGTATATAGACTTTTCTACTGTATTATTGACTGTATGTTTGTTTATTCCATGTGTAATTTTGTGTTGTATGTGTCGAACTGCTTAGCTTTATCTTGGCCAGGCCGCAGTTGTAAATGAGAACTTGTTCTCAACTAGCCTACCTGGTTAAATAAAGGTGACATTTTTAAAAAAAAATACCATGTTGTTCTGCAGCCCTCTGTGGGCAAATATCTGTCCAAGACCAGCATGACATGCAAAGTGGCAGGGCAGTGGAGAGGTGAGATGAATGATAACTGAAACACAGGCTACTGCGTGTAGTGGTTGCAGAGAATAGGGGCTTGCTCTCTTACTTCACGGTTCAATGGTTTGGCGTTTAAAGATGTATAACTGTTACAAAAACTATATTCTCCTTTAGGCTATTGTTTACTGCTGCACTGTTAAAAAAGAAAGTGTTATATAAAAAAACCCACAAAAGGTTAAATGTTTTAACAAAAAAAATGTATTAGGGTGGGTAAAAAGTAGCGTGGGTTAAAAAAAAAATGTTTTTTTACTTGTGCACACACGCGACACACACATAAATCATAACCATGAACAGCCACATGATATTTAGCGCCATTGATTGGACTAAATTGTTTTTGGTATCTTAAGTTTGTTTTCATTGTATTAAACTAAGCATATATACAGTAGCCTTGTTGATTTGATTATGTTTAAGTTGAAATGGTGCTTGAATAGCGGTGCTCCTGTTGTCTTTGTGCTGACTTGTGATAACTCTGATTCTAAATCGATAGTTGTTTAGTAAACTGTAAGAACATTAACATTGTATGCAATATTTGCTTTGTGGACTTCACAGGACAGATGTTGCTCTCCGGTTTTGTGATGAAGAAAATGTGTAGTTTAATTTATTCCACCACCATGTGACTGCTGTCTTTTGTTGTCACGGCCTTATTGTATATCACAGTGGCGTATGAACGAATGGGTTATAGTTGCGTTGTTTGCTCTATCACAACATAGTTTGTAATATGGCTTGTTTACTGGCTTAGCTTGGCTTCATTAGTGATTTTACCCCACGCACCGCTACTGGTTTGGGCCAACAATTATTTTTAGTTCAGGTGTAACACTTGGACTGAAAGTTGAGTAAACAACAAACAAAAAAACTCTGTGGAACCAGTTATTTAATAATAGATGTAGTTTTACAGTGTAGGGAGCTTAGGTGTTATTTGTGACAGACTTGTAAAAAGTGTGCTTTAAACAATGTACATTTGTCAAAATATATCGAGTCATCATAATTTACAGCAACATTTGCTAAAGTTGCCCAATTACCGGGAGGGATGGGGGCAACTTTGTGTCGCATGCGATGCTCAAGTACAGAACGGCTGTCCAGTCAATATCCACACAGCTCTGTGAAGTGCAGAGCCAGAGCTCTGACGTCATGTATAAGTAATGTTACTGTACAGCCACTACGTTCCAATTTAGGAGCTTATTACTGCCCAAATCTGCCATTTTAAACCTGTATACGGGTACAAGGGTAAAGGGTTAACCTGTCTAACGATACCCTTTTTATGTCTTAACTCTGAAAATTGATGGAGAGCAGTCCCTACTAAAACGTCAGTATCAATTCTGGAAAATCAATGCCCAGTTCCTGTTGTGTGCAACATTGCGGTACCATGTACCGCTAGCAGCATTTTAGCTACAGACTGTTATGTGCTAGCTGTTTAGTCTGTTTTTATAAATGTGCAATGAGCATAAAAATACGCATTTATATAAGCAATGGCAAATTGTTCTCATTCTGAGAAATAAGCATATTTTTATCCAGGTAGGCCACTTGAAAAAAGTGGACAGCCTAGTATGGTGTTTAAACAATTGGAGACGGACAGGTGTGTTCATAACAATTCAACTGTTCTACCTTGTTAGCTAGCAAATACATCCAAGTTGGCTAGACTTGGAAAATAAAGATAATAGCTAGCTATTCACTAGCACGTGGGCTTGTGCTTGAGAGATTGTTTGAGACCTGTGTTAGTGTTCTATAATGCCTGCTACCAGACGTTGATCATTATTAGTGGATGTGCATTGTGCGTAGTTCTGGTAAATTTGTAACAAAAACTAAAATTTTTATAGACAGACTTGAAAGCCAGATGAGTAGTTATTGCAAAAAAGCGGGTTAAACTATTTTGATAAAATTATAAAATAGTGGAACGTATGGTTGTGGAAGGCTTATATTTACCCTAGGTATAATTTTACAAGCCCTGAATTCATTAGATCATTTTTTGCCTGTTTGATATGCAATGTATTGAGCTTTAATTGTGCAACAAAGCTTATTTAGAGAAAACAACATAAAAAAAATTAAGATATATAGATAGAGATATATATATATATATATATATATATATATATATATATATATATATATATCTATCGTTAATCGCCCATCAGTTTGAAAAAAATGAGATGATTGTTACGCCACATCGTCCTACATTAGAGACAGGAAAACAACATGGTTTGTTTTAGAGACGTGGAGAAAAACAATTCCATTAGGTTTTCAGAACTTATTAGAACAGCCATTTCCTTGAATTTGCTTCAAGGCAGGGATAGACAGGCTAGTTTAATCAAATTAGCAATGGCACAAGGTACACACCGTATGTGTGTGTATAGTTCACATTGTCTTTTGAAGGTAGTCACATGATCTGTTTACATATTCCACTAATACTATTTATTTGGATTGTCTCCCAATTAAATTGTCTGTCCAGACTATAATAGTCCACTATGTATGAACTTGAATGCATTTGAACTTGAAGGTTCCAAGCCAATGTGTTATTTGAATCGGGCCTGCTTTCTCAAAGGTAAACCTTGAATAGCGGGGATTAAATGATGGTAATACACTATAAATACAAATGTGGACACCCCTTCAAATGAGTATATGTGGCTATTTCAGCCGACAAGTGTATAAAATTGAGCACACAACCATGCAATCTCCATAGACAAACATTGGCAGTGGAATGGCCTTACTGAAGAGCTAAGTGACTTTCAACGCAGCACCGTCATAGGATGCCACCTTTCCAACAAGTCAGTTTGTCAAATTTCTGGACTGCTAGAGCTGCCCCAGTCAACTGCAAGTGCTGTTATTGTGAAATAGAAACGTCTAGAAGCAAAAACGTCTCAACCGTGAAATGGTAGGCCACACAAGCTTACAGAATGGGACTGCCTAGTACTGAAGCGTGTAGGTCGTAAAAAATCGTCTGTCCTCTGTTGCAACAGAAACTACCGAGTTCAAAAGTGCCTCTCGAAGCAACGTCGGCACAATAATTGTTCTTCAGGAGCTTCATTAAATGGGTTTCCATGGCCAAACAACCACACACAAGCCTAAGATCACCATGTGCAATGCCAAGCGTCAGCTGGAGTGGTTTAAAGCTTGCCGCCATTGGACTCTGGAGCAGTGGAAACGCGTTCTCTGGAGTGATTAATCACGCTTCACCATCTGGCAGTCCTACTGACAAATCTAGTTTTGGCGTATGCCAGGAGGTCGCTACTTGTCCTAATGCATAGTGCCAACTGTAAAGTTTGGTGGAGGAGGAATAATGGTGCTGTTTTTCATGGTTCGGTCTAGGCCCCTTAGTTCCAGTGAAGGGAAATCTTAATGCTGTTGTAGACGATTCTGTGCTTCCAACTTTGTGGCAACAGTTTGGGGAAGGCCCTTTCCTGTTTCAGCATGACAATGCCCCTGTGCACAAAGCAAGGTCCATACAGAAATGATTTGTCAAGATTGGTGTGGAAGAACTTGACTAGCCTGCAGAGAACCCTGACCTCAACCCCATCAAACACCTTTGGGACAAATTGGAACGCCAGGCCTAATCGCCCAACATAAGTGCCCGACCTCACTAATGCTCTGGTGGCTGAATGGAATCAAGTCCCCGCAGCAATGTTCCAACATCTAGTGGAAAGCCTTCCCAGAAGAGTGGAGGCACTTATAGCAGCAAAGGGGGACCAACTCCATATTAATGCCCATGATTTGGAAATGAGATTTTCCACATACTTTTGGCCATGTAGTTTAGCTTATTAAAAGGGTATCCACCCACCCAGGCCACCAGCAGCCAGCCAGGTCCCGGTGCCTAATGCAACTGTGTTGGGAATCAAAGCACAGCGCAGTGGCCAGATTAAAACATGTTCTCTGTACGGGTGGGATCAGCCTTGTCGCAAACTTCCTGCCTCCTCCTTAAAGCCAGCTTGGGCTGATAATAAGATTAGAGTGTGGAGAGACAGCTTAGCGACCTGTACTAAGATACATCAGCCATCCCTCATCTAATCTCCATGAGTGTCACAGGATTGAGCAGACTGGCTGGGGATGGGTTGGCTCGGAGATGGAGTTGGGGTTAAGAGCAGTAAACATCTCTACTCAGCCTTTACACACAAGCATATGCAAATGTCGGCTTGGGCGGTATACCGTGTACAGTGGTGGCCAAAAGTTTTGAGAATGACACAAACATACATTTTCATAAAGTCTGCTGCCTCAGTTTGTATGATTGTAATTTGCATATACTCCAGAATGTTATGAAGAGTGATCAGATGAATTGCAATTAAAGTCCCTCTTTGCCATGCAAATGAACTGAATCCCCCAAAAACATTTCCACTGCATTTCAGCCCTGCCACAAAAAGACCAGCTGACATCATGTCAGTGAATCTCTCGTTAACACAGGTGTGAGTGTTGACGAGGACAAGGCTGGAGATCACTCTGTCATGCTTATAGTGTTCGAATAACAGACTGGAAGCTTCAAAAGGAGGGTGGTGCTTGGAATCATTGTTCTTCCTCTGTCAACCATGGTTACCTGCAAGGAAACATGTGCCGTCATCATTGCTTTGCACAAAAAGGGCTTCACAGATAAGGATATCGCTGCCAGTAAGATTGCACCTAAATCAACCATTTATCGGATCATCAAGAACTTCAAGGAGAGCGGTTCAATTGTTGTGAAGAAGGCTTCAGGGCGCCCAAGAAAGTCCAGCAAGCGCCTGGACCGTCTCCTAAAGTTGATTCAGTTGTGGGATCGGGGCACCACCAGTACAGAGCTTGCTCAGAAATGGCAGCAGGCAGGTGTGAGTGCATCTGCACGCACAGTGAGGCGAAGACTTTTGGAGGATGGCCTGGCGTCAAGAAGGGCAGCAAAGAAGGGACAGACCGATATTCTGCAAAAGGTACAGGGATTGGACTGCTGAGGACTGGGGTAAAGTCATTTTCTCTGACGAATCCCCTTTCCGATTGTTTGGGGCATCTGGAAAAAAGCTTGTCCGGAGAAGACAAGGTGAGCGCTACCATCAGTCCTGTGTCATGCCAACAGTAAAGCATCCTGAGACCATTCATGTGTGGGGTTGCTTCTCAGCCAAGGGAGTGGGCTCACTCACAATTTTGCCTAAGAACACAGAATGCTACCAACACATCCTCCGAGAGCATCTTCTCCCAACCATCCAGGAACAGTTTGGTGATGAACAATGCCTTTTCCAGCATGATGGTGCACCTTGCCATAAGGCAAAAGTGATAACTAAGTGGCTCGGGGAACAAAATATCGATATTTTGGGTCCATGGCCAGGAAACTCCCCAGACATTAATCCCATTGAGAACTTGTGGTCAATCCTCAAGAGGCGGGTGGACAAACAAAAACCCACAAACTCTAAGCATTGATTATGCGAGAATGGGCTGCCATCAGTCAGGATGTGGCCCAGAGGTTAATTGACAGCATGCTGGGGCAGATTGCAGAGGTCTTGAAAAAGAAGGGTCAACACTGCAAATATTGACTCTTTGCATTAACTTCATGTAATGCCAATAAAAGCCTTTGACACTTATGAAATGCTTGTAATTATACTTCAGTATTCCATAGTAACATCTGACAAAAATATCAAAAAGACACTGAAGAAGCAAACTTTGAAAATGTATATTTGTGTCATTCTCAAAACTTTTGGCCACGACTGTATGTATACCGGGGTAGTCCTTCATTGTAAATAAGAATTTGTTCTTAACTGACTTGCCTAGTTAAATAAAGGTTAAATACATTTGGAAATAACCATGGAATGGTTTTTGAATTCCGACAATACCAGTAATTTTTTGTTTAGAAGTTTTTGAATACATTTTAATATTTGTAGCTACTTTTGAAGTAAATACCTGCAGTCATCGCTGCTCTAATTCACTATATACAGTACCAGTCAAAAGTTGACAGACCTACTCATTCAAGGGTTTTTCTTTATTTTTATTTTTTTTTCTACATTGTAGAATAATACTGAAACAAACTATTAAATAACAGGTATGGAATCATGTAGTAACCAAAGAAATGTTAAACAAAGCTAAATATATTTTTGATTCTTCAAAGTAGCCACCCTTTGGCTTGATGACAGCTTTGCACGTTCTTGGTGTTCTCTCAACCAGCTTCATGAGGTTGCATGAACCAGCTTCACCTGGAATGCATTTCAATGGCTTTAGGACGGGTGATTGTGGAGGCCAGGTCATCTAATGCAGCACTCCATCACTCTCCTTTTTGGTCAAATAGCCCTTACGCAGCCTGGAGGTGTGTTTTTGGCATATCGCTCTAGAATGCTGTGGTTGCCATGCTGATTAAGTGTGCCTTGAATTCTAAATAAATCCCAGACAGTGTCACCAGCAAAGTATCCCCACACCATCACACCTCCTCCTCCATGCTTCACGGTGGGAACCACCCATGCAGAGATCATCCGTTCACCTACTCAACGTCTAACAAAGACACGGCGGTTGGAACCAAAAATCTCAAATTTGGACTCATTTGACCAAAGGACAGATTCCACCGATCTAATGTCCATTGCTCATGTTTCTTGGCCCAAGGAAGTCTCTTCTTATTGGAGACCTTTAGTGGTGGTTTCTTTGCAGCAGTTGGATCACGAATGCCTGATTTACGCAGTCTCCTCTGAACAGTTGATGTTGAGATGTGTCTGTTACTTGAACTCTGAAGCGTTTTTTTGGGCTGCAATTTCTGAGGTTGGTAACTCTAATGAACTTATCCTCTGCAGCAGAGGTACCTCTGGGTCTTCCTTTCCTGTGGCAATCCTCGTGAGAGTCAGTTTCATCATAGCGCTTGATGGTTGTTGCGACTGCACTTGAAGAAACTTTCAAAGTTCTTGACATTTTCTGAATTGACTGATCTTCATGTCTTTAAGTAATGATGGACTGTTGTTTCTCTTTGCTTATTTGAGCTGTTCTTGCCATAATATGGACTTGGTCTTTTACCAAATAACACAACACCACTGATTGGCTCAAATGCATTAACCTCTATGGGACCCCTTCCTGTTCTCATCCCGGTAACGGGATTGCTTGACAAGATAGCATGGCGCGAAATTCAAAACAGCAAAAATCTAATAATTTCAATTTCTCAAACAATCAACTATTTCACACCATTTGAAAGATAAACATCTCCTTAATCCAACCACATTGTCCGATTTCAAAGAGGCTTTACGGCGAAAGCATAAAGTTTGTACTGTCCTAACATAATCTTAGACAAAAAAATTACACAGCCATTTTCAATGCAAGGACAGGCGTCACCAAAAGCAGAAAACCAGCTAAAATGATGCACTAACCTTTGACAATCTTCATCAGATGACACTCCTAGGACATTATGTTAGACAATACATCCATTTTTTTGTTCTATCAAGTTCATATTTATATCCAAAAACAGCATTTTACATTGGCGCGTGATGTTCAGAAAATGTATTTCCCCCAAAACTTCCGGTGGATCAGCACTACAATTTACAAAAATACTCGTCATAAACGTTGATAAAATATTAAACTGTTATTCAAAGAATTATAGATTAACATCTCCTGAATGCAACCGCATTGACAGATTTCAAAATAACTTTACTGGGAAAGAAGACTTTGCAATAATCTGAGTACTGTGCTCAGAAAAATACACTACGCAATACAGATAGCCGCCATTTTGGAGTCATGTAAATGCATAAATAGCATTAGAAATATTCACTTACCTTTAATAATCTTCATCAGAAGGCACTTCCAGGAATCCCAGGTCCACAACAAATGTTGTTTTGTTTGATAAAGTTCATAATTTATGTCCAAATAACTCCATGTTTGCGCGTTCCATAAGCTACTCAAAATGTAGGACGCGCGAGGAAAATGTCACGACGAAAAGTAAAAAAAAATAATACGTTCGTTCAAACATGTCAAACGTTGTATAACATCAATCTTTAGGGCCTTTAGAATGTGAAGATTCAGTAATATTCCAACCGGACTCATGCATTGTCTTGGAAAATGTTTTGGAACAGAGCTACCTCTCGCGTGAATGCGCGCCAATGAACTGACATCCTTCCCTGGGTCACCAACTTCCCAGCCTTCTCATTCGGTCTCTGTTCATCATAGACGCCTCAAACAACTTTCTAAAGACTTGGCATCTAGTGGAAGCCTTAGGAAGTGCAAAATGAATCCTTTGTCACTGTGTTCGATTGGCAGTGACTTGAAAAACCTACAGGCACCAGATTTTTCATTTCCTGGTTGTATTTTTCTCCGGTTTTTGCCTGCCATATGAGTTCTGTTATACTCACAGACACCATTCAACCAGTTTTAGAAACTTCAGTGTTTTCTATCCAAATCTACTAATAATATGCATATTCTAGTTTCTGGGCCAGAGTAGTAACCTGTTTAACCTCTTGGCGTTCCCCTAGGATAGGGGGCGCTAAAGCGATTTTTGAAGAAAATTTGTGCCCATTTTAAACGGCCTCCTACTCAAACTCAGAAGCTAGGATATGCATATAATTAATACTTGTGGATAGAAAACACCCTAAAGTTT
The DNA here is from genome assembly GCF_965601325.2 of Salmo salar. Classification (NCBI taxonomy): domain Eukaryota; kingdom Metazoa; phylum Chordata; class Actinopteri; order Salmoniformes; family Salmonidae; genus Salmo; species Salmo salar. The sequence goes on along the minus strand of NC_138310.1, from coordinate 66,140,361 downwards.
CTAAAACTGTTTGAATGGTGTCTGTGAGTATAACAGAACTCATATGGCAGTCAAAACCCCGAGACAGATCGAAACAGGAAGTGGAATTCTGAATTGCGAACTCAACTTCATCACGTTGCCTATTAATCACACCGTGAGCTATGGTTCATTGAGCACTTCCTATTGCTTCCACCAGATGTCCCCAGTCTTCACAAAGTGGTTTGAGACTCCTACTGTGAAAACTGAATGAATGAGACGCAGTGGAACGTGGTCACACGGAGAGGGCCATCACCATTATGACGCCGACGCCCCTGGGTACCCTCCCCTTTCGAAACGTTTTGAAACACAATGCAATCGTCCCCCTCGAATCTTATTGGCTCTCTTGTTGAAAAACGCCCTGAAGATTTATGTTATACAACGTTTGACATGTTTGAACGAACCTAAATGGGGGGAAAATGCATTTTCTCGAAATGGCTGTCCCGTGGCCGACGGAAGTTTTGGAGCAGCCTTCAGACGCGCTAACAAGAACAAGCTCTTGGAACATAAAGGAGTATTTTTTTCGAACGAAAATACATTTGTTGTGGACCTGGGATTCCTGGAAGTGCTTTCTGATGAAGACAACCAAAGGTAAGGGATTATTGACAATAGTATACAAGACTAGATTTGATATGCGATTGTTCCAAGATGGCGCTGACCTGTAACGTTAGCCTATTTTTCAGAGTATCGCATCCCCTTTCATCGCAAAGTATGATTACCCAGTAAAGTTAATTTTAAATCTGGCATTACAGGTGCTTTCAAGAGATATTCATCTATAAATCTTAGAATGACAATATTACATTTTAAAAATGTTTTCGAATAGTAATTTAGTAAATTGTAGCTCTGTTTCATCGGATGCATTTGAGGGAAAATAGTTAGTCAACGTTACGCACCGATGTAAAATGCTGTTTTTATATATAAATATGAACTTTATCGAACAAAAGAATGCATGTATTGTGTAACATGATGTCCTAGGTGTGTCATCTGATGAAGATTGTCAAAGGTTAGTGCTGCATTTAGCTGTTTTTTGGTTATTTGTGATGCATGTGGTTGGTCGGAAAATGGCTATGTGGCTACTTTTACGATACACTCCTCTAACATAATCTAATGTTTTGCTTTTGCTGTAAAGCCTTTTTGAAATCGGACAACGTGGTTCGAATCAGGAGAGGTGTATCTATAAAACAATATAATTTTTTTATTTTTTATTTTTTATTATTACATTTTGTTATGCTAATGGCGATATGATTTTTCGCTGGATGTCGCTGGGCCGCACAGGGGTTAAATTGGGTACGTTTTTCATCCGGCCGTGAAAATACTGCCCCCTAGCCCAGACAGGTTAAGAAGGAAAGAAATTCCACAAGGCACACCTGTTAATTGAAATGCATTCCAGATGAAGCTGGTTCATGCCACCTCATGAAGCTGGTTGAGAGAATGCCAAGAGTGTGCAAAGCTGTCATCAAGGCAAAGGGTGGCTACTATGAAGAATCTCGAATATAAAATACAACTTTTTTGGTTGCTACATGATTCCATATGTGTTATTTCATAGTTTTGATGTCTTCACTATTATTCTACAATGTAGAAAATAGTCCAAATTAAGAAAAAACCTTCAATGACAAGGTGTGTCCAAACTTTTGACTGGTACTGTATATATGTATAACTTTATGAGCTGGATTGCCTGTCTTTGCAATTTGTTTATTTTTGTTTGCACTTGTTGCCACATTTAACTAGAAACTCTCTATTACTTGTGCTTATTTTGTTAGCATTCTGGTAGTAGACGCCCAATGGGGTTCTATGTTTTTGGGGTACCCTTGTGTACTGAACTGGTAATATCTTTAAATCCGACGTGAGAGAAGGAATGTATGAGGATATGAATATCTGGATACTGCCCAACACTATGCAAATGTAGCATACTGTTTAGACACGTGTGTCTAGGTGCACAGCATAGACTTCTTCACAGACACACCTCACACACACTTTCTCCCACACTATTCACACTAACAACCGCAGATTGTATGCATTCACACACTTGACACACACAAAAACTTCCACTAATCTCTGCTAATTATCTCTCACACAACACACACACACACACACACACACACACACACACACACACACACAGTTACTTCCCCCAACACAACAGGTTGCTAACTTATCTGCCCTGTTGAACTGTGGGAGAATTAAAGACTTAACCCCTCTGTCGCCAACTGTCACAGACTGTCGTCACACAGGCTGTCAGTAATGGGATATTGAATGAATTGAATATGCAAGCTTTATCGAGACCAAGTAAGTTAGTGTTTACAGTAAACTATACTGTAACTCCCCTACCTTTGGTTATGGCAGGTGCATGCATGTTCACTCTGACAGCTGCATATACAGTGCATTCGGAAAGTATTCAGACCCCTTGACCTTTTCCACATTTTGTTACGTTACAGCCTTATTGGATTAATGGATTACATTTCTTTTCACCTCCATCTAAACAATACCCCATAATAACAAAGGAAAAACCTTTTTTGAAATCTTTGCAAAGTTATAAAAAAAAAAATCTGAAATATCACATTTACATAAGTATTAAGACACTTTACTCAGTGCTTTGTTGAAGCACCTTTGGCAGCGATTACAGCCTCGGGTCTTCTTGGGTATGACGCTGTAAGATTGGCACACCTGTATTTGGGGAGTTTCTCCCATTCTTCTCTGCAGATCCTCTCAAGCTCTGTCAGGTTGGATGAGGAGCGTCGCTGCACAGCTATTATCATGTCTCTCCAGAGATGTTAGATCAGGTTCAAGTCAGGGCCACTCAAGGACACTCAGAGACTTGTCCCAAAGCCACTCCTGCATTGTCTTGGCTGTGTGCTTAGGGTCGTTGTCCTGTTGGAAGGCGACCCTTTTCCCCAGTCTGAGGTCCTGAGCGCTCTGGAGCAGGTTTTCATCAAGGATCTCTCTGTACATTGCTCCGTTCATCTTTGCCTCGATCCTGACTAGTCTCCCAGTCTCTGCCGCTGAAAAACATCCTCACAGCATGATGCTGCCACCACCATGCTTCACCGTAGGGAGGGTGCCAGGTTTCCTCCAGACATGACGCTTTGCATTCAGGCCAAAGAGTTCAATCTTGGTTTCATCAGACCAGAGAATCTTGTTTCTCATGGTCTGAGAATCCTATAGGTGCCTTTTTGGCAAACTCCAAGCGGGTTGTCATGTGCCTTTTACTGAGGAGTGGCTTGAGAAACATCTCAAGAATGGTAAATGGAAACAGGATACACCTGAGCTCAATTTCAATTATCATAGCAAAGGATCTGAATACTTAGGGAAATAAGGTGTGTGTGTGTGTGTGTGTGTGTGTGTGTGTGTGTGTGTGTGTGTGTGTGTGTGTGTGTGTGTGTGTGTGTGTGTGTGTGTGTGTGTGTGTGTGTGTGTGTGTGTGTGTGTGTGTGTGTGTGTGTGTGTGTGTGTGTGTGTGTGTAATATATATATTTATATTTATTTGTATTAAATTAGCAAACATTTCTAAAAACCTGTTTTCGCTTTGTCATTATTTGGTATTGTGTGTGTGTGTGTGTGTGTGTTTTTCTCCCCCCATTAATTTTAGAATAAGGCTGTAACGTAACAAAATGTGGAAGAAGTCAAAGGGTCTGAATACTTTCCGAATGCACTGTATGTGCATATAGAAAGCCCTTTCTCCCTGTGAGTAGTAAGGGATCGTGAAAATACAGCACACTGTACAGTATCTTTTGTTTTCTGTATGTGTACATATGCACTCAGCTGTAAGATTACCCTCAGATAACCCTGTGTCAAGAGTGATTGTGTTCCATGTGTGTGTGGTCTGTCCATCACACCTGTCCATTTTTATTTGATTTTAAATTAAAAATAGCTTCTACACCCCGTACCATCAGGCTGCTGAATAGCAACCACTAGGCAGCTATCTGCTTCATCTCCTGCCCCCTGGATTTCCATTCACTTCTCTTTTTTACCTTCACTGTTGGAGCTTAAGAATTTCACTGTACCCTGCAATTGCATCTGCGGCCCTGTGCATGTGACTAATAAACTCCTATTTCCTCAGTGGTGACCTATTGACCTGTAAATCTCAGGTGCCCATGTCTCTCCAGCTCTGGAGTTTGATGGACAGATGGCTGAGCGCAATTAACGGTTGCCTGCCCAGTGCACCTGCAGTATATTCAGTGCCAGGTGTAGAGCGAGGGATATATGTTTGAACACTATGTTATGATAATAGCCTCTTATTAATAGTCTATAGAGACTAAATTCTATATCAGATAGATAGATAGACATTGCAGTTGCTTTATTCTTTCCTCGGTTGTTGGTCTTGTCGACAACTTGTAAGCTTGTCTCTAAATCTAAAATAAGATCACAGTAAAATGTTGGTTTCTCATCCCCCAGGATGCTACTTTTCCTGTGTGAATGTTTTTGTACAAAGTAATTGTTTTAAAGGTTGCATACATACTTATATAGAAATGTATAGCTTCTCATTATGCATATGAATACTAACATTGTTTTATGTTTCTTGGGTGGCTGCATCTCATCTCCTGACAGAACTGAGTTTTGTCTCCAATCCTCTGCTGCCTCACCCTCTTATAGCACATGCCTGTTGATCGATTAAACCATTGCTACGTGTGACAAGTTTCCCCCTCTTCTCCAGAAAATTACACATGAAATCATGTTAAAACGTGTTTTTGGAACACTTCGCATGTGATCATGTTTTCAAATGTGTAGTTTCATGTTATCACATGTTGCTTTACATGTTGTCACGTGTTATCACATTAACTTCACATAAGATCACATGAAAACGTGTTTTTGGAACACTTCACGGGAAATTCATTTGGGTTTTCTGTAAGGGAGCGGCTGCTATCTTCAGCAGTTTGTAGAGAAAAACCCCAAAACACAACAATTTCTCACTTTTTGTCGTTGACTACTACAGTGGTGAAATAGAATGTGTGTTGCGCACATTTGAAGAAGTTTAGACTAGTAAAGCTATGATCAAAGGATACACCCGTGAATCAAGAAGTGCTTGACTAGCTTTGTTTTTTCATTCATCGATTCCATTATGCATTTTTCAGTGTGTGCTGCTTCTGTCTTCTCCCATCTATATCATAACTTAATGGGTCATGATTTAGTGATGAGTCTGGCTGATTTCATAGCAGGATATCTAGGCTAATCAGAGAGCTGGGTCTATCCCACCAACTCTCCATCCATGGTTGGTGCAATAAAGGTTAAGGAGTCTAGAGGTCTCCATTCTCCTAATGAGGCTAAAGCTCCCCATTCTCCTAAGGAGGCTACAGGTCTCCATTCTACTACAAAGACACTTGAACCCGTCCTCTGTCGACCCACCACCTGGTAGACACTTGGGGCGCTATTTGAACAAACCTAACACTATGGTCAATCTAAGCACTGGTGGTAGCGCTATAGGTCCGGGGGGGTTCAGAAATATTTGAGCTATTTTCACGGTTATTATGAGCTCGATAGCTGCCGGTAGTTCAGGAAGGCTGGGTTTTGATTAATAAAACAGTTATAGGTGTGACAATGGCTCATCCAATCAAGGCATTCCATGGCTTGATACTGCATGCATTTGTTTCAAGTTCTGTAGGTTATTGACGGTCTTTGCATTGTCATCAACTCCAATTCGGCTGGGGGCATGGAATATTATCATTTTAGGCCATTGTGGATTGATACTACAGTTTATTAAATAGCATAGGCTACAGTAATGAGTGATAGCAACAGTACAAAAAAAATGAAGTGTTTCCTCAATATGTTTGGAGTGTTGACAGTTAACATTGTTGTAATTGGCTTCAACAAGTATAGGCCTTTTACGCATTGCACTTCTCCTCAAATAAAAAATACTAGGCTCCCGTAAATTGTATTGTATGTGTGAGGCACGTTATCAATAAGCAAGATATAGCCTAGGACTACCGTTGATATGGCGTCATAGGACTGAAACATTTGACTGGAGGAACGCGTCTTTGGTAACCAGACAAGAGGCGTTCTTAGGAAATGAGGATGGAAACAAACCGAATGGAGTATGCACTGCAGGTAGGCCTATGTAAATTGTGAATAATGGGAAAGCATGTTGGCAAAAGCCTTTTATGGAGAGGCTCGTTGGCTAATGGCCAGGAGAAGAAAGACACCAGACGCATTGCTGTTGAGACAGCTTTCGTTATAGTAGGGTAAGGGTAGCCTACTATAAGGGCTTGTTTTTTAATCAAGCGAAACGGAAAACAAGCAATTGTTACAGGAAAATAACTTAAATGTTTCTAAATACGAGTGTCACTGGATTATCTAATCTCTGGTTCCACGATGGGCATATAGCCTACATGTAAGGGCCATCGGATTATCTAATCTCTGGTTCCACGATGGGCATATAGCCTACATGTAAGGGCCATCGGATTATCTAATCCTTGGTTCCACGATGGGCATATAGCCTACATGTAAGGGCCATCGGATTATCTAATCTCTGGTTCCACGATGGGCATATAGCCTACATGTAAGGGCCATCGGATTATCTAATCTCTGGTTCCATGATGGGCATATAGCCTACATGTAAAGGCCATCGGATTATCTAATCTCTGGTTCCACGATGGGCATATAGCCTACATGTAAGGGCCATCGGATTATCTAATCTCTGGTTCCACGATGGGCATATAGCCTACATGTAAGGGCCATCGGATTATCTAATCCTTGGTTCCACGATGGGCATATAGCCTACATGTAAGGGCCATCGGATTATCTAATCTCTGGTTCCACGATGGGCATATAGCCTACATGTAAGGGCCATCGGATTATCTAATCTCTGGTTCCATGATGGGCATATAGCCTACATGTAAAGGCCATCGGATTATCTAATCTCTGGTTCCACGATGGGCATATAGCCTACATGTAAGGGCCATCGGATTATCTAATCTCTGGTTCCACGATGGGCATATAGCCTACATGTAAAGGCCATCGGATTATCTAATCTCTGGTTCCACGATGGGCATATAGCCTACATGTAAGGGCCATCGGATTATCTAATCTCTGGTTCCACGATGGGCATATAGCCTACATGTAAGGGCCATCGGATTATCTAATCCTTGGTTCCATGATGGGCATATAGCCTACATGTAAAGGCCATCGGATTATCTAATCTCTGGTTCCACGATGGGCATGTCTGTTCACTGTTTTTCTGCTGTCAACTTGATCTTTTATGAAAGCTTTGGTGATTTAGATTCATTTCGAAGCGGTCTCACGAGTCTTGACTACTTGGCGAATGCATTGGGTATGACAAAAAAACACCTTCATTGAGAGGACGCGAGGCTCTGCTTGGTTTTTAATTCAACGAAATGGGAAAAAGTATTTGTTTCTACATACAAGGTTTACGGCCACAAAAAGCACATCTCTTGTTCCATGTGCATATATGGGTCCCGTGTGGCTCAGTTGGTAGAGCATGGTGTTTGCAACGCCAGGGTTGTGGGTTCGATTCCCACGGGGGACCAGTACGTTAAAAAAAAAAATGTATGAAAACCTATGAAATGTATGCCTTCACTACTGTAAGTCGCTCTGGATAAGAGCGTCTGCTAAATGACTAAAATGTAAAAAAAAATATAGGCACTGTGTGTCACAGCTAGATAGGCTTCCACTGTCCAAATCCATGCCATAACCAACAACGTTACTGCTAAAACCAGCTTTCGGTTGGTATTAAATATCCCCACCAGCACATACTGAAATTGGCACTTGGATGCATGTTTTTAAGGACACACAAGCTCATATAGAACAGATAAATTACCAATCCTGGCAGTAGGGTTTGAAAATAGATGAGCGCCGGCTTTAACAAGTCGAAATTGCAAACGAGCCTGTGTTTGACAATTGAGCTGTCTTAATGCCAGCCGAAAATAGAGCCCTTAGGGTGTCAGCCGGGGGGTTAGGTGAACCATAAAGACCCCCAAAGAGGATTGGGACCAAAAAACCTTCATAATCTTAAGATTTTCACTCTCTTGTCTTTAAACATTACACAGAGACACAAGGTCAGAGAGAGGGAGAGAGCACTTAAGTTTACAATGCACTCTCATTCACGTGCTGCTGCTGCTGCAGGTTGGTTTGCCTCAGTTAAAGACCGTGTGAGACCCAAGAGGCTTTAAAAGCTTGTCTCTGTTCATCTATTGTGACAGGGTGTGTGAACGAAACATTTGAATGCATTTAGGCTGTGACATAATCCATACTGATTACGCTCCTCTCGCCACAACGATACATCCCCCCCTAAATTAGTGTGAAAGGCTATTAGGAATTATTATTATCCGTCTCGTCTGTTTACCTCCTTGATTTAACTGTGATAATGTGCAGTCATGGGCTGTGCACATGTTTATACAACATACTGTGACTTTATCATGCACCTTTTGTAAAATAGTATGCAAACTTGTTATATCAAACATAAAGTACAGGATTAGACCTCGCTTAAATCTTTGATTTAGAATAATCCCCAGTGACTTTTACATGTAAAGTGGTCCCTATGGATTCTTCTAAATGGTGAGCGCTGGTCTTTCCAATGAGATGTATTATCAGTGAGTGACATTCCTTGGTGATGTCCCCCATTAACCCCATTAATTATCCCTCTACATTCCTAGAGATTGACAGACAGAGCAAAGGTCCTCTTAAATCATCTTTGATTTAATATTCTTATCACATATTCCATTGACCTGTAGTTAGGACCTCACCATGTGTTCATTTATTTCAATATTAAACACTATAAATACAAAATGGTGCTTTGAAAACTGCCTAGGAAACTGTTTTAATCGGGAACTGAGATGCAACAGCAGTTATGAGTCTGCAGGGCTCAGGTGGGGCAATGACTGACAAAGTATTTCCAGTGTTTTCCAAGTACTAGGCTAAGCACTGTGTTATGTCTCTCAGTGTTGGCTAAGCTCCACTGTGGGACACATATTTGTGTGTGTGTGTGTACTGGATTTGAGAGCTGGCTTGGCATTGATCATCATGTGTCTGTGTTTAGTTTTCTGTGAGTACTGGCTTGGCACTTACATTGGTGCAGGGCCACCTGAGCCCTGGTCCTAGGGTTTTACTGCCTCCCAGCAGCGTCCCAGCTAAGTATTCTAGGGAGAGAGACTGTTTTTGTAATGTTCCCCTAATGTTTCAGTGTCCAGTTTTCTGTTAGTTAGAATCTTTCTCTGTTAGCAAAAACCTTCAGAGAATTTTCTTTGCATATTTGGGTGTTAAAGTTAGAACATTCCCTTAATGTCAAGCAGAACGTATCTAGAACGTGGTTTTATGGGATGTTGCAATAACATTATGTCCAGTTTTCTTAGGGTTAGGAGAATATTCCATCAACGTCCCAGCAAACATACACAGCAAATGGTTGCCATGTTCTCATAATATTAGATATTAATGTTCTAGACACATTTCATAAGAACATTGCAAGTACATTTATGTAAAAAAAAATAAAAAAAATAATATTCATCAAACATGTTCTCAGAATATACAATATGAATGTTCTGGAAATGTTTCATGGGAAAGTTGCAAGAACATTTCTGTGTATCAGTTGTCAAGATGTTGCCTGATGGTCCCAAAGAGACGTTTTCCCCCCCCAAAAAAATGTCATTACACATCACGCCTTATTACCGTTGCCAAGCACATCAAGGCAAACCACTCATCTATTCACAGCTCTTTTTTATCCTGTTGGCAAGGTTAGAGATACTCACATACTGCTTTTAACACAGTGTTTTCAACTGACATATTTGACACACTTTGAGACACCTGATTACATTGTGCATGTATACAGTAATTATTATTCAGCATGTCCTTACCTGGGATTTGAACTCACAACCTCTTGGTTCCCGCCATTCAGGTCTTCCTGCTACGCCACCATGTCTGTCAGGTATCAGTTAATTTGACTTCTCTCTCTCATCATTTGATTTGATTGACTTCTTTAAACAATTTAAGGGCTTTCTGTATAGTTGTCTAATGTTGGTGGGGCATATAAACCTATTTTGGTGATATTCCTGAATCACTATTATCAATACAAGTTTTTATTGAGTGTACTTTAACAGAGCTGAGATTTACTTCAAGTGCCTTCACCCTATTGCTTACACATCAAGTTGTTTCAGATCAAAGTGCCTAGGGAGGAGGGGATAGGGTTTCTTCTGGACAGGGCCTAAGTATACTGGCCCAAGAAGTGCATGCCCTACAGATACTTTTGTATATATAGTGTATGTGGACACGACTTCAATTTTGTAAATGAGTCTATTTCAGAAACACCCATTGCTGACAGGTGTATAAAATCGAGCACACAGCCATGCAATCTCCATAGTCAAACATTGGCAGTAGAATTGTCTTACTGAAGAGCTCAGTGACTTTCAATGTGACAACGTCATACTGTAGGATGCCACCTTTCCAACAATTCAGTTTGTCAAATTTCTGCCCTGCTAGAGCTGCCCCGGTCAAATGTAAGTACTGTTATTGTGAAGTGGGAACATCTCGGAGCAACAGCGGCTCTGCTGCGACGTGGTAGGCCACACAAGCTCACAGAACAGGACCACTGAAGCGAGTAGCGGGTAAAATCGTCTGTCCTCGGTTGCAACACTCACTACCGAGTTCCAAATTGCCTCTGGAAGCAACGGCAGCACAACAACTGTTCGTCGGGAGCTTAATGAAATGGGTTTCCATGGCCGAGCAGTGATGTTAAGCTCGCCGCTAATGGACTCTGGAGCAGTGGAAACGCTTTCTCTAGAGTGATGAATCACGCTTCACCATCTGGCAGTGTGACGGAAGAATCTGGGATTGGCGGATTCCAGGAGAACGCTACCAGCCCCAATGAATAGTGCGAACTGTGAAGTTTGGTGGAGGATTAATGGTCTGGGGCTGTTTTTCATGGTTAGGGCTACAGTAGGCCCCTTAGATCCAGTGAAGGGAAATCTTAACGCTACAGCATACAATTACATTCTAGGCAATTCTGTGCTTCCAACTTTGTGGCAACAGTTTGGGGAAAGCCCTTTCTTGTTTCAGCATGACAATGCCCCTGTGCACAAAGCGAGGTCCATACAGAGGCCTGACCTCAAACCCCATCGAACACCTTTGGGATGAATTGGAAAACCAACTGCGAGCCAGACCTAATCGCACAACATCAGTGTCTGACCTCACTAATGCTCTTGTGGCTGAATGGAAGCAAGTCCCTGCAGCAATGTCCCAACATCTCGTGGAAAGAATTCCCAGAAGAGTGTAGGCTGTTATAGCAGCAAAGGGGGGACAAACTCCATATTAATGCCCATGATTTTGGAATGAGATGTTCAACGAGCAGGTGTCCATACACTACATTACCAAAAGTATATCTCTCATTGGGACAGTGGTTAGGTGTTTGTTGGTGCTGATGACCTGGGCTCGAAACTTGCTAGGAGAGTCACCCTACTTTCACATTCTTAGCAATATACACTCCTTGGCCAGTTTATTAGGTACACCCATCTAGTACCAGGTCAGACTGGCCTTTGCCTCCAAGACAGCATGAGTTCTTCGGGGCAAGTAATGTCTGATAAATGCAATTTAAAAACAGCAATAGTGACATTAACATACAGTACTGTACCAGTCAAAAGTTTGGACACACCTACTCATTCAAGGAGGTTTTATTTATTTTTACTATTTTCTACATTGTCTTCCTTTCCTGTGGCGGTCCTCATGTAAGCCAGTTTCATCATAGTGCTTGATGGTTTTTGCGACTGCACTTGACAAAACTTCCAAAGTTCTTGAAATTTTCCACTTTGACTGACCCTCATGTCTTCAAGTAATGATGGACTGTCATTTCTCTTTGCTGATTTGAGCTGTTCTTGCCATAATATGGACTTGGTATTTTACTAAATAGGGCTATCTTCTGTATACCACCCCTACCTTGTCACAACACAACTGATTGGCTCAAACGCATTAAGAAGGAAAGAAATTCCACAAATTAACCTCTCTAGGCTAGGCGGGACGAATTCGTCCCACCTACGTAACAGCCACTGCTATCCTGTGGCGCGATTTTCAAAACCTTAAAAATCCTATTACTTCAATTTCTCAAACATATGACTATTTTACAGCCATTTAAAGACAAGACTCTCGTTAATCTAACCACACTGTCCGATTTCAAAAAGGCTTTACAACGAAAGCAAAACATTAGATTATGTCAGCAGAGTACCAAGCCAGAAATAATCAGACACCCATTTTTCAAGCCAGCATATAATGTCACCAAAACCCAGAAGACAGCTAAATGCAGCACTCACCTTTGATGATCTTCATCAGATGACAACCCTAGGACATTATGTTATACAATACATGCATGTTTTGTTCAATCAAGTTCATATTTATATAAAAAACCAGCTTTTTACATTAGCATGTGACGTTCAGAACTAGCATACCCCCCGCAAACTTCCGGGGAATTCGCTAACATTTTACTAAATTACTAAATAAACGTTCACAAAAAGCATAACAATTATTTTAAGAATTATAGATACAGACCTCCTCTATGCACTCGATATGTCCGATTTTAAAATAGCTTTTTGGTGAAAGCACATTTTGCAATATTCTAAGTACATAGCCCAGGCATCACGGGCTCGCTATTTAGACACCCGGCAAGTTTAGCACTCACCATAATCATATTTACTATTATAAAAGTTTCATTACCTTTTGTTGTCTTCGTCAGAATACACACCCAGGACTGCTACTTCAATAACAAATGTTGGTTTGGTCCAAAATAATCCATCGTTATATCCGAATAGCGGCGTTTTGTTCGTGCGTTCAAGACACTATCCGAAATAGTAAAGAAGTGTCACGCGCATGGCGCAATTCGTGACAATAAAATTCTAAGTATTCCATTACCGTACTTCGAAGCATGTCAACCGCTGTTTAAAATCAATTTTTACGACATTTTTCTCGTAGAAAAGCGATAATATTCCGACAGGGAATCTCCTTTTCGGCAAACAGAGGAAAAAATCCCAAAGGCGGGGGCGGTCGGGGTCATGCGCATAAGCCAGTGTCCCTTGATCGGCCACTTGAGAAAGGCGATAATGTGTTTCAGCCTGGGGCTGGAATGACGACATTCTGTTTTTTCCCGGGCTCTGAGCGCCTATGGACGACGTGGGAAGTGTCACGTTAGAGCAGAGATCCTTAGTAAATGATAGAGATGGAAAAGAAGTTCAAGAAATGGTCAGACAGGCCACTTCCTGTAAAGGAATCTCTCAGGTTTTGACCTGCCATTTGAGTTCTGTTATACTCACAGACACCATTCAAACAGTTTTAGAAAATTTAGGGTGTTTTCTATCCATATGTAATAAGTATATGCATATTCTAGTTACTGGGTAGGAGTGGTAACCAGATTAAATCGGGTATGTTTTTTATCCAGCCGTGTCAATACTGCCCCCTAGCCCTAACAGGTTAACTTTTAGCAAGACACACCTGTTAATTGAAATGCATTCCAGGTGACTACCTCATGAAGCTGGTTGAGAGAATGCCAAGAGTGTGCAAAGCTGGCTACTTTGAGGAATCTCACATTTTAAATATATTTGTATTTGTTTAACACTTTTTTGGTTACTACATGATTCCATATGTGTTATTTCATAGTGTTGATGTCTTGTAAATTAGAATTTGTTCTTAATTGACTTGCCTAGTTAAATGAAGGTTAATAAATAATAATTCAATATTATACTACAATGTAGAGAATAGTAAAAATAAAGAAAAACCCTTGAATGGGTAGGTGTGTCAAACTTTTGACTGGTACTGTATATTGCTAAGAACATGAGAGTAGGGTAACTACTCTAGCAGATCTTGAACCCAGGCCACCAGCACCAACGGCAAATGCCCTAACCACTCTACAGGAGGATAGATCTACAGGAGGATAGATCTCCAGGAACACGGTTGGAGACTCATGTGCTAGGGCAGGGCTGCCCAACCCTCTTCCTGGAGATCTACTGTCCTGTGGGTTTTCAGTCCAACCCTAATTTAACACACCTGATTCTACTAGCTGCTCAACAAGACCTTAACTAGCTGAATCAGATACGCAAAATTAGGGTTGGACTGAAAACCTACAGGACAGTAAATCTCCAGGAAGAGGGTTTGGCAGCCCTGCACTAGGGCATGTGGTTATTGGGCCAGTATAGTTGGGCCCTCCTAAACCCTCTACCCTAGGCACTTGTGTGGATCTGAAACAACTTGATAGGTGTGAGCAATAGTGTAAATGCACTTTGAAGTAAATACTCTACCAGCTCTGTTAAAAGTACACAAGAAAATATTTGATTTACCATAGTGATTCAGGAATATCATTAAAACAGGTTAATATGCCCCACCAACATTAGACAACACTACTGAAAGCCCTTCAATTGCTAAAGTAAGTAAATCAAATAATTGATGAGAAGTCAGATTAACTTGATTTACTTATTTTAGGGTTTTCTGTTTTAATGTTACTCTTTTAATTACTATGATGAATAAAATATGTTTTCTTGAGTGTACTTTTAACAGAGATTTACTTTGAAGTGCAAGGTGTAGGAATACAGGTGAAATCAGTGACTGATACTGACACTGGCGTAGCAGGAACATTTGAGTACTGTGAACCAGGAGTTTGAGTTCAAGTCCCAGGTGAGGACATGTTAAATAATAATTTTGAGTATTGTATGATGGGCCCTGTAATTCCTCTCGGATAAGAGCTCAGCGGAAATCTGAAATCAGATCACACAGCTTCTTAATTACAGGCCTGCATTAAGCTGTACCATGCTCCACGGGGCTCCATGGTGTGATAGGCACTTAGGCTGAGAAGTGGCGAGGCAGAGACAGACTCCCCCAGCCAGCACTGTGTCACTCTGTCACTAGTCAGCCTGTCAGCACTGCAGCCCTCTCACAGGGAAACACATGACAGATCATGGAGATTAAAGGGCCACACCGTGCCCTCCCGATTACACCCCCCCCCCCCCCCCACACACACACACACATTAATGACTTATAAATATCTCCTTCAGAGCCCAAGATGGTGGACTGCCTGCTGCTCTGGTGGTGTAACAGTGAAGGCCAGGGCCATTTAGGTCCACAGCCTTCCTTTCATGCCCTGCCACCATTGTGGGCTGTTAGATTATGGACAGCTGGCCTGATGAGGCCCACTGACATGAAGAAGAAGGTGACACAACCCTCCACCTCCCTTCCACACACACACATCAAACTAGTAGTCTTGACTTACAAACTATGGTGTTAAACAGCTGCACATGTTTTTGCTTACATACATTAAAGGATTAAAATGAATGTATTTTCATTGTATACATTGTCCTCTGAATCACAGAGGTGCATGGGGCTGCCACATTGGGCACCCGGGGAGTTGGTGTGGGGGGTTAACTGCCTTGCACAATGGTAGAAGGACAGATTTTCTTTCACCTTGTGGAATCGAACTGGCAACCTTTTGCTTGCTGGTTTAACGCTCTAACTGCTAGACCACTTGCCACCCCCACGAATGCCCACACACGCATACACACACACAACGCATTTTCCCATTGCAAATCATTATTTATTCAGCTCAGCCTTCAATGTCATTGTCACAATGGCGTTAAGCACTTATCAGAGCATGTCTGCCGTATTGCAATGTATCTGTTTACATCAAAACGTTTCATATCCCTGCCATATCCCTGGTGAGGCATCTACACTGATCAAAGCTTCAACATAGCCATTCTTTTCCACCTCTGTGATCAGAATGTGTGTGTGCCTCCCTTTCCTCTCCTGTCTCCGGTCTTTCTCAGCTGGTAGAGTGTGATTAATGTTCTGTATTAGATCTCAAAGCTTCCAAGACTGTATGACAGTCCATTCAGCGCTGCACACACAGAGAGGCATGCAGTCAGTCTGTTTCCAAGCAGAAATATTAATGTAAACAAAGATGAAAAGACGAGGCACTAAGTTAACAGGAGCAGCATTGTGCAAAGGTTACAGAGGCCCAAACACAGAGGTTTGACTGTTGGACAGCCTCAGTCCTGTAGAGTAGAATAGACAAGTTACCCTCCAAAAAGCACCATAGTATAATACCATCAGTCAAAACTGACCTCTGTCTTCAGCCTACAGGATCTCTCTTGATATGTGAAGAATGAAGGATCACTGTCTAGTGTTACTAATTACTGTCTTAATTCAAGCCCTATCCACGATCCACTATGTTCTTCAACTCACTCTCTCTTTTATCAGTGTCATGTTCATGGCTTGTGGTCTATGATAGTGATCAATGGAGATATGAATATTAACCGTTGTAATGGTCAGGATCGGGTCGTTAATGATGTATCCTGACTGGTTGCATCACTGCCTGGTATGGCAACTGCTCGGCCTCCGACCGCAAGGCACTACAGAGGGTAGTGCGCACGGCCCTGTACCTCACTGGGGCCAAGCTTCCTGCCATCCAGGACCTCTATACCAGGCAGTGACAGAGGAAGGCCCTAAAAATTGCCAAAGACTCCAGCCACCCCAGTCATAGACTGTTCTCTCTGCTACCGCACAGCAAGCTGTACCGGAGCGCATGTCTAAGTCCAAAAGGCTTCTTAACAGCTTCTACCCCCAAGCCATAAGACTACTGAACAGCTAATCAAAAGGCTACCCAGACCCCTCTTCTACACTGCTGCTACTCTCTATTATCTATGCATAGTTTCTTTAACTCTACCCACAGTTGAAGTCGGAAGTTTTACATACACCTTAGCCAAATACATTTAAACTAGTTTTTCACCCCAGTCAGGGCTTCGTGATGGCCACTCCAATACCTTGACTTTGTTGTCCACAACTTTGGAAGTATGCTTGGGGTCACTGTCCATTTGGAAGACCCATTTGCGACCAAGCTTTAACTTCCTGACTGATGTCTTGAGATGTTGCTTCAATATATCCACATACCTTTCTTTCATCATGATGCCATCTATTTTGTGAAGTGCCGCAAAGCACCCCCACAACATGATGCTGGTTCATCTTTGGGAGAAATTTCAAAACGCTTGAAGGTACCAATTTTATCTGTACAAACAATAGTACGCAAGTATAAACACCATGGGACCACGCAGCCGTCATACCGCTCAGGAAGGAGACGCGTTCTGTCTCCGAGATTAATGTACTTTGGTGTGAAAAGTGCAAATCAATCCCAGAACAGCAGCAAAGGACCTTGTGAAGATGCTGGAGGAAACGGGTACAAAAGTATCTATATCCACAGTAAAACGAGTCCTATATTGACATAACCTGAAAGGCCGCTCAGCAAGGAAGAAGCCACTGCTCCAAAACCGGCATAAAAAAGCCGGACTACGGTTTGCAACTGCACATGGGGACATGTTTGAGATTGTACTTTTTGAAGAAATGTCCTCTGGTCTGATGAAACAAAAATAGAACTTTGGCTAAAATGACCATCGTTATGTTTGGAGGAGAAAGGGGGAGGCTTGCAAGCCGAAGAACACCATCCCAACTGTGAAGTACAGGGGTGGCAGCATCATGTTGTGGGGGTGCTTTGCTGCAGGAGGGACTAGTACACTTCACAAAATAGATGGCATCATGAGGATGGAAAATTATGTGGCTATATTGAAGCAACATCTCAAGACATCAGTCAGGAAGTTAATCTTGGTTGCAAATGGGTCTTCCAAATGGACAATGACCGCAAGCATACTTCCCAAGTTGTGGCAAAATGGCTTAAGGACAACAAAGTGAAGTTGTTGGAGTGGCCATCACAAAGCCCTGATCTCAATCCTATAGAAACTTTGTGGGCAAAACTGAAAAAGCGTATGCGAGCAAGGAGGCCTACAAACCTGACTCAGTTACACCAGCTCTGTCAGGAGGAATGGGCCAAAATTCACCCAACTTATTGTGGGAAGCTTGTGGAAGGCTACCCAAAACGTTTGACCCAAGTTAAACAATTTAAAGGCATTGCTACCAAACTCTAATTGAGTGTATATCAACTTCTAACCCACTGGGAATGTGATGAAAGAAATTAAAGCTGAAATAAATCATTCTCTCTACTATTATTCTGACATTTCACATTCTTAAAATAAAGTGGTGATCCTAACTGACCTAAAACAGGGAATTTTTACTTGGATTAAATGTCAGGAATTGTGAAAAACTGAGTTTAAATGTATTTGGCTAAGGTGTATGTAAACTTGCGACTTCAACTGTATATTACCTCAATCACCTCGACTAACCGGTGCCCCGCACATTGACTCTGTACCGGTACCCCCTGTATATAGCCTCGCTATTGTTATTTTACTGCTGCTGTTTAATTATTTGTTACTTTTATTTTCAATTTTTTTACTTAACACTTGTTTTTTTCTTAACCAACAATGCTTTAAGAAGTTTTAAGGGCTTGTAAGTAAGCATTTCACTTTAAGGTCTACCTACACCGGTTGTATTCTTCACATATGACAAATAACATTTGCCTTCCCCGTAGCTCAGTTGGTAGAGCATGGTGTTTGCAACGCCAGGGTTGTGGGTTCGATTCCCACGGGGGGCCAAGTACGGAGAAAAAAAAAAAAAAAAAAAATGTATGAAATGAAAATGAAATGTATGCATTCACTACTGTAAGTCGCTCTGGATAAGAGCGTCTGCTAAATGACTAAAATGTAAAAAAAATGTAAAATTTGATTTGATTTGTAACGGTCATGAGCTAATGGTCATCACGGTGATCAAGGGGAAGCTCCTTTCCTTCACGGTGATTTCCATCTCTCTTGTTGGGATTAGACATAATGCATTATTCAAGTCCAATCCATCTTCCTGTATCTCTGTGTGTGTGGGGAATAGTAAGTCTGGCACAGATATTGATATAGGGAGGAAGACTGTGGCCTAGTGCCACAGGCAGTTAGGAGATTTGGAGAGTGGCCCTCTTTCAGTCCTGTTTAGTGTTTAAAAGGGCTGTTCTGCCCTCTACATAGAATAGCCCAATGTGGTTTCATAGCTTCATAGAGTCTCTGAAGCCATATTTCAACATCAATCATGCATCTCACCACATGGGCCAGCAGAAAAATGTGTCCACTTTGGGGTGGCAAAGGTTTTAATAGTCTTATCTTATTCTCCCCATTCCTATGAACACATTGATATATGATACCCACTCCAAAAAAAGTTGCTTTCTATGTTTTTCAGACCTTTATATGTCTTGCTGTATGGGAGTCTATGCAATGCTATGTGAAGAAATGCATCAAAGTCTTGGCAAGTTCAGGAAAACATCAGGGAATAGTTGTGTGTGTGTGTGTGTGTGTGTGTGTGTGTGTGTGTGTGTGTGTATATATATATATATAGAAGATCTGCATTGCTCTATTTGTCGTGACTGCTAACCATGAACTTGGTGGCGCATTCAGTTGACTTCATTTATTTTAAACTATCGCAGCAGGGCAAATGATTAAGGGCTGACCCTAAAGCCTGGTCCTGGTGATGTCCTTGTAATGCTGTATTCCATGACCTTTTCCTCTCCTACAACCTACCTGTATCCAACCTCTCCTTACAGGGACCTGAACAATTTAGATTTTTATCTCTCACTGGCATGAATCTAAAATCAGCTTTGCTGGTGAAATATTTTTTTCTCCCTGAAGTGCTTTTCCTTAAGGTGTTTTTCCATTGATAAATGAATAATGTGATTTAGTGGTATTTGAGAGAGCCGGAGGGAGAGAGCGAGACAGAAGGGTTGTGGGAGTTAGAGCCCATGTGTGCATGCAGAATCAATTTGAACACAATCAAAACTTTAAAGGGATTAAAGCTCCTGTGATGAGATAGCATACTCAAAATGGTTTAAAATAGCTGCAGAGATTACGCTAATGTAATCCAATTTAAAGGAGCCTCCTTCAAATATTTATTATTTAAGAACCATCTGTTTGAAGCCCCGAGGGTCAGACACGTAGAGTATATGCACACAGTCTTCCACAAAGAGGGCTATCTCATTGTCCTACATCACTAACTGCCTCCCACCATCCAGAACGCAACTCACCCCCCATATACCCCCATATACCTCTCACTCAGTGAAGGCTGCTGAGGGTAGAACGGCTCATAATAATGGCTGGAACGGCGCGAATGGAATGGCATCAAACACATGGAAACCATAGCTGTGTTCGAATACTCATACTAACGGTACTAACCATACTATTTGTGACGTAAATTGAGTATGTAGTATGCTTATTGGTCAAAGTATGGATATATTTAGTATGCCAAAAGTTTCCAGATGTCCTACTACATTCTCCAAAATACGAAGTATACACGCAGTGGACACTATTTCCGTACATTTAGGGCCCATAATGCTATTCTTCAGAAAATGGCCGTGGTTTTACAACGTTTTCAGATTTGAAGAAAATGGAGGAAAATATGCTGCCGAAGTCCGACAAGGGCGGATACAAATTCATTGCTTTAACTAATTATGACAAATGTTAAGAAAATGTTGAGCAATGACAATTTGTTAGCTACGCTATCCTTACGAACTACATGGCATTACAGGAGTATGTACCACCGGTATGTTAGCTAGTTACGTAATGTAGTTGGCTACTAATACACCTGGCTATCTACTCCGATTTCAGAGCACTCTCGTTTGAGTGTGCCAGAGCGCAGAATAACTGATGAATTTACGAACGCTCAACACCCGTTGAATATGGCCGGTGTCAGTAAACGTCAGCAAAAAAAATCTTTATTAAATTGTTGCCAGCTGCACAGTTACAGTACAGTCACCAACGCTCTGGATAACATGAAAACAGCCCAACCAGCTCTGCTAGGGCGAGTGAATTGGTAAGAGTAAGGCGTTTTCTCATTTGTGTCTGGAAGTAGTTAGCCTGTTAGCTTGGGTGCTTGACTACCGTTGTGAGGTCAGAACGCTCGGCTCAACCCTACTCCTCGGCCAGAGCGTCCGGTGTGTGCCACGAGAGCGAAATTTACGAACACACTCGAAATCATAAAATGTCTAGCTAGTCATTTGTTATGCTAACAAGCTAGCAAGAGGTTGTATTGCAACAGCATCAACTTCCGGTAGACAGGCGAAGCGCTAGTACGCTCAACTGAAACGATACCGTTCGTTTACAGTATACTAAAATATACTAAAATTATATACTGTGGTATGTAGTACTGCATATACTCATTAAGTATGTAGAATACAGTATGTTAGCATGGTTATTCGAACACAGCTCATGTGTTTGATGCATTTGATACTAGAGGTCGACCGATTTTATGATTTTTCAACGCCGATAACAATTTTAATGGAGGACCAAAAAAAGCCATAAAGATTAATCGGCCGATTTAAAAAAATAAAATAAAAAAAAAAAAAAAAAAAAAAAAAAATATATATATATATATTTTTATTATTATTTTTCTTCCCAAAATTGTATTTTCTTTTTTAATGTATTTAAAAAAATATATATTGTATTATTTTTATATTTATTATTTTTGTAAAAAAATATATATTTTTATTTGTAATAATGACAATTACAACAATACTGAATGAACACTTATTTTAACTTAATATAATACATCAATGAAATCTATTTAGCCTCTAATAAATAATGAAACATGTTCAATTTGGTTTAAATAATGCAAAAACAAAGTGTTGGAGAAGAAAGTAAAAGTGCAATATGTGCCATGTAAGAAAGCTAACGTTTAAGTTCCTTGCTCAGAACATGAGAACATATGAAAGCTGGTGGTTCCTTTTAACATGAGTCTTCAAAATTCCTGGGTAAGAAGTTTTAGGTTGTAGTTATTATAGGACTATTTCTCTCTATACGATTTGTATTTCATATACCTTTGACTAATGGATGTTCTTATAGGCACTTTAGTATTGCCAGTGTAACAGTATAGCTTCCGTCCCTCTCCACGGTCCTACCTGGGCTCGAACCAGGAACACATCGACAACAGCCACCCTCGAAGCAGCGTTACCCATGCAGAGCAAGGGGAACAACTACTCCCAAGTCTCAGAGCGAGTGACGTTTGAAACGCTATTAGCCCGCACCCGCTAACTAGCTAGCCATTTCACATCGGTTACACCAGCCTAATCTTGGGAGTTGATAGGCTTGAAGTCATAAACAGCGCAATGCTTGAAGCACAGCGAAGAGCTGCTGTCAAAACGCACGAAAGTGCTGTTTGAATGAATGCTTACGAGCCTGCTGGTGCCTACCACCGCTCAGACTGCTCTATCAAATCATAGACTTAATTATAATATAATAACACACAGAAATACGAGCCTTTGGTCATTAATATGGTCGAATCCGGAAACTATCATCTCGAAAACAAAAGTTTTTCCTTTCAGTGAAATACGGAACCGTTCCGTATTTTATCTAACGGGTGGCATCCCTAAGTCTAAATATTCCTGTTACATTGCACAACCTTCAATGTTATGTCATAATTACGTAAAATTCTGGCAAATTAATTCGCAACAAGCCAGGCGGCCCAAACTGTTGCATATACCCTGACTCTGCGTGCAATGAAAGCAAGAGAAATGACACACTTTCACCTGGTTAATATTGCATGCTAACCTGAATTTCTTTTAGCTAAATATGCAGGTTTAAAAATATATACTTCTGTGTATTGATTTTAAGAAAGGCATTGATGTTTATGGTTAGGTACAGTCGTGCAACGATTGTACTTTTTTCGCAAATGCGCTTTTGTTAAATCATTCCCCGTTTGGAGAAGTCGGCTGTCTTTGTTAGGAAGAAATAGTCTTCACAGTTTGCAAAGAGCCAGGCGGCCCAAACTGCTGCATATACCCTGACTCTGTTGCAAGAGAAGTGACACATTTTCCCTAGTTAAAAGAAATTCATTTTAGCAGGCAATATTAACTAAATATGCAGGTTTAAAAATATATACTTGTGTATTAATTATAAGAAAGGCATTGATGTTTATGGTTGGAGCAACGTGTACCTACGCGATTATATGCAACGCAGGACAGGCTAGATAAACTAGTAATATCATCAACCATGTGTAGTTAACTAGTGACTTTGATTGATTGATTGTTTTTTATAAGATAAGTTTAATGCTATCTAGCAACTTACCTTGGCTTCTTACTGCATTCGCGTAACAGGCAGGCTCCTCGTGGAGTGCAATGTAAAGAAGGTGGTTACAGCGTTGGACTAGTTAACCGTAAGGTTGCAAGATTGAATCCCCGAGCTGACAAGGTAAAAATCTGTCGTTCTGCCCCTGAACAAGGCAGTTAACCCACCGTTCCTAGGCCGTCATTGAAAATAAGAATGTGTTCTTAACTGACTTGCCTAGTTAAATAAAGGTGTATTTATTTATTTATTTTTAAATTATAAAAATCGGCCAAATCGGCGTCCAAAAATACTGATTTTTGATTGTTATGAAACTTGAAATCGGCCCTAATTATTCGGCCATTCCGATTAATCGGTCGACCTCTATTTGATACCATTCCACTAATTCCGCTCCAGCCATTACCATGAGCCTGTCTTCCCCAATGAAGGTGTCACCAACCTCTTGTGCTGTCACTTTACCTTAATCCTCTTTTTACATAGCCAAACACAGGTTTAGCTTTGTGTACTGTGGACTGCCAGGACACATTTTGTAATAAAGCCTCATATTTTCCCATCATTGAATGCCACTCAGTCTGAAGTGTTACATCGGTCACAGCCCATTTATAAACTGTAGCCAGCTTGCTACTCATTGTGCTGTCAGTCAGTCTCATCTAGTCAGTCCCCTGTGAATCCTTCCCCCTCTCCTGTGAAAGACCTTTAGCCCTTCCTTGAGCGTGGTGCTGCAACTTTCACCAGCAGCTTCAGATTAGTGGTTAATTTGAAGTCTCCATCAGCACAGAAGAGGAGAGGGAGAGGGAGAGAGAGATGGAGGAGGGTAACTTGAACACAACCCTCAGGAGATAAAGACTACGGTGAAAAGAGATTACAGTGAAAGATAAGAGTGGTTCTGTTTAATGACAGTTGGTTTATCTTCGGCACCTAGGCATGAGGGCTGGAGGGTGGGCATGGTTGTGTGTTTCAGCAAAGTACTGGAATCATTTGATTGTTTTACAAGCAATTTGTATTTTTGAAGGAGCATCCAGGCTGTATCACATCCTGCCATGATTGGGAGTCCCACGTCGTCCGGGTTTGGCTGGGGTAGGCCGTCATTGTAAATATTAATTTGTTTTTAACTGACTTGCCTAGTTAAATAAAGGTTAAATAAAATACATATATATATATATATATATATATATATATATATATGTTGTACTGATGGTGTTCAAAATGTAGGGAATATTGGTTTGTTTTTCATTGTGGATTTCAGAAGTTAAGCCTATATCTTTAACATACTTGCTTGGATATAATTTAATTACTATCATGGATTATTATGGATTATTGATAATCTAAAGATGGAGGCGCTAAACCTTTTGCCTGGCTACCCATCCACATCGCTCCGGGCAAACGCCACACCCACTAACGTTTCTCCTCCACGATGAGTCTGAATTTGATCTCCTCCCCGATGACTCCTCGAATGCAAACACATTGAAACCGTTTTGATTGGTCCCTGAAACTGATGGGTTGGGCCAGAGCCTGAACACGTGGGTAGAGCTGCGTTTAGGAAGTAGTCATTGGCTTTGATACTCTGATTTGGTTAGAGACGATCCAATCGCTGATGACTTGTTTTGTACAACACTCCTCACTTAGACGTCAGCAGAAAAGGACTTCTATGATGGCAGTCTAGCGATATATAGAGCAGTGGAATTAAATTCAGTATGAGTTACCAGGCTACTAAGCATTGGCCATTGATATCAAATTACTCCACCACATCCATGTGATTCTAGTCTGTTGCTTAGTTGATGATTCTTATAAAGATTTGCTTCCCCCTCTTGGCTGCTCATGGTAACTGAGACATATTCTCAGCGTTCTCTTGAGTTCAACCATCCTGATGGATCAGGCAACCAGCTTGGCATGACCACGACAGTATTTGCTGAGATATTTTTTCCACAGATTTTAGAACTCTACATTTTACTTTTTTTTTAATATGACTATAGGGCCCACTATACTAATGCCTGTCTGTCATACATTTTTGGGGGGAACAGATGAGTCTAGTTTTATTTCATAGGCAGGACGCATCTTTTCAAAAAATATACCTTAATATTAAACCATGGTAGTTA
Organism: Salmo salar; assembly: GCF_965601325.2. Classification (NCBI taxonomy): domain Eukaryota; kingdom Metazoa; phylum Chordata; class Actinopteri; order Salmoniformes; family Salmonidae; genus Salmo; species Salmo salar. The sequence continues at coordinate 66,115,316 of NC_138310.1, read as the reverse complement.
TTAAACATACCAGTTGACAGTGATGCCCCTCCTACATTGTGTTCCACAGTGGCAGCTTTTCAAGAGTTTATCTGTTGATGGATGTAGATTCATGATGATACCCATGTCCACACCTTCCAGTGTGTCTCATCTCTCTGCAGCAAAACACAACCCAGATGGAGAGTGGAGACAGAGCCAGGGATTAGGGAAGATTTTCCTTCATTTAATAAGCAATTGAATGACACAGTTCCGGGGATAAACCTAGTCCAAGAAGAAGCGCAAGAATAGTCACAGGAATATATAGCATTATCCTGCATTAAGGCGGAGTGTATCATTTAAAATAACCATTCCCATTCATCATTCTAATCTACAACACAGTCCAATACTCGTTCGCATTAGGATACACTGTATTATTATCCACCAAAAGTCTGGATTGCTTAGACTTAGCTGCAGATAGTTGTATAGAATTGTTCCCATAGGTATGCAGACTATGATGATAATTCAGGGTCATAATGTATCACTTTAAATACATTTTTCCATAATGACGCAATCCATCCTAATCCAATCACATCTTACATCTATTTTCCCATAGGGTTCCATGTAGAGTCCTCTGTGAAAATGGTTCTACATAGATGGCAAAAGGGTTCTACCTGGATCCAAAAATGGTTCTCCTACACTCTAAAAAGAAAGGATTCCTGCAAGATCTTTTAGGGGTTCTTCAAATTAAAACTGTGGGGGAACCTCTAAGTTCTTCAAAGAACCCCCTTTAATGGTTGCTCGAATAACCTTTTGGGATTCATTTTTTTTGTAGTGCATGGTGATGGAACAGGTTATTATATTAATCAGCCATGTAGGGAGGGTGAATACTATGAATACAAAAATAATCATTATACAGATGATTAACAAAACGTGCACACGACAGTATTCATACCATGGTTTTTGTGGTAAATGTGAATGAAACCGTTGTTCACTTTTGACAACAGTTTTCATACAGATACCTTGTCCATAATGTAGAGACCTCTGGGATCTTCATTGAAGAGGTCAGGAAGGAGGAAGATGGCTGCTGTGACGGTAAAGTTTTAGAGGAACCAGTGGTATAAAGTACTTAAGTAAAAAATACTACTTAAGTAGTTTTTTGAGTTATCTGTACTTTCCTATTAATATTTTTTACACTTTTACTCCACTACATTCCAAATTCAAAAGGCACTTGCACATCTGAGCAAACTTTTTGCAGGTCAGTGATACTATCAAGACCAGTGTGCGGTTTCCTTTTTCACTCCACTACATTCCTAAAGAAGATAATGTACTTTTTACTTCTTACATTTTCCCTGACACCCAAAAGTTAGATTTTGAATGCTTAGCAGGACAGGAAAATTGTCTTAATTCACGCATTTATCGAGAGCGCATCCCTGGTCATCCCTACTGCCTCTGATCTGGCAGACTCACTGAACTCAAATGCTTTGTTTGTAAATTATGTCTTGAGTGTTGAACTGTGCCCCTGGTTATCCGTAAATAATAATAAAAAACTAGAAAATCATGTTTTCTGGTTTGCTTAATATAAGGAATGTGAAATTATTTATACTTTTACTTTTGATACTTAAGTACATTTTAAAACCGAATACTTTTCGACTTTTACTCAAGTAGTATTTTACTGGGTGACTTTCACTTTTTTTTCATTTTCTTTTAAGGTATCTTTACTTTTATTCAATTATGAAAATTGGATACCTTTCCACCACTGAGAGAAACCATTACTAAAAATGTGATGATAGCCTACATGTGATCTGCATAACATTATGCGACAAACCAATACCAATTGTACATACCTTTGTGCACCTCCTCATCAGTATACCTGTAGAAATAAGTGGAAGTTCAGTCATCTGCACCCAATGCAGCTATAGCCGTCAACATATTCTAACCACTTTGTTGATTGACATCCGTTGAATTATGTCAATTTTCTGTTTTAGAAAGAATATTAAAAGGGAGGAAGTGCCAAACAACACAGCCATTTGCACAAATATGAAAGATGGAGGGTATCATCATAAAACAATATCAATTTAGATCATACAAGGGAGAAACCTTACCTTAAATTGAGGAGATCTTAAACATTTTCAGTTCAGTTAACTTTGAGGATCTTAGAAGAACCCTTGTTGAACCCCTAATTTTTTTTGAGTGTATTGGGACAGGCGAAGAACCCTTTTAGGTTCTAGATTGTACCTTTTTGTATCTAAGAGTGTAACACTGCTCTTTTAGAACACACCCATCATTTCTCAGTAAAGATAATGCCCCCATCTCAAGCAGAAAAATGTGTTTTTATCCCTAACAGAAAAACTATCCAGGGTCTATTATTTTGTGGAATAACACAATGGCTGATACAATGACGATGCTATTAAACTCACTTACTTCAGTCAGTCTGACAGCATCAGCTTTGATGACTGTTTTGGCAAGTTGGGACTTTCATTGGCGTAAGAGTGGACGTTGGCATTCTCCATTGGCGCATTTGTTCTTATTTGCCTTGGGAATTTCTGTGTAACAACAGTCTCTAATAAACTTGTAAGTTCAATGCAAGTTCAAGTTCAGTACATGAATCAAGTAGTTTTATTTAGGCCTATCCATTTCTGTTAGTATATGTCTTCAAAACCTGTGCAGGCTAAGAGACTTGTCTGAGATGAGAAAATAAATGTAATTTAATGTAACTAATACTGCAAATATGAGAATGAGAATCCAGTCATGGCAACAGCTAGCAGCAGAGACAGTTGTCAAAGTGACCATGTGTTAGCCTACCTCATCTCTGTATCCAGCTGAGCTATTGAACTTGGGTCACGTGAAGCAAGAGTCAGAGTCAGGTTTGAATTATTGAGCCAGGGATTGTTTAGGGATTAGTCAATAGGTGCTTCACGGCATAAATTAAACAAGGGCCACCATAGCAGTGGGGTCACATGATACCAGGGGAAATAAGTCACTGCAACTATAAGCCCAGTACAAAATGCCAGCACTTATGTCAGACCGATGCCCAGTTGCTCGCTCTCTCGCTCTCGCTCTCTATCCCTCCCTCTCTATCGCTCTCGCCCTCCCTCTCTATCCCTCCCTCTCTATCGCTCTCGCTCTCTATCCCTCCCTCTCTATCGCTCTCGCTCTCTATCCCTCTCTCTCTATCGCTCTCGCTCTCTCTCTCTATCCCTCTCTCTCTCTCTCTCTCTCTGTCACTCTCTCACTCTGTCTCTAATTTGCTCAGCTGAATACACTTTAATTCCAGAAAGAAAGTGACTGGGGTGCAGTCACACTGCAGCTGTTGAGCAGCCCCTAGCCTAGCTTGATGTACGTGTGTGTGCGGACTTGTCCCTCTTGCTGAACGTGTGTGTGTTTGCGTTTATGGGGACTGGGGGTTAAGACCCTCCTCTTATAGGGTTATTGTTTTTGTGGACTAGGGATTTGAGACCCTCGTCACGTCACGCTGAGGGGGTTGTCTGTCCGTGTGTGGAGGGGGGTTATTCTGTGTGTGTGTGTGTGTGTGGGACCTAGCTCCAAGCTGGCGGATCGGGAGGACTCAGATTGCTGGGATCAGATGATCCATCTTCAGCTGACCATCTTAGGGGAATGGCCGGCACCCTGTGAGTGAGCCTGCCCACCACCATACTCTAGTTCAATCTCTCTCCTCTTTTTCTCCTTCTCTTATCTCTCTCATTTCATTCTCATTCCATTCATTCAATTCTCATCATCCAATCTTTCTCATTCCAACTCTCCATGCTCCTCTACTTCTCTCCACTTTTATTTTATCATCTGCTCTTCCTCTACCTCTTTTGAATGCTTTGGTTGTAGGCTGCTGGATGATACTTCAGGTTTTATTGCTCTGCCTTATGTCTTTATGATTATCCTAAGTGTAGTTATGAGTTATTTATTGGCATATAGTCTTGATATTTTCTAGTAGGAGATATGGGCTAGACCTAGTCGTTAAATGTGAACTAGTGAGCAGTTCTCCAACAGTTCAATCAACTAAATGCTTGAGATTATTTTATGCATATCCAGATATTCCAATCATTTCTAATGCTTGACATTAGCGTATGTCTCTTTTAGAAATTTCAATCAACTCAAATTTTTGACTATCTTATGTATTTTTTTGATATCCCAAATGGCTCAAATGTTTACGGTAAGCTTATGAATGCATTTTCTTTTTTTTTAATCTGAAAAGTGTAATTTTGTTTGAGGTACTGTACGCTATATCATCAATATAACTATGTTACAGTTTAAGTTTACAGCAAACAATTCAGGGTTGTCTGACTACACATAGGAACAAACAGAACATTGGTAACATAGTACAACATTCCAAATGTGGGTAAATTATTGATTTGCGAGATCTATGACCTCCATTTTGGTCTGTCAGAACCTCTGTGGAGCAGAGTCCAGCTGAATGTTGCCCAGATTACGTAAAAGCCCCCTCAAACAGCTGTGGGGGATGACAGATTTTTATCCACTATTAATCAAGGCACTGTAATTATTCTGCTTTTGATCTTATTTTTTTATATTTAATGTGCTCTGTCTTCCCCTTCAATTGATCTCATCTGGGCTTTGCAGGTTTACATCTGGCCAGTATTTGTAGTGTTAGGGGGATTACCAGTAGCAGTGTTGAATTATGATAGCTGAATAAAAACAGATTGCAAGAGAGGGCTATGCCGATATCAAGAAGATGTCAAGGAAGACCTAAATGTGATTTTTGCTCCTGACCTCTTACTGTTGTCACGCCCTGACCATAGAGAGCCCTTGGTTCTCTATGGTATAGTAGGTCAGGGCGTGACTAGGGGGTGTTCTAGGTTCATTATTTCTATGTTGGTGTGCTTGGTATGGTTCCCAATCAGAGGCTGCTGTTTAGCGACGTCTCTGATTGGGGATCATATTTAAGCAGCTATTACCCCACTGTGTTTTGTGGGATCTTGTTTTGAGTTAGTGCATGTTACACCTCTGTCAATGTTCGTTGTTTGTTTCTTGTTGTTTGGAAGTTTCGCTTGAATAAATATGTGGAACTTTAATCACGCTGCGCCTTGGTCCGTCACTCCACACAATCGTGACAACTGTAGGTTGACTTTCATGGGCTTCAAGGCTCGGCCATTTATGTGAAGCACCCTGTGACAAGTAGGGCTGGCATAATTACTGTGTAACTAACGGTTATGGATGAAGACCAGAATATGTTTTTATTGTGGAACGAACAGCTGACTAGAGACGGGACAGCCAGGCATTTGTGTGGATGAGTCCATTTCTGCTATAACATGGACTCTACAATGTGATGAAACTTTGTTGCTCCTTGCTGAAAACAAGCATGGTGTTGTAGCAAACGAGTCATCTGTTGTCTAGACGACACCCCCCTCCCTACAACAGTAGCACCAGCAGTCAGGAGCGGAGGAGAGGAGAAAATGTGCGTCTTAATGGTTATTATGGTGACTATGGTTATTTGGCTGACCAATAACCGTCATCCACAATTCTATGACCGTCACAGCCCTAGTGACAAGTGACGTCATACTTGTATATTTAACTGAACTGACAAGATTGGAAGAGTTTTGTTGACTGCAATTCACTGCTTATAACCGTTCAATGTTGGCAGATCTGTGGAAGCAATATGGCTGAAGCTTCACAACTAAATCGCTTATACCTAGGGCTGTGGCACTCATGAAATTTCGTCAGCCGGTTATTGTCAAGCAAATAACTGTCGATCTCACGGTAATTGACCGTTTATTAACATAAACCCATTTAGCATTCATTTCCTGGCTTTCACACACAGCCTATAAGCCACTGATGCAGACCTTTTGGAACGTCTACATTTTAAAAAGTCTAATAAATCCATGTAATATAGCCTACACCTTCACAATAAATCAGTTACTTATTTTAGACAGGTTTAAAGAAGCATGATATGAAGAACATGTAGTCTATTTCAGAAGAACAGAATAGCATACTCTGAGTTGTCCTTATGTTAGGTCCTGATCTGGCTATGACAAATAGCTTTGGGCTACTCTAGTTCATTTAGTAGACAAGATTTGCTTAGAATTCCATGGCATTGTTTTATGTTATTTTATAGTATGAAGAATACAATTGAACAAAGCTGAATAAAATAGAAAGGATATTTTCTCCAAATGATTTGAGGGAGTGCGCACATGCGGCTATTCTGTGTTGAGCGCTTAACAAAGAAATAGGTACTTATATATGCTTAATTTAGAGTTACCAATGTAACTTTAGTTGTTCTACTAACTTTGGGCTATATGTTTTGATTTGTAATACATTGTAAGGCTGCATGATGCGACTAATAGTGATTTGAAAAAGGTCGCTTGAAAGGCATGAGCTCTGCTTAGTTTTTTTTATGTGCTGTACACACTCAGCCTATCATTAGCAATTTGACAAGCACTTGGTAATGCCTCCAATTTCACTACATCATGCCCTTTGTGTGGCTGTAATGCACCCTAAAAACATCCATGCCTTTTGCGGTCAGTGGCCGTAGTGCCCTTGGCCCGGAATGCTGCGTTGTGCCCTTCTCCCTCAGTGCTGCGTGTTCCCGAAGCATCTCTCACTCACATGACTCTCCATTATGTGATCAGGTCTTTCTCACAGGCTACAAGTGAAGACAGACACATTGGGGACGTAACTGCGCGCGTCCTTATCCAATTCCGAGCTACATATTGAAGATATTTACTTTTCGTCAGCCAACAAGATGAGTAGGCCTAACGAACAGCTGAAGCACTAGCCTATGTCAATCGACAATCCCCCATAGTACAAAAGTCAACCTATTCTGTACGAAAAATAAATATTCCAAACATAGTCTGGGACAATTGTGGGATGCGATAGATCCCAAGTAAATACAACCACTAGCATAAAAAAAAACTTTTTTATGCAATGTGGCTGATGCAACAGATCAGAACGCTTAGCTTAAAATGTTAATAAACTATTAGGCTATTTCTTCACATTATAAGCACAGCAATGCGCACATGGCAGTAGGCTATAATTGCGAATGTTCCATTAGCGGAAAACACCATTATCAAAAGTGACTGCAAATGTGATTAATCATGTAATGCTTTTATTATAAAGGTGCATTTTTATGGTGAAAATTATCTTCCCCAAACTAGAAACTCACTCGCTGCTTATGTACAGTGCCTTGCAAAAGTATTCACTATTTTTTTTACTATTTTGTTGCATTACAACCTGTAATAAAAATTTATTTTGATTTTGATTTCATGTAATGGACATACACAAAATAATAAAAATTGGTGAAGTGAAATGAAGAAAAATGTATAGTTTCAAAAAAATAGAAAACTGTCAAGTGGTGGGTGAATATGTATTCACCCCCTTTGCTATGAAGCCCCTAAATAAGATCTGGTGCAACCAATTACCTTCAGAAATCACATAATTAGTTAGATTGCACACAGGTGGACTTTATTTAAGTGTCACATGATCTCAGTATATATACACCTGTTCTGAAAGGCCCCAGAGTCTGTAACACCACTAAGCAAGGGGCACCACCAAGCAAGCGGCACCACGAAGACCAAGGAGTTCTCCAAACAGGTCAGGGACAAAGTTGTGGAGAAGTACAGATCAGGGTTGGGTTATAAAAAATATCAGAAACTTTGAACATCCCACGGAGCACCATTAATTCAATTTTCTTTAAATGGAAAGAATATGGCATCACAACAAACCTGCCAAGAGAGGGCCACCCACCAAAACTCACAGACCAGGCAAGGAGGGCATTAATCAGAGAGGCAACAAAGAGACCAAAGATAACCCTGAAGGAGCTGCAAAACTCCACAGGAGAGAATGGAGTATCTGTCCATAGGACCACTTTAAGCCATACACTCCACAGAGCTGGGCTGTACAGAAGATTGGCCAGAAAAAGCCATTGCTTGTTCGCGAAAAGGCATGTGGGAGACTCCCCAAACATATGGAAGAAGGTACTCTGGCAAAAGGTGGCTCTACAAATTATTGACCAGGGGGAAGGGGGGAATAGTTACTCACGCTCAATGTTAACGTTTTTTTGTCTGATTTCTTGTTTGTTTCACAATAAAAAATATTTAGCATCTTCAAAGTGGTTGGCATGTTGTGTAAATTAAATTATACTAACCCCAAGAAATCTATTTTAATTCCAGGTTGTAAGACAACAAAATAGGAAAAATGCCAAAGGGGATGAATACTTTCGCAAGCCACTGTATGCAAGTTAGGCTCTACACCCCTTGTATTGCGGATTTATGTGCTTAATTTCAAGAAGTTATTTGGCCACTTTAGTTGTGATACAAACCTTATGAAAACACATAGGCTAGGCTACATGAGGTGTGCGACTATGATTTGAAAAGTCGCAAAAAAAGGCATTATTCTGATGCTGGGCATCATTCACAAGTGATAATATATAATTAACAAGTGATAGGCTAGTATTGTCACCCATCAGACTATTCTTGACTTAATCGTGTCTTTACGTATACTAAATAATATACAGTGCATTTGGGAAAGTATTCAGACCCCTTGACTTCTTTCACATTTTGTTACGTTACAGACTTATTCTAAAATGAATTAAATAGTTTTTTGCCCTCATCAATCTACACACAAAATCCCATAATGACAAACCAAAAACAGGTTTTTAGAAATGTTGGCAAATTTATTAGAACCCCCCCCCCCCCCCCCCCCCCCCGAAATAACACATTTACAGTTGAAATCGGAAGTTTACATACACTTAGGTTGGAGTCATTAAAACTCGTTTTTCAACCACTCCACAAATTTATTGTAAACAAACTATAGTTTTGGCAAGTCAGTTCGGACATCAACTTTGCATGACACAAGTAATTCTTCCAACAATTGTTTACAGACAGATTATTTCACTTATAATTCACTATATCACAATTCCATTGGGTCAGAAGTTTACAAACACTAAGTTGACTATGCCTTTAAACAGCTTGGAAAATTCCAGAAAAAGATGTCATGGCTTTAGAAGTCTGATAGGCTAATTGACATAATTTGAGTCAATTGGAGGTATACCTATGGATGTATTTCAAAGCCTACCTTCAGACTCAGTGGCACTTTGCTTGACATCAAGGGAAAATCAAAAGAAATCAGCCAAGACCTCAGAAATTATTTTTTTTAGACCTCCACAAGTCTGGTTCATCCTTGGGAGCAATTTCCAAACGCCTGAAGGTACCACTATCATCTGTACAAACAATAGTACGTAAGTATAAACACCATGGGACCACGCAGCCGTCATAACGTTGAGGAAGGAGATGCGTTCTGTCTCCTAGAGATGAACGTACTTTGGTGTGAAAAGTGCAAATCAATCCCAGAACAACAGCAAAGGACCTTGTGAAGATGCTGGAGGAAACCGGTACAAAAGTATCTATATCCACAGTAAAACGAGTCCTATATCGACATAACCTGAAAGGCCGCTCAGCAAGGAAGAAGCCACTGCTCCAAAACCGGCATAAAAAAGCCAGACTATGGTTTGCAACTGCACATGGGGACAAAGATTGTACTTTTGGAGAAATGTCCTCTGGTCTGATGAAACAAAAATAGAACAGTTTGGTCACAATGACCATCGTTATGTTTGGAGGAAAAAGGGGGAGGCTTGCAAGCCGAAGAACACCCTCCCAACCGTGAAGAACGGGGGTGGCAGCATCATGTTGTGGGGGTGCTTTGCTGCACTTGACAAAATAGATATCATCATGAGGAAAGAAAAGTATGTGGCTATATTGAAGCAACATCTCAAGACATCAGTCAGGAAGTTAAATCTTGGTCGCAAATGGGTCTTCCAAATGGACAGTGACCCCAAGCATACTTCCAAAGTTGTGGACAACAAAGTCAAGGTATTGGAGTGGCCATCACAAAGCCCTGACCTCAATCCTATAGAAAATGTGTGGGCAGAACTGAAAAAGCGTGTGCCAGCAAGGAGGCCTACAAACCTGACTCAGTTACACCAGCTCTGTCAGGATCAATGGGCCAAAATTCACCCAACTTTTTGTGGGAAGCTTGTGGAAGGCTACCCAAAATGTTTGACCCAAGTTAAACAATTGAAAGGCAATGCTACCAAATTCTAATTGAGTGTATGTAAACTTCTGACCTACTGGGAATGTGATGAGAGAAATAAAAGCTGAAATAAATCCTTCTCTCTACTATTATTCTGACATTTCACATTCTTAAAATAAAGTGGTGATCCTAACTGACCAGAAAAAGTTTTTTTTTTACGAGGATTAAATGTCAGGAATTGTGACAAACGGAGTTTACATTTATTTGGCTAAGGTGTGTGTAAACTTCCGACTTCACCTGTATGCCAGGTAGGCTCTACACCCGTTGTAAAGCATATTCATGTGCTTAATTTTAAGAAGTTATTTGGCCACTTTGGTTTTGATACAAACCAAAACATAAAGGCCTATGGCTAGGCTACATGAGGTGCTTGACTATGATTTGAAAAAGTCACAAAAAAAGGCATGCACTGTTTCTTGCCTTACTGCACATAAGCATGTAATAATATATCATTCACAAGTGATAGGCTAATCTTGTCACCCATCAGACTATTCTTGATTTAATCTTGTTTTTACATATACAAATGTCACATTATTTAGTATTTATTTAGAATGGACCATTATCATGCACCTGTTTCAAAACAGGGGCAGTGGGAAAAATGCTAAATGTTTTAGAACACATACTCATTGAAGGGTTTTTCTTTATTTTACTATTTTATACATTGTAGAATAGTAGTGAAGACATCAAAACTATGAAATAACACATATGAAATCATGTAGTAACCAAAAAAGTGTTAAACAAATCAAAATATATTTTATATTTGTGATTCTTCAAATAGTCACCTTTTGCATTGATGACAGCTTTGCACACTCTTGGGATTCTCTCAACCAGCTTCATGAGTTAGTCACCTAGGAGTGCATTTCAATTAAGAGGTGTGCCTTCTTAAAAGTTAATTTGTGGAATTTCTTTCCTTCTTAATGTGTTTGAGCCAATCAGTTGTGTTGTGACAAGGTGGAGGGGTATTTTTACTCTGATTAAATGTCAGGAATTGTGAAAAACTGACTTTAAATGTATTTGGCTAAGGTGAATGTAAATTTATGACTTCAACTGTACATAAGAATTTAGACCCTTTACTCAGTACTTTGTTGAAGCACCTTTGGCAGCTATTACAGCCTTGAGTCTTCTTGGGTCTTGAGTCTTCTTGGGTATGACACTACAAGCTTAGCACACCTGTATTTGGGGTGTTTCTCCCATTCTCTCAAGCTCTGTCAAGTTGGATGGGGAACGTCACTGTACAGCTATCTTCAGGTCTTTCCAGAGATGTTAGATCAGGATCAAGTCCGGGCTCTGGCAGGGCCACTCAAGGACATTCAAAGACTTGTCCCGAAGCCACTCCTGCTTTGTCTTGGCTGTGAGCTTGGGGTCGTTGTCCTGTTGGAAGGCGAACCTTTGCCCCAGTCTGATGTCCTGAGCGCTCTGGAGCAGGTTTTCATCAAGGATCTCTCTGTACTTTGCTCCTTTTATTTTTCCCTCGATCCTGACAAGTTTCCCAGTCTCTGTCACTGAAAAACATCCCCACAGCATGATGCTGCCACCACCATGCTTCACCGTAGGGAGGGTGCCAGGTTTCCTCCAGACATGACGCTTTGCATTCAGGCCAAAGATTTCAATCTTGGTTTCATCAGACCAGAGAATCTTGTTTATCATTGTCTGAGAGTCCTTTAGGTGCCTTTTTGGCAAACTCCAAGTGGGCTGTGATGTGCCTTTTTCTGAGGAGTGGCTTGTCTGGCCATTCTGCCATAAAAGCTTGATTGGTGGACTGCTGCAGAGATGGTTGTCCTCCTGGAAGGTTATCCTATCTCCACAGAGGAACTCTGGAGCTCTGTCAGAGTGAACATCAGGTTCTTTGTCACCTCCCTGACCAAGGCCCTTCTCCCTTGATTGCTCAGTTTGGCCGGGAGGCCAGCTCTCGGGAAAGAGTATTGTTGGTTCCAAACTTCTTCCATTTAAGAATGATGGAGGCCACTGTGTTCTTTAATGCTGCCAACATTTTTTGGTACCCTTCCCCAGATCTGTCCCTTGACACAATCCTGTCTCGGAGCTCTACGGACAATTCCTTCAACCTCATGGCTTGGTTTTTGCTCTGACATGCATTGTCAACTGTGGGACCTTATGTAGACAGCTGTGTGCCTTTCCAAATCATGTCTAATCAATTGAATTTACCACAGGTGGACTCCAATCAAGTTACAGAAACATCTCAAGGATGATCAATGGAAACAGGATGCACCTGAGCTCAATTTCGAGTGTCATAGCAAAGGGTCTGAATACTTATGTAATTAAGGTAGTTATTTATTTATATATATATATATATAATTGAGTGTATGTAAACTTCTGACCTACTGGGAATGTGATGAGAGAAATAAAAACTGAAATAAATCCTTCTCTCTACTATTATTCTGACATTTCACATTCTTATATATACACACATTTGCAAACATTTCTAAAAACCTGTTTTTGCTTTGTCATTAAGGGGTATTGCATGTAGATTAATGTAATTTAATCCATTGTAGAATAAGGCTGTAATTTAACAAAATGTGGAAAAAGTCAAGGGGTCTGAATACTTTTCGAATGCACTGTATGTGTGAAATTTGTTTTGATTTAGAATGGACCTTTATCATGCACCTGTATTGAAAACAGGGGCAGAGGGTAAAAATACATCTATTCAAATTCATCTATGCACTTAAATAGCGAATAGAGGATGCTTATCCGTGGTTAACTTTCATGCCAGACAGGCAGGCTATACTCCTGTTGTAAAGATAAGCAATGTGCTTAATATTAGGAAAGGTGAGTAATAAATATATTAAGTTTAGCCTATAGAAAGCTGAGGGATCCTCCTCTTTTTAGTAGATGCCATCACTCTGTTTTCTCACGCAATTGCATAGCCTATTGAAATGTTGCACAACATGTTTTCATGGGATCTTATGAAGTGTTTGATTAGATTTTCAATTAGATTTTCATTGAGTGATTAGAGGGACAATAGAGTGCTGAGTACCAGGCAGTTAGCAAGTTTGGTAGGCTACTAATCACCATCAGCAGCATCAGAGCTTGGAGAAGCCTAATTGCCATGACTCGTGACCGGCGGTGTGGCGGTAATACGGTCACCGCAACAGCCCTACTTATACCTATCCTTCACATATACCAACACTAAAGGATTAGTGGTAGAGAGTGTATTGGAACCAGCTGTGTGTTGATGCTGTGTCAGGTGAGTTTTAGTGACTGCGTCTGTGTGTTTGCTGTGTCAAGGTGACTCCCAGCAGGTGGAGATGCCCAGGAGAGAGAGAGAGGTGGTGAAGGGTCAGATGGTGGTCCTGCAGGCCTGGTACAGCCCCACATCTGATATTGGCAGGAACAGCGTCATCTGGAACTTCATGGCCAACGACTCCAAGCAGGTATGTAAGGGATCTCCTCTTCCTCAGACATCATGCATGGTTTCCACAGAAACCACTGTTGCTGGATCTTTTCTGATTAACTTTTCCCTGAGGTGTTATGTCCCTCTCGTTGGTGATTTGTTGGTGTGTGGTCTGAAGGAACAGACTAGTGTTGAAGAAACTGTTTATGAACTGTTGAAGAAGCTGGATGATTATTTCAGGGCTGGGAGCAGTTCTGCTCAGGTTTCAGTCAGATTTAGTTTATTCTCTAAAGTACCGGACCAACCTCCCATTCTCAGTAATCCAATCCCCTTCTTGTAATCCCTGATCTGGTCAGGCATTTTAGCTGTTCAGCCATGCGGCAGGTAGCCTAGCGGTTAGAGAGGGTTGCCAGTTCGAATCCCATGTTTGACTGGAAAAATCTGTTGAAATCTGTTGCTTTCACAAAGTGCTTAGTGGGGTGGAGACTTATTCAATTATGATATTGCAGTTATAGAACATTTTCTTAATTTGGAAAATCTGAAAATACACATCTTAGAAATAGTTTTCGCATATAAACTTTATATGCCCGAACTCAGAATCAATTGGTCTTCCCAAAGATAACATGGTCAGTGTGATAGAACATACATTTTGATTGGTCCCATCTAATACAGCTGTAGCAGGCTCGCTCCCACTCCCGCCTCAATTTAAATAACCACACCCCTTTCAAGTCCCACTTTGTGGCACAGTGTTACCAGGCTCTATGTGCCAGAAATTCGAGTCTGGGGATGAGGTTAGTTTACCTCCACCTTTAGAGTTTAGCCTGTTATTTTTTTTATATGTATATTTAACCATTATTTAACTTCTATGGGCTACGTGGGACGCTAGCGTCCCATCTGCGGGACACAGACAGTGAAATATCAGGGCGGCAAATTCAAAACAACAAAATGTCATAATTCAAATTTCTCAAACATACACCTATTTTACACCATTTTAAAAATACACCTCTCCTTAATCCAACCACATTGTCCGATTTCAAAAAGGCTTTACGGCTAAAGCATAAAGTTAGATTATGTTAGGACAGTGACAACACAAGAAAAACCACACAGCTACAGGCCTTCCCTGTAGCTCAGTTGGTAGAGCATGGTGTTTGCAACCTAAGGGTTGTGGGTTCGATTCCCACGGGGGGGCAGTACGAAAAAAAAAAAAATGTATGAAATGTATGCATTCACTACTGTAAGTCGCTCTGGATAAGAGCGTCTGCTAAATGACTAAAATGTAAAAATGTAAATTTTCCAAGCAGGAGAGGGGTCACAAAAACCAGAAATACAGCTAAAATTAAGCACTAACCTTTGACGATCTTCATCAGATGACACTCCTAGGACTCAATGTTACACAATACATGTATGTTTTGTTCGATAAAGTTCATATTTATATCCAAAAACCCCATTTTACATTGGCGCGTGATGTTCAGAAAATATTTTGCCTCCAAAACTGCTGGTGAATCAGCACAACAATTTACAAAAATACTCATCATAAACGTTGATAAAATATTAAACTGTTATTCAAAGAATTATAGATAAACATCTCCTTAATGCAACCGCTGTGACAGATTTAAAAATAGCTTCACGGGGAAAGCACACTTTGCAATAATCTGAGTACGGCACTCAGATAAATACATCAGGCAATACAGATACCCGCCATTTTGGAGTCATCTAAAATCATAAATAGCATTATAAATATTAACTTTGATGATCTTCATCAGACGGCACTTCCAGGAATCCCAGGTCCACAATAAATGTTGTTTTGTTCGATAAAGTCCATCATTTATGTTTGCGCGTTCAGTAAGCTACTCCAAATGTAGGAAGGGCACCGAAAATTTCACGACGAAAAGTCAAAAAAAGTTATATTTACGTTCGTAGAAACATGTCAAACGTTGTATAGCATCAATCTTTAGGGCCTTTTTAACATAAAACTTCAATAATATTCCAACCGGACGATTCCAATGTCTTGAAAAACGTTATGGAACACAGCTACCTGATCACGTGAATGTGAGCCAATGAACTCATGTCATTTTCTGAGTCACCAACTTCCCGGCCTTCTTGTTCGCTCTCTGTTCACTGCAAAAGCCTTAAACAAGGTTCTAAAGACTGTTGACATCTAGTGGAAGCCTTAGGAAGTGCAAAATGAACCCTAAGTCACTGTGTGTTAGATAGGCAATGACTTGAAAAGACTACAAGCATCAGATTTCCCACTTCCTGGTTGGATTTTTCTCAGGTTTTTGCATGCCATATGCGTTCTGTTATACTCATAGACATCATTCAAACAGTTTTAGAAACTTCAGAGTGTTTTCTATCCAAATCTACTAATAACATGCAAATATTTGACTCTGGGCTCGAGTATTAGGCAGTTTACTCTGGGCACGCTTTTAATCCGAAATCGAAAATACTGCCCCCTATACCTTAAAAAGTTAAGTAGGCAAGTCAGTTAAGAACAAATTATTGTTTACAATGACGGCCTACACGTGTAGTTGTGTGAGACTATATTAGGATTATTCTCAACATCAAGCCTGATGGCTCTTTACTTTTATAGATACAGACAAAATATGTGGTAGCAATATGGCACTAACAATGTGGCCGTGTTGCATGTATGTCCTGTATGTTTAGAAAACCTTGTGTGTGTGTGTGTGTGTGTGTGTGTGTTTCTTCGGTGATAATCTCAGTAGTTTCACTGGCCATGGCCTGTGAGCTTATCTCTAACAGAAAATCAGTCTAAAAGTTCTAACTCCACCATCTGCACATACATATCAGGATTATCTTTATGAAGGACGTTGACTTCTGTTATACGGTTAATCTGTGTGGCTGTGTAGACTGTCTATAGATGACACCGTAGATCGTATTTCAGCTCAATATCAGTATTGTATATTTAGAGAACCGGTATTTCTGTAGTTACTTGCATTGGTTTTCATTACAACAAACTCTCTCGTGTTGCAAAAATGCTAGTCTCTCTCCTCGACAAGCAACACAAATGCTGTCTCGAAAAAGGCTAACAATATGTAGGGTTTAGATGCAGTATGCTAACGCTACTAGAAGGCTTCTATGGAATGGAGTACTCATCCGTGTAAAATAATTGCTGACAGTACATTTGATTCCTGAATTGCAATAGGGAACACAATCTACCATTGCGTTCCCTATTGTAAAGTATTTCCCATGTCTGTCTGTCCTGTCTGTCCTGTCTGTATCTCTGTCTGTGCAGGTTATCTCCTACAGTAACGGTGAGCCAGGGATAGGTAGTCCTGAGTTCAGGAAGCGTGTTGGGTTCAGCCTGTCCATGCCCTCGTCCAATCTCTCCATCTACATCAACAACACCCAGGAGTCAGACTCAGGACGATACCTCTGCAATGTCATCATCCCTGGAGCCGCCGGTCTCTCTGGAGAAATGCGCCTTAATGTCAAAGGTACCAACCGGACCGGACACCTAGATTCTGGCACTTTCCAAAAATGTTTTTTGGGCCAGGCCTCAGAGATGGAAACAGAAAAGTGTAAACTGTACAGTTTGTACATATGCACTGGGCTGTCTTTATAATATTTTCCCACAGCTTCAACAGATGGAGAGAGAGTGTTGGCAAACTTCTTGTACCTTTTGCAGTGTGGCCACCATTCATAGAAATACAGTACCCTGTTCAATTGAAATGGATTAATACAATACTTCAGGAGGTCAATAGGGGGTAAATTGTAGTAGACCAAATCATTTCACTTCTGTTGTTTCTAACTATCTGTTCTCTCTCGCTCTCAGTCCCTCCCTCGCCTCCAGTGTGCACGATGACTGGGTCATCTGTGCTGAATGGCAATGTGACACTGAGCTGTAAGTCCAGTTCGGGCAAACCCATCCCTCATTACAAATGGACCAAGAACGCCCCCATGTCAGAGGTCTTCTTTTCCCCCATGCAGAGTGAGTACTCCCTTATCTTTACCAATAATGTTAGCCAATCACATTACCTCTCTGCCTCAGTTACGTTTCATCATAATACTAAGTAGTCCCAATTAGAATGGATTCAATTCTTATTGAGTGTACAAAACACCTTTCTAATATTGAATTGCACTGCCTTTTGCTCTCAGAACAGACTCAATTTGTTGGGGCATGGACTCTACAAGGTGTTGAAAGCATTCCACAGGGATGCTGGCCCATGTTGACTCCAATGGTTCCCACAGTTGTGTCAAGTTGGCTGGATATGCTTTGGGTGGTGGACCATTACACACGGGAAACTTTTGAATGTGAAAAACCCAGCAACGTTGCAGATCTTGACACACTCGAACCGGTGCGCCTGACACCTACTACCATATCCTTCTCAATGGCACTTCAATCTTTTGTCTTGCCCATTCACCCTCTGAATGGCACACACACAATCCATGTCTCAATTGTCTCAATCAATGTCTCAAGTGACATCAATAAGGGATCATAGTTTTCACCTGGTCAGTCTATGTCATGTAAAGAGAAGGTGTTCCTAATGTTTTGTACACTCAGTGTATGTACTGTATGAGCTAAGGATCACAAAGGATAGTTCACCTCCATCCATCACCAATGTATAGCACTAAACCATGTGATGCAGAGTAGCCACAACTAACCAGCACTGAAAACACCTGCCACTACTGTGGATGGGTGCAATATCATTTTAGCCAATGCAAACTGTCAAATTGTCCTCTTCACAGCAGCTCCATATGGGTTATTGTAGTAAGGAAACCTAGTCAGTTGTACATCTGAATGCATTCAACTGAAATGTGTCTTCTGCATTTAACCCAACCCCTCTGAATCAGAGCAGTGCGGGGGATGCCATAATCGACATCCACGTCTTCGGTGCCCGGGGGAACAGTGGGTTAACTGCCTTGCTCAGGGGCAGAATGACAGATTTTTACCTTGTAGGCTCGGGGATTTTATCCAGCAACCTTTCGTTACTGGCCCAACGCTCTAACCACTAGGCTACCTGCCGACCTGCCTGTCACTAAGATTGTCAAAATGAGAACTAAAGTAGATTAAATTGATACGCTCTTTAAGTAATACCTAGCTTCTCTAATATCCATTAACATTGACATAAGATGGAGATAATTCCAAATGAATAACAAATATATAGTTCAGAGATTCAGATTGATCTGACAGCATTTATAGAGGCAGCCTATAATTCTGATATTTTTCCACTAATTGGTCTTTTGACCAATCAGATCAGCTCCTTTGCCAATAGAATCAGAATTGGGCGGCCTGTGTAAACACAGCCATAGTAGCATATTGTAAGAGATCGCTTGTTAACTGTGTGAGTCGGGCTAAATGTTGAGGACTAATGTGTGGTGTGTTGGCGCCTGGCGGTGGGATTGCAGATTCTCTTTTTTTTCTTCCCGGTGAGTTATTTTTTTCTTTGAAATGCCATAACGTGCATCACTTAATCCTCTTTATAGACTGGGAAACGTGCACTACATACACAATGCATGCTCATGTCAGACTTGCAGAGGGAGAAAAATATAAAATGGAGGTTTATTTCTGATACGATACTGCACATATGCCTGTTATATTATATTATTTTGTGAAGAGTTGTAGAAATACAGTGGAAACAATTATTGTGAAAGCACCAGCTGTTTCTGAGCAATAATGAGGCTTACACTGATTGACCCAAGTATTGGAATAGCTCCTCCTCTGATCTCTGATCTCCTCGCTTCTTCTATAGAGCGCCCATCTAATACACTATCTGTATCACTGCCTGATTGATGCAATATCCAGTTCTATGGGTTTGAATGCACCACCAAACACACACAGACAAATCTGCATAATCTCTAGGAGTTGAAAACACTCTGATCCTCTGTATTTTTCTCTTTGACCTGGCATATGCTTTCTGTGACATTGAGCTTCCACCCCTGTGCTCTACTGGCTTTCTAAAGGGCACTACTTTCGACTGAGCGTAAGGGCTTGGTATTATCAAACGCAAGTGTCAATTTTGATCGTTTTGGTGCAGCAGTAGGCTAATTCTTTTTGACAAATTTGGCAACTTTCAGTTGTTTTATGGTAATAACTTTGTCAGTGGTGTCACATTGTCTTGCCTAAATTGCCCGTATGCCCATGGAACAAGAGATGTGATTTATGACACCATGTGACCAGATTCTACCTAGAAGCATTGAAGCAAATAATCTGCTTGTTTAATTTCATTTGATTTAAAACCAAGCTTATATAAACTATTCTCTTTCGTAATGTTATATCAACGTAACTGCAAATGTAACCATGCTTATAGAACAATTGACATGTCCATGCATGGCTCGCACATGATGCAATGCAATTTACCCTACTGTAGCCTATATAAGGCCTTTTCCGCTTACGAAAGTGCTGTGTAAGATAATTCCATATTGAACCCAATTACTTACTTATAATGTAGACTGCATCCATTTGTAACATATTTAGCAAATAAACTAGATACATTTCTGTTATTACTATTAGGACCTATTAGGTCACTGTTGGTTTTGAAAAAACTATACTCCACAAATCACAATGGACTAGGACGAACATTCATGCCCTCCCACTGAATTGGAATTAATGACAACACAAAATGTCAAAGTCTGTGCATGCCTTGAAACCACCACATTTTATACCATAGAGCATGTTAAAATTAGCTATGGAGTGGTCAAGCCCATGCCACACCTACAACTTATTAATGAATCAAAAGCCATCCCTTTTACATCACTTCCAGGTATTGCGTTCTGCCTTGAAAATGGCAACAATATTTCTGACACACCGTGTGAGCTATTTTGGTTTGTTAAAATAGCAAGCTTCCCTCAATCAATCAGCATGTCTCTTGCTTCATTCTAAGATGCTGGGTTTCTATTGTTTTCCCAGTCTCTCCTTCTCTCCTACCTCTGTCTTATCACTCTTTTCTTGCAAACTTTTGCAACTATCAACTCCTTACAACTCCCTTGTAAGGGCTAGGGGTTGATGTCTCTCTTCCCTACTTAATCGCTCTCTGTTCCAACCCTTCTTCTCTCAGTCACTGTCTCTGTTACTCTTCTCTCCTGCATGACCACAGAATGGAGAGCCTGCCCCTCGCCCTTGCTTGTTCTAGGGTTCATGGGTAAGGGTTTCACAAATACACCCCCAACCCACCACAACCCCTCTAGGATGCAGAAGCCTGTAGAGCCCCACAGCCTATATAATATTAGAGCTCGCCAGCTTGTAGTCCTAAAAAAACGGGAGTTACCTCTGGTTTATTCAGCCATTCCTATAGGGGAAATTAATTGGGAAAGAATGGGGTATTGGGATAATTGGTGAAATAAGGTCTGAAGTTAACACAGGCTTATATGTTTTGATCTATGCGATAATATCAGTCAGTTAACATGACATTTACAAATTATGAAGCCTTTATGTACATTAAGTTTGTGTTTTGATTACAACATTCACAAATGTGGCGTTAGCTGACAAAGATTATCTCATAGAACAAACCATATAAGATATCCTAAGCCTGTGTTTACCACAAACCTTATTTTCGTCGTTTATCCAAAAACCCTCAAAAAGGAAACATTCATCCGCCCATAGGCTTTGGCCAATGAGCCATAACTGAGTTTGTGCCTATGAAAAGATGCCCATACTATTGCTCTCTATAATCTTGCTGGTGTCACCCCAACCCCCCATCCCCATGTAAAAAAAAAACTGCCCCCCCACTGGACAGACACAGCTGTAAAGTTGAACCTTTAGAAGAATTTAATATGTTATTCATCCAAAAGCATGTCTGTGTTAATCCTCACCAATGACTTTGCCTTGTATACATCTGCATTGCCCTTATGAGCTCAGTCGATTTGAGATTACATGTCTTTGACCAGGCTGGTTAGACTTGCGTGATAGAACATTTTTCCTTTGGTATGGATCAACTGATACCACCCTTTGGTCCTTAGCCATCTGGCCTGGCCTGAAGATGAAACTACTTCATAACATAGCAACCACTGAACTGTAGGTTAACCTGTTCATAACATGCTCAAATAATGCAATGTAAAAGTATGAAAATCCACAGTAATTAATATGCTAATATAAAATCAATGGTAAATGACTGTAAAGGCAACAATAAAGTCAAGTAGTGAAGGTAGGCTACATATTAAGGGCATAGATAAAGTGAAAGCCTCGACTTTCTCACAATGGCTGTCATTGGTCCATTGTATCGAATGATATACATTCAATGATTCAATCAAACTATGATTGCAAGGTGCACTCTGCTGCATTTGCTGAGATCATTGAGTTTGGATTGAATCCAGAATAAGTGTTTCCTTTTTGTCTTGTACATAGACTAAGATTGTGTATTAACATTCGGAATATGTATGAAACATGAGAAGGTGCACAATTAACAGTTGGCACAAATACTGTCAGTTTGTGTGTTCTTGCATTCTTAGATCTTGCCTGTAGAAATGCTGGTGATAGTCACTTGCTACTGTAGTTAGTACTGTAGTCAGTATTACTGTAGTTATTTCCTAGTTTGATTTCAGTGTATTTTGATCAGTACAATACATTCTTGGTATATAGAGATTGGTGATATCAGATCACCTACAGGTCTGTCTTTGGATCTTGATTGCAGTGCAATTTTGAGAATCTGCCAAGTTTAAGAATGAGCTGATCTGTCGTTAATCTGTAGCAATTCTGTCTGGTTCCTCTCGTCAGAGTTACTAATGGCAGGTGCTTATTGAACACACCTACAGGCACGTCCATCTGGGCACACAAATCACTGTCAGGCCATGTACTTAGTATAGTTGTATTGAATCCACATTGACGCAAATGATATCTCCCCAAGAGGCCTTGTTTACTCTGAAATGAAAGTATGTATTTGTATTGTATTTATTATGGATAAATGGGTAAGGGTTGGCAGCAGCTACTCTTCCTGGGGTCCAGCAAAATGAAGGCAGTTTTGAAGTTAGTAGTACCACCGTTGCGTTGTGTAGTCTGTGTGCTTTGCATGCGTAATGATTTTCCCCCACCCTCCCAGAGAGAACAGCAGATGGTGCATGCTGAGTTTATCAAACAAGAATCCTAGCCAGCAGTTCACTCCTAGACTTTGGGACAGGGACAAACAGCTGTTTGTCACAATGACAATTTAGGACAGAGGACATTGTATGCAATAGTTTATTTATAGAATTTTCTAGTCTGGTTATTAGTAAAGGTACTGGTATCCTATGGTGAACTTTAGCTTCTCTACTTGAGCGGCGCTGGTTGAGTTACTGGGTTGCTTTGATACGCCATTTATGGTATGCATCAGGACATATGATGAAGATATATCCATTTGTTTTCCCTCTTGATTCTTTATATTGGTATATATGGGTGGAGGCTCCAGCTGCTCAAGTCATAGACTGTTTTCTCTGCTACGGCACAGCAAGTGGTACCGATGCACCAAGTCTGGAACCAACAGGACACTGAACAGCTTCAACCCCCAAGCCATAAGACTGCTAAATAGTTAACCAAATAGCATTGACCCCCCTTTGCACTAACTATTTTGACTCATCACATATTCTGCTGCTACTGCTTATTATCTATCCTGTTGCCTAGTAACTTTACTCCTACCTAAATTTACATATCTACCTCAATTTCCTCATACTCCTGCACATCGACTCAGTACTGGTACCCCATGTATATACAGTGTATTCACCCCCTTGGCATTTTTCCTATTTTGTTGTCTTACAACCTGTAATTAAAATAGATTTTTTGGGGGGAGGTTAGTATCATTTTATTTACACAACATGCCTACCACTTTGAAGATACAAAATATTAGTTATTGTAAAAAAAATAAGACAACTGAAAACTTGAGCGTGCATAACTATTCACCCCCCCCCCCCCCCCCCAAAAATACTTTGTAGAGCCACCTTTTGCAGCAATTACAGCTGCAAGTCTCTTGGGGTATGTCTCTATAAGCTTGGCACATCTATCCACTGGGATTTTTTTCCCATTCTTCAAGGCAAAACTGCTCCAGCTCCTTCAAGTTGGATGGGTTCCGCTGGTGTACAACAGTCTTTAAGTCATACCACAGATTCTCAATTGGATTGAGGTCTGGGCTTTGACTAGGCCATTCCAATACATTTAACATGTTTCCCCTTATACCACTCAATTGTTGCTTTAGCAGTATGCTTAGGGTCATTGTCCTGCTGGAAGGTGAACCTCCGTCCCAGTCTCAAATCTCTGGAAGACTGAAACATGTTTTCCTCAAGGATTTCCCTGTATTTAGCGCCATCCATCAT
This sequence comes from Salmo salar, assembly GCF_965601325.2. Classification (NCBI taxonomy): domain Eukaryota; kingdom Metazoa; phylum Chordata; class Actinopteri; order Salmoniformes; family Salmonidae; genus Salmo; species Salmo salar. The sequence goes on along the minus strand of NC_138310.1, from coordinate 66,091,723 downwards.
TTCTTCAATTCTGACCAGTTTCCCAGTCCCTGCCGATGAAAAACACCAGGGTGATGAGAGGTCTTGGGTTTGCACCAGACATAGCGTTTTCCTTGATGGCCAAAAAGCTCAATTTTAGTCTCATCTGACCAGAGCACATTCTTCCATATGTTTAGGGAGTCTCCCACATGCAATTTTGGCGAACACCAAACGTGTTGGCTTATTTTTTTCTTTAAGCAATGGCTTTTTTCTGGCCACTCTTCCGTAAAGCCCATCTCTGTAGAGTGTACGGCTTAAAGTGGTCCTATGGACAGATACTCCAATCTCCGCTGTGGAGCTTTGCAGCTCCTTCAGGTTCTCTTTGTTGCCTCTCTGATTAATGCCCTCCTTGCCTGGTCCATACGTTTTGGTGGGCGGCCCTCTCTTGGCAGGTTTGTTGTGGTGCCATATTCTTTCCATTTAAAATTTTTTTGAATTAATGGTGCGCTGTGGGATGTTCAAAATGTCTGATATTTTTTATAACCCAACCCTGATCTGTACTTCTCCACAACTTTTTCCCTGAACTGTTTGGAGAGCTCCTTAGTCTTCATGGTGCCGTTTGCTTGGTGGTGCCCCTTGCTTAGTGTTGTTGGAGACTCTGGGGCCTTTCAGAACAGGTGTGTATATATACTGAGATCATGTGACACTTAGATTGCACACAAGTGGACTTTATATAAATAAATATGTGACTTCTGAAGGTATTGGTTGCACCAGATCTTATTTAGGAGCTTCATAGCAAAGGGGGTGAATACATAATCACCCACCACTTTTCCGTAGCTTATTTTTTTTTTTTTGCTTTTTTTTTAACAAGTTATTTTTTTTAATTCACCTATTTGGACTATTTTGTGTATGTTCATTACATGAAATTGCAGGTTGAAATGCAACAAAATAGGAAAAAAGCCAAGGGGGATGAATACTTTTGCAAGGTGCTGTAGTTATTGTTGTGTATTTATTCCTTGTGTTATTATCTTTCTATTATTTTTCTCTCTGCATTGTTGGAAAGGGCTCGTAAGTAAGCATTTCACTGTTAGTCTTCACCTGTTTTTTATGACGCATGTGGCAAATACAATTTGATTTGATTTGGAAACACATCTGATGAAAATATTCTCTTGTGACGTTTCCAATCGGATTTTGAGAGGATTTGCTTGATAAGACCTGCCCCACATATGTTTATTATTCTCTAGTATCCCCAGTGTTACATATTTACAATAGAGCATCCCCATGCCAGCTATGACAAGTGGACCACAGCAACTAGGATTATGTAAACTGATGAAGTCCAACTTTGAAAAGCCACAGGTTCTGATTCATTATTGTGGAGATTCTTTGTCTGGTTAACCATTTGCTAGTGAGGTCTCTCCATATAACCACATTATTTATCCCCGGGACAGAAAATAGTGATATCATCAAAGAGGATCTGTACTGGTATAAAGAACAGCCCATCCCACTGGGCACATACTGGTTGACTCAACATTGTTTCCATGTCATTTCAGTGAAATTACGTTGATCCAATGTGGAATAGACATTGAATTGACATCTGTGCCCAGTGGGATGCGACTCCCTAGGACCAGGATACCCCTCAATACTTATAGCTTTGGAACCAAGAGAGTATTGTACTTGGTAGAGTGTGTGGTCTAATTATGTTTGTATACATACTGTAGCTACCCTTGTGTTACCTAGTGTAACTGTCTACATTACTGTAGATGGAGTGTGTTTGAAAGGTGTATAACGTTCTGTGCACGGTACATCATCAACATATTCATGTACTGTAGAGGCAAGAGTGTGTAACACTGTCTTTTTCTTTCAGATGAGAGGCAAGGTACCCTCAGGTTGAGTAACCTCACTAAGAGCATGTCAGGGAAATATGTGTGCCGAGCTAGCAACACTGCCGGTTCTGACACTTGCTCTATCAACCTGGAGGTCTTCACCTGTACGTATAGCAAAGTAACACACACGTTCTCATATTAGTACATACAGACTGCTAATGTTTCCTGTTTGAAGCCTCTCTGTGTGTCCTCTTCCACAGCCTCTAATTCTGGAGCGATTGCTGCTGCTACTCTGGGGTCCATCGTGGGACTGGTAGCCATCATACTCTTCCTCATCTTCATGCTGAGGAGGAGAGGCCACGAAGAGGAGGAGATAGCCAATGATATCAAGTGAGATTTTTTTCTGTGTGTTATCGGAAAATCAGGTGCAGTTGATAAACACCACAGGATGTACAACTACTAGGACTCTACCATGGACAATGCAGGTGTTCTAATTCCATTTCTGTAGGTTGATGGTTGGAGGATGTGTGTAGCATGTGATATGATCTTGGTTGGTGTTTTCTCATTGGCTGTCTGTCTGTCTATCCATCACAGGGAGGATGCCCAGGCACCCAAGCGTGTTTCCTGGGCAAAGAGTGGCACAGGCTCAGACATCATCTCCAAAAATGGCACGCTGTCATCCATAGCCACGGGCCCCCATCCGGGAGACCCCCAACAGCTCAAAAACTTCCCCTACCCCACTGCCCCGGCCTCTGACACAGGCTCTGTGCTCAACGCCTACCGCCTTCGGCCTAGAGAGCTCAACCCCCTGCAGGGCCTCCCAGGGTACATCAGTGGCACACTTCCACCCAGGCACACCAGACCCCTCTGTGTTGCTAACAACATTGATGCCACCTATCCACAAGAGCACAGTCGACCCCCCAGTTCTAACCACATCAGTGGGACTCCACCCCCTGGCCACACCCGGCTCCTCAGCACTAGTATCATTGTTGACACTCCTCCCCATGGGTTCAGTCAACCACCAAGTTTTAACCATGTTGGTGTCACCTCTCCACATGGGTACAGTAGACCCAATAGTTCTAACAACATTGGTGCCCCCTCCCCCCAGGGGCACAGTCGACCCCCAAGTTCTAACAATATCGGTGCCCCCTCTCCACATGGGCACAGCAGACCTCCAAGCTTGAACCGCATCAGTGGCAGCTCTCCACACAGGCACAGCCAACCCCCCAGTTCCAACCACAGCCGACCCCCCAGCATCAGTAGCATGCCTCACTATGGACACAGCAGATCCTCCAGTTCTAACGGTGCCCCACCTCATTCCCCACCTGGATCCCATTCCCCACCTGGCCACATGGTCACAGACCCCGACAAGACTGAGGGGGCCCAGCCCCAGGTACCACGCCCTCTCACCTCACCCATCAGCTCCACCACCCTGGCCCGTATGGGTGCTGTGCCTGTCATGGTGCCCGCTCAGAGCCAGGCTGGATCACTGGTATAGCCCACTGGAGGGTCTCCCGTTTTACTACTGAGCACAAAAAACTGACGCAAATGGATAAAGATTGCATAGAGTAGAGAAAGATTTGCTTGGAATTAAAAACACTTTTTTATTGTGATCGTTCAAAATGATGTTCAGAGTAGAAAGAAGAGCTCATGCTGAAGAAGACACTTGTAGAATCCCCTGCATTCAAGTCTGCACAAGTTCAAAGACTTCATTGATTTGTTTTTATTCTTTTAGCTGTTTTCAAATCTTTTTTGCTAAATAAATGTTTTTGCTTTTATTTTCCATGCTCAGATTCTTTAAGGTTAAAACAAGGCCTATTCTATATTCTTTAAGGCCTTTTATAAACTGGGTGGTTCGAGCCCTGAATGCTGATTGGCTGGCAGACGTGGTATATCAGACCGTATATCTTTTTACTGCTCTAATTACATTGGTAACCCATTTATAATAGGAATAAGACACCTTGGGGATTTGTGGTATATGGCCAATATAAGGGCTAAATCCAGGCACTCCACTTTGCATCTTGCATAAGAACAGCCCTTAGCCTTGGGATATTGGCCATATACCACACCCCCCCGGGGCTTATTGCTTAATTATTCTCTAAAACACCTTTTTTTAGCAAGTTGTTTGTGAAGAGGTTGTTGAATCGGTATGCAGTGCATTTGGAAAGTATTCAGACCCCTTGACTTTTTCCACATTTTGTTATGTTACAGCCTTATTCTAAAGTGGATTATATGAAAATGTATCCTCATCAATCTACACACAAAACCCCATAATGACAAAGCAAACAGATTTAGAAATTTTTGCAAATGTATATAAAAAAAACATAAATACCTTATTTAAATAAGTATTCAGACCCTTTGCTATGAGACCCTAAATTGAGCTCAGGTTCCATCGTGTTTCCATTGATCATCCTTAAGATGTTTCTACAACTTGATTGGAGTCCACCTGTGGTAAATTCAATGGATTGGACATGATTTGGAAAGGCACACACCTGTCTTTATAAGGTTTCACAGTTGACAGTGCATGTCAGAGCAAAAACCAAGCCATGAGGTCGAAGGAATTGTCCTTAGAGCTCCGAGACAGGATTGTGTTGAGACAGATCTGAGACAGGGTAGGTACAAAAACATTTCTGCAGCATTGAAGGTCCCCAAGAACACAGTGGCCTCCATCGTTCTTAAATGGAAGAAGTTTGGAACCACCAAGACTCTTCCTAGAGCTGGCCGCCTGACCAAACTGAGCAAGCAGGGGGAGAAGGGCCTTGGTCAGGGAGGTGTCCAACAACCCGATGGTCACCCTGACAAAGCTCCAGAGTTCCTCTGTGGAGATGGTTGTCCTTCTGGAAGGCTCTCCCATCTCTGCATCACTCCACCAATCAGGCCTTTATGGTAGAGTGGCCAGACGGAAGCCACTCTTCAGTAAAAGGCACAACAGCCCACTTGGAGTTTGCCAAAAGGTACCTAAAGACTCTCAGACCATTAGAAACAAGATTCTCTGATGAAACCGATTTGAAATATTTGGCCTGAATGCCAAGCGTCACGTCTGGAGGAAATCTGGCACCATCCCAACGGTGTAAGATGGTCATTGCAGCATCATGCTGTGGGGATGTTTTTCAGTGGCAGGGACTGGGAGACTAGTCAGGATCGAGGGAAAGATGAACAGAGCAAAGTACATAGATCCTTGATGAAAACCTCCAGAGCGCTCAGGACCTCAGACTGAGGGGATTGTTCACCTTTCAACAGGACAACGACCCTAAGCACACAGCCAAGACAACGCAGGAGTGGCTTCGGGACCGTCTCTGAAAGTCCTTGAGTGGCCCAGCCAGAGCCCGGACTTGAACCCGATCAAACATCTCGGGAGAGACCTGAAAATAGCTGTGCAGCGATGCTCCCCATCTAATCTGACAGAGCTTGAGAGGATCTGCATACAAGAATGGGAGAAACTCCCCAAATACAATTGTGCCAAGCTTGTAGCATCATAACCAAGAAGACTCTAGGCTGTAATCGCTGCCAAAGGTGCTTCAACAAAGTACGGAGTAAAGGGTCTGAATACTTATGTAAATGTGATTTTTCCATAATTTATTTAATACATTTGCAAACATTTCTAAAAATCTGTTTTTGTTTTGTCATTATGGGGTATTGTGTGTAGATTGATATGGGGGGAAAAAACAATTTAATCAATTTTAGAATAAGGCTGTAACATAACAAAATGTGGAAAAAGTCACGAGGTCTGAATGCTTTCCAAATGCACTGTATTTGACTTATATACATTGTGTAAAATTGTTTGTTATATGCCAGTTATGACATGGACATTGATAAGGGAGGTGTTGTCTGGAGAGAACATGCTCATGAACCCACATCATGTTGACACTTGAAAGCACATCACTGCCCATAGAGATGGGTTAAACATTTAACTTCACACACGCAAATACCTGATATACAGTAAAGCACACTCCCTTAGTCCTCCTTGACACAGTCTTCTCAGGCCAACTGTTCATGTTGAGTTGTTACAACTCCAGTAAAACCTGCCATACATGCTCTATACAGGTATTTTATAGAATTTCAATACTGGAAATGTTTAAAGACAAAGCGTTGACCCATACTTGTACATGTATCTAATAAGAATATTGTGGTTTTATCACATTCATGTATACTGAGAGAATATATTAATCTTAATTAGGTAGTTGGAATGTATAATTCTTTGATAATGCTAGGCTATAATGTTTGTTCAATGGCTGAGATCTGGGTTTTAAATATTTTTCCCTTAACTCCAAAAGGTTCAGTGCAGTCACAAATGTGATTTCCCTGTGTTCTGAGGTTGGAATAATACTGTGAAATTGTGAAAATGATCATGGCCGTTCAGTATAAGAGCTATTTTTTTTTTTAGCATCGAACAAGAATTTCCATCACGGTAAGGTACATAATTGTTACCCAGAGATAATTTGATATTGAGAAAACGGCTGCATTGGACCTTTAAAACTTTAAATAAACATGGTTTTCATCGTAATGTAGTAACATAGCTGAGAAAATGCACAACATTTAAACTTTTATCTAGTGCTGTCTGACAGCTTTATTTTGAGTGTAAATGACTGACAATCCAGTCACATTTGAGCACCAAATATTATATTACACACACCATACATGAAACTTTGCAGTCATCCAACCCGCCTAGATACATTTGTTTTAGGATTAAACTGGAATTGTGTCATGAGAACTAAACTTGCTCATGTTTCAAATGTTGCCATCATAACAAAGTTTCCTCCAAATGTTGCCATGTTACACATGAAAGGCCACTTTGCAGGAGAGGCCATGATGTCAAACTAACCATCTGATATAGATGCATTGTTTTTATTGCAAGACAACTAAAAAGCTTCACCCCAATACTAACCAAAATATTACATTTTTAACGTAATATATTCACTTCCAAACTGTATCTCTCAATGAGCAACTTATTTAAAATACCTAAATGAATGTTTACATAACATTTAATTCCATGCAAACAGGACAGGAGGACCTAATGACAGCTTTAGTCTACAGTAATCTCAAAAACAAAACTGCTATAGTATTTTCCCCCTTTAAAAGAGGGTGAGTTCAAGACACTTGAGGGATCCAGTCAAACACCACATGGCTGCCACCACCATCCCTTCAGGACAGCAGAAAGTCAAGTTTTGGATGGCCCATGGCATTACATTTATCCAGACTCTGACAGTAAACTTCTGGCAATTATCATCCGCATCACTTCATTTGTTCCTGAAAGAGAAAGGAAATATAAAAGGGTAAAACGTCAGTGCAACAACAGTGCCTAAGTTTATAAAGAGGTGTGCATTACCATTCAAATACTGATAACCATCTGTTATAGAGCAGAATTTCAGAAGGACAGCTTTGTCACGGTAAGCAAGGTGTATACATACCCTCCAGTATCTGGTGTACTCTGATGTCCCGGACAAACTGCTGAACAGCGTAGTCTTTGAGGTAACCGTATCCACCATGCATCTGGAGTGCCTGGTTACAGATCTGTTGAGGGCAGAGATACCGATGTGAGAGAGATGTCCAGCTACATCTGATAGACTACATCATTACCAGTGTGCAAAAGGAGACCGCTTAGTGTAAAACGTCCATTAAATGTTGAGTCTCCAACAAGCATTGGTCTCTTAATGGCCGGGCATCGTTTCACATTTTAGCAAATAAACACTGGCCTATAATAAGCTCTGAGTCCCAAAAAAGTGTAATTAATCGTGCACTGTCTGCATTTTACGGGTCTGCTGAAGTGGAATTTCACTGCATCTCTTCCTTGCGTTGAATGACTGATCCCCGCATGTCAAAACAAGTCTGCTGCAGTTTAAGCAAATACATGCCCAGGCTAATGGAAGTTTTACAGTAAATACTAAAATAACAGTATTTTCATAATTCTTTGGGGTCTATCCATAAGAACCATTTTAAGAGATAATATTGACTCACGTTGAAGCACTCGTCAGTGACAAAGAGTTTGGCCATGGAGCAGAGGGACACAGCGTCAGATCTGCTCTCCTGCAATGCCAGGGCAGCCTCGCGCAGCAACAGACGTGACGCCACTAGCTTGGTTGCCATCTCTGCCAACTTAAACTGCAGGAACTACAGAAGGAACCCAGAATCAAATATCCTATTGGATTACTACAGGTCTTTCCCAATTCAAAGCCGTAGACTTGATGGTATGCTTACCTGGTTGTTAGAGAGAGTCTCTCCAAACTGCTTGCGTACTAACAGGTGATCTCTTGCCAGCTGTACACATGCATGGGCCGCCCCAAGAGAACACGAGGCTGCAGGCAGATAAACCCAATGTAAGTTAATGTAGCTGACACCTGAGCATTGGTTGTGTTTTCAAAGCCGACTTGAGAAAAATATATAGATGGCCATCAAATACAAACCATTGAAACAAAAGGTAAATCTGGTGCCATCTCACCAATGTTGATCCTGCCTCCGTTCAGGCCTCTCATAGCAATGTTGAAGCCCTGTCCCTCCTGACCCAGCCGATTGGTCACTGGGACGTGGCAGTCCTCTAAGATCACTGCTCTGGTTGGCTGAGAGTTCCATCCCACCTGGAGAGAGGGAATAGAGGCCTCAGTTGGAGAATCACTGCATCCCTCAGGGCTTCAACATGACTATGACTCAACTATGCCCACTGGTGGACATGGCTTCACTTAGACATGAGGACATGAACTACAGACCATGTAAGTTTGTAGGTTCCTGCTTTACAGTTTATAAGACATAAGGATTGTATTCAAAATGACCAATTTAAGACAATATCAACATCAATCAAATGCCAGCTACCTTCTTCTCCTTCTTGCCAAAGCTGAGTCCTGGAGTGTCTTTCTCCACCACCACACAGGAGATCCCCTTGGGACCTTTCCCTCCCGTCCGGCACATTACTATGTACACGTCTGTGTCTCCTCCTCCACTGATGAAGGCCTGCAGTAGGACACATACACAGTGAGATAGGAGCTTCCACTTTATATCACAATTTATTCTATCAGCTATTGTATGGAGAGGAAATAAAAAAAACAGTACCTTGGAACCATTGAGGATATAATGGTCTCCTTCCAACTTTGCAGTAGTGAGTAACGAAGCAGCATCACTGCCACTGCCTGAAACGTGAAATGAGATTCAATAAGACAAAAAGATTCAGAAATAAAACCGCTTCATAACCACATTATACAGGTTCATGGTGTCAATGCATGACACACTATCACATACTAGAAAAATTAAGACAAAATACCAACCTGGCTCAGTGAGACAATAAGAGGCAAACTTGTCCATCGTACAAAGCTCAGGGCAGAACTTCTCCCTCTGCTCAGTGTTGCCGAAGGTGTCAATCATCCAGTTACACATGCTGCACAGAAATAAGCATCCATTAATGAACACCCCATACTAGAGGTTGGCCGATTAATTTGGGCCGATTTCAAGTTTTCATAACAAATCGGTAATCGGCCTTTTTGGACTCCGATTACATTGCATTCCACGAGGAAACTGCGTGGCAAGCTGACCACCTGTTACGCAAGTGCAGCAAGGAGCTAAGGTAAGTTGCTAGCTAGCATTAAACTTATCTTATAAAAACAATCAATCTTCACAAAATCACTAGTTAACCTAGTAATATCATCAACCATGTGTAGTTAACTAGCTTGTCCTGCGTTGCATATAATCAATGCGGTGCCTGTTAATTTATCATCGAATCACAGCCTACTTCCCCAAATGGGGGATGAATTAAGCGCATTCGCGAAAAAAGCACAATCGTTGCACGAATGTACCTAACCATAAACATCAATGCCTTTCTTAAAGTCAATAAACAGAAGTATATTTTTTAAACCTGCATATTTAGTTAAAAGAAATTCATGTTAGCAGGCAATATTAACGAGAGAAATTGTGTCACTTCTCTTGCGTTCATTGCACGCAGAGCCAGGGTATATGCAACAGTTTGGGTCGCCTGGCTCATTGAGAACTAATTTGCCAAAATGTTACATAATTATGACATAACATTGAAGGTTGTACAATGTAACAGCAATATTTAGACTTAGGGATGCCGCCCGTTCGATAAAATACGGAACGGTTCCGTATTTCACTGAAAGAATAAACGTTTTGTTTTTGAAATTATAGTTTCCGGATTTGACCATATTAATGACCAACGGCTTGTATTTGTGTTTACTATATTATAATTAAGTCTATGATTTGATAGAGCTGTCTGACTGAGCGTTTGCCAGCAGCTCTTAGGCAATGCTTGCTTCACAGCGCTGTTTATGACTTCAAGCCTATCAACTCCTGAGATTAGGCTGGCAATACTAAAGTGCCTATTAGAACATCCAATAGTCAAAGGTATATGAAAAACTAATGGTATAGAGAGAAATAGTCGACGTGTCATAATTCCTATAATAACTACAACCTAAAACCTAACTGGGAATATTAAAGAACTGGGAATATCGAACCACCAGCTTTCATATGTTTTCATGTTCTGGGCAAGGAACTTAAACGTTAGCTTTTTTACATGGCACATATTGCACTTTTACTTTCTTCTCCAACACTGTATTTTTGCATTATTTAAACCAAATTGAGCATGTTTCATTATTTATGTATTATATTAAGTTAAAATAAGTGTTCATTGTTCATTCAGTAATCAGCGTCGGCTTTTTTTGGTCCTCCAATAAATCGGTATCGGCGTTGAAAAATCATAATCGGTCGACCTCTACCCCATACATACACCAAAAATCCCCTATAGGCAATTGACTAGATATTAATTTAAAGCAGGGGTCTCTTGAGCAGACCCTTTAGAGAGGTTGAATGTTGTGGTGATTGCTGGCATTGGCCAGGCCTTACTTATGAATGCTGATGTAGGCTGTGGTGCTGACACAGCCTGTCGATAATGCCTCAAAGATGACCGAGGTGTCCAGGCGAGACAGGCCAGATCCCCCCACCTCCGGCTGGACATAGATCCCCCCAAACCCCAGCTGAGCAGCCTTTCGCATGGTCTCCACCGGGAAGATTTCCTGAACAATAAAAAAAATATGCTTTTACGTTCAAACAAATGCCCTCTTACACAAAAAAGGGGATGAGTGATTGCAGAGGAGGCTGGTGGGAGGAGCTGTAGGAGGGCAGGCTCATTGGAATGGCATTGATGCAAAGGAGTCAAACATGTAGTTTCCATATGTTTGATACCGTTCCATTTCTTCCATTGATATGGATGGGTTGAAAGGAGTCCGATTTTAAAGTGGCTCAAAAATCTAGCTAAACAAGCTGCACTGCACAGTGGTTAGTACCTTTTCATCCCACTCGGCCATGTGTGGAGACATTTCATGGGCTGCGAAGTCAAAGGCCATCTTCTGAAACTCCTTCTGTTCATCGCTGAGGCCATGAGCAGCTGCAAGGAGGGAGTTAAGAATAGTGTCACGCAGGGCACATACTGAATAAAGCCTAGCGGTATAAGACAATGATAGTACTGTAGAGTAAGGAAAAATGACCAGAATCCTTTTAAACATACTATTTCTCTTCATGTGAAAAAGTTCAAACAACCATTGAACATGACACACGCCCTTTCTTCACATCCGTCCAACTCAACGTAGGTCAGGCCAGAACAGTGTTGCCATGTTAGCGGTGTTCCGGCCAAATTGGCTTACTTTGAAAACGATGTCGCAGGTGAAAATGTATTGTTAGCAAGTTGCAGGTTTTTGGGCTATTTCTAAGTTGCACTGCAGCCACCATGGTATTTCTTTTAAAAATATATACAGTACCAGTAAAAAGTTTGGACACACCTACTCATTCAAGGGTTTTTCTTTATTTTTAATATTTTCTACATTGTAGAATAATAGTGATGACATAAAAACTATGAAATAACACATATGGAATCATGTAGTAACCAAAAACGTGTTAAACAAATCAAAATATATTTTATATTTGACATTCTTCAAAGTAGCCAACCTTTGCCTTGATGACAGCTTTGCACACTCTTGGCATTCTCTCAACCAGCTTCATGAGGTAGTCACCTGGAATGCATTTCAATTAACAGGTGTGCCTTGTGGAATTTCTTTCCTTCTTAATGCATTTGAGTCAATCCGTTGCGTTGTAGGGGTGGTATACAGAAGATAGCCCTATTTGGTAAAAGACCAAGTCCATATTATGGCAAGAGCAGCTGAATAAAGCAAAGAGAAACGACAGTCCATCATTACTTTAAGCGATGAAGGTAAGTCAATCCAGAAAATTTCAAGAACTTCAAGTGCACTCGCAAAACCCATCAAGTGCTATGATGAAACTGGCTCTCATGAGGACTGCCACAGGAAAGGAAGACCCCGAGTTACCTCTGCTGCAGAAGATACGTTACCTCTGCTGCAGAGGATACGTTCATTAGAGTTACCAGCCTCAGAAATTGCAGCCCAAATAAATGCTTCAGAGTTCAACTAACAGACACATCTCAACATCAACTGTTCAGAGGAGACTGGGTGAATCAGGCCTTCATGGTCGAATTGCTGCAAAGAAACTACTACTAAAGGACACCAATAAGAAGAAACACGAGCAATGGACATTCGACTGGTGGAAATCTGTCATTTGGTCTGACGAGTCCACATTTCAGATTTTTGGTTCCAACTGCCATGTCTTGTGAGATGCAGAGAACATCCGTTCGCCTACTGTGCATGTGTGGTTCCCACCGTGAAGCATGGAGGAGGTGGTGTGATGGTGCTTTGCTGGTGACACTGTCTGTGATATATTTAGAATGGGCCTCAATGAAACTGACATTAAATGTGGAGAATTATAAATGTGCCTCCGTTGGCCATAAAGTAGCCTATTAATATATATGCAACTGTCGGCTACCATTTGATACAAGAAATATGTCGAAATGACAATATCACTGGGGGCATTGCAAATTAATGTGCCACTTGTGTAGCCTACATGGAGCTGGCAAACCAATTATCAATGGACATGTTTAGTTAATTAAATTGGAAGTTATCAAAGCTCTATCGCAACTGCCGATCAGTTGTTAGAACACATTAGATTGATGTTAACAGTAGTCTGATTAGGCTACAGGTGAAAAAGAAATCAAAAAAATATACATGGGCTGTTTTTGACAAGCACATATAATTCATATTTAATTCAGTGATTGAAATCATGACCCCATCCTCAGTAGCCTATTAAAGCAGGCTAATGGAAAACAAGCACTTCTTACCTTGAAATCGCCTCGCTATACATGTTGAATAAATGTTTCTGTTTGAAGTAAGCAAGCTGATGAATCATTCAGTTTACCTCTTGCCTACATCTTGTCTAGGCTACTGTAAACTATCTGAAATTAGATGTAGGCCCATCAGGGATTATGGGCTAAATTGACATTTTTTCCATTTTGTTGCCTTACAACCTGGAATTAAAATTGATGTTTGGGTGGTTTGTATCATTTGATTTACACAACATGCCTACCACTTTGAAGATAAAAAATATTTTGTATTGTGAAATAAGACAAAAAAAAATGAAAACTTGAGAGTGCATAACTATTCACCCTCCCCCAAAGCCAATACTTTGTAGAGGCACCTTTTGCAGCAATTACAGCTGCAAGTCTCTTGGGGTATGTCTCTATAAGCTTGGCACATTTAGCCACTGGGATTTTTGCCCATTCTTCAAGGCAAAACTGCTCCAGCTCCTTCAAGTTGGATGGGTTCTGCTGGTGTACAGCAATCTTTAAGTCATACCACAGATTCTCAATTGGATTGAGGTCTGGGCTTTGACTAGGCCATTCCAATACATTTAAATGTTTCCCCTTAAACCACTCAATTGTTGCTTTAGCAGCTTAGGGTTATTGTCCTGCTGGAAGGTGAACCTCCGTCTCAGTCTCAAATCTCTGGAAGACTGAAACAGGTTTCCCTCAAGGATTTCCTTGTATTTAGCGCCATCCATCATTTCTTCCAATTCTGACCAGTTTCCCAGTCCCTGCCGATGAAAAACATCCCCACAGCATGATGCTGCCACATTCATGCTTCAGTGTAGGGATGTTGTTCTCGGGGTGATGAGAGGTGTTGGGTTTGCACCAGACATAGCATTTTCCTTGATCGCCAAAAAGCTCAATTTAGGTCTCATCTGACCAGAGTACATTCTTCCATATGTTTAGGGAGTCTCCCACATGCCTTTTGGCGAACACCAAACGTGTTTGCTTATTTTTTTTCTTTAAGCAATGTCATTTTTTTCTCTTCCGTAAAGCCCAGCTCTGTGGAGTGTATGGCTTAAAGTGGTCCTATGGACAGATACTCCAATCTCCGCTGTGGAGCTTTGCAGCTCCTTCAGGGTTATCGTTGGTCTCTTTGTTGCCTCTCTGAATAATGCCCTCCTTGCCCGGTCTGTGAGTTTTGGTGGGTGGCCCTCTCTTGGTAGGTTTATTGTGGTGCCATATTCTTTCCATTTTTTAATAATGGATTTAATGGTGCTCTGTGGAATGTTCAAAGTTTCAGATTTTTTTTTTTTATAACCCAACTCTGATCTGTACTTCTCCACAACTTTGTCCCTGACCTGTTTGGAGAGCTCATTGGTCTTCATGGTGCCGCTTACTTGGTGGTGCCACTTGCTTAGTGGTGTTACAGACTCTGGTGCCTTTCTATACTGAGATCATGTGACAGATCATGTGACACTTAAATAAAGTCCACCTGTGTACAATCTAATTATGTGACTTCTGAAGGTAATTTGTTGCACCAGATCGTATTTAGGGGTTTCATAGCAAAGGGGGTGAATACATATACACGCACCACTTTTCAGTTTTTTATTGTTTTGAATTTTTTGAAACAAGTTATTTTTTTCATTTCACTTCACCAATTTGGACTATTTTGTCCACCTCAATGCAGACGACACCATTCACATCTGGCCCTTCTTTGGACACTGTGCTAACAAACCTCCAAACAAGCTTCAATGCCTTATAACACTCCTTCCGAGGCCTCCAACTGCTTTTAAATGCAAGTAAAACTAAGTGCATGCTCTTCAACCGATTGCTGCCCGCACACTCCCGCCTGACTAGCTTCACTACTCTGGACGGTTCTGACTTAGAATATGTGGACAACTACAAATACCTAGGTGTCTGGTTAGACTGTAAACTCTCGTTCCAGAATCATATTAAAACATCTCCAATCAAAATTAAATCTAGAATCGTCTTCCTATTTCGCAACAAAGCCTCCTTCACTCATGTTGCCAAACATATCCTCGTAAAACTGACTATCCTACCGATCCTTGACTTTGGCGATGTCATTTACAAAATAGCCTCCAACACTATCACAGTGCCATCCGTTTTGTCACCAAAGCCCCATATACTACCCACCACTGTGACCTGTATGCTCACGTTGGCTGGCCCTCACTACATATTCGTCGCCAAACCCACTGGCTCCAGGTCCTCTATAGGTCTATGCTAGGTAAAGCCCCGCCTTATCTCAGCTCACTGGTCACCATAGCAACACCCACCCGTAGCACGCGCTCCAGCAGGTATATTTCACTGGTCACCCCCAAAGCCAACACTTGCTTTGGCCGCCTTTCCTTCCAGTTCTCTGCTGCCAATGACTAGAACGAATTTCAAAATTCAATGAAGCTGTAGACTTATATCTCCCTCTCTAACTTTAAGCATCAGCTGTCAGAGCAGCTTACCGATCACTGTCCCTGTACACAGCCAATCTGTAAATAGTGCACCCAACTACCTCATCCTCATATTGTTACTTATCCTCTTGCACCCCAGTATCTCTACTTGCACATCATTATCTGCACATCACTCCAGCGTCAATGCTAAATTTTAATTATTTTGCCTCCGTGGCCTATTTATTGCCTTACCTCCCTACTCTTCTACATTGGCACACACTGTATATAGATTTACCTATTGTGTTATTGACTGTACGTTTGTTTATGTGTAACTCTGTATTGTTGTTTTTGTCGCACTGCTTTGCTTTATCTTGCCCAGGTCGCAGTTGTAAATGAGAACTTGTTCTCAACTGGCCTACCTGGTTAAATAATTTTTTAAAAATGTTTAAAGTCGGGGGCATAGTACACACACCCCTGCCTCAGAGAGGTGAAAAGGAGCCATGGCTGACCAATACGTATCAAGTGGCTGTCCTCAAGCAGGCCTGCCTGTACACCAGCATGCAATCTCAAAATTCAGACTGTTAAAATATATCAACACGAAAACTATTTGAAAATCTTGTTTGACGAGGAGTTGCTACAGCAATGATTACTTTATGTCAGTTATGAACAGAAAACAGGGCCTTATACCAGACACATTTAAAGTGAAGAAACGAAGAGTTCGCAATGAGAAGCAGTTTGGTGCTGTCAACAATGGAGAAGAGGGACCACTGGACCTCAAAGCCGACTTGCATGACCTTATAACATTCTCACGCAAACACTTCAATGACGCCCTTCCACAAGTTGTCCTAAAACACCAACTATACACAATGGTTGGACCCAAGTGGACATGCAGCTGAGTGACTTGAGGGAACAGGGGAGGTGTTGATGTTCCGCTGGGCTTTGACGCTGAGGTCTTTGGGTTGGTGTTCGCTGCAGACTACAAGGCTAAAGTCCTGGGGAGATGGACACTGGGCACATTGGAGAAGTTCCTGGAGAAAGTGCTGACCTTCTACAACAACCTGAGCTTCAACAAACACAAAATGCTCAAGGAGTGCTGGCAGCTCTCTATCCCCAACTGGCAAATTCACCAAGTACCTAATACAGGGTCGTAAAGCTGTGCTGGGCATGGTTAAGAAGTCCAAATATAACTTAGTCTGAAGCCTGGAGGAGAGACAGACCAACTCAGATTAAATTCCGATCAAGTACCACATCCATGACATCATTGGTGCAGAGTTAGTAGAATGTATACCCACAACTTCAGGAACATTGTTAAGGTGTGTGGACTAATGAACGCAACTGACTGAATGGATATAACGACCTGTTTCACGGAAGAAACCCCCAGAGCAACTGAGCATGATGAGTGGCCATGTTACACCAAATTAACCTGTGGTTAATCATTTGTTATTGCCTTGTTTTTATGGAAGTTTTTTTCTGCCAATTGTACAAAGTGAAACCTTGTAGGTCGATGAAATGCCAATGGTGTAAAATACAATATTGTCCGGTTTCATTAAATAAAATGTAAAAAAAAATATAAAATACAAAAATACTGTATCAACACGACTACTTTGGCTGCAAAATGACGATTGAGTATAACTTGACGACCAGAGGTTACATTGCTACTTAGGTAATATAACGTTAGTTTTTACTGTCTGTCGTTACTAACTGTGGTCAATTTAACTAACTAGTACTTAAGTAGGAATGCATTGCTGGAAAATGCACACTAGGCAATGAAAAACAAAACACTAACGTTATCTGCAGTCAGTTACCTACTAACGTTACAGTACTCAGCTAACGTTAGCTAGTTTAGAGAGCTATTCAGCTCATCCCAACTACCTAACGCGTCAGATGGTTAGTAGTGCAAGTCTGCATTAGTCTACCAACGATTTTGAAACCCAAAATGCTTACGGTCAATACACGAAGCTATTCCTCGTCTCTGTGTGCTGTTAAATATTAATCGCCGACTTCTGCCGATGCATGAACTCAGTCTGACAACTCTAGATAACGTTCCCATGGCCGCCATGTTGGTTATTGGTTATATCACGCTGCTGCTGTAGGGAAATGTAGTTCCATTACACAAGATACGTGTAGTTCTTATATTGGGTCGCTTGCTTAGTTTTCTTCTAAACTTTTTCAGGAAAGGGCACATTTTTCTCGTAATTTGATTAACCATCGAAATATACCCCAAGGTCAATTGCTTGCCTAAACCAGATACATTAAGGGGGACTAAACAGATAAACAAACTAAAGCGAATTGTTTCTACATCATATGATTTTGACGTAAGCCACTAGCGCGGGAGTTCTTCGTCATTCAGAGTCCTTCCTTTTGCAGTGTTCTGAGTTTTATGTTTTCCGACCACTTCGATTTGCATCTTTATAACGTACCAGTAAGTAACAATGCAATCCTTCGCATAATTAACTGATTAACTGAAACACGTTCTTTTTTGTTGTTGCTGTAAATCAAATGTCACCTACTGTCACGCACCAATGGTTAGATATCATTAGAATGGGACTTGAAGATTCTAGTTCTTCCAAGCCAACCACTATTGCTTCATCTCTCAGGCATGGCACCTAAAATGAGAACCCGTGGAACCACAAGATCACTACAATCCAGTAAGTAAAAGCGTTCACGTTTCTGTGCACTGAATGACATGCCACTGCAAGGTTTTTCAACATCCCTGACACTGTTTCACACTCACTTTACTACCACAAAGATTTGATTTTAGAATGGCTATTAATAAGTGAATGTATTACCCAGGCAACGATGAAGAGACAAAAACTAATGCCCACAGTGAGGACTCCCCATTGGAGGTTGGTCAGGCACTCAGGGGGAAGAGGAAAGCTTCAGGTTCAGGAAACACTGGAAAACAGGAGAGTTCAAAGGCAAGAAAATCTCCTGAAAGACCACAGTATTGTCACTGGCTGATGAAGTCAGAGCCAGAGAGCCGCTTGGAAAATGGCATAGATGTCAAGGTATTCTATTCTGCTTAATAATAGGATGGTGTCATCTGTGTCAAGACCTGTTGTTGCTCAATAGTGATGTCTTGTTCAGGATAAATGATATCTAGGCTATTCCATGTCACAGTTGTTACCAACTCAGAGGCTTTGTGGTTAATGTGTCCACCCTTAGATTGGAAGGTTGGGGGTTCAAAAAATGGGACCCGACGCATCTGCTTAACTTTCAGCATAAATGGAATGGATTGGGAGTTATTCCCTGTGACAAACTACCATCCTGTTCTGGGTGTATACTTATACATCAAGCTACCTAACGATATACAGAAACAAGAGATGGGCTCCTGCCCTGTGGGTCGTTATGGCTTACTTACTTACTATGTCACAGTTTGGGATCGAGGATCTGAAGACTCTTCCCAACCAAACTGGGTGTTGGGATGGTGTTCGGAACTACCAAGCCCGTAACTTCATGCGAGACATGAAAGAGGGGCAGCATGCATTCTTCTACCACAGCAACTGCAAGGAGCCTGGAATAGCTGGAGTTATGAAGGTGAGCCTCTACCTGTTCTGTTGATAATATACACTGTTTCAGGTATGGTCGTAATGGACACCTGCTTTCTCTTTTCCAGATTGTAAAGGAGTCCTATGTGGACCACACTCAGTTTGACAAGAAAGATGTCCATTACGACGCCACCAGCAAGGCAGACAACCCCAAATGGAGTATGGTATGAATGGTTTCATGTTTACATTTGTTTGTGTTCCAGATGGCTTGAGATCAAGATACATCACTGATATGCAACAGGCTTTTTATCGCAATTCAATTTAAACTGTACTAGTGCTCTGCTGGCTTGTTTCATGTTTGACTGCCAGGTTGATGTCCAGTTTGAGAGGATGTTGAAGCGCTTCATTCCGCTGTCTGAGTTGAAGAAGATCCACCTGCAGCACAAGGCCAAAGGCGGGTCCCTGAATGGCATGGCTCTCTTCACCAGGGCCAGGCTGTCTGTCCAGCCCCTCACCAGAGGTACGTGGAGATCAGTGACACTGAGTAATATGGTTGTCAAATTGCCACCTCATCATGGTTTACAAAGCTTTTGTGTAACTAAAATCATACCTTTTTTTTTTTTTTTTTAATTCTCAGAGGAATTTGAATTTGTCCTGAGTTTGGAGGACAATAACCCACTGTGAAGATTTTGACAAAATTACCTGGAGAGAAGTTTTCCTGTCTTGTGTATGATGATGATGATGATGCTGCTGCTGCTGCTAATATGTTTACTGTAGGTGAGGTCTATTGAACCATTATGCTTGTGTATTAAATGGAAATTGTCTCAAGGTTTCTGTGTTTGTCAAGAGACAGCCTGGAGTTTATTTCTAATATTAAAGAGGCTTATACTAGTAAGACAGTTCATGTGCTTGCCTTCACTGTCTAAAAGGGATCATTTCAGTCTAAACATGCAGAATTTTCATTTCCAAGAGTAAAGGCAATCAATCATTCCATCAGTCAAATATTTATCAGGTCCAGACATTCAATTATTTCTATACCAAAACATGTCTGTGGATAACAAGGCATTTGGCAAATGTATTTCAGTTTTGTGGAAAGGGGCTATAGATGAGTAATTTGCAGAGCATAAATAATACAGGAAAACCTAAGGCTAAAAGATGTGTTAAACATATTGAGGCAACAGAATTTCATTTGCTAGATTGATACACTTAGGCACAACATTTCAAGTCTCTAACATGGAAGATACAGAAGACTCCTTACTATCAGACCTCAAATACAAGCACTGGTAAAGCATGTGAATGAAATGGTCATGTGGCACAGTATGAATGCTAATCACTGTATGACGGTTTAACGGCATAAGAGGGTGAGATTCAATGGCTCTTATTTGAAGGATTTACAAATTAATAGGCAAGTAATTTATCTAGCCCACTCAATCAACAAAGAAATTAGACAACACTTACAATGCAATAGAAACCTCCCAATGATCTCACTGTGGAATCATTACACAAGAACTGAGAGCATGTGTATGTGGAGGAGCAATGGATACAAATAATCTGTGCAAAGTTAGAATTTCAGATTTCATTATGACAGACCACA
Source organism: Salmo salar (assembly GCF_965601325.2). NCBI lineage: Eukaryota > Metazoa > Chordata > Actinopteri > Salmoniformes > Salmonidae > Salmo > Salmo salar. Next base: position 66,071,315 of record NC_138310.1, on the reverse strand, counting down.
AAATGTCAGGAATTCATTTGACTGGGTATGGAATGTTTTCAAAATGCATCGCTGTTACTCAGGACTTCAACTCCCTATGACAATACAGTTTTGTATACAGAGTTAGAATCCATTCATATATAAAGCTAAAGCTAGAAATATACTTTGACGAAGAAAGTTGATCATTTGAAGAAGACAGTATAATATTACATTTTAGGGTACCACGCACAGGGGAGATCTAAACAAGTGGCCGGCTTTGCTTTCACTGGATATGTGTGTTGATGAGGGAGTTGACCTGCAGCGGAATTTTAGGCCCCTGTAATGCCTCATGCAGGCTTCTTTTTCATTGTTCAGGTGTTTACCTCCAGTCTTCCCTTAATCCTTCCTTTATCCCTTTATTCAGCAGCCCTAATAAACAGGGCTACTTTATCAGTGATCATGTGAGCTTTTCCTTCTGTACTTTTCCTTCTGTGAGGAGAATGAGTGGAGGCAGCTTTAGCCGCTGTCCTCCCTCGCCGCCTTTTCCAGAGCACTCTCTGAACTGGCTGAGCCCTCGAACCGCTGGGCTCCGATGGTGGCCTGGCTCGACATACTCTTCCTCACCACATCCCCTTTCCTCCACAGTGTGATTTCCTGGAGGAGAAGGAAGTGGTCTTGAGCTCATTGTCTTAATCACTAAAGCATTTCCATAGGGACACATTTAATGCTAGATAGGAATGCAATATATAAATTGCAGCACAGTGGATACACTATGTTGAACCTGACACCTGATAAATTCCCTCTAAGGGCACATCATTTTATCTGGGATCACTGCTAACAATTACTCATCAGAAGCCCCTGTTCCATACCTGCTGTTTGAAGTAGCGTCTCTCCTCCTCATCAATCAGCACCAGGTTAAGGTAGTAACGCACAGAGAACTTCTTATTAATGTCTCGCATGGTGGGGGTCATCTCATAGCCAGCCAGAAACAACCGGATTGGAATTGACTCTCCTTAAACATAATAAAAACACTCAGTCAGACCTGATGGGTAGTTGAGCATTGCCATTTTCAAAAACATACAATCCACTTCACTATATCCTTTACCTCGGACAGGAGCCCCATCCATGATCTCATATTTGGCGATGGTGTCATTTTCATGGTATACACTAGGACCGGTACCAGTTGTCTCCCGTTTGATGATGTCAATCTCCATGTGCTTTATCTTAATCCGCACCAGCAGGAAGTAGATCTTACCCACAATTACGTCTTTCAGGTGGTACCTGTAGAAGACAGGAGAGATCGTCACAGGGCTGCTATAACACAAAAAGACAATACATAGTCAAAGGAAAGGTTCTAAACTACAATGGTTTCTGCATGTTCCTGTGACTAGAAGTGGTTGCATTTTGTTATTTAGTAAATTGAGTAAAAAAAAAAAAAAATTGGTGACTGAGGGTGTTGAAAAAATTTATCTATATCACCCTTACTTGGATTTGTTGTACTCAAACTCAATGTGGAGACAGTCTTCAATCCCAACTTCCATTTTTATTGATGAGTTGAGCTCTGGGTACGTGCTGAGTGTGTGCACCACGATATCCATCTCTTTACTGATGTCATTCAGTCTCCTGCTCACCGTGGCACGCAGAAAATACCTGCAAGTACAACCAACAGACATTGAGCAAATATGCTGTAATCTCAACAGATGTTATCCAACAACATATCCTCATTGCATCCTGAGCCTATAAAAGAAAATAGTCGTTATCATAACCAGTCATTATGATTTGTGTGTGTAATGCAATACATTTGAGCATGTGAAGCACACAAGCATTACTCTTGATGAGGAAGTAGTGCTAGGCACATGACTGACAGGTCAAAGGTGAACTTGGGTTAAAGAGTGAGCCATAAAGTAATAGTTATTTTGGCAGAGAATGTTCAGGCTGCATGTTTCCTTACCGCAGCTTCACATTCTGGCCTGTGTAGGTCTCATAGGGCTTCTCAACATGGGTGAACTCAAAGTCGAAGGTCTGTGACTGAGTAAGCTCCCCAGGCCTTGCCAGATCTTTCACCAGGGAGACAAACTCATGATGGTTTCCTCTGTCGTAGTACAGCTCTTTGAAGGAAGGACAGGTATACACATCACAATAGAATCACTCCCTCATGGAAGAATGCATCTAGGCGTATTGGCACATATGACACTACTGTTGTTGATCAAAAAGTCCAACAGAAAAGGGGCCATTGCATTTATTATGATTCATTTGGAATAGATGTCTCGACATTAAACTAAGATGTATACTCACCAATCTGGCCTACAAATTCGATTTTGATCCCTTGATGTTCCAGTCTTTTCCCAGGGTTCTTCAGTGTAACGTTGATCTTTCCAGACACAGTCTCCCCATCATAAAATAGGAAATATTTGTCCTTCTTCCCATCTTCAGTCTTATGTTCAGCCTTCTTTCTCGTCTCAGCATCAGTCAGAACTACATCAATTTCTGCACTTTGGCCAAAACTGAAGAAACTCATGCTTGTGTTCTTTTCTGTGCCGTTTTATGAACAAGGTTAAGATTTATCAGATCTGAACATGAACAGATCTTTAAAGACCAATTTAGGTGACACTGTCAGTGCCCTATTTCTTACTAAAGTAAATTCAGCAGTTCATTCGAAATGACGGAAAGGGCAAAAACACCAACTTGTTTGTTACCAGAAATTATCACAGAACGTAGTATTTCTGAGAGGTCTCGAAAAATTGGCAAATGTAAGCGTTATTTTACCTTTATATCTCTTCTCAAATTCAATTCAATTACACATACAGCACCATATCGTCCTATCCCTATCGATTAAATAAATAGCCTAAATGCTACAAAGTATGGTGATATCTACAAACACTGAAGAATGTTGCGTTTCCCTCGAACTCAAGATGTATCCGTCATTCATCGAAACCGATTAACAATGTGGTGAGTCTTGATTGTTTCCTTCAGAATGTTATTCGCACTGAATTGTTAAATTGTATCTTTCCTGAAATAGCACAATGTTGCAAGCGATCGATCATTTCCTATGTTTTTGCACTTCCGGGGTTGTCTGGTTGACTGCATTATTTTTCAAAATAAAGGTTCAACTCTTCTGTAGTCAATTGCAAATAAAAAGCCCCAACAATACAGTTACTTATGTTATGTCTTTATTGACAAAATGAAGTAAGCATATAACAGTATCCATTTCTTGCACTACAACGAATGAACAATTAACATTTTACAACAGTTCCTGAGTAGTGTTATTTTACAAACAAAGAATACCAATGAAAAAAGAACTATATCAATAATGTTTCAAAAAGTAATTTTTAACAATTTCAATTTGAAACATTGTTTAATACTTATGATGTATTGTTACTGATAAAAATGTATGTGTAGACATTTTTTTCTAACAAAGTTGTATTGCCTGTACATCCATTAATATTGTATATTGTGTCCATAAAGAAAATACAGTTAATTGTGAGTCAAAACTGGACAATATGTCCAATATTCATAAAGTAGGTAATTAGTAAGCACAGAAGGTCACTTATAAACAGAAACGGCACTCTGAAAAAAAATCATAATTACTTGATATACTCATAATAATACATCTTAAATTGCAGTGTTATACTGGGATTATACTGTATAACTGTAATATGTTTCTTTGTTATTCTGAATGCAGAGAATAAAGTTAGTTGGCTTTATTAAGCACAACAGACTGTTTCATTGTGCCCGTTGACTTTGCATGTAACAGATTATCAGTTTTTTATACATGCCCCACTCACTGACTGTACACTACCATTCAAAAGTTTGGGGTCACTTGGAAATGTCCTTGTTTTTGAAAGAAAAGCAATTTTTTGGTCCATTAGAATAACATCAAATTGATAATAAATACAGTGTAGACATTGATAATGTTGTAAATGACTATTGTAGCTGGAAATGGCAGGTTTGTTTATGGAATATCTACATAGGTGTACAGAGGCCCATTATTAGGAACCATCACTCCTGTGTTCCAATGGCAAGCTGTGTTAGCTAATCCAAGTTTATCATTTTAAAAGGCTAATTGAACATTAGAAAATTGCAAAATGGTTATGTTAGCACAGTTGAAAACTGTTGTTCCGATTAAAGCAATAAAACTGGCCTTCTTTAGACTAGTTGAGTATCTGGAGCATCAGCATTTGTGGATTCGATTACAGCCTCAAAATGGCCAGAAACAAATAACTTTTTTACCTCTGTCCAGTGTCTGTGTTCTTTTGCCCATCTTAATCTTTTATTTTATTGGCCAGTCTGAGATATGGCTTTTTCTTTGCAACTCTGCCTAGAAGGCCAGCATCCCGGAGTCTCCTCTTCACAGTTGACGTTGAGACTGGTGTTTTGCAGGTACTATTTAATGAAGCTGCCAGTTGAGGACTTGTGAGGCGTCTGTTTCTCAAACTAGACAATGTACTTGTCCTCTTGCTCAGTTGTGCACCGGGGCCGCCCACTCCTCTTTCCATTCTGGTTAGAGCCAATTTGCATTGTTCTGTGAAGGGACTAGTACACAGCGTTGTACGAGATCTTCAGGTCCTTGACAATTTCTCAAATGGAATAGCCTTTATTTCTCAGAACACGAATAGACTGATGAGTTTCAGAAGAAAGGTCTTTGTTTCTAGCCATTTTGAGCCTGTAATCGAACTCACAATTGCTGATGCTCCAGATACTCAACTAGTCTAAAGGCCAGTTTTATTGCTTCTTTAATCAGAACAACAGTTTTCAGCTGTGCTAACATGTTTGCTAAATAGTTTTCTAATGATCAATTAGCCTTTTAAAATGATAAACTTGGATTAGCTAACACAACGTGCCATTGGAACACAGAAGTGATGGTTGCTGATAATGGGCCTCTGTATGCCTATGTAGATATTCCATAAAAAAATCTGCTGTTTCCAGCTACAATAGTCATTTACAACCTTAACAATGTCTACACTGTATTTCTGATCAATTTGATGTTATTTTAATGGACCAAAAATGTGCTTTTCTTTCAAAAACAAGAACATTTCTAAGTGACCGCAAACTTTTAAATGGTAGTATATATATTCACAAATATATTGACACAACCTTCCTTCATAATAACATAAACCAGTCCATCTTGCATTCAGAGGCTATGCAAGGCTGTTTTTGTATAACAGGTTTGGTATATATGGTAGAAATGTTTGGAAGTCAAAAATCATTGTCCAAAAACAGTATGGGGGAATGTTCCAGCATCAGTTTAGATGAACATGTTGGTGGAAGTTCAAATGTCAAAGCTTTAAAATCGTACTGTAGTTGTAGTTACAGTAACGACTGAGGACAAAACATATTTGTGCTACAAAAAAAATAAACAGTGTACTAACAGGGACATGACGTTGCAATTGCCTATCAGAGATTTTGAAATAATGATTGATCTTTTTCAAGATGATAACTTTGGCAAGCTTGTAGGTTAATTGTTGATGCGCACCAACAAATAATGTGCAATGTTACAGCTCAAATTTCTCCCACAAAGCCCTATTATGGGATTTGATGCACTTTTGACTTCAGTGTGTCTCCTCTTCAGTGTGTCTCCTTTTCAGTGTGTCTCCTCTTCAGTGTGTCTCCTCTTCAGTGTGTTTCCTCTTCAGTGTGTCTCCTCTTCAGTGTGTCTCCTCTTCAGTGTGTCTCCTCTTCAGTGTGTCTCCTTTTCAGTGTGTCTCCTCTTCAGTGTGTCTCCTTTTCAGTGTGTCTCCTCTTCAGTGTGTCTCCTTTTCAGTGTGTCTCCTCTTCAGTGTGTCTCCTTTTCAGTGTGTCTCCTCTTCAGTGTGTCTCCTTTTCAGTGTGTCTCCTCTTCAGTGTGTCTCCTCTTCAGTGTGTCTCCTCTTCAGTGTGTCTCCTCTTCAGTGTGTCTCCTTTTCAGTGTGTCTCCTCTTCAGTGTTTCTCCTCTTCAGTGTGTCTCCTCTTCAGTGTGTCTCCTCTTCAGTGTGTCTCCTCTTCAGTGTGTCTCCTCTTCAGTGTGTCTCCTCTTCAGTGTTTCCCCTCTTCAGTGTTTCCCCTCTTCAGTGTTTCCCCTCTTCAGTGTGTCTCCTCTTCAGTGTTTCCCCTCTTCAGTGTGTCTCCTCTTCAGTGTTTCCCCTCTTGACAGTCTTCTATCTCAGATTTCAAATAATAAATGATGATTTGTGCCGGAAGTGACCCTGATGGAAATGGGAATATCAATTATCAAAAAAATACATCCACCTGTAGTTGATATTTATTTTTGTTTGCCATTTTGAATAATACATTGTGATTACATTTTAGCTCAATAATAATATAGAATATGTAAAACAGAATTAAGTGAATTCTATTCACCTCATCTGCTTCGGCATAGTCAATACCATCATCTGCTGCTGGCGGTTTGTAGCTAAAACACACACAAAAATCCTTCATGTCCACACAAAGACTTACTAAGCAATTCACAGCACATAGCATGTCACTATTAAACTGGTCCAGCTTTAAAAGCCCTGTACAGTACATTCAACCTATATCGTACTTGGGTTATTATCTATATTACTATTATTATCACTGCATTGTTGGAATGAGCTCTCAAGGTAAGAATTTCACTGTACTCTTTTACACCTGTTGTATCCTGCGCATGTGGCAAATAAACGTTGAAACTTGAAACTACACAGCCCTACTCACTTGGTTCCTGTGTGATCCTTCCCGGAGGAGAAGCAGCCATGTTTGTGTGCATGATAAACCCCCACCATCACAATAGTGAATCCGGCCAATGCCGCTAACACCTTCAGAAAAATCCCCACTATGTCGACATCATCTGAAAATACAAGCAGGGCATTTTGAGATGCGATCTGGGTGACATGAACCCAAATTTAAACAACTTAAGGCAGGGATCATCAACTAGATTCAGCCGTGGGACAATTTGTTTTCTTGAGCGGATGGTCAGGGTGCCAGAACATAATTACAAATAATTTGTAGACTGCAAGAAGCCAAATCAGATATAATATTTCTAATATAATATAATAAAGTTTGGGAACCCTGACTTAAAGGAATGACCTTGGAATGCATGAACATGTCAACCACTATGATTCATGTGCACTAGAGTAGATGCATGTGACTCACTAGCAGGTTTGGTAACGCACAATGGTATGTTCAGTGTGGCAGCAGTATGACACACTGACATATTTAAACACAATACATAGTCGCGGTAAGAATGTCAGTTGGGTATTTAGTACAGCATGGCCTACTCACAGACTTCCATCAGCTGTGCGGGACACTGTGCATGTCCAGCTTCATTCTTTGCCTGGCAGTAATACTCCCCCGCATCCTCCTTCCTCATCCTGCGGAATTTCTGCAGGGAAAAATGCCAATATCAACCCCAATAGATCATACAGCTTTTCTCTTGTACTAACATCATCCAACAATTGGATCTACTGTCTCATTAAACTTGATATTCATATAGCTAGTGTCCATTCGAACTCCCAGTCCAATTGATTCCTTACCAGACCACCCGTGTCAGCGTTAATGGAGTACGTGGAGTTGATAAACTTGGGGCTGCTTTTTGGGTCCTGGGGAAGCTCCTCGTTGTTGCGGAACCATCGGTACTGTGAGGCAGGGAAGCCCTCGTTCTCTAGGCAGCGCAGCTCAGAGGACGTGCCAACAGTCACCGCCACAGGCACACTGCACCTGGGCACCACAGGCTTTACTGCATAGACAGAAGAAGAAGGGGAAAAATAATATTTCTTTGTCCAATTGTACACAAAGGTCCAACTGGAATTCGACTTCCGCTTTATCCCAACTGCTCCCTAAGACACACACATACACATAGGCTAAGAACAGAGGCCATACTACAGCACTCATGGAACAGTTTATTTACAGAGAGAGGGAGCACATAACACAGTCTATACTTAAGCCATAAGGCACGAGGGGGTGTGGTATATGACCAATATACCACGGCTAAAGGCTGTTCATATGCCAGACGCAAAGCGGAGTGCCTGGATACACCCCTTCACTGTGTTATATTGGCCATATACTACAAACCCCTAAGGTGCCTTATTGCTATTATAAACTGGTTACCAACATAATTAGAGCAGTAAAAATACATGTTTTGTCATACCAGTGGTAAACGGTCTGATATACCACGGATGTCAGCCAATCAGCATTCAGGGCTCGAATCACCCAGTTTATAATAAAAAATAGACACCAACACTGAAAAAACACAGCAAACTACTACAGGCTTAAAACTTTACACAGGAATATGAAAATACGTCCTCACCCCTGACAGCAAGACTGATTAGAATTTCATCAAAGTGTTTGTGGTCATCAATGGCAGCGACCTCACAGCGGTACTCTGCAGTGTCTGCACGGCTGGTGTTGAGGATCAGTAGGTTGGCTGGCTGGATCAGCTGGGCTCTGTGCTCCAAGTCCCCTAATAGAGAGGCAAAAACACACTCCAACCTCTCATTCACTTACAGGGAATAACAGTTCTGAGGCCAATTTGGTATTGGTAATTTGGTATTGGTAAAAATAATCATCTTACCCGAAATTTGATTTTGAAAGTACACATAACTAGGGACACCGTTTTTGATTTTCTTCCATTCGATTCTGGGGTTGTTTGTGGAGATGGACTCTATCAAGCAGGTCAACTCAATAGCTGGGAAGAAAACAGTGATACTACAATGTCAAAACACTGGCAGACAACAGAAGAGCCTGAAAAATTATTCTGAGAGAATGAGTCAGTGTTTCAGTGATTTACGTTCAAATTCATTTGCCCACACAGTCTTGTCTGTGGTTCGGAGGATTACTCCACGTGATGGAATGTAGCCTGTAAAATACAAAAAATAAGTGAGAAAAAAAAGAAGCTCATTGACAAACTTCAGAATTTTCATCCCAGGACAACGCCGTTTAAACAGATAGGCCTAAAGGATTAGCGGGTCAAGAGGTGTAGACCTATAGCTACAGAGAGGGTGAAAAAGAGCCTTAGGGTCAGAATTAACCATATCTCCGGAAGCATTTCTCATGTTTATATAAGAGGCAAGTGGAGCACATCTCGACGGGAGCACAAGTCTCAATATTAGTCAGTGATGTTTCCTTACTTCTAATTCTACAAAACACTCTCAAATAAAAAAAATGGGGAGATATACTTAGGGAGGCATAAGAGTTACTAAAGGAACACACAGTGAGTAATGGAAACAGTCCCTTCTATGTCGGCGTCAGCGATGTTAAGGACTCCAGGCGGTGAAAACAGACTGTAATGTATTGGAGCACAATTCATCCGAGTGTATGAAGTACTTCCAAGGTATAATCCAGACAGATAAAAGCACTCTGCGGTAGGGCTGTTACGGTGACCGTATTACCGCCACGAGTCATGATGGCAGTAAAATTCCATGGGACCGTTTAGTCACTGTAATTAGGCTTTTCCAAGCTCTGATGCTGCTGATGGTCATTAGTAGCCTACCAAACTTGCTAACTGCCTGGTACTCAGCACTCTATTGTCCCTCTAATCACTCTGACATCAATGTAAATGAAAATCTAATCAAACACTTCATGAGAGACCATGAGCTCATGTTGTGCAACATTTCTATAGGCTAGGCCTACTATATTTATTTCTAAACTTTCCTAATATTAAGCACATTGCTTATCTTTACAACAGGAGAACAGCCTACCTGGCTGGCATGAAAATGAACCACAGGAAAAGCGTCCTCCATTCGCTATTTAAGTGCATAGATGTACAGTCGTGGCCAAAAGTTTTGAGAATGACACAAATATTAATTTTCACAAAGTCTGCTGCCTCAGTTTGTATGATGACAATTTGTATATACTCCAGAATGTTATGAAGAGTGATCAGATGAATTGCAATTAATTGCAAAGTCCCTCTTTGCCATGCAAATGAACTGAATCCCCCAAAACATTTCCACTGCATTTCAGCCCTGCCAAAAAAGGACCAGCTGACTTCATGTCAGTGATTCTCTCGTTAACACAGCTGTGAGTGTTGACGAGGACAAGGCTGGAGATCACTCTGTCATGCTGATTGAGTTTGAATAACAGACTGGAAGCTTCAAAAGGAGGGTGGTGCTTGGAATCATTGTTCTTCCTCTGTCAACCATGGTTACCTGCAAGGAAACACGTGCCGTCATCATTGCTTTGCACAAAAAGGGCAAGGATATTGCTGCCAGTAAGATTGCACCTAAATCAACCATTTATCGGATCATCAAGAACTTCAAGGAGAGCGGTTCAATTGTTGTGAAGAAGGCTTCAGGGCACCCAAGAAAGTCCAGCAAGCGCCAGGACCGTCTCTTAAAGTTGATTCAGCTGCAGGAACGGGGCACCACCAGTACAGCGCTTGCTCAGGAATGGCAGCAGGCAGGTGTGAGTGCATCTGCACGCACAGTGAGGCAAAGACTTTTGGAGGATGGCCTGGTGTCAAGAAGGGCAGCAAAGAAGCCACTTCTCTCCAGGAAAAACATCAGGAACAGACTGATATTCTGCAAAAGGTACAGGGATTGGACTGCTGAGGACTGGGGTAAAGTCATTTTCTCTGATGAATCCCATTTCCGATTGTTTGGGGCATCTGGAAAAACTTTTGAAGTATGCTTGGGGTCATTGTCCATTTGGAAGACTCATTTGCGACCAAGCTTTAACTTCCTGACTGATGTCTTGAGATGTTGCTCAATATATCCACATAATTTTCCTACCTCATGATGCCATCTATTTTGTGAAGTGCATCAGTCCCTCCTGCAGCAAAGCACCCCCACAACATGATGCTGCCACCCCCGTGCTTCACAGTTGGGATGGTGTTCTTCGGCTTGCAAGCATCCCCCTTTTTCCTCCACACATAACAATGGTCATTATGGCCAAACAGTTCTATTTTTGTTTCATCAGACTAGAGGACATTTCTCCAAAAAGTACGATCTTTGTCCCTATGTGCAAACCGTAGTCTGGCTTTTTATGGCGGTTTTGGAGCAGTGGCTTCTTCCTTGCTGAGCGGCCTTTCAGGTTATGTCGATACAGGACTCCTTTTACTGTGGATATAGATACGTTTGTACCCGTTTCCTCCAGCATCTTCACAAGGTCCTTTGCTGTTGTTCTGGGATTGATTTGCACTTTTCGCACCAAAGTACGTTCATCTCTTGGAGGCAGAACGAGTCTCGGATGCGGTATGACGGCTGCGTGGTCCCATGGTGTTTATACTTGCGTAATATTGTTTGTATAGATGAATGTGGTACCTTCAGGCGTTTGGAAATTGCTCCCAAGGATGAACCAGACTTGTGGAGGTCTACAATTTTTCTACAATTTCTTTCTGAGGTCTTGGCTGATTTCTTTTGATTTTCCCATGATGTCAAGCAAAGAGGCACTGAGTTTGAAGGTAGGCCTTGAAATACATCCACAGGTACACCTCCAATTGACTCAAATGATGTCAATTGGCTTATCAGAAGCTTCTAAAGCCATGACATCATCTTCTGGAATATTCCAAGCTGTTTAAAGGCACAGTCAACTTAGTGAATGTAAACTTCTGACCCACTGGAATTGTGATGCAGTGAATAATAAGTGAAATAATCTGTATGTAAACAATTGTTTGAAAAATTACTTGTGTCATGCACAAAGTAGATGTCCTAACCGACTTGTCAAAACTATAGTTTGTTAAAAGAAATTTGTGGAGTGGTTGAAAAACGAGCTTTAATGACTCCAACCTAAGTGTATGTAAACTTCCCACTTCAACTGTATATACGCAGAGCGTGAGTTTCGAGTTTGAGAAAGATCATTTTCACCATAAAAATACATCTTTATAATAAAAGCAATACATGCATAATCGCATTTGCGGTCACTTCTGATCATGGTGTTTTCCCACTAATTGATTGCATTTTGGAACATTCGCGCTTGTATCCTACTGCTGTGTGCGCATTGCTGTGCTTCTAATGTGAAGAAATTGCCTAATAGTTTATCAACATTTTAAGCTAAACGTTCTGATCTGTTGCATCTGCCTCATTGCTTAAAAAAAATTTTTTTTGATGCTAGTAGTTTTATTAATTTGGGATATATCGCATCCCACAACTGTCCCAGACTATGTTAGGAAAATATTTATTTCTCGCACAGAATAGGTCAACTTTTGTACTATGGGGGATTGTAGATTGACATAGGCTACTGCTTTTACTGTTTGTTAGGCCTACTCATCTTGTTGGCTGACAAAAAGTAAATGTGGACGGGCATTGGCTAATAAGTATTTAGCTATCTGAAAGAGCCATGTAAGTGAGAGGTGCTTCCGAGCACGCAGCCGGGAAAAGGGAATTATAATTATTATATTCAGTCCAAGGGCACAACGGTCACTGGCCACAAAATACATGCATTTTTTTAGGGGGCATTAAGGCCACACAAAGGTGATGCCGCCGGGAAATTTGAAGCATTATCAAGTGATTGTCAAATTGTGAATGAGAGACTGATGAAGTTTGTGGAGCCTGCGCAAAAAACAAACCAGACTCATGCCTTTCATGCAACTTTTTTCAAATCATCATTAGAGTCGCATCATGCAGCCTTAGAATGTATTAAAAATCTAAACATATAGCCCAACATTTGTATCACAACTAAAGTAGCATAAATAACTCTAAATGAAGCATATAGGAGGACCTGTTTCTTTGTTAACCGCACAACACAGAATAGCCACATGTGCACACTCCCTCAAATCATTTAGAGAAAATATCCTTTCTATTTTATTCAGCTATGTTCAATTGTATTCTTCATACTATAAAATGATACCATGGAATTCTAAGCAAATCTTGTCTGCTAAATTAACTAGTGTAGCCCACAGCCAGATCAGGACAACTCAGCATATCTTATTCTGGTCCTACTGAAATAGACTACATTTTCTTCATATTATGTTTCTTTAGACCTGTCTAAAATAAATAATTGATTTATTGTGATGGTGTAGGCTATATTATATGGATTTATTAGACTTTTAAAATGTAGATGTTCCAAAGGTCTGCATCAATAGCTTGTACGCTATGCCGTGGAAGCCAGGATATGCTAAATGTGTTTATGTTAATTAATGGTTAATTACCGTGAGACAGGCAGTTATTTGCTTGACAATCACCGGCTGACAAAATTTCATGACCGCAACAGCCCTACTCTACGGCTGATTTAAAATGTCTCTGCTTAACAATTCATGATGCACATGAAAGCCAAGTCAGCCAGCACTGAGAGTGGAGAAAACATGGGTCCTGCCAAAGTGGAGCACACAGTCATATTAGCACAGCTGTGGATGCTGATGAGATCCGACTCTTAGGTCTCAGCTTCCGTCTCTGCGGCTGACTTTCCCACCCCTGTACATCATGAGCTATTTTTACCCCAAACAGTTACTGGCCATCCTGAGAGACACGAGGAGAGCTTGTCCAGCTAATCTTCCCCTGGTAAACAGAGCAAGGACAGCCTATCCCTGTAAAACCACTCATTAACCTTCAATTCCTTTACAATAACTCTCCTCCTTTTTTGCTGCCTACAGACAGACAGACACTTATTGTCTCATTGTATATTTTAGGTGTCCAAGCTTTACTGTATCCCCGCCTGCATGAGGCTTTGTTGTCCCAGACAGTTTTTAGAGCATGGGAGAGAATCTGTGGTTAATTAAGAAGACAATGGCTGATTTGCTATTGTGGCCTGGAATAAAAGCATTCCATAGCCGAAAGCCCAACTTTACACTGTGTAGCCTACATCAAGAAAGAGATCTATGTGTTTATATGAAGAATTTAATCAGAACTGGAATGTTGTCAGACAGTAAAATAGATAGAAATGTGGCATATGTTGTTGGTGAATATTAGAGACCATCTCTCTCTCTCTCTCTCTCTCTCTCTCTCTCTCTCTCTCCCTCTCTCTCTCTAATCCCTTTGTTGTTTTAATACATACAGTATAGAGACAGGAGGCTATACCCTGAGTGAAATGTGCTCTATGTTAAGTAGCCGTTCTACAGTTCTCTATGCACTTCTAGCTAAATATGAAAACCTAAAAAAACAAAAAAAACAAGCTGTTGATCCAGTCCATCTAAAAAAAGCAATTTTCCAGACATTCCAGCACAGCCACTGTAAAAGCAGCCAAATAACTTACCAAGATTGAAACTGGCCACATGCAGTAGACTAGTATGTGAATAAAACTGTAATGATCAGTCAATACCACACCGAGACTGACTTGGCTATAACGTTATCTTTCTGACCTGTAGTTGCAGCAGTAATGTTGACAGAAGACAATGTATTCAAAACATACATAGTCCTAGTGAAGTCTTCCTGAAAGCACTGTCAGAGTGCTACTTGATCAAATCAAATGTTATTTGTCACATGCTTCGTAGGCAACAAGTGTAGACTAACATTGAAATGCTTACAACAATGCAGTGTTAAAGACATGATCATTTAAAAAAAATTGAAATAGTGACAGTGAATACCAAATAAAAATAATGAGTAAAAATAACATAGCTATATATAGGGAGTAGAAACTAACATGGCTATATACAGGCAGTACCAGTACTCAGTCCATGTGCAGGGGTACGAGGTCATTGAGGTAGCTATGTACTGTACATATAGGTAGGGCTAAAGTGATGACTAGCAGCAGCGTATGTGGTGAATTAAAGTGTTTGTGTGTGTGTGTGTGTGTGTGTGTGTGTGTGTGTGTGTGTGTGTGTGTGTGTGTGTGTGTGTGTGTGTGGCGTCATTATGCATGTGTGTGCATGTTATGTGTGTGTGTTGTGGTGTCAGTGTAAGTATGTGTGAGTGTGTGGGTAGAGTCCAGTGTGTGTGCATAAAGTCGGTGCATGAGAGTTAGTGCTAAAAAGGGTCAATGCAAGTAGTCCGGGTAGCCATTTGATTAGCTATTTAGCAGTCTTGTTTATAAGTCTTATGGCTTGGGGCAACAAGCTGTTCAGGGTCCTGTTGGTTCCAGACTTGGTACATTGGTACAGCTTGCCGTGCGGTAGCAGAGAGACTTTAACAGAATAAAATAACTCACACAATGAACTGTAGGCCTACCTGGCAGCCTGGATGAAAATAGCGGTTGACATCATCATACTTTGAGTGACAGTTGAAGAGAGCCCAACGTTAGAAGATACAAAAGCAGTGTGTGTGCAACCTGTTCTCTCTTTATTTAAATATGAATGGAAAAACTGCTGAGGACTGTGTGAGCGTTTCAATGCCATTATAACGCATGTATAAATAAATGAATTACCATCTAATAATTGTGTAGCTCATCCTCAGCATGTTTACTGACCTGGCCAAGCTATGCTAGAAAGCCCGTCTAGTCAGCGCGATCATTTCCATAACAAAGCATTGCTGTGATTTAATAAATTGTAATGCACAACACGTACCGTTAAACTACACCTTATCTTAGTGGAAATGAAAATAACTTACCGAGAATCGAGAAAAGGATGAACAAAGCCGTCAGTCGTTGTAACGCCATCTTGAAACCTTGGTAATGGATCGGTAATTCTGGCACACATAAAGCCAGCTAGCTAGCTATCACACTAGGTGCCCCTGGTCAAAACGGGTGAACAGGCTGGTGGATATTGCCGTTGACGAGTTTCCATAGCTACAAAGGCATCAGGGCGGAAGACGGATAAGTCCTGAGACCGGAAATACATTTACATATATTTTATAATGATGGTATCCAACAATGCAATTTCATTAATGTGCCAAACAAGATGAATTATCCGTAATTCTCTCTCTGACATATCACAGCTTTGACCCAGAGAACTAATCAATGCAAATGAATTTTATGTGAACATGACAGGTTAAGGTGAGAGAGACAGTACACACTCTTTTCACGCCATTTCGCCCGGTGGGCGGTGCTGTACGTCACAGTGGGCGTGGGTATCAAAGTGCTTGGACTGTCCGATGCGCGTTCTAATTCAACCGAGAATCCGCCTAGGAACTCAATCATAAATTACATTCTGTCAGTCACTGAGATTAATTACTTGCGTTTCTGGCTTCATTAAAAACTGTTCATTTTGGATGACCTTGGTTTTATGAGAGCCTATGCATGTTACCATATTATCCTGGAGGTATACATACACACCCAGTCTCATCACTTTGCGTGAATGATATAGGCCATCTCCAACTTTAAATAATGCAAAATTCGAAAACACATTCCAGGTGACTACCTGATTTATTTCAATTAAAAGGTGTGCCTTCTTAGAAGTTGATTTGTGGAATTTCTTTCCTTTTTAATGCGTTTGAGCCAATCAGTTGTGTTGTGACAAGGTAGGGGAGTATACAGAACATAGCCCTATTTGGTAAAATACGAAATCCATACTATGTCAAGAACAGCTCAAATAAGCAAAGAGTAACAGTCCATCATTACTTTAAGACATGAAGGTCAGTCAATACAGAAAAGTTCAAGAAATTGCAGCCCAAATAAATGCTTCACAGAGTTCAAGTAACAGACACATCTCAACATCAACTGTTCAGAGGAGACTGTGTGAATCAGGCCTTCATGGTAGAATTGCTGCAAAGAAACCACTACTAAAGGACACCAATAATAGGAAGAGACTTGCTTGCCAAGCAACACGAGCAATGGACATTAGACCGGTGGAAATTTGTCCTTTGGCCTGGAGTCCAAATTTGAGATTTTTGGTACCAACCACAATGTCTTTGTAAGACGCGGTGTGGGTGAACGGATGATCTCCGCATGTGTATTTCCCACCATGAAGCATGGAGGAGGAGGTGTTATTGTGTGGTGTTGCTTTGCTGGTGACACTGTCTGTGGTTTATTTAGAATTCAAGGCACACTTAACCAGCATGGCTACCACAGCGTTCTGCAGCAATAAGCCATCCCATATGGTTTGGGCTTAGTGGGACTATCATTTGTTTTTCAACAGGACAATGACCCAAAATCAAATCAAATCAAATGTATTTATAAAGCCCTTCTTACATCAGCTGATATCTCAAAGTGCTGAACAGAAACCCAGCCTAAAACCCCAAACAGCAAGCAATGCAGGTGTAGAACTACTACTATTATTATTATATTACTATTATTTGACCATGCTGGTCATTTATGAACATTTGAACATCTTGGCCATGTTCTGTTATAATCTCCACCCGGCACAGCCAGAAGAGGACTGGCCACCCCTCATAGCCTGGTTCCTCTCTAGGTTTCTTCCTCGGTTTTGGCCTTTCTAGGGAGTTTTTCCTAGCCACCGTGCTTCTACACCTGCATTGCTTGCTGTTTGGGGTTTTAGGCTGGGTTTCTGTACAGCACTTTGATATATCAGCTGATGTAAGAAGGGCTATATAAATACATTTGATTTGATTTGATTTAGAAGCACCTCCAAGCTGTGTAAGGGCTATTTGACCAAGAAGGAGAGTGATGGAGTGCTGCATCAGATGACCTGGCCTCCACAATCCCCCGACCTCAACCAAATTGAGATGGTTTAGGATGAGTCGGACCGCGAAGGAAAAGCAGCCAACAAGTGCTCAGTATATGTGGGAACTACTTCAAGACTGTTGGAAAAGCATTCCAGGAGAAGCTGGTTGAGAGAACGCTAAGAGTGTGCAAAGCTGTCATCAAGGCAAAGGGTGGCTATTTGAAGAATCTCAAATATAAAATATATTTAGATTTGTTTAACACTTTTTTGGTTACTACATGATTCCATATGTGTTATTTCATGGTTTTGATATTTTCATTATTATTCTACAATGTAGAAAATAGTAAAAATAAAGAAATAAAGAAAAACCCCTGAATGGGTAGGTGTTCTAAAACCTTTGACCGGTAGTGTATGTATTAATTTGTGGATGTCCATCATCCATTTTGTATGATATGTTACGTTTTAAAATCATATGAAATGTTATGAATTGCAATTCGTACAATATATTACGAATTTGTAATACCTATGCCAGAGGAGTCTGGTGGGAGGAGCTATAGGAGGACAGGCTCATTGTAATGGCTGGAATGGAATAAATGGAACAATATCAAACACATCAAACATGTGGAAACCAGATGTTTGACTCTCTTCCATTTATTCTTTTCCAGCCATTAAAATAAGCCAGTCCTTCTATAGCTCCTCCTACCAGCCTCCACTTTTGTTGCTAACGTTAGCTAGGTGGCTAACGCTAACTAGGTGGTTAACATTAGCTAGGCTGGGGGTTAGGGTTAAAGTTAGGGTTAGGTGAAGGGTTAGCTAACATGCTAAGTAGTTGCAAAGTAGCTAAAAAGTAGTAAGTAGTTGCTAATTAGCTAAAATTGTCCGTGATGAGATTTGAACACACAACCCTTGGGTTGCTGGACGTTCGCGTTATATGCCTACCCATACACCCTGACCAACCACCCTCTTTAAGTAACCTTCTGTCTTATGTAACCATATCAAACGTAACATATTATACTAATTTGAGTTTCTCGGATTTACATTTACTATGTTACGTCTAGTCTATGAGACCAGGTTGTAAAATAAGATACATTTTGCTTTGAAGAACCACATTTATTGTTGCCATAATCTGGTCACATGTTTTCATTCTCTCATAAATACACCAGGTGGCAGTGTGTGACCAAACATCACTGATTGTCATTCAATCATTATATCATGTGTCACTACAAACACACCCCACATACAGCCCAATTCCTCTGTAGTCCCAATCAACACCCAGTAAATCATCTGCCCTGGTGCGAATTGGCTTTAGGTCAGATAATATTATTAAGGGTTAATAAGTGATTATTACAGTGTTATTGTAGACCTATGGTTTATAGTGGGGATTAGTTTTATGATTTATATGACTTTACTCATAGGCTATATGCAAATCCATCAGATGATAGGCTTTGCTGACTTCCCCATTATTCTCAACAATCAATCTATGTCATTCATATTAGTGAAGGACTACCATGGGCTTCAGTCAGGATAATTGCATCAATCTATATTCCCAAATTGACTTTGGAATAAATGTGTCTTGATCTTATTTGATATGTAGGCCTATACTGGCATTTAGAAATGACACAGATATAGCCATGAACCCATTGCCCCATCTTGTAGAATGGTCATGTGCTGAGGTGATCATGCTGCTCTAGTCCACCTTAGAGCTGTTGCTAATATGGGTTGCTAGGCAATCGTCCACAGCGGGATTCCGCCTTATGGATCAGGACCTTTGTGGCGTCTCCTTGGGAATCTGAAGGTTTTACGGCCTGGCAGGAGTTCAGAATGAATTGACGAAAGAAATATCCTAACTATGAACAGTTTGTTTTTCTCAGAGAATACTGGGGGCCTGGGGCCATTCCTATTAACATGCCCCGCACTCAGATTTAAATGTCTTAGTGAAAGAAAGAATATCCCTCTGATTGCGTGGATGAGATAATGACTGTCCTTGAGATCTATAGCAGGTTGTGGGACTCCATTTCAGGATCTCAGCTGTTCAGTCACGTTTAGTCACATCAAACTCAAATTAGTACGACAAGTCCTGATGTTATATAATTTAGTTTCATTAAAAGTTTCTGTTTGATAAGTTATTTATGTAGGGAACTTAACAAGACTAGGCCTATTCTCCAGTGTTTTGTATGCTTGCGTTTCTCTTGTATCAATGAAGGCACAGTGGACATCATGCCTGAGCACAGGGGATAATTCATTGGAGACCATGGCCTGCACACTATTTGTTTCTTCTTCTTGCAGGAGTTTCATTAAGTATGCATTATGGAAGACTTCAAGAGGCAATCATGCGCTCTATTTCCTCTATTTTCTCCACATTAGCAAGAAAGTACATGGCTGTGGACGACATAGAATGCTGAATGTCTGGAATAAAACATATTTACTATGTTATAGAAACACAACATTTTCCTTACAACAGGCTGTAAAATAGGATGGCAAGGGAGAAAGAATTTATTACAGATCAGAAAATCAGCCCCAGTGGGGTCCTCAAGTTCCTCATAGAGGCTAATGAATTTATTATTATGCCCGTTTGCCAATTTTTGATGAACGTAATTCTTAACATACAACTATTTTAGATACAGTATGTACCTTGCAAAGGGAATTCAAGAG
Organism: Salmo salar; assembly: GCF_965601325.2. Taxonomy (NCBI): domain Eukaryota; kingdom Metazoa; phylum Chordata; class Actinopteri; order Salmoniformes; family Salmonidae; genus Salmo; species Salmo salar. The sequence goes on along the minus strand of NC_138310.1, from coordinate 66,051,390 downwards.
TGGCTTCTTTAAACAAAAAGAATACCGCTTTTTTTTAAAGAGCTTATAGCATTGTTGCTTTTCCCATTCCTGGCCTGCCCTATATCTGTCAGGTGACTGAGTGGCCTGTCATGGTTGTTGTCTTTGTTAAATCAGAGGTCTATTCCAGATGAACAGCCCATGGATCAATGATCCCTCTGCACAGTCCATCTTTCTTGACATTACAGTACATAGATCTCCCATTTATCACCTGGATTCCATTTCCTTAGTTTGAAATACGATCACTGGAATGAAACTGCCATTTTGGCAAGGTTGACAGGACAAGGTGATGAGAAGATAAGACAGTAAAGCATCCTCATGATACTCTATAGCAGTGTTTCTCAACCCTGGTCTTCCAGTACCCCCAAAAGTACACATTTGTATTGTAGCCCTGGACAAGCACAACTGATTCAGCTAGTCAACTAATCACCGAGCCCTCAATGAGCTGAATGAGGTGTGTTTGTCCAGGGCTACAACAACAATGTCCACTGTTGGGGGTACTGGAGGACCATGGAAAACGCTGCTCTATAGGACTCTGGTTGAAATGTTTGACTATAGAATTCTTCCTTTGTCCAGACATAATCTCTACAACACTACCATACTGCAGCAACCCTCAAAATGATATACTTCCCAGCTATAGAATGTATTTATGCATGCTGAAAAATATCTCATTAAAGTCAACATTGTTGAATATATATATATATATATATATATATATATATATATATATTATATATATATATATATATATTAGAACTGGAAGACTGAGTTCAATCATAAGGAGGACAAATTCTTGCATTTATTCAAATATCAGTGAAACTGAATCCAGGTGAGAGACTATGCAATTTGACTGCATATGAAAACATGACTCATTTAATTACTGATGAAATGTAATTTCAAATGACAAAAGTCCTCACCTTTTCATATATCCTTTGTGGAAGCAGGGTTGACTGGGAGTCTAGTGAGGACTTACGCAGGCTAGAGAAAGGAGTAGACAGGGAACCAAGGCAACACACAGATATACAACTGTCCGTCTCTCACCTCTTGGACTTCTAGAGCCGAGGTACAGTACCGCTGTCAGACAGATGGAGTGATTTGTGGCCTCTGAGTGAACTGGTAACTGTAGGGGGGACGCACTCCCTCTGGTTCTTAACTCTTGTTCAGCAGCCAATGTCTTGTGGACTCAATGAATACTTAATAGAACACATTTCTATTGCATACAGGACCGGTCTTTACGGTAGCTTTTTGTATGTAGTCAGGAATCAAGCTTGTGTGCGCTATGAAGCTTGATGGACAGCTACAGTATACCACTAGAGAGCAGTGTGCCCTGCAAAGATGTATTGAAATGAATAGATGACAACCATATCAAATCTCAGGATCAAGCTCATTTGATCATGGCAATATTTCAGCTCCATTTCATAACTTTGACCCCATTAAATGAATGTATAATACCCCTGAGTCAGACGGTGGTGTGGCATAAAGGAGCCTTCAGGAACGACCCTTAATTCCAAGGAGAACGTCCATTTCCCCTCCAGCCAATCTCCATACAGTATTTAATTCCAGGTGAATATGTGAGACCTTTTTATAGCTCAGTAATTATGTGACCTGGATCGCCTGAACCTTCTCTTATTTATGAGGCTCATATGTCTTCTCCTACATGAAAAGGCTTTTGTTTTGTATTTTGCTAGCAAAGGTAATATTTTTTTTTTCTTTGTGTTTTCTTTTATGACATCCTGCATATGAGGGATATTTCAGCTTGAATAGTACATGTATAGACAGACTATTGTAGTTCCCAGGGGAAATGGTGGCTCAAAATGAATTGTTAGGGACGTTTTCAAAGGAAAGGCTGACCTTGCAGTATCCTCATTTAAAGGCTTTGAAATTCCTTTCAATTACTTTAAACCAGGCTTCCAGACTCTCATACGTAATCACTTAAAACTTAATTTACTGTGACAGTCTCCTCCTCTCTATATCTATATGAATATAATTTGATGTAATCATTTAACTAAATACTGTATTTATTTATGCTCGATCTCAAGTAGTGCTGCCCTTTGAGTATTGATATCTCCGGTAACATAGTAGCTGAAAAGGACATTCATTCCACTGTTCCGTACGCTAATGGTCAGCATCCTGGGAAAGTCTGTGCTTGAAATTTTAAGAAAGTCATCATGGCAGATGCAAAATGGCTCTTAACATTTGCATCTTATCCATCTCTTTCCTCCTACATTAGATCCTTTTGGTTCAAGAGTTAACATAACACTTACACATGAAGATACAAGTATTTTCTAGTAGGCACATTGAAATGGCAGCTTGAAAGCATGAACCATTGTTGTTGCAGCCATTTACTGTACTGTAATGTATAGATAGAGGAAGCTAATCAATATGCTTTGCTGTGGTTATTTTTAAACTGAATTACATTACAAAACTCTGCCATCTGTTGAATCACCTCAGTAGTGCTTCACTTCCCTTCTCAGGTTATGGTGGGAGGGTGGGTGGTATTAATGACAAATTCCACAATTTATGAATGGAATGTTAACCTGCCTGACTTTCTTTTTGCCATTCCATCTGTCACCGCCTAAAACAAACATCTTGTGAAGCTGATTTCCTCATTTCCTATTTATGTAATCAGTTACACCCAATTATAAATTGTGTGGTTTGAGCCCTGAATGCTGATTGGCTGAAAGCCGTGGTATATCAGACCATATACCACGGGTATGACAATTACAGTGATAACCAGTTTATAATACCAATAAGGCACCTTGTGGGTTTGTGGTATATTGCTAATATACCAAGGTGTAGGGCTGTATCCAGGCACTCCGCGTTGCGTTGAGCGTAAGAACAGCCCTTAGTGTAATGGTTTTCTTTAGAGAAGTAGAGGAGTCAGGCGCAGGACACAGGGATAAATGTAAACAAACGTGTTTACTAAAAATATCAATAAATCTTCTCATAGGAAAATACATTGTTTGGAGAAACACCTCCAACTACACAAAACAGGAAACAATCACCGACAAGACAAACAGGAAATGCAGAGGTTAAATAATGAACATAATTAGGGAAATCAAAAACAGGTGTACACAATAAAGACAAAACCAAACGAACAGTGAAACATCGATCGGTGGCAACTAGTAAGCCGGTGACGTCGACCGCCGAACGCCGTCCGAACAAGGAGAGGGGCCGACTTCGGCGGGAGTCGTGACAGTACCCCCCTCCTGACGCGCGGCTCCAGCAGCGCGCCGACACCGGCCTCGGGGACGACCCGGAGGACGGGGAGCAGGGCGATCCGGACGGAAGCGGTGAAAATCCTGGATTAACGACGGGTCCAGGATGTCTTCCGCCGGTAGCCAGCTTCGCTCCTCCGGGCCGTACCCCTCCCACTCCACGAGGTACTGAAGGCCCGTATACGCCGGGGCCCCCTCGATGTCCAGAGGGGGCGGAGGAACCTCCCGTACCTCAGACTGCTGGAGCGGACCAGTCACCACCGGCCTGAGGAGAGACACATGGAATGAGGGGTTAATATGATAATCAGGGGGGAGTTGTAACCTATAACAAACCTCGTTCAATCTCCTCAGGACTTTAAATGGCACCACAAACCGCGGACCCAGCTTCCGGCAGGGCAGGTGAAGGGGCAGGTTTCGGGTCGAGAGCCAGACCCGATCCCCCGGTGCATAAAACGGGGCCTCACTGCGGTGGCTGTCGGCACTCGCCTTTTGCCGCCTGATGGCTCGTTGAAGACGTACATGGGCAGCGTTCCATGTCTCCTCCGAGTGCCGAAACCATTCATCCACCGTAGGAGCCTCGATCTGGCTCTGATGCCATGGTGCCAGGACCGGCTGATACCCTAGCACACACTGAAAAGGGGTAAGGTTAGTGGAAGAGTGGCGTAGGGAATTTTGGGCCATCTCTGCCCAGGGGATAAACGATGCCCACTCTCCCGGCCGGTCCTGGCAATAGGACCGTAGAAACCTACCCACCTCTTGGTTGACTCTTTCCACCTGCCCGTTACTTTCGGGGTGGAACCCTGAGGTAAGGCTGACAGACCCCCAGGCGTTCCATAAACGCCCTCCAGACTCTAGACGTAAATTGGGGACCCCGATCAGACACTATATCCTCAGGCACCCCGTAGTGCCGGAATACATGGGTGAATAGGGCCTCCGCAGTCTGTAGAGCCGTAGGGAGACCGGGCAAAGGAAGGAGACGGCAGGACTTAGAAAACCGATCCACAACGACCAGGATCGTGGTGTTACCCCGTGACGGGGGAAGATCTGTCACGAAATCCACCGATAGGTGTGACCACGGTCGTTGCGGAACGGGAAGGGGTTGTAATTTCCCTCTGGGCAGATGTCTAGGTGCCTTGCACTGTGCGCATACCGAACAGGAGGAGACATAAACCCTCACGTCCTTGGCTAACGTGGGCCACCAGTACATCCCCGTAAGACAGCGCACCGTCCGACCGATACCAGGATGACCAGAGGAGGGTGATGTGTGGGCCCAACAGATCAAACGATCGCGAACATCAAACGGCACGTACACGCGCCCAACGGGACACTGGGAGGGAGTGGGTTCTGCACGTGACGCCCATTCGATGTCCGCGTCCACCTCCCATACCACCGGTGCCACCAGGCATGAGGCTGGAATTATGGGAGTGGGCTCTGTGGACCGCTCCTCTGTATCATACAGCCGGGACAGTGCGTCTGCCTTGACGTTCTGGGAACCTGGTTTGTAGGAAAGAGTGAAAGAAAAGCGTGTGAAAAACATAGCCCACCTAGCCTGGCGAGGGTTCAGTCTCCTCGCTGCCCGAATATACTCCAGATTTCAGTGGTCAGTCCAAATGAGGAAAGGGTGTCTAGCTCCCTCAAGCCAATGTCTCCACACTTTCAGAGCCCCGACAACAGCTAACAACTCCATATCCCCCACATCATAGTTTCGCTCCGCCGGGCTGAGCTTCTTCGAATAGAAAGCACAGGGGCGGAGTTTTGGTGGTTTACCCGAGCGCTGAGATAGCACAGCCCCTATTCCAGCCTCGGATGCTTCAACCTCAACTATGAACGCTAAGGAGGGATCAGGATGCGCCAGCACTGGAGCCGTGGTAAACAGAGCCTTCAGGTTACCAAAAGCTCTGTCCGCCTCAGCCGACCACCGCAATCGCACCGGTCCCCCCTTCAGTAAGGAGGTAATGGGAGCCGCCACCTGGCCAAAACCCCAGATAAACCTCCGGTAGTAGTTGGCAAACCCTAAAAACCGCTGCACCTCCTTTACCGTGGTTGGAGTCGGCCAATTACGCACGGCTGAAATGTGGTCAGTCTCCATCTCCACCCCTGACGCGGACAAACGGTACCCAAGGAAGGAGACGGACTGTTGAAAGAACAGACATTTCTCCGCCTTGACGTAAAGGTCATGCTCCAACAGTCGACCAAGCACCGTACGTACAAGGGACACATGCTCAGCGCGGGTGGTGGAGTATATTAGAATACCATCTATATACACCACTACACCCCACCTGTGCAGGTCCCTGAAGATCTCATCCACAAATGATTGGAAGACGGATGGAGCATTCATTAACCCATACGGCATGACGAGGTACTCATAGTGCCCAGAAGTAGTGCTAAATGCCATCTTCCACCCATCCCCTCCCCTGATACGCACCAGGTTGTACGCGCTCCTGAGGTCCAATTTTGTGAAGAAGCGCGCCCCGAGCAATGACTCTGTCATACTGGCGATCAGAGGCAGCGGGTAACTGTATTATATTAAGTGGTTTGAAGCAAGGCACTTGAACTAATTATCTAAAAGTATAATGATGCATTATAATGATGCACTGGCGATCAGAGGCAGCGGGTAACTGTATTATATTAAGTGGTTTGAAGCAAGGCACTTGAACTAACTAAAAAAAAAAAAAAAAGAGGGTGAGGGGAAGGGGACTAAGTCCAGAGAGCTGTGGATCTTGTTGAACCAGTAATCTGGTTCAAACCTCGATAGTCAATGCACGGGCGTAAACCTCCATCTTTCTTCTTCACAAAAAAGAAACTCGAGGAGACAGGTGAAATGGAGGGCCGAATGTATCCCTGTCCCAGAGATTCAGCGACATATGTTTCCATAGCCACCGTCTCCTCCTGTGACAGAGGATACACGTGACTCCTGGGAAGTGCAGCGCCCTCCAGGAGCTTTATCGCACAATCCCCCGGTCGATGGGGTGGTAATTGAGTCGCCTTCCTTTTACAGAAGGCGATTGCCAAATCGGCATATTCGGGAGGAATGTGCATGGTGGAAACCTGGTTTGGACTTTCCACCGTAGTGGCACCTAAGGAAACACCTAAACACCTCCCTGAACACTGACAGGACCATCCCTTGAGAACCCTCTGTTGCCACGAAATAATAGGATCATGAGAAGCCAACCAGGGAAGACCCAACACAACGGGAAACGCAGGAGCATCAATCAGAAAGAGACTAATACTCTCTTCATGACTCCCCTGCGTTACCATAGCAATGGGAGCTGTGACCTCCCTAATCAGCCCCGACCCCAACGGACGACTATCTAGGGCATGTACAGGGAAGGGAACATCAACGGGAACAATAGGAAACCCTAATCTATTGGCCAAGGAGCGATCAATAAAGTTCCCAGCTGCGCCTGAATCTACTAGCGCCTTATGCTGGGAATGCGGGGAAAACCCCGGAAATCCTATAGATAACCACATGTGAGCAACAGGGGGGTCTGGGTGAGTGGTGTGCCTACTCACCTGAGATGTACCTCCAGTGTTCCGCCTACCACCTCGACTACCTGGAAAACCTCCCCAGCACCGACCAGCAGTGTGCCCACTGCGGTCACCTCTGGTGCATGGAATGGTTCCCCTTCCGGTCTCCCTAGTACCAGCCCCGCCCAACTCCATCGGTGTTGGGTCTAAGGGACTGGAGGATGGAACAAACGGACCCCAATCCGGACGTCCGCGGGAGGCCAGCAGGTTATCCAGCTGGATTGATAAGTCCACCAGCTGGTCCAGGTGGAGGGTGGTGTCCCTGCAGGCTAGCTCCCTACGAACGTCCTCTTGCAAACCACACCTGTAGTGATCGATCAGGGCCCACTCATTCCATCCCACACCAGCCGCCAGAGTTCTAAAATCTAGTGCAAACTCCTGAGCGCTCCTCATCTCCTGCTTTAAATGTAATAAGCGCTCTCCCGCCGCTCTTCCTTCTGGTGGATGATCAAATACTGCCCGAAAGCGGCGGGAGAAGTCCTCGTAGTCATCCCGAGTCGGGCCTTCCACCTCCCAGATGGCGTTGGCCCACTCCAGGGCTTTACCAGTCAGACAGGAGATGAGGGCGCTCACTCTCTCGCGTCCTGAGGGCGGTGGCTGGACAGCCGCCAGGTAGAGCTCCAGCTGGAGTAGGAACCCCTGACACCCGGCAGCTGTTCCGTCATACGCTCCCGGGAGCGAGAGCCGAGTCCCACCGGATATAGACGACGGTTGGGTATGATCCAGAGGTGCGCCTGGCGGTGGTGTGGCTGGGTCGACGGGACATCCTTTTCTCTCCACTCTCTCCATGGTCTGCAGCACGCAATCCATGGCAGTCATGAGACTCTGGATCATACTCGCCTGCTGCTGAACGCGCTCCTCTATATGAATAGGAGGGCTGGCTGCTCCTGCTGACTCCATTGTGTGGTCGGTGATTCTGTAATGGTTTTCTTTAGAGAAGTAGAGGAGTCAGGCGCAGGACACAGGGATAAATGTAAACAAACGTGTTTACTAAAAATATCAATAAATCTTCTCATAGGAAAATACATCGTTTGGAGAAACACCTCCAACTACACAAAACAGGAAACAATCACCGACAAGACAAACAGGAAATGCAGAGGTTAAATAATGAACATAATTAGGGAAATCAAAAACAGGTGTACACAATAAAGACAAAACCAAACGAACAGTGAAACATCGATCGGTGGTAACTAGTAAGCCGGTGACGTCGACCGCCGAACGCCGCCCGGACAAGGAGAGGGGCCGACTTCGGCGGGAGTCGTGACACTTAGCCGTATATTGGCCATATACCAAACCCCCCCGGGGCTTATTGCTTAATTATAACTCCAGTAGCATGGTGATAAGACAGAGTTAGAATACCACAATGAACCTCCCACAATGAACCTCCTTATCCCCACACAAAAAGCAACCACAATTGTGTTGCACACGAGTCAAAGACGTGCAGATAGATATTATCATGTCCAAATGTTGTGATGAGAGTTATCCCACTGGGTAAACACTGGTTTAATCAACTTTGTTTCCACGTCCTTTCAATGAAATTATGTTGAACCCATGTGGAATAGACGTTGAATTGACATCTGTGCCCAGTGGGATCTCTGTCAGGTATAGAGGCTCCATTTAGATCAGTGTGTTCACAGCACTGAGGCTCACATAAGACAGGCTGCTATCACATCCTCTCCTACCCTCAGCAGCTCTGTTTAAGCAGACGGTGACCAAATAGACCTGCTCTTTGTGCAGCTGCTGGTGTGAGACAAGACATTTAGAGACTGTGTTAGCTCAGTGACTGTGGCCGATATTAGAGAGGGGGAGCAGAGCTGCTCAGGATAGGATGGTAGCATTGCCAAGATCCAAGCACCCAACCTAGTTAGAGTTCAGATATGAATACTGTAGTGGATTTGAGCACAACTCAGGTTTAATGCAGGATATACATTACAGAAAGGATATTTTGAGAGTATTGCTTTTGAAATGAGAAGGCATTCTCGATTCTGATTGATATAGATTTTTGTTCCTCCATATGACTTATTCCCTAATTTTCCAAACCTAAGTAAATAGTCGCCACCGTAGAGATGTTCTATTTCATTATGTGGTCACTAGTATAAAGGACATGCGGAAGCATACCTACCTATGAACAGCCCTATTGATGGACGCATGATAGGAATCAGCATTACACCTGCATGAGACCTGGAAACCATGGCAACCATATGTGCTACTTCAAGCTGCTAAATTGGGTTCAACGAGGTGGGTTAAAAACGTGCGTAACGTCAACCTTGATGACTAAATACAGTACTGTAGGTGTACACAGATGGTGTGAAAATCTACAATCCAACCAAGAGAAGAGCACTTTAATCATACTGTACATCATTAAAGGCAGTGTGTTACAGCATCCACAGCACCGCATGGACTTAACATTTCTGGGAAGGGGGTTCCGCTAGTGGAACACCTGGCCTACAGCCAGTGAAATTGCAGGGCGCCAAATTCAAACAACAGAAATCTCATAATTAAAATTCCTCAAACATACAAGTATTATACACCATTTTAAAGCTAAACTTCTCGTTAATCCAACCACAGTGTCTGATTTCAAAAAGGCTTTACGGTGAAAGCACACCATGCGATTATATTAGGTCAGCGCCTAGCCACAAAAAAACATTTTCCAAAGAAGGAGAGGTGTCACAAAACTCAGAAATAGCATTAAAATTAATCACTTACCTTTGATGATCTTCATCTGATGGCACTCCCAGGTCTCCATGTTAGACAATAAATGTTTGTTTTGTTCGATAAAGTTAATCTTTATGTCCAAATACCTCCTTTTTGTTAGCGCGTTTAGTCCAGTAATCCAAATGCACAAGCGCGGGCACAAAGTCTAGACGAAAAGTCAAAAAAGTTCCATTTGAGTTCGTAGAAACATGTCAAACGATGTTTCTAATCAATCCTTAGGGTGTTTTTATCATAAATATTCAATAATGTTTCAACCGGACAACAGTGTTTTCATTAGAAAGGAAAGGGAACGGAGCCCTTGCTCACGGCCACGTGCGTGACTAAACTAAAGGCTTTCACCTGGGCCATCTGCTTAGAGTGCTCTTATTCGCTCCCCTTTCACAATAGAAGCCTGAAACAACTTCTAAAGACTGTTGACATCTAGTGGAAGCCTTAGGAAGTGCAATCTGACCCCACAGACACTGGATATTTGATAGGCATTCACTTGAAAACTACAAACCTCAGAATTCCCACTTCCTGGTTGGATTTTTCTCAGGTTTTCACCTGCCATATGAGTTCTGCTATACTCACAGACATTATTTTAACAGTTTTGGAAACTTTAGAGTGTTTTCTATCTAAATTTTTCTATCTACATTTTTTTTTCTATCTAATTATATGCATATTCTAGCTTCTGGGCCTGAGTAACAGGCAGTTTACTTTGGGCATGCTTTTCATCCAAACTTCCCAATGCTGCCCCCTATCCCTAAAGAGCTCTACTCCAGCAGGATTTTATTGAGATAATAATTTGGATGCTTGCTGAGGAGACATTAGATTGTGTCTTGAACTAAATTACATAGGCAGCACTGTTGTACTGTGTTTAACTGGATGTGTCGATACAGATGCCAGCTGCTGCAGTGAGAGACTTTCACACAGTGACAGTGAAGCAGGGAATGAGACATTATGAGGAAGCTTCTACCACTACACAGGGAAAGAAAAAAAGGGAATTAACACTCGCACTTGTCTTTTGCTACTAGCACTGACTTTTCTGATAACTACTTTGAGGAAAAATGTGCTTACTACGACTGTGATATGTGGTTGTCTCACCTAGCTATCTTAAGATGATTGCACTAACTTGCAAGTCATTCTGGATAAGAGCGTCTGCTAAATGATGCTAAATGATAAAATGTAAATGTAAGATGGCCACTTCTGTGCTCCCATCCCCCATTCAATGCATTGATTAGCAGACTCCAAAGAGGACTTCTTAAATAGGTCATTGTAATGAATATCATTCAATTACCTTCATATCCATTTGAAAATGGGGAAGAGGAAAGGTTCAATTTGTGGCTTAGTGCTCTTATTTTGGACTGCTGTACCATGTTGGGCCAGCCAGTCAAATAAATCCACCCCCCCTTCACCAGCTTGTCATTCAGGTCTGCTTCCTGTGGAACAATTCTATACCTCTACATTTGTAGGACTCTGAAAATAACAGAAGACATTAATGTTTTTAAATTAAGTTGATTGAAAATGCAACAATGATATCTATGAAATATTATGGTGTGTGAATATAAAAATATATATTTTCATTATTTGAAACAAATCCTCATAGGAGGCAGTCAAGCATTAGTCACTGGTTAGCAGACCATGAGATTGAAAATATATGAACTGATGGAACAATGGGGAGTAGTACTTGCATCTTTTCAGGGATTCTTTGGCTTTTCATGTTTTAGACACAGATTATTCTTCTTGACACACACACACACACACACACACACACACACACACACACACACACACACACACACACACACACACACACACACACACACACACACACACACACACACACACACACACACACACACACACACACACACACACACACACACACACCCACAGATAGAGAGAAAGAGATGTGAGAGGGAGAGTCAGATGGGGAGAGAGAGCTAGAAAGAGGGACAGAGAAAGAGGGAGAGGGAAGAGAGATGCATCAATTTCCCCCTACTTATCTAAGATTTGGAGGTGCAGCACTTGTTTCAAGCCAAGCAGGCAGGCAGAATAGCACATGTGAATAATATACAAATGATTCTCATTCAAATGTCCCATTATAGCTGATGGAGACAGACTTGGCAGGGTAATGATAAGAAGATTGTTTAGCTATTTATTTCTGCCTGCCGTTCCTGAGTCATCCGTCTCAGCAGAGGATCTGGTCATGAGGAAGGCCCTGTAGGTTTGTCTGCTCTCTCTCTCTCTCTCTCTCTCTCTCTCTCTCTCTCTCTCTCTCTCTCTCTCTCTCTCTCTCTCTCTTTCTCTCTCTCTCTCTCTCTCTCTCTCTCTCTCTCTCTCTCTCTCTGAATTTTGAGAATTCAGCTGTATTTCTGTTAGTGAGGCATTTTTAGTCCCTCCATCAACACCACCACCACCATAGCTGACTGACATGATGACATCACAGTCTCCATCAGCTCCTCAGCTCTGATTGACACTCTCTAGAACAGTCATTCTTATTGACAAGTAGGAATGTACAATGCTGATGAGACCAACTTGCTTTAGGATGTAGTGTATTATTTAACTCTGAAATTGGTTTACAAACATCCCTGAGCAAATGATGATTAGCACTGAGGTGGCTATTATAGTCAGTGTTCCTAGAATCACAGCATCAGCTATTACATTGAACAAATATGACCTCCTCTATGCTGCTAGTGTAGGTGAATTCACCTACAGTACTGTATCAGCCAATGCAGGCCGGCCGGTGCATCATCATATCTGTGTTTCCTCTGGGTTCTACACTCTAATCAGATGAGTCACAGTCACATCTGTGTTGGTCTGTAATTACATTTAGAGATAACCTTGGCGCACTACACCCACACCTTCCTTTTGCAAGTTAATTTGGTGTTAGTGGGAGAAAGAGGGAGAAGAGAAGATGCTTAGAGGGGATAAGAAGGATGTGTGGAGAGAGGGAAAGAGAGAGGAAAAAATGATGAAGTAAGAGGGGGATCAAAATCATTGAGTTCCTAAGGTTCACTGGTTTAGGTGATTATTATAGACCTACATTACTCCTCCATGCAGTCTCCATCACTCTCCTCCAGCCTCTAGATATCCCTTCCTATTGAATGTGTCCCGTTAGAGTATTGTCCCCCAGAGGGAGAACAGACCAGAGTGCTGGGAATCACCCATTCAGACTAAAGTGGTGACAGCTGACAGCGTCCTGCAGAGACTCGGTCAATATCCCAAATTGCACCCTATTCCCTACATAGTGCACCACCAGGGCCCTGAATCAAATCCATTTAAAAAAAATGTAAATGGCATGTTATAGAGGAGTCCAGACACTTTTTCGGCAATTTCACAATACTTTTCAGTGTGTGAGCATGCGTGTTTGGAGCGAGAAAGCACACGCAACCTTCACATGGAAAAGTATCGCTGAAGTCCAACAAAATTGAATATTAATTGCGGATAAAGTTCCTGAATGACACAATTTCATGTGTACAAGATCAAAAGAACTGCATCACTATACTGAGAATGTTGCCATTTCAAAAATGTTTTTGTAGCCTTTGTTATCTGTGTCTTGGCACTGCAGAATGAGCCTGAGGAAGTCTATCACTGGTGGGGTAAGTTTCTCAAAACCAAGTGAAATCGCCCAAAAAGTGTATGGACTCTTCTATAACATACTATTTACATTTACAAAAATAGAGATTTGAGAAAAAAAAGCTAATTTGTACTTTAAGATCTTGTGGAGGTAGAGAGGACAGAGGCAGCTACATTTGGGAGAGAGTTGACAATGTTCTACGTGGTAGACATTGGGCTTGTCTGAAATTGTTTGATTTCTTACACTATATGTCCAAATAAAATAAAATGTTATTTGTCACATACGCCGAATACAACTGGTGTAGACTTAACCGTGAAATGCTTACTTATGAGCCCTTTCCCAACAATGCAGATCAAAAATGAGTTCAAAAATAATAATTTAAAAAAAAAAATATTGTCTATGGAAATAACAGTAATGAGGCTATATACAACGAGTACTAGTACCGAGTCAATGTGCAGGGGTACGAGTTAGTTGAGGTAATTGAGGTAAAATGTAAATATAGGTAGGGACAAAAGTGACTAGGCAATCACAATAGATAATAAACAGAGTAGCAGCAGCGTATGTGAAGAGTGTGAAGAGAGTGTGAAAGTGTGAGTGTGTGTGGCATCAATATACGTGTGTGTGTGTGTGTGTGTGTGTGTGTGTGTGTGTGTGTGTGTGTGTGTGTGTGTGTGTGTGTGTGTGTGTGTGTGTGTGTGTGTGTGTGTGTGTGTGTGTGTGTGTGTGTGTGTGTGTGTGTGTGTGTGTGCGCGCATGTGTGTATGTTGGAGTGTCAGTGTAGTATGTGTGAGTGTCTGGGTAGAGTCCAGTGTGTGTGCATAGAGCCGGTGCAAGAGAGTCAGTGCAAATAAAAAGGGGGTCAATGCAAATAGTCAGGGTAGCCATTTCATTAACTGTTCAGCAGTCTTATGGCTCGAGGGTAGAAGCTGTTCAGGAGCCTTTTGGTTGCAGACTTGGTGCTCCGGTACCACTTGCCTTGTGGTGGCGGAGAGAACAGTCTATGACTTGGGTGGCTGGAGTCTGACCATTTGTATGGCCTTCCTCTGGTATCGCCTGATATAGTTGAAAATTGCGCCCTTGGCTTTGACGCAGGAGGGCAGCCATGTATGTGCTCTATTCATTTGAGAATTAGAATTGGTATTCATTTGAGTATTCCAATGCTTTATATTGTGTGGGGATTAGGGGGTAACTTGCTTAAATATGTAGCAACCAACTACTGTCCTGTAGCTGATGTACAGCTGCCAATTTAAGCTTGTGTGCTTGCTACACATTGGTAATTGCAGTGGTGAGATGTCATTTACCAGTTTAAAACTGATTAAAACACAGTAAATCTATGGAAAGCCTACTGTATGCCGATGGCTCAATAGCGTACACATTTGCGTACACATTTGTGTTAAGATCATACCATTTGTTGTCCTACAATCCACCAACTTTAACATAGGTGTCAATAGAGGTTTATCAAAAGCCTAACATAGGCTAGTGTGGTTAGTGGCATACATTTTAGACTGTGGGTTTGCCATACTAGTAGCCATTCAGAGATTACATGTTCTGGCTTTCTGCATCTAGACTTCATCTGTCATAGTGAAAGTGCCAACCCACAATGGCACCAATGCATGCTAATCCTCCCCCAGCCACACGTGATTCCTACAAGGGCAGCTTGAGTTGGGAATTAAACAACACCTCCCAATTGCTTACAGTCACATTTCCCATACATCTGTTGACCTGAGTGGGGATGTGCATGGCAGGAGAGTTGTCCAAAATGCAGGGATGAGTTTGTATAGGCCCTACTCATGGGGCCAAGGGAGGGACACCTGTCTGTTAATCCAATCTATGCCCAATAAGGCAAAAAGATCTGAGCTCATAATATCTGGTTGTTGTATCAAACTTGAGGTAATCTCCTTTACAGTAACATGAAATACTTTTGTGAATGGGTACTCTGCTCCTAGTAATCCTATGTTTTCTTGGTCTGGTATCCATCTGTTTGAACTTGAACCAGCCAACTCCTCTGATGTGTGTTCACTGTCATGACTTACTGCACATGACCAAGTACTTGGCTAAAGCATAAACTTATCCGGCTCCCAGACTTGAGTTTACTTTCTCCTTACATGCATGTTTTGCACTTTTGTGTTCTAAATCTTCAATGTGTCTCTGTTATGTTTGAAGTTGAAAATTGCGCCCTTGGATTTGATGCAGTTGGACAGCCAATAGTTGCCAGGAAAAGACTCCTTCCTGGAAGCCACAACATGGCACAGCCAATATGTTTAAGGCAGAAGAGTGAGGACGGTTTGTCACAGTGTGTATGTGCTCTATGGCCTAAATATGGTGTTTGGAGTCGTATGTAGTTAAGAACTACATAGTTAATGACAATATCTTCACATGAAAATAATGGCACTTAAAATGACATCACATTAGCCTAGGTAATAACATGGTAATACTATGGTAACAAGTTATAGTGACTCATAATGAAAACATTATTTGCCTAAAATTGTCAACAACCTATTACAGTAATGATGCTCTAAATAAGAGATGCATAAAAGGGGATTATATCAACTTTCATCCTAATCTAAAAGAAATCACCACACTGCTGCTGTCTGTCTGTCTGTCTGTCTGTCTGTCTGTCTGTCTGTCTGTCTGTCTGTCTGTCTGTCTGTCTGTCTGTCTGTCTGTCTGTCTGTCTGTCTGTCTGTCTGTCTGTCTGTCTGTCTGTCTGTCTGTCTGTCTGTCTGTCTGTCTGTCTGTCTGTCTGTCTGTCTTCTACTGCCTCATAAAGCTGGGCTAATACCATTATGCTATGTTGGTGTCACCGTGGAAACAGACCCTGTACAGTACTTATCAGGATTTATAATCCCAGAGGGTCATGAGATGTTCTGGTCAGGAAAAAGCAATGTGTCAGCACTCTTGCAACTTCAGGCAGGCAGGCAGGTAGGGAGAGAGAGAGGCAGAGAAGCAGAGAGGCAGAGAGAGAGAGACAGAGAGAGAGATGACCTTGTGCTCAGTTTGCCATGCAGCAGAGAGGGAGCACTATTGCACCTCACCTATGACAGTAATTGGGTCGACAGAGGACAACTCCACCCTCCTAATGGCTTTGTCATCCAGGACCATTTCAATGGACATATCAACTTAAAATAAAAAACATACTTTCATGCTTGTTTTGCTCTGAAGAAAAATATAAACGCAGAATGTAAAGTGTTGATCCCATGTTTCATGGGCTAAAATAAAAGATCCCAGAAATGTTCCATAGGCACAAGAAGCTTATTTCTCTTAGAATTTGTTCAGATCTTGTCATGCCCTGATCTGTTTCACCTGTCCTTGTGCTTGTCTCCACCCCCCTCCAGGTTTCGCCCATCTTCCCCACTTATCCCCTGGGTATTTATACCTGTGTTTTCTGTCTGTCTGTGCCAGTTCGTCTTGTTTGTTCAAGTCAACCAGCGTTTTCTCAGCTCTTGTTTTTCCCCGTCTCTCTTTTTCTCGCCCTCCTGGTTTTGACCATTGCCTGTCCTGATTATGAGCCTGATTGCCTGACCACTCTTCCTGCCCCTGACCCTGCCTGCCGTCCTGTACCTTGGCCCACCTACTCTGGATTATCGACCCCTGCCTGCCTTTACCTGTCGTTTGCCTGCCCCTGTTGTTACAATAAACATTGTTCCTTCAAAACAGTCTGCACTTGGGTCTTACCTGAAACCTGATACATCTCTGTTACTGAGAATTTCTCCTTTGTCAAGATAATCCATCCACCTGACAGGTGTGGCATATCAAGAAGCTGATTAAACAGCATGATCATTACACAGGTGGACCTTGTGCTGGGGACAATAAAAGGCCACTCGAAAATGTGCAGTTTTCTCACACAACACAATGCCACAGATGTCTCAAGTTTTGGGGGAACGTGCAATTGACATGCTGATTGCAGAGCTGTTGCTTGAAAATTTTATGTTAATTTCTCTACCATAAGTCGCCTCCAACGTCGTTTTAGAGAATTTGGCAGTATGTGCAACCAGCCTTACAACTGCTGACCATGTGTAACCACGCCAGCCCAGGACCTCCACATCCGGCTTCTTCACCTGCTGGATTGTCTGGAACCAGCCACCTGGACAGCTGATGAAACTGTGGGTTTGCATAACTGAAGAACTTCTACACAAACTGTCAGAAACCGTCTCAAGGAAGCTCATCTGCATGCTCGGCGTCTTCACCAGGGTCTTGACGTGACAGAAGTTTGGCGTCGTAGCCGACTACAGTGTGCAAATGCTCACCTTCGATGGCCACTGGCATGCTGGAGAAGTGTGCTCTTCATGGATGAATGCCAGTTTCAACTGTACTGGGCAGATGGCAGACAGTGAATATGGCGTCATGTGGGTGAGCGGTTTGCTGATGTCAACATTGTGAACATGGTGGCAATGGGGTTATGGTATGGGCAGGCATAAGCTACGGACAATGAACATAATTGCATTTTATTGATGGCATATTTAAATGCACAGAGATACCGTGACGAGATCCTGAGGACCATTGTCGTCCCATTCATCCGCTGCCATCACCTCATGTTTCAGCATGATAATGCAATGCCCCATGTTGCAAGGATCTGTACACAATTTCTGGAAGCTGAAAATGTCCCAGCTCTTCCATGGCCTGCATACTAACCAGACATGTTACCACCCATTGAGCATGTTTGGGATGCTCTGGATCGACATGTACGACAGTGTGTTCCAGTTCCCGCCAATATCCAGCAACTTCGTACAGCCATTGAAGAGGAGTGGGACAACATTCTACAATCTATAATCAACAGCCTGATCAGCTCTATGGAAAGGAGATGTGTCATGCAAATGGTGGTCACACCAGATACTGACTGGTTTTCTGATCCATGCCCCTACCTTTTTTTTTAAAGGTATCTGTGACCAACAGATTCCTAGACTAGCATTCCTAGTCATGTGAAATCCATAGATTAGGGCCTAATGAGTTTATTTCAATTGACGGATTTCCTTATATGAACTGTAAATTGTTGCATGTTGCGTTTATATTTTGTTCTGTGTAATTTCACAAGTTGCCATGGAAAAGGTGTTTGCCATTTTACAAATGGACCCAAATGTAATTTCTGTCACAGATGTCAGACGATCTCTAAGAAAATGTACGTACACAAGAATTCCTAGGATATATATTTCCACACTATGTAATCCCTTGATGTCATCACTTTGTCCATCCCAAAACTCTGTTTCTCTTGTGCAAAGGCACTTTCTCCTAATTAAGAGTCAAAAAATAAAATGCCTCATTGACCATTATGTTTTTTTTTACTGTGTTACCCAAAGCTCCCAACATAGTCAAATGTGGAATCCATCCAGTCGTGAAAGAATGTGGAGTGTTGTTAGCATAGAATGTATGTTTGGTATGGGCACTTTAGATTCCCCAGTTCACCACCCATCCAGGGCATAGACCTCTATTACAATACTGCTGTTCCTCCAGGTGTTGTTTCATATTGTTCCGTGATACACAGTTCTCTATTGTGTGGTTAAATGTTTGCCAAATGAACCACTTTTAATTGCAGTTGTTTACCATATTGTAGCCACATCTCTCTACAAAGCCTGGAAAATGTCCCTGTTACTGCCTTTCCAAATTCCTGAATGGTTTATACAATTTTTTAAATTTTTATTTAACCTTTATTTAACTAGGCAAGTCAGTTAATATTTACAATGACGGCCAACCCCGGCAAAACCCTAACCCAGACGATGCTGGGCCAATTGTGCGCCGCCCTATGGGACTCCCAATCACGGCTGGTTGTGATACAGCCTGGAATTGAACCAGGGTCTGTAACTGACACCACTAGCACTGAGATGCAGTGCCATACCACTGCGCCACACGGGAGCCCTAGGATACAGTCCAATCAACATTAGTCTTAATTTTGACCCTAAAATGCTATTTATTTATCAGATAGAGTATATATCTGTCCTTCATTTTGGGGAGCAGTCAGTGAAAATATTGGGTTGTGTGTCATGATAAGTAGCAGCTGAAAAATGTGAAGCCAGACTTGCTGAATTGCTATCATATAACTGAGGAATGTGCATGTGCAGTATTAGGCCTACCATTCACTGGAATAAGATGGAGTAAGTACCTGAAAGATACAGAAAACCACATAAACTGCTTTTATCCATATATGGAGAGGAACATAACACCATTTTGCATTGATGGAGAAGTACTTTAGATTGTAGATCATTTTTCTGAGGGAAATAAAAAAACATTTCAATCATTCTGATTTGTATATGTTATGTGCAGTGTTTGGAAAAAGTGACTCTTAATACCTCTACATTTTCACTGAATGGAGATGTAAAATGCGCGTGCGGATAGGGTTCCAACGCTATGCCATGTGTAGCTAGGCTACCGCTGGATTGGGAGCATCAGCAGACAAGGCAGCCTCCTCGAATAAATAGAAGGGAAAACAATGTTTGCATCTGTCGCCACACCCAACACATTAGCCGAGGTTGTAGTATCAGAAAGGGAACGTTTTAACCCGGTGACCACGACATGACCACAGCTAGAGGCTGTGAATGAGCGACAGACAGAAGAGAGACTGAGGAACGGCACAGACATCATGGCTCTTGCACATCAACAGCATACTGTAGCTCGCAGCATGAATAGATATGCCAACATTGATATGAAGAATGAATGCATGTTCAAAGGCTCTCAATATACTGGTCAGTATTGAACAATTATGGTGCCACGTGTTAAGGGACACTTCAAGACAGGCATTTAAAGATGCGGACTCGGCTCTCTGTCAATGCGCATGATACTGCGGTTCTACTACTACGGCACGCTCCAACTCACCTTGAATTGGTACGCGTCTGTCCTCCTGTCATTCGATAGTAAGGGGCGGAATAATAGCCAATACACGCCCCAAATCCTCTATCAGCAACCAATCCAATGATAGAAGAGGCGGACCTAGTGGCTAAATTCTCACAAAGATTTCACTATGCACTCGTAAAACAGCTCGGTCTACTACAATCGCGGCGGTGCAGGTGCTCTGTCTCTTCGAGAGAGGATGCGGACGGAAGGACGGGGGAGGGAAGGGATGAAGGGAATCGCCGATAGGAAAGTGCATAGAATATGAATAAAAGGGCGTCGATAAGAGCGCGCGCGGTGCAAGGTCGAATATGACAGATTCGTTGAACGGGGCACTTTGCGTTGTAATAGCTGGTCGGCAATAGTACTATGATTTGGTATGTGGCCACTTTGATAGCAAGTGTATTCAGCACCAGAGGAACGGCCGCTCAAGGTGAGTTGAAGTGCAATATATTTTGTGTCGCCCATAATATATAATTTTGAGCGACTGCATGTGGGTTTGCTGCTGGCCTTTGCATAGCATGCTCATTCTAAATTGGTACATAAACGCAATAACTGTTTTTCATTTATATAAATGGCTGCATTTTCTCTAGTCACGTGAAAGTTCTGCCTTGGTTTATTTGTATTTCTAAATATTTTATGGAAAATATTAGCCTACTCCTTATCATGCAATTATCATGTAATTTAGCCTAAAGAGTAAAAACTCATATTTGAAAGGACAAATAAGTGAGACATAATATTGCGTAATTCTGTGTAAAATAATTGGTCCATTATTTGAGCAGAAAAATACTACAAGCATATTACTCTCTCTACTGTAAGTACATATTGCTATGGTCAGTGATAGTAGCCTATACAGTCAGGACATGTGTTTCAGATGTGTCGGATAAAAGGCAAAAAACACAAAATGAAACACATTTTTCTTCTGATATTTGCTTTCGAAGAAAATCTGTCATGATCAGCAGTCTCAAATGTGATAATTTTACAAAAAGGGGTGTGACTGCTTCACTAGTTTCCAGCATGGGAAAGTAACTCCTCAATGCAGCAATATTGTCACATGACATTGGAACTTGTCTGTGCATGAATGTATTTATTTCTGTTACTTTAGATGTGTGTGTATTGTTGTGAATTGTTAGATATTACTGCACTGTTGGAGCTAGGAACACAAGCATTTTGCTACAGCCGCAATAACATCTGCTAAACATGTGTATGGACCAATAACATTTGATTTAATTAGATTTTGTCTGTTTAAATTGTATTTCAGATGGTATGTAACTGCTGTGTGTGATGTGTCAGTAACTGACAGTTGTGACTGATGCAGTGCCCATTAGAGGTGTTTACCAAATGGTCTGGAGTGGCACAATGAACTGTTTAATAATTACAATATAAATTATGCAAGTTTGTTCACATTTTCATGAAACTACTGTGTTGACCCATGGACTGACTTAACCTTGCTCTTCCAATAGTGTCCAGATGGGGGAGCCCTTTCTCGAGTCGTCATATGATGATGACTGAGCTCAATGACCCCTCATCCTCTGTCTAAAGTTACTCTGCTTTATGTTTTATTTGACAATTGAGGATTAGAATTGTTAAGTTTTAGGATTTGTGAGGGCCAGGGGTTCGTTTTTCTATATGAAACATAATTAGATATTAGTTAGTCAAAACATACGTTATTATTTCCTTTACGCTGTTTCTTTGATAATTCATACCTGTCTTGGTCTCTCATGTAGCAGTCACATTCAGTCACTGCCAGTTCCAACCCTGAAATATGTATTACCTAGGTATTACCAGTGGGCTATACAATGTTGGTTTTTTTCTTTTTAATCCCACCATTCATTTTGGTTAGGGTTAGGATTTATTTTTCCATAAAAACTGTTTTAGAAAACTGCTGAAATGTGATTACACAAATCTGAAAACTACCTATGCAAATATTAGGTTAAACAGCGTATGTGGGAAAATATTAATACCATTGGTATACTTTCTAAGAATGTCTGCGTCCTTTGGCTGTTGCGTTTACTATCTCTGTGTTAGACATGTTGGTAGAAGAGATCAAATGTCAGAGTAGAGGGTAGTGTCCCTAGCAGGGTTGGGGTCAATTCCATTTCAAACCAATCAATTCCGAAAATTAATTCAGAAGCAAAAATCCTTGTTACAAACTATGGGCATGAATTACATTTGAATTTATCTCCTGAATTGATATGGACATGACCCCATTCCCAGTCCCTGGCAATATGTGTTTCATCCTACTGTACCATGACTGCCTTCCTGTTCCCTGAGCGCCGATGATGGGGATGTTGATTAAGGCAGCACCCGCACCTCTCTGATTGAGAGGGGTTGGGTTCAATGCGGAAGACACATTTCAGTTGAAGGCATTCAGTTGTACAAGTGACTAGGTATCCCCCTTTCCCTTTCCTTTTCCATGCCAAAGAGGATACAGGCAGTCTAGTCTAGGCAATCTAGTCTCTTCTCCCTCTCTCTCTCTCTCTCTCTCTCTCTCTCTCATTCATTCAATCGTTCTCTGATATCATTCACTCATCTATAGTGCCCATTCACCAACAGATACCTCAGTCACTTCACTCACTCCCTCAGTCACTCACTCACTTTCACTCAGACATACAACCTATACCCTCACTCGTTCACTGTCAGGCATATGCTCTATTTACTCTCCCAATCATGGGAGTAAAGCTTGTAAACCCAGCCTAGAGAAAGCCCTGTGCTCAAGCTGTGGAAGGCAGACTTCTGCCAGCACAGCACTGGGCATGTGCCAGCTCTTTCTGCTGCAACCACTCCTCTCGCCTCGGCCAGTATGCTCCCAGTGGAATCTCCATGCAAACAAAGCCTGGAGCATTCTGGGAAAGCCAGAATGAGGAACGGGCCTGGTTGAAGCCCCCAGTTCTCTCTCTGGTTGACTACTCACACTTCTGACAAACTAGTGTAACCATACAAAACAAAGGCTGGCTCTCCCTCCCAGTTTGATGAAAATGAATACAATTCTAGTACTGTATCTCAACTCACAGAAATGTACAGCAATCACGAATGTATCCCTTATTCAATCACTCATAGTTTCTGGCTTTACTGTATGTGATGCTTAGTTGAGGTTTGATGATCTGCAGGCCTATCTGCTCCCAGGGAAGCAGTGCCAATCCTTGAAAAGTCTCACGAGAATCCCAAGGGTAGTAAAACCACAAGTACCACTCAGGCAGTCAAGAAGAAAATGGATTCCATCATTGAACAGGGAGGTTCCAAAGATTTAAATAGGGAAAAAATAACAGTCATATTATTCGGCTCAGCAGAATTTAAGAGATTCAATGTATGTCTCTGTTATTGACATAGTGAGTGAGACGGAGTGTGGCAGAGTGAGAGGGTAGATAGAGAGAGTGTAGATAGAGAGGGTAGAGACAGAGAGAGAGAGAGGGTAGAGACAGAGAGGGTAGAGACAGAGAGAGAGAGAGGGTAGAGACAGAGAGGTAGAGACAGAGAGAGAGAGAGAGAGAGAGAGAGAGGGTAGAGACAGAGAGAGAGGGTAGAGACAGAGAGAGAGAGAGAGGGTAGAGACAGAGAGGGTAGAGACAGAGAGAGAGAGAGGGTAGAGACAGAGAGGGTAGAGACAGAGAGAGAGAGAGGGTAGAGACAGAGAGGTAGAGACAGAGAGGTAGAGACAGAGAGAGAGAGAGAGAGAGAGGGTAGAGACAGAGAGAGAGGGTAGAGACAGAGAGAGAGAGAGGGTAGAGACAGAGAGAGAGAGAGGGTAGAGACAGAGAGAGAGAGGGTAGAGACAGAGAGAGGGTAGAGACAGAGAGAGAGAGGGTAGAGACAGAGAGAGAGAGAGAGAGGGTAGAGACAGAGAGAGAGAGGGTAGAGACAGAGAGAGAGAGGGTAGAGACAGAGAGAGAGAGGGTAGAGACAGAGAGAGAGAGGGTAGAGACAGAGAGAGAGAGGGTAGAGACAGAGAGAGAGAGGGTAGAGACAGAGAGAGAGAGAGGGTAGAGACAGAGAGAGAGAGAGGGTAGAGACAGAGAGAGAGAGGGGGTAGAGACAGAGAGAGAGAGAGGGTAGAGACAGAGAGAGAGAGGGTAGAGACAGAGAGAGAGAGGGTAGAGACAGAGAGAGAGAGGGTAGAGACAGAGAGAGAGAGGGTAGAGACAGAGAGAGAGAGGGTAGAGACAGAGAGAGAGAGAGGGTAGAGACAGAGAGAGGGTAGAGACACAGAGAGAGAGAGAGAGAGAGGGTAGAGACAGAGAGAGAGAGGGTAGAGACAGAGAGAGGGAGGGTAGAGACAGAGAGAGAGAGGGTAGAGACATAGAGAGAGAGGGTAGAGACAGAGAGAGAGAGAGGGTAGAGACAGAGAGAGAGAGGGTAGAGACAGAGAGAGAGAGAGGGTAGAGACAGAGAGAGAGAGAGGGTAGAGACAGAGAGAGAGGGTAGAGACAGAGAGAGAGGGTAGAGACAGAGAGAGAGAGAGGGTAGAGACAGAGAGAGAGAGGGTAGAGACAGAGAGAGAGAGAGTAGAGACGGAGAGAGAGAGAGGGTAGAGACGGAGAGAGGGTAGAGACGGAGAGAGAGAGAGGGTAGAGACAGAGAGAGAGAGAGGGTAGAGACAGAGAGAGGGTAGAGACACAGAGAGAGAGAGAGAGAGAGAGAGAGAGAGAGAGAGGGTAGAGACAGAGAGAGAGAGGGTAGAGACAGAGAGAGGGAGGGTAGAGACAGAGAGAGGGAGGGTAGAGACAGAGAGAGGGTAGAGACAGAGAGAGAGAGAGGGTAGAGACAGAGAGAGGGTAGAGACAGAGAGAGAGAGGGTAGAGACAGAGAGAGAGAGGGTAGAGACAGAGAGAGAGAGGGTAGAGACAGAGAGAGAGAGAGGGTAGAGACAGAGAGAGAGAGAGGGTAGAGACAGAGAGAGAGTGGGTAGAGACAGAGAGAGAGAGGGTAGAGACAGAGAGAGAGAGGGTAGAGACAGAGAGAGAGAGAGGGTAGAGACAGAGAGAGGGTAGAGACAGAGAGAGAGAGGGTAGAGACAGAGAGAGAGAGGGTAGAGACAGAGAGAGAGAGAGGGTAGAGACAGAGAGAGAGAGAGGGTAGAGACAGAGAGAGAGGGAGGGTAGAGACAGAGAGACAGAGAGAGGGTAGAGACAGAGAGACAGAGAGAGGGTAGAGACAGAGAGAGAGAGGGTAGAGACAGAGAGAGAGAGAGGGTAGAGACAGAGAGAGAGTGGGTAGAGACAGAGAGAGAGAGGGTAGAGACAGAGAGAGGGTAGAGACAGAGAGAGGGTAGAGACAGAGAGAGAGAGGGTAGAGACAGAGAGAGAGAGAGAGGGTAGAGACAGAGAGGTAGAGACAGAGAGGTAGAGACAGAGGAGAGAGAGAGAGAGAGAGGGTAGAGACAGAGAGAGAGGGTAGAGACAGAGAGAGAGAGAGAGGGTAGAGACAGAGAGAGAGAGAGGGTAGAGACAGAGAGAGAGAGGGTAGAGACAGAGAGAGGGTAGAGACAGAGAGAGAGAGGGTAGAGACAGAGAGAGAGAGAGAGAGAGAGGGTAGAGACAGAGAGAGAGAGGGTAGAGACAGAGAGAGAGAGGGTAGAGACAGAGAGAGAGAGGGTAGAGACAGAGAGAGAGAGGGTAGAGACAGAGAGAGAGAGGGTAGAGACAGAGAGAGAGAGGGTAGAGACAGAGAGAGAGAGAGGGTAGAGACAGAGAGAGAGAGAGGGTAGAGACAGAGAGAGAGAGGGGGTAGAGACAGAGAGAGAGAGAGGGTAGAGACAGAGAGAGAGAGGGTAGAGACAGAGAGAGAGAGGGTAGAGACAGAGAGAGAGAGGGTAGAGACAGAGAGAGAGAGGGTAGAGACAGAGAGAGAGAGGGTAGAGACAGAGAGAGAGAGAGGGTAGAGACAGAGAGAGGGTAGAGACACAGAGAGAGAGAGAGAGAGAGAGAGAGAGAGGGTAGAGACAGAGAGAGAGAGGGTAGAGACAGAGAGAGGGAGGGTAGAGACAGAGAGAGAGAGGGTAGAGACATAGAGAGAGAGGGTAGAGACAGAGAGAGAGAGAGGGTAGAGACAGAGAGAGAGAGAGGGTAGAGACAGAGAGAGAGAGGGTAGAGACAGAGAGAGAGAGAGGGTAGAGACAGAGAGAGAGAGAGGGTAGAGACAGAGAGAGAGGGTAGAGACAGAGAGAGAGGGTAGAGACAGAGAGAGAGAGGGTAGAGACAGAGAGAGAGAGGGTAGAGACAGAGAGAGAGAGAGTAGAGACGGAGAGAGAGAGAGGGTAGAGACGGAGAGAGAGAGAGGGTAGAGACGGAGAGAGAGAGAGGGTAGAGACAGAGAGAGAGAGAGGGTAGAGACAGAGAGAGGGTAGAGACACAGAGAGAGAGAGAGAGAGAGAGAGAGAGAGGGTAGAGACAGAGAGAGAGAGGGTAGAGACAGAGAGAGGGAGGGTAGAGACAGAGAGAGGGAGGGTAGAGACAGAGAGAGAGAGAGGGTAGAGACAGAGAGAGGGTAGAGACAGAGAGAGAGAGGGTAGAGACAGAGAGAGAGAGGGTAGAGACAGAGAGAGAGAGGGTAGAGACAGAGAGAGAGAGAGGGTAGAGACAGAGAGAGAGAGAGGGTAGAGACAGAGAGAGAGTGGGTAGAGACAGAGAGAGAGAGGGTAGAGACAGAGAGAGAGAGGGTAGAGACAGAGAGAGAGAGAGGGTAGAGACAGAGAGAGGGTAGAGACAGAGAGAGAGAGGGTAGAGACAGAGAGAGAGAGGGTAGAGACAGAGAGAGAGAGAGGGTAGAGACAGAGAGAGAGAGAGGGTAGAGACAGAGAGAGAGGGAGGGTAGAGACAGAGAGACAGAGAGAGGGTAGAGACAGAGAGACAGAGAGAGGGTAGAGACAGAGAGAGAGAGGGTAGAGACAGAGAGAGAGAGAGGGTAGAGACAGAGAGAGAGTGGGTAGAGACAGAGAGAGAGAGGGTAGAGACAGAGAGAGGGTAGAGACAGAGAGAGGGTAGAGACAGAGAGAGAGAGGGTAGAGACAGAGAGAGAGAGGGTAGAGACAGAGAGAGACAGAGGGTAGAGACAGAGAGAGAGTGGGTAGAGACAGAGAGAGAGAGGGTAGAGACAGAGAGAGGGTAGAGACATAGAGAGGGTAGAGACAGAGAGAGAGAGGGTAGAGACAGAGAGAGAGAGGGTAGAGACAGAGAGAGAGAGAGGGTAGAGACAGAGAGAGGGTAGAGACAGAGAGAGAGAGAGGGTAGAGACAGAGAGAGAGGGAGGGTAGAGACAGAGAGGGTAGAGACAGAGAGAGAGAGAGGGTAGAGACAGAGAGAGAGAGGGTAGAGACAGAGAGAGAGAGTGTAGAGACAGAGAGAGAGAGAGAGAGAGTGTAGAGACAGAGAGAGAGAGAGGGTAGAGACAGAGAGAGAGAGAGAGGGTAGAGACAGAGAGAGAGGGAGGGTAGAGACAGAGAGAGAGAGAGAGGGTAGAGAGACCTAGTAGAGTGAGAGGAGAGGAGAGTGGTAGAGACAGGGCAGTCTGTGACTGACTGGGATGTTTTAGAGCTCTGAAAGTTGCATGGAATTTATCGAGCAGATTCCTTCACTCACACTTGTTCTTGAGGGCTGTGTAATTTCTTTGATTTATTGATGTTGAATTAACATTATTTTCAATAACCAACTGTAATTAGAAAAGCCATATGAATGCGCTAATAAGCATGCTTCTTGATGCAATTAATTTACAACACTATCAGGTTATTATGGCTGAAGAATCTACTACTTGTTTAAAAAGGAAGGAAGTTGAGTCTGTGTGTGACTCGATCTGTGTTAGCATGGGGAAATGTCAGTGACTTACAACTCCTGGCTAGCACAGGGCAGGGCGGGCGCCACCCTCCTTATATCCTGATTTCCTGTAATGTGCACCTCTGGCAGTGCCCCACAGTGTTGAATTGGCCTTTGGGCCTCTGGCACGCACGCCTGGCCTGTTTCACACCCCCTCTCTGTGCCCAGTGCCCAGGCAGGAGCAGGTGTCAGCTCATTGTCGACTGAGGGCCGGGGCCCGTCCTTAATTGGGCTGTGCTTGTCTTAGGGGGACGTGCAGCTACAGAGGGCCAGAGAGTGGAGGGGAGAGAGACTGACTAGGCTGGGCTGGCTCACAACAATTGGCTGTCAGGCTAGAGATGTGTGTTAAAGGTATATGACACCCAGGTCTCTGTCTGTCAGCTGAATGCCACTGGTGTTTCAGAGATAGTAGGCAGCTAGCCTGCGGTGGCCTGGCCTCTCATCTGTGTTATGTAGTAGTGGGCAGCCTGTGTAGGAGGTAGTGTTCATGAGGCTGCTTTTCATGTAGGAGAGTGTGCTGTGCTCACAAGCATATGTTGTGTGTAGAAGGAAGGGCCACTAGCTCACATTGAGTAGAAGGAATAGGATTAAATTCAGGCCAGGGTACTGGGTGGAGGCTGGCTAGTGATGGCTATTTAACAGTCTGATGGCCTTGAAATAGAAGCTGTTTATCAGTATCTCGGTCCCAGCTTTGATGCACCTGTACTGACCTCGCCTTCTAGATGATGCCGTGGTTCGGCTGACTGAGGTCCTTGATGATCTTTTTGGCCTTCCTGTGACACCGGGTGCTGTAGATGTCCTGAAGGACAGTGTGCTCCCGGGGATGCGTTGGGCTGACCACAACACCCCCTGGAGAGCCTTGTGGTTGCGGACGGTGCAGTTGCCGTACCAGGCAGTAATACAGCCCGACAGGATGCTCTCAATGGTGCATCGGTAAAAGTTTGTGAGGGTCTTAGGGGCCAAGCCTAAATTCTTCAGCCTCCTAAGGTTGAAGAGGCGCTGTTGCACCTTCTTCACCACACTGTCTGTGTGGGTGGACCATTTCAGTTTGTCAGTGATATGTACGCCAAGGAACTTTCACCTTCTCCGCTGCGGCCCCGTTGATGTGCATGAGGGCATGCTCCCTCTGCTGTCTCCTGAAGTGCACAATCAGCTCCTTCGTTTTTTTTTACGTTGAGGGAGAGGTTATTTTCCTGGCACCACTCCGCCAGTGCCCTCACTTCCTCCCTGTAGGCTGTCTCATCATTGTTGGTAATCAGGCCTACCACAGTTGTGTCGTCTGCAAACTTAATGATTGAGT
This sequence comes from Salmo salar, assembly GCF_965601325.2. Lineage (NCBI taxonomy): Eukaryota > Metazoa > Chordata > Actinopteri > Salmoniformes > Salmonidae > Salmo > Salmo salar. The sequence continues at coordinate 66,022,428 of NC_138310.1, read as the reverse complement.
TGGAGGCGTGCGTGGTCACGCAGTCATGGGTAAACAAGGAGTACAGGAGGGGGCTGAGCAGGACCCAGTTGTACAGGGCGAGGTTCAGATCCAGGGCAATGTGCAGTGCGATGGCGATTGCATCATCCGTGGATCTGTTGGGGCTGTATGCAAATTGCAGTGGGTCTAGGGTGTTGGGAAAGGTAGAGCCTCTCAAAGTACTTCATGATGACAGAAATGGTAATTTAGCCATTTAGTTCAGTTACCTTCACTTTCTTGGGTACAGGAACAATGGTGGACATCTTGAAGTAAGTGGGGACAACAGACTGGGATAGGAAGAGACTGAATATGTCCGTAAGCACTCCAGCCAGCTGGTCTGCGCATGCTCTGAGGACGCGGCTATGGATGCCGTTTGGGCCGCTTAAATGTCTTACTCACGTCGGCCCCGGAGAATGAGAGCTCACAGTCCTCGGGAGCGGCCCATGTCGGCGGCACTATGTTATCCTCAAAGCGGGCGAAGAAGGTGTTTAGCTTGTCTGGGAGCAAGACGTCGGTGTCCGCGTCTTCCTTTATAATCCGTGATTGTCTGGAGTCCCTACCACATACGTCTCATGTCTGAGCCGTCATTAATTATATGTCATTAATTATAGGTGTCCATGTTAGCTATCCATGTTGTTTCTCTGTGTGATGCCTAGTATGTAGTGCACTATGTACTCCTATCCATGTGTCCTGACTACACTCATTGCATTGCACCTCATTGCCACACATACACTGTCATTACTCTCTCTCCTTGGTGAGGATCAAAGGTGCCAGATCATCTTGGCACATGTTTGAAGATAGCCAGACCCCTCTCTTCCACAGAAGAGGGAAGGGGGGGCTGTGCTGGAATTCCTGCGAAACAGTAACGGTTAATGTGATTGGATGTTAATTATTTGACTCGGCTACCTGTATTTGACATTGTGTTGTTCTTTCGCTGAACACTAGATGGTTTAATTTTATTTTTGGCAGCGAAACAAGGCTACTCAGGAGAGAAAAAAACCTCACCCAAATGTATAGCCCCATTGGAAAATATAAATTGACTGTTTGAAAATGTGAATATCTTTTTTTTATATATATATATATATATATATATATATATAAATATATATATATTAAAAAAAGTGAATCACATTTTATTTGGCATACCCCCGACGGCATTGCGTACCCCAGTTTGGGAATACCTGCCATAGACGGATTGAGTGGTTTCAACAGAGAGACGACAGAGAAAGACATCTACACATAAATATACATTGCATTTCTAATCCGAATGAGCGGTTGTTAGAGTTCTAAGTATTCTGGTTACGGTGAGCGTAGTTTCCAAATGTATGTACGATAAGTTAACTCTTTGTCTCTCCCTTACCTAGTAGGCCCTCCCTTTCCATTGCGTTACCAAACGGTCATGCTTTTGTTAGTCGACTAGAGACCTGTTTTCATTGTATTATGTATGTAATCAATAACCTACAGTTGAAGTCGGAAGTTTACATACACCTTAGCCAGATACATTTAAACTCTGTTTTTCCACAATTCCTGACATTTAATCCTTGTAAAAATTCCCTGTCTTAGGTCAGTTAAGATCACTACTTTATTTTAAGAATGTGAAATGTCAGAATAATAGTAGAGAGAATGATTTATTTCAGCTTTTATTTCTTTCATCACATTCCCAGTGGGTCAGAAGTTTACATACACTCAATTAGTATTTGGTAGCCTTGCCTTTAAATTGTTTAACTTGGGCCTCCTTGCTTGCACATGCTTTTTCAGCTCTGCCCACAAATTTTCTATAGGATTGAGGTCAGGGCTTTGTGATGGCCACTCCAATACCTAGACTTTGTTGTCCTTAAGCCATTTTTCCACATCTTTGGAAGTATGCTTGGTGTCATTGTCCATTTGGAAGACCCATTTGCGACCAAGCTTTAACTTCCTGACTGATGTCTTGAGATGGTGCTTCAATATATCCTTATCATTTTCCAACCTCATGATGCCATCTATTTTGTGAAGTGCATCAGTCGGTTGGGATGGTGGGATGGTGTTCTTCGGCTTGCAAGCGTTTTTATGGCGGTTTTTGAGCAGTGGCTACTTCCTTGCTGAGCGGCCTTTCAGGTTATGTCGATACAGGACTCATTTTACCTTTGATATAGATACTTTTGTACCTGTTTCCTCCAGCATCTTCACAAGGTCCTTTGCTGTTGTTCTGGGATTGATTTGCACTTTTCGCACCAAAGTACGTTCATCTCTAGGAGACAGAACGCGTCTCCTTCGTGAGCGGTATGATGGCTGCTTGGTCCCATGGTGTTTATACTTGCATACTATTGTTTGTACAGATAAATGTGGTACCTTCAGGCGTTTGGAAATTGCTCCCAAGGATAAACCAGACTTGTTGAGGTCTACAATTGTTTTCTGAGGTCTTGGCTGATTTCTTTTGATTTTCCCATGTCAAGCAAAGAGGCACTGAGTTTGAAGGTAGGCCTTGAAATACATTCACAGGTACACCTCCAATTGACTCAAATTTTGTCAATTAGCCTATCAGAAGCTTCTAAAGCCATGACATCACTTTCTGGAATATTCCAAGCTGTTTAAAGGCACAGTCAACTTAGTGTATGTAAACTTCTGACCCACTGGAATTGTGATACAGTGAATTATAATTGAAATAATCTGTCTGTAAACAATGTTGGAAAAATTACTTGTGTCATGCACAAAGTAGATGTCCCAAAACTATAGTTTGGGACATCTGCACCAGAACACTGTCTGTGCTGTTGCTGAAGTGCTTGTACTGTGATATTCACCTTTGCTCCTTTGCTCAATGCCTGATTTCATATCTCGCTCAAGGTTCTCAACACGCTATCACAGATTAAATTGAAATAGACACAAATAATATTTTTGAAATTGGTTTCAGGCACACGAAAAAGTAAAAAAAAAGTTGTGTCCACCAAACTATTTTCTTTTTCATTGCGCATTCGTATACAGTACACGATTTTCTTCATAACAAATTCAAATTTGTTGTGGCTAACATTAGCTAGGTTAGCTAGGTGACTAATGTTAGCGAGGCTAAGGGTTAAGGTTAGGATTAGGGGTTAATTAAGGTTAGGATCAAATCAAATCAAATTGTATTTGTCACATGTGCCAAATACAACAGGTATTACAACCTTACAGTGAAATGCTTACTTACAAGCCCTTAACCAACTATGCTTTACGAAGTAAAGAAAACAAATTAAAATAAGTGTTAAGTAAAAAATAGATAAGTAGAAAATAGAAAATAAAAGTAGCAAATAATTAAACGGCAGCATTAAAATAACAAGTGAGGCTATATACAAGGGTTACCGGTACAGAGTCAATGTGAGGGGGGCACCGGTTAGTTGTGGTAATTGAGGTGATATGTACATGTAGGTAGAGTTAAAGTGACTAATTAAGGTTAGGGTTAGGTAACATGCTAGCTAAGTAGTTAAAGGGTTAGGGTTAGCTAACATGCTAGCTAAGTATTTAAAGGGTTAGCTAAATTGCTAGCTCAGTAGTTAAAGGGATAGAGTTAGCTAACAAAAAAAAGTAGTAGTAAGTAGTTACAGTTGCTAATTAGCTAAAATGCTAACGTTGGCCATCATGGAATTCGAACACGCAACGTTTGGGTTGCTAGACCTTTGCGTTATACGCCCACCCTAATCAAACCTCCCTCCTATCGTTTCTGTCTTAAGTAACCTACTGCCCTTATATGTGTTTAAAATTCACTGTATACCAAATCATGTGGTGAACACAAATGTTTTTACTTTTTCGTGTGTGTCACGAATTTCCCAAGTAATTGATGTCTATTTCACAATAGTTTGTGATAGTGGGTTGTAGCACTGTAGAACTGCCAGGATCCAAAGCACTGTTCTCCAACCCCTACCTTGTAATGTTTTGATGGTAGATTTGTCACAGATTGAGTCAGTGTCAGGAAGAGGATTTAGGCACCCTGGGGTGACATGAAAACCCCCCCAATGGCTCCAAATGTAGTACATTTATTATTTATATTTATTAAAATTGTATATTATCTGTTATCACATTGGCCTTCGATAATGTCAAAATATTTCACAGCTATTGTTCTAGCTGGTATAATTACAGCCCAACGTGCCTGGCGAGTCCACACACACACAAATATGTGATCATTATTGCAAGTACAGTAAAGAGTACTTTTCATGCAAGTGCCATTATTGTCACTGCGGCTCGAAAGGCAGGTTAAAATCTCCAGCGTATTTAACTCCTAACTGTACATGCTGTTCTACTGTGAACATTCAGGTTCTGCTCTGAACAGATGTTGATTGACTCAGAACAGATGTATTTTATTGATTAAGTGAGCTGCAACAGAAGGAGGCTGCTTGCAGTGAGTAACTGTGTCTAGTATTGGTAATGAACCTGCCTATTTAACTGGTGCCAAATAATCTGGAATTTTAGCCCTGCGTTGTGCTCTGGGACATGAACTGCCTTTGATTTAGCTAATTTACCTAACAGATGTAGACAGCAGCATAGTGTACTGGATAAAGTCGTCCCTTCAGGAATTCGTTATGAGCAGGATCAGCACTACTGTTAGTTGTAGTTAGGAGTTAGGATTAGGGCTGTTGTGGTGACCGTATTCCGCCACACCAGCAGGCACAAGTCATGAAGGCAGTCAAATTCCTTGTGACCGTTTAGTCAGGGTAATTAGGCTTCTCCAAGGTCTGATGCACTCTATTGTGCCTCTAATCACTCTGACATTAACGCAAATGTTTTCGAAAATCTAATGAAACACTTTGTGAGAGCTCATGAGCTCATGTTGTGCAACAACTCAATAGGCTATGCAATTGCGCGAGAAAACATAATGATGGCTTCTACTAAAAAGAGGAGGATCCCATCAGCTTTCTATGGGCTAGGCCTACTATATTTATTTCTCAACTTCCATAATATTAAGCACATTGCTTATATTTACAACAGGACTATAGGCTACCTGGCTTGCATGAAAATAAACCGCTGGGAAAGCGTTGGCCATTCACTATTTAAGTGCATAGATGACATGTATTTTCTTTTACGCTGCCCCTGTTTCGATACGGTGCATAATAATGGTACATTCTAAATCAAAACAAATTTTACACATATTATTTAGTGTATATACATATTCAATCAAGAATAGTCTGATTGGTGACAATATTAGCCTTTCACTTGTAAATTATATATTATTAATGATGCCCAGCATAAGAAACAATGCCTTTTTTTGCGACTTTTTCTAATCATAGACGGACACCTCGTGTAGCCTAGACCATGGGCCTATATGTTTTAATAAGGTTTCTATCACAACTAAAGTGGCCAAATAACTTCTCAAAATTAAGCAAATTAATCTGCTTTACAAGGGGTGTTAAGCCTAACTGTCACGTCAGAATAAATGGTCGGGAGACAGGCGCAGGAATGCGTAATATGGGATTTTATTTACCCAAATTACAGCATGCCATGTACAGGCACAGGGACAAAGACCAAAGAAACACTATACAAAACACAGGGTTGAGACCTAAACAAAAGAGCGAGGAGTACCTCGAATAAATACACGATCGCACAATGATTATCACTTGGGATGAGACCGGTAATCATTTGCACAATACACGTGGCACGAAAGCCAAAACAAAACAGCACAGGTACTCACACACCAACGGACATTGAAACAATAATCGACAGGACAATGGTGAACAAAGGGCACACTTATACAATTACTAATCAAATGGGATTAGGGACCAGGTGTGCGTAATGACAGTTCCGGAGGGATCCGTGACACTAACGGGCATACATAAGCAGCACATTTTTTTCATTTATTTTCATTTCACCTTTATTTAACCAGGTAGGCTAGTTGAGAACAAGTTCTCATTTGCAACTGCGACCCGGCCAAGATAAAGCATAGCAATTCAACACATACAACAACACAGAGTTACACATGGAATAAACAAAGCATACAGTCAATAATACAGTAGAAAAAAATAAAAATAAAAAACAAAAAGTCTATATACAGTGAGTGCAAATGAGGTAAAATAAGGGAGTTAAGGCAATAAATAGGCCATGGTGGCGAAGTAATTACAATATAGCAATTAAACACTGGAATGGTAGATGTGCAGAAGATGAATGTGCAAGTAGAGATACTGGGGTGCAAAGGAGCAAGATGATAAATAAATAAATACAGTATGGGGATGAGGTAGTTGGATGGGCTGTTTACAGATGGGCTATGTATAGGTGCAGTGATCTGTGAGCTGCTCTGACAGCTGGTGCTTAAAGCTAGTGAGGGAAATATGAGTCTCCAGCTTCAGTGATTTTTGCAGTTCGTTCCAGTCATTGGCAGCAGAGAACTGGAAGGAATGGCGACCAAAGGAGGAATTGGCTTTGGGGGTGACCAGTGAGATATACCTGCTGGAGCGCAGGTGCTGCTATGAGTGGGTGCTGCTATGGTGACTAGTGAGCTGAGATAAGGCGGGGCTTTACCTAGCAGAGACTTGTAGATGACCTGGAGCCAATGGGTTTGGCGACGAGTATGAAGAGAGGGCCAACCAACGAGAGCGTACAGGTCACAGTGGTGGGTAGTGTATGGGGCTTTGGTGACAAAAGGGATGGCACTGTGATAGACTGCATCCAATTTGTTGTGTAGAGTGTTAGAGGCTATTTTATGGATGACATTGCCGAAGTCGAGGGTCGGTAGAATGGTCAGTTTTATGAGGGTATGTTTGGCAGCATGAGTGAAGGATGCTTTGTTGTGATATAGGAAGCCGATTCTAGATTTAATTTTGGATTAGAGATGCTTAATGTGAGTCTGGAAGGAGAGTTTACAGTCTAACCAGACACCTAGGTATTTGTAGTTGTCAGAGCCGTCCAGAGTAGTGATGCTGGACGGGCGGGCAGGTGCGGGCAGTGATCGAATGAATAGCATGCATTTAGTTTTACTTGTATTTAAGAGCAGTTGGAGGCCACGGAATGAGAGTTGTATGGCATTGAAGCTCGTCTGGAGGTTCAACGCAGTGTCCAAAGAGGGGCCAGAAGTATACAGAATGGTGTCATCTGCGTAGAGGTGGATCAGAGAATCACCAGCAGCAAGAGCGACATCATTGATGTATACAGAGAAGAGAGTCGGCCCGAGAATTGAACCCTGTGGCACCCACATAGAGACTGCCAGAGGTCCGGACAACAGGCCCTCCGATTTGACACACTGAACTCTATCAGAGAAGTAGTTGGTAAACCAGGCGAGGCAATCATTTGAGAAACCAAGGCTGTCGAGTCTGCCAATAAGAATGTGGTGATTGACAGAGTCGAAAGCCTTGACCAGGTCGATGAATACGGCTGCACAGTAATGTCTCTTATCGATGGCGGTTATGATATCGTTTAGGACCTTGAGCGTGGCTGAGGTGCACCCATGACCAGCTCTGAAACCAGATTGCATAGCGGAGAGGGTATGGTGGGATTCAAAATGGTCGGTAATCTGTTTGTTAACTTGGCTTTCGAAGACCTTAGAAAGACAGGGTAGGATAGATATAGGTCTGTAGCAGTTTGGGTCTAGAGTGTCACCCCCTTTGAAGAGGGGGATGACCGCGGCAGCTTTCCAATCTTTGGGAATCTCAGACGATACGAAAGAGAGGTTGAACAGGCTAGTAATAGGGGTAGCAACAATTTTGGCAGATCATTTTAGAAAGAGAGGCTCCAGATTGTCTAGCCCAGCTGGTTTGTAGGGGTCCAGATTTTGCAGCTCTTTCAGAACATCAGCTATCTAGAGTTAGGTGAAGGAGAAATGGTGGGGACTTGGGCGGGATGCTGTGGAGGGTGCCGGGCAGTTGACCGGGGTAGGGGTAGCCAGGTGGAAAGCATGGCCAGCCGTAGAGAAATGCTTATTGAAATTCTCAATTATAGTGGATTTATCGGTGGTAACCGTGTTTCCTAGCCTCAGAGCAGTGGGCAGCTGGGAGAAGGTGCTCTTATTCTCCATGGACTTTACAGTGTCCCAGAACTTTTTTGAGTTTGTACTACAGGATGCAAATTTCTGTTTGAAAAAGCTAGCCTTAGCTTTCCTAACTGCCTGTGTATATTTGTTCCTAACTTCCCTGAAAAGTTGCATATCACCGGGGCTATTCGATGCTAATGCAGGATGTTTTTGTGCTGGTCAAGGGCAGACAGGTCTGGATTGAACCAAGGACTATATCTATTCCTAGTTATACATTTTTTGAATGGAGCATGCTTATTTAAGATGGTGAGGAAGGCACTTTTAAAGAATAACCAGGCATCCTCTGCTGACGGGATGGGGTCAATGTCATTCCAGGATACCCCGGCCAGGTCGATTAGAAAGGCCTGCTCGCAGAAGTGTTTTAGTGAGCGTATGACAATGATTTTTTAAAAATGTTTCCTTTATTTAACTAGGCAAGTCAGTTAAGAACAAATACTTATTTTCAATGATGGCCTAGGAACAGTGGGTTAACTGCCTTGTTCAGGGGCAGAACGACAGATTTGTACCTTGTCAGCTCGGGGATTCAAACATGCAACCTTTCGGTTACTAGTCCAACGCTCTAACCACTAGGCTACCCTGCCGCCCCATGATGAGGGGTGGTCGTTTGATTGCAGACCCATTACGGATGCAGGCAATGAGGCAGTGATCGCTGAGATCTTGATTGAAAACAGCATAGGTGTATTTGGAGGGCGAGTTAGTTAGGATGATATCTATGAGGGTGCCCGTGTTTATGGATTTGTGGTTGTACCTGGTAGGTTCATTGATAATTTGTGTGAGATTGAGGGCATCAAGCTTAAATTGTAGGATGGCCGGGGTGTTAAGCATGTCCCAGTTTAGGTCACCTAGTAGCACGAGCTCAGAGGATAGATGGGGGCAATCAATTCACATATGTTGTCGAGGGCACAGCTGGGGGCAGAGGGTGGTCTATAGCAAGCGGCAACGGTGAGAGACTTATTTCTGGAAAGGTGAATTTTTAGAAGTAGAAGCTCGAATTGTTTGGGTACAGACCTGGATAGTAAGACAGAACTCTGCAGGCTATCTTTGCAGTAAATTGCAACACCGCCCCCTTTGGCAGTTCTATCTTGTCGGAAAATGTTATAGTTAGGGATGGAGATTTCAGGGTTTTTGGTGGTTTTCCTAAGCCAGGATTCAGACACGGCTAAGACATCCGGGTTGGCAGAGTGTGTTAACCTGTCTGGGCTAAGGGGCAGTATTTTCACGGCCGGATGAAAAACGTACCCAATTTAAACAGGTTACTACTCTGGCCCAGAAACTAGAATATGCATATTATTAGTAGATTTGGATAGAAAACACTCCGACGTTTCTAAAACTGTTTGAATGGTGTCTGTAAGTATAACAGAACTCAAAAACCTGAGAAAAATCCAAGCTGGAGGTGTCTGTGGGTTGACGTTGCACTTCCTAAGGCTTCCATTGGCTGTCTAAAGCCTTCAGAAAGTGGTTTGAGCATTTTCCTGTCACTGGGCAGATAACAGGAGCTCCGTTTCTGAGTGGTCTGCCTGGCAACAAAGGGATTGGATATGCGCAGTCACGCGAGCACGCCGTTCCTGCTTTTTCTTCTTGAATGAATATGCTATTGTCCGGTTGGAATATTATCGCAATTTTACGTTAAAAATACCATAAAGATTGATTTTAAACAGTGTTTGACATGCTTCTAAGTACGGTAATGGAACATTTTGACTTTTCGTCTCTCGTTCCGCGCTCACGGGCTATGACTTTGGATAAGTGATCTGTACGCATGAACAAAACGGAGGTATTTGTACATAAATATGGATTATTTCGAACAAAAACAACATTTCTTGTGGAAGTAGCAGTCCTGGGAGTGCATTCTGACGAAGATCAGCAAAGGTAAGAGAATATTTCTAATACTAATTCTGAGTTTAGGTTGCCCCGAACTTGGCGGGTGTCTGAATAGTTCACCGTGATAGCTGAGCTATGTACTCAGAATATTGAAAAATGTGCTTTCTCCGTAAAGATATTTTAAAATCTGACACAGCGGTTGCATCCAAGGGTAGTCCATCTATAATTCTTTAAATAATTCTTATATATTTTGTCAACGTTCATGATGAGTATTTTTGTAAATTGATGTGCATATTCTCCGGGAGTTTTGGTGGGAATACATTTTCTGAACATCACGCGCCAATGTAAAATGCTGTTTTTGGATATAAATATGAACTTTATCGAACAAAACATACATGTATTGTGTAACATAATGTCCTAGGAGTGTTATCTGATGAAGATCGTCAAAGGTTAGTGCTTCATTTAGCTGTGTTTTGGGTTTTATTGACACATGTCCTTGCTTGGAAAATGTCTGTGTGATTCTTTTTGTCTATGTACTCTCCTAACATAATCTAATGTTTTGCTTTCGCTGTAAAGCCTTTTTGAAATCGGACAATGTTGTTACATTAAGGACAAGTGTATCTTTAAAATGGTGTAAAATAGTTTAAACCAGGTGATGTCATCGCATATGTAGGAGGTGGAACAACATGGTTGGTTAAGGCATATTGAGCAGGGATAGAGGCTCTACAGTGAAATAAGACAGTAATCACTAACCAGGACAGTAATGGATGAGGCATATTGATATTAGAGAGAGGCATGCATAGCCAAGTGATCATATGGGTCCAGTGAGTGGTTGGGCTGGCTGGGGACACGGCAATTCAGACAGTTAGCAGGCCGGGGCTAACAAGCTAGCAGTTAGCAGACCGGGGTTAGCAAGCAATCAGTAAGCAGACTGTGGCTAGCAAGCTAGCAGTTAGCAGACAGGGGCTAGCAAGCTAGCAGTTAGCAGACCGGGGCTAGCAAGTTAGCAGAAGGGCCTTTGGGGTACGTCGCGATGGAGGTAAGTCTGTTTTTGCCTCCTCGTGTGGTGACGTCGATAGACCAGTCGTGGATTAGTAGGGTTCCAAGTATCTCTAGATGGTTAGCAGGCCGCGGTTAACAGAAATGGGCCTTCAGCGGACGTCGTGCCTGAGGGGCCTGTTGGAATCCTCGGGCAGATTATGACGGTATTCTAGTCGTAGAGGATCGGCGAGGTTCCGTGCCCCGCACCGACAGTAGAAGGGGTCTGGATATTGTAGCCCAGGAGTGGGCTTCGATGGTAGCCCAGGAGCCCTAGCCGGGCTATCTTCAGGCTAATTGGTGCTTGCTCTGGGATGGAAACGCTAGCCAGGAGTAGACACCCGGGATTGCGGTTAGCTAGTTGCGAAGATCCAGATGAAAAGGTTCAGAGTTTACGGTAGGAATCCGGGGATATGGAGAGAAAAATAGGTCTGTTATGCTCTGGTTTGAGTCACGAGCTTTCCGAGCTAAAGGTTAGCTGATGACCGCTAGCAGTGGTTTGCTGTCTGATAGCTGGCAGCTAGTTAGCTGGCTAGCTTCAGTTGAGGGATTCCAGATCCGAAGTAAATAGAAATACTTTCGAAAAAAAATAGACTCACGCCACATTGGGTGAGGCGGGTTGCAAGAGAGAAACATGAGTTTCAAGTTTGGGGAAGATAATTTTCACCATAATAATGCACCTTTATAATAAAAGCTTTACATTCAGAATTGCATTTGCGGTCACTTTCGATAAGGGTGTTTTCCGCTAATGGAACATTCTCACTTATAGCCAATGTGCGCATTGCTGCGCTTCTAATGTGAAGAAATAGCCTAATAGTTTATCAATATTTTAAGCTAAGCGTTCTGATCTGTTACGTCAGCCACACTGCGTGAAATGTTTTGGGATGCTAGTAGTTGTATTATTTTGGCACAGCTGTCCCAGACTATGTTTGGAGTATTTATTTCTCGCATAGAATAGAATATGTCGACTTTTGTACTATGGGGGATAGTAGATTGACATAGGCTAGTGCTTTTGCTGTTCGTTAGGCCTACTCATCTTGTTGGCTAACGAAAAGAAAATGTGGACAGTTCTTCCAATATCTTCAATAATCACCTCGGAATTGGATAAGGACATGCGCAGTTGCGTCCCCGATGTGTCTGTCTTCACTTGTAGCCTGTGAGAAAGACCCGATCACGTGATGGAGAGCGCGCAGCACTCAGGGGGAATGGCACAAAGGCCCCTACACTGCAAATGGCATGGATTTTTTTAGGCTGCATTAAAGCCACACAAAGGGGATGCCGCCATTAAATTCTAGGCATTATCAAGTGCTTGTCAAATTGTGAATGAGTGACTGATGTAGTGTGTACAGCCTACGCAAAAAAATTAAGCAGAGCTCATGCCTTTCAAGTGTCTTTTTTCAAATCATCATTAGAGTCGCATCATACAGCCTTACAATGTATTAAAAATCAAAACAAATAGCCCAACATTTGTAGAACATCTAAAGTTACATTAATAACTCTATAATTAATAACTCTAATAGAATACCTATTTCTTTGTTAACTGCTCAACACAGAATAACCACATGTTCGCACTCCCTCAAATCATTTGGAGAAAATATCCTTTCTATTTCATTCAGCTTTGTTCAACTGTATTCTTCATACTATAAAATAATATAAAATAATGCCACAGAGTTCTAAGCGAATCTTGTCAGCTAAATTAACTAGTGTATCCCAAAGCCATTTGTCATAGCCAGATCAGGACCTAACATAAGGACAACTCAGAGTATGCTATTCTGTTCTTCTGAAATAGACTAAATTTTCTTCATATCATGCTTCTTTAGACCTGTCTAAAATAAGTAACTGATTTATTGTGAAGGTGTAGGCTATATTACATGGATTTATTAGACTTTTTAAAATGTAGATGTTCCAAAGGTCTGCATCAGTGGCTTGTAGGCTATGTGTGAAAGCCAGGAGATGCTAAATGTGTTTATGTTAATAAACGGTCAATTGCCTTGGCTGACAAAATTTCGTGACCGCCACAGCCCTAGTTAGAATACATTAAAACATACAGTAGTTCTGAATTATATGTCTAAGAAGGTTGTTGTCTTAGTTACAATACTAAACTAATATAGGGCAGGCTATAAAAGATTGACTTGTGGTCTTTCTGTTAGATGTATTGGTGCCTCAGTGATGACACCTGGTCTTTGAGATAAGCTCAGCCTGTGAAGAGGTAGTGGAGGTTAGAACAGGGAGGGCCTGTATCATGATTTGCACCGCTGGCATTTATGTCTTGTTGAGAGCGTAAATATGTTCCCTTGAAAAAGCTCCAATAAACCCTGCCGGGTCACTGTGTCTCCATTAAGGAAATGAAAACGGCGGTATCAGTGACCCTTATCCCCTTTGATGATGTCATGAAGGGATTGGGGAGTTATTAGCCAGGCAGTATATTATCCTGGGTCTTTATAGTAATTCCTACATTGCTCTATTCCTCTGCCCAGAACTTACTGCTCTCAGGGCAGGCCGGCAAGTATCCAAAAAGAGCTCCTGAAACCTGAACTGTCTGCAGAGAACCAATGGGTTTCAGCACTGCTGTGCCCCAAGCACAGAGTATAGGCTTTATAATGTGACAGCACTTAGTTCTCAAGCCAAACAATGTGGATAATATTTTATCCTCCTCAACTTGTGTGGATAGTACTTGGCCTGCTTGGTCCCTTACGTAAAAAACATGTGAACGCATGAATAGAGAATGGTGGCGGAGGGGATGGCTGCAGTTTTACATGCGTTTTTTCGCGTTGTTTGTAACTTATTTTTTAAACTTATTTTGTACATAATGTTGCTGCTACCATCGCTTCTGGACACCAGAACAGCGATTACTCACCTCGAACTTGACAAAGGTTTTTCTTTAATGAGTCCGATGCGAAGGATATACTGCTTTCTCGGGAACGGGCCCAAATCCCCATCATTTGCATGAAGAAAAGACGGAGAAAAAGGGGGCGGAGGTCAGACTGCCTTCTGAGAATTCGTAGGCGAATGAGTAAATCCCCTCTACCATCAGTCCTATTAGCCAACGTCCAATCATTGGATAACATGATGGATGAGCACCGATCAAGGATATCCTACCAATGGGACATTAAATACTGTAATATCTTATGTTTCACCGAGTCGTGGCTGAACGACAACAAGAATAACATAGAGCTGGCTGGGATTTCGGTCAAGATAGAACAGCTGCCTCCGGTAAGACAAGGGGTGGCGGTCTGTGTCTATTTGTAAATAACAGCTGGTTTACAAAATGTAATATTAAGGAAGTCTCAAGGTTTTGCTTGCCTGAGTATCTCATGATAAGCTGTAGAACACACTATTTACCAAGAGAGTTTTGTTCTATATTTTTTGTAGCTGTCAATTTACCACCACAAACCAATGCTGGCACTAAGACGGCACTCAACGAACTGTATAGGGCCATAAGCAAACAGGAAAATGCTCATCCAGAGGCGGCACTCTTTAATGCAGGGAAACTTAAATCCGTTTTACCTCATTTCTACCAGCATGTTAAATGTGCAACCAGATGTAAAACAACTCTATACCACCTTTACTCCACACACAGAAATGTGTACAAAGCTCTCCCCCACCCTCCATTTGGCAAATCTGACCATAGCTCTATCCTCCTGATTCCTGATTACAAGCAAAAACCAAAGCAGGAAGTACCAGTGACTCGTTCGATAAGGAACTGGTCAGAGGACGCAGGTACTAAGCTACAGGACTGTTTTGCTAGCACTGGCTGGAATATGTTCCGGGATTCTTCCGATGGCATTGAGGAGTACACCACATCAGTCACTGGCTTCATCAATAAGTGCATTAATGATATCGTCCCCACAGTGAACATACGTACATACCCCAACCAGAAGCCATGGATTACAGGCAACATCCGCACTGAGCTAAAGGGTAAAGCTGCTGCTTTCAAGGAGCGGGACTCTAACCCGGACGCTTATAAGAAATCCCGCTATGCCCTCTGACGAACCATCAAACAGGCAAATCGTCAATACAGGACTAAGATTGAATCGTACTACACCGCATTCGATGCTCGTTGGATGTGGCAGGGCTTGCAAATTATTACGGACTACAAAGGGAATCACAGCCGCGAGCTGCCCAGTGACATGAGCCTACCAGACGAGCTAAATAACTTCTATGCTGCGTGATCACTCTCTCCGTAACCGATGTGAGTAAGACCTTTAAACAGGTCGACATTCACAAAACCGTATGGCCAGACGGATTACCAGGACGTGTACTCCGAGCATGCGTTGACCAACTGGCAAGTGTCTTCACTGACATTTTCAACCTGTCTCTGACTGAGTCTGTAATACCAACATGTTTCAAGCAGACCACCATAGTCCCTGTGGCCAAGAACACCAAGGAAACCTGCCGAAAGGACCGACCCGTAGCACTCACGTCTGTAGCCATGAAGTACTTTGAAAGGCTGGTCATGGCTCACATCAACACCATTATCCCAGAAAACCTAGACCCACTCCAATTTGCATACCGCCCCAACAGACCCACAGATGATGCAATCTCTGTTGCACTCCACACTGCCCTTTCCCACCTGGACAAAAGGAACACCTACGTGAGTGCTATTCATTGACTACAGCTCAGTGTTCAACACTATAGTGCCCTCAAAGCTCATCACTAAGCTAAGGACCCTGGGACTAAACACCTCCCTCTGCAACTTCCTAACAGGCCGCCCCCAGGTGGTAAGGGTAGGTAACAACACATCTGCCAGGGTCCCCTCAGGGGTGCGTGCTCAGTCTCCTGCTATACTCCCTGTTCACCCGTGACTGCATGGCCAAGCACGATTCCAACACCTTCATTAAGTTTTCTGACTACACAACAGGGCTAGGCCTGATCATTGACAACGATGGAGAAAAAAGAATAATGTGGTTTCATGTGAAATCATGTGGTTTTCCGGCAAGGGGAGGCTCATTTAGCTTAACCAGTGTTTGTAAAGTAGCCCATGTCATGTATTGCTTTTCTCTTGCTCGGGGATACAGTTGATTATCACCTCATAAGTAATCCAAACGATCTAGATGCCTTATAATCTATTAGTGTGGAAGACACATGTTGAGTCAATAAAAATATTTTTAATTGATAGAAGAGGGCACAATTTCAGGTAACTGAGTATTGAATTCTCTGATAAGTCTTCTACAGAAAAATACAGTGTTGTCCATCACAGACTGACTCCAACTGAATAGATTCGTTTTCTGAAAATAGATCCAGTCATTAGGCAGCTACAACACACAGTAAAAGGGTGCTGTGAAAACTAAGAGGAGATAGGAGTAGTCTATGATCGAAATATGGGATGTGTAATGTATGCTGCACAACTAATATGTTATGAATGTGTTATAAATAGGGGTGTTAAGGCGTGTGTAAAGGTGAAGGCTAAATGTGATCGACTCAACAAGTTAGCAACAATTTCAATGGAGACTGAATTAGTTAATGCATGTATAGCTCTTCAAAGTCAGTTCAGAGTAAGATCTTAAGTGGGTATGGTGTAAACTGACAGAGTGAAGGAGAATTAATTAGTCCAGGTCGGGTCCTGCAGGGCTCATGTGATTTTGTTGTGTGACAGAAGCAGAGTGGGGGGAACAGCTTATCACACAAGCGCATTAGATCGTGGTGTTTACATTCTGTGGAGCAGTGGCACCATGTCTACCACCCTCCAGCCATCACTACTCAGTCTCCTCTACCATGTCTACCTCCCTCCAGCCATCACTACTCAGTCTCCTCTACCATGTCTACCACCCTCCAGCCATCACCACTCAGTCTCCTCCACCATGTCTACCTCCCTCCAGCCAACACCACTCAGTCTCCTCTACCATGTCTACCGCCCTCCAGCCATCACCACTCAGTCTCCTCTACCATGTCTACCACCCTCCAGCCATCACCACTCAGTCTCCTCTACCATGTCTACCACCCCTCCAGCCATCACAACTCAGTCTCCTCTACCATGTCTATCACCCTCCAGCCATCACCACTCAGTCTCCTCTCACTCAGTCCTCCAGCCATCAACACTCAGTCTTCTCTACCATGTCTACCTCCCTCCAGCCATCACACTCAGTCCCCTCTACCATGACTACATCCCTCCAGCCATCACCACTCAGTCTCCTCTACCATGTCTACCACCCTCCAGCCATCACCACTCAGTCTCCTCTACCATGACTACAGCCCTCCAGCCATCAACACTCAGTCTTCTCTACCATGTCTACCTCCCTCCAGCCAGCACCACTCAGTCTCCTCTACCATGACTACAGCCCTTCAGCCATCACCACTCAGTCTTTTCGACCATATCTACCACCCTCCAGCCATCACCACTCAGTCTCCTCCACCATGTCTACCTCCCTCCAGCCATCACCACTCAGTCTCCTCTACCATGTCTACCGCCCTCCAGCCATCACCACTCACTCTCCTCTACCATGTCTACCACCCCGCCAGCCATCACAACTCAGTCTCCGCTACCATGTCTATCACCCTCCAGCCATCACCACTCAGTCTCCTCTCACTCAGTCCTCCAGCCATCAACACTCAGTCTTCTCTACCATGTCTACCTCCCTCCAGCCATCACCACTCAGTCCCCTCTACCATGACTACAGCCCTCCAGCCATCACCACTCAGTCTCCTCTACCATGTCTACCACCCTCCAGCCATCACCACTCAGTCTCCTCTACCATGACTACAGCCCTCCAGCCATGACCACTCAGACCTCTCTACCATGTCTACCTCACTCCAGCCAGCACCACTCAGTCTCCTCTACCATGACTACAGCCCTCCAGCCATCACCACTCAGTCTTTTCGACCATATCTACCACCCTCCAGCCATCACCACTCAGTCTAATCTACCATGTCTACCTCCCTCCAGCCATCACCACTCAGTCTCCTCTCACTCAGTCCTCCGGCCATCGCCACTCAGTCCCCTCTACCATGTCTACTGCCCTCCAGCCATCACCACTTAGTCTCCTCTACCATGTCTACCACCCTCCAGCCATCACCACTCAGTCTCCTCTACCATGTCTACCACACTTCAGCCATCACCACTCAGTCCACGCTACCATGTCTACCACCCTTCAGCCATCACCACTCAGTCCCCTCTACCATGACTACAGCCCTCCAGCCATCACCACTCAGTCCCCTCTACAATGTCTACCACCCTTCAGCCATCACCACTCAGTCTCTTCTCACTCAGTCCTCCAGCCATCACCACTCAGTCTTTTCGACCATATCTACCACCCTCCAGCCATCACCACTCAGTCTCCTCCACCATGTCTACCTCCCTCCAGCCATCACCACTCAGTCTCCTCTACCATGTCTACCGCCCTCCAGCCATCACCACTCACTCTCCTCTACCATGTCTACCACCCTCCAGCCATCACCACTCAGTCTCCTCTACCATGTCTACCACCCCGCCAGCCATCACAACTCAGTCTCCTCTACCATGTCTATCACCCTCCAGCCATCACCACTCAGTCTCCTCTCACTCAGTCCTCCAGCCATCACCACTCAGTCTTTTCGACCATATCTACCACCCTCCAGCCATCACCACTCAGTCTCCTCCACCATGTCTACCTCCCTCCAGCCATCACCACTCAGTCTCCTCTACCATGTCTACCGCCCTCCAGCCATCACCACTCAGTCTCCTCTACCATGTCTACCACCCTCCAGCCATCACCACTCAGTCTCCTCTACCATGTCTACCACCCCGCCAGCCATCACAACTCAGTCTCCTCTACCATGTCTACCGCCCTCCAGCCATCACCACTCAGTCTCCTCTACCATGTCTACCACCCTCCAGCCATCACCACTCAGTCTCCTCTACCATGTCTATCACCCTCCAGCCATCACCACTCAGTCTCCTCTCACTCAGTCCTCCAGCCATCACCACTCAGTCTCCTCCACCATGTCTACCTCCCTCCAGCCATCACCACTCAGTCTCCTCTACCATGTCTACCGCCCTCCAGCCATCACCACTCACTCTCCTCTACCATGTCTACCACCCTCCAGCCATCACCACTCAGTCTCCTCTACCATGTCTACCACCCCGCCAGCCATCACAACTCAGTCTCCTCTACCATGTCTATCACCCTCCAGCCATCACCACTCAGTCTCCTCTCACTCAGTCCTCCAGCCATCACCACTCAGTCTTTTCGACCATATCTACCACCCTCCAGCCATCACCACTCAGTCTCCTCCACCATGTCTACCTCCCTCCAGCCATCACCACTCAGTCTCCTCTACCATGTCTACCACCCTCCAGCCATCACCACTCAGTCTCCTCTACCATGTCTACCACCCCGCCAGCCATCACAACTCAGTCTCCTCTACCATGTCTATCACCCTCCAGCCATCACCACTCAGTCTCCTCTCACTCAGTCCTCCAGCCATCAACACTCAGTCTTCTCTACCATGTCTACCTCCCTCCAGCCATCACCACTCAGTCCCCTCTACCATGACTACAGCCCTCCAGCCATCACCACTCAGTCTCCTCTACCATGTCTACCACCCTCCAGCCATCACCACTCAGTCTCCTCTACCATGACTACAGCCCTCCAGCCATGACCACTCAGACCTCTCTACCATGTCTACCTCCCTCCAGCCAGCACCACTCAGTCTCCTCTACCATGACTACAGCCCTCCAGCCATCACCACTCAGTCTTTTCGACCATATCTACCACCCTCCAGCCATCACCACTCAGTCTAATCTACCATGTCTACCTCCCTCCAGCCATCACCACTCAGTCTCCTCTCACTCAGTCCTCTGGCCATCGCCACTCAGTCCCCTCTACCATGTCTACTGCCCTCCAGCCATCACCACTTAGTCTCCTCTACCATGTCTACCACCCTCCAGCCATCACCACTCAGTCTCCTCTACCATGTCTACCACACTTCAGCCATCACCACTCAGTCCACGCTACCATGTCTACCACCCTTCAGCCATCACCACTCAGTCCCCTCTACCATGACTACAGCCCTCCAGCCATCACCACTCAGTCCCCTCTACAATGTCTACCACCCTTCAGCCATCACCACTCAGTCTCTTCTCACTCAGTCCTCCAGCCATCACCACTCAGTCCCCTCTACCATGTCTACCACCCTCCAGCCATCACCACTCAGTCTCCTCTACCATGTCTACCACCCCGCCAGCCATCACAACTCAGTCTCCTCTACCATGTCTATCACCCTCCAGCCATCACCACTCAGTCTCCTCTCACTCAGTCCTCCAGCCATCAACACTCAGTCTTCTCTACCATGTCTACCTCCCTCCAGCCATCACCACTCAGTCCCCTCTACCATGACTACAGCCCTCCAGCCATCACCACTCAGTCTCCTCTACCATGTCTACCACCCTCCAGCCATCACCACTCAGTCTCCTCTACCATGTCTACCGCCCTCCAGCCATCACCACTCACTCTCCTCTACCATGTCTACCGCCCTCCAGCCATCACCACTCACTCTCCTCTACCATGTCTACCACCCTCCAGCCATCACCACTCAGTCTCCTCTACCATGTCTACCACCCCGCCAGCCATCACAACTCAGTCTCCTCTACCATGTCTATCACCCTCCAGCCATCACCACTCAGTCTCCTCTCACTCAGTCCTCCAGCCATCAACACTCAGTCTTCTCTACCATGTCTACCTCCCTCCAGCCATCACCACTCAGTCCCCTCTACCATGACTACAGCCCTCCAGCCATCACCACTCAGTCTCCTCTACCATGTCTACCACCCTCCAGCCATCACCACTCAGTCTCCTCTACCATGACTACAGCCCTCCAGCCATCACCACTCAGACCTCTCTACCATGTCTACCTCCCTCCAGCCAGCACCACTCATTCTCCTCTACCATGACTACAGCCCTCCAGCCATCACCACTCAGTCTTTTCGACCATATCTACCACCCTCCAGCCATCACCACTCAGTCTCCTCTACCATCTCTACCTCCCTCCAGCCATCACCACTCAGTCTCCTCTCACTCAGTCCTCCAGCCATCACCACTCAGTCCCCTCTACCATGTTTACCACCCTTCAGCCATCACCACTCAGTCTCCTTTACCATGTCTACCTCCCTCCAGCCATCACCACTCAGTCTCCTCTACCATGTCTACCTCTCTCCAGACATTACCACTCAGTCTCCTCTACCATGACTACAGCCCTCCAGCCATCACCACTCAGTCACCTCTACCATGTCTACCTCCCTCCAGCCATCACCACTCAGTCACCTCTACCATGTCTACCTCCCTCCAGCCATCACCACTCAGTCTCCTCTACCATGTCTACCTCCCTCCAGACATTACCACTCAGTCTCCTCTACCATGACTACAGCCCTTCAGCCATCACCACACAGTCCCCTCTACCATGTCTACCTCCCTCCAGCCATCACCACTCAGTCTCCTCTACCGTGTCTACCTCCCTCCAGCCATCACCACTCAGTCCCCTCTACCATGTCTACCTCCCTCCAGCCATTACCACTCAGTCTCCTCTACCATGTCTACCTTCCTCCAGCCATCACCACTCAGTCTCCTCTATCATGCCTACAGCCCTCCAGCCATCACCACTCAGTTTCCTCTACCATGTCTACCTCCCTCCAGCCATTACCACTCAGTCTCCTCTACCATGTCTACCTCCCTCCAGCCATCAACACTCAGTCTCCTCTCACTCAGTCCTCCAGCCATCACCACTCAGTCTCCTCTACCATGTCTACCTCCCTCCAGCCATCACCACTCAGTCCCCTTGACCATGTCTACCTCCCTCCAGCCATTACCACTCAGTCCCCTCTACCATGACTACAGCCCTCCAGCCATCACCACTCAGTCCTCTCTACCATGTCTACCTCCCTCCAGCCATCACCACTCAGTCTCCTCTACCATGTCTACCTCCCTCAAATCAAAATCAAATCAAATTTATTTATATAGCCCTTCGTACATCAGCTGATATCTCAAAGTTCTGTACAGAAACCCAGCCTAAAACCCCAAACAGCAAGCAATGCATGTGAAAGAAGCACGGTGGCTAGGAAAAACTCCCTAGGAAAAACTCCCTAGAAAGGCCAAAAACCTAGGAAGAAACCTAGAGAGGAACCAGGCTATGAGGGGTGGCCAGTCCTCTTCTGGCTGTGCAGGGTGGATATTATAACAGAACATGGTCAAGATGTTAAAATGTTCATAAATGACCAGCATGGTCAAATAATAATAATCATAGTAGTTGTCGAGGGTGCAACAAGCACGTCCGGTGAACAGGTCAGGGTTCCATAGCCGCAGGCAGAACAGTTGAAACTGGAGCAGCAGCACGGCCAGGTGGACTGGGGACAGCAAGGAGTCATCATACCAGGTAGTCCTGAGGCATGGTCCTAGGGCTCAGGTCCTCCGAGAGAAAGACAGAAAGAGAGAGAGAATTAGAGAGAGCATATTTAAATTCACACAGGACACCGGATAAGACAAGAGAAATACTCCAGATGTAACAGACTGACCCTAGCCCCCTGACACATAAACTACTGCAGCATAAATACTGGAGGCTGAGACAGGAGGGATCAGAAGACAGCCATCACCACTCAGTCCCCTTTACCATGTCTACCTCCCTCCAGCCATCACCACTCAGTCTCCTCTACCATGTCTACCTCCCTCCAGCCATCACCACTCAGTCTCCTCTACCATGTCTACCTCCCTCCAGCCATTACCACTCAGTCTCCTCTACCATGTCTACCTCCCTCCAGCCATCACCACTCAGTCTCCTCTACCATGTCTACCTCCCTCCAGCCATCACCACTCAGTCTCCTCTACCATGTCTACCGCCCTCCAGCCATCACCACTCAGTCTCCTCTACCATGACTACAGCCCTCCAGCCATCACCACTCAGTCTCCTCTCACTCAGTCCTCCAGCCATCAACACTCAGTCTTCTCTACCATGTCTACCTCCCTCCAGCCATCACCACTCAGTCCCCTCTACCATGACTACAGCCCTCCAGCCATCACCACTCAGTCTCCTCTACCATGTCTACCACCCTCCAGCCATCACCACTCAGTCTCCTCTACCATGTCTACCGCCCTCCAGCCATCACCACTCACTCTCCTCTACCATGTCTACCGCCCTCCAGCCATCACCACTCACTCTCCTCTACCATGTCTACCACCCTCCAGCCATCACCACTCAGTCTCCTCTACCATGTCTACCACCCCGCCAGCCATCACAACTCAGTCTCCTCTACCATGTCTATCACCCTCCAGCCATCACCACTCAGTCTCCTCTCACTCAGTCCTCCAGCCATCAACACTCAGTCTTCTCTACCATGTCTACCTCCCTCCAGCCATCACCACTCAGTCCCCTCTACCATGACTACAGCCCTCCAGCCATCACCACTCAGTCTCCTCTACCATGTCTACCACCCTCCAGCCATCACCACTCAGTCTCCTCTACCATGACTACAGCCCTCCAGCCATCACCACTCAGACCTCTCTACCATGTCTACCTCCCTCCAGCCAGCACCACTCATTCTCCTCTACCATGACTACAGCCCTCCAGCCATCACCACTCAGTCTTTTCGACCATATCTACCACCCTCCAGCCATCACCACTCAGTCTCCTCTACCATCTCTACCTCCCTCCAGCCATCACCACTCAGTCTCCTCTCACTCAGTCCTCCAGCCATCACCACTCAGTCCCCTCTACCATGTTTACCACCCTTCAGCCATCACCACTCAGTCTCCTTTACCATGTCTACCTCCCTCCAGCCATCACCACTCAGTCTCCTCTACCATGTCTACCTCCCTCCAGCCATCACCACTCAGTCTCCTCTACCATGTCTACCTCCCTCCAGCCATTACCACTCAGTCTCCTCTACCATGTCTACCTCCCTCCAGCCATCACCACTCAGTCTCCTCTACCATGTCTACCTCCCTCCAGCCATCACCACTCAGTCTCCTCTACCATGTCTACCGCCCTCCAGCCATCACCACTCAGTCTCCTCTACCATGACTACAGCCCTCCAGCCATCACCACTCAGTCTCCTCTCACTCAGTCCTCCAGCCATCAACACTCAGTCTTCTCTACCATGTCTACCTCCCTCCAGCCATCACCACTCAGTCCCCTCTACCATGACTACAGCCCTCCAGCCATCACCACTCAGTCTCCTCTACCATGTCTACCACCCTCCAGCCATCACCACTCAGTCTCCTCTACCATGTCTACCGCCCTCCAGCCATCACCACTCACTCTCCTCTACCATGTCTACCGCCCTCCAGCCATCACCACTCACTCTCCTCTACCATGTCTACCACCCTCCAGCCATCACCACTCAGTCTCCTCTACCATGTCTACCACCCCGCCAGCCATCACAACTCAGTCTCCTCTACCATGTCTATCACCCTCCAGCCATCACCACTCAGTCTCCTCTCACTCAGTCCTCCAGCCATCAACACTCAGTCTTCTCTACCATGTCTACCTCCCTCCAGCCATCACCACTCAGTCCCCTCTACCATGACTACAGCCCTCCAGCCATCACCACTCAGTCTCCTCTACCATGTCTACCACCCTCCAGCCATCACCACTCAGTCTCCTCTACCATGACTACAGCCCTCCAGCCATCACCACTCAGACCTCTCTACCATGTCTACCTCCCTCCAGCCAGCACCACTCATTCTCCTCTACCATGACTACAGCCCTCCAGCCATCACCACTCAGTCTTTTCGACCATATCTACCACCCTCCAGCCATCACCACTCAGTCTCCTCTACCATCTCTACCTCCCTCCAGCCATCACCACTCAGTCTCCTCTCACTCAGTCCTCCAGCCATCACCACTCAGTCCCCTCTACCATGTTTACCACCCTTCAGCCATCACCACTCAGTCTCCTTTACCATGTCTACCTCCCTCCAGCCATCACCACTCAGTCTCCTCTACCATGTCTACCTCTCTCCAGACATTACCACTCAGTCTCCTCTACCATGACTACAGCCCTCCAGCCATCACCACTCAGTCACCTCTACCATGTCTACCTCCCTCCAGCCATCACCACTCAGTCACCTCTACCATGTCTACCTCCCTCCAGCCATCACCACTCAGTCTCCTCTACCATGTCTACCTCCCTCCAGACATTACCACTCAGTCTCCTCTACCATGACTACAGCCCTTCAGCCATCACCACACAGTCCCCTCTACCATGTCTACCTCCCTCCAGCCATCACCACTCAGTCTCCTCTACCGTGTCTACCTCCCTCCAGCCATCACCACTCAGTCCCCTCTACCATGTCTACCTCCCTCCAGCCATTACCACTCAGTCTCCTCTACCATGTCTACCTTCCTCCAGCCATCACCACTCAGTCTCCTCTATCATGCCTACAGCCCTCCAGCCATCACCACTCAGTTTCCTCTACCATGTCTACCTCCCTCCAGCCATTACCACTCAGTCTCCTCTACCATGTCTACCTCCCTCCAGCCATCAACACTCAGTCTCCTCTCACTCAGTCCTCCAGCCATCACCACTCAGTCTCCTCTACCATGTCTACCTCCCTCCAGCCATCACCACTCAGTCCCCTTGACCATGTCTACCTCCCTCCAGCCATTACCACTCAGTCCCCTCTACCATGACTACAGCCCTCCAGCCATCACCACTCAGTCCTCTCTACCATGTCTACCTCCCTCCAGCCATCACCACTCAGTCTCCTCTACCATGTCTACCTCCCTCAAATCAAAATCAAATCAAATTTATTTATATAGCCCTTCGTACATCAGCTGATATCTCAAAGTTCTGTACAGAAACCCAGCCTAAAACCCCAAACAGCAAGCAATGCATGTGAAAGAAGCACGGTGGCTAGGAAAAACTCCCTAGGAAAAACTCCCTAGAAAGGCCAAAAACCTAGGAAGAAACCTAGAGAGGAACCAGGCTATGAGGGGTGGCCAGTCCTCTTCTGGCTGTGCAGGGTGGATATTATAACAGAACATGGTCAAGATGTTAAAATGTTCATAAATGACCAGCATGGTCAAATAATAATAATCATAGTAGTTGTCGAGGGTGCAACAAGCACGTCCGGTGAACAGGTCAGGGTTCCATAGCCGCAGGCAGAACAGTTGAAACTGGAGCAGCAGCACGGCCAGGTGGACTGGGGACAGCAAGGAGTCATCATACCAGGTAGTCCTGAGGCATGGTCCTAGGGCTCAGGTCCTCCGAGAGAAAGACAGAAAGAGAGAGAGAATTAGAGAGAGCATATTTAAATTCACACAGGACACCGGATAAGACAAGAGAAATACTCCAGATGTAACAGACTGACCCTAGCCCCCTGACACATAAACTACTGCAGCATAAATACTGGAGGCTGAGACAGGAGGGATCAGAAGACAGCCATCACCACTCAGTCCCCTTTACCATGTCTACCTCCCTCCAGCCATCACCACTCAGTCTCCTCTACCATGTCTACCTCCCTCCAGCCATCACCACTCAGTCTCCTCTACCATGTCTACCTCCCTCCAGCCATTACCACTCAGTCTCCTCTACCATGTCTACCTCCCTCCAGCCATCACCACTCAGTCTCCTCTACCATGTCTACCTCCCTCCAGCCATCACCACTCAGTCTCCTCTACCATGTCTACCTCCCTCCAGCCATCACCACTCAGTCTCCTCTACCATGACTACAGCCCTCCAGCCATTACCACTCAGTCCCCTTTACCATGTCTACCTCCCTCCAGCCATTACCACTCAGTCTCCTCTACCATGTCTACCTTCCTCCAGCCATTACCACTCAGTCTCCTCTACCATGACTACAGCCCTCCAGCCATTACCACTCAGTCTCCTCTACCATGACTACAGCCCTCCAGCCATCACCACTCAGTCTCCTCTACCATGTCTACCTCCCTCCAGCCATTACCACTCAGTCTCTTCTACCATGTCTACCTCCCTCTAGCCATTACCACTCAGTCTCCTCTACCATGACTACAGCCCTCCAGCCATCACCACTCAGTCTCCTCTACCATGTCTACCTCCCTCCAGCCATCACCACTCAGTCTCCTCTCACTCAGTCCTCTCTGTCACTGATGCATCAGATGCAACTGATGCTACTGATGTTCTCCTTCTATTTCCTGCATCTTATTACAGTGTGTGTCCGTTGTTCCTTTATACCATTACCAGTTAGAATTTACACTGAAAGTGCCACATTTTTACTTTCAATAAGCATGATAAGTATATGTATATTTAGCTTTAGATAGCAATTATTGGTGCTCTTTACTCATTCCCTTCCCTGTAAGTGGTCTCTTTGAGTCAGGCTTGTAGGCTACTTAGCCTCCGTATATTTTGTAATGCTTGTGTAGGCTGTGTTACTGGTTTGTTTAGCTTTGGCTTTAGGTCTTAGCTACAGGCTGTACTGTGGTCATGTGCAAGGTCCAGTTTCTCGGCGTATGGCACATGTTCCAGTGGGCTGGTCATTAACACTAAGCCATGGATTTTTACACTGCTGTTTTTTGCATGGCTTACCAGAGAGACACAATGGCAGATTCCAGGACTAAGGCCCGTGACTGGTAGACCACGGCTCCACTTTAACAAAAAGTGTAATTTGATTAATTCTGCTCTGTTTCAATCCAAAAGCTGTGCTGGCTAAATCAAATAAAGTGGATTAACTCTTCCACCGGATAAAGCAGATTAAACTGGTAAACACAATCACTGACTGATGCATAGGACCTTCAGGGGTGGAGCCTGTAATAGAGGTAAAGAGGCATTATCACTGAAAGAAAAGGAATGGGAGAAAATATTTGGGGTTTTAAGTTGAGGGTGTTTAATTGTAAAGGAACAATGGCAACCGTAGCACTTCATATTTTACACAACACTGACAATGATTTACACACACAACACAAGGCATGAGTTCCATTACAGAAACCTACCTTGAGAATCGTACTGCTACCTTTTCCCCATCCTGAGGCGTAGCCTTTCTTTGCCACTACTAAACTTGGATGCTGTACTTCCTGAAAACATTAGCAGCCATAATGCAAGTGATAGTGTTAATGAAAGTTATTCAGCCAGTATTTCTGGAGAGTGAATCGTTAGCATGTCTCTTGATCCCTGAAGCGATGTTCCCCCCAGGGCGAGGGGAGAGAGGGCGGAGGGGCGGCCATACTCAGTCTGTTGGATGGGATCCAGAGATCCAAGCTGGCTCAATGAGAGCAGAGGTGGGGAGGCAGCTGGACAAAATCCATTCCCAGAGTGAGTGTTCTGCTGAGGCAGGTAGGCTGACCTTTCAGCCGTCCAATAGGTCAACCCTCGGTAGTGTGCCTGGACATCCGTGGCTAAACGCCAGCCCAGCCCTGGTAGCGCTCACAGTAAAGCCCATATGAGCAGCAGCCAGCTCTGATCAATGGAACTGCCTGGGCCTGGCAAGTTATAGTACTGTAGGTGACCTACGCCTCAGACAGAACTCGCTCTCACCAGGAGAGATGACGACACAGGAACTGTACAGAGTCAGACTGTCCTGTACTAGAACCATGGAAGTACCTACAAGGGCCACCAACACTGTAGGCAGGGACGCTAAATCTTACTTTTGATGAGCTACATGGCCTGTTTTATAGGCATTGGGCAACTAAGCAACAATGTCTTCTGTTTGGTCAGCACAGCACAGCTGTAGTGGTAGAGAACAGAACAGTACAGCACATGTACTGTACTGTTACCTCCCACCTTCTCTAAGAGACACTCTGCTCTTTGGTTAAAATACCCTCTCCGGTTATTCCCCCCAGGTCCCCACGGAGTGAGAGAGGAGCCCCGGTTTTTGACGGCGCGCGCTGGAGAGAGCGTGATCCTGGGATGTGACGTGTCCCCTCCCCTGGACGGCCAGCAGCCCCCCTATGTGGTGGAGT
The DNA here is from genome assembly GCF_965601325.2 of Salmo salar. Lineage (NCBI taxonomy): Eukaryota > Metazoa > Chordata > Actinopteri > Salmoniformes > Salmonidae > Salmo > Salmo salar. The sequence goes on along the minus strand of NC_138310.1, from coordinate 65,993,750 downwards.
GGTTCAAGTTCGGAGTGCCCATCCCCTTCTTCATCAGCTTCCGCTTCCACCCTCCTCATGTCGACCCAGAGTACACCGGTAAGAACCAAGCCTTCCACTCTCCTGATGTTGACCCAGAGTACACCGTTAAGAGCCTTCCACTCTCCTCATGTTGACCCATAGTACACCGGTAAGAGCCAAGCGTTCCAACCTCCTCATGCCAGAGTGGCCTGCTGCCTAACACACGCACACACACAAACACACACACACACATACTTTTTAAGATCTGCCTGGCTAGCTATTCCCATGAATCCCCATTTCCCATTTCTCACCAAATAAATAATTAATCTGGGTGGAACAGAGACTAAATGTACTGTCATTGCCCGGCTAGACTGGCTAGTCCTGCAAGGCAGTCAATGTACTGTGTTCAGCCTATATTTCTGGGTCTTGATGTACTGTATTTAGCCTATATTTCTGGGTCTAAATGCATTCATGATGGAGATGAGAGGTTTCGGATTGCCTTTTACAGTAGCAGAGCTCGTATGTGGGGGTAAGCTAGCTTCTCATGACTCTCTGTGTCTGTGAGCTTTACATCGGCATAGCTGAAGACTGCAGTCTATTTTGTAATTCCACTATGACCTTATCTTTTACAAGGGATTCTATCTTAGATGCTGTTGAATAATGATGTTATGGTTCACATTGTATATAGGTTGTATTTATGTTAAAGTGGATTGGGGGTGGCAAACCTCTCTCTTGCAGGGAAAATACAGACTTTTACTTTTCGACTGAGTATTACGCTTCGGCAAATGTCTTATTCAGTGCAAGAAAGAAATGGAGTGCTCCTCCTCTAGTGTGTTAGCCAGTTGCCCAAGGTGATATGCAAATCTAACATTTAAAATAAGCTATTTTTGCACCAACTCAAGCAAAGAAACAATCAATAATTCAGATACTGTATGATATTTAGTTTTTTGGGGCTAGGCTGGTCTTACATCTCCCAAACCCAATTCCCAGTCTCTCCTCCAATCAGAGCCAGGGAAAAGCCTGCAGAGGGATTATGGTCTTTAAAGAACTGAAAGTTTAGCTGCATGGCTCTCTTTAGCTCTTCTCTCCTCTGCTCTCTCCATAGCTATTGCAGCAGTGCAATGGATCGAAGCCCATGTGTGATATGAACAAACCCAGAGGGCAGCAGTAGTGTTAGATTACAGTATGTGTGAATGCCCTGGAAGGGCTGGTCTTGATGTGGATACAGTATTGTTAACTCTGTTTACAGCACAACTCTCACTCGGTGACAGATTGAACCTGAGGTCGATCCCTACCCTTCACGCCACTACTCACACCACTCAGCACTTCATCACCCAGGCAAAAATAGACCTGACTTTTAAAGCCTTGCGTTATTACTGCAAGACTGCAGTCTCCCCCTTCCCTCTACCTTCTTCCCTTTGCCTTATCGATTTCCTGCTCAACAAAAACCCGCCATTTTCTTCCCCAGGTATGGCAGCCGTCCCGGGGAGAGGCTATCTATTGCATCTATATGCAGCGCAGCTGGAAGACCAATCCAGCCCGCCCTCGACACCAATATGTTTACCTGACATTCAAAATGAACAAACAAGCAATAGTACTTACAGGACATACATTGCATTCGGAAAGTATTCAGACCTTTTGACTTTTTCCACATTTTGTTACGTTACAGCCTCATTCTAAAATGGATTTAAAAAAAAAGAATATCAGCAATCTACACACAATAACCCATAATGACACAGTGAAAATGTTCGCAAATTTATAAAAACTTGAAAACACAAATACCTGATTTACATAAGTATTCAGACCCTTTGCTATGAGACTCAAAATTGAGCTCAGGTGCATCCTGTTTCCATTGATCATCCTTGAGATGTTTCTACAACTTGATTGGAATCCACTTGTGGTAAATTCAATTGATTGGACATGATTTGGAAAGGCACACACCTGTGCTATGTAAGGTCCCACAGTTGACAGTGCATGTCAGAGCAAAAACCAAGTCATGAGGTCGGAAGAATTGTCCGTAGAGCTCTGAGACAGGATTGTATCGAGGAACAGATCTGGGGAAGGGTACCAAAACATTTCTGCAGCATTGAAGGTCCCCAAGAACACAGTGGCCTCCGTCATTCTTAAATGGAAGAAGTTTGGAACCACCTAGACTCTTCCTAGAGTTGGCTGCCTGGCCAAACTGAGCAATCAGGGGAGAAGGGCCGCAGTCAGGGAGGTGACCAAGAACCTGATGGTCACTCTGACAGAGCTCCACAGTTCCTCTGTGGAGATAGGAGAACCTTCCAGAAGGACAACCATCTCTGCAGCAGTCCACCAATCAGGCTTTTATGGTAGAGTGGCCAGATGGAAGTCACTCCTCAGTAAAAGGCATATGACAGCCCGCTTGGAGTTTGCTAAAAGGCACCTAAAGACTCTCAGACTATGAGAAACAAGATTCTCTGGTCTGATGAAACCAAGATTGAACTCTTTGGCCTGAATACCAAGCGTCACATCTGGAGGAAAACTGGCAACATCCCTACAGTGAAGCATGGTGGTGGCAGCATCATGCTGTGGGGATGTTTTTCAGCGGCAGGGACTGGGAGACTAGTCAGGATCGAGGGAAATATGAACAGAGCAGTACAGAGAGATCCTTGATGAAAACCTGCTCCAGAGCACTCAGGACCTCAGACTGGGGCGAAGGTTCACCTTCCAACAGGACAACGTCCCTAAGCACAGCCAAGACAAATCAGGCGTGTCTTTGGGACAAGTCTCTGAATGTCTTTGAGTGGCCCAGCCAGAGCCCGGACTTGAACCCGATCAAACATCTCTGGAGAGACCTGAAAATAGCTCCCCATCCAACCTGACAGAGCTTAAGAGGATCTGCAGAGAAGAATGAAAGAAACTCCCCAAATACAGGTGTGCCAATCTTTTAGCGTCACACCCATGGAGACTCAAGGCTGTAATCATTGCCAAAAGTGCTTCAACAAAGTACCGAGTAAAGGGTCTGAATACTTATGTAAATGTGATATTATTATTTTATTTTTTTTATAAATGTGCACATTTTTCTAAAAACCTGTTTTTGCTTTGTCATTATGGGGTATTGTGGGAGATTGATGAGGGAAAAAACGATTTAATCGATTTTAGAATAAGGCTGTAACCTAACAAATTGTGGAAAAGGATCTTTGTTCCAGGGCACGGCTCTAACAGAGGAGAGAGTGTTTCAGTCTGTTCATCCGGCTCGACTGTCAGGGCTGTAGCAGAAGCCGTGTTGGTGCAGTGGGTTGGAAGCTGTGAGACAGATTTCAACATGCCTGGTTTCCTCAACTTCGCTCATTCTCTGTGACATGACTTCCTACTTTTAGATTTCCTCTTTATCTCCTGAGCTTTCAAAGAAAAGACAGTCTTTTTCACTATTGACATTGAGTGCTTTCCTATTCCAAGCCCTGTGCTTCATCAGGTAGCTGTGGGGAGCTGGGGGAGAGAGAGAGGGAGAGGAGAGAGAGAGGGAGAGGAGAGAGAGAGAGAGTGAGCGAGAGAGAGGGGGGGACAGAGAGATCTTGCCCTCCAGGTAATGTTATCCATTAATCCTAATACTGGCAAGCAGCTCTCCTCTGGCCAGGGTCTGTTGATCATTTGTTTATTGTGAGCGTTTGCGAAGTAGTATGCATTGTGAACAGCTCAAATTCAAATCCAATCATTTTCATTTTGGGTCAAATCAAATCCCCCTGACCTTGATCATTTGCATTAGCATTCTTTATATTGAAGCCATCTGTAATTAAACTGGATAGGTTAGGGGTTATCTAACAGCACCATCTCAGGCCACAGAGACCCAGAGAAGATGCTATTGGCAGATTAGCTACGTCTGCGTCTGCTGTGTGATGTCTGTGTCAGCGGTATGTTAGTATGTTGGTGTGGGTTCTGCGTGTGACACTGTAGTGTCATTAATGAATTGAACAGTCAGGGGAATAATGAAAAAGCTGTGTTAGCTTCATCCATGTTTAGATATGCGCATCACACTGATTGGTGTCCATGTTCATGGTGCTCTTTGGGTACACTGCTGGCCATTTTGGGTGTACCGTTTGGATCTACTCAAATTCTATGGTCCTGACTCCTGACCCTCCCTGTGTTCTTCTCTCCCACCCCAGGTAGAGCCAGCCTGCATGGGAAGGCGTCTCTTCAGATTGACCCAGTGCGCTCAGAGGACCAGGGCTGGTACGAGTGTAGGGTTCTGATGCTGGAGCAGCAATACAACACCTTCCACAATGGCAGCTGGGTGCAGCTCACAGTCAATGGTGAGTCACTGCCTGCGTCCCAAATGGCAGCCTATTCCCTATGTAGTGCACAGCTTTTGACCAGGGCTCATATGGCTCTGGTCAAAAGTATTGCACTATATAGGGAATAGGGTGCCTTTTGTTTCACTTCACTGTCACTTTACTGTCAGCACCAACCGATTGGAGTGTGGTAGGTAGCTTTGGAATTGGGACCCAATATAGGGAATGTGTTTCTACAGTGTAATCTCGTCAGATGTGTGTGCTCGAGTGATTCATGACAATGTTCACCTCATAGGTTGCTTACATTCCATGCCTCAACAGTTTTAATTGGTCTGCCTCAGATAGCTATACTGTAGCTAACTACATTCTGAAGATTTTGTCAGAACATTCCTTCTCTCTGATTCAGCATTCAGATGGTGACAATGACTTGTCTGTCTGAGATTTCAGATTTACTGTGTGCGTGCTGATTTGTTTTATCACTTGGGCGATGTTTGGATTTTTAGTGATTCTATGTGGTACTGTAAAATAATTTGTCCCCCAAAATAATTGTTTTCATGATTTATGGCCTTTTCCTTGTAGTCACTCTATCTATGTTTATTATGTGATGCTAAAGCTCTGATGAGTGGCAATCAGGGTTCAAATCAAAATCAAATTTATTTTTATATAGCCCTTCGTACATCAGCTGATATTCTCAAAGTGCTGTACAGAAACCCAGCCTAAAACCCCAAACAGCAAGCAAAGCATGTGAAAGAAGCACGGTGGCTAGGAAAAACTCCCTAGGAAAAACTCCCTAGAAAGGCCAAAAACCTAGGAAGAAACCTAGAGAGGAACCAGGCTATGAGGGGTGGCCAGTCCTCTTCTGGCTGTGCAGGGTGGATATTATAACAGAACATAGTCAAGATGTTAAAATGTTAAAATGTTCATAAATGACCAGCATGGTCAAATAATAATAATCATAGTAGTTGTCGAGGGTGCAACAAGCACGTCCGGTGAACAGGTCAGGGTTCCATAGCCGCAGGCAGAACAGTTGAAACTGGAGCAGCAGCACGGCCAGGTGGACTGGGGACAGCAAGGAGTCATCATACCAGGTAGTCCTGAGGCATGGTCCTAGGGCTCAGGTCCTCCGAGAGAAAGACAGAAAGAGAGAAAGAGAGAATTAGAGAGAGCATATTTAAATACACACAGGACACCGGATAAGACAAGAGAAATACTCCAGATGTAACAGACTGACCCTAGCCCCCCGACACATAAACTACTGCAGCATAAATACTGGAGGCTGAGACAGGAGGGATCAGAAGACACTGTGGCCCCATCCGATGATACCCCCGGACAGGGTTGGGGAGTAACGGATTACATGTAATCCATAACATGTAAGGGATTACAAAAAAACAGCAACTGTAATCAGTTACGTTACCTGCAAAAATATTGTGATCAAATTACAGATACTTTTGAAAAACTACATGATTACGTTGAGGATTACTTTTTAATTCAGAAAGAATGTTTGTGGAAAAAAACATTTACACTTCTCTGTTTTCTCAATGACATTCAAATCAGCATTGAAAAAATACACAAGTTTAAGTTTGTTCACCTGAGCGAGTCTGACCAGAAGTCAGAGACCACTATGATGACCAAATGTGTTGGATCGCTGGAAAAGAGCATGAATAGGCTTTTGTAGGCTACAGTCCAAGCTATGTCTTCCAATGGTGCGACTGCTGTCGGCATCCAAAGATTATCCAACTTGAATAAACACTTGGAGGTAAGGATGACAGCAGTGGTGTAGTCTACGGCGATACGGATATCACTTATTATTGATATCTACATAGCGCATTGATGTAAATCACACTGCTGCTCTCTCATTTAGCTATTTGCACCTTACAGATTGTGGTTGTTGTGGATGGCTGTTCGCAAATCTAAATGTGTATTTGAACCCAATAATGGTTGAATTCAAGAAGTGCAAGGCATTTTGAACAGCTAACTAGTAACTGTAACGGATTACATTTAGAAAGTAATCTACCCAACCCTTGTGTCAATTAAAACAGCTGTTTTCAGGAACATCGCACAGACAGACACATTTCAGATTGCCTTGGGGATAAAGGGATGAGAGACTAGTAAGAAGGGGAATTGATTGTGGCCTGCTTAACACAGTTCCGGCAGGGAATGTCTGGAATAGTCTGGGAGCAATCAAACTGATGACCAGGCGGGAAAAGAAATCAGCACGTTTGCACTTCACAGGAAGGCCCCAGTGGGTTAGCGGCTAGCTGCTTCTAGCTATGTAATGTGTTCCAGTACATTGTTCAAGACCAGAACCATGTATTTACAGAGCTGGGCTAGCTTTTAGAATTAAAAAAATAATAATTATTCTAGACATTCAGTTACATAGCGTTATTTAGATATTATCTATGTCTTGTTAATGGGGCACTAACATGGCTGTCATAGAATGTTGAAGAATCATGCAGAACCCTCTATGTCCCATCTCTCTAAATGCATGGTTCTGTTCAAGACCTAGAGTCAACTTACAATGATGCTCATGATCTTTACTATTTCATCTTCTGAAAACCAAATCGGTTTTATATTCATATTTTCTGATGGGTTCTGATTTTATTCATTTTGTCTGATGTTATAATAGACAATAAAAAATACTTGTCTTGGAGAAATGTAATATAATTTAATTGCACGTTGCCGTATTCAATTCGGTTTGCAGGGCCACAGATGCTAAAGTGTAGCTGCAGCATATCTGTTCATTCCAATTATTTTGGTCTCTCTGCTGGTGTTATTCAGATACAATACATCTCTTATTTGGCCGTCCTCCGGCTGGATAGCGGTGGGTAGTTATTTCTCCATATGATGCAGGCATTTGAAAATAATGGGTTCGACTAAATGCAGTCGTCTCGTTAGAGTCATGTTTTAACATTAAACAGTGTTTTTTCCCTCCAGATAGACACCTCACAAGGACTGAAGATATTATTAGTGACAGTTTGCAGTTTATACTGTCAGATTCACACACTCAAAAGGTATTTTTGGTTTGAACTTATGCTCACTGTCTGTGTGAGGCTCATGCATATTCTCATCAGGAACTTTCTAATCTGTAACTGATTTTAAATGCATATACAGTTTACTTGACATTGGATGAGGTTCACTGTAAACCTGATGGTCACTATGAAACTGAAAAGGTAGATTAAGAACAGGGAGACTACCAATGTGTCTGTGTGTGCAAGCATGCATCTACACACTGTGTATTTGTATGTGAGAACATTTGCATGTGTGTTACACCGTACCCAAACTGGCCGTGTGCGTGCGTGTGCATGCGTGTGCCATCGTGTGCAAATAGATTTTGTCCCCCCACACCAAACGCGATCATGACACGCCGGTTGAAATATCAAAACAAACTCTGAACCAATTATATTAATTTGGGGACAGGTCGAAAAGCATTAAACATTTATGGCAATTTAGCTAGCTAGCTTGCAGTTGCTAACTCATTTGTCCTGTTTAGCTAGCTTGCTGTTGCTAGCTAATTTGTCCTGGGATATAAACATTGAGTTGTTATTTTACCTGAAATGCACAAGGTCCTCTACTCCGACAATAATCCACACATAAAACGGTCAACCGAATCGTTTCTAGTCATCTCTCCTCCTTCCAGGCTTTTTCATCTTTGAACTTATATGGTGATTGGCATCTAACTTTCATAGTTACCACGACGACCGCCCGAACTCAGTTCATCTTTCAATCACCCACGTGGGTATAACCAATGAGGAGATGGCACGTGGGAATCTGCTTCTATAAACCAATGAGAAGATGGGAGAGGCAGGACTTGCACCACGTTCAGCGTCACAAATAGAACTGACTTCTATTTTAGTGCTTGGCAACGCAGAAGCTCGTTGGCAACGCAGATGTGGGTGTGGGTGCAATAAATGAATAACATGTATGTTTGAAATTCATTTTGCAACTCTCGCGCACACGACGTGAGCGGTGTGGTCAGCATGTAAGGGTACATGTCTCAGTATTTCAACGGTTCAGTGTGCGCGCGCTTATGCATGTGTGTGTAATGGTGGGTGTGTAATGGTGGGTGTGTAATGGTGGGTGTGTAATGATGGGTGTGTAATGGTGGGTGTGTAATGGTGGGTGTGTAATGGTGGGTGGGTAATGGTGGGTGTGCATTTGGCTGTGGCTAAATGAGTTCCCTATCTACTGAGTTACACTCACGGTTGCCCTGCCAGGGAGTGTCACCTGCGCAGCCTCTAGGGGGGTGGGAGGGAGTGTGTGAACATCTGTGTTTGTTTGGTTTGAATGGCTTCCTGTGCAAGCGGGCACACTGCGTCTCTATGGCCGTCCTCATCAGTGTTCACGCTCAACTCACTCGCTTACTCATTCACTCGCCTATGCTCTCCCCCTCCCCTACTGCCAGACCTTTACACAATCACTGAGTTGTCTGGATAACGTGTTTGATGTGTCATTATCCTTTGTGTTGGAACCAGTTTTGGTGTTTGAGTTCAAATATTTTTTAAATATTTTGTTTGTCTATACCTTGTTTACGGAAGTGTAATGGCAAAGGTGCAGAGCATAAGGCTATTGCCTTGTTTTCCCAATCGGGACTGTTGGGGCTGTACCTGAAGCCAAGCTCTCATGTCTACTGAAAGAGCCAGATCAAAATGGCTGGCAGTGTTTGTGCTTATTTTGAGACATCTGTGTGTTGAATTGACATTCAGAGGCCTCGTCATGGCTGCTTGTCCTCTCAAAGGGTCTCTGTTGGGAAGGCAGGTGCTCTCCTGGCCAGGCTTCATCACAGATACTAAAGGCAGCCATTTCCTGTGGCCAGTGGAATCTACATATGATACACTCCCTGCTTTGAGTTCCTGTTTGCTGCCCTCTACTTCCTGCCAAACAGAAAGAGGATTCATGCCCACTCAGTGGCAGGTGTCAGATGGCAAGACCTTGTGCCCGAAAGACAGAGAGTTCACTGTGGTGCCTCCTCTCCTCTCCTCTCCTCTCCTCTCCTCTCCTCTCCTCTCCTCTCCTCTCCTCTCCTCTCCTCTCCTCTCCTCTCCTCTCCTCTCCTCTCCTCTCCTCTCCTCTCTTCTTAATTTAGTATCAGTTAGCAGTATGCTAATAAATCAGCAGCTTTTGGATAGTGCGAGAGAATACATAAGTGAGAGACACAGAGAGTGAGAGATTGTGCATGTCAGCTCACACAGCTGCAGTAACTTCAGAGACAAATAGTCTTAAGGGGATCTCTTGGTGCCTTGAGGGAAAATTGTTGTTGGGTTGCGGATGGAAAGTAGAGTACAGTAAACAGTAAAGGGCTAAATATATGCTGCAATTCGATAAAAATGCATGATGATCCTTTCGTGCTGTAAGTAGCAGTCCTCGGGGAAAAGATGCTCTCTCTCCCACTCTGGCTGGCTCTATACTGTAAATGTTAATTTTGTCTGAAATCTGCTCATAAAGGGAAATCAAAGAAAAACTGTGTAAAAACTGTGCAGTCTTCCAGGGAGCGGGAGAAAGAGAGATGGCGAGAATGAGGGAGAAATAGAGGAAGGCAGAGAATCAGAGTGAGAAGGAGAGATGTCGGGGAGCAGGTATGGCGCTCTATGGAGGCCATCTGCTCGTGTGGAAAGGTCTACAGAGGAGAGTGGTGTGAATACAGAAGCAACTGAATCCAGGAATAAAGAAGACGTGAAAATTATCAAAGTAGGGCGAGAATGTGATGCTCAACTTGGCTTTTTGTAGAACATCTCCTAAATTCCCCACTTGGTGACACGTACTGATGTGTTGTACCTGATAATGGGCGGAAAGAACTCCCCTGTCACCCAATCCACTCACAGTAAATGCCACCTCCTGTTTGCCACCTACTTAGTGTAAATGAATGTTAGGTCATCTAAACCACATTATAGATGTGAATCAAAGATGTAGACCTGTTCATAGAAAATAATCTACACCACAATCCACAATATGGTTGCGCATAAAGCACACTTGCATTGTAAATCACTACAAAAACCAGAGCTGGTTGCTTAATGTGCAAAAATGAATATACTGTAGTAACATTACAGAACGACAATACCCAAATAAGTAATTGAGAGAATGCCTAGAACAGCTGTTAAAGAGATCGAACGGGATCTTAAGCACATTCGTAACATATCATACGATCCAGCAGGACGTAACATATCATACGATCCAGCAGGACGTAACATATCATACGATCCAGCAGGACGTAACATATCATACGATCTAGCAGGACGTAACATATCATACGATCCAGCAGGATGTAACATATCATACGATCCAGCAGGACGTAACATATCATACGATCCAGCAGGACGTAACATATCATACGATCCAGCAGGACGTAACATATCATACGATCCAGCATGATGTAACATATCATACGAAATTGAAAATGGAAATGGATGATGTTGTGCCCAATTGTTCACAATTTTAGGGGACTTGTTTTGGCACGTGAGTGCTACTTTCAAAACTACTGCCTGAAAGTTCCTTAATGGTAGTCTCTGGTAGCCTCTATACAGGATTACTGTGCAGTGAGGGGCCAAGATGGAGAGGCAGGTCTCTAGAGATGCTAATTTGTGTGTTTGTTTACTCCACACCAGGTGTGTGTTCAATTAGAAGTGAAGACAAGACTCCCATCGGCTAGCCATGACCCACTTTGGTAGAGAGAGTGTGATCCTCTCTTCAGCTAAATTCAGTTCAGTTTTATTGTCACATGCAGATGTACAGTGAAATGCTTAACTTAAGAGCTCTACCCAACAGTGCAGTAATCAATGTCTAAAATAATATAGCTAACAAAATAAAAAAAAATGGAATATACACTATCGTTCAAAAGTTTGGGGTCACTTAGAAATGTCCTTGTTTTTGAAAGAAAAACTATTTTTTTGTCTATTAAAATAACATAAAATTGATCAGAAATACAGTGAAGACATTGTCAATGTTGTAAATGACTATTGTAGCTGGAAGTGGCAGATTTTTTATGGAATATCTACATAGGCGTACAGAGGCCCATTATCAGCAACCATCACTCCTGTGTTAGCTAATCCAAATGTATCATTTTAAAAGGCTAATTGATCATTAGAAAACCCTTTTGCAATTATGTTAGCACAGCTGAAAACGGTTGTTCTGATTAAAGAAGCAATAAAACTGGCCTTCTTTAGACTAGTTGAGTATCTGGAGCATCAGTATTTGTGGGTTCGATTACAGGCTCAAATGGCCAGAAACAAAGACCTTTCTTCTGAAACTCGTCAAATGTTTCGGGTAGCCTTCCACAAGCTTCCCACAATAAGTTGGGGGAATTTTGGCCCATTCCTCCTGACAGAGCTGGTGTAACTGAGTCAGGTTTGTAGGCCTCCTTGCACACACACGCTTTTTCAGTTCTGCCCACAAATTTTCTATGGGATTGAGGTCAGGGCTTTATGATGGCCACTCCAATAACTTGACTTTGTTGTCCTTAAGCCATTTTGACACAATTGTGGAAGTATGCTTGGGGTCATTGTCCATTGGGAAGACCCATTTGCCACCAAGCTTTAACTTCCTGACTGATGTCTTGAGATGTTGCTTCAATATATCCACATAATTTTCCTCCCTCATGATGCCATCTATTTTGTGAAGTGCACCAGTCCCTCCTGCAGCAAAGCACCCCCACAATATGATGCTGCCACCCCCGTGCTTCACGGTTGGGATGGTGTTCTTCAGCTTGCAAGCGTCCCCCTTTTTCCTCCAAACATAACGATGGTCATTATGGCCAAACAGTTCTATTTTTGTTTCATCAGACCAGAGGACATTTCTCCAAAAAGTATGAGCTTTGTCCCCATGTGCAGTTGCAAACCGTTGTCTGGCTTTTTTATGGCGGTTTTGGAGCAGTGGCTTCTTCCTTGCTGAGCGGCCTTTCAGGTTATGTCGATATAGGACTCGTTTTACTGTGGATATACACTGCTCAAAAAAGTAAAGGGAACACTTAAACAACCCAATGTAACTCCAAGTCAATCACACTTCTGTGAAATCAAACTGTCCACTTAGGAAGCAACACTGATTGACAATAAAATTCACATGCTGTTGTGCAAATGGAATAGACAACAAGTGGAAATTATAGGCAATTAGCAAGACACCCCCAATAAAGGAGTGGTTGTGCAGGTGGTGACCACAAACCACTTCTCAGTTCCTATGCTTCCTGGCTGATGTTTTGGTCACTTTTGAATGCTGGCGGTGCTTTCACTCTAGTGGTAGCATGAGATGCAGTCTACAACCCATACAAGTGGCTCAGGTAGTGCAGCTCATCCAGGATGGCACATCAATGCGAGCTGTGGCAAGAAGGTTTGCTGTGTCTGTCAGCGTAGTGTCCAGAGCATGGAGGCGCTACCAGGAGACAGGCCAGTACATCAGGAGACGTGGAGGAGGCCGTAGGAGGGCAACAACCCAGCAGCAGGACCGCTACCTCCGCCTTTGTGCAAGAAGGAGCAGGAGGAGCACTGCCAGAGCCCTGCAAAATGACCTCCAGCAGGCCACAAATGTGCATGTGTCTGCTCAAACGGTCAGAAACAGACTCCATGAGGGTGGTATGAGGGCCCAACGCCCACAGGTGGGGGTTGTGCTTACAGCCCAACACCGTGCAGGACGTTTGGCATTTGCCAGAGAACACCAAGATTGGCAAATTCGCCACTGGCGCCCTATGCTCTTCACAGATGAAAGCAGGTTCACACTGAGCACATGTGACAGACGTGACAGAGTCTGGAGAAGGCCGTGGAGAACGTTCTGCTGCCTGCAACATCCTCCAGCATGAGCGGTTTGGCGGTGGGTCAGTCATGGTGTGGGGTAGCATTTCTTTGGGGGGCCGCACAGCCCTCCATGTGCTCGCCAGAGGTAGCCTGACTGCCATTAGGTACCGAGATGACATCCTCAGACCCCTTGTGAGACCATATGCTGGTGCGGTTGGCCCTGGGTTCCTCCTAATGCAAGACAATGCTAGACCTCATGTGGCTGGAGTGTGTCAACAGTTCCTGCAAGAGGAAGGCAATGATGCTATGGACTGGCCCGCCCGTTCGCCAGACCTGAATCCAATTGAGCACATCTGGGACATCAGGTCTCGCTCCATCCACCAACGCCACGTTGCACCACAGACTGTCCAGGAGTTGGCAGATGCTTTAGTCCAGGTCTGGGAGGAGATCCCTCAGGAGACCATCCGCCACCTCATCAGGAGCATGCCCAGGCGTTGTATGGAGGTCATACAGGCACGTGGAGGCCACACACACTACTGAGCCTCATTTTGACTTGTTTTAAGGACATTACATCAAAGTTGGATCAGCCTGTAGTGTGGTTTTCCACTTTAATTTTGAGTGTGACTCCAAATCCAGACCTCCATGGGTTGATAAATTGGATTTCCATTGATTATTTTTGTGTGATTTTGTTGTCAGCACATTCAACTATGTAAAGAAAAAAGTATTTAATAAGATTATTTCATTCATTCAGATCTAGGATGTGTTATTTTAGTGTTCCCTTTATTTTTTTGAGCCGGTTAGATACTTTTGTACCTGTTTCTGGGATTGATTTGCACTTTTCGCAGCAAAGTACGTTCATCTCTAGGAGACAGAACGCGTCTCCTTCCTGAGCTTTATGACAGCTGCGTGGTCCTATGGTGTTTATACTTGCATACTATTTTTTTGTATGATGAATGTGGTACCTTCAGGCGTTTAGAAATTGCTCTCAAGGATGAACCAAACTTGTGGAGGTCTACAATTTTTTTCCTGAGGTCTTGGTTGATTTATTTTGATTTTCCCATGATGTCAAGCAAAGCGGCACTGAGTTTGAAGGTAGGCTTTGAAGTACATCCACAGGTACACCTCCAATTGACTCAAATGATGAATGCCAAGAGTGTGCAAAGCTGTCATCAAGGCAAAGGGTGGCCACTTTGAGGAATCTGAAATATAAAATATATTTTTATTTGTTTAACACTTTTTTGGTTACTACATGATTCCAAATGTGTTATTTCATAGTTTTGATGTGTTCACTATTATTCTACAATGTAGAAAATAGTAAAAAATAAAGGAAACCCCATGAATGAGTAGGTGTGTCCAAACTTTTGACTGGTACTGTATAAATACTTATGGTAATAACTAGTGGTTGTCATGTCCTGACCAGTAAAAGGGGTTATTTGTTATTGTAGTTTGGTCAGGACGTGGCAGGGGTGTGTTTGTTTCGTGTTGTCGGGGTTTTTGGGTATTGTTCTATGTTTTGTATTTCTATGTTCGTATTTCTAGTTGTTCTATTTCTATGTTAGTTTTGGGAACAACCTCCAATTAGAAGCAGCTGGTTGTCGTTGCTTCTAATTGGAGGCCATATTTATATGGGTTTATTTTCTCTTGTGTTTGTGGGTGGTTGTCTCTGTGTATAGTCATTGTACCTTACAGGACTGTCATTCATTTTCTTGTTTTGTTTAGTGTTCATGGTTAAATACAAATATAAGTATGGACACTTACCACGCTGCGTATTGGTCCGATATTTCGTGCCTTCAGAAAGTATTCATACCCCTTGACTTATTCCACATTTTGTTGTGTTACAGCCTGAATTCAAAATGTATTACATAGAGTTTCTTTCTCACCAATCTACACACAATACCCCATAAAGACAAAATGAAAACATGTTTTTAGTCATTTTAGCAAATGTATTAAAAATGATAGACAGACAGAAATATTGAGTCAATACTTTGTAGATTCACCTTTGGCCGCAATTACAGCTGTGAGTCTTTCTGGGTAAGTCGCTAAGAGCTTTCAGCACCTGGCTTGTGCAACGTTTTCCCATTATTCTTTTCAATATTCTTCAAGCTCTGTCAAAATGGTTGTTGATCATTGCTAGACAACCCTTTTCAGGTCTTGCCATAGATTTTCAAGTAGATTTAAGTCAGAACTGTAACTCAGTCACACAGGAGCACTGTCTTCTTGGTAAGCAACTCCAGTTTAGATTTTGCCTTGTGTTTTAGGTTATTGTCCTGCTGAAAGGTGAATTCATCTCCCAGTGTCTGGTGGAAAGCAGACAATCAGATTTTCCTCTAGTATTTTGTCTGTGTTTAGCTCCATTCGATTTATTTTTTATCCTAAAAAACTCCCCAGTCCTTAACAATTACAAGCATACCCATAACATGATGCAGCCACTACTATGGTACTCAGTGATGTTTGGATTTTCACCAAACATAACACTTTGTATTCAGGACAAAAAGTTATTTGCTTTGCCACATTTATTGCAGTATTATTTTTGTGCCTTGTTGCAAACAAGATGCATGTTTTGGAATATTTTTATTCTGTACAGGCTTACTTCTTTTCACTCTGTCAATTAGGTTATTATTGTGGAGCAATTACAATGTTGTTGATCCATCCTCCTTTTCTCCTATCACATTCATTAACTCTGTAACTGTTTTAAAGTCACCATTGGCCTTATGGCGAAATCCCATTGAGTTAGGAAGGATGCCTGCATATTTGTAGTAACTTGGTGTATTGTTACACCATCAGAAGTGTAATTAATAACTTCACCATGCTCAAAGGGATATTCAATGTCTGCTTTTTACATTTGTACCCATCTACCAATAGGTGCCCTTCTCTGTGAGGCATTGGAAAACCTCCCTGGTCTTTGTGGTTGAATCTGTGTTTGAAATTCACTGCTTGACTGAGGGACCTTACAGATAATTGTAAACACGTCCCTTTTCAGGACCTTTTCTTTCAAAGATAATTCGTAAAAATCCAAATAACTTCACAGATCTTCATTGTAAAGGGTTTGAACACTGTTTCCCATGCTTGTTCAATGAACCATAAACAATTAATGAACATGCACCTGAGGAATGGTTGTTAAGACACTAACAGCTTACAATTAAGGTCACAGTTATGAAAACTTAGGACACTAAAGAGGCATTTCTACTCACTCTCAAAAACACCAAATGAAAGATGCCCAGGGTCCCTGCACATCTGCGTGAACGTGCCTTAGGCATGCTGCAAGGAAGCATGAGGACTGCAGATGTGGCCAGGGCAATAAATTGCGATGTCCGTACTGTGAGACGCCTAAGACAGCGCTACAGGGAGACAGGACGGACAGCTGAACGTCCTCGCAGTGGCAGACCACGTGTAACAACACCTGCACAAGATCGGTACATCCGAACATCACAACAACAACTGCCGAGTTACACCAGGAACGCACAATCCCTCCATCAGTGCTCAGACTGTCCGCAACAGGCTGAGAGAGGCTGGACTGAGGGCTTGTAGGCCTGTTGTATGGCAGGTCCTCAACAGACATCACCGGCAACAATGTTGCCTATGGGCACAAACCCACCGTCGCTGGACCAGACAGGACTGGCAAAAAGTGCTCTTCACTGACGAGTTGCGGTTTTGTCTCACCAGGGGTGATGGTCGGATTCGCGTTTATCGTCGAAGGAATGAGCGTTACACCAAGGCCTGTACTCTGGAGCGGGATCGATTTTGAGGTGGAGGGTCCATGATGGTCTGGGGCGGTGTGTCACAGCATCATTGGACTGAGCTTGTTGTCATTGCAGGCAATCTCAACGCTGTGTGTGTTACAGGGAAGACATCCTCCTCCCTCATGTGGTACCCTTCCTGCAGGCTCATCCTGACATGACCCTCCAGCATGACAATACCACCAGCCATACTGCTCGTTCTGTGAGTGATTTCCTGCAAGACAGGAATGTCAGTGTTCTGCCATGGCCAGTGAAGAGCCCGGATCTCAATCCCATTGAGCACGTCTGGGACCTGTTGGATCGGAGGGTGAGGGCTAGGGCCATTCCCCACAGAAATGTCCGGGAACTTGCAGGTGCCTTGGTGGACGAGTGGGGTAACATCTCACAGCAAGAACTGGCAAATCTGGGGCAGTCCATGAGGAGGAGATGCACTGAGGTACTTAATGCAGCTGGTGGCCACACCAGATACTGACTGTTACTTTTGATTTTGACCCCCCCTTTGTTCAGGGACACATTATTCCTTTTCTGTTAGTCACATGACTGTGGAACTTGTTCAGTTTATGTCTCAGCTGTTGAATCGTATGTTCTTACAAATATTTATACATGTTAAGTTTGCTGAAAATAAACGCAGTTGATAGTAAGAGGACATTTCTTTTTTTGCTGAGTTTATGTGTGAGGCACAGAGATGAGGTAGTCGTTCAGCAATGATGTTTAACACTATTATTGCACACAGAGTGAGTCCATGCAACATTATGTGACTTGTTAAGCACATTTCTACTCCTGAATTTATTTAAGCTTTCCATATTAAGGGGGTTGAATAGTTATTGACTCAAGACATTTCAGTTTTTCAGTTTTTATTAATTGGCCAAAAAATGGAAAAACATAATTCCACTTTGACATTATGGGATATTGTGTGTAGACTAGTGACAAAAGAATCAAAAATTAATTCAGCCTGTAACACAACAACATTTTGAACAAATCTAAGGAAATCAATGCTTTCTAAAGGCACTGTACATGTGAACAGGAGTAATAGTGACAAGTAGCAGGATAAAATAGATAGATACTAATAAAATAGATAGGTAATCAATAGTCAATGAACGGCAACATAGTGGTAGGAATAATCAAATCAGTAATCATTTTAGCAGCAGCGTAGGTGTGAGGGAGAGTAGTATTTGTTAACCATTTAACTGTCTTATGGCCAGGGGATAGAAGCTGTATAGGAGTCTGTTGGTTTGAGCCTTGATGCACCTGTACTGTCTGCCGGATGGGAGCAAGGAGAACAGTCCATGTCTCGGATGGTTGGAGTCTTTGGCAATTGTTGGGGCCTTTCTCAGACACCGCCTGGAATGTACGTCCTGAATAGAACAATGCTGCTGCTGTTTAGAACCAGAGTTACATTGAGATATCAAGTGCAGTTGACTCATGAGACGTAGCGTAGCAGCTAGTTAGCTTGAAATAGATGATAAACCCATAAGGATATTAGTGATGCCCAGGAACAGCTGTGCAATATGCTGTAATTATTGGTTTTATTAGTGGCTGTATTCTGTTAGATGGTTGTGATGTGATGCTCTTCACTGGGTTTATAGAGAGCAGATTAGGTTATCATTGCCTATATTGAAGAGGGAACACATTTCTTAAATTTGAGTAAATTTGAGAGATTTATCAATGTGTATTTGATTTATAACAGTCATCCCTCATCCCTGTGTAATGCTGGTTAGAGATGAATGGACATAAAAACTTGTGATAGGCTGTTTATTTAAAGACTATGTTACATCTTGGAAATTCCCAACTTTTTAATACTTTCAAGAAATTAAGATATTCTCAGTGGATCGAAAATATGCTAATGATGTTTTTTCTTTTCCCAAAGCCCCTCCCACTTTTACGACCACACCCCCACAGTATGTGGAGGCCAAGGAGGGGGGCAGCACACTGCTGACTTGCTCCGCCCAGGGAAACCCCAAACCAATGATCAGCTGGCTGAGGGAGGGGGAGGAGCTTGCAAGCAGTGGAAAATACACGGTAAGCCAAAATGGACAACAAATGTACTGTACACTCGGGCTAGAAATACATGCCCTTTAAACCTTGAATCAGCAGTGAAATGGTCTGTGAAAGTGACTCTTTAGATCAGTGGAAATAAAACATGCTAGCCATTTCCTCCAGGTTAATATTGGATTTGTCAATTTTCTAGGGCTGCCATGACATTCTTTGATATTTAGGTTAATGAGCCTGGAAGGTATGTGGATTCCAGATAATTTAGCCCTTTAAGGTCTTGGAGACATTCAGATGTGAAGTTGAAATCTTAGATATTATACCTGTCTTGCATGCTTAACACCAGCCCCACCCCACCGCTTCTGAGGATGTCACTGCTCCTGATGTTTGTTTTTTGTTGCTATGGAACAAAAGTACAGTAAGCACTGAACAGAATGGAAATATTCAGAACAACTGAACAGAATGGAAATATTCAGAACAACTGAACAGAATGGAAATATTCAGAACAACTGAACAGAATGGAAATATTCAGAACAACTGAACAGAATGGAAATATTCAGAACAACTGAACAGAATGGAAATATTCAGAACAACTGAACAGTATGGAAATATTCAGAACAACTGAACAGAATGGAAATATTCAGAACAACTGAACAGTATGGAAATATTCAGAACAACTGAACAGTATGGAAATATTCAGAACAACTGAACAGTATGGAAATATTCAGAACAACTGAACAGAATGGAAATATTCAGAACAACTGAACAGAATGGAAATATTCAGAACAACTGAACAGTATGGAAATATTCAGAACAACTGAACAGTATGGAAATATTCAGAACAACTGAACAGTATAGAAATATTCAGAACAACTGAACAGTATGGCTAGGCTATACAATACAAGATTTCACAGACTCCAAAACATTCTCTACACAATGTTCTTATGCCTGATAAAGACAATTTGACTTGTGAATGGATGATCATTTTGTGGAAACAGATTATTAGTCTAAAAACATGCCTTTTCCTCAATCTGGGTACTTGGGCTGTAGATATACTATACAAGCTTTCACAGACTCCAAAACAATGTGTACACAATGTTATCAGTTTAGGGAAGTCTGATGATGACATTTTACAGTCATGAATGCTACACTCTTTTTGTGAAAATGTACGATTTGTTTTGATTAAAAACATGCATGTTCCTCTAGGTACTCAGACTAAGCCGTAGATATACCGTAAAAGCTTTCACAGACGCCAGAACACTCTCTACACTATTTTGGTGGCAATACAGTAGGTTATTATCTTAAAACGTGCATTTTCATCTATCTGGGTACTCAGACTGGCTGTAGATAAGCCTATACAGTCTGTTTCATAACTCATCTTCAAGAAGGAGGCAGTCTATAGGTGTGGTTTGGTGTGCTGGTGAAATTTTCTGCACACACCACCATCTCTCTGAGTATACGTAAGACTGCACCCAGATTGCAGACCGAGAAGCCCTTAATTGGACTGTCTGGCATGTCTGTGATTGGCCAGGAGCGTCTGTCATTCAGGCTGCAGAAGGTCTGCAGGGGGCAGTCCCTGAGGGGAGGAAGAACAGTCTAGGCGTGTCAAGCCACGGCTGCACCCCCTCTCTCATTTGTCATGTTTTGCGTTAGTGTTCCAGTTCTCTTTAAGGAACCCTGTGAACCATAGACAACCCCATCTCTTACCCCTCGCTCACCCTCCCTGCACTCAGATGTTTCAAATGGAGTAAATCCCTGAGCTAGCTGAAGGCTTGCTGAAGGCTGCACCTAACATTTGGACTTGATATGTGATGTACAGGAAGTGACAGCTCACCTCATTCCTATGTCATTGTGTCTGTCACAGCTGGCCCTCTGTCTTATCCCTCTCGCACCCCTCTCTTGCTCACCCATCTCTCACCCCTCTCTCATCTCTCTCTCTCATCCCTCTCACCCCTCTCTCATCCCTCTCTCACCTCTCATCCCTCTCTCCCACTCCTCTCTCATCCCTCTCACTCACCCCTCTCTCATCCCTCTCACTCACCCCTCTCTCATCCCTTTCTCTCTCACTCCTCTCTAACCCCTCTCTCACCCCTCTCTCATCCCTCTCTCTCACTCCTCTCTCATCCCTCTCTCACCCCACTCTCACTCCTCTCTCACCCCCCTCTCATCCCTCTCTCACTCCTCTCATCCCTCTCTGTCACCCCTCTCAGGCTCCCACACCACAGCCTCATCAAAGGTCAGAGTGGAGGAGCCCAGGGCTTTAACATGTTTGCAATAGTAAACGATTGGAAGACTTCCTCATGCATTATTAATCCCTTCCTAATGCATCAATATTACATGACTCTTAATATGAATGTTATACTAAACATGAATATCAACAGTGAGCCAAGTGCCTCACATCTAAACCATGCTTTGATGCAGTCAGCATTTAGGTGCATTGGTAGTGAGGGTGGAATATGTTTATGATTTGTTTGAACGCTCAAATTGTTTTTGATTTCCATGTGGTTGGTTTGCTGTGAGAGGAAACTGGAAAAACTTTTATATTCCCAACCAAGCGATAGTCTATACATTTGAGGACTCCCATTGTAGTAAAGAGATGGTGGTAATATTTGCGCTCCATGGATGGTGTCCTTGAGGACTTGGTAGAGAATGGCAGGGATGTGACAGTGGAGAGAAGAGGAGGAACCATGGTCATCATCTCAGCACCCCCTGCTGTTTGAGGTCCCACACATGAATCAATGTGTCCACCTCCTCATCCTCCCCTCCCCATCCGCCTTCCCTGTAGCTATAGAAACGGCCTGCTGACTATTACACTGCTGCAAGTGTAGTGTAGGTTACTGTGTCACAACTGTGGCCCAGCTATGTGTGTTTGTCCTGCCATGGAGTGGGATTAAAAGGGAATTCTACCTCAGCTGGGCTGACCCAAGGCAGGATGGATCACTGTGTGGGTGTGTCTAGTGGCTGCTAAACTCTCTTGACTGAAAGGTTTGAGAGACAGATGAATAGGTATAATCCCAGAGGTTTAACAGATTCCCTACCATTGGCTTGAATGGACAGGGCTACAGCTGTGTGTATCCTGAATGGACAGAACCCAGCAACCCTACTGCATCATTTACGAGGGTATTTTTATTAGGTTGGGTTATTGTGTTCCCTCCCTGCTTATTGGTTCCTGTCAGCGTCCTCCTCGGCAGAGGGGAGAGGAAATACAGGAGCACAGTGAGACGTTTCCCAGGTTACCGCTTGGAGAGATTAGCCTCAGATCACAACCAAAGTTAATTAGAGAATAACCTCGTCCCCAGGCTATTACGCACAGTGCATATAAGCCTGGGATATCAACCACTCAAAGTTTTCCTTAGTGGCAGTGACTATAGAATTCTATGGGTGTGACCTCCTGAGTATTTGAGTATTGTCATTTATTTGAAATTTAATTTTAGCGAATCACAGGGTTGTGAGGCGTGGCTCTGTGCTTCTGGTTTACTAGCGTATGGAGGAGAGTTTTGGAGAAGGTGTTGTGTGAGATGACTGTTTGGTAGATTAAGCCAATTAAGCCAATTCCTATGTGCCGGGAGTTTCTCCCAGCTCTCTGTATTGGCTCACAAAGACCAAGTTTGATGCATTGGTCCACCAGACTCTTTGCGCATTTGGACGGAAGTATCTGGGAACGAGATTAATTAGAGAATTACATGATGATGAGTTTAGACTTTACAGTATTGGTTGTATGCTCTCTATATTAATACCTCTGTGCACAGACCTACCCACTGAATCACAGAGCGAAACATACATTCCTACCAAAGACAGACAACCTCAATCCTGCCTTGATTTTGGTGTGCAATTTCACTAGGTTAAGCTTATAAATACCATCTCTGTATGTTTGCTCTGTCTCTCACAAATTTGTCCACCCTAGGTGCATGATGGGAGTCTGACGGTGCTGGGGATCACTCGGGACGACAGAGGGGCGTATACGTGTCGAGCCTTCAGCGACCAGGGAGAGGTACTCCACACCACCCGTCTGCTGGTCCAAGGTAACAGGGCAACGGTCACATTGTAATGTCACAGATGGGTGTAACTTCAGAGGTTGTTATGGTGATGTGAGGGAGAAATCATGACGTTTCTCTACTGCGGTGCACATTGATTACTGAGGATGAGTTTTGAGAAGGTTCCTAGGACAATTGCTGGCTGAATACTAAAAGAACAGTTTGTCCTGACTGTCTGAATAATCCCTTATCTGAGAATCTTTATGCTATTTTTGCCTTACACCTGCTATTAAACATCTATTACATGCCTACAGCTATGCAGTACAGTGTCTAGATTGTGTTTAAGATAGAGAAATGAAGTCCTGCCGCTATCTACTTAATAAGTATCTGTTTCCTGCCTTTGTCATAGTATGCAGGGATAGTGTTTGGGTTTATTAGTGTGGTAGTATGCTTTAGTCTGTATCAGTCAATACTCTTAAGTCCTCTGGTAACCTAGTCTGTGGCTGCTGGTGCTGGTGTGTGTGTGTGTGTGTATCACTGTCTGTCTGAGGCATTCGTCACTGTCTGTCTCCGGTCCATTAACCAGGCTCTCTCTCGGCTAGACAGACACAGACACAGATCTGGGGTCTGCTCTGCTCAGATAAATGGATCTGATACAGGCTTCCTCCACTTCCTGCCTCTTCCTCTCTCAGTCTACATCAAACACGCACACACACACACGTACTCACGCTTGCATGCACCACACACACACACACACACACACACACACACACACACACACACACACACACACACACACACACACACACACACACACACACACACACACACACACACACACACACACACACACACACACACACACACACTCTCTCGCTCTCTCTCTCGCTCTCTCTCTCTATCAACACAAGCACTGGATGAGTTAACAGGCTGTATATTACAGCTGATGGAGCAGGTTGGTTTTATGGTAGGCTTGTTATGTTTGATGGTGGGATAAAGATGTGTCAATTTCAGTCAATGTGCAAGTGTCTAAAAGGAATATGGGCAAGAAGTACTTGGTTACATCTTAGATTTACTCTACTGACCCCTCTAAATACACGCGTACACTGCATGCACATGCCTGATAATACATGAAGGTGAGGGGAAAGTTTTAAATGAATGGGTCTGAGTCTGAAACATCCTCAAAAAACTCATACGTGTCTTAGATGGTTTCAATAAATACAAATCCAGAGTGAATTGGAATAAATCTGAGATGTCATGATACATATCTGTTTTGAGCACTAGCAATATTGCAAACTGTTTTGGTTTTTCACTACGGAGTATTAATCCATAAGCAGGCCATGTGGAAATGAGTCAGTGAAGTTGTCTAAAGCTCTCTGAGCAATTACAAGCAGCCATCGGAGGAGTCGTGATTCTCACTCAAATATCTGTTTTATTTGTTCTGTGACTTAACCACTCTTTCAGTAGTCCCTCCTGGTGTATAAAGCCATTCAGTGTGTATTTAGGAAATAACCAGGAGGCTTGTAGCTGGGCCCACTTATAAAAGACAGCTTACGTTTCAATGTCTGTAATATAGTATAGAGAGCAGAGCAGCAACCTCAGGGCACTGAGTGTTCATGCTGTGGAGGCATCTGCAAGTCTGGCAACCAAGTCTGTGGCTCAAGTTACAATATGCCTGCTTACTGTATCTCATAGACTACTAGAGAGAAGCCTGTGCCAGGGGTCTACTGTACCTACGTAACAATAAACAGACGCTGTGTGAATGGGTCATAAGATAATAATTTGAGTATCCATATCTACACTGAACAAAAATATGAACGCAACATGTAAAGTGTTGGTCCCATGTTTCATGAACAGAAATTTTCCATCGAACAAAAAAATATATTTCTCAAAAAGGTTTCTTTACATCCCTGTTAGTGAGAATTTGTCCTTTTCCAAGATAATCCATCCCCCTGACAGGTGTGGCATATCAAGAAGTTGATTAAACAGCATGATCACTACACAGGTGCACCTTGTGCTGGGGGCAATAAAAGGCCTCTATAAAATGTGCAGTTTTGTCACACAACACAATGCCACCGATGTCTCAAGTTTTGAGGGAGCGTACAATTGCTGTGCTGACTGCAGGAATGTTCAACAGAGCTGTTGACAGAGAATATAATGTTAACTTCTCTACCATAAGCCGCCTCCAACGTCGTTTTAGAGAATTTGGCAGTACGGTACATCCAACCGGCCTCACAACCACAGACCACGTGTAACCACGCCAGCCCAGGACCACCTGCGGGATTGTCTGAGACCAGCCACCCGGATAGCTGATGAAACTCTGGGTTTGCACAACCAACGAATTTCTACACAAACTGTCTGAAACCGTCTAATGTAATGTAAATGTAAAAAATGTTCTCCTCGTCCTCACCAGGGTCTTGACCTGACTGCAGGTCGGCATCGTAACCGACTTCAGTGGGCAAATGCTCACCTTCGATGGCTACTGGCACGCCGGAGAAGTGTGCTCTTCACAGATGAATCCCGGTTTCAATTGTACCGATTGACTGATTTCCTTATATGAATTGTAACTCAGTAAAATCTATTAAATTGTTGCATGTTGTGTTCATATTTTTGTTCAGTCTATGTTTTGTTGTACACTAAAAGCCTTGTTTGTTTCCTGTAGGGCCACCGTATATTAAGTCACCACCAGAGAACATCACTGTCAACATATCCCAGAATGCACGCTTCACCTGTCAAGCAGAGGCCTATCCTGGAAACCTGACCTACACCTGGTTTTGGGAGGAAGATAACGTCTACTTCACTAAGAAGTAAAGTTATAATCGAGATCGTGTTTCTGTTTGTCTGTGTACCTTCTTTTTGGTCTTCGAGTCTTTTCCACCCTGTGATCTTAAAGTATTTTGTACAGTGTCTTGTTGTATTTGAGTATTCCAGACCCTGTCCTGGTGTTGTGAATTTGAATGTGTGTGTGTGTGTGTGTGTGTGTGTGTGTGTGTGTGTGTGTGTGTGTGTGGGTGTGTGTGTGTGTGTGTGTGTGTGTGTGTGTGTGTGTGTGTGTGCGCGTGTCTACATGTCTGTGTGCCAGTGGGACAGTGTGTGTGCGGGACTGTGTGTGAGCTGGTGCCCTGTCCTGCTGTAGTCCGGCAACAGTAAGAGAGGGCCTAGCAGGGGCTGTCTGGAGCACGCCAGCCGGGTTAGCACACTCTGATGACATTACCACATGCCTCTTATTCTTTAGTAATGATCTGAAGTGTAGCCAGGAGCTCTGTCAGACTCGCCGCTTTAGTTTAGTGATGGAGACATTTTACAAAAAACAAGTGACTGAGAGACCAAGTGTCTGTCTGGGAGAATCAACCTATCAGAGAGTCCCTTAGAAAGAGGCCCGTCTAAAATTGTTTTCTGAAGGCCTGGAAAAAGACTGTGTAAAATCAACCCAAGGATAAGACACTACTATCCTAGTTGGGCTGCTTACAATGTTTGGTCAATCCTGGGAGCCAACAGTCTATCACAAGATGGTATTTTTGGTCTAGTCATAAGATTTATTTACTCAAATAGATACAATGAATAGTTTAGATTAATTCATAGTTTAGATGAGAATATTCCCTCTGCTATTTCTTTTGCATAATGTCCTCTCAAATATTTCTCGAATTAACATGGTGTGCAGTGGGTTTGTTCTTTGTTTGAACACAGCTGGGAATAGAATATCTGCCAGTGTACTCTTCATGAGGGTACTTCATTTAAAGTGGTAGTGAGAGAGAAAACACGAGGGCTGCAACATCAGGTGATTGTGAAAATTAGGGGATTTATTTGACATACATCTCCTCCATCTTTTGGAACCTTTTCAGCCTGGATGGATTTGACCAAATGCTGCCCTCTTTCGGCAGACTTGTGTAATTGCATTAATGCAGACCCCAGTGTGTGAGTGTGTCTATGCTATGGCATGTTCAATAACTGTCTGCTTCCTCTCGGCAGTGACCTGAAAAACCGAGTCCGCATTCTCATTGACGGAACCCTCCACATCTTCCGGGTGAAACCAGAGGATGCTGGGAAATACACCTGCAGCCCAAGCAACAGCCTTGGAACTCCACCGTCAGCATCAGCACACCTCTCTGTTCAGTGTGAGTGTTACCATGGCGACGGAGGGAGGGATAGGGGGAGGGGCAGATGAGGCTGGCTGGCTGTACTGGAACAGGAGGAGAAACAACAGTATCACAGCCTGCATAGTGGCAGCCAGAACACTGCTGCTGTACAGTATTGTCATTGGTGATGTACTACCATACATATCACCCTGCTGAAACTTTTCCACCCTTGGCTGAATTTCAGAGTCAAAGGTCGGGACGAGGGAATGATTAGATAGTCCTACTGCTCATCATCTTGGCAGGGCCTCTCTCATCACCATATTCTTAACATGTTTTCCCGTCTATGATTCCAGTCTCTGAAGTGTTGATTATCTTTCATTGCTAGACAGTGACAGAGACAGTCTGCTAGTCTCACCCCATAGCATACTGCTCAGTCTGTCGTTCTCCCCTTAGAGAAAGAGTCCTGGTCTTCTCAGTGTGCCGGACTGAATTGAAACGGTGACCTTTTAGTTAATCTGCTACTGTATGTGAAAGGGAAATGCCACAAGGCCAGACGTTTTTTTTTATCATCAGTCTAAGCATGTTTGTTACTATGCTAATTCCCTCTGAAGTCGCTGGTCATTGATCTCTGTGTTCTGAGAGAGAGAGAGAGAGAGAGAGAGAGAGAGAGAGAGAGAGAGAGAGAAAACCAGTCTTACAGAACTGTCCTTTTTTCTGTTATGTACTATCCAAGTTGATAGCTAAAGACAATTAGTTAGCAGCTAGCTTGGGTTGCCATAAAGTAACTTAAAGTAACTCCAGTCACCCAAGTCATAGACTGTTTTCTCTGCTACACCGCACGGCAAGCGGTACCGGAGTGCCAAGTCTAGGACCAAAAGGCTCCTTAACAGCTTCTACCCCCCAAGCCATCTACCCCCAAGCCATCTACCCCCAAGCCATCTACCCCCAAGCTGAACAATTCATCAAATGGCCACCAGACTATTTACACTGACACTCCTCCATTTGTTTTGTACATTGCTGCTACTCGCTGTTTATTATCTATGCATAGTCACTTCACCCTTACCTACATGTACAAATTATCTCGACTAACCTGTACCCCTGCACATTGACTCGGTACTGGTACCCCCAGTATATAGCCTCGTTATTGTTATTTTATTGTGTTACTTTTTATTATTTTTTACTTTAGTTTATTTGGTAAATATTTGATTAACTCTTCTTGAACTGCACTGTTGGTTAAGGGCTTGTAAGTAAGCATTTCACAGTAAGGTCTACACTTGTTGTATTCTGCGCATGTGACAAATAAAGTTTGATTTGATTATAAAATACAATTTTTTTATGGTTTCCATACCGACCAACTTATTATAGGAGAAGTGAAATTGTGATTTAACAGTTTCAGACATATGCTCCAGTCTATTTTCACTTCAACCATCTCCTGTCCATCTGTACAAAACCTTGTGCTCTGTCCTCTTTGACCTCTAATCTCTGACCCTCAGACCCTGCCCGTGTGCTCAACATGCCCTCCATCATATACGTTCCACGGAAACTTCCAGGGGTCATCCGCTGCCCGGCGGACGCCAACCCGCCGGTGATATCAGTGAAGTGGGAGAAAGATGGCTACCCTCTCAGAGTGGAGAAGGTTAGTCTCAGTCTGCCATCCGTGGGGGCCTCTGTCTGTCTGGACTGTTGCTGATTACACCTCATTCACCATAACAGCTGTTCACAAAGCATCCCAGATTAGGATTGCTGATCTAGGATCCCTTTTAGGTTTTCCACCCTACTGAATATGATTATATGGACACGGAGGACCTGATCCTAGATCTCCTTCTTTAACACGTTTTGAATACAGGCCTTGACATGCTGTAGAGAATATTGCATCCATGTGATGTTGAGTGTAGCTCCTCTCTCCTGTCCCAGTACCCCGGATGGAGCCAGGCACCGGATGGGAGTATCCGGGTGGCGGAGGCCACAGAAGACTCCCTTGGCACTTACACCTGTATGCCTTACAACACCCTGGGTACAATGGGCCAGTCTGACCCGGCCACTCTGGTGCTAAAGGTACTGGTACTTGAAGAAACCTCTGACCAAATGTGATATGTGTAGTCTTCTCTCCCCCCTTTTGGTGAGACTTGTTGTGAGACTTGGTCTGTGACATTGTGTGTGTGTTGGCCCACAGGATCCCCCCTACTTTAACGTGAGGCCTGGTGGGGAGTACCGCCAAGAGGCTGGTAGAGAGCTGGTCATCCCCTGTGCTGCCTCGGGAGACCCTGAGATACCAACCATCACCTGGAGGAAGGTATGAGACCACACTACAGCTGGGACTAGTCTGGGAAGAGAAACATGGAAAATTCTAACTTCTTTTGTAATATGACAGACTAGTCCCAATGAAGTGTGTGTGTGTGTGTGTGTGTGTGTGTGTGTGTGTGTGTGTGTGTGTGTGTGTGTGTGTGTGTGTGGTGTGTGTGGTGTGTGTGTGTGTGTCAAGGTGGGGAAGCCCAGCAAGAGTAAGCACAACATCCTCCCCAGCGGCAGCTTACAGTTCCTGTCCCTCAGCAAGGAGGATCATGGGGAATGGGAGTGTGTGGCCACCAATGTGGTCACCAGCATCACTGCCAGCACGCGCCTCCTCGTCATCGGTACTGTCCTCTGTGACCTCATAACCCTCTGCCCCCATGCGTGTCTGATGATCCTAGTCATAGGTACCGTCCCCCCTGTGTTTTCTCAGCTCTTCAGGGTTCAGAATTTCAGTTAATCTGAATTGAAGTGGATTTGACAGCAACCCTGCAGCTCTGTTTCCATGCATGATGACCCTAGTCCCAGCTGTACTGTATGTATACTGAAGTACTGCTTAGACATTCATGATGACCCTAGTCCCAGCTGTACTGTATGTATACTGAAGTACTGCTTAGACATTCATGATGACCCTAGTCCCAGCTGTACTCTATGTATACTGAAGTACTGCTTAGACATTCATGATGACCCTAGTCCCAGCTGTACTGTATGTATACTGAAGTACTGCTTAGACAAGGGACTTGCTTGTGCGTGTTTACAGTAAATATGAGTAATAAGCATTTCTCAGGACTCTCACAGTCATACACCCTAGCTGGCACCTGCCCAAGTGTCCCCTCACTGGAGTGACAGGTGACATGTCAGAGGTGCTAAGTGTGGAGCAGACAGATTTGATGTTTCTGACCATAGTGGTTAGGACAGCAGGTCTCCCTTTAATCCCAGTGAAAGGTGCTGGGTCTTAGCCACACAGCTGGGGGCTGGGATGGTGATGGTCTGGCCAAGCCATAGACCTTCACTCCCCTTCACTTCACCATTGGTCTACAACACCTGACATTACAGGGAATTAGATTTTTTTACATTTTTGGACAGTGATAGTGATTCTGAGTGAGCTGTTATGGGAATAACACACCTGACCCAAACTGTGGTTATTGAAGGATTGTAGAATGGTGATCCTAACCTTCACCATACTGTACACATAGACCTAACAGATTGCTCTATCACTCTTTAGTGTGGGCCAGAGCAATATATAGTAGAGAGATATAGAGAGGTATACTGTAGATGGCTCTGGTATTAAATACGACAATGTCTTTTCTCTGGCCTTCAGGCACCAGCCCACATGCTCCAGGCAACATTCGTGTGTTGCCCTCGGTGACCTCGGCCAATGTGTCCTGGGAGCCGGGTTACGACGGAGGCTTTGAGCAGACATTCTCAGTGTGGTATGGCCCAGTGTGAGTACTCCCAGCATGCTCTAGTCTACTATCACATCTTATACTCAGATTGCAGCTGATTCCCCTAATAGAGGTGGGGGGACAGAGAGTTTCAGGATTGATCTGTAGGGTTTAGGGCTCTTAATGTGACCGTATTACTGCCCCCCCAAAAATCACGAGTCGTGACCGCATTCAAAGTGGCGCAACGGTATAAGGCACTGCAATGCAGTGCTATGGGCGTCACTACAGACCCGGGTTTGATCCCAAGTTGGCCGCGACCAGGAGACCCATGAGGCGGTGCACAATTGGCCCAGCGTCGTCCGGGTTAGGGGAGGGTTTGGCCGGCCATCGTCCCATCGCGCACTAGTGACTCCTTGTAGCAGGCCTGGCGCATGCACGCTGACTTCGGTCGCCAGGTGTACGGTGTTTCCCCCGAAAACATTGGTGCGGCTGGCTTCCGGGTTAAGCGGGCATGGCAGGGTTGTGTTTCGGAGGACGCACGGCTCTCGACCTTCGCCTCTCCCGAGTCCATATGGGAGTTGCAGCGATGGGACAAGACTGAAACTGCCAATTGGTTATCACGAAATTTGGGAGAAAATGTGGTAAAATAAATAAATTATAATTATAATTCCATGGGACCGTTTAGTCACGGTAACTAGGCTTCTCCAAGCTCTGATGCTGCTGATGGTCATTAGTAGCCTACCAAACTTGCTAACTGCCTGGTACTCAGCAATCTATTGGCCCTCTAATCACTCTGACATCAATGCAAATGTATTCAAAATTCTAATCAAACACTTCATGAGAGAACATGTGTCACGGGTTGTCGTCGGGAAAGGAGGACCAAAACGCAGCAGGAATGTGGATGCTCATCTTGATATTTATTGAAACCAAGAAAACACCAAAATAACAAAACGACGAAAAACTCACGAACAACCAAACAGTCTTGTAAGGCTCACACACGCAAAACAAGAAACAATCTCCCACAAACACCAAACCAAACACATACCCATATATAGGACTCTCGATCAGAGGCAACGAGAAAGCACCTGCCTCCAATTGAGAGTCCAACCCCCCATTAACCTAAACATAGAACTACAACTAACTAGACTAAACATAGAAATACGTTAACAATGAACAGTGCCCAAAAACCCCGGAATACATAAATCAAATACCCTTCTACAAAAACACCACTCCGAACCACATAAAACAAATACCCTCTGCCACGTCCTGACCAAACTACAATAACAAATAACCCTTATACTGGTCAGGACGTGACAACATGTGTTGCGCAACATTTCTATAGCATATGCAATTGCGTGGGACAACAGATTTTTAATGGCCTTTATTAAAAATAGGATCCCATCATCTTTCTATAGGCTAAGCCTACTATACAGTGGGGAAAAAAAGTATTTAGTCAGCCACCAATTGTGCAAGTTCTCCCACTTAAAAAGATGAGAGAGGCCTGTAATTTTCATCATAGGTACACGTCAACTATGACAGACAAAAAGAGAAAAAAAAATCCAGAAAATCACATTGTAGGATTTCTAATGAATTTATTTGCAAATTATGATGGAAAATAAGTATTTGGTCACCTACAAACAAGCAAGATTTCTGGCTCTCACAGACCTGTAACTTATTCTTTAAGAGGCTCCTCTGTCCTCCACTCGTTACCTGTATTAATGGCACCTGTTTGAACTTGTTATCAGTATAAAAGACACCTGTCCACAACCTCAAACAGTCATACTCCAAACTCCACTATGGCCAAGACCAAAGAGCTGTCAAAGGACACCAGAAACAAAATTGTAGACCTGCACCAGGCTGGGAAGACTGAATCTGCAATAGGTAAGCAGCTTGGTTTGAAGAAATCAACTGTGGGAGCAATTATTAGGAAATGGAAGACATACAAGACCACTGATAATCTCCCTTGATCTGGGGCTCCACGCAAGATCTCACCCCATGGGGTCAAAATGATCACAAGAACGGTGAGCAAAAATCCCAGAAGCACACGGGGGGACCTAGTGAATGACCTGCAGAGAGCTGGGACCAAAGTAACAAAGCCTACCATCAGTAACACACTACGCCGCCAGGGACTCAAATCCTGCAGTGCCAGACGTGTCCCCCTGCTTAAGCCAGGACATGTCCAGGCCCGTCTGAAGTTTGCTAGAGAGCATTTGGATGATCCAGAAGAGGATTGGGAGAATGTCATATGGTCAGATGAAACCAAAATATAACTTTTTGGTAAAAACTCAACTCGTCGTGTTTGGAGGACAAAGAATGCTGAGTTGCATCCAAAGAACACCATACCTACTGTGAAGTATGGGGGTGGAAACATCATGCTTTGGGGCTGTTTTTCTGCAAAGGGACCAGGATGACTGATCCGTGTAAAGGAATGAATGAATGGGGCCATGTATCGTGAGATTTTGAGTGAAAACCTCCTTCCATCAGCAAGGGCATTGAAGATGAAACATGGCTGGGTCTTTCAGCATGACAATGATCCCAAACACACTGCCCGGGCAACGAAGGAGTGGCTTCGTAAGAAGCATTTCAAGGTCCTGGAGTGGCCTAGCCAGTCTCCAGATCTCAACCCCATAGAAAATCTTTGGAGGGAGTTGAAAGTCCGTGTTGCCCAGCGACAGCCCCAAAACATCACTGCTCTAGAGATTTGCATGGAGGAATGGGCCAAAATACCAGCAACAGTGTGTGAAAACCTTGTGAAGACTTACAGAAAACATTTGACCTGTGTCATTGCCAACAAAGGGTATATAACAAAGTATTGAGATAAACTTTTGTTATTGATCAAATACTTATTTTCCACCATAATTTGCAAATAAATTCATTAAAAATCCTACAATGTGATTTTTCTGGATTTTTTTCTCATTTTGTCTGTCATAGTTGAAGTGTACCTATGATGAAAATTACAGGCCTCTCTCATCTTTTTAAGTGGGAGAACTTGCACAATTGGTGGCTGACTAAATACTTTTTTGCCCCACTGTATTTATTTCTCAACTTTCCTAATATTAAGCACATTGCTTCTCTTTACAACAGGAGTGTTGCCTACATGGCTGACATGAAAATGAACCACAGGAAAAGCGTCCTCCATTCGCTATTTAAGTGCATAGATGACATGTCTTTTTTCCCCAGCCCCTGTTTTGGTACAGGTGCATGATAATGGTCCATTCTAAATCAAAACAAATTTCACAAATATATTATTTAGTATATTGTCACGCTCTGACCAGGTGAACTCGGGTATATTGGGTCAGGGTGTGTCATGTTAGGTATTTTTCATTGGTTTGTGTTTGGTTTACGTTTTAGCCTTGTGTAGGCTCTAGGTGGGTTATTTCTATGTTGGGTTCTGTCGATTCCCAATCAGAAACAGCTGTCGCTAATTGTCTCTGATTGGGATCACATTTAAGTTGCTGTTTTCCCCACGCTGTTTGTGGGGTGTTGTCTCTTTGTTTGAGCACGTAACGTATCTGCATTTTTCTTGATTTTTGTGTACATGTTTAATTCCAGTGTGTTGAATAAACATGTGTTCGCTCCCAGCTGCGTTTTGGTCCGCTTCCTCGTCACCAGGCGACAAACGTTACATATATGTAAAGACAAGATTAAATCAAGAAAAGTCTGATGGGTGACAATATTAGCAACTAATACACAATCACTTGTGAATGATATATGATCACTTGTGAATGATGCTCAGCTTGTCTGCAGTAAGAAAAGAAACAGCACATGCCTTTTTTTGTGTGACTTTTTCAAATCATAGTCGCACACCTCATGTAGCCTAGGTTTGTATCACAACTAAAGTAGCCAAATAACTTATTAAAATTAAGAACATTAAACCGGTGAAAAGCCTAACTGGCATACATAGGCGGCGCGTGAGTGTCAAGTTTTGGAAGATATTTTTCACCATAAATATTGTCCATTATAATAAAGCATTACATGCATAATCGCTTTTGTGGTCACATTTGAGAATGGTGTTGATTGTATTTTGGAAAATTCACACTGCCATGTGCGCATTGCTGCACTTATAATGTGAAGAAATAGCCTAATAGTTTATCAACATTTTAATCTAAACGTTCTGATCTGTTGCATATGCTTGTAAAAGGTTATTTGATGCTAGTGGTTGTATTAATTTGGGATCTATCGCATCCCACAACTGTCCCAGAGTATGTTTGGAATGATTTATTGCACAGAAAGACAAGTTGACCATCAGAATAGGTACATTTTTGTACTATGGGGGATAGTAGATTGACATAAGCTAGTGCTTTTGCTGTTCGTTAGGCCTACTCATCTTGTTGGCTGACGGAAAGTAAATGTGGACAGTTCTTCCAACATCTTCAATATGCACCTCGGAATTTGATAAGGACGCGTGTAGTTGCGTCCCCAATGTACTGTATCTGTCTTCACTTATAGCCTGTGAGAAGAACCCGAGAGGCTGTGAGGGACCCGATCACGTGATGGGCATTGGCTAATAAGAATTTAGATATCTGAGTGAGCCATGTGAGTGAGAGGTGCTTTGGAGCACGCAGCCAGGAGAAGGGAATTATAATTATTATATTCAGCCCAAGGGCACAACAGCCACTGGCCACAATAGGCATGGATATTTTTAGGGGGCATTACGGCCACACAAAGGTGATGCCGCCGGGAAATTCGAGGCATTACCAAGTGCTTGTCAAATTGTGAATGAGAGACTGATGAAGTGTGTGCAGCCTGCGCAAAAAACAAACCAGACTCATGCCTTTCTTGCGATTTTTTTCACATCATCATTAGAGTCGCATCATGCAGCCTTAGAATGTATTAAAAATCTAAACATATAGCCCAACATTTGTATCACAACTAAAGTAGCATAAATAACTCTAAATGAAGCATATAGGAGGACCTGTTTCTTTGTTAACCGCACAACACAGAATAGCCACATGTGCACACTCCCTCAAATTGTTTGGAGAAAATTTCCTCTCTATTTTATTCAGCTTTGTTCAATTGTGTTCTTCATACTATAAAATAATTTTAAATAATGAAATGGAATTCTAAGCAAATATTGTCTTCTAAATGAACTAGTGTAGCCCACAGCAATATGGCATAGCCAGATCAGGACCTAACATAAGGACAACTCAGAGTATTCCATTCCGTTCTTCTAAAATAGACAACAATTTCTTCATGTCATGTTTCTTTAGACCTGTCTAAAATAGATAATGGATTAATGTGTTGGTGTAGGCTATATTAAATGGATTTATTAGGCTTTTTAAAATGTAAATGTCTGCATCAGTGGCTTGTAGACTATGTGTGAAAGCCAGGAGATGCTGAATAGGTTTATGTTAATTAACGTGAGACTGCCAGTTATTTGCTTAACAATCACCTGCTGCCAAAATGTCATGCCCGCCCTAGTAGGGATCTGATTTGTTATCAATAAGGAAACCTCTTGATAATTGAATTACATGAAATACTGCAACAGTATCCAGGGGGAAACATATTATCTTCAACAGGCAAGTTTTACAATGCACAATGCTAATGGTTTATTACTCAGTACTCCAGTAATATTACTCTCAGTTATTCAGTATTTGTATTTACAATATTTGCGTTGTTGAAGAGTAGGGCATACAATAAATCACAGAAGATGCATAATTCATGTGTTTGTTTATTAAAGGTGTCATGGGATGTAATGGAAAGACATTGCAGTAACATTCTATTAGACAACATCCACGAGGTGCCATAAAATCACCATCATCATTTTATGTACATGTCTGCAGTCATAAAGCCATTCTGTGTTGAATGGGGGCTGTGTGTGAATAATAATCTGATAGAAGTGGTGCTTTTGGCAGTTTAATATTAACAGCCATGCTCATCCATCTCTCTGTCATGGCCTGATGACACCTTAATGGAAATGTGTTGCCTGTAATATTAAACCATGTGCTTTGAGGAACATTGCATATGAGTGGAGGCATCTCTTGTGTACTAAAATAATGAATTACTTTGTACATGTAAATATAAATGTATGAGTCAAAGTGATCTAATTACCTTTAGTTAAGATTACAGATATGATGACTGTGAGGAGGACATTAAACAGAGTAAAATATAGCCTAGCAACTGTATTGTATTGCAACACTGTGACCCATTGCCTGTGTAGTTTGACAGAGGCACACTACATAAGACTGGCTATCTACTCCATATCTGCTATCTGAGTGTTACCAGGATGGCCCATTGACCATATAGTCGGGTGCAGGTTAGTTAGTATTGATACCTCTCTCTGTGTTTCTGTCCCCCAAGGTTGAAAAAGGAGAATTTTGGCCCCCATGACTGGCACTCCATGCCGGTGTCGGGGTCTCAGACGTGGTTGGTGGTGCCGGGGCTGGAGCCCAGGACAGAATACCAGTTCAGCGTCCTGGCACAGAACAAGCTGGGCACAGGCCCTTTCAGCGAGGTCGTGACGGTTAACACAGTAGGTAAGTGGCACCAACACCAGAACAGCTGCCTACACTAGACTGATACTGTATGCCTATCCTGTAGCTACAGTGCCGTATTCAGACCCCTTGACATTTTCCACATTTTGTTACGTTACAGCCTTATTCTAAAATTGATTCATATTTTTTTTCTTCTCAGCAATCTACACACAATAACCCATAATGACAAAGTGAAAACAGGTTTTTATAAATGTTTGCAAATGTATAAAAACTTAAAAACTGAAATACCTTATTTACATAAGTATTCAGACCCTTTGCTATGAGACTCGAAATTGAGCTCAGGTGCATCCTGTTTCCATTGATCATCCTTGAGATGTTTCAACAACTTGATTGGAGTCCACCTATGGTAAATTCAATTGATTGGACATGATTTGGAAAGGCACACACCTGTCTATATAAGGTCTGACAGTTGACAGTGCATGTCAGAGCAAAAAACTATTAAAACAATACAGGAGAGCCGCACAAATGTAATGTCCAACGTTTCGACAGACAAGCTGTCTTCATCAGGGTATAATGACAAACACTGCGGGGTGACTCATTTATATAGTGTCAAAAGACACACACGTGTCTGTAATCATGGCAGGGTGTGGCCTGATATTATTGGATAATTCTCATATATTAAAATAGCATACAGAAAACATAAATGGATAGCGTAAGATCATAGAAACAATTTGGCTACATAAGCCTACAAACATTTAAAATAGCAAAATCACAATAATCACAAGAAAGGCTTCAGATCAAAGTCTACATTGAGACCGAATGGAGCAAGGGTCTTTAAATTAAAAATCCAGGCAGCCTCTCGTTTTAACAATAAATTGTCGAGGTCACCCCCTCTCCTAGGGAGGGTGACATGTTCGATGCCAATATAACGTAGAGACGAAATCGAGTGGTTTGTTTCCAAAAAGTGGGCCGCAACTGGGTAAGTCGAGTTTTATCACCTAATGGTGTTATGATGCTCCGAGGTTCGTACTTTTAATTCGCGCTTTGTTTTACCCACATACTTTTTACCACAAGGACAAGTTATGAGATAAATAACTGCCTTAGTGGAGCACATGATAACACCTTTGATTGGGATCTGTTTCCCTGTTTGGGGGTGTTTAAAGGATCTACATTTATAAGTGCCATTGCATTAAGCACAGCCATTACACTTGTAGTTTCCATCCAGTAGGGGCGCAAATAGACGTTGTGCAGGGATATCTTGGGGTGGTAAATCAGAGTTTACCAATTGATCTCTGAGATTTCTGCCCTGCGAGAATACGACCAAGGGAAGGTAGAAAGCACATTAGCGATACTATCATCGGACCTTAGAATGTGCCAATGTATGTGAACGATTCCCTTAACCAAGCCATGAGGTCGAAGGAATTGTCTGTAGAGCTCTGAGACAGGATTGTGTCGAGGCACAGATTTAGGGAAGGGTACCAAAAGATTTCTGCAGCATTGAAGATCCCCAAGAACACAGTGGCCTCCATCATTCTTAAATGGAAGAAGTTTGGAACCACCAAGACTCTTCCAAGAGCTGTACGCCCGGCCAAACTGAGCAATCAGGGGAGAAGGACATTGGTCAGGGAGGTGACCAAGAGCCCGATGGTCACTCTGACAGCGCTCTAGAGTTCCTCTGTGGAGATGGTAGAACCTTTCAGAAGGACAACAATCTCTGTAGCACTCCACCATTCAGGCCATTATGGTAGAGTGGCCAGACGGAAGCCACTCCTCAGTAAAAGGCACATGATAGCCTGCTTGGAGTTTGCTAAAAGGTACCTAAAGACTCTCAGACCATGAGAAACAAGATTCTCTGGTCTGATGTAACCAAGATTGAACTCTTTGGCCTGAATGCCAAGCGTCATGTCTGGAGGAAACCTGGCACCATCCCTACAGTGAAGCATGGCGGTGGCAGCATGCTGTGGGGATGTTTTTCAGCGGCAGGGACTGGGAGACTAGTAAGGGATCGAGGCAAAGATGAACGGAGCAAAGTACAGAGAGATCCTTGATGAAAACCTGCTCCAGAGCGCTCAGGACCTCAGACTGGGGTGAAGGTTCACCTTCCAACAGGACCACGACCCTAAGCACACAGCCAAGACAACACAGGAGTGGCTTTGGGACAAGTCTCTGAATGTCCTTGTGTGGCTCAGCCAGAGCCCGGACTTGAACTCGATCGAACATCTGTAGAGAGCTGAAAATAGCTGTGCAGCAACGCACCCTATCTAACCTGACAGAGCTTGAGAGGATCTGAAGTGAAGAATGGGAGAAACTCCCCAAATACATGTATTCCAGGCTTGTAGCGTCATACCCAAGAAGACTTGATGCTGTAATTGCTGCCAAAGGTGTTTCAACGAAGTACTGAGTTAAGGATCTGAATACTTATGTAAATGTGTTATTTCAGTTTTTATTTGGAATGAATTAGCAAACATTTCTAAAAACCTATTTTTGCTTTTTCACTATAGGGTATTGTGTGGAGATTGATGAGGGGAAAAAATGATTGAATACATTTTAGTATAAGGCTGTAACGTAACAAAATGTGGGAAAAGTCATTGGGTCTGAATACTTTCCGAAGGCACTGTACATAGAATAGACTCTTTGTAATGCATGTTTATTTTTAGATAACTCTATAGCTTATGTTACGCCTTAACTTGAAGTACAACGGATTTGTATTTAGATGTTTGCACATCAGTGTGTCATGTTGATTCTGTAAGCTCACAATATCATTGACACTACTGCTCTCTAGTGCCATCTTGTAGAATGCAGTTTGTAATTGCTCTCACCATGTTCCATTTTTCTCTGATTGATTGCATGTGAATGTACAGTATGGGTTTGTTATGAATGTTTGAATAGTATGAATTGGTTAACTTCCTTCTTTAACGGGTCTGTTCTCTTGACCCCTTAGTGTCTCCCCTGAGTACCCCTGAACCACAGGTGCTTCTTACTCCACCACGGTGCCTCACAGCCAATCGCACACAGCACGGCGTCCTGCTCACATGGCTCCCGCCAGCCAATCACTCCTCGCCTGTCGACCGCTACATCATGGAGTTCCGTCTCGGGGAGAGGTGGGAGGTCCTCGACGATCTGATCGCTGCCGCTGAGACTGAGCTGATGGCCAGGGACCTAGTCCAGGTAAAGCGCTGTACATACCTCAATGTATAAACAATGCCGTCTGTTTATAGTGACAACTGCCGATGTGTAATGACTGTTCATTACAGTGTCATAAACTGTCGATAAGATAATAATGAACACTTTATGAATTACTATATCCTTTTAAGTATATGTAAAGTGTTACCTCTATTATTTTGCAGATGGCAGTTGTTTTGGGGTAATGACACCTTTATTTTGAGACAGTGGTTGGACTGTGGTTGTGTTATGTGTGTGGAATGGACAGTGGAGGAGTGTGTTGTCTTGTGTCACTGACAGGAGTCCTGGTATGAGTTCAGAGTCATGGCCGTCATGGACGACCTCATCAGTGAGAGCAGTAATGTGGTGGGAGTGTCCAGCACAGGTAAGTGTTAAACCTAATATGTTACACACCTCAATTCAGAATTAGATTAAGAGAATATTCAAATAATCTTCCCAGATAGCTACAATGAAATAGAATATTTTCAAATGCTGCTAATATGTCACTCCATTAAATCCATTACTTCCATGAGATTGGTGAAGTTCATGATTTGAAGGTGAAGTCCATTTCCAGCGCCCCATTTCTGAACCCCTGGGTACCTCTTCAACCTCAGATCCCTTCCCCCCTACGGAGGTGACTGAAGAGGGGTTGGCGCTGCCCGTGGTAGCAGGCGTTGTGGCAACCATCTGCTTTCTGGCGGCTGCGGTGCTCTTCAGTACTCTAGCAGCCTGCTTCGTCAACAAACAGCACCAACGCAAACTCAAACGTAAACCAGGTATGCCTGCACTTCTTCTAACTTCTGTTTAATTTCTACTGTCCTTTCTCTGGTTTTGGTTGTAATCTCTAAATCTCTGTTTTGTCTCTTCTAAGACCCTCCCCTGTCTGTAACACACTTCAGGAAAAGCATTGACTCATCGTAAGTACGAAAAACAAAACCAGAGAGTTTAAAAAATAGGAGCCAACCTTTTGAGCTCATATGCCAATTCACAGTGCAGTAGTCACTGGATTAAATTTAGATGCAACATCAACTCGTCTTTACCTGTTATAAGGGTTATTGTTATGGTCTCTGTTCGATTCACTCCTGTTGAGTACCATCTGTCAGGGCAGGGTAGCTTTGCTAGGACATAAGTATAGTTTGAATGTACACGATATATACAATGTATGTGAACATCCCTTCAAATTAGTGTATTAAGCTATTTCAGCCACACCCGTTGCTGACAGGTGTATAAATTCGAGCACACAGCCATGCAATCTCCATAGACAAACATTGACAGTAGAAAGGCTTTACTGAAGAGCTCAGTGACTTTCAACGTGGCACCGTCATAGGATGCCACCTTTCCCACAAGTCAGTTCATAAAATGTCTGTCCAGCTAGAGCTACCCCGGTCAACTGTAAGTGGAAACGTCTAGGAGCAGCAACGGCTCAGCCGGAAAGTGGTAGACCACACAAGCTCACAGAATGGGACCGTCGAGTGCTGAAGCGCGTAGCGCGTAAAAATCGTCTGTCTGCGGTTGCAACGTCAGCACAATAACTGTTTGTCAGGAGCTTCATGAAATGGGTTTCCGTGGCCGAGCAGCCGCACACAAGCCTAAGATCACTATGCGCAATGCCAAGCGTCGGCTGGAGTGTTGTAAAGCTCGCCGCAATTGGATACTGGAGCAGTTGAAACGCGTTCTCTGGAGTGTTGAATCACGTTTCATCATCTGGCAGTCCGATGGACGAATCTGAGTTTGGCGCTTGCCAGGAGAACACTATCTGCCTGAATGCATAGTGCCAACTGTAAAGTTTGACAATTCATAATCTGGGGCTGTTTTTCATGGTTTGGGCTAGGCCCCTTAGTTCCAGTGAAGGGAAATCTTAACGCTACAGTATACAATGACATTGTAGACGATTCTGTGCTTCCAACTTAGTGGCAACAGTTTGGGGAAGGCCCTTTCCTGTTTCTGTGCACAAAGCTGTGCACAAAGCGAGGTCCATACAGAAATGGTTTGTCAAGATCGGTGTGGAAGAACTTGACTGGCCTGCACAGAGTCCTGACCTCAACCCCATCGAACACCTTTGGGATGAATTGGAACGCCGACTGCGAGCCAGGCCTAATTGCCCACATTAGTGTCCGACCTAATGCTCTTGTGGCTGAATGGAAGCAAGTTCCTGCAGCAATGTTCCAACATCTAGTGGAATGCCTTCCCAGAAGAGTGGAGGCTGTTGTATTAATGCCCATAGTATTGGAATGAGATGTTCGACGAGCAGGTGTTCACATACTTTTGGTCGTGTAGTGTATTTTGTGTGTATGTCAAGGGTTTGGAGAGAGGTCTATGTTAAAAGGAATTGGATGTTTCAACTTCTTGGAATATCTAGATGGTCAAGTGAATGAAAATGGCATTATAGGGGACTTTGCAGTGACCTTTATGTCAGACTAGTGAAGTCTGGTCCTCTTGTGACTCCATGATGGTCCCTCCTGTGTTGTGTGGAGGTTTGGCTTAGTTGACAGATGACCGTGGCCCATGCCGTTTGTGTGTCTCCCACCGCAGGCCTCCTCTCACCCCCTTGCCAGGGGTAGAGCCCTGCTGGGACACGCCAGCCAGGAGCAGCTACATGCCCCCACCAGCCAGCTCCCTGTGAGTGCTTAGCTGCTTGCACCATGCCACAGTGTGTGTTGTGCTGCACTACGCTACGCTGGCTTGGCTGCATGGATAATATATGCATTTTATAGATTTGATTTACTTAGTGCTCTGCTGGCCTAACTGCATGCACAGTATACTGTATATGCACCGTATAGGGATTTGTGTTTGCATTGGCTCAGCTGCATGTACAGTACCGTGTATATGCACTATAGTTGACTGTGTAGTTTACAAATCAAATCAAATCAAAGTTTATACAACAGGTGTAGACCTTACAGTGAAATGCTGCTCCTGGTGTGTGGCAAATAGAAAAAAAGGCCTAGTTGGAAGTCATCTGTGTTTTTATTATGCCATTAAAGCATTTGTCCCCAACAAGACAAATGGCCCTCAGTTTTTGACCAAGAGCGAGTAATCTGTGAGACGGTTGTCATGGCTGCTTGGTAACGGTTCCTTTCTCATACTGTCGCCGTGGCTAAAGTTGTTAGCTTCAATGCTAGCAGAATGCACTGGCTACTATCATAATGCAGGGTCGGAATACAAATAAAACAGGTGTATTTGCTTTGACATGATGACATGGCTTTGGATTTTCTCATCTGTCTAGCATAGTAGTGATGCATACTGTGGATAAGATGCTATTTTACTGTGCACAATTAGGCTGTCTATTGATTAATAACTGCTGTTTAATGGGTTTATTATGAAGCCATCATGTTTGAGTGTCTGTCTCTGTGTTGGTTGTCTCTGACAGGCTGTCCTCTGGGAAGATCAGTCCAGAGAGCTCCCCTCCTGCCTCGCGGCCCCAGTCCCTGTCCTCAGATGGGGCCCACGGCCCGGGCCTGTACGTCAGGAGACTGCCCAGCCCTCAGAGAGACAAGGACAAAGAGCTC
Source organism: Salmo salar (assembly GCF_965601325.2). NCBI lineage: Eukaryota > Metazoa > Chordata > Actinopteri > Salmoniformes > Salmonidae > Salmo > Salmo salar. The sequence goes on along the minus strand of NC_138310.1, from coordinate 65,950,231 downwards.
TCCTTCTACAAGAAAACCAAGCGTGCTATAGCCAGCAAGAAGTACAGCGTGTCCAAGCATGAGGCAGAGGTCACCAGCCCCATCGAGCTGATCAGCCGCGGTCCCGACGGCCGTTTCAGCATGGCCAGCCCGCCATCAGCCCACCGCCGCATCCAGGGCTTCCCGTTCGCTGAGGAGTCCGACATGTACCCCGAGTTCCGGCAGTCCGACGAGGAGAATGACTTTGACCCCGGGCCCCTGCCCCCGATCATGGCCACGCTCCGACCACAGCTCTCCCCAACATCCTCCAGTCTGGAGTCCATGCAGCCCCCCAACTACAGCCCCCGCCTCCACAGGCCCATGGAAGGTATGAGCTTTGTGGAGGGCAGTGGGCATCATGCTGCAGGGCAGGCCCCAGCCTCCCGCTACAGGGACTTTCCCCAGGTCCCCTTCTATGGGTATCTAGGCAGCCGCGGTGAATCGGGGATTCCGCCACCTTTTTACATGCCGGACATCAGTCCGCATAGCTCCGCTCTGTCCTCCCCCCCAGGCACTGCTGACGGGGGGCCCTACGGTTATCCCTCCATCCCAGAGGAGAGGGAAGAGATGGAGCTCCATCATCAGTACACTTCCTCTGGCCATTCCCTCCCACATCCACACAGCCCTCGCTCCCCTCGCTCACCTGACAGCTGGCAGCCTCACGAGTTCCCCTTCCTGGGTCTGGAGGGGCCCCGCTTCATTTATCCACCTCATGATCCCTTACATCATCACCAGGACCTTCCTGACCCTCCACCATACCCCCCTCTCCACTCTCTCCCCCCCAGCCGCCTGCACCTCCCCAGCCCTCGGCTCCTGCAGTTGGAGGTCCCCATGGCTCCACAGGGCAGAGACCAAGCCCCAGGCCCTCCAGCTAGGCGCTTAGCTATGCAACAGGCCCAGAGTCTCGGCCAGCTCAGACACACATCCCATGGTGTGGGTGTACCAGTGTTGCCTTACCCTGACCCATCAGCCCGTGCAGGGAGCCCAAGCACCGCCCCTAGCAGCAGCCCCCAGTCCTGGCTCAGCCCGAGGTCAGGGCGTAGGACAGACCCCTCCCTGCCCCCGCTGGTCCTCCAACCTTCCCGCCTCTCCCCCCTCTCCCAGAGCCCCCTTAGCACCCAGCCAGGTTCCCCAGATATCCTAGTCCGCCCACCACCCCACCCCAGCATCCTCCGCACCTCCCGCTCTCTGGAGATGCCTGAGATCACCCTGCACCCCCAAGCCACCGTCAGTTTCTCCCGAAGGTCCTCCCTGGCCTCCTCTCCCACCCAGGCCCAGCAGGGAAGCCGCAGGCCCAGCCCCAGTTACCGTCCCCACATGTCCTATGCTTCTACAGCAGCCAGTTACCCATCCCAGTCCCCCTCTCCCCCCTTGGAGGGCAGGGATGTGTTCGGGCAGTGGCCGTCCCAGAGGAGGACAGAGGAGGAGATGCTGCCCTCAGAGCCCTCCCAACTCCAGATATCCGCCTCAGGGTAGGTGACCTACACCGGTCCGGCAGGGACAGCAACGCACTAACTAACGAACACAATAAACTTCTCCAACCTGGGCACTCAATTCTAAATGTATCCCCAGTTTATAGAATATTTCTTAATGTTTTACTTTTGGCATACCAAGAATGCATATTTAGGCTTTATATGCAGAAAGCATGTATTTGCATTTGGCACACATTTGATCAGTCAATAACAAGTTATTTATTCAAATTTTGTCAATATACCCATTTGAATCAGGGCAAATGGGTAAAGTGTAGGTTTCACATAAAAAGTCCTGATTGACACATTTTGTAATTTAACCCTAGAACAAAGACACATCTGAAGATATTGATATTGATCTTTGAATTCTGTAATTATTATTATAAGATATTTTTGCTTTTCTCTGTATGGGAACTCATTAATTTTAGGAAGAAAAGGTGATTTGTAACTGCCATAGTTCACAGAAAATACTGTTTGCTAAAGAAAATGTTGGCAGAAAACCTAACCAAATATTTTTGTAAAACGTTACAATTGCATTAAGGTGCAATCTGCAACAAAGGATTTCAGGTGGAAGATATATGGGAGCAAGTGCTTCACTAAATAATTAACTAGCGTATACAGTGTTTTTTATTGATTGAAAACTCTGAATACTAGTGTAGTGAGATAATATTTATTCTTACATGTTTGTAAGTTTTATTTCCTTGTGTTACTTCTCATCAGAGGCTTTCCTGTTTTTTAACTGGTGGTAAATGATACTGTAGCTAAACTAAAAGATTACGATTGAGTGAGACCTACACTTTTACTTTAAAGGTTGAGTGCCTTCTACCGCTCAAATTAAATATGAAATGTACAAGGTATCAAAATCAAAATTATTTTCACGATATTCATCATCATTATTGGCCAGATAAGCTTTCTATTTCAGGAATGATTTTCACACATTTGAAGGCCAAAGCAGATTTTACTGCACCTCTGAGGTTTATGGCCAAACACCAATTTTTTTATAACCTGAGACCATTTGGACTACTTGATCATCTCTATTATTATATATTACACCAACATAGTCATACAGTACATGCTCTGCAGGACAATAAAATGCATACAAGAGAGCAATATACCTGAGGCGCATATAATATTCCCCTTTTGTCTGTATACCTACATGCTTCTCCCCTTCCCCCCTTCCCCCTCACACCCACCTCCTACCTTTCTGAATCCCAGGGATTGCCAGGTTAGCGTAAGCGGCCCTGCTCTTTTTCCACCCCTTTACAATGTCATGGTCATATGGGCAAGTATAGTGTAGGGCTGCTGGTTTGTACAGTGTGAGGGCTCAGGGGTCTTACCACATCTGTTTTTGATTGATCTCAGCTATCTGGGCAGCGTTGTTGTGAGCCGGTCCCCTACGCCGCAATAGGTAAGGGTCGGACCCATGTCTGAGAGGGGAGGCGTCAGCAGGGGAGGGCTCTTATCACTCTCTCCTTTAAAGGGGAATCGCTGACTTTGGGTTGAGCCTCTTTACTGGATTCAAGTTTGCTAGCTCTAATGCTAACTGCTAACATACAGGTTACATTTCCTACAGTTCCTTGGCACAACATGCCTGCTGTCACGCACAGTGATTAGGCTGGTGAGCAATATTAGGAGCTGTTTTGGACTGTGGAGCAGTATTTGAAATACAGGCACGGTTTCCCTGCACAAAAAAGCCTTGAATCAATAGAGGACCCAGATTACTGATAGACTGGAGTATTCCCCTTTAAAGTTTTGTTCCATGTGCAAAATGCCATGCATGCCTTCTCAAAATATCTATTTTTTGACTCAAACGAATAACAATATTTCTCAAGACTAAATTCTTCGTCACATTCGTCGTCTTAAGTGCTTTCGTTTCTGTCATGTGACTGTTTTTAATGGCCATTTCCTCTTCCTGTCATGTGACTGTTCTTTAACGGCCATTTCCTTTTCCTGCCATCTCCTCCCGTCAGCATGGTGAAGCCTCTGTACACAGTGTTCATGTTGATGAAAGTGTGATGTACAGTGTTCATGTTTTATGGAAATGTACTGTATCTAACTAACTGTGGCCCCTGCACACAGTATTTGTAATTATGAAAATACTGCTGTATTTATCTAACGAGGAATGCATTAATTCTCATATTTGTCTCCCCTTTCTACTAAGGACTCTCAATCTCTCTCTCTACAGTGATACTATGAAGGACACCACCTCTAAAGCTTTGTGTTCCTACAGTATGCCTTTTGAAACAATATGTTTTGGTAGAATCACTTGTCTTTACGTGTTGTCGAGTCAGGTTTTGAAGCTGGTGTATTATTAAGTAATTTAATGGCAACAAACATTTAATCTCATGAACCTGAACGTAAATGTTTGGTGTTGATGAGGTTATTTTGGATCTTAGTATCATTATTTGCATCTTTCTATGATGGACTGCAAAACATATGTATTCATTAAGAGGTAAAAGTATATTTAAAAACAGATACCTTTCTGTTTAAGGCTCATCAACGTGCCTCAATTTGACATGGATTTAAAATTAGCGACTGCTCATCTTTAACCCTTAAAAATATATTCAGTATTAGGCAGAGTTTGAATGATATGTCACTCATAAAATGAAAATAATCCACATAGAGCTATCAAAAGAGGAGAATCCTCTTTGTTGCCCCACTCAACAAAAAAAAACATAGATTCTCACTGTAGAGCAAGAGGAGCAACTCAGTAACTATAAAAACTGAAGCCTTTCTTCAGAAAAGTTTTATTACAAATACAGTATAGAGTATATTTTCATTTTATGGGTATCTGAAAGTGACAAAATATTGACATATTCTTTCATAATTTTTTTGAGAATTAACCCTGTTCATCCCATAGTATCTTATTAATTCCTCACAATCTGAAGCCAATGCATTTCTCACCAAATCATCAGTTTATTTATGGTTCAATATTACAGAGCCTTTTGGAATCAATGTCCTCCTGACTCCCCATCTAACTAATCACTGAGAGTATAGCTCCCCCCGGTGGTGAGTTAATGTAAAGCATGTGTATTGTGCCTGTCTCCTCCTCTTTCTAGGGAACCTCTAGGTGCGTCTAGTGATCCTGCTGGGTCTGAGAGCTTACAGTCACTGCTACACCACTGTATTACTAAAGCCAAGAGAGTGGCTGCCAACACCAATAACAACTCCACTTCCAGGAGAAGAACAGGTCAGTCTCTGAACTAAAGAATATGCCACAGGCCGACACACAACTGTTAGAAGAACCAAAAACAACAACATTTAGTGAGTTCCTTGTAGCCTGGTCTCAAATTTGTTTGTGATGTAAAGCCAAATCCTATCGTTGTCATGCCTATGTAACGACCATAGTTGTTGGCTTACAACACTTAGACAAGTCTGGGACCATACTAAATGCCTCGCTGTTGTATCCTCAATAACACTACCTCTCCATCCCTAGGTGTGTCTCTCTCTCAGACCCAGCAGCAATCCCAGACCCCCTCGGCTCACAGAGAAGATCTCTACCTCCACAGGAAGAGGAAAAGGCAGAACAGGAAGAACCCATATCTCTTTTTAACCTCCCTCCTGCACCGCAGAAGACGCTCTGAGGAGGACCAGGCGGCCATCCTGGCCAGTACAGACTCAGACGGGCCCAACTACAGGACTCTCCACTGACCACTGACCAGTATGTCCACTACTGTCACTCACAGACAGGTCAAGCCATGGGACGTGACTACATTGACCCGCCAACCTAGATCTCCCTTAATTCCATTCAGCTTTTGGCAGTGGGTAACCTGTCTCTAGCGTTTTCCAAATAATTTACAGACAAAATGAAGATGTTTTCCGTGTCTCCCTGAGGATAATGTAGTGAGGGTCACCAGATAAAACATCTGTAATGTAAATACATAAAATAATGAAAAAGGGGACAATATCTCCTATTGTAGTAAAATGCATTGATCTAAATAATTCACAACACCTTAAAAGTCACTGGTCAGGAGGAGTCTATCTGAGGTGTTACAGTGACACAGTGGACTAAACCTGGTGCGTTCCTTAGACAAGGACCTCAGTCTACCTTTCCTACAATTCAAATAGTGTCAGTATCTAACACAGGGTACTTATCGCAAAATATACCTCAGAGTAAGTGCAGAATTGCAGTAATTCTATTGGACTATACGTATTTTACATTATTTTTCAAATGAAATGTATGAAAGAAATGGTATATAATATCATTCACTTCACACATGAATTGGATGCTATGGCCTGAAGTCTGATTTTCATCCGCTTTTAATATCGAGCCCAATCTGCATATTTTGCTTAATCCCAAAAGAATATCATCCAATACAAGGCGCGGTATGATATTGGTATATTTCAAATCACTAAAAGACATGTCCTCACTCTCTTGCATTTAACCATGTGATCACATCCAGTAAAGGTCAGCCCACGTTCTTCTTGCTAAGACATACAGTAACTTTGTGTTCAAGAGGCCAAATGTACACTTGATAGGGTGAGGACAGAAAAGGGGTGAGAAAATGTGATAAATGTGTATACAGTGTTTTTCATTAATATGGAGGAAACCTCGAGTCATTCGTGGAGTATGGCACATCTCAAGGTGCCTTGTTTGCCTTTTCTCTCTTGTTTTTGAAAAGTGAATTAACTGCCTTTTCCTTCGCCTTCACGCATTCTCTCTCTCTCTGTTGGGACTCATTATAAGCTCCAGTCTGACCTGTGGACTGACTCTACTTTTTCTGCCAAGAACACCTAGCTGTGAGTAAGGGGCACTGAAGGTGTATTACTCTGGTTCTTTTTTTAATCTTGACTGTGTATATTCTACTAATAGAACAGACCTATAACAACAATTAGTGATTATGATGACAGTGTTAATCATTTCAGGTTTCAAATTGTGGTAATGCTATAACATAGATATAAAAAAAAATCACAATTTAATCAACATTTAAATGTAAAAGGTACAGAAGTAGTTATTATGCAGAAAGTGAAACTTGCCACTGATGTTCATATTTCAAAACAGCTGTAATACTGAATACTGTATTGAAAGATCTGATTGCTGTTGCTTTATTAGGCGATTTTAACAAGTGGGCTTGTTAGATGACAAGTGACAACATTTGTGTTACATTAACTAAACTCAAAAGGTGGGGTGGCTGTCTCGACTCTCAACTGTTTATCTCTAGCAACGGTATAATATTACCTGCTAGCTATTTCTCTATGTTTATTCATTTTAACACTAACCGATAATGAATGTATGTTTTGCTGTACAGGAAGTGACTGTCCTGATGTCATAGTACAACGGATGTGGTGGTATTAAGTTTAGGTTTAATTGGCTAGTTGGCTAGTTGGCACAATAGGTTGATTTGATTTATCCCACAAGGTTAGCTGGTTAACCAAGGATAGGTTCAACCACTCTTGGTTGAATTCTTTCCTTTACACTGATAGTTAATATTATAATTTTCTTCTCACCATGTAAACTAGACCTATTAGAGCGCTTTAAGCTTACACACTGACAAGATGAATCACTGGAAGACATTGACATTTTAAACCAGTTGTCTGATTTGGAGTCACTTTTATCTTTACTGATAGCAATTCAGGAGTTGAACTAGACATAACAACTCTCTGAATGTATGTTAATTGAACCCCTCTCTGCTTGCTATAGAATATATATCAGTGATCAAAACATCAACTTTATCTGCCCTCTTCACTCACTTTCCAACCTATTTTTTTTAATTGGTGAGATAGTGACGATTTTGTGGAATGAAGTTATTTGAAATTGATACATCAACGTGCATATTCCAAGAATTGGTTATATGTAAGATATGGGGAAAATCTATATTCATAATGTATACATGGTGTGTACTGTATTTGTGAAGATGAAACAGAAAGATATTTTGTTCATTATTCTTGAGGACAAAAATAGAGAGACAGATTTAAAGCAAGTTAATATTAGATGTGATGAAAGTATTTGCTTTAAGGCTTTAAGTGGACAATATTTATAAAACATCTTAAGGTGCTTCGTTTGTCATGTTTTCGGAGACGTTATTTTACATTTATGGAAAAGTAAATGTTAGCACAGAACAAATGTTTTATTGTCATGTGGGCCTGTTGGCTGCACAAGTTCAGTAGTATTTATTCTGTTGTATAGTATGTGAATGAATACCAATTTGAAAAGCATCAATGTGTCATTGCTGGACTAAACCTTATCTGAAACAGAAAACTTTTTTTCCCCACAAGCACACAGGTAGATTCACTCATGATCACTTGCATCCAGATGTCCAAAGTATGAGAGAAACAAAAGAGAGCCACAAACAATCTAATAGTTATGGGGTACTGTATGTGCTGCAACCGAAGTCGTGTTTACATTAGCTAGAGATGACGTACGTGCTACTAGGACGTAGTTGCTTTCAACATTATGACTTGGTGCTATGTTTAACTCTGTGGTGCTGTAGATCAGAGCCCTACTCTCTTGAAGTCCTCTGTGTTTTACCAACTCAACTAGTCCCATCGTTGTAAGTCCTATTAATAAACTAGTGTGATTGGCAATGAGCAAATTGTATTGATTGTGGAATCAGATAGTGGCAATAGATAGTGTGGTGACATTCAAAAAATACATCAAAGAGACTTAGAATAATGTAGCAATGGAACAATAGTTAGTTTCCGTCTCTGTTCCAGCCTCTGTCTGTGCTTCCAGGGTACCCTCTCCAAAATGTTTTACTTGTGTTGAAGGGGAGATATAATACCCAGATTAGATGGGGAAACCTACTTGGTGTGAAGTTATTTATCAGTACTTTTGATCAGTATTAAATATGTAACAGCAGACCGGGGAGGGAATCTGAGCCCATGGTCAGGGCATGAGAAGGTCGTTCTACACTACACACTTCCTACAGGTTAAAAACTATTTTTGATGGACAGCACTGTTTTCAAGCACACTACTGCAGGGGCATAACCTTCTTACGTGATTTCTCTCCACTGTTGTCACAAAGTCTCCTATTGGGGGACAGTATTGTACAGTATAGCCAATAAGAGTATTCATCAAACAGCGTTTGTATTTAAGCTGATTCTTCTCGTATGTTTTGGTAAAGGTATTGCTGACACATTCTTCACATAGACTTTTACTAATGTATGTAGTCTTCCGGGCTCTCTTGCTTTTTCAACAACAAAAATACATACAGTATGTAAGAGGGCTGCTTTGGAGGTACAGATGTAGGATCTTAATTTGAGCCAATTTGCTACAGCAGGAAAATAAACCTGCAGCAAGAGAAAATTTGAATTATTATAGTGATTATAATTAATGGACATTTTTGTAGGGGCTGATATATTTTTCTTAAGGGAAAATCAAGTCTGAAATGTCAAAGTGGAAATTACAAACTTCAGAAGCCTTTTTAAACCTCAAATACACTACAAGTGTGAAATATCATGCATTGCAGGAAAGTTCTCCTGCAACAGGGCGATCAAATTAAGATCCTGTACTGTTAGATCAACTTTTATTTTGTATTTTTCTGCTTAAAGGCTTTTAGTGCATAAGTAGGAGCTGGTATGATTATACTTAGAGCAAATTTGATTTAACTATATTTATCTTGCATGTAGAGACAATACAAAAGAGCCTATTCAGCAATCAGTCATAAACTTTCAACCTGGTTGTGATCAGACAGAAAATGGAATATGTAGTATTTTCTATGTTCTCTGTTTTTCCGTGTGTACCAGCACTGAGGAAATAGAATGTATTATTACTGTACAATAAGTGCTACATCTTTGACTGTTTTAACTAATGCTCCTCATCCTCAAGCAAACCAGTAGTGCTTAAAGGAAGAATATGTAGTCATGTCATAGCATATTTTCATCCATTGAGGCATGTGCGTGTGCTGTACATCACGTTTACATTCTATATTTTATGTTGACATCTTCTGTGCATAATCTGTTTCAATATGCCTTTTTCAACTGAAACAATTGATCTATATCAGACTGTTCATATGTAAATATTCCAAAGCAAAAACATGAAACATATTTTACTTTTTGTCTATTTTACAATGATAACCTGCGGATCATTTGGAGCTTCATCATTCAGTTATGTTTGATTGACATCAGGAATTATTTTACACTTAACTTTTATGTGACCAATTAACTCATCCACTGTATGGTGCTGTACCAAAGCCTTATGTAAAATACTAGTCTGTGTTGATTTTCTCTTTTGCCACTGTTGTCCCGGGAATTCAATATTGTCTGGGATCACGTGTTGCTCACTTCATGTTCAACTGCCATGGAACTTCTTCTTCAAAATAAACCCTGAAGAAAAAGCATAAACGCACTGGCCTAATACCACCAGTGGCTTCTAGAGAATAGGTGACAAAGGCTTATGACCTGTGGCATAGGCTCAAGACAAAGTGACATACGTTTATTAAAAAAGGCATTGGCAAATTTGTTGTATCATTGGCTCATGAGCGGTTTGTGACATAGACATACAGCATGTTCTATGATGATCCATGGCATGCCAATAATAAGTGGAAAGCAGCGTTGCGTTCATGTCCATCATGTGTCAATTTCCAACGCTTAGTCCAATGTAATATTTTCCTCTTAAATTTTTGTATTTTGATATAATAAAAATCTAAAACGTGGTTATGTATGTGTTTGTGTTATTTTTGTATCAACAAACTAAAATGGAACTTCTGTCTGACCTGTAGAGGTGTAGTTTCAACTACTGGACACAAGGTGTGAGTGTTGGGTAGTGAGCAGACACCATGACTGGGGGCTAGATCATTTAATCAGGTCGGGAAAAGTATTTATTTAGAGTATTTATATATATTATCGTAATGCTATCTAGTCAGATTCATACAGTTCATACAATTCGTATATAGTGGGTTATAGAAAAGTCTGACCATACAAAGTACTGTAGGCCTATATGAAATGAAAAGGATGTTAAGTTGAAATCACTTCCACAAATTGCTAAGAGGGATTCTTTCCACTTACAGTATATAACAATAAAGTATCGTTCAACTACCATGTGAAACCTGGCACATCAGTCATGAGTCTAGTGTTAAGATAACTCCACCACCCAATGACTAAACTGGAGAGATACTGACAGTGAATGAGGTATGTCATCATAACACATTGGCCTTTGCACTCATGTTCAAATTCCTCTCTGGCTTGGCAAAAACAAATCACTTTCTGTCTGCATATACACTGAGTATACCAAACATTAGAAACACCTTCCTAATATTGAGTTGCCCCCCCAAGCTTTTGCACTCAGAACAGCATTAATTAATCTGCATGGACTCTACAAGGTGTCGAAAGCGTTCCACAGGGATGCTGGCCGATGTTGACACCAAGTTGGCTGGATGTCCTTTGGGTGGTGGACCATTCTTGATGCACACGGGAAACTGTTGAGCTTTAAAAGCCCAGCAGCATCTGGCACCTACTACCATACCCTGTTCAAAGGCACTTACATGTTTTTCTTCTTGCCCATTCACCCTCTGAATGGCACACATACACAATCCATGTCTCAATAGTCTTAAGGCTTTAAAATCCTTTGACCCCTCTCCTCCTTCTTCATCTACACTGATTGAAGTGGATTTAAAAGGTTACATCAATAATGGATCATAGCTTTCACCTGGATTCACCTGGTCAGTCTATGTGATGGAAAAAGCAGGTATTTTTTATGTTTTGTCTACTTAGTGTAGCGTAAACATACAAGTCAAGTGCCTTAGGCAAAAGACATTTGGTCTCTTAGGCCTTATTGTTGATAGTAGGTACACACAGATTATGTCATTAGTATATCATCTGTGTTGAGTGTGTTGTTTATCTTTATTTTACCAGGTAAATTGAGGATTTATGTTTGTAAATGAATTATATACTGAGCTTATAGACATCACTGACTAAGTTCATATACATGTAGTTTATTCAGACTGAAATCAGCACATTGATAGGTTATTTGTCCTGTGGAATGATCAGTGTCATAAAACAAATACAATTAAAATCAAATGTTATTCGTCACATACACACCTTACAGCAGGTATAAAAGGTGCAATGAAATGCTTATGCGCTACCTCCCTCAACAATGCAGTACATTCATCATTTTCAATAACAACAATAAAAGAGTCAAGTAAAAAATAGCAAGAATAGAAGAAATAAAAAAGCTAGTATGCATAGTAATAATGGACTGTATTTACAAATATGAAGTGGGTAGTGGCATGTAGTAAAATAGATGTGTTTGTGTTTATGCAGCCTGGTCTCAGAGTAGACGTAACATACTAAATGTAAATCAGTGACGCTAAAATTAGTATTATTAGGTATGTTTGGTATTGTTACATGAGACAGATGGTTACTTAATTGTAAGGCAAAAACAAAAGTAGGGTGATTGGGGTGGATGGGTAGGCGTATAACGTGAACATCTAGCAACCCAAAGGTTCCATGTTTGAATATCATCATGGAAAATGTTTTGCTAATTAGCAACTACTTACTACTTTTTAGCTACTTTGCAGCTACTTAACATGTTAATTAACCCGTCCCTAACCCCTAATCTTAACTCTTTAACCCAATTCCTAACCCTAACCCCTAACCGAGCTAACTTTAGCCACCTAGCTAACGGTAGCATTATCCACCTAGCCAATGTTAGACACCAAATTGATACCAAATTGGAATTCGTAACATATCATACATTTGCACATTTTAATAAATCAAATCAAATTGTATTGGTGACATACACGTGTTTAGCAGATGTTATTCCAGGTGTAGCAAAACGCTTGTGTTTCTAGCTCCAACAGTGCAGTAACATCTAACAAGTAATATCTAACAATTTCACAACAATAGTAGGAACTTGAAGCTTTCCACCTTCTCCACTGCGGTCCCGTCGATGTGGATAGGGGGGTGCTCCCTCTGCTGTTACCTGAAGTCCATGATCAACTCCTTTGTTTTGTTGACGTTGACTGAGAGGTTATTTTCCTGGCACCACACTCCCAGAGCCCTCACCTCCTCCCTGTAGGCTGTCTCATCATTGTTGGTAATCAGTTCTACTACTGTTGTGTCATCTGCAAACTTGATGATTGAGTTGGATGCATGAGTGGCCATGTAGTCATGGGTGAACAGGGAGTACAGGAGGGGGCTGAGCACGCACCCTTGTGGGTCCCCTGTGTTGAGGATCAGCAAAGTGGAGGTGTTGTTTCCTACCTTCACCACCTGGGGGTGGCCCATCAGGAAGTCCAGGACCCAGTTGCACAGGGCGGGGTTCAGACCCAGGGCTACAAGCTTAATGATGAGCTTGGAGGGTACTATGGTGTTGAATGCTGAACTATAGTCAATGAACAGCATTCTTACATAGGTATTCCTCTTGTCCAGATGGGATAGGGCAGTGTGCAGTGAGATGGTGATTGCATCGTCAGATCTATTGGGGCGGTAAGCAAATTGAAGTGGGTCTCGGGTGTCAGGTAAGGTAGAGGTGATATTATCCTTGACTAGTCTCTCAAAGCACTTCATGATGACATAAGTGAGTGCTACGGGGCGATAGTCATTTAGTTTAGTTACCTTTGCTTTCTTGGGTATAGGAACATTGATGGACATCTTGAAGCATGTGGGGTCAGCAGACTGGGATAGGGAGAGATTGAATATGTCCGTAAACACTCCAGCCAGCTGCTCTGCGCATGCTCTGAGGACGCGGCTAGGGATGCCGTCTGGGCTGGCAGCCTTGTGAGAATTAACACAGTTAAATGTCTTACTCACGTTGGCCACGGAGAAGGAGAGCCCACAGTCCTTGGTAGTGACCCGCGTCAGTGGCACTGTTATTCTCAAAGCGGGCGAAGAAGGTGTTTAGCTTGTCCGGATTGTAGTCCGTGATTGTCTGTAGACCATGCCACATACGTCTTGTGTCTGAGCCTTTGAATTGTGACTCCACTTTGTCTCTATACTGACATTTTGCCTGTTCGATTGCCTTACGGAGGGAATAACTACACTGTTTGTATTCGGCCTTGTTCCCAGTCACCTTGCCATAGTTAAATGGTTTGCGCTTTTAGTTTTGCCCTCATACTGTACGAATTGTTATTTGTAACATACAGTATCATACAAATTGTTATCTGTAACATATCATACGAAATGGATGATAGACATACACAAATTAATACATACCATACTTACCATATCATACTAATTGGAGTCCCCCGGATTTATCCTTACTATGTTACGTCTACCCCTGAGTCCAGGTTGCAACATGGGTGCGAGTGTGTGAACATAACCTATATACTGAAATCCACTGATGAAATAGTTGACAAGGCTCCTTTTTGTTTTCCAATAGCAAATATCTTTCTTCTAATAAATCACCCACAACATAGTACACATACTTTTGTTTCTTTATTAGGAGTGGAAGAGCGATTGAAACCTGATCTCTGATGTAGGCCTACTAGGACAGTTGAGGGCACTAGGATTAGAATAATTTATGGAATCATTGAATTTGCCTGCGAGTACGCGCCCAGCCTGGTTTTGCGCGCTCACAGCGTCGGGTGCAGAGCATAAGAGCCTACGGTTTCAGTGCCATGGTCTCTTTTTAAGGACATGTTCATCGACGAATCCCTGACTTTTTACACATTTTCACTCAAGCAGTGCGAACTGGGCTTCGTAGTGCGATGCTGAAAAATCAAAGTCATTGCTGTCGAAACCCTCAACAGTGGTGAACTGCGCGGCACACTGCGACTCGGAGAAGATAGAGTAGACGCGTGGTGGTTTGTCCTACGGTTACAGGTATGTTTAAAAGAACATCTGAAAGTGTTACCATCGTCGTCATAGGCTACTTGTGTTGTGCTGTGTATTGGTTTTAGGTGAGTGAGAAACTTAGGGTGTGAATTAATGTTGTGGCTTTTGAAGGTTATGAGATAAGTATGTTTTATGTAATGACATGTTAACTACATAGAGCTCATATTAAATTACTAGAGGGACTATAAACCCTCAAAGTTTCATAATGGGGCGAAAATGGAAGCCATCTTGGTTAGGGAGAAATCCAAAAAAAGTCTAATTGGAATGAATGGCATAGGTGATGCATTTTCTGCTTTTACTTATGCAGGAAAATAAAAGTAAGCCATGTGATATATCATCAATTGTGTAATGTAATTATAGTCAACCTAAAATATTGTCATGTAATTATAAATACAGGGTCGTTCCATGTCATTTCAGCAAGCCATGACACCCACCATCTCAGATTGTAAATGTATTATGTCAAAAATTGCGGTGGAAATGCCTTTATGCAGAGATATTGATATAATAACCATCATATCGAAGTAAACTTGGAGTCACGTGATTAAATTGGTCTGGTCCTCCCACTACAACTCGGGAAACCATGCAGATAATTTGACTACGGATTAAATAAATGATGAACTTCCCAGGGTGGTGAAAGCTTTCATCTAGTTGTCAGAACCTGGTAATATCAGGATGTGGGATGAGACATAAACCTAACAAATTCAATTACTAATTTCTCTGAACAGGAGAAAAAAACATCAACAATTTCTCTGGGAATACATTACATAGGATGAAGAAACAATACTCCAAGCCGCAGCTCCATACTACTTGTCAGACACAGAGAACTGATACTATAACGTTATCGGGGTGTGATTGGTGGGGGTCCGTGGGTGGCTTTTGACCATTCCTTTGGATTCCTCAGGTTTAACACATTGTTAGAAAAAAGTTTGGTCCAAATCAGATGTTGGGTATTGTATTTACAGTTGAAGTCGGAAGTTTACATACACTTAGGTTGGAGTCATTAAAACTTGTTTTTCAACCACGTCACAAATCTTTTGTTAACAAACTATAGTTTTGCCAAGTTGGTTAGGACATCTATTTTGTGCATGACACAAGTCATTTTTCCAACAAGTGTTTACAGACAGATTATTTAATTTATAATTAACTGTATCATAATTCCAGTGGGTCAGAAGTTTACATACACTAAGTTGACTGTGCCTTTAAACAGCTTGGAAAATTCCAGAAAAGGATGTCATGGCTTCTGATAGGCTAATTGACATAATTTCAGTCAATTGGAGGTGTACCTGTGGATGTATTTCAAGGCCTCTTTGAAGGTCAGCATCCCGGAGTCGCCTCTTCACTGTTGACGTTGAGACTGGTGTTTTGCGGGTACTATTTAATGAAGCTGCCAGTTGAGGACTTGTGAGACGTTTGTTTCTCAAAACTAGACACTCTAATGTACTTGTCCTCTTGCTCAGTTGTGCACCGGGGCCTCCCACTCCTCTTTCTATTCTGGTTAGAGCCAGTTTGCGCTGCTCTGTGAAGGGAGTAGTACATAGCATTGTACATAGCATTGTACGAGCTCTTCAGTTTCTTGGCAGATTCTCGCATGGAAGCCTTCATTTCTCAGAACAAGAATAGACTGACGAGTTTCAGAAGAAAGTTTGTTGTTTCTGGCCATTTTGAGCCTGTAATCGAACCCACAAATGCTGATGCTCCAGATACTCAACTAGTCTACTGAAAGCCAGTTTTATTGCATCTTTAATCCACACAACAGTTTTCAGCTGTGCTAACATAATTGCAAAAGGGTTTTCTAATGATCAATTAGCTAATCCAAGTTTATAATTTTAAAGGCTAACACCACATGCCATTGGAACACAGGAGTGATGGTTGCTGATAATGTGCCTCTGTACGCTTATGTAGATATTCCATTAAAAATCAGTAGTTTCCAGAAACAAACGTCATTTACAACATTAACCATGTCTACACTGTATTTCTGATCAATTTGATGTTATTATAATGGACAAAAAAATAGCTTTCCTTTCAAAAACAAGGACATTTCTAAGTGACCCCAAACTTTTGAAAGATAGTGTATATGATCATTTATATCATATCATAAATATATATATGGATCAGATATTCACTCACTGTGGAAGATCAAAGGTGACTATAGTCTGTGTGCAAGCTTGTTAATGATCAGGGTTAGGGGATAGGAGACTATGCCACAGATGTATCTCTCATGAGTAAAACCATATTGAAGATAAGCCTATATTGAAAATGACTCCGCAGGCAGGCTCAATCGAAAAGGGCAGAGGTATTGGGAGTTATATTAAAGGACTCCCCCAGAGGAAGTTTCCGCCGCTATTTAGATGTCATTTCCTGTCCTAGAGAGGAAATGCACTTTTAGGTTCCACCTCCGAAGAATGGAGAAGGCTACTAGTACATATTTGAGAATTGGGTATGGGAATCTCCACGTGGAGTTGATAAACATCAACAAATGAGGGACTGACAGCTGTCAGTGTAGCTAGCTAGCATGCTAACCTTATCTAGCTGGAAACCACTGGCCTGTCTTATTATATTTATTTTATTTAACCTTTATTTAACTAGGAAAGTCAGTTAAGAACAAATTCTTATGTACAAGGATGGCCTTTCAAAAGGCCTCCTGCGGGGACGGGGGCTGGGATAAAAAATATAGGACAAAACACACATCACGACATAGAGACAACACTACATAAAGAGAGACAGACCTAAGACGACAACATAGCATGGCAGCAACACATGACAGCACAGCATGGTGGCAGCACAAAACATGGTACAAACATTATTGGACACAGACATATGCAAGAAGGTAGAGAGAACAAAACGTCATGCTAAGCAGCCACAACTGTCAGTAAGAATATCCATGATTGACTCTTTGAATGAAGAGATGGAGATAACTGTCCAGTTTGAATGTTTTTTTTTTTGCAGCTCGTTCCAGTCGCTAGCTGCAGCGAACTGAAAAGAGGAGCAACCCAGGGATGACCAGTTTACGGAGGGGTATAGAGTGCAGTGATGTGTCCTATAAGGAGCATTGGTGGCAAATCTGATGGCCGAATGGTAAAGTACATCTAGCCGCTCGAGAGCACCCTTACCTGACGATCTATAAATGACGTCTCCGTAATCTAGCATGTGTTGGATGGTCATCTGAAGCAGGGTTAGTTTGGCAGCTGGGGTGAAAGAGGAGTGATTACGATAGAGGAAACCTAGATTTAAAAAGTCTAGATTTAACCTTAGCCTGCAGCTTTGATATGTGCTGAGAGAAGGACAGTGTACTGTCTAGCCATACTCCCAAGTACTTGTATGAGGTGAATACCTCAAGCTCTAAACCCTCAGCGGTAGTAATCACACCTGCGGGGAGGGCATTCTTCTTACCAAACCACATGACCTTTGTTTTGGAGGTGTCCAGAACAAGGTTAAAGGCAGATAAAGCTTGTTGGATACTAAGAAAGCTTTGTTGTAGAGCGTTTAACACAACATCCGTGGAGGGGCCAGCTGAGTATAATACTGTATCATCTGCATATAAATGGATGATAGAGCTTCCTACTGCCTGAGCTATGTTGATGTAAATTGAGAAGAGTGGGGCCTAGGATTGAGTCTTGGGGTACTCCCTTGGTGACAGGCACTGACTGAGACAGCAGATATTCTGACTTTATACACTGCCTTCTTTGAGAGAGGGAGTTAACAAATGAAAGGATACAATGGGAACCTCCCCAGAGAGGAGAGACTGGCTTGGCGATGATATGGGCTGCAACCTTAATGAAGTGGTGATTTTAAAAAGCTCAGCAATTTGCTCCTTGTCAGTAACAACCACATCATCAACATTAAGGGACATGGGCAGCTGTGAAGAGGAGGGTTTATTCTCCAGGTCTTTAACCGTTTTCCAGAACTTCTTGGGGTTAGACCCACAGAGAGAGAACTGCTCCTTAAAGTAACTAACTTTGGCCTTCCGGATAGCGTGAGTGCACTTATTTCTCACTTGCCTGAACGAGAGCCAGTCGGCCAGAGTATGCATGTGCCAAGCCTTTCGCCAAATGGAATTCTTGAGGTGGAGTAACTCTACCAGCATCTTTAACTTCGTTATTTCCAAAGTTTTGGTATCTTCCATAAATTGTGGCCGCGAATCCGCCATCAAAATAGTTAGAGAGAATAAGATGAAGCTCCGGTAATAGATGATGACTACTGATATGTGATTTTCTACATGTTAATTGGCACTGTGCAACCTTCGGCTGTGGTACAGCAAAGCCAAGTCAGCCCGTGCTCCTGATTCTCACCGGGAAGTGAAATGATAGGCTAGAATGACTTTGCTCATTATCTGGATAGCAAACAAATCAAAAGCAGTGGAGCGTGTAGTGAAGCAAGACTTGGGGCGATGGGGGGGCTATCATATTACGTAATTATACAATTTATAAAATGGTAATATATTTTTTAATACAGACTATTAAAATATGTTTTGAAAATTGACATCCAATGGATTATGATAATTTTCAGGTAAAAGAAAGTGGAGGTGCTGAAACACATGTTTGCACCCCACATTTTAATTTGCTCCATGGCTCAGGCAGCCAAGTGGACACAAGGCTGTTTGGCTTATCTCAGTCACGAAGATGTATACAGCAGTTTCTGATTAATAAACATGGTGTGTGGTAAAATTCAAATAAAACCCAGCCATGAAACGAAACGTAGGTTGAAAAGAGTTTGTCATATCATAGGAACAGACACTGCATTTCTCATTTCTTATTGTCGAGAAGCAACCTGCAAGTAAGCATTTCATTGGACTGTGTATACCATGTGTATCCCGTGCATATGACTAATACAACTTAACTTGATAGGAAAACACACCGCATTCTCACAGATTTGCGTGAAGTGGGCAGTTCGGATTTGTCACTTCAAACCCAAATACTGTATATCGTACTAAAACAATGACTTACTGACTTAAATCGTTGTGCAACATCATGGGTAAGCTCTGGCCGTCGTCTTTCAGCTCGAAAAAGTGTATTTCTACAGGTGTGGGCGTTTAAACGTTACTACCATCACCAAACCTATGTCAGCTAAGCATCAACAATTCCTCTCACATACCTAACTGATTAAATTTGAACAACATGCAAATAGGCTTTCGGTCGGGCCTTTGTTGAATTGCTTTTCTCAATGGTAAGAAACTGTGTGTAAATAAATGAATTTCAGTTTATTTTCGTCTACTGCAGCCGCCTGTATTTTTGGACAGAGTATAGTCTATGACCTTTATACTATAGTTCTAATCCTCATTGTGTGTGTCTGGAATGGGACAAAGAATGATTTATACAGCTATGAAATTCATCATGAGATGAAACAAAATGAATCCCACTGTAGTAGATGTAAATCAGATTATAGAATCGTATGATTCTCCTCCCTGAGAAGAATAGCATTAATCCGGTTTTTAAACCCATAAACCCAATCACCACTGTACTGTATACAGTATTGTGTTCAGTGTACAGTATTGTGTACATAGTTTCATTTCCTCTTCTGGCTACCTCATCAGTCGAGAAGAGGAGCAGCTCACAACCGGCAGGTTACCATAGCAACCCCAGGCCTTCTCCACTGCGTCTAACTTTATGACCGCATTCCAGAGCTCCGAATGAGAGCGCAAAACTTTCCCCTCAACAGCCAGATGGAAACATACACTGGGGAGCGCCTTTATCAAAACCCATGGAGATGTTGTTGACGAATACAGTACTGCCTACACCCGTGTGTGTGTGAGCTCAGCTGTCTGGGTGGGGGCTGCTCAGTGACCCCAGAGACACTGAACAACATAACACTATGAGGTGAAACAACAGTCATTTCTCTCTTCCCAGCGGCTCCCTTAGCCTCTCACTTAGATATATTACGTCTCTTAAAGCTTTTGGCCTACTTGCATACAGCACTGTAGAAAATGCATTAGGTTAACATGTGAGTGTGCCTAATGTGAAGCTTCAGAGGATCGTGTCATGAAATTCTTCTCTTAGAGATAATGTGTGGGCATCAATTCCTCACTCCAGCCCATGAATTCTAATACAGGTTTCATAAACGGCATGCAGAATTGCGTAGGCTGCCCTAGTTTTCCTGGAGTACCATTTAGGCCAGAGTCGTCGAAGCCAGATCAGAGCTGTTTCTGTCTCTAGGCAGCAGAAATGGAGAGCTTTCTTCAAGTGGTGAACAAGATGTCTTGTAGTTACCGCTTCTGTACATTGCAGGGTGATGGTTTTACTATGACCAGTCTGGTATGGCTGACAGATAAGCAGGGGAAAGATAATGTCCCAAATTACAGACTATTCCCCATATAGCGCACTACTTTCTGATCAGGACTCATAGGGTTCTGGTCAAAAGAAATGCACTATGAAGGGCATAGGGTACCATTTGGGACATTACCAAGGCCTCACATTTGGTATGGGTTATGTTAAACGTGGCAAAGAAATCTGTCGTCATTAAATTGAATTGCATTGCCATGTTACCGATATCCTAAATGAATGGATGTACCTATCATGTTGCCATAAGGTGGTGCGGAGTGTCTGCTACACAGCAATGTCCAGCACAGGATGTCCTTATCTGAGAAGAAACATTCTCCATTCTGAACAATCAAGGTCAGGCATGTTACATTTTATCATGTAATAAATGCAATGCAGTGAAAAGATTACAGTGCTTTTGAAAAGATTACTGGACAAACATAAAGTTGGACCAAACATTCTGATGGTTGACAGAAATTGTCAGACTATGCTGAATGGCAAAAACATTCTGTATATACAAACTAGTGTATTACTTTGTTCATCTTCAAAGTAATGTAGCCTATTCCTGGAGAGACTCAGGACACCTTTGGGACTTCAGATAAATCGTTGCTTGTTTTTTTGTGTCGTCATGCTATCTTCTGAAATATTTGTTGTATTAATGTTTGATAGGATATCCTATAGAAAGGCTTCATCTGCCATTGGAGAGAGTTGAGAGTACAGTAGAATATAGTAGATCTGTGGGTCTGGTTTGGCCAGTGTCTCTGGCTGGTCACATTGTGCTGAGTCAGAGGGCTGTGTGGAACTCTGTCAGCAGTGAGCACCACTCTGTGGCTACGGGCCAATGGGCTGCCTCCCTCTGCTTGCTCTCTTGGGGAAATTGCTACCCTGTACTGTAATGGCTGGCCTGATGTATCTATCTACTACTCCTTACTCCAAACATCTCTATGGTCATCATTACAGCTTCTGATTGGAGAAGAGGAAAACTCCTGCTTTACTACCTCAGTATTGATTGGCTGGGGAGTTTTAGTGCTGAGGTGTACAACTGAGGTACTTTGTGTGCACAATGCACATACTGTAGCACTCCAGGACCAGGGTTGGTTGGTTACCACTGCACTGTGCTTGCCCAATATCTAAGATGTGAGTTCAGATCCCAGCACTGCCTTTCATGAGGCCTAGTTATGGAAAGATTGGCAGGCTGTGTTATGTGTTTGTTTCACTCTGTCAGAGCATTCCTTTTATTTGTTGACAGGCTATAAAGAGCTGTATTAGGGATGATGGCTCGGCCTCCTTGACACCAGACCTATGTCCTCATGGGGGCTGTCACAACACTCCCATGCTGGTGGGGTTGGTTTCTGCCTCTCAGGATGGTGCCAAACATAGTCATAGTCACATGTTGGCGGAAGGAGATTCCCAAAGCTCCCATGTAGTGCTCCTAGACCTGTATTAATTGTTTTGAAAATGGGTGTTCTCTAACTGTAATGTTTAAGAGGTCAGTATGTACTTTTTGTTATCCCTTCTGGGGTCTCTTCCCAACAACACTCATCATGAAGGGTTCGTTTCTGCCTCTTAGGACCATTCCAAACCCAGCCACACATACAAGTCCCAATACTTCACCTGCAGTATGGATGGATTCCAGATTGTTTTAAAAATAAATGTTTCAAAATGACCTGTTTTGAATGAAACAATTTGACGTGTAGGAAGTGTGTATTTACTTGTTCACTGAATGCCTGTCTTACTATAGACACATTAGGCGTGAAATTATTCTGAACAGCACAAGCTGCAGCTAAGAGTGGGTTAATGTCTGGCAGCTTCCCAGCTAAGGTTGACTCTCCTCTCTCCCTCTCTCCTCCATCTCTCTCTCTTCTCCATCTCGTCAGTCGACTGCTTCAGTAAGGCAGTATGATGGAGGCTGGCTGTGGGGTTGCCGCGGTGATCGGGAATGCTGGCTCAGGACATCAGGGAGAACCAGGAAGTGGTGACGTCCTTGAGGGGTGAGTTACTCTCTCACACTCACGCTGCACTGTACCGTACTGCTGCTATGTCAGCTGACCAGGACTCTGCAGATATCACACCCAGAAATGTAAAGGAGACGTATACAGGATCAGTTGAGGATGTGTGTGTGCTTGAGTGATTGTACGGGCATGTGTGTGTATTATGTGTACGTGAGAGATTGACGGGGAGGAAGAGTGATGGAAAGAGAGGAATTCTAAAAGACATTAGTGATGGCTACAGTATATCGATGACAGACAAATGATCTCTTCTCTATCTACTGTGAGTATGCTGGAAAACAACCAGGCCTGGATAGGATGGCTCTCATTTAATCACAGTTCTCCAGCAGATGAAATGAGCGCATTCTATCAGTGCCAGTGTTCCTTCCAGTGCGTCTGAGCCCTGGAAGGAAGGACAAATCTAAGGCATCCACTCTTCTTCATTGTCCCTGAGAAAAGTTGGTCTGA
The DNA here is from genome assembly GCF_965601325.2 of Salmo salar. Taxonomy (NCBI): domain Eukaryota; kingdom Metazoa; phylum Chordata; class Actinopteri; order Salmoniformes; family Salmonidae; genus Salmo; species Salmo salar. Next base: position 65,927,323 of record NC_138310.1, on the reverse strand, counting down.
AAGGTCTTTTCTCCCTCTGCCTAGCACACTGACTCAGATTTCAGCTGCAGGTTTTGTGAGGCGCTCCCTTGTGGGCGGATTGCATTCGTGACTTACTCAAAGGAAAGGCTTTGCTTACCCGAACATACACAAAAGCCATTATAGCTTTGTTTTGGTCCTACCAAGTGTGAGATGCTTCTTTTGTCAGGCTAAGTATGTTCTTTCCCCATGATGTGTTTACTGTATGTAGGCTAGGCTATACTCCTCTCTGGAGCTTTCTGTACCAGTCAGGAGACATTTGAGACGGTGTGTAGTTATCTGCTATCACCAGAGTAACAAGGATGTAAATACCACAGGGTACATTATGTTTTCTGGGCCACTGGTGCAGTGTCATGATTTGAGCACCAGAAACATGATGTAAATATATTGGTCTCTCACTGGCTCCCTCTGGTGGCTTCTATGGAAAATTGTTTTTTATTTCAAGTATTTCAAATGTAATGTATTTATGGATTCAGATTCTTCATATTTCTCTCCCTGTTTATCTCTGTCCTTCCCTCCCTCTCCCTGTGTAGGGACATGTGTATTACACCAGATAAAGAAGCGACCCAGCCTGATCCACACAAGAGCACTACTCCAACAGAGAAATCTCCAAAAGAGAGCCCAACTGACATGGTACACTGTCTATAATCACTAGTTGAGGTCTGATACAAGCACTGTAACCTTGGAATAGCAGTTTCTGAACTCAACTACTATGTGGTCTTATATATATACTGCTAGTATGGGTTTCTTTTTAGTATTATTGAACCAGCAAATGTAAAGTGCTGACTGTCATGTAATTGGTTTACATGTCAGGAATGTTGAGTATTGTATGTGTTGATTGGCAGATATTGAGTATTGTGTGTTGTTGATTGGCAGGTACAGAGTGATGAGGTCACAGAGCTTCCTGTTGAGCCTGAGCCCACCCTGCGTTCCTGCGTCAGCACAGCCAGCATGAAGGTCAAAAACGTGAAGAAGTAGGTGCTCCCGTCCCCACGGAAACGGTCTATTATGGGCTGTAAAATGGGCCTCTAAACCAGGGCAGTAAAATAAAATGCAGTAAAATGATGGGCTGGGGCCTGGCAGAGACTGACTGGTCAACTTGCTCTCTCTGCTGTCTCACTCTCACACTACCATCTCCGCCTTCTCTCTTTGCCTGCCCTCTTCCTCTGCTCTCTCTCTCATGCTCGCTCTCTCCTCACTCCTCTCCCTCTTAGCTCTTTCTGCCTCAGTGTAACAGCTAGTAGAATACTGATGAGGTGATGCTGCTGTATTTCAGGCTGACGTTCCCCAGAGGTCATTTTCCCAGGCTGGCTGAATGTGCCCACTTCCACTATGAGACCGTTGACTTTGGCACTGTGCAGGTGAGGCCCTGCCCGGAACTGAACACACATACATTCTATGGAGAACAGAAGTCATTGGTTGCTGGTATTTTGGCAATTGTGTCTTTGGCTCAAGTTCATGTGTAGCTCAGTGGACATCATGGTGAATTGTTCCACAAAATACCTCATTCCCATAATGGAAGAGAGCAGTCTGTCCTAATTATTTTAGATCATCCTGTCCCCGCCCGACCCACATTCCACTCTCCAATTTCCCATATTTGGAAAAAATACAGATGGAATATAAATGATCTCATTCATTATGTACTTAAAGTGATACTTCGGGATACCCATAGACTTCCAGTCATTGCGTTAACGTTAGTTAGCATTGGCTCACGAAATTAAATCTAACTTCCTACATAATGGACATGGCGACATAAAAATGGTATCCATTAGTTCATCTATCTCTGGGGAATTAGATAAAGGGCCTCATTGCCAAAATCCCGAAGTATCCCTTTAATTTGAATATAAAATTGGATACGTGATAAGGCAATAAGCAACATGAAATCCAATATATCAGTATATTTAAAATGTTGTTCATGAATATTCAATCCAGTGTGTGCATTAATCCACTAAGTTTTATTTAATTTATTTTTTATTTCACCTTTATTTAACCAGGTAGGCTAGTTGAGAATAAGTTCTCATTTGCAACTGCGACCTGGCCAAGATAAAGCATAGCAATTCAACACATACAACAACACAGAGTTACACATGGAATAAACAAAACATACAGTCAATAATACAGTAGAACAAAAATAAACAAAAAGTCTATATACAGTGAGTGCAAATGAGGTAAGTTAAGGCAATAAATAGGCCATGGTGGCGAAGTAATTACAATATAGCAAATAAACACTGGAATGGTAGATGTGCAGAAGATGAATGTGCAAGTAGAGATACTGGGGTGCAAAGGAGCAAGATAAATAAATAAATAAATACAGTATGGGGATGAGGTAGGTAGATAGATGGGCTGTTTACAGATGGGCTATGTACAGTTGCAGTGATCTGTGAGCTGCTCTGACAGCTGGTGCTTAAAGCTAGTGAGGGAGATATGAGTCTCCAGCTTCAGAGATTTTTGCAGTTCGTTCCAGTCATTGGCAGCAGAGAACTGGAAGGAAAGACGACCAAAGGAGGAATTGGCTTTGGGGGTGACCAGTGAGATATACCTGCTGGAGCGCGTGCTACGAGTGGGGGCTGCTATGGTGACCAGTGAGCTGAGATAAGGCGGGGCTTTACCTAGCAGAGACTTGTAGATAACCTGTAGCCAGTGGGTTTGGCGACGAGTATGAAGCGAGGGCCAACCAACGAGAGCGTACAGGTCGCAATGGTGGGTAGTGTATGGGGCATTGGTGACAAAACGGATGGCACTGTGATAGACTGCATCCAGTTTGTTGAGTAGAGTGTTGGAGACTATTTTATAGATGACATCACCGAAGTCGAGGATCGGTAGGATGGTCAGTTTTACGAGGGTATGTTTGGCAGCATGAGTGAAGGATGCTTTGTTGCGATATAGGAAGCCAATTCTAGATTTAATTTTGGATTGGAGATGCTTAATGTGAGTCTTAAAGGAGAGTTTACAGTCTAACCAGACACCCAGGTATTTGTAGTTGTCCACGTATTCTAAGTCAGAGCCGTCCAGACTAGTGATGCTGGACGGGCGAGCAGGTGTGGGCAGTGATCGATTGAATAGCATGCATTTAGTTTTACTTGCGTTTAAGAGCAGTTGGAGGCCATGGAAGGAGAGTTTTATGGCATTGAAGCTCGTCTGGAGGTTAGTTAACACAGTGTCCAAAGAGGGGCCAGAAGTATACAGAATGGTGTCGTCTGCGTAGAGGTGGATCAGGGAATCACCAGCAGCAAGAGCAACATCATTGATGTATACAGAGAAGAGAGTCAGCCCGAGAATTGAACCCTGTGGCACACCCATAGAGGTCCGAGGTCCGGACAACAGAGGTCTGGACAACAGGCCCTCCGATTTGACACACTGAACTCTATCAGAGAAGTGGTTGGTAAATCAGGCGAGGCAATCATTTGAGAAACCAAGGCTGTCGAGTCTGCCAATAAGAATGTGGTGATTGACAGAGTCGAAAGCCTTGACCAGGTCGATGAATACGGCTGCACAGTAATGTCTCTTATCGATGGCGGTTATGATATCGTTTAGGACCTTGAGCGTGGCTCAGGTGCACCCATGACCAGCTCTGAAACCAGATTGCATAGCGGAGAAGGTACGGTGAGATTCTAAATGGTCGGTAATCTGTTTGTTAACTTGGCTTTCGAAGACCTTAGAAAGACAGGGTAGGATACATATAGGTAAGTAGCATTCATTCCTGTTCGATCAGCTCAGGTTAAACCTGCAATCCTCAGCACTTATTGGATGAAGCTGATGGTATCAGCCAGAGAAATAGTGTGATTTTTCTGGGTACACAGCATTACTGTAGGAGCATCCACAGGCGTCAGTACCACTGTAGTTGAGAGAGTGAACTATAGCAGCTTTCAGATTCCAGGAGGTGGCAGGAGAGAACAGTTATGTGCAGGGAGTTATGTTTAACACTGTAGAATGTAACAGAACATTTAATTGTATAAGATGTTGTTTTGTTTGCTTAGCTTGCATCTGTGATATCATCCCATAGCCTTGTCAGGTGGTCATTTAGGATGGCCCTATTGGTCATTTTTGCTGACACTTTAACTATAGATTCATTGCCATTAGTCAGCACAGATTCCAGAGGGTTGAGAGTGAGAATTTGTTTTGCCTGTGGTGATAATTTGAATCAGTCAGGCGGAAGCGGCTGCTCACTCATTTGTGAAAGTGGCTGTTCATTGCCTGGATAATTCCTGTGTAATTCTATGGGCTTGACAGCAGAGAGCAGTAGTCATCTACTCTTTTGCACACTGATGCTTTTACCAGCTTCTAAACCAACATCGCGAGACTTCCGGGAACGCTTGCGAAGCAGACAAACCAGACCGGGGTTTGAGAAGTCAATGAGAGAAGTGAAAAATTCTTCCCTTGGAGAAGCATTTTTTGCATATCGTCATACTAAACCATCTTTGCTTTTACCGTTGAGAGCGCCTCACTGAAGCGCAATGTTCGTAGGGTGGTATAACATGACCTATTACATGTATGTGTGTGAGCTGATGCAAGCTCAAGCACAGTGCATTGTAACTATAGAATAGCTGACCTACTGTAGCTGTGGCAACTATGATACATTAGATGTGTGGCTGGGGCGTAGCTACTGAACAGAAGTGTCTGTCTGTGACCTTGAGATCTTCCTACAGGGGAAGATGAGCTGAGCTAGGAGAGAAATATCACTCTAGGGAGAGACCAGCCATGCCTCACTCTGACACTTAGACTACACACGCTTAACTCTTTTCTTAAAGGCCCAGTGCAGTCAAAAGCTCTGTTTTCCGGTGTTTTATATATTTCCACACTATGAGGTTGGAATAATACTGTAAAATAAAAAAAAACGACGATAGTGCAAGAGCTGTTTGAAAAGACTGCTTGAAATTTCAGCCTGTTTTGGTGGGATGGCGCTTTGGCCTTTCCAGGGTGACATCACCATGTGTTAAATTAGTTAATTGGTTTGGAACTCTTCCTTATTGGGCTATCTGCCAATAACAGATGTTTTCAGTGTTCCCATCTTCACTCAGACCACTTCCAGACAGTCCTAGCTAAATTCTTGCTTGAGAATCTGCTCTTTGCTATGAAGCAATTTTTGTTTCTTTTTTAAGATTTTAAGGTACTTAATTGCAATTGAGTCACTAAACCTCGAGTCCAAGTTGAGTCACCAGTCCCCCTGTGCGTGAGTCCAAGTCTAGTCACGAGTCCCTATGGCTGAGTCCCAGTGCTCGAGTCCTGGTCCAAGTGCTCAAGTCTAAGTCACTGTGTCTGAGTTTAACAAAAAATACTACATTAATATTGGTTTATGTGCACATAACAAAATATATATCACTTTTGAAAGCCAAATGAATGATTCAGGGTTCTTTAGACATATTTGGTATTTTAGTTAATGTTGTTTTTCTGCTCGCTTGTATTGGTGGCTTGACGCTCGTCTGTTGCTCTATTGATTTGGCTCATATTTAGTAGAAACAATCTGCCCAACAACAACTATTGGCAGGCTGGTGGGAAGATTTTCATGTGAGCGTTGAAGTAGCACAAAGATTTTCCTCCTGTTGCACAATGGTTGTCACGGCTGTTTGAAGGATTGGACCAAAATGCTGCGTGTTCGTAGTTCCACATATTTTATTATAGTGAAATTAAATGCAATACACGAAAATACTTGAATATACAAAAACAACAAACTGTGACACAGAGAGGAAAACTCACTACTCAAAAGATAATAACCCACAAACAACAATGAGAAAACCCCCTACTTAAATATGATCTCTAATCAGAGGCAATGAGGATCAGCTACCTCCAATTAGAGATCAACCCCAAACAATCCCAACATAGAAATAGACAAACTAGAACTTAAACATAGAAATAGAAAACATAGAACAACCACCCAAAACACCCCCTGTTACGCCCTGACCACTCTACTATAGAAAATAACAACATACTATGGTCAGGACGTGACAATGGTCATAATTGCCTGCAATATACTATAGCCTATAAAACAAATAGTCCTTCATTAAGTCTTACACACATTTTATTTTAATATAATATTCAATATTTATGTTAAATCAGTAATGTTTTAAAGGGATGAATGGTCTCTTGACGGAATTGGCTATTGCTCCTGTCAGATTGACCAGATTATTATTTGCTACTTTTTTTGTAATCGCCCACTAATATTTGTGCAGGTTATTTCATTCCAGAGTGAAAACTAAAGGGAGACTGGTGAAAGTGGGAGGGTAGAGCGAGATGACAAATTCAAATACAAACTACTTTTCAATACTCAAGGGGAGAGAAGACCATAGCTATACTGTTGTTTTACTTTTAAACTGAATAGAATTGTTTTCAATTTCGTAAAGCAGTTTGTGTTTCTTAACCATGCAAAGATAAATAGTAGGCTGGCGACTGGTGGTTACGGGGAAGCAAGAGTCGCTTGCGCGATGTGTATGATCGGAGGCGGAGCCAGAGTGGAGCCTGCCTTCTTATCTGCCCACACTCATCGCTTGCTCCCCCGCAGCTCACCAGCTGATGTAGACTGCGTGTGCCAGTGTGGTGCGCCATTCCCATGGCTAGCTAGAGAACAGAACCCTGTCTGCTCTGCGCTCCCAGTGCTGCAAATATTCTGCTTATCTTAGTAGCCAATCCAGTCAAGGTACAAATACAAGTCACAGGAAGGTGAGTCCGAGTCACCAATGGTCGAGTAGAAGTCGAGTCACAAGTCATGAAAATTGGGACTCAAGTTCAAGTCCTGGACTCGAGTACTACAACACTGCTTAATTGTTACTCAGAAATGGTTTGATATTGAGATAAAAACAGCTGCATTGGACCTTTAACTGCTGTTATAGTGTCATAAGTTACATGCTAAGAGGGTGGGCTGACAGATTAGAGGGAGTGTCAAAACATTGTCCCTGTGGTGGGTCTCATGACTCATGTCGTCGTCCTAGAACTCACACACAGGACCAGCAGGGATATGACAGATCAGGTCTCAGGCAGAATGACAACATGAGGACAGCAGCCTCTGAAACAAATACAGCGGACTGGGTCGATTCTGCCCGAGATTACTTCCATTCTCTACAGAAGCATCATTTGAAATGGAAATGCCTGGGTGGTCTGTGTCCTCCTGCACCTCTCTCTGTGTCAGGCTTACGTATGGTGGTGCGCTAGCTGCTTTGGTTTAGCCTATATACTGTAGAGCTCCTTTGTCACGAGAGGATGAGGAAAGGTAGAGGGAGGGAAGGAAGGAGAGTGGGAGGGAGATTGAGATGAGGAGGGGATGGGAGGGACCAAGGGAGAGAGAAACATCGGGATGTTTCCCCTATTTCTGTTCTCTGCTATTAAGATGTAATTAAACAGTGAAAGCATGATGTGGATCCACCTCATGGCGAAGGACAGACTGAAGGGGAGCATTTTGATTTAACCTAAGGGACAGATGAAAGCAACCAGCATCTGTTTAACGCTGCTCAATCCAGAGGCAACTCCACGCTTTTCCTCTGTCCTAAATCCACCAGCCAGTGGTAGGAAGCTACGGGTTCAGCTTAGTGACTTCTATCTGGAAACACAGGACTGCAGTTGAACATTGTCTGGGAGACATCCAGCTGTGCTGTAACCTGACTTAATAGCTGAGGACCAGTTAAGAGCCTGTGTTGGCAGGTACCAGTATGCGGTTGTCTTCATTTTGTTTCTGGGTCCAGATGTGTGTATTAATAGTTAATGACTGCAGGCATGTTTCTATTTAGGGATTTGTGCTGCGCCGTGTGAGGTTGTCAGTTTTAGTTGCTTGGCTAAAATGCGTTGGTAAAAAGAGTTGGGGGATGGAAAGAGCGTAAACAAAACATAAGTAAGACATGCACTAAATTTACTCAGTTTAGTTTGCAGTGTTAAATGACTGCTCCATGTGACTGTTTCTCTGTCCAGACATCCTCTTGACATATTGCTAATCATCATTGATTCATGTTTGTTGTCTTGTCATGCTAACCGTCCATCTTTCCATCTACATGACAATAGTTAATGTTATTGTTTAATTCACTCATTGATTCATGATTATTCTTCCAGCCTGTATTAATAGTTGACATCCTCCAAACAATACTGACTATTTTCTATTCTATTTCAAATGTTTGCTTTGTAATAAGGTATTTTGCATTGATTCGTTACTCTCTGTATAGCTACGTGTATGAAGGAGCTGTGGTTTCCAATGTTGTTGAGCAGTGATGGGTAACTAGGCCATACTGTGTTGGGTAACTCTAGTGTATCTAGATTAGCTGCTCACTGTTCTAAATAACCAAAACCTCCCCTGCCTCGCAGGCCTTTGAAGTTATGCCTGTATTTGATATCATTGTATTCCCTTAACTATTCCTGAGGCTTTGATCTCCTCTTGGTATAGGAGTTTATGGAGTTATATGGGACAGAGGGGGGTTTTTGGTACATTTCCATAGCCTCTCAAACGCTGAAGGGGTTCTCAATTGCTTATATATTATTCATATACTGCATTATTTTGGGGGTTGAAAAACATATGTCATGGGCTCAGTGTCACGGTGTTGAAAATGCACATTCACACTTTCTTAACCTCCCAAGACTTCTTTCTTATTGTACATGAAGTCAGCAGCTCTCAAGACCAAAGGACCTCAACACATTTTTTAAAGGGGCCTCTTCTTTTTGATATATTATGTAGATAATACAATTAGATTTGAGATGTTTCTGGTCATAACAAACTAACCAATTTCTAACCATGATAGTGTTACCCAGTTGGCTCTACTGTCCATTTACTGATAGAGTTTGGAGAGTGAGCTAAGTGACCGAACATGAATTTGGTGTGTGTTTTATTTTCACACTAGTTCAGAAACAGAAAGAAGTTGCTGTAACTCTTAAATTATTTAGAGTGTGGTGTCCCTCACTATTTTCATCTCTCTGTACCCATTCCCCTGCAGCTGTCCTTTGCAGAGGAGCAGACTGAGGGGAAGAAGGATGGTCTGGACTCCAAGGAGCCACTCTTCGTGGTTCAGATCTGCTGCCAGGTATAATGGAGCTTGAGGGCTAGGCCCTAGTTTCTGACCCATAGAACATTTTATCTGAAGCATGATACTCATCTCTAAGGGGGAGGATAATCCAGTGCTTCTCAACCCTCTCCTCGGGACCCCCAGACGTTTCACAATTTAGTTGTAGCCATGAACTAGCACACCTGATTCAAGTAGTCGAGGGCTTGATGATTAGTTGAACAATGTTTGCTAGCTCTGGACTAGATCAAATACATGGAATGGCTATGGGTCCAGGAGGAGAGGCTTGAGACAGGCTGGGATAATCCATTTTGTTCCTTTGTACAGTAGCTTTATCCTAGATTCTTTCACATTTTTCTCAGTCTGGTCTCATTTCAGGCTCACTGTCTCTGTTTGTGTCTCAGAGTCGGAGCTGGCTGGTGAAGCGCTCCTATGAAGACTTCCGTGTGCTGGACAAACACCTCCACCTTTGTATCTATGACCGACGCTTTTCTAAACTCACTGAGCTGCCCCGCATTGACTCTCTGAAGGACACAGTAGAGGTAGAGGTCAGTCAACAGGACTAAATCTTACTACTGGGAATATTATACTATCTGCTGTGAATGAGACCGGTTGTATCCCAAGTGACACCCATTCCCTAAATAGTGTACTACTTTTGAACAGTGCACAGGAAACTGGTCAAAACTAGTGGACTATTTAGGGAAAAGAGTGCCATTAGGGACACTTCCACAGTCATAGTTACATTACATCAGGTATCTCCCCTGGCTTTGCATTCAACCTAACTCATTCCTGCTGGCTCTATTCTCCTCAGGAAATAACCAAGATGTTGGCAGCCTACCTGTCCCGTCTCTCAGCCATCGCTGACAACAAGATCAACTGTGGTCCAGTGCTGACATGGATGGAGGTGAGTTACTCATGTTTCTCTTTATTCAATTAGACTTCATGCAGAATGACTTTTTCCATAGATAGTAATAGATCCATTTGATGTCTTTACTAAACTCCGTTATGTCGTTTTTTTTTAGTATTTTGTAGACTCCATCTGTATGTGTTTTTGTCTCTCAGATTGATAACAAGGGCAACCACATGCTGGTAGCTGAGGAGTCCTCCATCAATGTTCCTGCCATCGCCGCGGCCCACGTCATCAAACGCTACATTGCCCAGGCCACAGACGAGCTGACCTTTGAGGTGACCCGTCTGGGCATCTTGTGATTGGACAGGAAAGGGGAGGGGTTTAGGGAACAGTGGGAAGATATGGGGATACATTCACTAGGGTATTTGTACACATTCTGCCGTGGTTTTTGATGTTTTTAAACCCACTCAAACTACTATACTCTCTGTTGTCTTTTCTGTGTCGTCCCTGTTCTAGGTAGGGGACATTGTGTCAGTCATTGACATGCCTCCTAAAGAGGACACTGGCTGGTGGAGAGGGAAGCATGGCTTTCAGGTAAAACCCCTCAAATAAGTCTGATTTAAACAGCTTTGTCTGTCCCTTCATAATAGTGACCCATTTTCTGCATCCCACACCCTACTGTACATGGAGGTTACTATCACTTACTCTTCCTTAGATCGTATCTGGTGCATAAACAGCGCAGGAGAGTGTTACTATTCCTCCTTCTGTTTCTCTCTGTGCAGGTTGGCTTCTTCCCCTGTGACTGTGTGGAGCTGATCAGTGACAGGATTCCCCCCTGTGTGTCCAGCTCTGTGCCAAAACCAGGTACTGTGGCCTGTTTTACAGCAACAATACGTTGTTCTCCCTCTTCTCCATGATGCATGTACAACTGACTGGAGATGACTCTTAAAGTGTGCTTTGAAGAATGAGGTGTGTGTGTATATACAGTGCATTTGGGAAGTGTTCAGACCTTCACTTTTTCCACATTTTGTTACATTAGTCTTCTTCTAAAATGGATTAAATGTTTTCCTCATCAATCTACACACAATAATACCCCATAATGACAAAGTGATAACATATATATTATTTTAATGATACCTTATTTACATAAGTATTCAGACCTTTTGCTATGAGACTCAGGTGCATCCTGTTTCCATTGATTATCTTTGATGTTTCTACAACTTTCTACAACTTGTAATCCACCTGTGGTAAATTCAATTGATTGGACATGATTTGGAAAGGCACACACCTGTCTAGATAAGGTCCCACAGTTGACAGTGCTTGTCAGAGCAAAAACCAAGCCATGAGGTCGAAGGAATTGTCCGTAGAGCTCCGAGACAGGATTGTGTCAAGGCATAAATCTGGGGAAGGGTACCAAAAAATGTCTGCAGCATTCAAGGTCCCGAGAACAAAGTGACCTCCATAATTCTTAAATGTAAGAAGTTTGGAACCACCAAGACTTCCTAGAGCTGGCCGCCCGGCCATACTGAGCAATCGGGGGAGAAGGGCCTTGGTCAGGGAGGTGACCAAGAACCCGATGGTCACTCTGACAGAGCTCCAGAGTTCGTCTGTGGAGATGGTTGTCCTTCTGGAAGGTTCTCCCATCTCTGCAGCACTCCACCAATCAGACCTTTATGGTAGAGTGGCCATACGTAAGCCACTCCTCAGTAAAAGGAGTGACAGCCAGCTTGGAGTTTGCCAAAAGGCACCTAAAAACTCTGACCATGAGAAACAAGATTCTCTGGTCTGATGAAACCAAGATTTAACTCTTTGGCCTGAATGCCAAGCGTCACGTCTGGAGGAAACCTGGCACCATCCCTACTGTGAAGCATGGTGGTGGCAGCATCATGCTGTGGGGATGTTTTTCAGTGGCAGGTACTTGGAGACTCATCATACTTTCAAGTGTTATCCACTGGGATTCAAATGAACAGTTATTGTTTTATTTACAACCCAAAAACTAAATGAAATGAATTCAGTTTGTGTCCATCAGTTTGTAAGAAGCACGGAAAGCTGGTGACGTTCCTGAGGAGCTTCATGAAGTCCCGTCCACCCCCTCAGAAGCTGAGGCAGCGTGGGATCCTTAGGGAGAGGGTGTTTGGCTGTGACCTGGGGGAACACCTCCTCAACTCAGGACATGATGGTCAGTCTCCCAGCAGCCTTATCTCTATATAGTTAGCACTGTATAGAGAAAGGTAGTCTTCTCAGTCTTTGATGTTAAAATCTTTTGGATGTTACTGTGTTGATGGCCCTTTCTCCAGTCCCCCAGGTGATCAAATGCTGTACTGAGTTCATTGAGAGACATGGTGTCGTGGATGGGATGTACAGACTCTCCGGGATCTCCTCCAACATCCAGAAACTGAGGTAAATCCTTGCTTCACTTAGCATTAAATAATGTACAACATCTTTGAAAAATATTGAGATTCAATCATCATGTCAGTACTGCTTACAGACTTTTAGCGTGTTGACTGTACATGATGGTCTGATGTTGAGCGTTAACCAGTGTCTTCTCTGTTTCCCCAGACATGAGTTTGACTCGGAGCAGATACCAGACCTCAGTAGAGATGTCTTCAAACAGGATATCCACTCCGTAGGGTCTCTGTGTAAACTGTACTTCAGAGAGCTGCCAAACCCTCTGCTCACCTACCAGCTCTATGAGAGATTCTCAGTAAGTAGCAGAATACTGGATTGGGACTGGTACTTAGGGGAGAGATGGGCGGCTGATTGGGAAAAAAATAGCGGAGGAGATATTCTTAATAATATAGTCATCTTGTAATAAACCAAGGGACATACTGTACTAATACATAAGGGGTAGAATTCTTAATCAGAAAAAATCCTCGTAGCACAGTGGGGTGTATTGAAGATAACCATAAACGGGGGAAACAACAGTAAAGGACAGAATGCTCCTGCTGGCCTAGTTATGAGGCTCTTTCTGTGTGGACCTCTGGTGTTCCCTCCCTCCACAGGAGGCTGTGTCTGCTGCTACTGATGAGGAGAGGCTGGTGAAGATCCACAACGTCATCCAGCAGCTTCCTCCTCCTCACTACAGGTCAGTTGGAGATGAACTCACAGCACACGCAAATGGCTTCTGCAATACTGCATCTTCTGTATTCACTACAAAGGTATATAAAGTCACCACTGAACTGTAGGTGCTAAAGCGCCATCTGTTGGCTAACAGAGAGCATTGAACAGTCAAAGGCTTGGTATTGTAAGCTGACAGTAAAGAAGGGTGTATTCCACATGTCTGTGTTCTACCTGATCTGTAATACTCTCTGGTCTGTGCTGCAGGACTCTGGAATTCCTCATGAGACATTTGTCCCAACTAGCCACCTTCAGCCCTATTACCAACATGCACACCAAGAACCTGGCCATCGTCTGGGCTCCCAACCTGCTTAGGTATATTGTAACATTCCAACAACCAACACTGTCATTAGTATTTACTGTGAATATTCACTGTTTTGTAACTGGTTATGACTGGCCATGAAGTTGAATAGGATATAACTGTGTTTCAGATCCAAGCAGATTGAGTCGGCCTGTTTTAGTGGAACAGCAGCCTTCATGGAGGTGCGTATCCAGTCAGTGGTGGTGGAGTTCATACTGAACAACACAGAGGCACTCTTCAGCCCCAAACTCAACGCCCTCATCCGGGAGAGCACAGGTACAGCATTACCCTGGCTTAGGCAATCATTATAGGGAAGTTTTTAGGACATTATGGGAAGTTCAAAAACATTGCTCCCTCTGCTCCCAGGTACCAGTACCCTATCCAGGCCCAAGTCTCTGCTGGTGTGCTCTCCCTCCACTAAGCTCCTGTCTCTGGAGGAGGCCCAGGCCCGTACCCAGGCCCAGCTGGGCTCCCCTGTTACTACTCCAATTCTGTCCCACAGCGAGTACATCGAGGTGGGGGAGGGACCCGGGGCACTGATGGGCAAGTTCCACACAGTCATTGAACTACCCACTGAGAGGTAGGTTGTTGTTGGTGCTTCTAGAAACTAGTAGCCTACAGTACATTGTAGTTGTATAAACCATGTACAGTACCAGTCAAAAGTTTGGACACACCTACTCATTCCAGGGTTTTTCTTTATTTGTACTATTTTCTGCATTGTAGAATAATAGTGAAGACATCAACTATGAAATAACACAAATGGAATCATCTAATAACCAAAAAAATCAAAATATATTTGAGATTCTTCAAAGTAGCCACCCTTTGCCTTGATGACAGCTTTGCAACTCTTGGCATTCCCTCAACCAGCTTCATGAAGTAGTCACCTGGAATGCATTTCCATTAACAGGTGAGCCTTGTTAAAAGTTCTTGTGGATTTTCTTTCCTTCTTAATGCGTTTGAGCCAATCAGTTGTGTTGTGACAAGGTAGGGGTGGTATACAGAAGACAGCCCTATTTGGTAAAAGACCAAGTCCATATTATGGCAAGAACAGCTCAAATAAGCAAAGGGAAATTACAGTCCATCATTACTTTAAGACGTGAATGTCAGTCAATCTGGAACATTTCAAGTTCAGTCCAAAAACCAAGCGCTATGATGAAACTGGCTCTCATGAGGACCGCCACAGGACAGGAAGACCCAGAGGTACCTCTGCTGCAGAGGATACGTTCATTAGAGTTACCAGCCTCAGAAATTGCAGTCCAAATAAATGCTTCAGAGTTCAAGTAACAGATACATCTCAACATGAACTGTTCAGAGGAGACTGCGTGAATCAGGCCTTCATGGTCTCATGCTGCAAAGAAACCACTACTAAAGGACATCAATAAGAAGAAGAGACTTGCTTGAACCAAGAAACACGAGCAATGGACATTAGACTGGTGGAAATCTTTTGATCTGAGTCCAAATTTCTGATTTTTAGTTCAAACCGCCGTGTCTTTGTGAGATGCAGAGTAGCTGAACGGATGATCTCCATGTGTGGTTCCCACTGTGAAGCATGGAGGAGGAGGTGTGATGGTGTGGGGGTGCTTTGCAGGTGACACTGTCAGTGATTTATTTAGAATTCAAGGCACACTTTAACAGCATGGCTACCACAGCATTCTGCAGCCGTACGCCATCCCATTTGGTTTGTCCTTAGTGGGACTATCATTTGTTTTTCAACAGGGTAATGACCGAAAACACACTTACAGGCTGTGTAAGGGCTATTTGACCAAGGAGAGTGATTGAATGCTGCATCAGATGATCTGGCTTCCACAATCGTCTGACCTCAACCCAGTTGAGATGAGTTGGACCGCAGAGTGAAGGAAAAGCAGCCAACAAGTGCTCAGTATATGTGGGATGTCCTTCAAGACTGTTAGAAAAGCATTCCAGGTGAAGATGGTTGAGAGAATGCCAAGCGTGTGCAAAGCTGTCATCTAGGCAAAGGATGGCTACTTTGAAGAATCTCAAATATAACATATTTTGATTTGTTTAACACTTTTCTTGGTTACTACATGATTCCATATGTGTTATTTTGTAGTTTTGATGTAGAAAATAGTAAAAATAAAGAATACCCTTGAATGAGTAAGGGTGTCCAAACATTTGACTGGTACTGTATGTCTCTGATCACCCTGAACGTTCCGCTTTAGTCACGGGGCATGTTGTGTTATAGTAAGAGGGCTCCTGGGAAGGTGAAGAAGTCCCCAGTGGGAAGCTGGCGTTCATTCTTCCACCTGGGCAAGTCCTCCTCCATGACTTCCAAACGCAAGCTGAAGCGTCACCCCAGCGAACCCAATGAGATCAAGAGCATCGCACTGCCAGGTCAGGCCTCAACCAGCACTACAGTGTCACCATCCAATACTGTGCACAACCATAAGGACCGTCTTCACAGCCATGTTATAAAATACCTCCCAGTCATGTCTCTGTGGTTAAATGTATGGGTGTTTTTTCCACTTTGGTGATGTGAAGAAGTCATGTTTTTTTTTTAAGAAGTATATTTTCAACTTCAGTTTGTACTTCCATATTATTCAGGTGGAAGAGGAGATAGTGGGACACTGCGCTCCACCAAAAGTGAAGAATCTCTCACCTCTTTGCACAATGTGGAAGGTAAATATGCCCCCAGTTACACTTTCAATCCTGTCAGTACCTGTGTTTCATAATACGTGATAAACAAATTTAGGGTAATCATTTGTGTTGTCTGTTGAAGTCTGCCTCTGAACAGTAATGTATACTATGTGTCTTATCTGTTCTAGGTGAGCCCCAGATGTACCGCCCCCCTAGACCACGCTCTACCAGCGATGCCCTCTCCACCGCGTTCAGGGATGACCTGTCTGATGCCAGGGACAAAGGCTACCACAAACAGACCAAGGAGGGCCATAATGGTGCTGGTGGTCCAGTCTATGACCCAGCTGGTGTGTCCCCTCCTCATCAGGAGGATGACCTTGACCTCTGTCTTCCAGCCCCTGGCATGGCCTTTCTGGACTTTGACCCCATGTCCTTCCAGTGCAGCCCACTGAGCCCACCAACAACTAAATCCGCTCCTCAACGCAAAGCAAGCGTCAACTGGAGGAAGAATGTCGGGGGTTCCAGTGAATCAGAGCCCATCTCTTCATCCCTCAATAAAGTCCTCAGTAACTCCCAGTCCCCTGACATCAGCCCAGTCCATAGGAAAAGAGGGGAGAAAAAGAAAGTGGTCGTCTCCCCCAAACTCCGACGGAAGTCCTCTACGTCCCCCCCTGTGGTTGAAACAGATGTGCACACTGTGTGTGTGTCTACCCCACGCTGTGTCTCAGACACCCAGGGGGGTGAGTCCTCCTCCCCTCCACCTCTGGATCTGTGTGAGGCCCAACTAGTGAGTGAGGAGGGGAGTGAGGCCAGGGCTCCCCGCCGGCCCCCCAGCCCTCCAAGCTTCACATCAACTTTCACAGACAGCCTTGCTTCACAAAACCCTCAGGATCCAGGTCAGTGGCACATTAAAAACAAGTTACATTTTTGTTCATTTTATTTGTAAAGCCTTTTTAAATCTACAGTTTATCATTAATGTGCAGCAAAGTTTAACATGGACATGTACAGTTCTTACTGTGTTCCCTTGTTAGCTGAAGTTCTTATGGTATTATTCTATGTGTTGTCCCCTCATGTCTGATCACAGCGTTGTTTGTCCTGTCATACTGTAGCAGCATTGTTTGTCTTATGCCTCCCCAGGAACAGATAGGCTTGTGAATTCAGTGTCTGTCCTCCCTCCTCACCCTCCGTTGACGATGGCTGCCCGCAGGCTGGCCTTGGCCCTGGCTGAGTCTGCCCAGAAGGCCACTCTGACCTCCCAGAGGAGGAGCACCCAACCCCCCTATCCTCTCCAGAGACAGGACACCCCCCATCCCCTGGACAGACCCCCACGGCCCTCTGTTCTCCACCTCCAATCCTGCTCTCAGGATTACGGCGACCTCAAGGTCTCTTCTCCATCCCCCCTCTTACCCTTGGCTGGTACATCAGTTGAGAGTCCTTGTGGCCGTTTCCCTAGCCATGCGAGAAAACAGGCCCCTGAGGGCCATGTGGCTATGAGTAACTTCACTCCCACTGTCAGTCCCTTAGAAGCTGGAGCTCTACTGCAGGGCAGCACAGAGGTGAGGGACCAGAGAGAAGGGAGAGACAGGCCCCTGGGAGCTGTGAGACCTGTTCAGCCTCAGACGGTTTCCTCCTTGTATCTCAGTGGTAGGGTCTCCCCTCCCTTTCAATCAGTCTGCTCCATTCAGAGCCAGTTAGCCGCCGCTGTCCTCGCTAACACTGACTCTGTCAATGCCTATAACTATCGGACTGTTCTGGCTGAGGCGTCCATGCCAGGGTCTGTGGAGGAGATCCCTTCATGTCCTCCTCTGCCGTCCTTAGTCCATCAGTACAGCTCTGATGAAGGGGAAGCTATGAGGGAGGCTGAAGATGTGTACAGACATCATCGGGTCAATCCAGCAGGACAGGTATCTGGACCTCACCATCCTCGGCCTGGCTGTCTCCCTCCCCACCTGGCAGGGCCCAAGAGCATGTACAAACCCACGTCTGACAGCTGCTACAGCACTTTAGGCCTCCGGCACCACCCATCTTCCTCCCCCCAGTACAGAGGTCAACCCCAACCCAGGGAGGAGCACAGCTCCAGCGGCCACCACAGATCCAGGGGACAATGGCAGAGGACTGAGGAGAGAGCCCTGGGGTACCCGGTCATCCGCAGGGCACGCTCCTTCCATGCCCAGCAACCTAGTTGTGTTCAACTGGCAGAAACTGACGTCCTACCCCCAGACATCCTGTTCTATGTCCAACGTCCAGCTGTCCAGGAAAAGGAGTGCCAGAGGCTTGTCCAGTCAGGTGTTCAACCCCTGCAGCCATACTTTGAGAACGGACGCGTTCAGTACCGCTACAGCTCCTATTCAGACGCAGCGCCTCCAGAGGAGTCTTACTACTATGTGGACCCTTACAGGACAAGCCGTATCCGACACAGTCAGTCATACACCATGCGCTCTACTAGGGATAGTGGACATCCTGGCTACCACTATCGCCCTTCAAACAACATCCCACCTGCAAAAAGAGAACTCTTCTTGGAGAGTAGGGATCTAGAGCGAGTCATTTACGAGTCCTGGGACCACCCAGAGAGTTGTGACAGACTAGTCTATCATCCAATCAGGCAAGAGAATAGAGCCAGGCAGAGGACCCAGGGCCCTATCATGTCTCCTTATGAGAACTTGGATCCTCCCGTCCCACAGAGTGACATCAGCGGCAGAGATATCAGTCACACCAGAAGCAGGTCAGACCCAGGTAATGCCTGCCTGCTGGCCATCGACAGAGTGGACAGCCAACGTGAAGTACCTGCCATGTCCCCAATCTCCCC
The DNA here is from genome assembly GCF_965601325.2 of Salmo salar. Lineage (NCBI taxonomy): Eukaryota > Metazoa > Chordata > Actinopteri > Salmoniformes > Salmonidae > Salmo > Salmo salar. The sequence goes on along the minus strand of NC_138310.1, from coordinate 65,908,667 downwards.
TGGCCAGCAGCTTTCAGACCCTAGTGATTACATCAGGCACCAGAGGGGTCATTGGCCAGGTGAGGAACCAGGCCCTCCCAGGAGAGAGAGTGTCTCCAGGAGAACCCAGTCCAAGCAGGGCACCTCCCAACGACATCAACCACAGCATTGCAACGTCCCCATACTCCTAGATGTTAAGAACATGGAGCAGGGTGAGGGTGGTCCTAGTAGAGGTTGTGACCTGGACAAAGTAATGATGGGCAACGCTGCTAATAGCTACTCTGCCCGATTAAAACCAAGCATCCCCAGGAGACAACGATCACAGAGCATCAAAGAGCCTCGTTACTACCACCATGTCAAATCGCCTGTGGAACCAGATCACCCTGGGTCCTTTTCCACCCAGCCCCACAGGAGAACTCAGAGCACCAAGGCCATGCCCTCTCACTATGATAACCTGGAGGGGTACTACCCAGCTCCCAAGCCCAAACCCTCAGGGTCTAGTAAGGCCATGCCAGGGCCGTTCCCTGGCCACGGCTGCATGACCCCACACAGCCACAGACTGCTGTCCCAGGCCCTAGGGGGCCACGGGGCCTTCCTGCAGTCAGGCCTCAGGCCGGAAGCTGGAGTCTACGCTGAGTGATTCCGTCCTCTAATCACACCAGAAGCTGAGGCCAGTTTGGCATACATCGCCAACTCAACAGATTAATGTTGATGTTTATAAAAATGGAAAAAATGCATACAGAAATAAACCTTCATAAACTGTTTTTAAGAAAATGTAGAATTGACACAAATGGGTGGGTCATACTGTTGGTAACGTGTAGATAGCAAAGAAAGAGGTACATTATTTTCTCATTAACTACAATGGGACTGGTAAAGGTGAGATTTTGAAATATTGTTTTGTGCAATGGTTTATGAAGGTTTTGTATAATTTTTATGCCCAAAGGTTAATTATAATTTCATGTCCATGAGATAATATTGTCCAACAAACAGAAAATACCATTTTAAATATCTGCCAAATATTGTTAATCTTATGAGCAATAATATTCTAAGATATAATGTCTTACTTGGCCTACTGCCAATGTGATATTGTTTGCCTAGTTTATTTAGATCATTTACGCCCTAACTGAAGAAACATGCACTTTTTAAGAATTATAGTAAATGAGAACCATGCATAGAGCTCCTTGACTTTTATGTTTTGCATTTCCACTGATTCTCCGCTCAAGGTGTTTAGTAACATTAGCACTTTTGGTGTTATTTAGTTCATACAATAGTGGAAGACACAGAGGACATTTCTTCAACGGCACTGCTCTCACCTTCACAAAACACTCAGACATGGAAAGATTAAGGAGCAAGGAGGACTGTGACCACAGTTAGGGTCCATCTGTCATCTTACCAGAATAAATAACTTCCAAATGTGTACATGTGCTGCAAATGTGAAAGTGTATGTCAATGCACTTCTCACATTAACAGGAAGCTGTGATGCTTCATGACATTGTGGTGTATTATGAGAGGACATTAGTTTCTCTCTTTGTAGGGATATTTTAATGGTATGTCATGTTTAACTGTTGCTTTATTCTTTTGTTATAGTTTCGTATTCATTAAATATGTTATTTCAAACCCAACCCTCTGTAAATGAGGAGATATTGCTAAGACATTTTAATGTTGTGTTTTTCATTAGAATATAAATTAAAAATAAATAATATCTATAGCATACTATGAAAAATGGTCAGAATTTATTGGATATTTTTTTTACCATTTTGTTCATGGGAATGCACATTTAATGAAGTTATTGGTTGGAGCAGAAATGCATACTCACTGGGCATTTGCTACCTTGCAGATTCAGAGAAGTTTAAGCATTGGACAGCAGAGGGCACTGCAGTATTGCAGAGAAAGTGGTTTCCTAATAATGTTTCTCTGAATCTCAAGTGGAGATAGGACAAGTTTTAAAAAAATGTTATAAACACTTTAAATCAGTTTTTCATAAAATCTCTCATTCCTTAGATGTGTAGTGGTATTACTATATACACAACAGTGGCTATTTCTTTCCAAAACAGGATCTTATTAGCGTAGACAAAACTGACAACTTCTGAAAAGAAGTTAATGCATCTTCTCCCCTTGATCTGTCATCCATATCCAAGGAAACTGCTAGTGCAAAATTAGGAATAAATCATTCTGCAAACTGGGAACATTCTCAGAACATTAGCGAACACTCAAACTAAGTTTAGTTAGGGTTTGAGCTGAACCAGTATCTGGGCAGAGGAGACAATGAATATGACGAGATCTTCTCTGCTCAGAAAGCTACCATTCAAGTTACCATTCACCAACTCGGCAAGCGTTATGACCAGAAAAGTCATATACAGTTGAAGTAGGAAGTTTACATACACCTTAGCCAAATACATTTAAACTCAGTTTTACACAATTCCTGACATTTAATCGTAGTAAAAATTCCCTGTTTTAGGTAAGTTAGGATCACCACATTATTTTAAGAATGTGAAATGTCAGAATAACAGTAGAGTGATTTATTTCAGCTTTTATTTCTTTCATCACATTCCCAGTTGGTCAGAAGTTTACATACACTCAATTAGTATTTGGTAGCATTGCCTTTAAATTGTTTAACTTGGGTCAAACGTTTCGGGTAGCCTTCCACAAGCTTCCCACAATAAGTTGGGTGAATTTTGGCCCATTGCTCCTGACAGAGCTGGTGTAACTGAGTCAGGTTTGTAGGCCTCCTTGCTCACACACGCTTTTTCAGTTCTATAGGATTGTGGTCAGGGCTTTGTGATGGCCACTCCAATAACTTGACTTTGTTGTCCTTAAGCCATTTTGACACAACTTTGGAAGACCCATTTGCGACCAAGCTTTAATGTCTTGAGATGTTGCTTCAATATATTCACATCATTTTCGTCCCTCATGATGCTGATCTATTTTGTGATGTTCACCAGTCCCTCCTGCAGCAAAGCACCCCCACAACATGATGCTGCCACTCCCGTACTTCACGGTTGGGATGGTGTTCTTCAGCTTGCAAGCCTCCCCCTTTTTCCTCCAAACTTAACGATGGTCATTATGGCCAAACAGTTCTATTTTTGTTTCATCAGACCAGAGGACATTTCTTCAAAAAGTATGGTCTTTGTCCCATGTGCAGTTGCAAACCGTAGTCTGGCTTTTTATGATGGTTTTGGAGCAGTGGCTTCTTTATTGTTGAAAGGCCTTTCTGGTTATGTCGATATAGGACTAATTTTACTGTGGATATAGATACTTTTGTACCTGTTTCCTCCAGCATCTTCACAAGGTCCTTTGCTGTTGTTCTGGGATTGATTTGCACTTTTAGCACCAAAGTACGTTCATCTCTAGGAGACAGAACCCGTCTCCTTCCTGAGCGGTATGACGGCTGCGTGGTCCAATGGTGTTTATACTTGCGTACTATTGTTTGTACAGATGAACGTGGTACCTTCAGGCGTTTGGAAATTGCTCCCAAGGATGAACCAGACTTGTGATGGTCTTTTTTCTGAGGTCTTGGCTGATTTCTTTTGATTTTCCCATGATGTCAAGCAAAGAGGCACTGAGTTTGAAGGTAGGCCTTGAAATACATCCACAGTTACACCTCCAATTGACTCAAATGATGTCAATTAGCAATTAGCCTATCAGAAGCTTCTAAAGCCATAACATTTTCTGGAATGTTCCAAGCTGTTTAAAGGCGCAGTCAACTTAGTGTATGTAAACTTCTGACCCACTGGAATTGTGATACAGTAAATTATAAGTGAAATAATCTGTCTGTAAACAATTGTTTGAAAAATTACTTGTCATGCACAAAGTAGATGACCTAACCGACTTGCCAAAACTATAGTTTGTTAACAAGACATTTGTGGAGTGGTTGAAAAATGAGTTTTAATGACTCCAACCTAGGTGTATGTAAACTTCCGACTTGAATTGTACTCCCCCCCCCCCCCCCCCCTTTTTTTGGAAGTACATACCGGGCGTAATGGCAGTAAATTATGATAGTTTCAGGCAGGACATGCATATTTGGTGAGTAACAACATATTTTGACGTAACACTTTCTGGGCAGCGAGGAGCTTATCATATTCATTGACTACTTGGCCCACATACTAGGTCAGGTTTGAGCTAACATTAGGTTGATAACGTCTCACAAACATACACATTTATTTTTTCTAAGAAAAAAGTTTAAAATGAAATATCCTTGGAATGAGTTAACATCCACTCAAATGTTCTCAATCTGTAAAAACTACCACAGAAGATTCCCCTAAGGTTGATTTGGTTGCTAGAGAATGTAATAACACAATGTTCTTAAAACATACTGCCGCAACAAATGTGGGAGCAATGGAAGTGATTCTGAGGAAACATTACAGGAACGTTCTGCTCATATTTATGGATGTTATTCAAAACACCCATAACAGCAATAATATTCCTACAATGGTCTCATAAAGTTATAGTCTGACATTGACATGAGGATTCTACAAATGCCCCCTTAACATCCAGTACCAGTCAAAAGTTTGTACATACCTACACATTCATGGGTTTTTCTTTATTTGTTACTATTTTTTACATTGCAGAATAGTTGTGAAGACATCAACACTATGAAATAACACATGTGGAATCATGTAGTAACCAAAAATGTGTTAAATCAAAATATATTTTGTATTTGAGATTCTTCAAAGTAGCCAGCCTTTGGCTTGATGACAGCTTTGCACACTCTTGGCATTCTCTCACCCAGCTTCACCTTGAATGGGTTTGCAATAGTCTTGAAGGAGTTCCCACATATGCTGAGCACTTGTTGGCTGGTTTTCCTTCACTCTGCGGTCCAACTCACCCCAAACCATCTCAATTGGTTTGAGTTTGGGTGATTGTGGAGGCCAGGTCATCTGATGCAGCACTCCATCACTCTTCTTCTTGGTCAAATAGCCCTTACACAGCCTGGAGGTGTGTTGGGTCATGTTGAAAAACAAATGATTGTCCCACTGAGCACAAACCAGATGGGATGGCGTATCGTTGCAGAATGCTGTGGTAGCCATGCTGGTTAAGTGTGCCTTGAATTCTACATAAATCACTGAAAGTGTCACCAGCAAAGCACCCCCACATCACCACACCACCTCTTCCATGCTTCACGGTGGGAAGCATGGAGGAGACAGCCATCCATTGCTCGTGTTTCTTGGCCCAAGCAAGTTTCTTCTTCTTATTGGTGTCGTTTAGTAGTGGTTTCTTTGCAGCAATCGACCATGAAGGCATGATTCATGCAGTCTCCTCTGAACAGTTGATGTTGAGATACGTCTGTTACTTGAACTCTGTGAAGCATTTATATTTTCTGAGGCTGGTAACTCTAATGAACTTATCCTCTGCAGCAGTGGTAACTCTGGGTCTTCCTTTCCCATGGCGGTCCTCATGAGAGACAGTTTTATCATCACTGCATTTTAAGAAACTTTCAAAGTTTCTCTTTGCTGATTTGAGCTGTTCTTGCCATAATATGGACTTGGTCTTATACCACCCCCACCTTGTCACAACACAACTGATTGGCTCAAACGCATTAAGAAGGAAAGAAATTCCACAAATTACCTTTTATCAAGGCACACCTGTTAATTGAAATGCATTCCAGGTGACTACTTCATGAAGCTGGTTGAGGGAATGTCAAGAGTGTGCAAACCTGTCATCAAGGCGAAGGGTGGCTACTTTGAAGAGTCTCAAATATAAAATCTATTTTGATTTGTTTAACACTTTTTTTGGTTACTACATGATTCCATTTGTGTTATTTCATAGTTTTGATGTCTTCACTATTATTCAAAATGTAGAAAATAGTAAAAGTAAAGAAAAACCCTGGAATGAGTAGGTGTGTCCAAACTTTTGACTGGTACTGTATATCAGCAATAAAATGCTGGAGCACTTGAATTTGTTCGAAAAAAACGTTCCTGGAATATTCATTTGTTGATGGCGCTACTGTAAAACTACTAACACCTATAACAACAAACAACAAACATTCCCGCTAGACTCTTATAAAGGTGTTTTTTAATGTTATGAAATGATGATCCAGAATTGTTCTAAAAACATACTTCAACAATAAAAAACATTTTCAATGTTCTGCTAATATTGATGTGTAATGTAACATTAGAAATGGCATTTCAATCTTCTTACATTTTTTATTAGGGTATTGTCAAAACATAGCTATTTTAAAGAATGGTAAGTAAGTAGATTTGAACCTGCAATCTGCTATCTTTAAGCCCTGTAGGCTACTTAGTCTGCTGTGCCACCAGGATCATAATGTTTTCAGTGGATTTCCTTTTGTAGTGAAATCGTTATTATAATCCAGACTATGGCTATATGTCTTAATACATATGCAAATCTATGTACACCTCACCGCAATCTGCCAGGCAATAATTTAACATGATTTCTGAAATCAAGTTTGTAGGGAAAATAAAAGTCAAAACATCCCGACATTGCAGTATAAAGAAGAAGATTGGCAGAGTAAGTAATAATAGAGGATTTAGTTATCCTCTCTTTTTTTATAATATGTTTATTATTTTCCAATAAAAAATAAATCAAAAAAGACAGCGATACAAACATTGACATTCATTGTACTTTGAATGGGATGGCCAATTTATAGGACAAAACTAAACTTTAACTCACACATACACAAAATTAAACTAAATCCTATTAGGTGATACATGTATAAGAAGACAGCATATAGTCATTACAAGCAGTGTAGTTCAGCCCAATATAAATACTGAGTGGAGTACAGCACAGAGTAGCAGCAGATCATCAACCCAGTTATGAAGCAGGACTAGACCATTTATCCAGTATCGGCTGCCATGTTTTGTAAAACATTGGACTTCTATTGGAGGTATTGTATCGAATCTTTTCCATATGTGTTACATTCCCTAAATCCCGTAACCACATTTCAAAGGTAGTTACAGTCTACAATTTCTAAAATTGCAATATGAGCCTTTTGGCTAATAGAGTACAAAGAGAGACGGCCTTCCCCTCCTGGTTATTACCATCAACTGTACCAAACAGAGCGATCAATGGGTCTGGGGCTATAACTCTATCGAAGGCTTTAGATAAGTAATCAAAAATGAGAGCCCAGTAAGCATGTAACTTAGGACATGTCCAATATAAGTGGGTCAACGTCCCCATCCTGCTTGCACCTCTCACACAGTGGTGAGGTGTCCAGGAATATTTTATGCAGTTTTACTTTTGAGTAGTGTAACCTGTGTATCACCTTAAACTGTACAAGGTTGTGTCTGGCATTCACTGAACTGTGGTTTATATTCCTGAGAGCTTCTACCCTGTCCTCATCTGAGATTTCTGAACCAAGTTCTTGTTCCCAAGCCCTTTTAATAGTGTCTGCCCTTTTAATAATGCCCAATGTCATGACTATCAACAAAATACAGTAAAACTATGTTAATATAATAAATGTCTAATAAATTATGTGATTCCAAATAATTGCCATACTGTATGTGTTTCTACGTGAATTGCTGTACAACTGTTCAAATTAAGCAATAATGCCCAAGGGGGTGTGATATATGGGCATATATACCACGGCTAAGGGCTGTGTCCTAGCACTCCGTGTTGCGTCATGCGTAAGAACAGCCCTTCGCCGAGGTATATTGGCCATAAACCACACCTCCTCAGGCCTTATCGCTTCATTTGAACAGTCCATGGAGGTTTCTTTCAAGTTGTCATATCTCCATAAACTAAATACATGTTATAGGAACTTTTAAAGAACATAGTTAATATGTTCTGGGAACATTCTTACAAACATTGTTAACGTCAGCACAACTGGACAGTTTTTGTGTTTTGGGAAGATATCTTTTGTGATGTCCCCACAATGTTAACATCACACTGTTCCTATAACTTAATGACACATTCTGGGGATCTTTAAAGAACAGACAAAATGTTTTCTGGGAACGTTCTTGTAACGTCAGGCAAATGTTTTATACAACTGGACAACTGGACAGTTTTTGTGTTCTGAGAACATTAGCCACAACCTAACGAATATTCTGGGAAATTTAACAGAACCAATTTTGGTTTGCTGGGTGTTTTGTTGTAAATGAAGAGAAAACAAGCCTCCATCAAATCACAGCTGACTGAGAGGTTTCCTTGCACTGTGGCAGAAACAATTACTGAGACCTGAGGAGACCGAGACATCCCTCCTGTCAGCTCAGCGTTGCTCCGGGAGCAGCCATCCCACAGATTCATTGTTTATTCATCGCTGCATTGACATTCAATGTGCACCCGTACCGCACCCTCTTATAACCAACAAGTTGCAATTTCTATGCATGTGAACGTTGGAGGGGAAATTATTTATGGGAGACGACTTGGGTAAAGTGAGCTTTTAGCAAAGCGTTTTGCGCTGCGTCCAGACCCAGAGCGATCAGTTTGTGTATTGAATGTGCTGGATCACAGCGAGGTGTGCATGCATTATTCAGCTTTACTGTGGTGGGTCTGGGCCACAGCTAGACGGCCATCTGCTCGGCGGACATTGTGATGTATTTGGGACACGCTGCCTTTCAGCTTCAGGTTTACGCCTCATCGTTCAGTGGGGAAAATGAAATGAAGGGGTAATGGTTTCCTGTAATAATGCCCAATGTCATTTTCTCAAAGTTGGCCGCCCTTTTCCCCTAACCAAAGTAGAGTTTAAGTTAAGGGGTAGAGAGGGTTGAGTTGAGTTAAACTGTGAAGGGGAAGTCTGAACCCTCTTCACCTGCTTGCTTGGAGAATTATTCCTGAACAGCTGTGCCTGTCCAGATGCAGAGAGAGCAGAAATGTGCTGTGTGGGGGAGTTTGGTGCCAAGCTGTGCCCGTTGCTGTCCCGTTTGGTGGAGACAGCAGGTGCCTGGCGGTAGGACCCCTCTCAGCGGGGAGTGATCTGTAATCTGCCCTATGGGTGTGACTGTTGTCTGGGAAAGAGCGTGGGTGGCTCAGCACTATAGACACCTGTACAGAGACACTCTGTCCTTGGGGATAATACCAGGGGGAAAGTAGGTTTATGGGGTGTCACGCAGACGCTAAGGAAAAAGGCCATGGTGTTATGCACTTTTGAATCTGATTGGCATATCCTGCTTTTCAGCACCTGAAGGTTGACACTATTGGAATCCCTTCAATTGCTTGTTCTGTCAAAGGGGTAGTTGCCATTACCAAGGCAAATATAAACCTTAAAAAAATATTTGCATCCCTCATAATCACTTCAACAATAGGGTGCTAAATGAATTAGCGACAACCCCAATCAACAGAGCCTTGGTAGTGCTTGAGGTTTCTAATGCTGTAACCTTGGATACGGACGGAATAGAGGAGGCAATCAGTGGCTTTCACCTTCTTGGTGATGGATTGGAGGGATAGGGGTTGATGGGATAGAGGAGGGCAGAGAAACAATACTGGGCTGATTAAGTGGCTGATTAGACCTCACAATTGCATTAGGCAACAGCTCTTCACTGAGCATCAACCCTTACACGGCCCCTCTTCTATTCTGATATTCTCATGTGGATTCTGTATTCTATTCTAGTGGAGTTGATTGTGGTTGAGAAGAAGGCGTAGTTGGACTGTGGACTGATGCCAAATCCCAGGTGTCACTGTCACAGCTGATGATGAAGCTCTTGACCCTTCTCTGTAGGTGACCGATCCTAAATGATAATGCCCTACCTGTCACCCTAGCAAGGTAGGCAATTATTCAGGAAAATACTGTGGGTACAAAGGGTAATTGTTAGACTTTTGATATTAATTAGTTGTGTACCACTAATTATCTGCTGTATGTGGCACTAGTCAGTACCTAACCTCGTCCCCAGGCTCAAGTACCAGAGAGCCAACTGACGAGATTAGTAAGTGCCTTATAATACAACTGGTATTGGGTTGTCTATATAAGGTGTAAGGGTAGGTTTAAAGGGTTTATTGTCATTATAAGGTGTAAGAGGGGTGTTGAAGGGTTTATTGTCTTTATAAGGTGTAAGTGGAGTGTTAAAGGGTTTATTGTCTTTATAAGGTGTAAGGGGAGAGTTAAAGGGTTTATTGTCTTTATTAGGTGTAAGTGGAGAGTTAAAGGGTTTATTGTCTTTATAAGGTGTAAGGGGAGAGTTAAAGGGTTTATTGTCTTTATAAGGTGTAAGGGGAGAGTTAAAGGGTTTATTGTCTTTATAAGGTGTAAGTGGAGGGTTAAAGGGTTTATTGTCTTTATAAGGTGTAAGTGGAGGGTTAAAGGGTTTATTGTCTTTATTAGGTGTAAGGGGAGAGTTAAAGGGTTTATTGTCTTTATAAGGTGTAAGTGGAGGGTTAAAGGGTTTATTGTCTTTATAAGGTGTAAGTGGAGGTTTAAAGGGTTTATTGTCTTTATAAGGTGTAAGTGGAGGGTTAAAGGGTTTATTGTCTTTATAAGGTGTAAGGGGAGGGTTAAAGGGTTTATTGTCTTTATAAGGTGTAAGTGGAGGGTTAAAGGGTTTATTGTCTTTATAAGGTGTAAGTGGAGGTTTAAAGGGTTTATTGTCATTATTAGGTGTAAGGGGAGAGTTAAAGGGTTTAGTCCATAAATTATTGTTTGTTTTCTGCCTCCCTTCGGATCACTTAACATTTATGACTGATCCATAAAAGTTATGTGCCTGCGTCACTTTTTCCCCATCAAATAAGAGACCAACACACACACACACACACACACACACACACACACACACACACACACACACACACACACACACACACACACACACACACACACACACACACAAAAACACACACACACACACACACACACACACACACACACACACACACACACACACACACACACACACACACACACACACACACACACACACACACACACAGAGTTACTGTGCTAATAGGCAAAACACTCAACGGATGCCACTCTTCCATGACTGAGTGAAGGTGCAGTACAGTATCAAGGCCTATTCTGTCATTGTATACTTTGATGCAGAGAAAACCTGGGTGTATTGAATCACATGGTTTATAGTTCTCCCCTTGAGAAGCCACACACCGTCGAGTCACGATAAGATGGTAAATAGATCTGAAATTCATTACCTCTCGGAGTCGGAGCTCAGGGGAGCATGATTAAGACGTCATCTGATGATAATATGATGATAACTGCAGGTTAATCTTGCCACCTATGTCTTAAAAAGGAAGCCGGTGACTGTGCTGGAAAGAAAATTCATCTAGTTTAGCTAGCTTTTGAGGCAAGCCACTGGTCACTACTGTCAGATGGTTTGTTGTCTGGACTCCAGTCATCTCCTCAGAGGCAGCCATGTGTGCACTACAGCAACCTCCCCACACATACTCAATAACAAACAGGTAGTTTGTTGTCGCTATTAGAATAATTTGATATGGATTTCATGAACGTGCTTTAATAATGTGTCATTATTATAATTCAGTTGATTGGCACACTCATTAATCAGGCAAAAACAAATTGAAACACAAATAAGGAAGCAAACAATATAAAGAGCAAATACTGCTGCCTTGTCCTGCAACTAGCTGTATGTCAGATTGGGCTTGGCTCTAATCGTTTTACATTCAAAATGAGACATAAAGGGAAAAATATTACTTTGTCCATCTTGATAAGCGGTATTTTACTGAATTGATGAACTTTTGCAGGAACATTTTCTGAGTAACTTTACACTTTGGCATCAGACGATAGGCCCATTTGGACTCTCTTTTATACAATATATTTTCTCCTCTTTTATACAAAGCCAATTTTCCACTGTTCACATCAGTGGTTCTACTGATGGCCTATTGATAATCTGCTCAGAGAGATAGTGTGAGTTCTACTCTCTAACTTCAGATACTTAGCTGTGCTCTGCTCTGCCTTTCATGTCGTTGGAGAATGAATAGCCTTTGATAGCCGTTGAATTCTGCTCTTGGTGATGACTTGGCTCATCCACCCAGAGTGAGGTCGCATTCCACCGCCCACCTCTCTGTCTGAGGGTTCCATCGTATGGAGACATGCTGTGTCACAGGCGATATGCTAAACTGTATTACATGTGTGTTATACATGTGTTATAACAAGATTCTGCAAGAAACTTAACAATAATACGGCGTCGATGAGCTATGCAACATTTTGGCATTCAAGAGCATTGAATGTACGACTTTGTGTACTACATGCTACATTACACTTCACAGTCTAGTAATCCATATTGACTCTTTAAATACATAAATAAACTTCTTCTGACAGTCGATTTGACATATAGCCATTGGCAGCTGCTTGCATACAAGCACAAGATCATGTCTTTCTAAGATGCTTTTCCACACCCACACAAATGAAATGTAATTTAAGTTTAAACGCTAATGAATAATGTGCCACTAACCTTTTGTTTCTGATGGAGTCCTATAGTGTTTGAATTCATGTCTATTTAATTAATTCATGTCACACTTAATTACCAAACTAATTAATTTAACAAGGCAAATGTGTCACAATGATAAATGATTGGGGAGGAAGTAGGCAGTGTTCGTCTTTAGCAACTCCCTCCCTGCATCAACAAAGCCTATTTCTAATGGCTTCTACTCGTGTCATCAATAAGCCTGATTTATCTTCTAGTTTACTGTTATTTCACTCACTGGTCGATCGACAAAACAAATTATACTTTACACACTGTTAAGTAATGTAGACAGCCCTTTATGAGGTTGACTGGACAAACAGTGTTGAAGGTTGATAGTTTACACAGTCATTTGTGGTGTTGCTGAGCTACGGCTCTCCTCATGGTAGATGAAGCAGGAAGACTTGAAGTCATGTTTTCTCTGTGTTTTTCTCCAGGACCCCGGAGGAGCTACAGGGCACTAGTGGGAGAGATGTGAGTTCATGCAGCAGATGAGATGTCCACTATATTGAGGTTAAGTAGCTGTCTGTCTGTCTGTCTGTCTGTCTGTCTGCCTGTCTAACATTAACATATCGCTCACTCAGTCAACAGAGTAATTAGAAATAAACCTGTTAGACTGGCACAGAAAAGTTCGACAAGTATTTCCTTAGACTTCTGTTAGACGTTTTTTTGAACTGACACTAATAAGGACTGTGTCTTGTGGTCGCCTAATAGGACGAGTTCCAAAGGAAAACAAATGAAACATGTCAGCTGACAAGGTAAGAATATATCTAATTGCACACAAAGACAGAAAGTACATAAATACTGAAAGTAGTTGAAGAAGCAGGTAAGAAACAGCACATTTCTTACTGCAACTGCAACAATGGTATCTTTAAGCTATTCAAGGCCATAGAGATAAATATTAACTGCTATCTAACCATTACATTCAAATTAAAAGTTTAGAAAACGAATTATGTCTGAACAAAACAAAATAAGATGCAGGACTGATATGCATCAAAACAGGCGTCGATAAGGTACCAGGACTGGGATGATTTAAATACAGTTAGGAGTGTGAGCTCATTTGTTCTCAGGTTTCGATTGTCTCTAGCTGTAACTGTGTAACAATATAACTTTTTAGAGAGAAAGGAGTCACCTTGAAAATGAGTTTGAGGAAAACTTGATGGAAATATCTCAGAGTGCTAAAACAGAACATTGTAGAGAACTCAATCTGAGGAAATTGTTGTTTTCTGTGACATTCTTTAATTGAGTCTATTTTCATAGAGAAGTAAGAGGAGCAAGGTGTTTTTATAATTGTGCTGTTTTTGTATTATCAGCCACATGCAAACTGAATATCAAAATCCAGCACATTTTCCCTCTGGTAAACATCAGTGTCTGATTAAGTACTAGGCAATGAGTATTAACCCGAACATCAAGCAATAGCATCTCTGACTTATGAGCCTGTAATGCTGTTCACAGCATCTTTTAGGCTTAGAGTTAATCACCTCCCAAACACAAGACTTTTCTGTCTGCCACTCACACACAGGATTAGCAGGGCTTGTCTATGTGTTTTAATTAACCAACATCTCTCTTCTTCATAGGAGGCTGAGATAATGTGCTGTCTTTCTGACTGATCAGACGATTCAGGTGTTTGTCATTGAGATTCAGCATTTAGTTTTATTTGTAAAACTATAACGTTTTAAAGTTGTGGCTATTTTGTTTGTTTAAATATGGGGCTTTGGTTTGTAGTTTTCAACTTTTTAATGAGGTCTGTTTTGAGCATTTGATCCCTATTAAAAGTTTGAAATGGGTACCATTTTTGCACTCAATGTATTCCAATGTGTGTCTTTGCTTATAACCAAACCCTGACAACATCCTCCACAGCACTTCTGGTCAGAATTATATTCTTATTCTAGTGAGGCAGCTGCTGTCCCTCAACAATCAATTATCTCCACTGTTGGTAGTGTAGATCTCTTGTACAAAGCAAGTCCCTGAAATAATTATGTGTTTTCTTCTTGGCTGTTGTGTGTATTCCCACTGAATATTTTGTAACAAAAGCATCTCTCCTGTGTGGAAAAACTAGAGGACATCCTCTTATGAACACTGAGAATTAAAGCTTTGTACAGAAGGCTGCTGGGTAACTGGAGTAAAGATTAGTTTGTCCTTTCAGTCATTGCCCACTGATGAATCAGCCAAGGCCTGTGTGTGTGTGTGTGTGTGTGTGTGTGTGTGTGTGTGTGTGTGTGTGTGTGTGTGTGTGGTGTGTGTGTGTGTGTGTGTGTGTGTGTGTGTGTGTGTGTGTGTGTGTGTGTGTGTGCGCATCACAGGAGGTTGGTGGCACCTTAATTGGGGAGGACAGGCTTGTGGTAATGGCTGGTGCGGAATAGGTAGAATGGTATCAAGTACATCAAACACATGGTTTCCATGTGTTTGATGCCATTCCATTTACTCCGTTCCAGACATTATTATGAGCCGTCCTCCCCTCAGCAGCCTCCACTGGCTGTACATATAGTTACACAATACCTGGAATTATGCTAGCAGTCAGAACCTGTCGCCCCCAGCTGTCTCTGTCTCTGCACACACACTTGCACCTATTTATACTTACATAATTGAATAAGGCCGCAGCCAAGCAAAGGGATACATGCCATCAATCTTAATCAATAAATTTGCCAACTAAACAAGCCATGCACTGACACTCATTCACTCTCCATTTCCACACTGTGCTAATTACACTTAAACATGGCATTGCAAATGAAAATGGAACGTTTAAAAAGAACTAACAGCATCTTAATATGTGGACAACTACAAATACCTAGGTGTCTGGTTAGACTGTAAACTCTCCTTCCAGAATCACATTAAGCATCTCCAATCCAAAATTAAATCTAGAATCGGCTTCCTATTTCGCAACAAAGCTCCTTCACTCACGCCGCCAAACATACCCTTGTAAAACCGACTATCCTACCGATCCTTGACTTCGGCGATGTCATTTACAAAATAGCCCCCAACACTGTACTCAGCAAACTGGATGTGGTCTATCACAGTGCCATCCATTTTATCACCAAAGCCTCATATACTACCCAGCACTGTGACCTATATGCCCTCGTTGGCTGGCCCTCACTACATATCCATCGCCAAACTCACTCCAGGTCATCTATAAGTCTTCGCTAGGTAAAGCCCTGCCTTATCTCAGCTCACTGGTCACCATAGCAACACCCACCCGTAGCACACACTCCAGCAGGTATATTTCACTGGTCATCCCCAAAGCCAACACTTCCTTTGCCCGCCTTTCCTACCAGTTCTCTGCTGCCAATGACTGGAACGAATTGCAAAAATCTCTGAAGCTGGAGTCTTATATCTCCCTCTCTAACTTCAAGCATCAGCTGTCAGAGCAGCTTACCGATCGCTGTACCTGTACACAGCCAATCTGTAAATAGCACACCTCATCCCCATATTATTACTTACCCTCTTGCTCTTTTGCACCCCAGTATCTCTACTTGCACATCCTCATCTGCACATCTATCACGCCAGTATTAATGCTTAAATTGTAATTATTTTTGCCTCTATGGCCTATTTATTGCCTACCTCCCTACTCTTCTACATTTGCACTCACTGTACATAGATTTTGTTCTCAGCTGGCATAAATAACTGGCATAAATAAAGGTGGCATAAATAACTGGCATAAATAAAGGTGAAATAAAAAATAAAATAAAAAAATGAATGAAACATCATACCGTAACATTCATTCATTCATGTACCTGTGCACTCTGTTTCATGCTATCCGTGTGTATACTTACAGTGTGCATATGTTCATTCACATGTCATTATTTGCATTATAAATATTTTCACATGATTGTTGTCCCAAGCTCATACCATGTTTAGATCAGATTGTTTCAGTTATTTTCACACTAGGGTAGCTTGCAGGCAAACTCTTCATAATTGTGTAGAGAACATAGAGATGTAGAGAGTAGTGTAGAGAACATAGAGATGTAGAGTGTAGTTTAGAGAACTTAGAGATGTAGTGTAGTGTAGAGAACATAGAGATGTAGAGTGTAGTGTAGATAACATAGAGATGTAGAGTGTAGTTTAGAGAACTTAGAGATGTAGAGTGTAGTGTAGAGAACATAGAGATGTAGAGTGTAGTGTAGAGAACTTAGAGATGTAGAGTGTAGTGTAGAGAACATAGAGATGAAGTGTGTAGTGTAGAGAACTTAGAGATGTAGTGTAGTGTAGAGAACATAGAGATGTAGAGTGTAGTGTAGAGAACTTAGAGATGTAGTGTAGTGTAGAGAACATAGAGATGAAGTGTGTAGTGTAGAGAACTTAGAGATGTAGTGTAGTGTAGAGAACATAGAGATGTAGAGTGTAGTTTAGAGAACTTAGAGATGTGTAGTGTAGAGAACTTAGAGATGTAGAGTGTAGTGTAGAGAACATAGAGATGTAGAGTGTAGTTTAGAGAACTTAGAGATGTAGAGTGTAGTGTAGAGAACTTAGAGATGTAGAGTGTAGTGTAGAGAACATAGAGATGTAGAGTGTAGTGTAGAGAACTTAGAGATGTAGAGTGTAGTGTAGAGAACATCGAGATTTAGTGTAGTGTAGAGAACATAGAGATGTAGAGTGTAGTGTAGAGAACATAGAGATGTAGAGTGTAGTGTAGAGATGATAAAATACATTTCTAACATATTAAATGATCAGACATTTAACACAAGAGGGGGTGATACATTTTCATGATCCTGTGGCTAATAGAGAGAAATGTCTGGTTTCTGAGGTTAAAACATTTCCATTAAAGCTTGAATAATGCTACTGACCTTTAGCTGGAATCACTTCAAATAATGGGACAAGGCTGCTGTGACAGAATTATGAAGACAGAATGCTACATGCTAATAAATGAGGTCCTGTTCTTGAACATGCCTATCAATTTCTCAAATCAATGTCCACATCCAAAGGCTGTGTCTGATATCTTAACATGTGTGGAGTTGAGCTATGAAAAAAAGACTAATTCAATCAGGATCACTAACAACTACAGTACATCACTCACCACATCACAGCTAATTGTGATTAAATACACTGCTCAGCTTCAATTGAGAGACCAAGGGGTGTACAATATTTAAGAAATATCAAAAGCTCTGGATCTAGAAGCTGAGTTGAATAGAGGATTTTGAAGTAAAGTTGAAGTACAAATAGAACAACTATATCCACACCAGGAGTAACAGTGCAGGACCAAGGGAATGACTGCTGTCACAGCACAGAGTGGGGAAAGGATGGTAACCACCTTTATGGGTTGAACCGTGTTAAAAGTTCTTGACAACAGAAATATCAGGTAAAAGACGATGCAGCCCATTTAACATTGATATATTTTTATTAAGACAAGTACTCTTCAGATTTTTTTTTGTAAAAATGTTTTATGAACCAATACAAAATATGTATGGGAACATGAGGAAACCTTTCTTTACTACACAGAAATGTTGCCCAGGTACAGAGAGACTAAAGATTTGACCTCAAAACAACTAACTGGGGCAATGAACAACCAAAACGTTCTAGGCATCAAACATGTTCTCCATCCAAACATCAAAGAAATGTTGGGGGTTAATCAGAAAACTTAACCACTGCAAATATACCACCTGTTGTTTGAAAACATCTGAAAATGTGACTGACATGCATCCTACTCAGGATGTTAATACACCATTAGAGAGTATCTAATGCTATCTAAGGCTCTATTCAATCCGTATTGCAGAAGTTCAGCGTTACAGTGTGATTGAAATTGAAAGGGAACCTTCCTGCGTTAGCGGAGACTGCATTCACTGTGAACACTGTATATGTCAGCTCAATCAGAAATGACCTTTACATTTATATTGCACAATCTGTAACAATACAGATTGAATAGAGCCCTTAGTCTCCATTTTGTTTGGTGATTACTTGTTCTTTATGTTTGGGGAAAAAACAGACGATACATTTTACTGTGGATATAAGGTTTTATAAATAACAACCCTTGTATTTTAGTGGACACCGACTGTACAAGTGATATTGTCTGATTAACAACTCTAGTTCTTTCTTTGTGAACTACGTCTATACAAAATAATATGTAACATTTAACAGTGCACCATATATTAAGAACACAACATATACAACTGAGAAAAAAGATATATCTTGTGATTTTCTAACTTTCTGAAATGTGTAGTATTCTTGGGGGGCCTTCGATTTGCATTTCACCTGAGATGCAAAACACAAGATTCAACATGAACCTGAGAAAGTGGAAACACATGGACTACATATCAAATACACTCAGTGGCCAGTTTATTAGATACAGTCATCTAGTACTGGGTCGGACCCTCTTTTGCCTTCATATCAGCCTGAATTCTTCGGGGCATGGAAACGTTGCTCAATTGGTATCAAGTGACCGAACGTGTAGCAGGAAAACATTCTCCACACCATTACACCACCGCCACCAGCCTGTACCGTTGACACCAGGCAGGATGGGGCCGTGGACTCATGCTGCTTACACCAAATACTGACTTTGCCATCAGGAACCTGGATATGCAATGTTTTTCCACTCCTCAATTGTCTAGTGTTGTCGATCGCGTGCCCACTGGAGCCGCTTCTTCTTGTTTTTAGCTGATAGGAGTGGAACCCCGTACGGTCATCTGCTGCAATAGCCCATCTGTGACAAGGACCGACAAGTTGTGCGTTCTGAGATGCCGTTCTGCAAACCACTTTTTTTTTAACCTTTATTTAACTAGGCAAGTCAGTTAAGAACAAATTCTTATTTACAATGACGGCCTACCACTGTTGTACTGCGCCGCTATTGTCACGTCCTGACCCTTGTAAGAGGTCATTTTCTATAGTAGATGGGTCAGGGCGTGACAGTGGGTGTTTGGTTGGTTTTCTTGTTTTCTATTTCTAGGTTTTGTGTTCTAGGTTTTCTATTTCTATGTTGTTGTTTTTTTGGGTTGATCTCCAATTGGAGGCAGCTGATCCTCGTTGCCTCTGATTGGAGATCATATTTAAGTAGGGGGTTTTTCCTTTTGGGTTTGTGGGTTGTTAATTTTGAGCAGTGTGTTTTCCTCTCTGCGTCACAGTGTGTTGTTTTTTTGTATTTCAAGTATTTGGTGTATTGCAACATTTCACTATAAATAAAAAGATGTGGAACTTCAACCATGCTGCGCGTTGGTCCGATCATTCTGACAGCCGTGACAGCTATTTGCCTGTTTGTAGCCCCCCTGTTAGCTTGCACGATTCATGCCATTCTCCTTCGACCTCTCATCAACAAGCTGTTTTTGTCGACAGGACTGCCGCTGACTGAATGTTTTTTGTTTGTCTCACCATTCTCTGTAAACCCTAGACACTGTCGTGCGTGAAACGCCCAGGAGGCCGGCCGTTTCTGAAATACATACCATGCTCAAAGTGGCTTAGGTCACTCGTTTTTCTCGTTCTAACGTTCAATCGAACAGTAACTGAATGTCTCGATGCCTGTCTGCCTGCTTTATATAGCAACCCCGGCCATGTGACTCACTGTATGTAGGAGCAAAACCATTTTCGTGAACGGGTGGCGTACCCAAAAACTGGCCACTGAGTGTATACTGAAAACAAAAACAACACTTCATATGAATCTCTACAGCGATCACTTCAATTGTATCCAGAATAAACATTGATGATTAACAAAACAAAAGCAAGTTCAGAACTAATCGATAAGCTTTGAGATTAATATTGATTTGCAAATTTCTATTTGTTATACTGGTATCGGTTATGTTCTGCATCACACTCAAGCAATTCAATTAAATAAACATCAGATTTCCAAGGCTGTTTCGTTTGTTTTACCTTCCCTAAAAGTGTTGTGAGCCTTGACCACAATTACAGTACATACCTAATACAATAACCATATAAATACAACCAAAATGTATTTAGTAAATAAATTAAATAAACTATTTCGGCTACCTTGTAAATTCTCAACGGACAGAAATAGATCACCCGTAAATAAAATCATGAATACTACTTAGCTTGTTTGTTGTGGGGAGCTGTTTTTCAATATAAGCTGCCATATCATTAAGTTATGATTCCAATTATTTATCCAACCTGAAAATAACTCTAGCTTGATATTCCAGTTCTTAGTACTGTCTGATTTTATGAGTTACATGTGAATAGAGAGTGAGACTACCACTACTGGGGTAAGGTAGCAAGAGATTCATATACTAAGATATAGTATGACACTGTTGACATCGTACTGTATACCCTTTAAATAAAGGAAGGCACTGAATTTAGTCCTTCACTCTTTTTTTTCGTCACCACTATGATATATTTAAAAGCAAAGTAAGGCAGTGGCCGTCCTTTTTTATGAATGTATTTGGAGCTGTTTTGCTAGTCACACTGATATATCCAATAAATCCATTGACTAATGCACCATGGAAAAATAAAAGCAGGAACTTCAATATGCATTACAGGGATTCCACAGCAATCTGTATATTTACTTCAAAAGCGGAAACATGGCAGAAATGGAAACCATGCTACTCATTCCCCATTCAAAACTTCTAGGGGATCTTCAATAACTTATTATTCACAGACATTAGGAATGCTCATTGAGCAATAACCATTAGTGTTCTGTTACATTTCTAATTTGAAAACAAAACATTAAGTAACGCAACAATTATATAAAAGTGTATCCTAATATCCATAAAATATACAATGTCAGTCAAAATAATACATACAGAATTGTGTACTAGCTAATGTTTGAAAATAGAGACTGAGAAGATGTTTTAATTAGATGTCATAACAATTAAAACATCTTCAATCTAAAGAAAAAGTAACATATTTTCTTCCCTTTTCATACTGAGTTACAGTATATTCCTCTCAATAGCAACCTGAGCCCACAGACTAGTTAAAGGAAGGGTTGGTTCCCCAGCTGGCAGCCTGCGGCCCGAATTTGGCCCGCGGATGGTTTTATTTGGCCCCCCAAGTTTTCTGAGCATAAAATGAAAAATAATTAAAATATATATATATATATTTTGGTGAGGGGGGGGGGGTGGATTTTCATTGTTGGACATAAGACTGACTATAACAATTCTAGGAAATCAGCTTCAAGTGATTTTAATTTAGAAAATTGGATCCCGATTAGCAATGCGGGGGATGATTAGGTGGCCATGATGGAATGTGGCCAGGTTGGGAATTTAACCATGACACTGAGATGAACACCCCTACTCTTACAATAAATGCCATGGGATTTTGAATGACCACAGAGGCAGGAGACCTGTTTTAACGTCCCATCCAAAAGACGGCCCTCTATGCAGAGCAATGTCCCCAAATGTAAACAAAGTTTGAAATTATTATGTTTTAGTGAAATATTATTATTATTATTATTATTAATAATATTTTTGTGCTTCTTGCGGTTAATTTGCAGTCTAAAAGTATTTTTTTTATTATGTTCTGGCCCCCCAACTATCCGCTCATGAAGAAATTGGCCCGCGGCTGAATCTAGATGATGATCCCTGGCCTAAGACAGCAATAAAATAGGGTTTGAAGGTCCATGTAAGGTTTCTAAATATACATTCAATATATTAAATTCAGTATATAATAACACAATTTAACTTGTTTTATCTGTAGAATAGTATTCTTTCAACTAGAATTGAATCTGTGTTGAAAATACTGGGTAATATATGCACTGTATTTACACACATGTACAAGCATTACTATTACATTGGTCATTTACTGATCATTGAGGGTATGAGTATGATGACCCAGAGTTAACCATATTGTGACCTTAACCCCACACCTAGTGACCTCATTAAGGGGTTTGAACCTCTTAGCGTAACAGTTAAGACAACACAACTCAACAAGTCTTATGACCATGGCAGCAACTTCAGTCTTTTAACCACAGAATGAAAATAAAAGTGATGTTTCAGGATGTCTGATACAGCAGGAGAGGTCATATTTATGATTGAGTTAAGAGGGACAGTATAGTTTGATATTGATAAGAGTTGTTTATAATAGGTTCCAGCTGGAAATTACTCAAATGTATTGTTGGCTGCTTCTACAGTACACAGCATAGAGAGAGACACAGAGAGCGAGAGAGAGGGTGCGTCTAAAAGCCTGGTACACAAGCTAAGATGGAGCTGCAGGACAACAAGAGAAGAAGTGCTGTGTCATCTCCTCTAAAAGATAACTGCAGCAAATAGGAACTGGTGGAGTCAACAGGTTTGGGGGGGGGGGGGCAACAATTACAAAAGAAATAGAACAAGGCACAAAATTGTCTGTAAAATAATTGAACTGTACAGAATGGGACCCAGCAGTCCAGGAGAGGTTGGATGGGAGAATCCACGACGAAGCAATGAAGCCTCCCACTACTCATCCACTCCAATCTTCCTCTCCTCTTCAATTCTCATCATTCCTCTCCTTTTCTCTTCTCCTTTCCCCACCTCTCTTTCCTCCTCAGCTGCACCTTTCGTCCTCCACCTCTCCCCCACCCCCTCCGGCCCATTCAGAGTTAGATTTAGTGCTCCTACAGGACCCCCCACCATAACACCCCCCTGGCCTCTCAACATTAGATGTAGTACTCCTTCTTCTCTTCCGTGTTGTTGTGTCCCCCCTCTGCATTAATGATGGCCGTGTCTGCATCTGCTGCGTCGTCTGCCCCTTTGGCTTCATGTGTGAAGTAGGTGCCTGCAACAAATAAACACATTTATGAACACCCCTGTTGGACTTAAATTGATGATAATGAATCCCTACAGCTAGTCCACTTCTAGGTCTATGAATTATCAATGATAGTGTACACCAGTTCATCTCAAGCCAGTGGAAGCATTGTAACAGCCAGGGGACCCAGGTGAGCGGTTATACCTTTGTGTCTGGCGAAGTAGCGCCCCAGGACGATGAGTGCACAGAGGATAGCGAACATCACCACGGCAACCACGCCTCCGATGACAGCGTGGTCTATCTTCTGTGGCGCCCCCTCGCCAGCTCTGGAGTCTGGAAACAAGCCAATCACAGCCTCTTAAAACAATGATCCCCAGACCCCTTCTTTGAGCCAATCAGAGCTATCAGAGCAGTGACTGCCTTCTGATTAAATCACAGAGCAGGAGACCGGCAGTAGCATAGTAATGTACAGTGTACTCAAAGTCACAAACACTTTAAGAAATCGGGTAACATTTGGAGCCAGAAATATAGGGATGAAGCAAGACTACATTTGTCAACTTCTACATAGAACCTTCTATAGATGTCCATTGTCAAAGAGAGACCCACTCAGGGAGCTGTGACTCAATACAGAGTGACTACTGTCATATTCAATACAATTCCATTAGAGCTATTCTGTTGAAGGTGTCTTGTTCAACAATGAAGGACAACAATGCATTGTACAACGTGAAGCAGTGGAGTGTTTTCAGTTCAAATCAACATTAAAATGTATGATTAACCTCCTCCCACTCAGTCACACCTTCTCTTCCCTTCCTACTGTGGCTGTATGGGCTGTAGAACAGAATAGCCCCCTTCATTGCGGTTTCATTACTTTTTCTGCATACAGTTGAATTGCATTTCTGAATGATATTATTCAAACTACCAAATGCACGTCTAATGTATATGTATGTGTGACATAATGGCAACTTCAGACCCCATGGCCATTCAAACTGATACTGCACTGCCGTGAATGAGGCCTCAATCTTTGCCTATCTCTATCTATGTCATTTACAAGTGATTATCTGTGTGTGGCAATGGACATTCACAACAGGATATGTATCATGTCAATGCATTTGTTCTCTCTGCTTTAAAATAGAATGAAATCTGGCGAACTCTATGACACTGTATCATAATTCCAAATACCTCCTTATTCTGGGAGGCTAGAGCTTCTCCTCTCCAAAAAGTGGTTGTGTAAAATGTTCAGAGACTGTTCCATAAAAATGATATACTTGACATACCCCACAATTTAAACAGAAACATTCCAGGGAACTGTAAAATATACTCTGATTTAAGAGGTAATATCAGGAAGTTATAGACCTCAATCATAGAGAGTAGACACAAGCACATAATAAATCTGTCCCGGTGTGCTGTCCCCTGTCACAGAAATACATTTCCCACCCCAGGAACCCACAGTGGATCAATGTCCACTGTTTAGTCCACTGAATACTGTTTAGTGAGATTTATACATCTGCTAGCTACAAAAGAAAACGGTAAGGCATTAAATCTCCAAACTTTCCAAATTTTCGGCACTCGAGGTCTACAGATTAAGTGTGGGGATCTGTGTCAGGAGTGAAGAGGAGAGGTGAGAGAAGGGGTGTTACTTTACTGCCTGAAGGAGAGACTCCATTTCCCATCAGTCCCCTCCAATCATGAACTGAAATTGGATGGTTTTGAATAAAGATTATGATTAGGAGAAAGGACTTTCTTTCTGAATGCGAATGATAAAAGCCGAAAATGTCTGACACATCCTTAACTTGAATAGAGAGTAAAGACACACTTCATTGCCATTTCCTCTTCAAAATGGATTTACCTCCACCAAGCAGGGGCAGAGCTCACATACTGTAGACACAGACTAGAGTGTTATCTGCTGCTGCTGGTTGTATCTCAGGCAGGATGAGCTGAGCAGAGCAGAGCTGTTTGTTTCCAGTAGCAGGGACATCTGGTAGCACAGCACAGCACAGCATGCTCCCTGAGGAGAGGGAAGGGCCCATGCTCCATGCTAATGAACATCAACACGCTAAATGGACTGAGCCGAGGAGCCTTGTCACGTCCCCTCCCTCCCTCCCTCGCCCCGCCTCACCCCCACCCTCACCTCACCCCCCAGCACCTTCCATTTGACACCTGAACCAGACAAACGTCTGGGAGCACAACCAGCCTGCCACAGCACACAGAGGGGGAAATGGAGCTGGTTTATTTTCACACAAAGAAGTGGGCCCTTCTAAAGCATTGAACGTACCTAAAAGGTATCACAAAATATCAGCTGGGGGACTGTAAAATCTATAACCCATCTCTAATGTCCAATGGCTAGATGAAAACAGATCTGTAACAGAACCATCCCACACTGTTGCCTTGTCTGGAGTCATTCAATGGTTCTGCATTTTAGTTCAGAACCACATTAGCGGCCCTTTATTGCCTTGCACATAAACTAAATTGAATTTTGATAATGTTTATAATATGGATTTGGTCTAACATTCGGCCTTTCCCTCCCACATAGTCCTGCTGTGACATGCCCACACCTCGGTCCTGACAGGATGTAGCTGGGGGAAATATGACATGCCCACACCTCGGTCCTGACAGGATGTGGCTGGGGAGCTGTGACATGCCCACACCTCGGTCCTGACAGGATGTGGCTGGGGAGCTGTGACATGCCCACACCTTGGTCCTGACAGGATGTGGCTGGGGGAGCTGTGACATGCCCACACCTTGGTCCTGACAGGATGTGGCTGGGGGAGCTGTGACATGCCCACACCTCGGTCCTGACAGGATGTGGCTGGGGGAGCTGTGACATGCCCACACCTTGGTCCTGACAGGATGTGGCTGGGGAGCTGTGACATGCCCACACCTCGGTCCTGACAGGATGTGGCTGGGGAGCTGTGACATGCCCACACCTTGGTCCTGACAGGATGTGGCTGGGAAGCTGTGACATGCCCACAACTCGGTCCTGACAGGATGTGGCTGGGGGAAATATGACATGCCCACACCTCGGTCCTGACAGGATGTGGCTGGGGAGCTGTGACATGCCCACACCTCGGTCCTGACAGGATGTGGCTGGGGAGCTGTGACATGCCCACAACTCGGTCCTGACATGATGTGGCTGGGGAGCTGTGACATGCCCACACCTTGGTCCTGACAGGATGTGGCTGGGGAGCTGTGACGTGCCCACAACTCGGTCCTGACAGGATGTGGCTGGGGGAAATATGACATGCCCACACCTCGGTCCTGACAGGATGTGGCTGGGGGAGCTGTGACATGCCCACACCTTGGTCCTGACAGGATGTGGCTGGGGAGCTGTGACATGCCCACACCTTGGTCCTGACAGGATGTGGCTGGGGAACTGTGACATGCCCACACCTCGGTCCTGACAGGATGTGGCTGGGGAGCTGTGACATGCCCACACCTCGGTCCTGACAGGATGTGGCTGGGGAGCTGTGACATGCCCACACCTCGGTCCTGACAGGATGTGGCTGGGGAGCTGTGACATGCCCACACCTCGGTCCTGACAGGATGTGGCTGGGGAGCTGTGACATGCCCACACCTCGGTCCTGACAGGATGTGGCTGGGGAACTGTGACATGCCCACAACTCGGTCCTGACAGGATGTAGCTGGGGAGCTGTGACATGCCCACACTTTGGTCCTGACAGGATGTGGCTGGGATAGCTATGACATGCCCACACCTTGGTCCTGACAGGATGTAGCTGGGGGAAATATGACATGCCCACACCTGGGTCCTGACAGGATGTGGCTGGGGAGCTGTGACATGCCCACACCTCGGTCCTGACAGGATGTGGCTGGGGAACTGTGACATGCCCACAACTCGGTCCTGACAGGATGTGGCTGGGGAGCTGTGACATGCCCACACCTCGGTCCTGACAGGATGTGGCTGGGGAGCTGTGACATGCCCACACTTTGGTCCTGACAGGATGTGGCTGGGGAGCTGTGACATGCCCACACCTTGGTCCTGACAGGATGTGGTTGGGGGAGCTGTGACATGCCCACAACTCGGTCCTGACAGGATGTGGCTGGGGAACTGTGACATGCCCACACCTTGGTCCTGACAGGACGTGGCTGGGGGAGCTATGACAGTCCACACCTTGGTCCTGACAGGATGTGGCCGGTGGAGCTATGACATGCCCACACCTTGGTCCTGACAGGATGTTGCCGGTCGAGCTATGACAGTCCACACCTTGGTCCTGACAGGATGTGGCCGGTGAGCTATGACATGCCCACACCTCTGTCCTGACAGGATGTGCACAGCCAGGTGAATTTATGGGGGAATAAAGAGGATTTGTGGCCGATGCCCACGTCGGTCGGCACAGCACTGAAATGTGCTCTGCTGGAGTGGAGGGGCCAAATGCTTTATGGTTCCCTCTCTCTGTGTGTTTGTTCTGGAATGACTAATTACACATAGCCAGGTCACTGTTGGAATATCCTGGCAGCATCGCACTGACTGACTGGCTGACTTAGCGACTGATTGACTGACTGACTGACTGACTGACTAACTGAGTGACTGCCTGACTTAGTGACTGACTGACTGACTGCCTGACTTATTAACTGAATGACTGACTTGGTGACTGACAGACTGACTTAGTGACTGACTGCCTGACCTATTGACTGAATGACTGACTTGGTGATGACAGACTGACTTAGTGACTAACTGCCTGACTTTTTGTCTGAATGACTGACTTGGTGACTGAATGAGTGACTTAGTGAGTGACTGACTGACTGACTTATTGACTGAATGACTGACAGTAACTGGGGATCAGTTGTGTGTATCTCTGTCCCTTGGCTGATTACATGGAATATTGATTTCATTAGTCATACTGGAACACACTCTTGCGAAAACAGGCAGGCGGCTTGTATGCACACTGTGGATTTACAGATGTAATTACACACATTTAATTGCAATGGTGACTCTTGTGAATTGATGGAAAAAGCTCATAACATATTAGGCAAGGGGGAAAATTCAATCTCACCCTCAATAGAAATACAGTGCATTCGGAAAGTATTGAGATCCCTTGATTATTTCCACATTTTGTTAGGTTACAGCCTTATTCTAAAATGGATTAAATCAATAAAAATCCTCAGTAATCTACACACAATACCTCATAATAAGAAAGCGAAATCAGGTTATTTGACATTTTTGCAAATTTATGGAGAAATAAAAAACAGATATAACTTATTTAGGTAAGTATTCAGAACCTATGCTATTAGACTCGAAATTGATTTAAGGTGCATCCTGTTTCCATTGATCATCCTTGAGATGTTTCTACAACTTGTGTCCTTGGGATGTTTCTACAACCTGCGGTAAATTCAATTGATTGGACATTATTTGGAAAGACACACACCTGTCTATATAAGGTCCGACAGTTGACAGTGCATGTCAGAGCAAAAACCAAGCCATGAAGTCGTAGAGTTCCAAGACAGGATCATGTCGAGGCACAGATCTGGGGAAGAGTACCAAAACATTTATGCAGCATTGAAGATCCCCAAGAACACAGTGGCCTCCATCATTCTTAAATGGAAGAAGTTTGGAACCACCAAGACTCTTACTAGAGCTGGCCGCCTGGCCAAACTGAGCAATCGGAGGAGAAAGGCCTTGGTCAGGGAGGTGACCAAGAACCCGATGGTCACTCTGACAGAGCTCTAAAGTTCCTCTGTTGAGATGGGAGAACCTTCCAGAAGAACAACCATCTCTGCAGCACTCCACCAATCAAGCCTTTATGGTAGATATAGAAGCCACTCCTCAGTAAAAGGCATATGACAGCCCACTTGGAGTTTGCCGAAAGGCACGTAAAGACTCTCAGACCATGAGAAACAAGATTCTCTGTTCTGATGAAACCAAGATTGAACTCTTTGTCTTGAATGCCAAGGGTCACATCTGGAGGAAACCTGGCACCATCCCTACAGTGAAGCATGGTGGTGGCAGCATCATGCTGTGGGGACGTTTTTCAGCGGCAGGGACTGGGAGACTAGTCAGGATCAAGGCAAAGATGAACGGAGCAAAGTACTGAGAGATCTTTAAAGGAAACCTGATCCAGAGTGCTCAGGACCTCAGAATGGGGCAAAGGTTCACCTTCCAACAGGACAACGACCCCAAGCACACAGCCAAGACAATGCAGCAGTGACTTCGGGACAAGTCTCTGAATGTCCTTGAGTGTTCCTGCTACAGCCTGGACTTGAACCCGATCAAACATCTCTGGAGAGACCTGAAAATAGCTGTGCAGCAACGCTCCCCATCCAACCTGACAGAGCTTGAGAGGATCAGCAGAGAGGAATGAGAGAAACTCCCCAAATACAGGTGTGCCAAGATTG
Source organism: Salmo salar (assembly GCF_965601325.2). Taxonomy (NCBI): domain Eukaryota; kingdom Metazoa; phylum Chordata; class Actinopteri; order Salmoniformes; family Salmonidae; genus Salmo; species Salmo salar. The sequence goes on along the minus strand of NC_138310.1, from coordinate 65,879,436 downwards.
TAATTTACACATTTCAGACACCATTTATCAACCCCTACAAAAATGTTAATTGATTATAATCCACTGTACATCATAAATATGGCAAAGGCAGGCTGGACTGAATTGAATTGAGCCTTAGATTTGAAAGTGTCTTTGTTGAGGTCAGTTCATAGAGTGCTGGCATCATTTGGGGCTGTGAGGTCAATCCTTTCTGTTGTTTGTAACAGCGGTGTAACTTTCACTGGGGACAGGAGCTACTCTTTATTTGACTGATGTAGCCTTTGACTTAACAGAAAAAATGTATTTATTCTCAGTGCTGAGCTATTTGTGTAACTGACATGGAACGTTAGCTAATGTTTCATCCCCTCTCAACTGAAGTTATGTCTGAAGAGAATGAACTAGCTAGTTGGCTAGTGGCTACCACAGCCTGTTCAGCTCTAGCTATCTGTCAGGTAGCAGCATCTAACAGCTGGTGTGTGTATGGAAATGTTTTGTAGCCTTTTTGTCCCGTTTCAACAGAAGTAAATTAACTGTGAATGGTAATCAGTGAACGTTTACAAAGTTCCATCTTGAGTTGATAGGTAGGCTACAGTCTGGGATCTGGGAATAATGGTCATTTCAATTATTGAACCATTGATTCTATTATTGGATAATATAATGTATATATCTACACAAAGGTCATTCTTTGTCATGCCTCATTTGAGCAGGATCAGATGGTGACAGGGGTTTCAGCAGGGTCAGGCAACCAGCGAAGACCAGTCTGTGACGGTTCTGAGGTGAACTTCGCAGATACAACCCTGGATTCCCTTTGCAGCAAACAATGGACAAGCCAGAAGCTTCAAAGATTTTAACTATTTTAAGAAAGTCTGACAAACCTCTAAAGTTGAATTCCCGACGGTATCAAGGGTTGATAGAGGCTTTTCCCGATGACACAAAACATAACAGATAAAAATGTGAGGAAGACCTGGGAAACACTATTGATGAAGATGAAAGCATACAGATATGTTTGAATGCCCAGTCATGTTCATATAATCTCAGACATAAATTACTGCAGTGTAAGACCATCCATAGAACATGCCAGTGAAAATTAACATCATGCACTCAGAAATGAAAATCCTCTGCTGGAGGTGTAACACACAAAAGGAGACATATTTGCATATGTTATGATCTTGTCAAGGCTGGCTGAATTCAGGCTTCTCCCTGTTTTTGTTTGCTTAGAAATGTTGATACTGGAGACTTATCAGAAGAAACTGTGTAACCTAGCATTTATAGCAGTTAAGAAAAGCATTGCCATTAATTGGAAGGTTGGTTATCCTCCCAGAATGTCACATTGGATAGCAGAAATGTCAAGTTATGCATCATTAGATTTAATTTATTACAAGATTAAGGGTATACTTAAATATTCAGAACGTCTGGGTGCCTTATATGGAATACTGTATGACAAACGGTGTCTGTATTGAAAACACATTTCTTTAGTCGAGCAGTTGCAAATCGATTTTTTTTTTCATGGCATACAAGACAACTGTCTGATTTGCGCCTGTCTGAGTGGACTAATCCATTGAAGCAGCGAGGATTCCACGGTCCAAGAATATGGGGATTGTGGCTCAGATGCACAAGGCACGGCTCTCTCCAGAATGCGCTCTCTCCCGCCATTTCGTGGATATTCATTGTTTCATAACTTCATTGTGTGCATTGTTTGCTGTGTCTATCAATTCCCCATTACATACAGTACCAGTCAAAAGTTTGGACACACCTACTCATTCCAGGGTTTTTCTTTATTTTTACTATGTTCTACATTGAAGAATAATAGTGAAGACATCAAAACTATGAAATAACACATATGGAATCATGTAGTAACCAAAAACGTGTTAAACAAATCAAAATATATTTTATATTTGAGATTCTTCAAAGTAGCCACCATTTGCCTTGATTACAGATTTGCACACTGTTGGCATTCTCTCAACCAGCTTCATGAGGTAGTCACCTGGAATGCATTTCAATTAACAGGTGGGCCTTGTTAAAAGTACATTTGTGGAATTTCTTTCCTTCTTAATTGAGCCAATCAGTTGTGTTGTGACAAGGTAGGGGTGGTATACAGAAAATAGCCCTATTTGGTAAAAGACCAAGTCCATATTATGGCAAGAACAGCTCAAATAAGCAAACAGAAACGACCGTCCATCATTTCAAGAACCTTGAACATTTCTTCAAGTGCAGTGACAAACACCATCAAGCGCTATGATGAAACTGGCTCTCATGAGGACCGCCACAGGAAAGGAAGACCCAAAGTTACCTCTGCTGCAGAGGATAAGTTCATTAGAGTTAACTGCACCTCAGATTGCAGCGCAAATAAATGCTTCAAGGAGTTCAAGTAACAGACATATCTCAACTTCAACTGTTCAGAGGAGACTGTGAGTCAGGCCATGGTGGAATTGCTGCAAAGAAACCACTACCAAAGGACACCAATAAGAAGAAAAGACTTGCTTGGGCCAAGGAACAAGAGCGATGGACATTAGACCGGTGGAAATCTGTTATTTCGTCTGATGAGTCAAAATTTGAGATTTTTGGTTCCAACCACCATGCCTTTGTTAGAAGCAGAGTAGGTGAACAGATGATCTCCGCATGCGACATTCCCACCATTAAGCATGGAGAAGGAGGTGTGATGATGCTTTTCTGGTGACACTGTCTGTGAATTATTTAGAATTCAAAGCACACTTAACAAGCGAGGCTACCACAGCATTCTGCAGCGATACGCCATCCCATCTGGTTTGCGCTTAGTGGGACTATCATTTGTTTTTCAACAGGACAATTACCCAAAACACACCTCCAGGCTGTGAAAGGGCTATTTGACCAAGAAGGAGAGTGATGGAGTGCTGCATCAGATAACCTGGCCTCCACAATAACCCAACCTCAACCCAATTGAGATGGTTTGGGATGAGTTGATGACTGCAGAGTGAAGGAAAATCAGCCAACAATTGCTCAGCATTTGTGAGAACTCCTTCAAGACTTTTAGAAAAGCATTCCAGGTGAAGCTGGTTGAGAGAATACCAAGAGTGTGCAAAGCTGTCATCAAGGCAAAGGGTGGCTCCTTTGAAGAATCAAAAATATAAATATATTTTGATTTGTTTAACACTTTTTTTGGTTACTACATGATTCCATATGTGTTATTTCATAGTTGTTATTCTATAATGTAGAAATAGTAAAAATAATGAAAAACCCTTGAATAAGTAGGTGTGTCCAAACTTTTGACTGGTACTGTATATCACCAGTAGTAACCTACATGTACCGTTAATTCCCATCATTTCTAATCTGCCATGTTTGTTAGGTTACGGTAACTTCTGTTAATGCATTGAATATATTATTATTACAGTCATTTAACGTCCTCATTGTTGGAGTGGACATGTGTTTTGCAGAACTCACAACCTATGCTACACTTTTGGAAAAAAAAGTTTTTGTTCATTTCTTTCCATTTCGAGTTTTGTCAATTTATTCAGCGTCTTCTGTTTGAAACGCTCCTGTCAATGTTGATTACGAATATAGAAGTTGGACTAGTCTACCTGGCCTGCGCACAAATGTAGGCCTATAAATGTTCCCATTTGGGGATGTCTGATAGTATTTCTGATTGTCTTAACTCACCACCACTAATGAGCTGTGGAGCTTCTCAAAGTAATTTTTCTTCACCTCAAACAGCACGTAAATGAAGTCTGTTTTTATAATCAATTGAGAATGACAAAAGATCCTCAAAGTATTTGAAGAATATTTCCAGCTCTCTCCCTTTCGATAACCACTCGGCAAGAAGGTGAATAATGTAAAGCCAGTGGTAACGTCATAAAATACCTGATTACTTCTAATCCCTTGCACTAATAGCCTACAGCTGTGTCTGTCCCGAGCTCATTGGCGCAGAATATTTAGTTGTTTACATTTTTTTATTTAAATTTTCTCCCCAATTTCGAACCCCAGGCTGTAGTGACGCCGCAACACTGCGATGCAGTGCCTTAGAACGCTGTGCCACTCGGGAGGTCAGGCCCAGAATATTTTATACAATGCTTCAAGTTTGCTAGCACGTGTTTCTGGGCGACCCTGTTGATAGTTGATACAATGTTTCAAGTTTGTTGCAGACAGGCCATGCGTAGCCAATGTGATTCATAGGATATTTATTTTTATCAGGATATTTTCTACCTGCAGGCTGCAATGTTTTTATGTATTGGCTTTATGTACGATATTTTTACAAAAGTTACATTTAGATTTGTATAATTATCATTTAGATTTAGATAGAATGTAGATTTACCACAGGTAATGATTTTGAGATACAAATACTTAAAATTGAAATTAAACTGTTCCATGAAAATGTACATATGAAAATCTAAACTGGCATGAAGATTGGTAGAACTGGTAAGATAAATTGGTGCTCCAAATGTAAAAGGTTCCCGACTGCTGGTGTAGCCTATTACCGACAACTTCAGGAGCGTAATTCTGCGAAGGCCAGCAGCAGCGGGAGAAGATTATTTTCTTCTGGTTAGGCCAGCTTGATCTCTGACTCCTTCTTGAGTCATTTGTGTGTCTTAATTATTTAATCAAACAGCCTGCTAGAGATTCAGAGACAAACTTTCTTTATCAATTCTGAACAAAGCAGTGAAGATTCGCAGACTCAACCACGACATTTTATGGAGGTGCGAAAATACAGGTGAAGGACTGATGGCAACGCATAAAATCTCTGAATGGAGAGTTGACTGTGAACTCTGAACCATGGAATGTTAGCAAAAATGTAGTTTGGGAATCTTTGATTTGACAAAACAAGCTTCTCAACTACACACAAAAGGATACTGAATGCTGCCTGCTTCTACCGTGTTCCTTTAAAGCGTTTTTCTGGGGAAGGTCATGGCTAAGGAAAGTGATTGACAAGCTAATGGAAAATATATTCCAGTGCTCTACCCTGCTCTCACAGTAGCAGCTGTACCACATGTTCCGGTGGGCAACGTAACCAAGACTCTAACCTCCTCAGAAAGAATATTAGAGGAACTGAGTTCTCTGAACTTCCAATGCTGTATATTGTTACCCTTTGGAGGGTCAGCAGGTAGACAAACTGACACACCACTTCTGGTTAGACATTCTCCTGCTGTGCATGTCAACCTAAGAATGTTGAAATGGTTCATAATGAGTTTTGAGGAATATTGAATCCATCTGTGCCTGTTTTCCTTTTTTACCTCAAGTATTCCCAAATATGATCTTCTAACAATAGCTGCTCAAGATCTGAGAAATAGTTGTGAAGTTTCCAAGTTAAATATCCATATTTCAAGTTAAAATCAGGCCATATGAGAAAACCCATCTTTATTTAGTATGACACTCTTTGAACATCCTCATCCTTGCACAATACAACCCATACACCCCTGGGGACCAATTAGAATGGACTATTGTACAGACTAAATTGGAGCTAGTGGCTAATTTTCTCCTCACATAAATGGATTTATCTTTTGTTGCTAAATCAAGAAAGCAAAGCACACCCATTACAAAGGGAACCAATCTGCTAATCTGAGTCAACATCATTTGCATATCAAATACGCATTTAATGTTAAGCCTCAAAGGCTAATGATATACAAGTGTTAAGTGTTTGCATTAAATGTTTGACAAATGACTAAATGTTTGATAAACAATGAATTAACGCACACTAACTGTCTGAATCAGTAGTGTTAGAGCCAGGCTTGAAAATGTGCATTCTGATTCAAGCCTGGCTCTAACACTATTGACACAGACAAATGTTAATCCCTATGCAGTGGAAACGGACCTATTGCCTCTACCATTCACCTCTCTTTCATATACAGTATATTTCATAATACACTAGTATGACTTTACTTCAGCCCTAAATGCGTATATTATCATAAGGTGCCATCTGATTTCAAAGGTGCTAAACCATGTGGGTGTACGTATCCAAAGGATTCACTCAGTCAAAGCTGTGAACAGCTGAATCATTCACGTCTTCTTACTTCTGTCTCAGCACTAGGAGAATCAGCATAATAAAGTCACACTCTGGTCTGCCTGCCTGTCTGCCTGTCCGTCTGCCTGTCTGTCTGCTTGTCTGTCTGTCTGTCTGCAGAGCTATCTTTGGCAGTGCTTCAGCAGCACAATGAGGTGTGCCGAAGTTAGGCACTGTAGCGTTTGAACGTCAGAACGTGGAAGACTTCTCACTTCTACTGTAGCCCATTAACTCAGTGACATATTCAGGCTTCAACACTATTTAGTGACACCATGTAGCCTCGCCTTGGTGTGGTTGGTAACACTTAACATGGCTATATTTTCTAACAGATAGGACTTAGCTCATACAGTAAGATACTGTTAACCATTCTGTTACCCACTAACACGTATTACTGTTTATAATATTGTTACGCATTGTTATGACAGTAAAGACAGTTCAACATTTTGTAGAACATTTGCTAATGTTTGCACTGAAGATTACATGCACAGCTTGAAGGCACGCCCACGTACTTTTGGAAGATGAAGAAGCCAAACTCCATAAGACAGTGAGGAAACATATGAGAACACATTTTTAAAAATTGTGAAAGTATCAACGTGCACTTACAGTAAGACAGCATACTTTCTCTAGTATCACTCCAATACATTTCAGCTATACTCAATAACAATGAAATTGCCTCACAAAACAAAGCAGAGGAGAGAAAAGTCAAGGTCAAGTGTCCCATTCATTCCTTATTCTTAGTGCCAGCTAAACTCAGATTGACTCATTCATTGTTGATGAAAGGTCCTTCCCTGGAGTAGGATCAATTTAGCTGGATGATAGTGGATATGCTGTGGTGGGCTAGCATCCTTGCAGCATACAAACACAGGCTTGACGGAGATCTGTGTGGTAGCAGGCAGCATGACTAGTGGCCTATCTTTGGCGCTGTATACATGATATACTTTAAGACAATATAGAGCCTGCAGCTCAACGGGGAACTGTGGATACCCTGCATGCGGAGGACTTAGTGCTCCTCCAGCCACTGAGCCTGTACATCTGGATCAGTTGTTAAACCACAGGGTTCTGGAGATCTCATTTAACTGAACAGGATACTCAACATTTACTTCTTACATTTATTCAACATGCACACCGGCACAATGTACAGTACAGGAGCCCTGTCAAGTGGTTTGAGTTTTCAATAGAGATTATTGTGAATGGTGAGAAGTGTTTCTGTCCAGATGCTTCTCTACTCTCTACTCTCTCCAGCCAAGGCGAGTTAAGGAGGGGGTTAGCAGGAGATTACCCAGGATATGATGTCCCTCCCTGGGATCATCTCTGAATGTTTGACGAGTGAGGGCTTTACCTCAGCAGACTGCCTTTATACCCCTTGAGATGTAGAATCAGAATGACTACTACCCTCTCACCAATAGGATCCAGCCTGCCAGCACAATACCAGAAACCACTCTGTTTAATAATGCTGGCTGAAATCTATTCACACCAGCTCCTCCATAAAAGCCATGGTGCCTGGAGCATTGCATTAGGTTAGCAAACCAATCAGAGAGGCAGCCCTTATGAATTAGGATGGGCACTGTACTTTGTTTGTTTGCCATTTTATAATAGTAAAAAATATTTTAAAATAAATTCCCCATACATTTGTGAGGTGGAAGACCTTCAGGAAAAAGACAATTGGGTAACCCCTGCACTCTCAGTCTCTTTACTTTAAAGAGGTTAATACAGCTGCTTTAAAACCTACTTTTTAATGCACTTTACAATAACCTTCGGTTAAGTAAATGTTGGTGTACGTATAGTTGACAGTATAGCACTGAAAAGAGGTTTGGCTTTATCACACCCATGACACAATGCTTTCATAGATTGTGGCTCATCTCTCCCCCGAACTCTACAGGGACTTAAAGTCTCTTAGTCCTACATCTTTTATATAGGAACACTGAAAAGCTTGACAATGTGAACTCTCCAAGCACCCCTTTTCTTTCTTTCTTTCTTTCTTTCTTTCTTTCTTTCTTTCTTTCTTTCTTTCTTTCTTTCTTTCTTTCTTTCTTTCTTTCTTTCTTTCTTTCTTTCTTTCTTTCTTTCTTTCTTTCTTTCTTTCTTTCTTTCTCTGAGATAGAGCAGTAGATACAAAACATGGAGGGCTGGCCAGCTCTACACCAGAGATGTACAAACGACTCTGTGGTTTCATGCTTTATCATGGCATTTGCTCCTCCTCAACACAAAACCATATTTAGGCCTTGAACCGCTGGCTCTATAGCCTGTTGCTAGGCTACACCAAGGAAATGCAAAGAAAAAAAGAAAACACTTATCAAGGAGAGAAAAATCTAGCAGGGCATGAAAGCATTACACTGTGGAAATGAAAAGCTACATTCTACATGAACTGGGAGCCACACAAAGAGGAAACGGTGCATAAACAACTTGTTCAGAATGGAACCCCACAGAATGTTTCCCTTAGCTTCATAAAGGGAAGTGGAGAGGCCACATGGAGGGATGGCTGCTTGTGTGGATCAATGGAAAATGGCAGCTTGAGAGCTGTATGTTTACACATTCATTTGGATAACACCATTCACACACATCACAGGAGCGCACTGTGTGGTGCTCAGGGCTGGGAGGAACTAGCTTAAGAAGTTCTCGATTTGTTCCTAACAGGAATCCCTGTGAAGTCCAATGAAGAGTTCTCTAAATACAATGTAAAGCTATGGTACATGACATTATATTTCAATCTCTATGGGCCTCAGGCTTACAAGGATATTCTGGTCATGACACTCATGTTACCCTCTGTTGCGAATGTACGTTTTATACTTGAACAGAGTAAAATGCCAACAGAAGGTGCGGTTCTGCAGCTTTGAGTAATGCAATGTGACGCTTTGCAGGCCAGGTTAACAAGGCCCTTGTGACATGGTATTTAGAAGAGTAGTGAACAGCAAGAAAGCTCTATTACATCCTACCAGCATGCACTGCAGAAATCATGTCAAACCCCCGTTTAAGTCCTGTCTCTCGGAAATCACTGAGGAGTTATGAAAACGTCTCCGCTGTCGCATACAGTAAGCTGTAAGTGAAGAGTAATTGGCATACAATGAAAAACACAACACACCATTTTAACAACCACCTGTTTTTACGAATTGCATTCTCATTGTAAGTTGGCTGACACCCATGGGAGTTGAACCCCAATACTATAACTACATTATCATCTGTGATTCTCTGTAGAGACCATATGAGATCATTCAACAGTCTCCTCAGAGTTCTGTCCAAATCCAATGACAATCATAAAACATCAGACATACACATGTAGGATCTTTTGAGCCAGTTTGCTACAGCAGGAAAATAATCCTGCAGCAACAGGACATGTGAATTAATATATACATTATAATTAATGAAAAAATGAAAAAATTGCAAACTTCCGAAGCCTTTTTAAACTTCGAAATACACTACAGGATGAAAATGTCCTTCATTGCATGAAAGTTCTCCTGCAACAGGGTGATCAAATTAAGATCCTACATCTGTATAAAAGTACAAATACTGGGACACAGTATAGTAGCATGTCATTGATACAGGAGATCCTATACAGAAAAGATCACCCCTCTTCTGTGGTGTGAAATATTCCAAATGGACAATAAAAAAAACGTAGAAATAGGGGCTAGACCTCCTTCATATCACAGACCACTCACTCACCTTGTAGACCTGATTGTGCAGTTGATGAGACACTCAGACTCTCTACTCCCTCTACTCAGACACACAAAATGGCCTCCGGAGCTTTCCAGCACCAGCATTAAAGGGACCTGATTACTTCTCTAGTGCCTGAGTGGAAATCAAACAGCTCATACTGTACCACCACCCACCACCACCACCACCACCACTGTAGGAGCCTGCGGTGTGACATGCCATGGGACATGTACTGTACGTATGGTACATCTTGATGGGCTGGCTTTGAATGAATTGGGATGACTTCATGTTAGCTCTGGAAGTACATTGTCAGCTATGCAAGTGCATTCCCCTTCCCTGTGTGTTAGTAGATAATCAAAGCAGGACCTATGGAGTACTTCCATAGCGTAGATTTTCATCCAAACGTTTGAGGGAACTATGCTTGCAAATATTGATAGAAATCTATTATGAGGTCTGGGTTTAGCTGGCAAACAACAGTCCAAAAAATATCAAATAATGAATGGCAGTTGTCAATCCTGCAGTTACTCTGCAATATAAATACCATATTTAGTTATCTCTAAATGTCACCTCCCGATGCTGCCAAGTACTTTTGGCCAACATTAGGCTTCAATAGATATTTTAAAAGTCCCAACCCATCCCAGAACTCCCATTCTATTTCTCTCACTGCCAGTTTATCAGAAATGTATTATCTTCTAAATGGACTTTCTCTCACTGATGAATTCATTTGGCGATCCTAGCACATGGTCTCCATGTGTCCGTATATGAACAAACCTGAACTATCTACAATGCAGGAGAGAGATTTTTGTTTTGTTTTTGAGTTTATTTGAACAACCATATTATACACAAAAAAATCTTACCAATAGCAACACACTTCTCCCATAAAAGTGAAAAGAATAGGAAATGAGCTACATTGTAACGGCCGTCGTCAAAATGAGACCAAGGTGCAGCGGAGGATGTGTTCATCTTGAAAGACTTTAATGGACTAAATGAACACTTACAAAATAAACCAAAAACGACCAGCAACAGTTCTGTCAGGTTGTAAAACTCAACAGAAAACATTCACCCACAAACCCCAAAGGAAAAACAAGCTGCCTATGTATGACTCTCAATCAGCAACAACGATCTACAGCTGTTCCTGATTGAGAGCCATACACGGCCGAAACAAAGAAATACACCAAGATAGAAAACGGAACATAGAACGCCCACCCATGTCACACCCTGGCCTAACCAAAAATAGAGAACAAAAAACCCTCTCTATGGCCAGGGCGTTACATACATACAGTACTGTAGAAGATCCAGCACTAAAAGGTATGTACAAAGATGGGCCAGCTGACACTGTAAATAAACTGACCTCCACCCATCATTCAGGGCAGGTGGGGCAGTTATTATTATTATTATTACATTTTTTGTTGCCTGTTTTCATGTTATTTTGGCATTAATATGTGTGACATATCATTTTGCAAACAACGAAAAAAGAAATATGTATTGAGTTAATAAAGCTGCATACAAACATGGTCTATTTTTTGCCTTCACTCATGGGGACACTAAGTCACCGCAAACTTTACAGGGAGAGCAAAACAATTCAAGCCCCTTGGGTGCTGCCATATATTTACATTAGAAGTGCCCATCCATGAAGGCTCAAGGTCATTGGCCACAGATAAAATGACGTCAAATCACATTATATCTACCGTAGCTTTGATTGGACTGATCATACTTTCAACATCTTAGCTAGCAAGCTAGACAAGCAGTCATCATCATGAATCACATCGACAATCTACTGGCAAATCCTTTTGAATCCTTGTCATATGAAGAGAAATTATAGATAAAACGTATCGGTGCTCATCGGCCATTGGACTTTACACAAAGTCAGACAGCTAACGACAACATCAGATGAGCTAACATTAGTATCATAACCAATTCGCTATAGTATTAACTGGTATACGACTCCTTGCCGTTCCTCAAGTTATAACGCGTTAGTTGCTTACTGGACCCTGGCAATCTGTGTGAAATGTTAACTAGTTAACAAACTAGTTAACGAACTAACCACTATCTGTGAACTAATGTTTTCCCTCTACAGTATGTGGTTAATTTTCAGAATGAGAGAATTAGGTGAAAATTAGGTGTTGCTTGTTAAACAAGTGGATTCAGCGATCAAGTGTAGCTGGGCCTGGCTTAAGATGGATGGCACCATAGAGGTGAAAGGAACACCACACACTTTCCCTCTTTCTCACTTGTTCAATACAGTGAATAAAAAGGGGTATGCCAGGTGTCCTCTCTGCCTGAAAGAGATCAGTTATGCCAACAAAGGGTATCATGCTATGCTGGCACAGTGTAGAACAGATGTCCACAGGCAGAAAGTGTACAATGTAATAATGTGCAGTGTAGGCCCAAAATATTGCTTTTGTTGTGTTGAACTTGACAGTAACACTTGTGTGTGAGTGAGGATGGATTATTTCATGTTTTACTCAGTGAACGTTATTTTTGCACACATTTGATCGATGTCTACAGTAATACAGTGGCCACTATAATAGAGCAAAAATAGAATGCATGGTTGTTTCATTCTATTTGTACTTTAAGATGTTTTTTTCCCAAGTGCAATATTTAGATGTGTGTGGTCACAAGCATCCTATTATAAAGGCTGTCATGATAACTGCAATATCAGTGTATTGTTTTTTCTCAAGACTTGAGTCTCATTTGCAGTAAAGTCTAGGCAGCAAATAACATTGGATTGCTTCCTTTCATTTTTTAGCAGTGAGTTAGGTTCACATGAACCACTTTTTATTTTACCCACAGAGACTGATCATGTAGATCATATTCTTTGTTGTTTAATTAGTTAAAACCTGCATTTCCCCATAGCAGGGATTTTTTGCATGTTTCAGTGCAAAAAATAGTGTCACTTTTTTGGGCCCTCAGCAGTTTGCATCCCTGAAACTTAAAAGGATAAACGTTCACACGCAACACCATGGGCCAGAAAAGGTTGAATACATTGGCCATGCTGTCAATCCAGCATGACTTCTGCTGCATTCAAAACACCTGGAAACTTGGAACTGCGAAATCGGAACTGGAACTGGGAAATCTGTCTGAGTTCAAGACAACTGGGAACTCTGAAAAAAATTTGCTCCAACTGGGAAAATACGGAATTCCAAGTCGGGAACTCTGGCCTCTTTCTAGAGCTCCGACCTGAAGATCACTGACGTCATGATTCAACGTAATTTTTTTTCCGAGTTCCCAGTTGTCTTGAAAGCACCATAAATCCAGAGAATGCCAGACTTTGATGACAAAGTTTCATGACCAAATTTGCCCACAAGAAGGACCGCCACGCCACCTTCTTGTTCAAGTGGGCACAGCACAACGTTGAGTCCAAAATTGTATTGTATGCTACTGCATCAATTATGTAATATGCCAGGGAGATACAGTATGTATACTGCAAAAAAGAAAGTAATACTAAGTGTATGTTGTGTAGTAAGCTGTTAGTAGTTCATGTGCCTCACACTGATCATTTGGTCCCTTTCCCCCTCATAACTTAGCCTACTGTTTTGACTTTGTGGTGCACATATTGCCTGTTCTAGAGAAATGTTAACATCGAATCGTGTAAGCGCTTTCATTGTCTGCTTATATGCCCCCTATATTTATCCTACAGTTCTGACTTGGGGTACAGGGAGAATACTGTAAGAACGGCCCATGTTCTGAATTCTGTTGCTGTACAATTCAAAAGTGCTGAACAAATAGTTATATTGACTATGCCCATCTTAGCTCGCTCATTAATGTCTTAATCAAAATTACGTTTTGCCTCTTATCCGCTCATCGTTGCATTATGCCATAGTTTGTACATCTCAATTCAGAAGAAACCACATTTGTCTTACAGCTCCTTAAGGATAGGGGGCAGTATTGACAATTTCGGGACAAAATATGTGCCCATATTAAACTGCCTCCTACTCAAACTAAGAAGCTAGGATATGCATATTATTAGTAGATTTGGATAGAAAACACTCTGAAGTTTCTAAAACCGTTTGAATGGTGTCTGTGAGTATAACAGAAATCATATGGCAAGCAAAAACCTGAGAGAAATCCTACCAGGAAGTGGAAATCTGGATGCATGGGCTCTCTTCAAGTCTTTTCCTATTGAATACACAGTGACGTAGTAATAATTGTGCACTTCCTACGGCTTCCACTAGACGTCGACAGTCTTTACAAAGTTGTTTGAAGCTTCTACGATGAACAGAGCCCGAATGACAAGGAGGGGAAGTTGTTGAGCCAGGGGGTGACATCACTTCACGAGGGTGGATCCTCCCGTTCCAAAACCTTTTTCAAGACACAGTAACTGTCCGGTTGAAATATTATTGAATCTTCACGTTCTGAAGGCCCTAAAGATTGATGTTTTACAACGTTTGACATGTTTGAACGAACGTAAATACAACTTTTTTTTACTTTTCGTCGCGACATCGTCCGCACGCTTTCTACACTTGGAGTAGCTTACTGTACGCACGAACAACAAGGAGTTATTTGGACATAAATTATGGACTTTATCGAACAAAACAACATTTGTTGTGGACCTGGGATTCTTAGAAGTGCCTTCTGATGAAGATGATCAAAGGTAATGGAATATTTCTAATGCAATGTATGATTTTAGATGACTCCAAGACTGCGGCTATCTGTATAGCCTAGTGTATTTTTCTGAGCTCAGTACTCAGATTATTGCAAAGAGTGCTTTCCTCGTGAAGCTTTTTTGAAATCTTTCATAGCGTTTGCATAAAGGAGATGTTCATCTATAATTCTTTGAATGACAGTTTAATTTTGTATCAATGTTTATGACAAGTATTTTTGTAAATTGTGGTGCTGATTCACCGGCAGTATTTGAGGGAAAATATTTTCTGAACGTCACGCGCAGATGTAAAATGCTGTTTTTATATATAAATATGAACTTTATCGAACAAAAAATGCATGTATTGTGTAACATGATGTCCTAGGAGTGTCATCTGATGAAGATCGTCAAAGGTTAGTGCTGCATTTAGCTGTGTTTTGGGTATTTGTGATGCATGCTAGTTGCTAGGAAAATGGCTGTGTGGTTGTTTTTGTCGATGTACTCTCCTAACATAATCTAATGTTTTGCTTTCGCTGTAAAGCCTTTTTGAAATCGGACAACGTGGTTCGATTCAGGAGAAGTGTATCTAGTCCTATGTGTAAAATAGTCCTATGTTTGAGAAATAGAAATTATTAGATTTGGTTTTGAATATGGCGCTCTGATTTTTTCGCTGGATGTTGATCCCGGTTACGGGATCCGAGCGGCAAGAAGTCAGCCATATCAGTGTGTTTTTTAAAAAGGCAGTAAATGAGGCTGAATGAACTATTTTGCTGCCAGACAAGGCTCCGCTGACAGCCAGGTGTAGCCGTGGTAAGGATTCACTCCATGGTGCTGAAAAGAAAGCTCTGCTGTTGGGACAATTGTCTAGGACCTAACAGTTTGTGGGCACCGTTTGTCACCGTCATAGTGCAATTAATGAATTGTTTAGTGTTGTGTTGTGTAGTGGCTTTGCTGGCATGCATCTAAAAAATATATATATAGAGTTTGCCAAACCAAGATTTACATGCTAAAATCGCCACTGATCATATATATATACTACTCAAAAAAATAAAGGGAACACTTAAACAACACAATGTAACTCCAAGTCAATCACACTTCTGTGAAATCAAACTGTCCACTTAGGAAGCAACACTGATTGACAATAAATTTCACATGCTGTTGTGCAAATGGAATAGACAACAGGTGGAAATTATAGGCAATTAGCAAGACACCCCCAATAAAGGAGTGGTTCTGCAGGTGGTAACCACAGACCACTTCTCAGTTCCTATGCTTCCTGGCTGATGTTTTGGTCACTTTTGAATGAATTCAAAAATGACCAAAACATCAGCCAGGAAGCATAGGAACTAAGAAGTGGTCTGTGGTTACCACCTGCACAACCACTCCTTTATTGGGGGTGTCTTGCTAATTGCCTATAATTTCCACCTGTTGTCTATTCCATTTGCACAACAGCATGTGAAATTTATTGTCAATCAGTGTTGCTTCCTAAGTGGACAGTTTGATTTCACAGAAGTGTGATTGACTTGGAGTTACATTGTGTTGTTTAAGTGTTCCCTTTATTTTTTTGAGCAGTATATATATATATATATATATATATACAGTGCCTTGCGAAAGTATTCGGCCCCCTTGAACTTTTCAACCTTTTGCCACATTTCAGGCTTCAAACATAAAGATATAAAACTGTAATTTTTTGTGAAGAATCAACAACAAGTGGGACACAATTATGAAGTGGAATGAAATTTATTGGATATTTCAAACTTTTTTAACAAATAAAAAACTGAAAAATTGGCCATGCAAAATTATTCAGCCCCTTTACTTTCAGTGCAGCAAACTCTCTCCAGAAGTTCAGTGAGGATCTCTGAATGATCCAATGTTGACCTAAATGACTAATGATGATAAATAGAATCAACCTGTGTGTAATCAAGTCTCCGTATAAATGCACCTGCTCTGTGATAGTCTCAGAGGTCCGTTTAAAGCGCAGAGAGCATCATGAAGAACAAGGAACACACCAGGCAGGTCCGAGATACTGTTGTGGAGAAGTTTAAAGCCGGATTTGGATACAAAAAGATTTCCCAAGCTTTAAACATCCCAAGGAGCACTGTGCAAGCGATAATATTGAAATGGAAGGAGTATTAGACCACTGCAAATCTACGAAGACCCGGCCGTCCCTCTAAACTTTCAGCTCATACAAGGAGAAGACTGATCAGAGATGCAGCCAAGAGGCCCATGATCACTCTGGATGAACTGCAGAGATCTACAGCGGAGGTGGGAGACTCTGTCCATAGGACAACAATCAGTCGTATACTGCACAAATCTGGCCTTTATGGAAGAGTGGCAAGAAGAAAGCCATTTCTTAAAGATATCCATAAAAAGTGTCGTTTAAAGTTTGCCACTAGCCACCTGGGAGACACACCAAACATGTGGAAGAAGGTGCTCTGGTCAGATGAAACCAAAATCAAACTTTTTGGCAACAATGCAAAACGTTATGTTTGGCGTAAAAGCAACACAGCTCATCACCCTGAACACACCTTCCCCACTGTCAAACATGGTGGTGGCAGCATCATGGTTTGGGCCTGCTTTTCTTCAGCAGGGGCAGGGAAGATGGTTAAAATTGATGGGAAGATGGATGGAGCCAAATACAGGACCATTCTGGAAGAAAACCTGATGGAGTCTGCAAAAGACCTGAGACTGGGATGGAGATTTGTCTTCCAACAAGACAATGATCCAAAACATAAAGCAAAATCTACAATGGAATGGTTCACAAATAAACATATCCAGGTGTTAGAATGGCCAAGTCAAAGTCCAGACCTGAATCCAATCGAGAATCTGTGGAAAGAACTGAAAACTGCAGTTCACAAACGCTCTCCATCCAACCTCACTGAGCTCGAGCTGTTTTGCAAGGAGGAATGGGCAAAAATTTCAGTCTCTCGATGTGCAAAACTGATAGAGACATACCCCAAGCGACTTACAGCTATAATCGCAGCAAAAGGTGGCGCTACAAAGTATTAACTTAAGGGGGCTGAATAATTTTGCACGCCCAATTTTTCAGTTTTTTACTTGTTAAAAAAGTTTGAAATATCCAATAAATGTTGTTCCACTTCATGATTGTGTCCCACTTGTTGTTGATTCTTCACAAAAAATTACAGTTTTATATCTTTATGTTTGAAGCCTGAAATGTGGCAAAAGGTCGAAAAGTTCAAGGGGGCCGAATACTTTCGCAAGGCACTGTATATATATATATATATATATATATATATATATATATATATATATATAAAACGGTCAATGTTTCCAGGCCTACAAAGATAGATGTGATTGTGATTTGATGGGGAGATGTAAAGGGCATTATAATGTGAATGTGATGACAGCGTGCGCAGGTTGATATACGGCTGCATGGCGACGCTGATAAGATAGCAGAGAGCCAAGCGACCAACATGTCTCCTTCATCCTCACAGATCAAACATGTGACAGGTGTCACTGAAAGCACAGTGTAGGTCGTCCGCCATTTCACCTATCAGCAGGACAATCTGATTAAGACTGCCTGCCTGCAGTCTCTCCCTCTCTCTTCCTCTCTCCCAAACTCTCTCACCCACTCTGCATTTCTCGTTGTACAACAATACTGCAGACCGACACAAGCAAGCAAGCATGCACACGCGTACACACAGGCGAGGGGTGAGAGTGAACAAAGCGGGGACATACAGTACCTTGGGTGTTGTCTAGGTTCAAGGTGGTGGGTGTGGGGATCGTGGTAGGAGCATCTAGATGGAAAACATACAAAATAAAGACATGTATAAGAAACAAAGAAAGTGTGAGAAGCCATTAAGGATGAGGTCATGCAAGTATGGAAGTAGCAGGATTGGGAAAGTGTCAAATCTCTAAGTAACTACTGTAGTACTACTATAGAGATAATGATTTAGGTTCTGTATTGTATGCTGTGTATGTTTTTCCCTCAGGAAGGACGTTGCTTTTCCCAAATTGCCTTCTTCATCTGTAAACCGTGTCAACGCATCATTGATGGCTTTTCTAGTGATAGTGAATGCAATATCAGAGCATAGATACTGCACAGTGTTTGATATCAGGTCATTCCAACCTTACTTAAACCTCTACTCATCAACAATAGGCCAAAACGTTGGCATGAACACATCAAATTTACTATTTTGTATACTCATACCGTAGTTTGAAAAACAAACTTAATGTGCCCAATATTGCTCATAAACATTCAATGGGTAGTTGGGAAGTCATAAATGAACATATTAAGTGATTATTTCCAGTAATTAAGTTAAGCAGTGCATTAAGCTACTCTGGCACACTCCCCTGCAGTTCTTCTGCACCGCTTGCAACAGTAACAGACTGATAGTGTACTGATGAGGCCTTTCATAACACCACAAACAAAATAATGAGAATGACAAAATGGAGGCCAATACAGGTATGCAGCGGTGCTTAGAGGCTTGAAAGCTTCCCTGCCACAGGGAATATCTGCCTGTTTTTGGCACAGAGAGAGATAGCGCCGGCCCCTTGCTGGGGACAAGTCACAGCGGGAGAAATTGGCTGGCTGTCTCCATGCCTTTACTGTCTGTGCCCATCAGAAGTCCACAGTAGGGGACCACACACTTCCAAACTAATGATAAAACATCAAGGGCGGCATAATGTCGCTGCTGGGGAAGGAGGGGGAAAGGGGAGGAGAGGTGAGGAAGGGGATATCAGGAACAGATTCTCCGCAAACAATATTTATGGGGGATTTCTTCTTTCCCTGTGACCGAAGGCGGTCTGATAGCTGAAATGTCAGAGTCTGAGAAATTGGGCATGCAGGCCAGGGATAAGAGGCTGCCACAAAGGCCTGGATGGGATGTGGCACATATAATAGTCTAGCAAACAAGTATTCTCCATGGGCAATTTGCAGGCTGGATGACTTGGCTCCACATTATGATTGCTGAAATATGAATGTATTTGAAGGGGGCATATTTTCAGGGTGCATTTCTATTTGTAAGAAAATTAGATGTGAGAAATTCTTACCATAAACTGAAACAATGTGGGAGAAATTGTTTAACTATGCCCTCTTAAACCTGGCAGCTAATAAACATAATTTTTCTACACCTTTTAGCAATTCTATATACATTGCTTTATATGCACATTTGCTTCATAAATGGGCAAAGGAGATTTCTGACTCAAACAAATACTCCATAAAGTAATACAGTACAACCATGTTCTCAGATGGATTTTTCAAAACACATTAAACTATGTTTTCTCTTGACACTGTATGACTGGGTTATTGATTTGCAGCCTGATGTTTCATCTGTTATTCTGTTCTATGGTGCAGAGATGGGTGATGGCCAGAATCTGTGTGATTCAAAACGTTCATTTTCACAACAGTCCTTCATTCAACTCAGGGCCAACAGAGCCATATTTGAGCATGCTTTCTGACTAGGCTTGATGCACAGATGGCTGCATGGGAATCTTTGACCTCATGGCCGTGTAGGAAATCTTTGGGTCAGGGAGTCAACTGCATTACAAACCCTTGAGCAAAATACATAATTGATCTCCTGCCAACAGCCAGTATGTGTGAGTTATAGCACCAGGTCAGCTTTGTACAATGAATAGAGTTTGGTGGGAGACTAGCTGGGAGCCTGTTTTGGACCTGATTACTCCCACACCGGACTTAAACCAACCATGGAGCAGCATTCACAGCCTACTGAAAACAACCCAGAACCAGCAGAGGAGGCCAACAAGCCTAACTACCTTCTCTCTCACCCTTAGACCAGAATACAACTGACAACTAAACAGGGTTTGTTACTTACTGTAGACTTGTCCTTCTAGTGCCGGAGTACACAGAGAGGTCACAATAATTCTGTTAGGGATGGAGTGTTTCTTAAGGCAGTGCTAGCCTGAGGCAAGATGAGAGTAGAAAACGGTACATTCCCATGCTCAGAAAGTAGCATACATGAATATCTAATATGTTAAAATAGCACTCACATTGATTCACATACTGTACTCTCCTGTTGCCCTTTAGTAGTTTGGAGTGTTCCTGGTCATCTAGCATTGACGTGGTACAACTACTGTACATAGTCCTCAGACAGATCCACGTTAATGAACATCAGGAACATACTAAGAGATAGCAGCTGTGGATTCCAACACTAGACACTAATGGGCTCCTCCAGGGCCTAATACAAGTAGAAAACAGGATACTGTACACAGAAAAAAGCCACCCAGCAGTCTCTTCACCTAGAGACACACCTGCTAATCTGACACATCTGTGGTTCTCATCATGCTTACACCTAGACGTAGCCATGCTCAGAAACACACACTCGTTAAGCTAGTGTACAGTAGCTAGCATGATTAGTCAGGCAAAACAATCCTCTTATGGACCAACAACATGGCTTATTTTGTCTGGCATCTAATCCTGTGGAATAATAGAACTGGGAATCTCAAACATAATTAAACAGCATTATTAGCACCTTTTACAAATCTCCAGTGTCTCATTAATGCTCTAACTAGAAGAATAGAGACTGCACTGACAGCTCTGATAACACCAGAGATATGCTGTTTCTAATGTTGAGGTGGTAAAAGATTGCAAAGCTGCACTTAAAATGTAAAATGGGATATTTCACTGTGCAAAAGGCATACAAATAGGTAATTCCTCTACAAAGCATGTACAGCTCACACATGCTAGCATGTTTGCTACACCAGCAAACACACATTTTCACCATGGAAATTCATTCATGAGTCTTTTTACGTGTACCGTAGTTCGTCCAGTTTATCTCTGTTGATTAAGGAGCAGGTTGTTCCTTCAAAGAAATGTAGGAAAATGCAATATGAAGACATGAGGAACTTGATTATGCATGGGAGAGGAGTAAATCTCCAAAACAAATGGTCAGCTCACATTCCCCATCAAACCAATGTGCTACAACAAGTATGAACGTAAAAGACAAAACAACATAAATCAAAAGATGGTGTGTATGGAAAATGTTTTCTGTCCTGGCTGTTTTAATTTCTCACAAGATCCAAAATGAAGCTAAATCTACACTGCTCAAAAAAGTAAAGGGAACTCTTAAACAACACAATGTAACTCCAAGTCAATCACACTTCTGTGAAATCAAACTGTCCACTTAGGAAGCAACACTGATTGACAATAAATTTCACATGCTGTTGTGCAAATGGAATAGACAACAGGTGGAAATTATAGGCAATTAGCAAGACACCCCCAATAAAGGAGTGGTTCTGCAGGTGGGGACCACAGACCACTTCTCAGTTCCTATGATTCCTGGCTGATGTTTTGGTCACTTTTGAATGCTGGCGGTGCTTTCACTCTAGTGGTAGCATGAGACGCAGTCTACAACCCACACAAGTGGCTCAGGTAGTGCAGCTCATCCAGGATGGCACATCAATGCGAGCTGTGGCAAGAAGGTTTGCTGTGTCTGACAGCGTAGTGTCCAGAGCATGGAGACGATACCAGGAGACAGGCCAGTACATCAGGAGACGTGGAGGAGGCCGTAGGAGGGCAACAACCCAGCAGCAGGACCGCTACCTCCGCCTTTGTGCAAGGAGGAGCAGGAGGAGCACTGCCAGAGCCCTGCAAAATGACCTCCAGCAGGCCACAAATGTGCATGTGTCTGCTCAAACGGTCAGAAACAGACTCCACGAGGGTGGTATGAGGGCCCGACGTCCACAGGTGGGGGTTGTGCTTACAGCCCAACACCGTGCAGGACGTTTGGCATTTGCCAGAGAACACCAAGATTGGCAAATTCGCCAAGTGTTCCCTTTATTTTTTTGAGCAGTATATTTGGAACTGCTAGTTGTGTGTAGTTCAAAACCCCAAATAATCATATTCCAAACAAAGGATCCATCTGGAAGCAAGGCTACAGCCTGATTCCCAAACCTCAAATATTTTCCTGTAGATACTGTACTGTACATTCGGAAAGTTTTCAGACCCGTTTACTTTTTCCATATTTTGTTACGTTACAGCCTTATTCTAAAATGGATAAAATTATTATTATTCCTCATCAAACTACAAACAATACCCCATAATGACAAAGCAAAAACAGGTTTTTAGAAACATTTGGCACATTTATTTAATACATAAGTATTCAGACCATTTGCTATGAGAATTGAAATTGAGCTCAGGTGCATCCTGTTTCCATTGATCATCCTTGAGATGTTTCTACAACTTGATTGAAGTCCACCTGTGGTAAATTCAATTGATTGGACATGATTTGGAAAGTCACACACCTGTCTATATAAGGTCTCACAGTTGACAGTGCATGTCAGAGGAAAAACCAAGCCATGAGGTTGAAGGAACTCCGAGACAGGATTGTGTCAAGGCACAGATCTGGGGAAGGGTACCAAAATATTTCTGCAGCATTGAAGGTCCTCAAGAACACAGTGGACTCCATCATTCTTAAATGGAAGAAGTTTGGAACCACCAAGACTCTTCCTAGAGCTGGCCGCCTGGCCAAACTGAGCAATTGGGGGAGAAGGGCCTCTGTGGAGATGGGAGAACCTTCCAGAAGGACAACCATCTCTGCAGCACTCCACCAATCAGGCCTTTATGGTAGACTGGCCAGATGGAAGCCCCTCCTCAGGCACATGACAGCCTGCTTGGAGTTTGCCAAAAGGCACCTAATGACTCTCAGACTATGAGAAAAAAAGATTCTCTGGCCTGATGAAACCAAGATTGAACTCTTTGTCCTGAATGCCAAGCTTCACGTCTGGAGGAAACCTGGCACCATCCCTCCGGTGAAGCATGGTGGTTATAGCATCATGCAGTGGGGATGTTTTTCAGCGGCAGGGACTGGGAGACTCGTCAGGATCGAGGGAAATCTGAACGTAGCAAAGCACAGAGAGATCCTTGATGAAAAACTTCTCAAATCAAATTGTATTGGTCACCTACACATGGTTAGCAGATGTTAATGCGAGTGTAGCGAAATGCTTGTGCTTCTAGTTCCAACAGTGTAGGAATATCTAACAAGTAATCTAAAAATTCCCAACAACTACCAAATTCACACAAATCTAACAAGTAATCTAACAATTCCCCAACAACTACCTAATACACACAAATCTAAAGGGGTGAATGAGAATATGTACATATAAGTATATGGATGAGCGATGGCCGAGCGGCATAGGCAAGGTGCAGTAGATGGTTTAACATACACTATATACGTGTGATATGAGTAATGTAAGATATGTAAACATTATTAAAGTGGCATTATTTAAAGTGACTAGTGATCTATTTATTAAAGTGTCCAGTGATTGGGTCTCAATATAGGCAACAGCCTCTCTGAGTTAATGATTGCTGTTTAGCAGTCTGATCGCCTTAGAAGCTGTTTCTCAATCTCTCGATCCCAGCTTTGATGCATCTGTACTGACCTCGCCTTCTGGATGATAGCGGTGTGAACAGGCAGTGGCTCGGGTGGTTGTCCTTGATGATCTTTTTGGCCTTCCTGTGACATCGGGTACTGTAGGTGTCCTGGATGGCAGGTAGTTTGCCCCCGGTGATGCGTTGTGCAGACCGCACCACCCTCTGGAGAGCCTTGCGGTTGAGGGCAGTGCAGTTGCCGTACCAGGCTGTGATACAGCCCAACAGGATGCTCTCGATTGTGCATCTGTAAAAGTTTGTGAGGGTTTTGGGTGACAAGCCACATTTTTTCAGCCTCCTGAGGTTGAAGAGGCGTCTTTTTCACCACACTGTCTGTGAGGGTGGACCATTTCAGTTTGTCTGTGATGTGTACGCCGAGGAACTTAAAACTTTCCACCTTCCCCACTGCTGTCCCTTCGATGTGGATAGGGAGGTGCTCCCTCTGCTGTTTCTTGAAGTCCACGATCATCTCCTTTGTTTTGTTGAGGTTGAGTGAGAGGTTGTTTTTCTGACACCACACTCTGAGTGCCCTCACCTCCTCCCTGTAGGCTGTCTCATCGCTGCTGGTGATCAAGCCCACTACTGTTGTGTCGTCTGCAAACTTGATGATTGAGGTGGAGGCGTGCATGGCGCAGTCGTGGGTGAACAGGGAGTACAGGAGAGGGCTGAGCACACACCCCTGAACACACACCCCAGTGTTGAGGGTCAGCGAAGTGACCTGGGGGCGGCCCGTCAGAACGTTCAGGACCCAGTTGCACAGGGAGGGGTTGAGACCCAGGGCCTCCAGCTTGATGATGAGCTTGGAGGGTACTATGGTGTTGAATTCTGAGCTGTAGTCAATGAACAGCATTCTTACATAGGTATTATTTTTGTCCAGATGGGATAGGGCAGTGTGCAGTGCGATGGCGATTGCGTAATCTGTGGACCTGTTGGGGCGGTATGCAAACTGAAGTGGGTCTAGGGTGTCTGGTACGGTGGCGGTGATATGATCCTTGACTAGTCTCTCAAAGCACTTCATGATGACAGAGGTGAGTGCTGTGGGGTGGTAGTAATTTACTTCAGTTATCTTTGCCTTCTTGGGTACAGGAACTATGGGTAGCCGTCTTGAAGCATATGGGGACAACAGACTGGGATAGGGAGCGATTTAATATGTCCGTAAACACACCAGCCAGCTGGTCTCTGCATGCTCTGAGGACGCAGCTAGGGATGCCGTCTGGGCCAGCAGGCTTGCGAGGATTAACATGTTTAAATGTTGTACTCGCGTCAGCCACTGAGAAGGAGAGGGGGGGCCGCAGTCTTTCTTAGCGAGCCGCGACAGTGGCACTGTATTATCCTCAAAGCGTGCAAAGAAGGTGTTTAGTTTGTCTGGAAGCGTGACGTCGCTTTCCGTGACGTGGCTGTTTTTGTTTTTGTAGTCTGTGATTTCCTGTAGACCCTGCCACATATGTCTCGTGTCTGGGCCGTTGAATTGCGACTCTGCATTTCGCTTGTTTGATTGCCTTGCGGAGGGAATAGCTACACTGTTTATATTCAGCCGTATCACCGGACCTCTTTCAATGGTTAAATGCGGTGGATCGCGCTTTCAGTTTTTCTTGAATGCCGCCATCCATCCACGGTTTCTGGTTAGAGTAGGTTTTAATTGTCACAGTGGGTATGACATCTCCAATGCACTTATTTCTAAACACACTCACCGAGTCAACGTATAGATCAATGTTGTTCTCTGAGGTTGACCAGAACATATTCCAGTCCGCGTGATCAAAACAATTTTGGAGCATGGCTTCCGATTGGTCAGACCAGCGTTGAATGTTTCTCGTCACTGGTACATCCTGTTTGAGTTTCTGCCTATAAGCAAGCAAGATGGCGTCGTGGTCGGATTTGCCGAAGGGAGGGCGGGGGAGGGCTTTGTATGCATCGCAGAAGTTAGAGTAGCAGTGGTCGAGAGTATTAGCCCTACGTGTCGTGCAATCGATATGCTGATAAAATTTAGGTAACATTGATCTCAAATTAGCTTTGTTAAAATCCCCAGCTACAATAAATGCAGCCTCCGGGTGTATAGTTTCCAGTTTACATAGAGTCCAGTGAAGTTCCTTGAGTGCCGTCTTGGTGTTCACTTGAGGGGCGGGGGATGTACACAGCTGTGACTATAACTGACGAGAGTGCTGAGGTCCAAAGTGTTCAGAACGGTTCACCTTCCAACAGGACAACGACCCTAAGCACACAGCCAAGACAACGCAGGAGTGGCTTCGGACAAGTCTCTGAATGTCCTTGTGTGGCCTAGCCAGAGCCCGGACTTGAACCCGATCGAACATCTCTGGAGAGACCTGAAAAGAATTGTGCAACGACGCTCCCCATCCAACCTGACAGAGCTTGAGAGGATCTGCAGAGAAGAATGGGAGAAACTCCCCAAATACAGGTGTGCCAAGCTTGTAGCGTTGAATTTTTAATACATTTCCAAAAATGTATAAAAAACAGTTTTTGCTTTGTCATCATGGGGTATTGTGTGTAGATTGATGAGGGGGAGAAAACTATTGAATCCATTGTATAATAAGGCTGTAATGTAACAAAATGTGGAAAAAGTCAAGGGGTCTGAATACTTTCCAAATGCACTGTAACTGTATGACAGTGACATTAGAGAGGGAGTTTGAATCATGCCTCTAATGGATGAGAGTGTATAGTGCGCCGATTACGAGTTCAGTCATAGGATGAAACCCTTAATAGGCCTGGACTGTTATTTAATAGCACGTGCCATCCTTTTGATGGGAGATAATTACTAGGGGACTAAGAGGGACAAACAGACGTCACCATCTGCCTAAGAGCACTTACAGAAATACAATCTCAGAGTGGCATTGCTATAAGTGCCATAGTAACCTAAGTCAGAGAGTCATACATGTTAGAGTGAGGATTTTCTGTCAGTGTTAGTCCGAATAAATCTGTTAGTCAGAGCCATCTGTTACTATGTTACAGTGTGTCAGTGATATGGTTTCTGTCTGTGACATATTCACCTAGAGAAACCTGTAATCAATGAACTGACTCATGAGAAGCTTCAATGGAAAATTTAGCAAATTCTAATGAGTGGCTACGATTACCTAACGGCAACAAATCTACTAGACACATCTGTACACGCTGTGAACATGAAAACCTGTATCAGCAATACAGAGCACCTTGCCTGGACTCATCTCCAAATATAGATAGAATCACAGAACAAACTACAGGCGACAGTAGCCACGACGCCCCGTATAACAGTACGTACCGTATACGAAGAGGATGTAGTCATCGTAGGCCTCTCCCACGGCGTTGGAGGCCACACAGCGGTACGTGCCGTTGTACGACTTGTTGAGGTTTTCGATGAAGAGGTCAGAGCCGGTGATCACGGTGTGAGACGGCACATCATCATCCACTCTGAGCCAGCTGATCTGATGGGGCCTGGAGGACACAAATACCAACCACATCAGAAAGACCCTGCACGACCCCCGTCAATAGACAAAATCTCACTCTAAAGGTCAGAACTCAGATCAGTGTGGGAGAGCCATTGGCAGGTTCCGTCTAATGATGTATTATACACAGAACACACTACCAATTGGTAACATTTAAATGCTACAATGCATTGGAAAGGTTAGGGGAGTGCTTTGGCTGGCAGAAAGGGGATATAGGAAGCCTGGAAGTGTCATGTAGCTGTCTATGTTGGTATTTTTAAGGACAGAGTGCTGTACTGTTAACTAGTATTAAATTATATGTGTGGATGGATGGATACTCACTGTGGTTTGCCATTTACTATGCACGTCAGCTCTAGATTCTCTCCCTCTCTTGTTAAACCTTCAGGGAACGCCTGAACAATCTTCACTTCTGGTTGATCTGAAAGTAGACAGATGGTATTTTCACATAGACATTGTCTACAAGCAGTACACACTTTCAAATTCATATCATACTCACAGCTATAGCAATGTCAACCTATCTCAACCTGATTCATGCTTTCAGTCACTCTATAAAAAGGCTTTACTGTATGTTCAAACCAGTGAAAGAGACATTTGTCAGTGAGCTATAATATAATAATAAATATAACATTTACAGACAGGTTTCTCCAAAGCAACTTATAGTCATGCACGGATACATGTGGTTGGTCGCCGGAGTTGAACCCACTACCCTGGCATTACTAGCACCATGCTCTACCAACTGAGCTACAAAGGACCATGCTATAATGCATTGGGGAGTTTAGAGGAGTGCCTTGGCTGGCTACTATAGTGCCATTACGCCATTGCTTATATTATTACTCTTGTATGACCAGTATATTTTTAGCTCAACTCCACCGACTAAGGCTTTGAGTGGAATAGGACTACATAATCCTGGCTATCAAAGGAACATAGCACCTTGGTTAAACAGAGAAAAGCGCTATGTGTTCAGACAATCTATCTAACCTTAAAGTAAAATAGATATTTTTTCTTTCTCTTATCTATGTTAGCAGAAGATTGCCAAAATGTCAAGCGGTTCTAGTTGAGCTTTCCCTTTAGCCTAGAAAGGTTAGGCAAAGCACTCGTCTCTGTTAATAAATGAATATTCTACACAGACTACCAAAGGTTAGCGTAACCTTTCTCTGATGATCTACACTGTGTAAGGACGGCTGTTCTACCTCTTCAATCAATAAATCGTTTGAGGAAATAGCTAATCACATTTGACACAAGACTAGAGCAAAGGTAACTTTTACCTGGAGGTGATTATATTATATTCCAGATGTATTGTAAAGTCAATCTCTAACTCTGGACTGCCAGATATTTTAACTAGATACAGAATTGATGATCTAATTCATTCATATGAAGTGCCTTCAGAAGGTATTCATACCCCTTGACTTATTCCACATTTTGTTGCGTTACAGCCTGATAATTGTAGAAAGATTTGCTAAACAAATCTAAAAACATGTTTTCAGTTTCTCATTATGGGGTATTGTGTGTAGATGGGTGAGAAAAAGGCTGTAACACAACAAAATGTGGAATAAGTCAAAGGGTATGAATACTTTCTGAAGGCACTGTATCCCGTATCTCTGTGATAGCCTTCGGGACTGCGAGAGTCAATAACATTCTATTTCCAGGCCATGCCTGCTTCACTTCCGGGTCACTCACATAGCACTTCCAGGTATCTCTGTGCCTGAAGGTCCTTCACGGCTGGGTGGTCGATGATACAGCTGACTGGCGCTCCGTCGTCCTCCTTGGACACGGTGAGTCTCAGCCGACTGGTGACTGTGAACATCCCGTCGTAGGTCTCATCCACCGTCATCTTGCCTAGGAACAATAAAATACACACAGGTGTGAGGGAACCAACATCTATAGAGATGTCTTAACTCACAACAGATAATCAGATTATTCACATGGACACAACATCTACCACAACAAAAATATTTCATTTCACACTGCACTATGTGTGCAGTCGAGCTAAACACAAGGTGACTTTGACCACCCTTTACACCTTAAAATCATTACATTTACAAGCCTACTTGATGTAGTTTAAAAACCCAAAGATTCTCATTGATTCCAGAGTGAGGTAGGAATGATGTGGTTGTGGTTAGATAATGAGTGTGTGTCTATGCAGCAGTCTGGAGACTGAGTGGGGTTCTGTTCTGTGGTGTCCAGGCTAACCCCTGCAGTAATCAGCTGCCCACCAGGCTCCTACATGTGTCTGGCTGTCAGAGGGGCATTCATTTAGAGAGCATTACAATGCCACAGGGGCAGCACGTTAGCCGTAGTGCTGAGTGTGATGGTT
This sequence comes from Salmo salar, assembly GCF_965601325.2. Classification (NCBI taxonomy): domain Eukaryota; kingdom Metazoa; phylum Chordata; class Actinopteri; order Salmoniformes; family Salmonidae; genus Salmo; species Salmo salar. The sequence goes on along the minus strand of NC_138310.1, from coordinate 65,850,165 downwards.
TACTCGCACTTAATGAAGTGAGAAAATAATTACAGGGCCTTCTGTGACCTGCAGCACACTTCCATCTCCACCAGCCGACCAGCCAGTCACAGGGGAGCACGTCTAGGGCTCAGATAGGGCATCACACTGCTGCTCCAACACACACTGACCACATACACTAACATGCACATTGCTATATAGCTATTAACCCCATGACACTTAGATAGGGAAAACTCCTGAGAGATGGTTGCTGAAAAACAACCCTAGAGAAGGGTACTTTCTAGTGGTTTGCTCTGTAAATATTCAGTAATAATCGTAGCAGAAAAAAACCATTGATTTAGGCCCCTGTTTTTAGGTGTTTTCAGATGATCTATCCTTAGTTGTTGACAATTCAATAAGTATATCAGCAATTTGTGACTTGGATTTCAATGTAAACCTGATCCACTTGGAACAGACGTCAATTCAAAGTCTATTCCACGTTGGTTCAATGTAATTTCATTAATATGACATGGAAACATTTGATTCAACCAGTGTGTGCCAAGTGGGGAGCTTCATAAGCAAATGAATTGCTTATGAGAGTCATAATGAGAAGTGAGCTGTGTTTCCATAGGTGCTAAAGGACGTGTAACGAGTGCGCTGCAAGTTGGGAAACAAGTACAGGGAGTGAGTGTTTTAATAAATAAATAAACCAAAAATAAACACGAAACACAAACAAAGCACGGACATGAAACAGAGTCAATAACACCTGAGGAAAGAACCAAGGGAAGTGACAGATATAGGGAAGATAATCAAGGAGGTGATGGAGTCCAGGTGAGTGTCATGAGGCGCAGGTGCGCGAGACGATGGTGACAGGTGTGCGGGATAATCAGCAGCCTGATGACCTAGAGGCCGGGGAGGGAGTATACGTGACAGGACGTGACTTCCTGGTACGCCCACGTCCGTCCTCTGCCAGTCTGGATTAGCCCCTGTTCAACATGGTGGTATTTCACTAATCTAACGAGCCTGTCTACCTGCCTGCCTAACTTAACTATACCAGCCCAGCCTACCACAGAGGATGCAAGATCTCATAAACACAAATTGACTTCCACTTCTGTAACACTGCTGGTGCAGATTTAGCTTATATTCGCTGTCTAAATATTTAATATGTTCAGCAAGCCAAATGAGTCCTCTCTATTCTAATACATACATGTATATAATTTGACAACAGAGATATCAAGTCCCTATGCAGATAGGATCAGGCTGAAATGAACTGTCCCTCTTGCTGTAGGGTATGGATAGGCTGAATAACAGATGGATCTTCTTCAACAAATGTGAAGCAATAAGGCACCACACCATAGTACCATACACTACCGCACCTCACTCCAGGAGCCTACAGCAGGCTTGAGGCATTCAAATACAGTATTTTCATAAAAGTACTTAGCAATTAATTTAGCAAATCATAGTGTCAAATATAATAAGCGAGGTTCATGAGTGTTTTTAGTGTGGAGAGTACATTGTAGTTTTCAAAGCAAGGCTTTCAAACCGTTGAATCAGAAGTCTGATCAACCAAAAGACGTGATCAACAGAAGCAAACTTGTTGCTGGTGTGTGAGCTGTGGTCCTTCAGCAGCAGGTAACGGATGCTCTCAGTAGGCAGGGTCCAGATTTACAGGCTGTTGCTGGTGTGTGAGCTGTGGTCCTTCAGCAGCAGGTAACGGATGCTCTCAGTAGGCAGGGCCCAGATTTACAGGCTGTTGCTGGTGTGTGAGCTGTGGTCCTTCAGCAGCAGGTAACGGATGCTCTCAGTAGGCAGGGTCCAGATTTACAGGCTGTTGCTGGGCGGATTCCATAGCAACTCCCTGCTGTCAGGCGATGACACAGGTTTATGAGTGTATTAAACCAGTAGAGACATTGGGCGCCTCAGTGATGTACTATAGGGATGTACTGTAGCCTACACACTGTTCTGTTACAGCTGGGCTGCTGGCTGGGCCATGGTGGAGGCTGTAGTGAGTGGGTGGTGAACAGTTGGGAGTTCATTTGAAGCCATTTATCTGGTCACTGCAAAAGGCACACTACCAGTTCAGTCCAGCACTAAAATGCTCTGCTTCTTTGGTAACTGCTGTAATGTGGCTATTGCTGAGGAGACAGTAAGTTAACGCAGTGCTTTATGAATAGGTAATACTCAATGTAAATGCTATACCTAGTTCAATTGAACAACTGAAATATTGATATCCATACTCACTCTTTAGTCCCTGAACAGATCAGTAGATATAGCATATTGTGATGAGTGTGAAACCAAGTCCTGAATGTAAAAGGAGCCTTTGTAGTCTGCAGTTTCCAGTAGGATGCTGTGGAGAGTTAAAGCTGCCTGGCTGGGGTTATATCTGAAGGATATCTGAGGGAAAGTGGAGGAGGCTGTTATTCCACTGACCTGTCAGCTCCTGCTCTCCTTTCATCCATCTGATGGAGGCGGCAGGCTTGCTGCCCATGGCTGTACAGGTGAGCTCTGTCTCGTTCCCCTCACTGACCACATCCTCTTGGGAATCCATGATTGGACTGCCTGGTGGGACTGACAGACACACATCAAGAGCTTCAGATATATATGTAGAGACGGACACACATATATACAGACGCACACATGTACACATGTACACACAAACACACACACATATATATGCACAAAGGAATGCACACACAAACATGCATGCACTCTCCCTCACTTGCATGCACATCAACACATAATGTCCTGTTTCACTATGCTTTAGACTACAATTTCCTGTTCCACTATGCTATAAGCTATAATGTCCTGTTCCACTATGCTATAGGCTATAATGTCCTGTTCCACTATGCTATAGGCTATAATGTCCTGTTCCACTATGCTTTAGACTACAATTTCCTGTTCCACTATGCTATAAGCTATAATGTCCTGTTCCACTATGCTATAGGCTAAAATGTCCTGTTCCACTATGCTATAGGCTATAATGTCCTGTTCCACTATGCTATAGGCTATAATGTCCTGTTCCACTATGCTATAGGCTATAATGTCCTGTTCCACTATGCTATAGGCTATAATGTCCTGTTCCACTATGCTTTAAGCTATAATGTCCTGTTCCACTATGCTTTAAGCTATAATGTCCTGTTCCACTATGCTATAGGCTATAATGTCCTGTTCCACTATGCTATAGGCTATAATGTCCTGTTCCCATGACAGAAACAAAACATATATATTAGCATGACCAATGAACACAAGCTAAGCATGTCCAACCTTGATTATTTCTTCCGCTGATCTACATTTCTCATTGAAGTACAAGAACCTCCACTGTCTCTCACATAGAGAAACTGCCTACCTGAGACACTTGGAGAAAACTCAAAAATATATGTTGTTTCAAGAGCTATTAAATATCACCGTTAGTTCACACTTTTTGCTTCTAGATTTAATTTCTAAAACTAGAGTAATTACTTTGAAGTGTACTTAATTCATTTTCAATCCCCCAGGATGTCTGCATGTATAATACTGCTCTAGTGTTAGTGTAATTTCACGCCGTAGCTCCACTGTTTGTCACAGCTGACTCTCAATAGGGAACTATTTAGAGCAGCCAAGTTAACATTCAGTAGGATTCACAGTCAACAGTCAGAAGTCAACACAGCTGCCAAAAACAAGCCAATCTGAGATAGATCTATTCTGTTATCCATAGCAGCATCTGTTCCTATTCATTACCATGCTATTGAGCACTGTAAGAGCCTAATTGGCTGACATTTTGTTACAGTGGGACTCAATATAACAAGATGAATCAAGAAAATACATAAATTAAAACAATTGTATATTCACAGTTTATATAGGATGTGTGAGAGTGTGGTAGAACGCAATGTCTAACTTATGAATATGGCACAGTGGTGGTTGGTGCTATTTAAGATGAGGGAGGACAATACATTTTTTTAATCAGCATGGCCCTCTTTCTATTACAGCATATCAGATGACTGTCATTCATATTCCATTCACCCAGCTCATTGTAACATCGATAGGTTTAGACTACTACATGATACTCAAATTTTCCCTGTACCCATCATGAGGTTGCTACAACCTAACCTATGAATGAAAGTTTACAACATAGGTGCACATGTTGAGAGACATTAGAGTAATCAAGGTGACAGATAGTAACATACTCAATACCGCCTTGCACACTCTTGCCTGCATCTAGCTGATCTACTGTAGATTGTAATCATTAGTCCAACAGTTGCAAACAAGAGTTTCTATTGGACAAATGCAGGTATGTTTATCCCCGTTTCGTTCCGCTTGCGTCCGTTCAATAATTTTTTTTTCAACAGAATCGAACAAATCAATACACCCCTGATCACATGCAAACACAGAACCAGCAGCCACATACATTATATATGAAAGTATGTAGACACCCCTTCAAATGAGTGGATTTGGCTATTTCAGCCAAACCCATTGCTGACAGGTGTTTAAAATTAGGGAGGTCGGGCACTGATGTTGGGGGATTAGGCCTGCTTGCAGTCGGCAGGTGTTTGATGGGGTTGAGGTCAGGGCTCTGTGCAGGCCAGTCAAGTTCTTCCACCACGATCTCGACAAACCATTTCTGTATGGACCTCGCTTTGTGCACGGGGCATTGTCATGCTGAAACAGGAAAGGGCCTTCCCCAAACTGTTGCCTCAAAGTTGGAAGCACAGAATCGTCTAGAAAGTCATTGTATGCTAATATTTCCCTTCACTGGAACTAAGGGGTCTTGAAATGAAAAATAGCTCCAGACCATTATTCCTCCTCCACCAAACGTTACAGTTGGCACTAGCATTCGGGCAGGTAGCGTTCCCCTGGCATCCGCCAAACCCAGATTCGCCAGTCGGACTGCCAAATGGTGAAGCGTCATTCATCACTCCAGAGAAAGCATTTTCACTGCTCCAGAGTCCAATGGCGGCGAGCTTTAAACCACTCTAGCTGACGCTTGGCATTGCGCATGGTGATCTTAGTCTTGTGTGCATCTACTCAGCCGTGGAAACCAATTTCATGAAGCTCCCGACGAACAGTTATTGTGCTGACGTTGCTTCCAGAAGCAGTTTGGAACTCGGTAGTGAGTGTTGCAACCGAGGACAGACAATTTTTACACACCTACCACTTGTGTGGCCTACCTCTTCGCGGCTGAGCCATTGTTGCTCCTAGACGTTTCCACTTCACTATAACAGCACTTACAGGAAGCTCTAGCAGGGCAGAAATTTGACTTTTTGGAAAGGTGGCATCTTATGAGGGTGCCAAGTTGAAAGTCACTGAGCTCTTCAGTAACGCCATTCTACTGCCAATGTTTGTCTATGGAGATTGCATGGGTGTGTGCTGCCAGTTGAGGACTTGTGAGGCATCTGTTTCTCAAACTAGACACTCTAATGTACTTGTCCTCTTGCTCAGTTGTGAACCGGGGCCTCCCACTCCTCTTTCTATTCTGGTTAGCAACAGGTTTCACTGTTCTGTGAAGGGAGTAGTACACAGCATTGTACGAGATCTTCAGTTTCTTGGCAATTTCTCACATGGAATAGCCTTCATTTCTCAGAACAAAAATAGACTGACGAGATTCAGAAGAAAGTTCTTTGTTTCTGGCCATTTTGAGCCTGTAATCGAACCCAAAAATGCTGATACTCCAGATACTCAACATGTCTAATGAAAACGAGTTTTATTGATTCTTTAATCAGGAAAACAGCTTTCAGCTGTGCTAACATAATTGCAAAAGGATTTTCTAATGATCAGTTAGACTTTTAAAATGATAAACTTGGATTAGCTAACACAACGTGCCATTGGAACAGAGGGTGCTGATAATGGGCCTCTGTATGCCTATGTAGATAATCCATAAGAAATCTGCCGTTTCCAGCTACATTTGTCATTTACAACATTAACAATGTCTACACTGTATTTCTGATAAATTTGATGTTATTTTAATGGGAAAAAATATGCTTTTCTTTCAAAAACAAGAACATTTCTAAGTGACCCCAAACTTTTGAACGGTAGTGTACTAGAACTAACTATTAGTAAACCTGCTACCATCATGCAGTACAGCAAACAGTTTAGCACTTACCTTGATATGGAAGAGTTCCAGTGTTGGATAGCCATAGTCAGCTAGCTAACATTGAATGCCTCTCTGTTTGAACCTGGTGTTTAAGTAGGCTAAACTAGCTAGATGCATTCGCTAGCTAAGTAAGTGAAAGTTTAAAAAAAAGATATATACAGTACATACTTAAGCAATAACGCTCGAGGGGGTGTGGTATATGGCCAACATACCACGGCTAAGGGCTGTTCTTAAGCACGACACAACGCGGAGTGCCTGGACACAGCCCTTAGTCGTGGTATATTGGCCATATATCACAAACCCCAGAGGTGCCTTATTGCTATTATAAACTGGTCATATATATATATATATATATATATATATATATATATATATATTATATATATATATATATAGCCATAGTCAGCTAGCTAACATTGAATGCCTCTCTGTTTGAACCTGGTGTTTAAGTAGGCTAAACTAGCTAGATGCTATATATATAGCTATGTCTCTCTCTCTCTCTCTCTCTCTTGCTTCAACTTAATTTTGGAAGAAATGAATTTGTTAAAAGCTGTTCAGCTATTGTCTTTCTCTCTCTTTGAATCAACTACTCACCACATTGCATGCACTGCAGTGCTATCTAGCTGTAGCTTATGCTTTCAGTACTAGATTAATTCTCTGATCCTTTGATTGGGAGGATAACATGTCAGTTCATGCTGCAAGAGCTCTGATAGGTTGTAGGACGTCCTCCAGAAGTTGTCATAATTACTGTGAAAGTCTATGGAAGGGGGTGAGAACCAAGAGCCTGCTAGTTTTTGTATTGAAGTCAATGTACCAGAGGAGGACATAAGCTAGCTGTCCTCCGGCTACACCATGGTGCTACCCTACAGAGTGCTGCTGAAGCTACTGTAGACCTTCATTACAAAACAGTGTGTTTTTAATCAATTATTTGGTGACACGTGAATATATTTAGTATAGTTTTATCTAAAAAGGATAACTTTTTTAATGTTTCACAAAAAATAATAATAAATGAAATTCACTGAGAAGGATGGTCCTCCCCTTCCTCCTTTGAGGAGCCTCCACTGATATGGCACCATGTAATGTGCATACATAATATTTTGCGTACATACATAATCATTTGTGTGTGTACGTTACTTGTGTGTACATGCAGGCGTACATTCATGCATGTGAGTTTAGGCAAGTGTGTGTAAAACCTACCCAGCACAGTGATGTCTGCGTAGGCCTCCTGAGGAGGGTCTGTGTAGAGCTGGCACACATAGCGTCCCTCATCTGACAGTGACACGTTGGACAGAGACACCCGCAGCTCGTTGTCGGAGAAATTCACCAGCTGGAACCGGCTGTCCTTCAGGGCTGAGGAGATCCAGACACCAGACAGACAGTCAGGATGGGGAGCTACACACGTATGTGTTTGTGTATGTGTGAGTGTGTGGTATGTGTGTGAGAGAGAGAGAAACAGAAAGAGAGAGAAATAGAGAGAAAGAAACAGAGCAAGAGAGAAAGAAACAGAGAGCGAGAGAGAGAGAGAACAAACAGAGAGAAGAGAGAGAAATACTGAAATAGTACAGTACAATTATTTGGTCTGTATTCATGTAGCTAGTAGTTACGCTGAAAAAAAGCCTCCTAAATGGTAAAAAGCCTCAGCATTCCAACCCAGGTCCTAAAAAGAAAATTTAGTTTCAGAATGATTCATAAAAGTTGATTTATTAACAATTTCATCTCTCCAGTCTACAGAGCACTCCCAGGGAAGGAAAATAGGAGAAGTGCTCATGAAGACTCTAACAAGATGAGAAGTCAAAATGGTCTGCTGTTGGTCACGAACGAACAAATCGACCTCACATATTCTGGAAAAGGAAAAGTACTGTAACATACATAATCAATTAAATCACGGTTCTGGGGTAGCAAGAACTAGAGGTCCATACTAAATAAAAAAGTAGCTGTTTTGAACTAAAATCTGTAGTTTGGACTGGTGTTCCGTAGAAGAGTAGTGTTAGTCGAGTTAGCTTTGAGTGTGGCAACCTAGCTTAACATCCTATATCTGACATTTAGCTATATTTTCAGAGTATTTTCCATTTCAGTTTACCCCCCACTTGAACACTGTTTTACATAAATGCCCCCAGATGGTTCCTTGGAGAGTGTAATGTTTTGACCTACACATTCCTTATCAGGTCTTCTATAAGCGCAGAGCTAAAGAACTCAATCTATTCAGCATATCTTTAAAACATGGGTGTGAGTGTTCGTTCCTGTCAGAGCTACATGTCAGGCATTACATTGATCATTACAGAGGCGTTTGAGCATCTTCCTATACGAGACCTCATTCCCAATCCTGTCTCATAATTTGAGGACTCTTTGGAAGTCTCTCCTCAAAGGACAGCGATGAGCCTCGGCATAGCTTTGAGAGCCAAAGGCCCTGCTAGGAAGGAAAAACAGCTCATTCCTAGAACCAGTGAATTTAGTTGACATGAAGCAGCTTGTTTATTGACAAGTGATTACTCAAGTGTGTTGAGATTATAAAGAGGCTGTAGCCAACATCAGGGTTGCCCTGTAAAACAGAGGAAAAATACAATCATACAATCAATAAGTAATGTTGAATCATTACCCTCTACATCAACTGAAGGTCTAATGTACTGTCTGTGACCTATAAAGGTTGAGGATGACACCAACATGAATTGATAGTTCGTCACAAAAAAGTATTTTGCTCCGTTAAGTGCCCTCTCGTTAATCACTTCCCCTTTAAAATCGACTAGTTAGTGGTTTGTTTCCTCAATCCCTAAGTATTGGCGCGCTGGACCAAGTATATAAAGCAGAAAAAACTTGATATTGGGTCTCTAGCGTCAGGTTCAAGGACAGTGTTACTGTGTTAGTATTGCTGGAACTGGAACTTCCCAAGTGGTTGACTGTAAGTGGATTTGATAGCTCTGTTGAGAAATTCTATGGTATTTAAACCAAAAGAAGCAGAGAAGGAAAGCTAGTGTGTTTGCAATTTGTTGGGGGATGTGTAGCCCTACGGTAAATGTTCAGTATTATTTTCCTGGTAGAGTGTTTTGTGTAAGTGTCTGTATCTGTGTTGGTGTCTATTGTTTTCCCTGTGTGACTGTGTGTCACGGTTGTTTTCCTCCTCATACACAAAGGAATGGCTCTGTAGAAAGAGGCCCTGGTGACAGGTAACAATGCCACCAGTCAGAGGGGGGTCCCCACAGAACACAGCCTTCTGGGAGCCCAGCCCAGAATAGATCTGCTGCCCTGGGACTTACCAGGCTCCGTCTGCAGGGGTAAGGTTCAACCAGGAGCAGCAGTTAGACATTATCAGAGCTCTGACTCATTTCTGATACTAACTCCAGCCAATTTACAGATACCCGACTGATTCTGTAATAACACTTGACTATCGCACTTCAGCCATTTTCCTTACTGCCAGTGTGAGTTGGTTTTGAAATGTGATAAGTGAACTGTTCAAAGGGCGAACTGTTCAAGAGGTTGTGTGGAATATGAGACTAAATAGAGAAAAGACCCGATAAAATGTGAGGCCAGTATGATGATGTTATAGGAGGAGCTCTTTAGAAAACTGATTTGGTAGACCACACACCCTTCTATTTGTGTTGCATTCAAGGCTGTCACGAGTGTCATTGTGTTATCTTTATTTGAATCTCTACTTTAACACGGTAAAACACATAAATTACATTAGCAAGACAAACATGACCGAGATGTACACTCAGCCTTCCATAACTTTCTGCCATACAGTGAGAAATTATAACACCAATCTGGATCCTACTCAGCATTTGGATTGTAATGAAATATGAAAACAAGAAGAATGTTTCTCATATCACCTTGAAGGCTGGCTCCAATCCAAGACACAAACAAGCGAAACTTAAGCAAACTCAGGTTGAACCCAGAGGAAGCCATATGCTCATGCATAAACATTGTCCTAATCTTAGATTCTCTTTAGATTCCTAATCTAAGACATTATCTGGAAATTGCTTGAATAAAAAATAGTAATAAATCAACTCAATGGCCAATGGACCATTAAGTCAAGGACAGAAAGCATCCCATATACAGTTGAAGTCGGAAGTTTACATACACCTTAGCCAAATACATTTAAACTCAGTTTTTCACAATTCCTGACATTTAATTCTAGTAAAAAATTCCCTGTCTTAGGTCAGTTAGGATCACCACTTTTTTAAGAATCTGAAATGTCAGAATAATAGTAGAGAGAATGATTTATTTCAGCTTTTATTTCGTTCATCACATTCCCAGTGGGTCAGAAGTTTACATACACTCAATTAGTATTTGGTAGCATTGCTTTTAAATTCTTTAACTTGGGTCAAACGTTTCGGGTAGCCTTCAACAAGCTTCCTACAATAAGTTGGGTGAATGTTGAGCTGGTGTAACTGAGTCAGGTTTGTAGTCCTCCTTGCTCGCACACGCTTTTTCAGTTCTGCCCACAAATTTTCCATACGATTGAGGTCAGGGCTTTGTGATGGCCACTCCAATACCTTGACTTTGTTGTCCTTAAGCAGTTTTGCCACAACTTTGGAAGTATGCTTGGTGTCATTGTCCATTTGGAAGACCCATTTGCGACCAAGCTTTAACTTCCTGACTGATGTCTTGAGATGTTGCTTCAATATATCCACATTTTTCGTCCTCATGATGCCATCTATTTTGTGAAGTGCACCAGTCCCTCCTGCAGCAAAGCACCCCCACAACATGATGCTGCCACCCCCGTGCTTCACGGTTGGAATGGTGTTCTTCGGCTTGCAAGCCTCCCTCTTTTTCCTCCAAACATAACGATGGTCGTTATGGCCAAACAGTTCTATTTTTGTTTCATCAGACCAGAGGACATTTCTCCAAAAAGTACGATCTTTGTCCACATGTGCAGTTGCAAACAGTAGTCTGGCTTTTTTATGGCGGTTTTGGAGCAGTGGCTTCTTCCTTGCTGAGCGGCCTTTCAGGTTATGTCGATATAGGACTCGTTTTACTGTGGATATAGATACTTTTGTACCTGTTTCCTCAAGCATCTTCACAAGGTCCTTTGCTGTTGTTCTGGGATTGATTTGCACTTTTCGCACCGAAGTACGTTCATCTCTAGGAGACAGAACGTGTCTCCTTCCTGAGCGGTATGATGGCTGCGTGGTCCCATGGTGTTTATACTTGCATACTATTGTTTGTACAGATGAGCGTGGTACCTTCAGGCGTTTGGAAATTGCTCCCAAGGATGAACCAGACTTGTGGAGGTCTATAATTTCTTTTCTGAGGTCTTGGCTGATTTCTTTTGATTTCCCCATGATGTCAAGCAAAGAGGCACTGAGGTTGGAGGTAGGCCTGGAAATACATCCACAGGTACACCTTCAATTGACTCAAATGATGTCAATTAGTCTATCAGAAGCTTCTAAAGCCATGACATCATTTTATTGAATTTTCCAAGCTGTTTAAAGGCACAGTCAACTTAGTGTATGTAAACTTCTGACCCACTGGAATTGTGATACAGTGAATTATAAGTTAAATAATCTGTCTGTAAACAATTGTTGGAAAAATGACTTGTGTCATGCATAAAGTAGATTTGCCAAAACTATAGTTTGTTAACAAGACATTTGTGGAGTGGTTGAAAAACAAGTGTATGTTAACTTCCGACTTCAACTGTATATCAGTATTATCATCTAGCCCTTGAAATATGATGCCATCACCAATAGCATCATATCTGATGAGTTGCCATAAACTGCCAAAACCTTAAAGAGTGATTCCTTTTACTAGAAGAGGCCCTGTATGGTACTTGAAATGAGACCCTGAGATATGGTTCATGAGTGAGATAACCTGTATGTCCTCTGTTGAGAATGTGTGTAATGAGATAGTCCGTATAATGGTAGAGTGTCCAGTGAAGCAGCACCATAGAATTAGGACTTAGAACACTAGAATGCATTTGTGTTAATTAGCTAGCCAGACAGTTTTAGAGGAATGATTCCATTTTTCAAATTAAAGGAGACGTTTGCATCACCTATGCCTCTACTGCAATTCATTCCAAATAAACTTGTTTTGGGTTTCTCACTGACAAAGATGGCTACCATTTTCACCCCATTATGGAACTTTGAGGGTTTATGACATAACCCCTCTAGTAATTTAATAGGATCTCTATGAGAAGCACTTACGTCTGACGTCTCTGAAGTAGATGGTCTGTCTGTTGGGGTTGAGGAGCTGGATGACTGAGTCATCATTGTTCTTCACCCTGCAGCTGATGGTCGCCATCTCCCCCTCGATCACTGATACATTATCAGTCCCCAGGTTTTGACCTTCAACTGGACAGACAGATGGACAAGAGGAGGAGTGAAACCCATGAAAGGTCTAGAACTACTGCCATTCTGCTTTTATGTCGTAGTGTTTTTTTATTTATTATTGTCTAGTGTTGATTATTTTTGGATTGAGACACACAAAAACACGTAACATCATAGGTACCATGACAGACCACGACATTGAACACCATAATACTACATCACACCCACAGAGATGTGAACACAGCCTGACCGCTATAGACGTATGCTGGCTGTACTTGCAGTCACATTCCTAATCCTCCTAATACAATAGAAGGGCCCAGTGCACTGGTTGGCGTTATTGATCTCTCAGCTCAGAGTGGGTCCTGTGACTCTCTGCCAGATGGGTTGTAAGCACTACCTCTCACACACAGAGAACAATGGAGGGAGAGAGAGAAAGAGAGAGAGAGAGAGAGAGAGAGAGAGAGAGAGAGAGAGAGGGAGAGCGAGAGAGTTAGAGAGAGTGAGAGAGAGAGAGAGAGAGAGAGAGAGAGAGAGAGAGAGAGAGAGAGAGAGATGGAAAGAAAGGAGGCAGGGAAGGATGGAGAGAGCCAGATGAAGAGAGTTGAAGAGAGGGAAGGTGGAAGAGAGAGAAGGAAGCTGAGAGAGAGATAGTGAGAGAGAGAAAGAGAGAGAGAGAGAGAGAGAGAGAGAGACAGACAGACAGACAGACAGACAGACAGACAGACAGACAGACAGACAGACAGACAGACAGACAGACAGACAGACAGACAGACAGACAGACGGACAGACGGACAGACGGACGGACAGACAGACAGACAGACAGACAGACAGACAGACAGACAGACAGACAGACAGACAGACAGATGAATTATAGCTCTCCATCTGAGTCTGTGAGCACAGGGCTTTAGTCTCCATCTCAGGAATCACAGCCTTGTCAGCCACTGAGTCAGCCACTGAGTCAGCCACTGAGTCAGCCACTGAGTCAGCCACTGAGTCAGCCACTGAGTCAGCCACTGACTGAGTATATCCACACCTGTGCCTGCCTACCTGGTCATTATTTTCACAGAACTCTGCCCTCATCATTAAAGCCTGAAACCAAGCATCCATTTGGTTTTGACAAAGAAAAAATGTTTGTTTTCAGCCTTCCAGGTGAGGGAGGGGGTAAATCAAAAGTCACCTTGTGCTATATTTATCCGGCAGGAGCCAAAAGGCATAAAAAGATGAATGGGGAATGCTTTTAAACGCCTTGGATTAGCACCAGGAGAGGAACAAGACACCCAGCAATAGCCCGAAGAAACATCCATAGCACATTTGCATGCCTGAGTTGTCAGACACCTCCAAACCGGGCTGACATTTACAAAGTGGAAAAAAAGCACCTGCATTTTCAGATAGTGATAATGGGAATAGACAGCCAAACTAACAGGATTCAAATGAGCTGAGAGAATGCAGCGAGCAGCAAGAAATGAACCTCCTGTGGAGAAATTCACCTCAGACCTGTCTGTAGCAATGAACTTTCCATTTCATTCGACAACACAGACATTGGTTCGTCAAGTGATGACTGAAAATGGACATTGATATTGAGCAGAGTACAGTCAATTCTGTACTAAATAGGTAGTATCTTGAGGTATTTGAGTGTTATCTTATCGTAAGGAAAGACTTGTTTTAATTGAAGTGTGCTGTTTTTAAACTGTCTTAATTGAGTATCTGTGATGTTTGAGGAATCCATCTGTTTTATCATTAGAAAAGCCTCTGTTTTCAACTACCTCTGAAGTGTGAATGTATAGTGGACTACTAGAGCATAGCAAAATACTTGGTTGATAATTAACTCCTTATAACACAATCAAATTAATGTTTATTAAGTGTGCTCCAATGTTGGAATATGGAAGTGTGTAATTCATTTGAGTGTGTCTGACTGAAACACGAAAGGCAGCTCTGACATACTTATATTAAGTAGGCCTACCCCAGCAGAGGAGCCCACAGTATGTTTTGAAGCCTGTTTTGATTTCAGTTTTGTTAAAGTAATATAGCTGGCAGTCAAAACAGCAACATGAAGGAGCCTCAAAGCTAGGTTATTCTGGAACAGGACTGCTAGAGAAAATATCCATAAGGTTTCAGCAGCCCTTAGCAGGGTTGGGTCCTCTCCAATATCCATGGCTCATCTCCAATTCAAAACACACATAAATAACGGGGCTGTGATTAGTAATCCCATCAAAGGGAAAACAGGCCACTTTGCGGAACATGGAGGGGTTTTTGCAATTCTAGTAAACATTTTCAATTGCCTCAGCATCCTGGTCATGATTGGGTACAAATGAGGAGAGGCAGTCATTAATTCCTGGTGGCGGGAGAGAGAGAGAGAGGTGGGCTGAGACAAGGCAGGTCGCAGATGACTGGTTGATAAATTCACACTCCTTCCAGCAGCTGTCTTGGAGTGCGAAGCTCCAGTATTGCCACACATGGCCGCCCTCCTGTTCCTCTATCAGAACACACTGAATGACACAGTCAAAGATAATTAATTACAGGGCCTTCAAAGGTCTGTGAACTCAACGCTGGGATGTTACATCAGCGGTCTGACATGGGCCCCATCAACAAGCAGCTCATAACGCAAGACACTGAGAAGAAACCCTGATGCTAACTTTTAGAAGTTGGGAGAAATTAAGTTCCTCTCTTCATTCCTTCCCAGATGTTAAGAAAAGGCACCTTTTGATTCAAATTCCTTTTTTCTTTGAACTTCTCTCTCTCTTTGAATTTTTTCATCAAAAGACATGAAAGGGGCAGTGGAAAGCAGGATAGCGCCAGGCCCCTGATTCCTCTCCACTGACTCACCGATGTCTGGAGCGGCCCTGTCCTTTTCATAGAGGAACCAGCTATCCAGCCGGAGTTACTTATCTGACAGGCCGGTCGGACCAAGCTATCTTTCCAGGCAGAGATAGCTAGGTGCGGCCGGCCAGATAGCTAGGTTAAGTTCACAGACCTTTGAAGGCCCTGCAATTAGCTATATGGCTGGCCGGAACTACCTAGATATCTGGCCGGCTGGACCTAGCTATCTGGCCGAACCTACACTATATATACAAAAGTATGTGGACACCCCTTCAAATTAGTGGATTTGGCTATTTCAGCCACCTCCGTTGCTAACAGGTTTATAAAATCGAGCACACAGCCATGCAATCTCCATAGACACACATTGGCAGTATAATGGATTTACTGAAAAGCTCATTGACTTTCAACATGGCACCGTCATAGGATGCTACCTTTCCAACAAGACAGTTCGCTAAATTTATGCCCTGCTAGAGCTGCCCCGGTCAACTGTAAGTGCTGTTATTGTGAAGTGGAAACATCTAGGAGCAACAATGACTCAGCCGCGAAGTGACAGACCACACAAACTCACAGAATGGGACAACCGAGTGCTGAGCGTAAAAATCTTCTGCCCTCATTTGCAACACTACCGAGTTCCAAACTGTCTTTGGCAGCAACGTCAGCACAATAACGGTTCGTCGGGAGATTCTTGAAATGGGTGTCCATGACCGACCAGCTGCACACAAGCCTAAGATCACCATGCGCAATGCCAAACGTCGGCTGGAGTGGTGTAAAGCTCGCCGCCATTGGACTCTGGAGCAGGGGAAATGCGTTCTCTGGAGTGATGAATCACACTTCACCATCTGGCAGTCCGACAGACTAATCTGGGTTTGGGGGATGCTAGGAGAACGCTATCTGCCACAATGCAGAGTGCCAACTGTAAAGTTTGGTGGAGGAGGAATAATGGTCTGGGGCTGTTTTTCATGGTTCGGGCTAGGCCCCTTAGTTCCAATGAAGGGAAATCTTAATGCTACAGCATACAATGACATTCCAGATGATTCTGTGCTTCCAACTTTGTGGCAACAGTTTGGGGGAAGACTCTTTCCTGTTTCAGCATGACAATGTCCCCGTGCACAAAGCAAGGTCCATAAAGAAATGGTGTGTCGAGATCGGTGTGGAAGAACTTGACTGGCCTGCACAGGGCCCTGACCTCAACCCCATCGAACACCTTTGGGATAAATTGTAACGCTGACTGTGAGCCAGGTCTAATCTCCCAGCATCAGTGCCCGACCTCACTAATGCTCTTGTGGCTGAATGGAAGCAAGACCCCGCAGCAATGTTTCAACATCTAGTGGAAAGCCTTCCCAGAAGAGTGGAGGCTTTTTAGCAGCAACGGTCGGACCAATTCCATAAATTCCCATGATTTAGGAATGAGCTGTACAACGAGCAAGTGTCCACATACTTTTGGCTAATGTAGTGTATCTGGCCGGTCGGACCTAGCTATCTAGCCGACCGGCCGACTGGATCTATCTTACCGCGTTAAGACTGACTGAAAATGGCTCTCTTTCTCACGCTCCTATTCTCTGCCCCTTGAGATACATACATCTCCAGCTCAGTCATTAAGCCCTGCTCTCTAAGAAGGGAAGCTCTTTCAAGGACCTCTGTGAGTAAAAAGCCATAATATCATTGGGCATTATTAGACCTTCACTGTTTCAAGGCTTCTCTGCATCGTAGCAGGATTTCTAACGTTTTAGGCCTTCTAATGTAATCTCTTTTATCTCTGAAAACAATCTCACACTCAAGTTTCATCATGTTTCTGATGTGATGTCAGATGTCTGATGCTGCTTTGACAAGGCTTTGTCTGAATAGAGATGTACAGAGAAAAGCATCTCTCCTGTACTCTATTATCTTATGCAGATTGTGCCATGTTCACTGCAGATCAATGTTGGGGACTGCTCAATCTCATGTTCCACTGTACTGGCAGGTTAGAGGTTCTTTGTGCTTGATGTGTCTTCCTAAGTGTGATAGACAGACAAGGGGAGCTTCTAGCCTATAGTAGTGTTAGACATGGGCTTTCACAATACAGAATGTTCACCTTCGGTTTAGTGTAGGCTACCATAGTCCCTTTGTACATACTAGTCATGTGTCAACCAATAGAAAACTAGATATAGACAACAATATAACGCACATATGGTAAACATAATGACAGTAGCCAATAACAACAGGGAATGTAGAATGTACTCTGCCACCATCTGACATAGTCTTATTTGAAATGGTCTCTATTCACACGACTGTAGCTGTGCTATACAAATACAATCAAATTGGCAGTAGATTGACATATGATTGTAGACATTGCACAGCACATGAACACACAACTCGATGCTTTACACAAATCAATAAAGAGCAGGGTGAGCAAATGCATCAGACATCGTCAGACGAACATTAGAGGAAAATCAAAAGTACCTGACAAGGTCTCAGCAGCTCCTGTTGCAGCAGTAGAGAAGGAAAGAAGGAAGACAGACACATTGTAAGCAGAGGCCCATATTCATGATAAGATGGACACATTGTAAGCAGAGGCTCATATTCACGATAAGACAGACACATTGTAAGCAGAGGCCCATATTCATGATAAGATGGACACATTGTAAGAAGAGGCTCATATTCATGATAAGATGGACACATTGTAAGCAGAGGCTCATATTCACGATAAGACAGACACATTGTAAGCAGAGGCTCATATTCACGATAAGACAGACACATTGTAAGCAGAGGCCCATATTCATGATAAGATGGACACATTGTAAGAAGAGGCTCATATTCATGATAAGATGGACACATTGTAAGAAGAGGCTCATATTCATGATAAGATGGACACATTGTAAGAAGAGGCTCATATTCATGATAAGATGGACACATTGTAAGCAGAGGCCCATATTCATGATAAGATGGACACATTGTAAGAAGAGGCTCATATTCATGATAAGATGGACACATTGTAAGCAGAGGCTCATATTCATGATAAGATGGACACATTGTAAGCAGAGGCCCATATTCATTTATAATTCACACAGAAGGTAACTCTGTCAAAACTCACCTCATTTTGGATGAGTCATAATCCATTGGTTTTAGCGCTTCCTCTCTTATATTTTAGAGGCTGGCATAAATCCCAAAAGTGTGTCGCCCGAAAATTCTAATACCGAAGATTCCAATATACTTTCCTGAAAGTGATTGAGTATTTGAGTGTGTAGCTTTACAACCCCGTATCTTTTATAACCACTGTAAAGTTTCAGTCAATTTGGGGGCTATTAATATGGAGCAGCTCGGGGGTAGATAGTTAGCTATCTGTGGACTTTGTTTTTCCCAGCCTCTCTCTGTTTGAGATTCCTGCCAGCCCAGTGCTGGAGCAGCCTCTGCCTAGTGAAGGTCCCCTGAGAGCCCTGGGGCACACCAGAATTTGCCCGCTTGGAACAGTGGCCAGTCGCCCGAGACTGGCATCTCACACCAGCTGGTCATGGGAGACTGGCATTTTCCCTACGGCACCACCCTGGGCATCCTGGACTCACAGCACCGCTCTAAGTGGTAAGCCTATTACGCAGGCTAACATCTAATTGGACCACCACGTAAAGAGCAAGCAAGCACACACTAGTGTTCTTCTTGCCTGAGTTATCATCTTTGACCTAACCTGAATGGAAGGCATGTCCTTGTTATGCTTTCTCAGCCTTGTATGAATCCTCACAGGAGACAAATCACAAACCAGCACATAATAATATAGGTACATCTCAGATTATAAATCATATCGAAAGTCTGTATTTCTGTTATAGTATGAGGAGTGAGGATGTAATATAGATACATTTTCTCAGCCTAGTTCAAAACTGTATTAATAGGGCAAAGTGTACAGCCATAGATAGGACTATTATAAATAGCCGCTGGTCTTGTGTCTTGTCCCCAGCGCCCCCTGCTACCCCCCTACCCTCCCCTGTACTCCCCTGTACCTGGAGCACATTAGGCAGGAGTTATGAGGTGCCAGCCAGGCTGTGATTGGATGTCATGGCTGTCTCTCTGCTTAGACAGCACTGATAGACAGATTTCAGGGGAAATGCGTGTGATGCTATTCCCTGCAAGTGGCAGCCTCCACCGCAATCTGTCAATCATAGAGGATGAGGCCAGACAGGCCCACCGTCCTCCAAATAAAGCCTGTCCTTGTCTGGGTCTGCTGTCCTACTCTCCTAACCCATATTCCTTTGACTTCTGTATTTTATTGTACTTCGACAGAATCTGCAAATGTCTGATATGCCAGTGTATGAATAAGAATGACAGTCAACGAGTGTTCTTTGTAGTGTATTACCTGACAGATAGTAGAATCTACAAACTATCTGATCATTAGATAATATGTTCATGCTTTTAGACAGTACTAGCAGTGTTCAGCGGACTGTCATGTGGGTGAATCCACAAAGCCGCAGTACACTCTGTGAGCCAGACTGATATCTCTGCAGACGGTCTCTCTCTGTGAGTGTGGAGGAGAGCAACCTCTCTTTCCAGGCTGCTGACTAATAGCAGTTGGGGAAAGGTAACATACTGGTATGGTGTCATTAAATGTATGGGCCTCCTTTGAGGAAACATTTTTCCTTCTTATTTCCGGCCATGATCAGCAGCTTATCGCATGTTATCCGTGTGTGTGTTCACACCGCATGTGTGGCGACAGCAGGAGGAGGATGCTGGGGTGCTGTGCGGCCCAGGCAGTCTCCTTTCCTCTAGCGTGTGTGTGTGTGTGTGTGTGTGTGTGTGTGCGTGAGTGAGTGTGTGTCCCACTGTGCTTTCATTTAATTAAAAGGTTGGGTGGAGGGATGCAGACCTTTTTCTTAAAAGAATTTGATGGAAAAGCCTGTACCTGCTGAGTAGACCCAAGGAACACAGATTGGCTGCTGTGGTCATCATTTTCCAAACAGCAAGCCATCAGATGGTTTAAGACCTTTTCTCAGAAGTCAGAACACTGTCCAGATACCTTCTGTGACCTCTAGGATTGGTGTCCTAGCCAGTGTCTAACCACAACAACTGCTCACACGCTCCTGTGTTTACTTCTAGGTGTGGACCTTCTACAAATAAACAGCTAGAAACAATTGAAATACTGTACATTCAATCTGGGATTTGAAGGTCATTACAGTAGTAATCACTCACACTCCTGCTGAGTTCATTTCATCTTTGTCTCAGCCTCAAGTCAAATACCAGGTGTCCATAATGTACAAAACATTATGGACACCTGCTCTTTCCATGACATAGACTGACCAGGAATATCCAGGTGAAATCTATGATCCCTTATTGATGTAATTTATTAAATCCACTGCAATCAGTGTAGATGAAGGGGAGGAGACAGGTAAACAATATTTTTTAAGCCTTGAGAGAATTGAGACATGGATTGTGTGAGTGCCATTCAGAGGGTGAATGGGCAAGACAACATATTTAGGTGCTGTTGAACAGGTTATGGCAGCAGGTGCCGGGCGCACCGGTTTGTGTCAAGAACTGCAACGCTGCAGTTTCCCGTGTGTATCAAGAATGGTCCACCATCCAAAGGACATACAGCCAACTTGATACAACTGGAGTCAACATGGGCCAGCATCCCTGTGGAACGCTTTCGACACCTTATAGAGTCCATGCCCTGATGAATTGAGGCTGTTCTGAGGACAAAAGGGGGGTGTGCAACTCAATATGAGGAAGGTGTTCTTAATGTTTTGTACACTCAGTGTAGTCCACTGTGCAAACACTGGACAAAATGTGACACCCCAGCTATCTGTATAGTTGCCTGCAGCAGAGTGCTTTAGAGGGAGGTGTCAAGAGTAGCTACAGCTCAACAGAGAGAGCTGCTCTGTACTCCCACCGTTTTGTCAGATATGGCTTAATGCAGGTATCTGGTCGCCTCTGGAATATCTGTGAAAACACTTACCTATAGCACCACAGGGAATGCTCAGGCTAATTCCTCTCCATGGCAGACAGTAACATGTTAATCAAGTGGGCTTACCAGGAACACATCTACAGGCTGTTCCATCATACTGTAGTCAAAGGGGATTATGTATGTATCCCCACATAAACAGTTTCCCGATGGCCAGAGGAGGTTTAACTGCACCTTATTCATGGAACATACAAAAAGACACTGGAGCTCAGCCGTGACAACCTCTCACTGGATATGCCTGATTTCATGCTCTGAATATTAATATGGGCCTTCAGCAAACCCCTGAGCACAAGCGCATAAGCACACACACACACACGTATGCATGCACACACACACTCACACACATGTATGCACGCACGTACACACACACACACGTGCACATGCCAGCAGATGTGCGCACACACACACAAACACACACACACACACACACACACCACACACACACACACACACACACACACACACACACACACACACACACACACACACACACACAGTTGAAGCCAGGCACGTTAGAGATAACTAACTAACAATTCACAGATAACTAACTAACAATTCAGAGGGATTGAACAGTACTCTCCCATGGTGAGTTCACAGTGTGAGTTTCTGGTATTCAAGGGCTAGTTGGTAAGGAGGCTGAAGTATGTGAGGATCTGAATATTGTATCATGTTTGTCTGAAAGCAAGACATGTTAATAAGCTCTTCAATCAGAACTTCAAGTCCTCTCTGTAACACAAAAGTAATGTCTTCATTCTACGAGCAGAAATAACAGAAAATATAGAAGCTGAAAGAGAACTCAGGTTGTGGTTGTGTTAGAGATACACGCCTCTGACTGGATGCCTAACAGCCCCGCCAACTGCCATCTCTCACTCTAAAACATGTTACATATACAAAGCTTTCTCTGCAGGTTGTACAGGCCTGTACTGTATATCTGTACAGAATACTGGGCTCCTTTATTTATAATAAAACATGAACGAAGAAACCAACAAAGCAACAAACTATCGCTATGCCACCATGACACTTCAAAGTCACTCTGGTGTTTGACACAGCAAAATATAAATGACCACAGAACACCATTTTCCCCCCAAGAAAACAATCAAACAAGAAGAAGGAACCGAAGACCTTATCCAACTACAGTAACACCTCAGCCTCCCACAGTCATCCAAAATAGATTTAAAGGGGTTCAAAGATCTTGAAAAAACAACCAATATCAGTATAAGCATAATTCTGCATTGTGTTATGCTAGCACGAATGGTTGGCACGAATGGTTGGCACTAATGGTTGGCACGAATGGTTGGCACGAATGGTTGGGTAAGCACTGACTTCAAGGCTGCCGTTACAATACGCAATGTATGCATCTACACACCACATGGCTTTATAGAGAAACAGATCATAGTGAATGCTTAACCCCCCGGCTGTGAGACACACCACATCTTATTCACCATGTCTGTTCAGCTAAAGCCCTGTCTTCCATCTTGCTCCAGAGGGAGCGATCACACAGAGCCCTGCTTCTTTTCAACCCGGTCTCAGGTGGAGGCGAGGCAGCAGCAGGAGCGTTAGTGTTAATGCCGCTGGAGAGCACACAAAGCTCTGACTCAATGCTCGCCTCTGATTGCATTGTACTCACATGCAGCTTTTTTTTAAATCAAAGCTTAGAAAGAGTCTTATACGGGTGTAATCACTGCCTCTTTTCTATTTTTTCTTTTTTCTTAAATGATTAACCCATCCACCCCCCCTTCTGGGAGGACACATATATTTTTTTTCGTTTTTACAGCTTTTCTGCTACATATACATACATTTTACATACACATTTGACATACATGGTACTTTTATATACAGCAATCACATACAGTAACAATAATACATTATCGAACATCAGCTCTTTAATCCCACCCCTCAGTCACTCTCAGCCCATCCCACCTATCACCATACAACACCCTCATTTGGTTTCCATGTGCCATATATTTTTAAATTGTGCTGTGATGTTTTACATACATTTTGAAATGTTCTTTTCTTTTAGTTATGGGGACATTGTTCCCCTTTATCTAATATGGTGCCATGCAAGGGGCATACAAGCGCTGTGCTGATGCCTGACGGGACAGATTGGGATGTGTGTGTATGTGTATGTGTGTGTGTGTGTGTGTGTGTGTGTGTGTGTGTGTGTGTGTGATTGCGTGCATGTGTCTGTGTGTGTATGCATGTGTGTATATGTACATGCATGTGTGCATATGCTTGTGTGGGTTCATGTGTGTACATGCATGTGTTTGTGATTGTATGTCGGGGGGTAATTAGGACATCAGTAGAAGCCTCTGACAGGCCTGTCATCTCCACAGCCTGTCCAGCAAGGAGAAAGGGGTCAGAGGGGCTGGAGAGGGGTAAGGAGGCAGCTGCTGCACCACCCCTCACTGTCTGGAATCTCTCACAGAATATTAAACCACTGGGACCTCAGGCAAGACACTCCCTCGCCTCAATTATGGAAAACACAAAGCCATCTCACAGGGTATTACTATTTGATAACTCAACAAATGTGCATTGTGAGGGAGTATGACTATGAGCCGTGAGATTTGAGTTTTGAGATAACGTGACAAAATGTGTTATCTAACTGTTATCTAAAAATTCCTTCATTATGACATAATGACAAATCCAGTTAGCTGTTGTGAGCTTAACCATGGAGCATGCTATGAAATTGAGGATCTGTATTACAAAGAGACAGATACAGTACATTAAATACAATCTCCATATGTGGGCATTTCTGGTGACCTTGGTTATGGCATATCATTAATTCTATATATGGATGATTATTTATCCCCACAATAACATGTCTGCTGCTCCCCCCCTCTCTCTCTCCCTCTCTCTCTGTGTTGCACCTGTGCCCATTCTGTCTGTGCCTGGCCCCGGTGCTCATACTCTCATAATCACATCCATCAGCCCACAGCTCTAACTGCATCCAGGACCGCTAAATACATCCATTTGTTTGCAGGTGTCATTTATTTTGTGTGCCTCAATCAGACACCTGTCACACACACCTGCTGTCTGTGTGTGTGGAGCTAAAGAAAATAAATAAGAGGAGAGAAGGCCTTTGTTTCTTCTGCGAGTTTATAATGAGCACACTGTTTCCAATCTTCTTCCTCCATTTTTCAATTTCCTATGCCTTTTTCACAGTCAAATCACAGCTATCAATCAGGTGTGTGTGTGTGTGGTGTGTGTGTGTGTGTGTGTGTGTGTGTGTGTGTGTGTGTGTGTGTGTGTGTGTGTGTGTGTGTGTGTGTGTGTGTGTGTGTGTGTATGAAGGAGGTAAACTGAGGCCGTGTACCTTGATGGAACCATCTCCAACCATTAGTCAGAGATTGGAGGAAAATATGTGTGTGTGTGGTGGTGTGAAAATGTATACCATTATAAATGGCTGCCAATGCAAGGCTGTCTCCCTGCCCGGCTCCAAATGATTCACAATGTACACCGTTGAATTTGCCCTCAATGGATCTATTCTGCACACTGTTCTTTTACAGTGGTACCGACAGGAAAAGCCACATATTTGTTTAACCATTTATTAGAAAAGATTACAATACATGCAATACGATACTCTTGGCGTCAGGCTCTGCTCCCTTGGGATAGCTCACTGCCAGAGCATGCATACTGGTAAGATAACTATAGTAACAGACAATGAGCAAGGTATGTTATACCAATCCCCCTGACCGAAGCAAAATCACAGTCCAAACAGGTGGAGGCTGGGTGGGTGGTGGGGAAGCAGAAAACAGACATACATGGCAAGTAACGCATGTTACAGCAATAACATGTCACCAAGAACACCAGCACATAGTGTGCATGTGGCAGCCATCAGGGAATGAAGGTGCAACACCTGGTTGACTAAATACACCGCAATATTAAGGTAGAGTGAATCTAATTGGTGCAATATCAGCTGATGCAATACTCAGGTTTCCTGTCTGGTGTTGCTGTAACTACTGATAGCACATTATAACACAGTAAAACATATTATACAATGTACACAGATATAGGATCTTAATTTGAGACAGTTTGCTACATCAGGAAAATAATCCTGCAGCAACAGGAAATGTGAAGTATTATGTGGATTATAATTAATGGACATTTTTGTAGGGGTTGATACCTTTTTATTGAGGTAAAAATCAAGGCTGAAATTTCAGCGGAAATTACAAACTTCAGAAACCTTTTTAAATCTCAAATACACTACACCTTTGACATGTCTTTCATTGCAGGAACGTTCTCCTGCAACAGGGTGATCTAATTAAGATCCTACACCTGTATAGCTAGGCATATAGATAAAAACGTATGTCTTGTGTTGTAAACCCAATGACCAATGCAAATACACTTCAGTGAATAAAATAACTGGTTCATGTAATGGTACATATCAAGTCAAGCACCTACACGTTCATACCATAGGCACATTGCAATCTAACACAAAAGCGGTAGCATGTGGCAGCAAACGCATAGTGTCAGCAGTGAAAAGAGGAAGACAATTCTGACTGACAGCACTCCAACGTAGAATTAAAAAATCTTAACATCATGTGGCATGTACAGTATATGTATGGGAAAGACTGCTAGTGGGGACTAACTCCAGGATTATGCAGATACTGCAATGTGCACCAGTGTTTTACAGAGTGTATTGATTGAAACAAAGATCTATTTGAAGTGACTGCGCCAAATGGCAACTATAGTAAATTCACAATGGCAGGCTAATATAGGACTTCCCAGCCTGACATTTCCTCCCCTCCACACAGAGCGGTCTCTAACTGTGTGTCAATGGCCATATGATTTATTCTGGACCCACATGGATATTTCATATTAGTGCTTAGCTGGCTTGTGGCATCAAGAAAATGTATTATTTTTAGTGAGCTTTGTAGATGTCATGTCCTGACCAGTAAAATGGGTTATTTGTTATTGTAGTTTGGTCAGGGCGTGGCAGGGGGTGTTTGTTTTGTGTGGTTCGGGTTTGTTTGGTTTATGTTCTACATTTTCTATTTCTATGTGTTTATCTAGTTTTTCTATTTCTATGTTGGGGTTTTGGTAGGACCTCCAATCAGAGACAGCTGGTTGTCGTTGACTCTAATTGGAGGCCATATTTAGTTGGGGTTTGTTTCACTTGTGTTTTGTGGATGGTTGTTTCCAGTATAGTCTGTGCACCTTATTGGACTGTTTTCGTCACTTGTTTTGTTTAAGTGTTTTTCCTTTAATAAATAAGAAGATGAGCACTTTGCCCGCTGCATTTTGGTCCACTCCTTACGACGCCCGTGACAGTAGAAACACCCTGGAAATCCCTCAGACCTTTGATGAATGGTCGAATAGTTTATGTTGTATTAAAAGGGCAAAACAAATGACTGTCAATCATCTTATGTTGCCATGACAGCAGCTATACGCTTAACCCCTCCCATTTATGAAATTCCCTTTCTGGGGTTTTCTGCTGGATCAGCTGCCAAAGAAAATCAAATCAAAGCCTGCGCTCTGCAGAACAGGTCAGCTTCGATTTCACTATTAGACAAACCTACTCTGAAAGAGAAAGCTTAATATTGGTTAGTATAAAATATGGGTTACCAAAGAGGGTGATGTCAGTTGAAAGTGAATATTGGCATTATTGTAATACATTAACCTTCAATAGACACAATAGTATGCTCTAACCTGGAGTTGAACCCTCTAGTTCAGTGAGGAAACACATCTTAATAACCCCAACTGCTGTAAGAGCATACTAATGGTTTCAGATAAAAGGAGGAAATATAATCCAACTATGAACACGGTGTGATTTAAAATAAATGAAACATAGAATTAAGAATTCAATTACTTTTTTAGGATTTCTGCCTGAGTTAAAAAGTAAATTGCAGCGATGACATCTGAGTGTGCATAAAGGTAGCGTTGCCAATGAATGATTCAATTTGCTCATCATGCTCCCACTACTACCTGCATTGAGTTGGTTTCATTTGATTGGCTGGGTAATTACCTGAACGCTGGTTAATTGCTTGTTAATTTGCCCCTGATGGCGAGCACATCCAGCTCACAACAAGTCTGCCAATCAGCAGTTTACACGTGGTGCACATGGGGACTTGCTCAGAGAGTATGCATACACATGGACACATGCATGTACTACGCACATACTACAGCCCTGCAGTTAAAATCTTCTCCATAATTAAATACAATAACAAATAACTATACACAACCCACAAGGCCAAATTCACTTCATAACAACATAGCTACGATCTAAAATGAGATTTGGCCAATCTCCAGCAAGACAGAAGATTATCAACTACTGAATCATCCCCATATGATAAACAGTAACTGCTATGCCTAGTGGTTAGAGCGTTGGGCCAGTAACTGAAAGG
The DNA here is from genome assembly GCF_965601325.2 of Salmo salar. NCBI lineage: Eukaryota > Metazoa > Chordata > Actinopteri > Salmoniformes > Salmonidae > Salmo > Salmo salar. The sequence goes on along the minus strand of NC_138310.1, from coordinate 65,822,802 downwards.
TTGCTAGATCGAATCCTCGAGTTGACAAGGTAAAAATCTGTCATTCTGCCCCTGAACAAGGCAGTTAACCCACTGTTCCTAGGCTGTCATTGTAAATAAGAATTTGTTCTTAAACTGACTTGCCTAGTTAAATAAAGGTTCAATAAATTTTTTTTTTTTTTAAATATGCTAAGCTGAGCAAAGCAGGAGCTCTTCCATATGGATGTCCATTGGAAAACAGCAGACACATGATTGAGGGAGAGAGAACACTGAGTGACTTGGCTTTCGAGTTAGAGAGATAGGCTGCATGCTCACAGACTGGCAGGGAGTGAGAGAACGCGGCAGGGAGTGAGAGAACGCGACACAGAGAGAGACATAGAAAGAGATGCATGGGACTGACTATAACTGTTCACTCCCCCACCAGATTGATATTTTATGGTGTATGATGTTGTTCAGTTGACATGGAGAGGTTGAGATGGAGTGAGAGACAGTGTGCAGGCGGGAAGAGTTCAGTGATTTATTGTGTGAGTGCATGTCTGGCATGTGGGTAAGTTTATGTGTGTGTGTGTGTTTGTGCATGTACGTATGTGATGAGTTAGCGCTCGGTGCAGTCAGACTAAGCCCATTAAAAAGTGAAGGCACAAGGGGACAGATGCACCCCAACATGAGGCACAGGAAACAGACTCTTTGATCATTACCTGCCTGCCAGTCTGCCCTCCACAGGGACCGCCCATTACCACTGCTGATGTGCTGCTCTGACAGGCCATAAACACACACACACACGCAGCACTACTCACATTCACAACAACTATCACTCAAACTAGTGTTGTCGTCAGTTAAACCTGTCCCCCAAAGACACATATAGAATAGCCATATGGCAATGGGGATGAGATGAATGCATTTACAGGTATTGATTGCTTTGGTGGGTATACAGTATGTAAGCTACTCCGTTTTTTTCTCTGTTTAGAGGGCGCTCTACCTGGTACACAGCCAGTATAGAAGCACTTTTCACTTATCTTCTCAGCTATAAGGTGACATGGGGTAACTGGAAAACATGTCACTCACAGATTACTATGTGAGTCTCATTAGCTGACAGCAGTTTTTATTTTTTATTTTTTTATTTCACCTTTATTTAACCAGGTAGGCCAGTTGAGAACAAGTTCTCATTTACAACTGCAACCTGGCCAAGATAAAGCAAAGCAGTGCGACACAAACAACAACACAGAGTTACACATGGAATAAAGAAACGTACAGTCAATAACACAATAGAAAAGTAAGTAAGTAAGATTAGGGAGGTAAGGCAATAAATAGGCCATAGTGGCAAAATAATTACAATTTAGCAATTAAACACTGGAGTGATAGATGTGCAGAAGATGAATGTGCAAGTAGAGATACTGGGGTGCAAAGAAGAAAAAAAACAATATGGGGATGAGGTAGTTGGGTCGGCTATTTACAGATGGGCTATGTACAGGTGCAATGATCTGTAAGCTGCTCTGACAGCTGATGTTTAAAGTTAGTGAGGGAGATATGAGTCTCCAGCTTCAGTGATTTTTGCAGTTCGTTCCAGTCATTGGCAGCAGAGAACTGGAAGGAAAGGCGGCCAAAGGAGGAATTGGCTTTGGGGGTGACCAGTGAAATATACCTGCTGGAGTGCGTACTACGGGTGGGTGCTGCTATGGTGACCAGTAAGCTGAGATAAGGCTGGGCTTTACCTAGCAAAGACTTATAGATGACCTGGAGCCAGTGGGTTTGGCTACGAATATGAAGTGAGGGCCAAAAAGAGCATACAGGTCGCAGCGGTGGGTAATATATGGGGCTTTGGTGACAAAACGGATGGCACTGTGATAGACTGCATCCAATTTGCTGAGTAGAGTGTTGGAGGCTATTTTGTAAATTACATCGCCAAAGTCGAGGATCAGTAGGATGGTCAGTTTTACGAGGGTATGTTTGGCAGCATGAGTGAAGAATGCTTTGTTGCGAAATATGAAGCCGATTCTAGATTTAACTTTGGATTAGAGATGCTTAATGTGAGTCTGGAAGGAGAGTTTACAGTCTAACCAGACACCTAGGTATTTGTAGTTGTCCACATATCTAAGTCAGAACCGTCCAGAGTAGTGATGCTAGACGGGCGGGCAGGTGCGGGCAGCGATCGGTTGAAGAGCACGCATTAGTTTTACTTCCATTTACGAGCAGTTGGAGGCCACGGAAGGAGAGTTGTATGGCATTGAAGCTCGTCTGGAGGTTAGTTAACACAGTGTCCAAAGAAGGGCCAGAAGTATACAAAATGGTGTCTTCTGCGTAGAGGTGGATCAAAGAATCACCAGCAGCAAGAGCGACATCATTGATGTATATGGACGCAGGCAACTGAAGCAGTGATCACTGAGATCCTGGTTGAAGACAGCAGAGGTGTATTTAGAGGGCAGGTTGGTCAAGATGATATCTATGAGGGTTCCCGTGTTTACGGATTTGGGGTTGTACCTGGTAGGTTCAATGATCATTTGGGTGAGATTGAGGGCATCTAGTTTAGATTGTAGGACGGCCGGGGTGTTAAGCATATCCCAGTTTAGGTCCCCTAACTGTACAAACTCTGAAGATAAATGGGGGGTAATTAATTCACATATGGTGTCCAGGGCACAGCTGGTGGCTGAAGGGGGTCTGTAACAAGCAGCTACAGTGATAGACTTTTTTCTGGAAAGGTGGATTTTTAAAAGCAGAAGCTCTAACTGTTTGGGCACGGACCTGGATAGCATGACAGAACTCTGCAGGCTGTCTCTGCAGTAAATTGCAACTCCACCCCCTTTGGCAGTTCTATCTTGGAAGAAAATGTTGTAGTTGGGGATGCAAATTTCAGAATTTTTGGTGGCCTTCCTAAGCCAGGATTCAGACACAGCTAGGACATCGGGGTTAGCGGAGTGTGCTAAAGCAGTGAGTAAAACAAACTTAGGGAGGAGGCTTTTGATATTAACATGCATGAAACCAAGGCTTTTACGGTTACAGAAGTCAACAAATGATAGTGCCTGGGGAATAGGAGTGGAACTGGGGGCTACAGGGCCTGGGTTAACTTCTACATCACCAGAGGAACAGAGGAGGAGTAGGGTAAGGTTAAGGCTAAAGGCTATAAGAACTGGTTGTCTAGTGCGTTGGGGTCAGAGAATAAAAGGAGAAGATTTCTGGGTGTGGTAGAATAGATTCAAGGCATAATGTACAGACAAGGGTATGGTAAGATGTGAGTACAGTGGAGGTAAACCTATGCGTTGCGTAACGATGAGAGGTTTCGTCTCTGGAGGCATCAATTAACCTAGGTGAGGTCTCCTCCGCATGTGTGTGGGGTGGGACGAAAGAGCTATCTAAGGCATTTTGAGTGGGACTGAAGGCTCTACAGTGAAATAAAACAATAAAAACTAGCGAAGACAGCAGTAGACAAGGCATATTGACATTAGAGAGAGGCATAAAGCAATCACAGGTGTTGATCAGGAGAGCTAAGACAACAACGGGTAAATTGCGATGAATGGGCAGAGCTGGTCAGTTAGGTACATACAAGACCTGAGTTCGAGGCTGGGGCCGACAGGTAAACAAAATGAGGTACCGTGTTATTGAAACAGTCCAGGGGACATCAGCTGTGTAGCCGAGTGATCATAGGGTCAAAAGAGTAGCAATAGGTGAGTAAGGGTGCTGTACGGTAGTCACTACTACGCTGGGCAAGCAGGGGACACAGCATTCAGAAAAGCTAGCAGGCCGGGGCTAGTAGATGGCTCTGCGGCGATATCGTAACAGAATAGCCTGTTGAGACCACATCGGGCGATCACGTCAGCAGTCCAGTCATGATGGATCGGTAGTGCTCCGTGTCGACAATAAAGGGTCCAGGCCAATTGGCAAAGGAGGTATTGTAGCCTTAGAATTAGCTGGTATATGGGCCTAGCTCAAGGCTAGCTGGTGCTAGCTTCGGGACAGAGGCGTTAGCTAAAAGTAGCCACTCGTTTGCAGCTAGCCAGCTGCGATGATCCGGAATAATGATCAGGTGTAATGATCCAGAGCGGCAGAAAACCGGTGATATGGTAGAGAGAGCAGTCCAATATGCTCTGGGTTGATATAGCTCTGTGCAGATTGGCAGTTGAGGCAGCTGAGGGGAAAACGACTCATAATAATGTCTGGAACGGAGCAAATGGAACGGCATCAAACCCATGGAAACCATGAGTTTGATGTATTTGATACCATTCTACCTATTCCGCTCCAGCCATTGCCACGAACCCGTTCTCCCCAATTAAGGTGCCACCAACCATGTCATGTCATCTCTATTGTCTCTCTCTATGATGTGGTTTGGCTCCAACAAGCTGTACCAGATGAGGTGAGGCCCAGCCACAAACTGTGTTTGCTCTGTTGATGGGATGGCTGATATGAGAGCTGCAGGTTATTGGCACAACTGAACAAGGCACTGACTGGGGTTCAGGTGAACTCATTTTATTGTTTGCTCAGAGAGGTCATTTGTGAAATAGACTCTGAAGCCATCACATAGCTCTTCCAGCCGAGATATAGAATGCATCACGCAGACTTTATCAGACTCCCAGCATTAGCCATCAGACACACATCATCAAACAAACAGCATCGTCGGAGATAGACAAGAGAGACGCTCCTCTGTGACTCTGAGCCTGTTAGCTCAACATTACCTCACTGAAACCTATTTTGTCTTTACAGGCATGTTGCCTGATGACAGCATCTATTGTTGACAACATCTGAATTGTTAAATACTACTGCACTGTTGGAGCTAGGAACACAAGCATTTCACTACACCCACAATAACATCTGCTAAATATGTGTATGTGACCAATACAATTTGATTTGATTTGATTACTGTCCATATGCAGGTACCCATCTTCAAATAAGTCCCTAGATGAAAACATAAACCTCAACATACAACTGAACACAGTACAGATCCTAGGCATATAAATAAGTGTAAGACATGTTTATCTACAGTATTACAAAGGGCTTTCATGTAGTATGTAACACAGGAGGCTGGTGAAGTGGGGACGGCTCATAATAAAGACTGGAATGACATTAATGGAATGGTATCCATGTGTTTGATGTGTCGATAGCATTCCATTTATTCCATTCCAGCCATTACTATGATCCCATCCTCCCCAATGAAGGTGCCACCAGCCGCCTGTGGTATATAACCACCACATACTGTATACTGTACCACATACTGTATAATACCACAACAATGTCCTTGTAGTATCTATTGCTATGCCTTCTCCTGTCCTTGCTGCAGCAATATCCACCAGGGCCACAGACAAGATTTACAGGCGAGATTACTGTAGTTTACCTAGCAGCTCTAATGTCAGGGGAGGTGGCTAACATTTAGCACAACACAGCTAAATCACAAAATGATGTCATGGCTTTAGAAGCTTCTGATAGACTAATTGACATCATTTGAGTCAATTGGAGGTGTACCTGTGGATGTATTTTAAGGCCTACCTTCAAACTCAGTGCCTCTTTGCTTGACATCATGGGAAAATCAAAAGAAATCAGCCAAGACCTCAGAAAAGAAATTGTAGACCTCCACAAGTCTGGTTCATCCTTGGGAGTAATTTCCAAAAGCCTGATGGTACCACGTTCATCTGTACAAACAATAGTACGCAAGTATAAACACCATGGGACCACGCAGCCGTCATACCGCTCAGGAAGGAGATGCGTTCTATCTCCTAGAGATGAACGTACTTTGGTGCGAAAAGTGCAAATCAATCCCAGAACAACAGCAAAGGACCTTGTGAAGATGCTGGAATAAACAGGTACAAAAGTATCTATAGCCAATGTAAAACGAGTCCTATATCGACATAACCTGAAAGGCCGCTCAGCAAGGAAGAAGCCACTGTTCCAAAACCGCCATAAAAAAGCCAGACTACGGTTTGCAACTGCACATGGGGACAAAGACTGTACTTTTTGGAGAAATGTCCTCTGGTCTGATGAAACAAAAATAGAACTGTTTGGCCATAATGACCATCATTATTTTGGAGGAAAAAGGGGGAGGCTTGCAAGCCGAGGAACAACATCCCAACCGTGAAGCACGGGGGTGGCAGCATCATGTTGTGGGGGTGCTTTGCTGCAGGAGGGACTGGTGCACTTCACAAAATAGATGGCATCATGAGGGAGGAAAATGATGTGGATATATTGAAGCAACATCTCAAGACATCAGTCAGGAAGTTAAAGCTTGGTCGCAAATGGGTCTTCCAAATGGATAATGACCCCAAGCATACTTCCAAAGTTGTGGAAAAATGGCTTAAGGACAACGAAGTCAAGTTATTGGAGTGGCCATCACAAAGCCCTGACCTCAATCTGATAGAACATTTGTGGGCAGAGCTGAAAAAATGTGTGCGAGCAAGGAGGCCTACAAACCTGACTCAGTTACACCAGCTCTGTCAGGAGGAATGGGCCAACATTCACCCAACTTATTGTGGGAAGCTTGTTGAAGGCTACTCGAAACGTTTGACCCAAGTCAAACACACACACACACACACACACACACACACACACACACACACACACACACACACACACACACACACACACACACACACACACACTCACACACACACACACACACACACACACACACACACACACACACACACACACACACACACACACACACACACACACACACACACTTGTCACGCCCTGACCATAGAGAGCCATTGTTTCTCTATGGTGTAGTAGGTCAGGGCGTGGCTAGGGTATATAGTGTATCTATGTCTATGTTGTGTTCTAGTTTCTTTTTCTATGTTAGTGTTTTGTATGATTCCCAATTAGAGGCAGCTGGTAATCGTCGTCTCTAATTGGGGATCATATTTAAGTAGTTATTTTTCCCACCTGTGTTTGTGGGATCTTGTTTTTGTGTAGGTGCCTATTTGCACTTCACTGTCTTCACGTTTCGTTTGATCATTATTGTTTTTGTATTTTGCTGAAGTTTCACGTTATAATAAAGATGTGGAACGCTACTCACGCTGCGCCTTGGTCCAATCATTACGACGATCGTGACAACACTGAGTTGGCTAGAATAAGGGGATTAGAGAGGGTCTTCAGGGAAAGCGGCTGAAGCTTTAGTTGAGCCTGTGGGCTGACTTTACTTATGCAGTAGAGGAAACTACAGCCACCGTGAATCACCAGTGAAGGGCTTCTTCCTGACCACACCGAAAGGCCATTCATTTACAGCAGGACTCGCTAACCAGAGGGCTAATTCACTATGCACTGGGCAGTTACACCATCTATTGTCTTGGAACAAAGGATAAATAGAGACTAATGTTGTTTAATCTGTTGTTCTATTTTAGGGTTGGGAGAGGCTGTGCTGTACTGTTCCTAGAAGCTCAGAGTGAAGAGGGAATATGACAGGAGGACCAAGGTCACGGTTAGGAGGACGCAGTTTGCACCAGACAAGAGGCTGGCATGGGAATGAGAGTGTGAACAGCCAGCGGTGCTATATCAGTGCTCTGTACTGGAGCGTTGGACCCATCACAGCCTCCACAGTCAGTATTGGAAAGCCCTGCCTAGCTCCTGGCAGAGAGGTGGCTCTCTGTGCTTCTCCTCTCTGTGTGCTGCTCGCTGGGCTGTGAGTCAGTGAGTCAACCCCGACAATGTAACCACTTCCCTAGGAGCCATTGCTCACCTTTGATTTGTGCACAAGGTTAAACCAAACGTTGCGTGAAGGCAATAGAGACTGAATGGGGTATGACAGAGGTACAGATAGGTACAGTAGGTAATATTACTCTCTGAGCTACAGGTCTGTATGTTGCCCTACTCCCACCCCCCTCCTCAATATGACCCATATGGTTGCTATGGTGACCAAATAGGTCATATTTTTCTGTGTCACATTTGCATTTGTTTTGTCAGTGTTGCTATTTTATAAAAAAAATTGGTGAAAGGGGTTATGACAGCAACATTAATACATTTTAGTGTTGTGCTATATCTGCAAAATACTGTGTCGTAATGTCAATGAACTTTTATCACACACAGATCTACACGTCTAAAATGAACACTTGCAAAAACAACAACAATAACTAATTTAATTGTTCCAAATTAACCAGTTTATGCTGTGCCTTCTCTCTCTCTCTCTCTCTCTCTCTCTCTCTCTCTCTCTCTCTCTCTCCTATGAATAAGGTGTAGAGTAACAGCCTTCATTATCTAATGAGATTACCAGAGTCAATTTCAACGATGCAAAATACCCCACATACGGCCTGGCAATAACACAGGGCCGTATAATGAGGTAAAATAAAGGCTAAATGAATCCCCATCACTGGAGCCAAGGGATTGGGGGAATGAGAACTGTGCACAATTAGCCATTTCATCCAGAATACAGAATCAGACAAAGCAACATTACTCACATACTGTAAACCTCGTTAAGGCAGAAAAGCACACAGTCAGTCAATCTACTGTAGCGAGCACTGTGGTAGTATACAGTCAGTCAATCAAGTGTAGCTAGCGTTGTGGTATAATACAGTCAGTCAATCTACTGTAGTGAGCACTGTGATACTAAACAGTCAGTCAATCTACTGTAGCTAGTACTGTGGTACCATACATTCAGTCAATCTACTGTAGCTAGTACTGTGGTACTATACAGTCAGTCAATCTCCTGTAGCTAGCACTGTGGTAGTATACAGTCAGTCAATCTCCTGTAGCTAGCACTGTGGTAGTATACAGTCAGTCAATATCCTGTAGCTAGCACTGTGGTAGTATACAGTCAGTCAATCTAGTGTAGCTACCACTGTGGTACTATGCAGTCAGTCAATCTCCTGTAGATAGCACTGTGGTACTATACAGTCAGTCAATCTCATGTAGCTAGCACTGTGGTACTATACAGTCAGTCAATCTACTGTAGCTAGCACTGTGGTACTATACAGCAAAGAGAGAGCAGGATCTATCTGGCTCTGCCTCTCATTCAGTTCTTTACCTCATACAGAGACTGAACTGAGATCAGTCCTTATAGTTTAGAACCGCTGTTCATCTCTTGTTTTACAAGTCATGGTTCATTATTTGGAAGACTCTTTCCAAAGGGGTCCTGACATTGTGTTAGCTTTCATCTCGTAACATGTTTCCCAAGTCCCGGAACGACTCTAACCGCCTTAGTTAAACATGAGAACTGAGATCATTTGAAAGTGACACCACTTCAAAGGCAGTGTGTGTGCTGCAGACCCAAAGAGGGACACAGGGAAGAGATTCACACAAGCCTCCTAATCACCTGTAATCCACTGTTCATTCTAGGTCCCTTAAATCACACATTAAAATGCACGCCCACTCACCCAAGAACTGGTGAGTACTTGGGGACACATGGATGTTAAGATAATTCAGGAACACATGGTTCACCTATACACTGACTGCATAACGTTTTAGTCACACTGAACATGTGTGTGCCACACACTGATTAAATACTGATATGTACTGTGTGTAGAGCGCAGCTATGTGTTAATATAGGCTAAACCAAGAGGAGGAAGGAAGAACTGATGAATACTTCTCATGAATATATTATTGTCATTAAGCATCGGCAGCAGCCGTTTTAAAGTGACAACTGTTCTGTAAACTGATATCTACCATGTTGTCTACCTTGTTGTTGTTTTTAGCTGTTCCACTGAATGTCTCACTCTTTTATCACTTCCCTTCTTTGTCTTTGCTTTCAAACTCTTTGAGTTTCTTCTCACAGCGGGTGCTGAAAGGTGCATCTATCTGACAGTGAACTGTTTTACCCATAAATAAACTGAATACAGCTGCATCAAAAACTATTGACTGCAGAGGAGGTAAAATCTCCATTAGTCTTCCAGGTGCAGTAGAAAGAAAAGCAACGTGTCTTCAGAGGATGGAAACACATCAATAAATAGAGGAAAATTGCTTTCTAAATGCAAGATTGAACTTATTGTGATGAGTCACCTGTGTCAGCATCTATGCATCTATGTTAAATTGTTAAAACAGACAAGTATATAATGTTGGAGTGAAACTACTCAGTGACACTATATTGCAGTGACACAAATCGTATGCCAGTATACCCATGTCGCAGTTGCAATGGAAATTAGAAACACTAATTTGGCAGAGTACTCTTGGGGGGGGGACTCAAATTTCAATTTCTGTTTGATTGGCCTCTCAAACTGTGGTATGTCAGTTTGGCATGGGAGTGAAAAGAGTCCACTTCATAAAGCATTCTGGCTCTTTCTGGAAATGTCTCCTGTCCTCAGCAAATAAACAGAATGCAGCATAGTAACTAAAGGAGAGACGACTGCTTGATGATGTCTGTACCATAACAGAAGTTCTCCCTGGGGGTTAATGGTGAGGGGAGGGCATTGATGATTCCATGTGCTGTGTTCAAGAGCCACAGCTGTTCAGTAATTGGTAGGCTTTCAGTTAGCTTTAATTTTTTTAATCCAATCCTTTATTATTTTGCTGGCAGATCTCTTCTGCATCAACATATGAGAGCATAATGGCAAGGAGATTGAGTCTGAGCATTCCAGACCTCATAGAGGGGTCAAATACCATCTAAAACATTATTTCTAAAATAGATACGTTATTTGTTGACACACACTCCATTCACCAAATCTTTCAGCTGAATTCCCACTTTCATTTTCTCTCTCATGTGATTTGAAGCACTCATGTTCAATCAACAGTGATGAATGAGAACATGAGGAGTGTGAGTGAGGGTGAAGCTGCCTAGTGGTAGACTACTTGTTCCTGATGATGATGTATGTGTTTGTTGGCAAAAAATAAAGCTGAGAGCAGCTAAATCTCTATACTCTATATATTGCTGTCACTTTGGATTTATCATGTGCAGATTTGGCAGCCAATTTCAGTCTTAAACACAATCTCCAAGGGAAATTCTAAGGTCAACAGCGATCCATAAACAATCCCTAAGTCTGAGACTCTTCCACTAAGCGTTATTCAAAGACGATCAATAGGATTTTGCAATTCAAACTCTAAAAACCTATTATTCTGCATATCAGCAAAGCTCTCTTCTCTTCTAGCACTTTCTCACTGATCAATTATTAAAATCAACTTCAGATTGATTTTATTGTGTAGGGCTTCTGAGAGGTAATTTTTCATTCCAATGGCATTTAGCATTTCTTATTAAAATACATTATTGTTCTTGTAGATTTACTTATTCGATGTGATAGCTCATTAGTCAGATGAATGTAATGTACTCTCTCCTCTTAGTAGAGCTGGTGTGCTTGCAGAGAGGCCATCACGCTTCTGTGTAAATAAAACACTCTCCATGGAAAGTTCAAGTGCACTGGTTCGCCACAACAAATGGCTCTTACAATGCATTAGCAATGACTCTAATATGAAACATTTTCAGAACTTTGGCGTTTAATTCAATTGGAAGTTGTCATTACACATTCCACAGACACATATGTAAATGTGTCTGATAGTTCTTACAGTATTAGTACAGTGCCCAATTAAAACAATTATACTCAACTAGCCTTGTCTAACTGTAATAGCCCCCATGTACCAGAAACCCACAGAGAAAAGTCCTGCCTCAATATTAGTATTCTCTTCAGGACCATCTGTGAGTGAGCAGAACATGCCTATGTCCCAAATGGCACCATATTCCCTATACATTGCATTACTTTGACCAGCTCCCTGGTCAAAAGTAGTGCACTATAAAGGGAATAGGGTACCATTCGGGACACAGACATGGCTCTGGGTTTACAACTGAGTTACTGGTCCAGAGTGAAGTCTTCTATAATCCTCTGATTAGACAGAGTGAACTCTCATCCCGCCAGATACAGCAGCCCTCTCTACTACCTAACTAAAGGTTTACATTTACATTTTAGTCATTTAGCAGACATTTATCCAGAGCGAATTACAGTTATTGCATTTATCTTAAGATAACTAGGTGGGACAACCACATATCTCAGTCATATAGTAAGCACATTCTTCCTCAATATCAGCAAAGTTGAGTGAGAGTGTTAGTTCACGAAAGGCTTATTTAAAATACTCTATGAAGAGGTAGGTTTTATATGTTTTCAGAAGATGGGCAGGGACTCTACTGTCCTAGCTTCAGGGGGAAGCTGGTTCTGCCATTGGGGTGCCAGGACAGAGAAGAGCTTGGACTGGGCTGAGTGGGAGCTACCCTCCTGTAGGGTTGGGAGGGCCAAGAGACCAGAGGTGGCAGAACGAAGAATTAAGTACTCAGGTTGGGGTGTAGGGTTTGAGCCTGGAGGTGGGAAGGGGTAGTTCCTCTTGGTGCTGAGTTGGCAAGTACCATGGTCTTGTAGTGGATGCAAGCTTCGCCTGGAAGCCAGTGGAGTGTGCGGAGGAGTGGGGTGACATGGGAGAACTTGGGAAGGTTGAACACCAGACGGGCTGCAGCATTCTGGATAAGTTGCAGGGGTTTGATGGCACAAGCGGGGAGCCCAGACAACAGTGAGTTGCTGACAAGTGCCTGGATTAGGACCTGCGCCACTTCCTGTGTGAGGTAGGGTCGTACTCTATGGATTTTGTAGAGCATGTGTAATACACTCACCATTGTTACACTGCAGTACAAGAGCTTGAATGCAATGTGTAGATGTACACATAAAGTACCTTATTAATTGATACTTCCATTGATGTCTGATACATGTCTGTACTCTGTAGTAGATAGGCTATACAGTAGGATTGAAACAGTAGCCAACTGACTTCATGTTCTAATTTGTTCCCTGAAGATGAGCGCTGGATCGTAGACTGTGACTTTCTGTTTTAGGCATGTTGGCTTGAATTGGCTCTATTACCCTCCACACTGCCAAATATGACCTACATTGTTTGAGTGGATACTACGAATTAAGACTATTCAGGGCCTAGACCAGGGCTGCATCCCAAATGGGACCCTGTTCCCTATATAGTGCACGACCTTTGGTCTGTGTCTACTATGTGCACCACGTTGTCCACTAGGGAATAGAGTGGCATTTGGGATGCAACCCAGCATTTCATCTATAACATGACGTGTCCCTCAGGTCGACCCTTTTTCTAAGCCCATTAAAGGACAACAGCCAGCAGCGTGAACTCCTGAGCTGTCCTTGTAGCACACGTCCACCACTGTGAGTGGATGTGAGTGGACATACAGTATAGTACATATAAATCTGCAGGTGTAGCTGTGATGTGGCTTAAAACTACAAGCCACATTACCCCCAAATGCAAACAGAATAACACGTTTTGCTTTTATTGTGTCTGAAAAGGATTGTGATTACACAGGTAAACACTGTTTACAAACTGTGCTAATACAATTGAGTCTGGTGTTTGATCGGAGTCCTGGAGCAATTTTTCAAATCTATCTGCGCTAGAAAACAGACTGATGGAAAACACATTTACTGTGCTCTGATTACAGATTATTACAACCCAATGAACAAACATTTGTCTTGTCAACATCTCCACCATCAAATACTTCCTCATGATTGCAATCCTGTTTAGAATTTTAACTGAATGCAATTTTTCATGTCACACAGTCATTCCAATATGCATTATTCAACAAACGCAAAATCACATACACACGCAAAAGTGTACACAGTCCATTACTTTGGAAAATACCAGAGCAGTAAATTCTGCATTCATTTTTTGGCATCATCCCAAAGAAATGTATGAAACATTAAACCAAATGAAATGCACAGCCAAATTATAACTTCTAATCCCCATAAAAGAAAGCCATCCCAGCTGAGTGAAGTGTGAACTTGAGGTGGATATTTAAATCTGCTAGCCTGGAAATGAACTGCACACTGAGCGCACATGTAATGCCAGGTTCAAACTGGCAGGAAACCAAGGCTTCAGGCACTGTTTCCAAAGGAACACACTCAGTCTTACTCTGAGTTTAACTCAAAATCCAAAGAGATTTTCCCCACAGGCTTTCTGACTCAACGTATGCCCTTTCACCTGAGCGTTCTTAAAATCTTCCGGCAAAAATTCAGAGCTTTAGCTTTAACTCTGCTCCATGACTGATGAGCTGGGAAGTTTCCTCAGCTTAGGCTACAACATGACAGCTTGCCCTGGGCAGACAGACACAGAGTTTAGGCTAGGCCACAGTGTTACATACAGTACCACTGCACCGGCAGGGAAGGATGGCCGACTTTGAATTACTTCCTAACATGTAGGGCCTACCACTATTCAAGTTTCCATCAATGCATACATTAATACATGGAAGGGTAGTATGGAAACTTAGCAGTGTGCATTGCTGAAGAGATTTGAGCTATTCTGATAGTGTAGTCAAGTCAGAAAGCTCCACTCTAAGCTCATGTTATCCTGATTAACAGTACAAATGTATCTTTCTTTTTTGCCAGTGCTCTGAAAAGAACCATATAAAGGTGAGAGCCAGGGAAGACCAACGCTGGCATCTGTTACTGTATCACATTCACAGACGTAGTCACACTACAGGAAGTTGTCACAGACATATCTCACTCCACAGGAAGTAGTCACAGACATAGCTCACTCCCCAGAAAGTTATCGCTGACATCTCGGTGTGTAGATACATGATGCCCTTGGCGCCAGGCCCAGGGACAGGTACCAGCTGATCCCAGATAAATCGCAGTACGGAGTCAGTTGGCAGAGCACAAAACAGGAAGTGATCAAAACATGTATCTCAGACCACAGGAAGTTATCAGACGCGGTCTACTACACAGAAATTCAACAATGACAAACATGAAATTAACATGAAAAGATAAGTTATGTTACCCTCTGCTGTTACTAATTTCTACCTATGAGATTTTTCATTTGGGCCTATGATTGTTCGAATGAGGGAAGGGAATTTTGTAATTGGATATGCAGGCAAGCAAGTGAATAATGGCTCTTTATGAGTAAAAAGCCTGTTTTGCATATGAGGGGGGAAGGCTGCTGTTTTGCATAATGCAAGTGATTCCTCTGAGTGTGGTGGTCATTTTTTAACTGATAAATGTGTTTTCATGCTTGTGTGATACACAACGTGGATGAGAACACCCCCGTCTGTGATTAAAAGGAGCAGTTTTATACCAGAAACATTTGCTTTAATCAGCTCTAATGGGATTGCCTTTTATTCTTCTCCACGGCCCATAGCCTTGACTTAAAGGGATACTTCGGGATTTTGGCAATGATGCCCTTTATCTACTCCAGAGTCAGATGAATTTGTGGATACCATTTTTATGTCTCTGTGTCCAGTATGAAGGAAGTTGAAGGTAGTTTTACGAGCCAATGCTAACTAGCATTAGCAGAATGACTGGAAGTCTATGGGTATCTGCTAGCATGGTAGCAAATACTAGTTAGCAATTGTGCTAGCGCTAGTTAGAAACTTCCTTTAAACTGCAGAGCACAAACTAATCTATCTCTGGTAAAGTAGATAAAGGGCCTCATTGCCAAAATCCCGAAGTATCCCTTTAACTTCAGCAGCTCTGTATGGCACAGATTCCTTCCTCATCCATTTAATCAGCCCCCAACCAGAGCGTGATCACAATATATACTTTTTATTTTCAGATAGAATTACAATCAAAACAAAGCTCTCATATTTCACAAATAAGATCATGGTATTCGGCAGGTTATTGAATGTTGGAGAGCCTGAAGAAAAGTCAAGCTACTCTAGCTATCCTCTTAAACTCCTCAGCTCAAACAACACTCAATAAATTCCACTTAATACACTCTTAGCAAGAGTCTAATAAAGCAGAGTACTTCTATATTCTTCCTATGGTATTCATTTGTCATAAATAAAGTTCCTGCATTTATCATCTGGCAACATCCAAAAATGATTCCCGTAATGTTAAAGTACTCCCAAATCTCTCTGTGGCTGGCAACATAGGCCAATAGTGCCTCCACGGCTGGACCCAGAGCTCAGAGCATGGCCCCAGGTTACGCTGCAATCAGACAGATGATAAAATGTTAACAAAGAAAGAAGACATTAGAAAGCAAATGGGAGACAGCTGGTGGAATCTTACTGGTGCAGCAGAGGATATATCAGACAGTCATTCTGAGTCGCTGCCAAAAGCTACAATATGGTCACTGAAATATCACTGGCATTACACTGGCTATTCTGTCAAAAGAAAACATCACCGAACAGAGACACAGTTGGGTCTTCAGGCTTGTCCAGGCCAACTACAAAGCAGAGTTCAATACATGTACAGTAATCACCTTCCTTCTTAGACTTTCAAAGAGAAGTGCTTGTACTACCAGTGAGCCAATACGAAAACAACTGAAAATGTGTCTGTAGCTCAAACCAATAAAGAAGCAAAATAAAACCCTGACTATTAGCTAATTGCAGCATCTTCTGAACCTACATTTATTTGGGTGAAGTGAGCTCCTTTTTGACTTTATGGAGACATTTTAGGAGCATAGAGAATTTTATTGAGCTTTACTGAACTTGTCGGACTAACCTAATACACACCTGACAGCACAGTACATGCAAGTATGTACATGGCACAATGACTCACAATTTGCAAATGACACAACCAGGGGTGTTCTATTTTTCAAGCGATAGCGATTGTAAGACGAATCAAATCAAACTTTATTTGTCACATGAAAACAACAAGTGTATTATTATTTTATTGTGTTACTTTTTATTATTTTTCACTTTAGTTTATTTGGTAAATATTTCCTTAACTCTTGAACTGCACTGTTGGTTAAGGGCTTGTAAGTAAGCATTCCACGGTAAGGTCTACACTTGTTGTATTCGGCGCATGTGACAAATAAAGTTTGATTTGAATTGAAATAACACAATAAAATAACAATAACGAGGCTATATACAAGGGGTACCGGTACCGAGTCAATGTGTGGGGGTACAGGTTAGTCGAGGTAATTTGTACATGTAGGTAGGGGTGAAGTGACTATGCATAGATAATAAAGAGCGAGTAGCAGCAATGTACAAAACAAATGGAGGGGGGTCAATGTAAATAGTCCGGTGGCCATTTGATTAATTGTTCAGCAGTCTTATGGCTTGGGAATAGAAGCTGTTAAGGAGCCTTTTGGTCCTAGACTTGGCGCTCCAGTACAACTTGCCGTGTGGTAGCAGAGAAAATAGTCTATGACTTGGATGACTGGAGTCTCTGACAATTTTTAGGGCTTTCCTCTGACACTGCCTATTATATAGGTCCTGGATGGCAGAAGCTTGGCCCCAGTGATGTACTGGGCCGTACGCACTACCCTCTGTAGCGCTTTAAGGTCAGATGCCGAGCAGTTGCCATACCAGGCAGTGATGCAACCGGTCAGGATGCTCTCGATGGTGCAGCTGTCGAACCGTTTGAGGATCTGGGGACCAATGCCAAATCTTTTCAGTCTCCTGAGAGGGAAAAGGTGTTGTCAAGTCCTCTTCACGACTGTCTTTGTGTGTTTGGACCATGATAGTTCATTGGTGATGTGGACACCAAGGAACTTGAAACTCTCGACCCTCTCCACTACAGCCCCGTCGATGTTAATAGGGGCCTGTTCGGCCCGCCTTTTCCTGTAGGCCACGATCAGCTCCGTTGTCTTGCTCACATTGAGGGAGAGGTTGTTGTCCTGGCACCACACTGCCAGGTCTCTGACCTCCTCCCTATAGGCTGTCTCATCGTTGTCGGTGATCAGGCCTACTACTGTTGTGTCGTAAGCAAACTTAACGATGGTGTTGGAGTCGTGTTTGGCCATGCAATCTTGGGTGAACAGGGAGTACAGTAGGGGACTAAGTACACACCCCTGAGGGGCTCCAGTGTTGAGGATAAGAGTGGCAGACGTGTTGTTGCCTACCCTTACCACCTGGGGGCGGCCCGTCAGGAAGTTACAGAGGGAGGTGTTTAGTCTCAGAGTCCTTAGCTTAGTGATGAGCTTCGTGGGCACTATGGTGTTGAACGCTGAGCTGTAGTCAGTGAACAGCATTCTCACATAGGTGTTCCTTTTGTCCAGGTGGGAAAGGGCAGTGTGGAGTGCAATTGAGATTGCATCATCTGTGGACCTGTTGGGGGGGTATGTGAATTGGAGTGGGTCTAGCGTATCTGGGAGGATGCTGTTGATGTGAGCCATGACCAGCCTTTCAAAGTACTTAATGGCTACCGACGTGAGTGATACGGGGCGGTAATCATTTAGGCAGGTTACCTTCGCTTCCTTGGGCACAGGGACTATGGTGGTCTGCTTGAAACATGTAGGTATTACAGACTTGGTCAGGGAGAGGTTGAAAATGTCAGTGAAGACACTTGCCAGTTGGTCCGCGCATGCTTTGAGCACACGTCCTGGTAATCTGGCTGGCCCAGCGGCTTTGTGAATGTTGACCTGTTTAAAGGCTACCGAGAGCGTTATCAGGGAAAGGGAAAGGGGGATACCTAGTCAGTTGTACAACTGAATGCATTCAACTGAAATGTGTCTTCTGCATTTAACCCAACCCCTCTGAACCAGAGAGGTGCGGGGGGCTGCCATAATCGACATCCACGTCTTCGGCGCCTGGGGAAAAATCACACAGTCGTCCAGAGCAGCTGGTCCAGAGCAGCTGGTGCTCTTGTGCATGCTTCAGTGTTGCTTGCCTCGAAGCGAGCATAAAAGGCATTTAGCTTATCTGGTAGGCTCACGTCACTGGGCAGCTCGCGTCTGGGTTTCCCTTTATACTCTGTAATAGTTTTCAGCCCTGCCACATCCGACAAGAGTCAGAGCCGGTGTAGTAGGATTCAATCTTAATCCTGTATTGACGCTTTGCTTGTTTGATGGTTCGTCTGAGGGCATAGCTGGATTTCTTATAAGGGTCTGGATTAGTGTCCCGCTCCTTGAAAGCGGCAGCTCTAGCCTTTAGCTCGATTCGGATGTTGTCTGTAATCCATGGCTTCTGGTTGGGATATGTACGTACAGTCACTGTGGGGACGACGTCGTCGTTGCACTTATTGATGAAGCCGATGACTGAGGTGGTATACTCCTCAATGCCATTGGATGAATCCCGGAACATATTCCAGTCTGTGCTAGCAAAACAGTCCTGTAGCGTAGCATCTGCGTCATCTGACCACTTCCGTATTGAGAGAGCCACTGGTAGTTCCTACTTTAGTTTTTGGTTGTAAGCAGGAATCAGGAGGATAGAATTATGGTCAGATTTGCCAAATGGAGGGCGGGGGAGAGCTTTGTATACATCTTTGTGTATGGAGTAAAGATGGTCTAGAGTTTCTTTTCCTCTGGTTGCACATGTGACATGCTGGTAGAAATGAGGTAAAACCGATATACTCTGCACTGCTCCAGGGGAAACAGATTATCAGCCCCAGAGATACAACAAAAAATTATTTTTATTCTGCTGTTACAGCCTCCAAATTGTACTCTTAAATTTGGAGGCTGTAACAGAAAGTGGCCCTTGGAGGCAGAGAGTGGCCTTGGGAGGCTTGTATACAGCAGCATCTCTGCTAACGCTCTCTAACTCTCTGGTTTCGGCACTGACTTTCATTCATCACATGGCCTGACCCCTGGCCGCTGCCCTTAGCCACATACAGAATGGGTGCTATGACGGATGCCTTATTAGAGTCCTTTATTGGTGTACTTCAGCCGGGAGATAAACTTTGTAATTAATGTCTCAGCTTGGTTATCTCTCATTTATTTCAATCGGCTAAAGGTGACTCTTTCAGTCGACCGGAGAACAATGGCCATCGGACAAGACAGGAGTTTGGCAGCAGAGCGGAGCGCAGGAATGCTGAATAACAATCCCACCATCCATCATGGAGTTGTCCTGGGGAGAAGGCTCGAGGAGGAGGAGGAGGAGGAGGCTAGCTCACCACCACAAAGAGTGGGAAGATTCAAAATGGCGTCTCTCTGCCACACCACCTCAAATAGTGGGAGGGTTTCAAAAGAAACAATCGACTCATGAGGTCATGGCAAGGAGGTGTTCCGTCAGAGTGCTGATGAAAGGAAAGGCAGAGGCCATCAGAGATGAGGTGAGGAGAGGGAGAGGGAGGAGAGGGAGGGATGTTCAGCTAAGACAACCTGTTTACAATCCAGAGGAAACACAGTGCCAAAGTGGGAAGAAATAAAAAACGGCACATGGCCTCATGTCTTAATGTGTTTTTTTCCCCTCTAATGCTCAGTTGGATAAAGTTATCTACGAAAGAAAATGAATGGATGCAGGCTTTTGGATAGCTTGCGTTAGGCAATTATATGTCCTGTTTCAGCTTCACATCCAGAAAAAAAAGTTTTATGAAAGAAAATGATCTATTATGTCTTCGGTTGTAGTTTCCCAGTGCTTCGAAAAAGGAGAAAGAATGATGTTAAACTTCTACCCAGACATGGTCCCATGACTGCTTCTTGGTTTTCTGTATTACCCACATATCATTACAGGAATTGCTTATAACAGTCATAAGGATAAGAGAAGCAGCCGTAGCACTTCTCTTCTCAGCCGAGATAATGATGGGATAATTTTCCCGTTAGCCAGACTCTTCCTGTTTATTTAACCTTTCCAGAGTCCTCATTAACTCACCAACATCAGCAACCAGCATTGGGTTGCCAAGGGCACTGAAACCAGCAGATGGAGTAGAGCTGAGACTTAGCAACACTCAGCTGAGGTCACGCTGCTAACACTCTGCTGGTCAGCGCTGGCTGGACAACTCAGCATCAGAACACACCGTTAGCTTCTTATCCCTGTTAATGTGGAACAGACAGGCACTTACCAGTCTTTTTATAAAGCTTCATTCTTATCTTATCTGAGGACGGCAACATACAGTACACAACAAGCTCTTGTATTGTTTGCTTATCCTGTCCAATAAAGCAATTAGCTTGAGTCTTGAGACTACAGCAGCCCTCCATCTTTCCTTGCTGTGAGAGGACAAAATGCTAACCCCAGCACTGGAGGTAATGGGATATGCAGTCATTCATTCTGCTGCTGGATGGTTCAGGCTCTCTGGCCAAATGACATGCTGGAACAGGGCCATGCTGATACAGTATTGTAGCCTAGCTCCACGTTAAAGCACAGCCATTACTAATCCGGAGGAGAGCAGTATCCTGATAACACCCATGGCCTGCATGCTCTCTGAATGAGTCACAACACAACCATGAAGGATACAAACACAATGTGCTCTCTATGCATACACTGCAAATAGGTGGCTGAACAATGACATCTCCCAAGGACAGATTTAATGCAATACCTGAACTTGCCAACAGTTTAATTGTGCAATGACATTTCAAGGGAACTCAAAGGAAAACTGAAGCAGCTTCAAAGCTGTCCTTTGCTTAGAGGTCAACACAACAACCTTGTGTTTGCTATGGATCAACTGCTGCAGCGTGGTCTGGTGAACATCATGTTAGGTTGGTCTATGGCATTGCTACTGTATGATGGGTCCCCAGGTCAACTGGACTAGCGCACTGTTGAGGCTGCCTGATGCTATACAGGCAGTGGGCATTGCCATGACCCTCTCTGCCCACTGAAGCAGATGGTCAGTAATGTCAGCTTGTTTCCACTCATCTCCCAGCCCACCTACTGCACTTATCCCAACGGTTATTCCAATGGTTCTCAAAAGGTCACGTCTGCCATGCTGAAGCCAACAGAGTCCTGTTACAATAACAATAACACTGCCACTAACACCTCCTGTCTGGCGACACACTCCACAAGGGTTCCTGTACTCTGTGTGTGTTTTGTTTAAGTGGGCCCGTCTCCAATCGGCTAAATCAACAGGCTGCGTTGGGAAGTGGCGCTTCTGAGAGACAGGTGAGGTGTGTTGCTGTTTAATCTGTCTGTCTGTCTGTCTGTCTGTCTGTCTGTCTGTCTGTCTGTCTGTCTGTCTGTCTGTCTGTCTGTCTGTCTGTCTGTCTGTCTGTCTGTCTGTCTGTCTGTCTGTCTGTCTGTCTGTCTGTCTGTCTGTCTGTCTGTCTGTCTGTCTGTCTGTCTGTCTGTCCGTCCCTGTGTTATCTATTCCCCAGTCTGTGAATGGCAGGCAGGACTTCAGCCACTCTCCTATCAACAGTGACACATCCCAATGGTTACGCAGGAAATCCATTAGCCCAAAGCTGCCTTTTGACATGCTCCAAGAGAACTGCACTCATCCTGACACAATGCCATCTGAGACTGAGGCCGGCCCGCGGTGGCATGGAGCTAACTCACTGGGAACGACCAAGTAAGCGGCCTCAAAAATGGAGGGAATATGGAGAAAATAAACATCTTTCTATTAAAGGAACATGTCTTGATATACAAGTCATGTTATATATATATCATTTGTAGTATGTAGTAATGTTCAAAATTAGCTCCAGGTACTGTAGCTACAGAGCTTCAAAACAGACATATTGTTGACACAGTATGACACAGACACAGGTAACAGAATGATATCTGGTTACCAGCTGCATGGTTAGACCTGCTAATACAATGTACAAAACTAACACCAGCTCAGGCTAAAGAGGGTTTCATTTGGCAGGTAAAAAGACTGGTGACTTTCCTGCCATCTGGTGACCTCTTAAATGAGACACGGCCATTTCCCCCCCAGAGCAGCCCTGTGTGATAGCGTCTCAATTCATTTGTGATTCCTCCCGCCCCAGGTGTCCTTCAGTCTCATTCAGGTCACTCCTTCGACCGTGTTAAAAAATTATATTACACACAGATTGCAATACGATTGCAATTTCTCCGCTTGGCAAATTACATGGGAGGCCAGGAGAAATGGAAAAGCTGGCAGTGACTCAGGTATCTGACAGGGACTGTGACCATGATGAAGAGTCTTCCAGTAAGCACTGTTTACTTGGCCAAATATCAGAGCTCTCCATAGTCCCCACCCCCTGTTCCCAGCCTGCCAGCCTAATAAACAGAAGGGGAGAGCTGCCAAAACTCTGCAAATAAGGAGCACCAACAGACCGATGATGGCTACAGCCTGTAGAACGATGTTCTAACTGCCTGGCTGAGAGGTCATTTCATCTCTGCTACTGCTTAACTAGAGGACCTTAGCATGGTCTGGAGGGCTACTGGTTAGGTGGGCTACTGGTTAAGAGGGCTACTTACTGGTTAGGAGGGCTACTGGTTAGGAGGGCTACTGGTTAGGAAAGCTACTGGTTAGGAGAGTTACTGGTTAGGAGGGCTACTGGTTAGGAGGGCTACTGGTTAGGAGGGCTACTGGTTAGGAAAGCTACTGGTTAGGAGGGTTACTGGTTAGGAAAGCTACTGGTTAGGAGAGTTACTGGTTAGGAGGGCTACTGGTTAGGAGGGCTACTGGTTAGGAGGGCTACTGGTTAGGATGGTTACTGGTTAGAAGGGCTACTGGTTAGGAGGGGTACTGGTTAGGAGGGGTACTGGTTAGGAGGGTTACTGGTTAGGATGGTTACTGGTTAGGAGGGCTACTGGTTAGGAGGGTTACTGGTTAGGAGGGCTACTGGCTAGGATGGTTACTGGTTAGGAGGGCTACTGGTTAGGAGGGCTACTGGTAAGGAGGGTTACTGGTTAGGAGGGCTACTGGTTAGGAGGGCTACTGGTTAAGATGGTTACTGGTTAGGAGGGCTACTGGTTAGGAGGGCTACTGGTTAGGAGGGTTACTGGTTAGGAGGGTTACTGGTTAGGAGGGCTACTGGTTAGGAGGGCTACTGGTTAGGAGGGTTACAGGTCAGGAGGGCTTCTGGTTAGCAGGCCTACTGGTTAGGAGGGCTACTGGTTAGGACGGTCACTGGTTAGGAGGGTTACTGGTTAGCAGGGCTACTGGTTAGTAGGGTAACTGGTTAGGACGGTCACTGGTTAGGAGGGCAAGGAGGGTTTGGGATGCCTAAGGATTAAAATGATCATAACAGTTTAATATACAGTACATGATAAAATGAATATCAATCTCAGCTCCCAAAATATATCCATGACCCTGATAAATGCTTTAGACAAATGTACATGCAAGAAGCAACACACAAGAAACACATAAGGTAGTATTGTATGTACTCCTTCATTCCAGACCAAATGGATAGCTACATATTTGTAAGGAGTAATGTCATAAGATGTAAACTTTAAAACACCAGGTCCCAAGGGAGGGTCCTACTGTGAGGCATAATATTTTCCCTAATGCTCAACGATTAAAGTTCTGAAGAGTATGTCTCGAACATGACCAGATTATTTAGTATGAACATATACAGTAAACACACACAGATCAACGGATACAGTACACGCACACACACACATGCACACATACACACATGCACACACACGCGCACGCACACACACACACATATACACACGCACACGCGCACACACACATGCACACACACGCACACGCACACACACACAAATACACACGCACACACACACACACACATACACACACATACATACACACACATACACACTGCTCAACTCAGAGGGAGAGAGTTATGACGGGAGTAAAGTGGTTATCTGAGATAAGAAATGCCTATCCTTCACCTGAAATCGTTTTTCGGACTCCACATTTTATCAGTCAGAGACACTTGTTGTAATAACAACTCAAATGGATGCAGACACATGGGGAGTATTCACCTGCCAATATCCTTTTAGAGCCACTGGGAGAAAATGAAGCTGTATAATATCACCCCTTTTAAGTTGTTCTTTGATGTGGAAATTCAAGCCATCCAGTGAATGCAAACATATTTCTTCTAAACAGCATTTCTCTATCTAGAAGCACATGGATATGATTATGAATAGTCACTCCTCTAGAAACAAATGCATATGATATGAAAATAATTATGTTAACCTTTATAAACTCATTTAAATACACACATGCAAACATGACTCTACAAACATACATTTTCTCTGCTATTTTAAGCATGAGAATCTCAGCTAGTTTTCCTCTCTGCCTCTATTGATCATGTCAAAGCATCCCTTTGCTTAGGGGCATTTCTGTTGTGACAAGCTCCAGACAAGTTTCCAGCACCCTGTGTTTCAGGCTGAAAACCGGTGTTTATGTGGATGACAGAGGGTTTTGCCCAGAACTATGTGGTGTGTGGCAAATTGATCCAGTCCTTTGAGTTGTGAAGAAGGAATAGACTTGACCTGTTGGCCTTGAGGAAATGTTGTGTTGATATAGAAGTAAAATACAGGTTTGGACCTGAGAGGAGAATTATGGTAACGTTAGATGGCAACGATTGATGATGATTTTTCTCTTTTTGCGGCTTTGCTGGATAGTTCTATTCTGTAATAGTATGGTACCTTCTATGATGGATTCATCTAGACATAACAGACAATGGTAGTGAGGTCCAAACTGTGGCTTGTTTTTTTTATGATATACTGTATGTCTTAGCTTTACTTGCCTGTATATCTGAGCTGTGGTGTCCACTGTCTTCTGAATTGTAAAAGGAGAATCTCATATAGGATCAGAGATATGTGAAACATTAAAAAACTAGGACGGATAAGAGACAAATCTAAGAACATCTTCCACACAAACCTCTCTCAGAGCATCAGTTCTGTTTTAGCAAGGCTTGACTGTAAGTGTTTTTAATGTGGTATTGATTAGTGGGGTCATTAGCACTGATTACAATCTCCAGCTATCATCCCTGTGCTCTCTGAGTGTTTGGACTGTAGATGAGCTGAGTGGAGGAAGTGCAGGGAGAGCAGAGTGGCTCGGGGAGGGGAACAGGGAGGGGAGGGGAGCGGTGTAACATGCAGAGTAGCAGGCAGCCCTTGCTAGGCTAGCTGTGATTTAGTGTTCTCCAGCCAGGGCAGTGCTGTTGATTGAGGAGAACATTACGTCACAGCTGATAGATCAGAGAGAGAGAGAGGCCCACAGCAGAGTGGAGCTCCATCAACGACTGCTGACAGTGGTGTTAGTGCTGTCCACAGCTGATCGGTTGGTGGAGAAAACACTGAAATTATGCACACACACGCAATGTATACACACACACAGACACACAGACACAGAAACACACAGAAGGAAAGGCATACCTAACTAAATAATAACGAGACTGAGGTTCTAAGATAAATGATATGTTTGACTGTCTGTCACAGTTCCTAAGGTATACATTTTGGCAGCAGCAGTACCAGACTGAGACGGTGTTTACATGACAACCCAAACATACTAAGACCTCCTCTGAATACGTGACTGCAGTGAATATGGAGGGTCAAACAACAACAGAACAACAAAAAGACAGCTGCTCAGTACATATGGAATTACAGTAATTATTTGTATTTAAAAAATATATATATTTCACCTTTGTTTAACCAGGTAAGCTAGTTGAGAACAAGTTCTCATTTACAACTGCAACCTGGCCAAGATAAAGCAAAGCAGTGTGACACAGACAACAACACAGAGTTACACATGGAATAAACAACCGTACAGTCAATAATACAATAGAAAAAAAAGAAAGTCTATATACAGTGTGTGCAAATGGCGTGAGGAGGTAAGGCAATAAATAGGCCATAGTAGCGAAGTAATTACAATTTAGCAAATTAACACTGGAGTGATAGATGAGCAGATGGTGATGTGCAAGTAGAAATACTGGTGGGCAAAAGAGCAGAAAAGTAAATAAAAACAATATGAGGATGAGGTAGGTAGATTGGGTGGGCTATAGACTGTTCTCTCTACTACCGCATGGCAAGCGGTACCGGAGTGCCAAGTCTATGACAAAAACGCTTCTCAACAGTTTTTACCCCCAAGCCATAAGACTCCTGAACAGGTAATCAAATGGCTACCCGGACTATTTGCATTGTGTGCCCCCCCCCAACCCCTCTTTTTACACTGCTGCTACTCTCTGTTTATCATATATGCGTAGTCACTTTAACTATACATTCATGTACATACTACCTCAATTGGGCCGACCAACCAGTGTTCCCTCACATTGGCTAACCGGGCTATCTGCATTGTGTCCCACCCACCACCCGCCAATCCCTCTTTTACGCTACTGCTACTCTCTGTTCATCATATATGCATAGACACTTTAACCATATCTACATGTACATACTACCTCAATCAGCCTGACTAACCGGTGCCTGTATGTAGCCTCGCTACTTGTATAGCCTCGCTACTGTATATAGCCTGTCTTTTTACTGTTGTTTTTTTTCTTTACCTATCTATTGTTCACCTAATACCTTTTTTGCACTATTGGTTAGAGCCTGTAAGTAAGCATTTCACTGTAAGGTCTACACCTGTTGTATTCGGCGCACGTGACAAATAAACTTTGATTTGATTTGATTTGAACAGAGTAGTGATGCTAGTCGGGTGGGCAGGTGCGGGCAGCGAACGGTTGAAAAGCATGCATTTGGTTTTACTAGCGTTTACGAGCAGTTGGAGGCCACGGAAGGAGTGTTGTATGGCATTGAAGCTCGTTTGGAGGATAGTTAACACAGTGTCCAAAGAAGGGCCAGATGTATACAGAATGGTGTCGTCTGCGTAGAGGTGGATCAGGGAATCACCCGCAGCAAGAGCGACATCGTTGATATATACAGAGAAAAGAGTCGGCCCGAGAATTGAACCCTATGGTACCCCCATAGAGACTGCCAGAGGTCCGGACAACAGGCCCTCCGATTTGACACACTGAAATCTGTCTGAGAAGTAGTTGGTGAACCAGGCGAGGCAGTCATTTGAGAAACCAAGGCTGTTGAGTCTGCCGATAAGAATACGGTGATTGACAGAGTCGAAAGCCTTGGCCAGGTCGATGAAGATGGCTGCACATTACTGTCTTTTATCGATGGCGGTTATGATATCGTTTAGTACCTTGAGCGTGGCTGAGGTGCACCTGTGACCAGCTCGAAAACCGGATTGCACAGTGGAGAAGGTACGGTGGGATTCTAAATGGTCAGTGATCTGTTGATTAACTTGGCTTTCGAAGACTTTAGAAAGGCAGAGCAGGATGGATATAGGTCAATAACAGTTTGGGTCTAGAGTGTCACCCCTTTGAAGAGGGGGATGACCGCGGCAGCTTTCCAATCTTTAGGGATCTCGGACGATACGAAAGAGAGGCTGAACAGTCTAGTAATAGGGGTTGCAACAATGGCGGCGGATCATTTTAGAAAGAGAAGGTCCAGATTGTCTAGCCCAGCTGATTTGTACAGGTCCAGGTTTTGCAGCTCTTTCAGAACATCTGCTATCTGGATTAAGGATCTATGGAAGCATCCACCCATATACCAAAACATTTGGTAATTGTTATGATTCATATTTGTATTGTAATTGTGTATAATTTCCTGAGAACACAACCCTTCCCTCTACAGCACCTCCTTTCTTCTCCCACCCAGCAGCAAGAGCAGCACCATAGCCCTGCCTGCAATTGGGCCAGAATACAAATTACTTATCAACACAAATGCTAATGTGACCTTTAATATAAAAAAAACTACATTTTGAATGAGTTTTGAATTCAATAGCTGTCAGGCATGAAACACATTTGCTCATTTGACAGGGACCTACAGCAATGTCGGTGTAGATTCATTGAAGAGACTAGTTTAGTGTTGTAAAATACAAACATCTCAGTGAATGTAACAACGCCAGTCAAACATTGTATTGGGTTGATAATGCACAAGGATTTGACTGCTTTGATGATGTGAGACAGATATTTTGCTAGTTTATTCATGCATAATGTTAATTTCTCTGGTTAAATTCAAATTCTGAATTATAGTAAAATGACATTGAAAACATAAACTGGACATTGACCCTGACCTTGCAACCTGAGAGGATTCCACAATAATTCAAAATAAAGAAAATTGTGTGTCAATAACCTAAAATGAAACGCAACATAGACTACGGCCATGAGGAAAATGTGTCACATATCCAATTAGCTGCAGAGAGCTCAGCTATACAAATTAACAGTGATAAAAATGCCTTCAATTTCCTTTATCAGACAGTGGAACTCCCAGCCACTGATAAGACCTATCCTCAATAAGACAATGGGAGATGACAGGACGTTAGTTGTGTGCGAGTGCTATGTTATGTAGGCCTGAGATAAGGGATAACTCTATTCCACACATCACCACCACTCGGACTCCATAGCTCTGTTTCATGCAATACACACTCTCTCTCACATGAACATGCACACTTAACTCTGTTCCTTACCTAAAAACACAATCACTCACCTAAATTTACACACACCCTACAGACAGTGTAATGTCAATGTCTCTCTAACAGATACTGTCCACAGTGTAATAAATTCACAAGACTATTCCCTCCGTGTAGTGAGGATTCAAACGCTAGCACGGACATACACACACATGCAAGCTCACACACACGTGAAGACACACACACACAAAATAAGGCCCATGGCAATATTACTGGCAGAGTAATCGTATCAGGCAACCCTGCATCTCACTCAGTGGTAATGGTATTGGTATAATTAAGCAATGCAAGAGTGTCATACCATCCTAAACTATTAATGACAATAATACTCTCTGCCTGCAGTGTAGTCTAAATACACATCAAATAGGCCTTTGACTGCGGTATCATTTAAACATATTACACAGTACAACCACAACCCTGAGAGTAATTCACTTCATTCTAAAATAACCTGCTTTCTGGATAACCAGGCCCACAGCCTAAAGCAGCAGTTCCCAAACTAGGGGTCGCAACCCCATGTGGGATCGCCTGATATGAAAATGGAGTCGCGGGAGAATTTCCAAAATCCTGAAGAAAAAAAATATATATATATACAAAAAATATATATACTGTATATTGTAATATCGTCTTTGTATCTCAAAATCATTGTAATTTGGTTAACTTAAAACATCTAAATGAAAATTATTCAAATCTAAAAGATTAAATTCAACCAGAGAGCGCCCTTAGATCATGGGAAAAGGCCGCACTTGACCATTGAATGCACTTAAATCATTTGCACAGTGAATGGCTAGGCTCGCTACGCTATGAAACCACACACTATTGCAGAAACTTTGATATTACTGGCCCAATTGATATGGTGTAAACAATGTGTGGGGAGGCAGAGACAACGAAACTCACATCAATACATTTGTCAGATAACACTGTTGAACAAATAATTGATGCTATTGCTAGTAATCAAAAGGAACCTCTGACTGAACGACTCAAAAACTCCCCAGCTTATGCTCTCCAAATGGAAGTTAGCTGTGAGGGCTGAGATGGCCATGCATTGACTTTTGTTCGCTATACGTCGGGGGAAGCTATTCACAAGGACATATTGTTCTGCCTCACGACTCCCTAGCATGAAAGGCCGATGTTCAGTGTGCTGCATGGCTATATTGACAAAAAACAGATTCCATGGGATTGAATGGTGGCCTTTTGCACAGATGGGGCTCCATCTATGGCGGAATGGCAGGCCTCTGCACTCTAGTTATGACTGTGTCTCCCTCTGACATATGAACGCATTGTATGATACACAGAGAGCAACTGGCGGTAAAAGAGCTGAGCACAGAACTCTGAGATATACTCCAGCAGGTAACTTTGATTGTAAATACATCAAACCACATCCACTGCGTGCACAACTGTGCGCAAAACTATGTTGAGACATGGGATCTGAGCATGACAATGGCCTATTTCACACCGAGGCTTGGTGGTTATCAAGGGGGAGGGTTGAAAAGATTTTTCGCATTGAGAGAGGAACTGTTGTCATAAGTAATGGATGTAAAAAAAAATACAGACTTGGTTGACTTTCTGTGTAATGAAAAGAACATGTATATCCTTGCTTATGTAACAGACATACAGTGCATTCAGAAAGTATTTTTTGAAACTGCACTGTCTGTTAAGGGCTCCTAAGTAAGCATTTCACTGTAAGGTCTACACCTGTTGTATTCGACGCATGTGCCTAATACAATTTGATTTGATTTGATTTATTCAGACCCCTTGACGTTTTCAGTTACAGCCTGATTCTAAAATTGATAAAATATATTTTTCCCTCTTCAATCTACACACAATACCCCATAGTGACAAAGCAAAAACAGTTTTGGGGAAATTTTTGCAAATGGATAAAAAATTAAAAACAGAAATAACTTATTTAAATAAGAATTTAGACCCTTTGAGCTCAGGTGCATCCTGTTTCCATTGATCATCCTTGAGATGTTTCTACAACTTAATTGGAGTCCACATGTGGTAAATTCAATTGATTGGTCATGATTTGGAAAGGTCTATATAAGGTCCCATAGGTGACAGTGCATGTCAGAGAAAAAACCAAGCCATGAGGTCAGAGGAATTGTCCGTAGAGCTCCGAGACTGTGTCGATTGTGTCGACGCACAAATCTGGGGAAGGGTAACAGAAAATGTCTGCAGCATTGAAGGTCCCCAAGAACATAGTGTCCTCCATCATTCTTAAATGGAAGAAGTGTGGGACCACTAAGACTCTGCCTAGAGCTGGCCACCCGGCCAAACTGAGCAATCAGGGGAGAAAGACCTTGGTCAGGGAGGTGACCAAGAACCCAATGGTCACTCTGACAGAGCTCCAGAGTTTATCTGGAGAGATGGGAGAACCTTGCAGAAGGACAACCATCTCTGCAGCATCTCTGCAGCCAGGTGGAAGCCACTCCACAGTAAAAGGCAGATGACAGCCCGCTTGGAGTTTGCCAAAAGGCACCTAAAGGACTCTCAGACCATGAGAAACAAGATTCTCTGGTCTGATTAAACGAAGATTGAACTCTTTGGATTGAATGCCAAGCTTCAAGCCTGGAGGAAACCTGGCACCATCCCTACAGTGAAGCATGGTGGTGGCAGCATCATGCTGTGGGGATTTTTTTCACCGGCAGGGACTGGGGGACTAGTCAGGATCGAGGGAAAGAAGAACGGATCAAAGTACACAGAGGTCCTGCTCCAGAGCGCTCAGGAACCTCAGACTGGGGCGAAGGTTCACCTTCCAACAGGACAACGACCCTGAGCCCATAGCCAAGACAATGCAGGAGTGGCTTCGGAAACAAGTCTCTGAATGTCCTAGAGAGCCAGGACTTGAACCCGATCGAACATCTCTGGAGAGACCTGAAAATATCTGTGCAGTGACGCTCCGACATCCAACCTGACAGTTTAAACAAAGTACTGAGTAAAGGGTCTGAATACTTACGTAAATGTGATATTTCAGTTGTTGTTTTTTTATAATTTTGCAAAAAAAAAACAGTTTTTGCTTTGTCATTATGGGATATTGTGTGTAAATTGATGAGGGTGAAAAATTATACATTTTAGAATAAGTCTATAACGTAACAAAATGTGGAAAAAGTGTAGGGGTCTGAATACTATCCGAATGCAATGTATTTGGGAAACTGAACGAACTGAACACAAGCATAGAGGGGAAATACAAAAACATTCTACAGATGCGTTACCAAATGAGTGGATTTAGAGGAAAGAAATCTTATTGGAGAGAGTCTTTCAAAAGCAAACCATGCCCACTTCCCTCGGCTGTGCATGTTTCTAACAGAAAACAGCATCAGTATGTGTCCCAAACGACTGATGACTGCTCACCTCCAATGCTTGGAAGAGCACTTTGGGCCCTAATTCCCAATCTGTTTGAATGTGATCCTGGCTCAGTTGACATGCCGGGAAATGAAATTTAACAGCTGATCGAGCTATTATGTGACCAAATGCTGTAGACAACGCATTCACGGGTCACTACAGAGGAATTTTAGTTCCTGACTCAAAGTGAATACCCTTCCGTCTCCCTCTGAGCATTAAAACTCACGGTACCCTTCGCCCGCTCCGCCAGCTCATATCTGTGTGAAGCTGGATTCAGTGCGCTCGTCTGCATTAAACCAAATAGTGTTCACCAACTCTGCGTCTCACAAAGACACGGCGGTTGTACTGTCGACCACGCCACCTGAGTTTGAGAAGCTCGGAGCACACCCATCTCTCAACGCACCCATCTCATAAGTGGTGGTGAGATAAGAGACATTATGTCAGAATAATTTGCTATTAACTATCATAGCCCCACATTAAAACGTCTGCGATGGGGAGTTGAGAAGACAATCAGGAATACTGTTACAATGTTTTTCAGTTGACTGCCATAGCCCAAAATGAAAAAGCTAACATTGGCTGTTAATTACATAATTATTTTCACATAGTTGGAGTCACAAGAATTTTCAGATATCAAAATAGGGTTGTGGGCCAAAAAAGTTTGGGAACGCCAGGCCTAAAGCCTTATGACAGTACAGTTATCGCAGTGAAAACAGTTCCTGCAGAGTAGGGTTGAATATTTTCCGGGAATAAATGTTCCATCCTGAGAATAAATCACTTTTCTCTCAGGTAACCTGGAATTTACCACCAAAACGTGTCATTCTAAATCATATAAAGCATATAAATATTTCTGGATTTGATTTGAGCGTTGTGAGCGTTGATTGGAATGAAAATTCAAGCCTGATGCTACCTGAGCCTGATGAACCAAACTACATGCATTTTATGAGCCCTACATTATAGACATTTTATGAGCCCAAGCCCAAAGAAGCCCAAATGATTGTGTTGTCATCCAATACTTAGCCTACAGTGACTCCCTGATTAAATAAAGATAGAAAAAAAACATATGAGAGTCCCACTAAGCGCAAACCAGATGTGATGGCATATTGCTGCAGAATGCTTTTGTAGCCATGCTGATAAAGTGTGCCTTGAATTCTAAATAAATCACTGACAGTGTCATGAGCAAAGCACCCCCACACCATCCCACCTCCTCCTCCATGCTTCACGGTGGGAACCACACATGCGGAGATCATCCGTTCACCTACTCTGCATCTCACAAAGACACGGCGGTTGGAACCAAAAATCTGACATTTGGAGTCATCAGATCAAAGGACAGATTTCCACCGGTCTAATGTCCATTGCCCTTGCAATTCTCTTCTTCTTATTGGTGTCCTTTAGTAGAGGTTTCTTTGCAGCAATTTGACCATGAAGGCCTGATTCACGCAGTCTCCTCTGAACAGTTGCTGTTGAGATCTGTGTGTTACTTGAACTCTGTGAAGCATTTATTTGGGCTGCCTTTCCTGTGGCGGTCCTCATGAGAGCCAGTTTCATCATAGCGCTTGATGGTTTTTGCGACTGCACTTGAAGAAACTTTCAAAGTTCTTGAAATGTTCTGGATTGACTGACCTTCATGTCTTAAATTAATGAAGGAATGTCGTTTGTCCTTGCCATAATATGGACTTGGTCTTTTACCAAATAGGGCTATCTTCTGTATACCAACGCTACCTTGTCACAACACAACTGATTGGCTCAAATGCATTAAGAAGGAAAGAAATACCACAAATTAACTTTTAACAAGGCACACCTGTTAATTGAAATACATTCCAGGTGACTACCCCATGAAGCTGGTTGAGAGAATTCCAAGAGTGTGCAAAGCTGTTTGCAGACGACACAACAGTGGTGTAGGCCTGATCACAGACAACGACGAGAGGTGGTCAGAGACCTGGCCGAGTGGTGCCAGAATAACAACCTATCCCTCAACGTAACCCAGACTAAGGAGATGATTGTGGACTACAGGAAAAGGAGGACCGAGCACGCCCCCATTCTCATCGACGGGGCTGTTGTGGAGCAGGTTGAGAGCTTCAAGTTCCTTGGTGTACACATCAACAACAAACTAGAGTGGTCCAAACACACCAAGACAGTCGTGAAGAGGGCACGACAAAGCCTATTCCCCCTCAGGAAACTAAAAAGATTTGGCACGGGTCCTGAGATCCTCAAAAGGTTCTACAGCTGCAACATCGAGAGCATCCTGACTGGTTGCATCACTGCCTGGTATGGTAATTGCTCGGCCTCTGACCGCACGGCACTACAGAGGGTAGTGCGTATGGCCCAGTACATCACTGGGGTTAAGCTGCCTGCCATCCAGGACCTCTACACCACACCTCCTCCACACCTCTACACTAACCGGTGTCTGTATGTAGCCTCGCTACTTTTATAGCCTCGCTACTGTATATAGCCTGTCTTTTTACTGTTGTTTTATTTCTTTACTTACCTATTGTTCACCTAATACCTTTTTTGCACTGTTGGTTAGAGCCTGCAAGTAAGCATTTCACTGTAAGGTCTACACCTGTTGTATTCGGCGCACATGACAAATAAACTTTGATTTGATATGGTTTGATTTGTCAAGGCAAAGGGTGACTACGTTGAATAATCTCAAATATAAAATATATTTTGATTTGTTTAACACTTTTAGGGATATTACATGATTCCGTGTTATTTCATAGTGTTGATGTCTTCACTATTATTCTACAATGTAGAAAAACCCTGGAATGAGTACGTGTGTCCCAACTTTTGACTGGTACTCTATGTACATCTTGAACAGGATAATCTATTTTGGATTCAATTTGAATGGAATTGACGGAGAGAGAAAAAGACAGAGTGCTGAGGTGTGCTCTGATTTAAAGCAATGATATTCGAGTGATAGGATGTTTTAAAACTCAGCTGCAAAAATGTTTAATAAATGACAATTAAAAAGTATGGTGAACCCCGAAAGCTAGATGTAGATGTGTAAATTAGACACTCATTCAGTCCTTATATTATCCTACTGTAGCATAGGCTATGCTGCAACCAATGTACCTGTCACAAGAAAGAAAGTCATGATAAGTTGATACTGTACATGCATTGTGAACTGCGCTCCATAGCCTACTGGGATGCACTGTCTGTCCCCATCCTGAGCGTTGATGATTGATCATGCAAATAACAGAGGAAGACGGTAGAGAAGCCAGATTTAGACATCGCATATCATTTGACAGTTTTATTTCATGTCATGCTGTTCATAGATATAATTTATTATAATTTACCGGTTTCCTGCAGTTATTTATCCTGGGAAAAGGGAGTGGGGTTTTGGTAGTAAATCTTGGTAATCTGGTTCCCACCATTCAACCTTACTGCAGAGAGCTTTGTGTATATAAACGCACGGGAGCTTTTTCTCACTATCATAATGTTACGTTCAATTTCTTGTACCAGTATGCTAGCCAGCCTTTAGTTTGCCTTTAGTTTGCTCTGAGTCAACTCTTTCACATCCCATTCAGGCAGTGACTGTCTATTGAGGCCTGCTCTCCAGATTGGGGTGAGATGAGGGTTGAGTCTCATGCCTCCAGCACCATCTGCTCCAGAGGGCTGCTTTTAGACATGCTGAATAGACAGTAATGTAGATACACTTTGTGAGTATCAGCTCCATTGCATCATCAATGCGGAGAGAGAGAGAGAGAGAGAAGAGAGAGAGAGAGCAGAGAGAGAGAGAGAGAGAGAGAGAGAGAGAGAGAGAGAGAGAGAGAGAGAGAGAGAGAGAGAAGGATGAACCCCCTGAAGGTACATTTAAACAGTGTATTATTATAACAGATCAATCACTCATCTCTATCATTTCAGACTAATTATTACTGTGTATGCAACGTATGCACATTGGTACAAACTTTTATTTCCCCAAACGATAGCATAGGTTCCATTTCAAGATGTGTAATTGAAGGTAATATCAAGGTGTGCCTGTGACTGAGATGACTGTGATATTTCACTGATCCCTTTGGACCATGGAGGCACAGGAAAGGAAGCAACCCAGAAGTAAAGTTGAGGAGAATGTTTCTATGTCAGTGGGCTCATCTTAAAGCCACCCTGATGGAATGCTCGCCTCTCTTCTCTTTTCATATCCCCTCTTCTCCTATCCTATCCTCTCCTCATCTCCTTCCTCTCTCCTCTACCCTCCTGTCCTCTCCCTTTCTCCACCCTCCACTTCCCCCTCCTATCCCCTCCCTTCCTCCACCCTCCTCTTTACCCTCCTATCCCCTCCCCTTCCCTACCCTCCTCATTCCCCCCTCCTATCGCCTCCCCTCTCCCCTTCTCCACCCTCCTCTTCACCCTCCTATCCCCTCCCCTCCTCTCTACTTCTCAACCCTCACTCCTCCTTTTTTCTTCTACTTTTCTTTCCATTCTTTTCCTCTTCTCCTTCTCATCTCCTTTCCTTCCCTCTCCTCTTCCACTCCTCCCTATCTTCTCCTCGACTCCTCTCTCTCTCGCTCGCTCTCTCTCTCTCTCTCTCTCTCTCTCTCTCTCTCTCTTTCTCTCTCTCTCTCTCTCTCTCTCTCCTCTCCTCTCCTCTCCTCTCCTCTCCCTCCTCCTCCCCCTCCCCTCTCCTCCTCTCCCTGGGCAGTCAGTTAACAAACAGATTACCAACCATTTCGAATCCCACCGTACCTTCTCCGCTATGCAATCTGGTTTCAGAGCTGGTCATGGGTGCACCTCAGCCACACTCAAGGTCCTAAACGATATCATAACCGCCATCGATAAGAGACAATACTGTGCAGCTGTATTCATTGACCTGGCCAAGGCTTTTGACTCTGTCAATCACCATATTCTTATCGGCAGACTCAACAGCCTTGGTTTCTCAAATGATTGCCTCGCCTGGTTCACCAACTACCTCTCTGATAGAGTTCAGTGTGTCAAATCGGAGGGCCTGTTGTCCGAACCTCTGGCAGTCTCTATGGGGGTGCCACAGGGTTCAATTCTCGGGTCGACTCTTTTCTCTGTATACATCAATGATGTCGCTCTTGCTGCTGGTGATTCTCTGATCCACCTCTACGCAGACGACACCATTCTGTATACTTCTGGCCCTTCTTTGGACACTGTGTTAACTAACCTCCAGACGAGCTTCAATGCCATACAACTCTCCTTCCGTGGCCTCCAACTGCTCTTAAAAGCAAGTAAAACTAAATGCATGCTATTCTACCGATCGCTGCCCGCACCTGCCCGCCCGTCCAGCATCACTACTCTGGACGGTTCAAACTTAGAATATGTGGACAACTACAAATACCTAGGTGTCTGGTTAGACTGTAAACTCTCCTTCCAGACTCACACTAAACATCTCCAATCCAAAATTACATCTAGAATCGGCTTCCTATTTCGCAACAAAGCATCCTTCAGTCATGCTGCCAAACATACCCTCGTAAAACTGACCATCCTACTGAACCTCGACTTTGGTGATGTCATTTACAAAATAGCCTCCAACACTCTACTCAACAAATTAGATGCAGTCTATCACAGTGCCATCCGTTTTGTCACCAAAGCCCCATATACTACCCACCACTGCGACCTGTATGCTCTCGTTGGCTGGCCCTCGCTTCATACTCGTCGCCAGACCCACTGGCTCCAGGTCATCTACAAGTCTTTGCTAGGTAAAGCCCCGACTTATCTCAGCTCACTGGTCACCATAGCAGCACCCACCCGTAGCACGCGTTCCAGCAGGTATATCTCACTAGTCACCCCCAAAGCCAATTCCTCCTTTGGCCACCTTTCCTTCCAGTTCTCTGCTGTCAATGACTGGAACAAACTGCAAAAATCACTGAAGCTGGAGACACATATCTCCCTCACTAGCTTTAAGCACCAGCTGTCAGAGCAGCTCACAGATCACTGCACCTGTACATAGCCCATCCGTAAACAGCCCATCTATCTACCTACCTCATCCCCATACTGTATTTATTTATTTATTTATCTTGCTCCTTTGCACCCCAATATCTCTACTTGCACATTCATCTTCTTCACATCTACCATTCCAGTGTTTAATTGCTATATTGTAATTACTTCGCCACCATGGCCTATTTATTGCCTTACCTGCCTTATCTTACCTAATTTGCACACACTGTATATATACTTTTCTACTGTATTATTGACTGTATGTTTGTTTATTCCATGTGTAACTCTGTGTTGTTGTATGTGTCAAAGTGCTATGCTTTATCTTGACCAGGTCGCAGTTGTAAATTAGAATTTGTTCTCAACTAGCCTACCTGGGTAAATAAAGGTGAAATAAAAAAATAAAAAAATAAAAGATATGATTCAGTGGTGACAGCTGGTGATGGGTGGTCAGATGTCATTCAGTGGTCAGCTCTGTGACAGCTGGTGATGGGTGGTTAGATGTCATGCAGTGGTCAGCTCTGTGACAGCTGGTGATGGGTGGTCAGATGTCATTCAGTGGTCAGCTCTATGACAGCTGGTGATGGGTGGTTAGATGTCATGCAGTGGTCAGCTCTGTGACAGCTGGTGATGGGTGGTTAGATGTCATTCAGTGGTCAGCTCTGTGACAGCTGGTGATGGGTGGTTAGATGTCATGCAGTGGTCAGCTCTGTGACAGCTGGTGATGGGTGGTCAGATGTCATTCAGTGTTCAGCTCTGTGACAGCTGGTGATGGGGGTCAGATGTCATTCAGTGGTCAGCTCTGTGACAGCTGGTGATGGGTGGTCAGATGTCATTCAGTGTTCAGCTCTGTGACAGCTGGTGATGGGTGGTTAGATGTCATTCAGTGGTCAGCTCTGTGACAGCTGGTGATGGGTGGTTAGATGTCATGCAGTGGTCAGCTCTGTGACAGCTGGTGATGGGTGGTTAGATGTCATTCAGTGGTCAGCTCTGTGACAGCTGGTGATGGGTGGTTAGATGTCATGCAGTGGTCAGCTCTGTGACAGCTGGTGATGGGTGGTTAGATGTCATGCAGTGGTCAGCTCTGTGACAGCTGGTGATGGGTGGTCAGATGTCATTCAGTGGTCAGCTCTGTGACAGCTGGTGATGGGTGGTTAGATGTCATTCAGTGTTCAGCTCTGTGACAGCTGGTGATGGGTGGTTAGATGTCATGCAGTGGTCAGCTCTGTGACAGCTGGTGATGGGTGGTTAGATGTCATTCAGTGGTCAGTTCTTTGAAAGCTGGTGATGGGTTGTCAGGACTCATGCATAATGAAGACAGAGTCAGCAGGAGTTACAGCTACCTGACTATCCGCTGAGCAGTAATACTGCTATAAGCATTAATAGTAATACTGTAGGTTGATCTTAGTATTAATACTGCAAGGCTACAGGTATGAAATCATATGGCATGGTTATACTACTATCTGCTATGCATTAAAAGGAAGGCCTATTTAAGTATTAATGCTGCAAGACTAGGGTATTCCTATATATCAATATGGCATGGTTGCAATAATACATAGGCCTATTTCTGTATACAGCAGTACTAGAAGATTACATTTCTATAGTAACAGTGTGCCATTGCTGCAGTGACTCTATGCTTGTCTGTGTATTGAAACAGCAGGGCTACAAGCCCATCTGCTGTGAATGGGCAGAGCCATGCTGCAGTACATCACCTCAATCAGTCGTCCAACCCCTCATAGGGAGTGATCCCCACTAGTGCACATACCCCCATCCTCGACAGTGAGGCCAGAAAGTGCTTACCTAAGAGAAAAATACAGAGAGGGCATTAAATCAGTGAGCATAATATTCCAGTGAGCGCCAGACTCGCTTTCACAGATTAGCCAATCTCTCTTCAACACAGCATACTGCTTGAATTGAAATGGAGAGAGAGTAGATTATCCCATACATTCCAGTGCTCAGCATTTTCTAATGTGACTAACTACAGAAAATGTGGGAGGTTAATGCGCATCAGAGCGTCTCACAGTAACAGAGTGAATCGAGAGCATAATGACAAAGTATTGCATGGGGTACTCTGTTACACACAAAAAAATCCTTTCACAGACTTCTGTGAACCACAATAACATATTTTGTTAACTACAGCTCAGCGTTCAACACCATAGTGCCCCCATAGTGCCCTCAAAGCTCATCACTAAGCTAAGGACCCTCAACACCGGGGCCCCTCAGGGATGCGTGCTTAGTCCCCTCCTGAACTCCCTGTTCACCCACGACTTCGTGGCAACGCACAACTCCAACAACATCATTAAGTTTGCAAATAACACAACAGTTTTAGGCCTCATCATGAACAACGATGAGACAGCTTTTAGGGAGGAGGTCAGAGACATGGCAGTGTGGTGCCAGGACAACAACCTCTCCCTCAATGTGAGCAAGACAAAGTAGCTGATCTTGGACTACAGGAAAAGGAGGGCCGAGCACAACCCCATTCACATCGACGGAGCTGTAGTGGAGCAGGTCGAGAGCTTCACATTCCTTGGTGTCCAAATCACTAACAAACTATCATGGTCCAAACACACCACGACAGTCATGAAGAGGGCACGACAACGCCTATTGCCTCTCAGGAGACTGAAAAGATTTGTCATGGGTCCCCAGATTCTCAAAAGGTTCTATAGCTGCACCATGGAGAGCATCCTGACTGGTTGCATCACCGCTTGGTATTGCAACTGCTCGGCATCTGACCGCAAGGCGCTACAGAGGGTAGTGAGTAAGGCACAGTACATCACGGGGGCCAAGCTTCCTGCCATCCAGGACCTCTATACCAGGCGGTGTCAGAGGAAGGCCCTAAAAATGATCAAGACTCCAGCCACCCAC
Source organism: Salmo salar (assembly GCF_965601325.2). Lineage (NCBI taxonomy): Eukaryota > Metazoa > Chordata > Actinopteri > Salmoniformes > Salmonidae > Salmo > Salmo salar. The sequence goes on along the minus strand of NC_138310.1, from coordinate 65,781,895 downwards.
GTCATAGACTGCTCTCTCTGCTACCGCACGGCAAGCAGTACCGGAGCGCCAAGTCTAGGTCCAAAAGGCTCCTTAACAGCTTCTACCCCCAAGTCATTAGACTGCTAAACAGTTAATCAAATGGCTACCCGGACTATTTGCTTTGACCCCCATTTTTACGCTGCTGCTACTCGCTGTTTATTATCTATGCAAAGAAGGTTTACCTACCTACATGTACATATTACCTCAATTACTAACCTGTACCCCCACACATTGACTCGGTACCAGTCAACCCCGTGTATATAGCCTCGTTACTGTTATTTTACTGTGTTACTGTTACTTTATATTTTATTTTTTATTGTACAGTTGAAGTCGGAAGTTTACATACACTTAGGTTGGAATCAACCTGTTGGGGCTAGGGGGCAGTATTGAGAAATTTTGAAAAAAATATGTGCCCATTTTTAACTGCCTCCTACACCAACTCAGAAGCTAGGATATGCATATTATTAACACATTCGGATAGAAAACACTCTGAATTTTCTAAAACAGTTTGAATGGTGTCTGTAAGTATAACAAAACTCATATTGCAGGCAAAAACCTGTGAAAAATAGATTTAAAAAAAATATGTGAATTTTGTGACTGTACTATTTAGTGTCATTGTTTTATAGATACCATAGTGAGAAAGGATTCATTTCGCAAACACCTACGGCTTCCACTAGATGTCAACGATCTTTATAAAGTTGTTTGAAGCGTCTATGATAAACAGAGAGCAAATTAGAATGCAAGGAAGTTGACATGTCGTCACTTCATTTTTTTGTGCCTGCGCATAAATCTGAGAAGCGTGAGTTTGTCATAATTGTTTATCTAGACATAGGATAGGTTGTGTGAAAATATTACTGATGTTTAACGTTAAAAATGGACCAAAAGATTAATGCTAAACAACGTTTGACATGTTTGAACGAACGTAAATAGATTATTTACTAGGTTTTTTTTAGCTTTTCGGCGTGATTTTACACCCCCCCCCCCCCCCCCACCACGTTTTGTGGGAGCATAATGAACGCTAACTACTTGGTGTTATTTGGACATAAATTATGAACTTTGTCAAAAGAAACCACATTTGTTCCGGACCTGGGATTCCTGGCAGTGCCTTCTGATGGAGATAATCAAAGGTAAGGGGATATTTACAATGTTATTATCGATATTAGATGATGCTAACTGTATAGCATAGCTTATTGTTCTTAGCATAGCACCCCGTTTATTGCAAAATGTGATTTCCCAGTAAAGTTATTTTGAGATCTGGCCATTCGGTAGCAATTACGAGATGATAATATATTATTCTTTGAATGACAATATTATAATTTACCAATGTTTTCGAATAGTAATTTTGTTATGTTCACCGGAAGCATTTCAGAGAAGAAAAAAATCTGAATTTCACGCTACTGTAAAATGCTGTTTTTGGATATAAATATGAACTTGATGGAACAAAAAATGCATGTATTGTATAACATAATGTCCTAGGAGTGTCATCTGATGGAGATTGACAAAGGTTAGTGCATAATTCTAGCTGGTTTCTGCTTTTGGTGACGCCTGACCTTGAATTGAAAATGGATGTTTGTACTTTTGTGGCTATGTACTGTCCTAACATAATCTAACTTTATGCTTTTGCCGTAAAGCCTCTTTGAAAATCGAACAATGTGGTTAGATTAAGGAGATGTTTATCTTTTAAATTGTGTAAAATAGTTGATTGTTTGAGAAATTGAAATTATTAGATTTTTGATGTTTTGAATTTCCAGCCTTGTTAGCAATCCCGACTCGGGGTTCATTGCTAACCTGTAGCCCCAACAGGTTAAAACTCGTTTTTCAACCACTATACAAATTTCTTGTTAACAAACTATCGTTTTGGCAAGTCGGTTAGGACATCTACTTTGTGCATGACACAAGTAATTTTTCCAACAATTGTTTACATACAGATTATTTCACAATTCCAGTGGGTCAGAAGTTTACATTCACTAAATTGACTGTGCCTTTAAACAGCTTGGAAAATTGCAAAAAATGATGTCATGGCTTTAGAAGCTTCTGATAGGCTAATTGACATAATTTGAGTCAATTGGAGGTGTACCTGTGGATGTATTGCAAGGCCTACCTTCAAACTCAGTGCCTCTTTGCTTCACATCATGGGAAAATCAAAAGAAATCAGCCAAAGATTGTAGACCTCTACAAGTCTGGTTCATGGGAGCAATTTTGTTTGGGAGCCATTTCCAAACGCCTGAAGGTACCACGTTCATCTGTACAAACAATAGTACGCAAGTTTAAACACCATGGGACCATGCAGCCGTCATACCGCTCAGGAAGGAGATGCGTTCTGTCTCCTAGAGATGAATGTACTTTGGTGCGAAAATTGCAAATCAATCCCAGAACAACAGCAAAGGACCTTGTGAAGATGCTGGAGGAAACAGCTACAAAAGTATCTATATCCACAGTAAAACGAGTCCCATATCGACATAACCTGAAAGGCCACTCAGCAAGGAAGAAGCCACTGCTCCAAAACCTCCAATAAAAAGCCAGACTACGGTTTGCAACTGCACATGGGGACAAAGATTGTACTTCTTGGAGAAATGTCCTCTGCTCTGATGAAACAAAAATAGAACTGTTTGGCCATAATGACCATCGTTATGTTTGGAGGAAAAAGAGGGAGGCTTGCTAGCTGAAGAACACCATCCCAACCGTGAAGCACGGGGGTGGCAGCATTATGTTGTGGGGGTGCTTTGCTGCAGGAGGGACTGGTGCACTTCACAAAATAGATCGGCATCATGAAGATGGAAAATTATGTGGATATATTGAAGCAACATCTCAAGACATCAGTCAGGAAGTTAAAGCTTGGTCGCAAATGGGTCTTCCAAATGGACAATGACCCCCAAGCATACTTCCAAAGTTGTGGCAAAATGGCTTAAGGACAACGAAGTCAAGGTATTGGAGTGGCCATCACAAAGCCCTGACCTCAATCCTATAGAAAATTTGTGGGCAGAACTGAAAAAGTGTGTGCGAGCGAAGAGGCCTACATACCTGACTCAGTTACACCAGTTCTGTCAGGAGGAATGGGCCAAAATTCACCCAACTTATTGTGGGAAGTTTGTGGAAGGCTATCCGAAACGTTTGACCCAAGTTAAAAAATGTAAAGGCAATGCTACCAAATACTAATTGAGTGTATGTAAACTTCTGACCCACTGGGAATGTGATAAAAGAAATAAAAGCTGAAATAAATCATTCTCTCTACTATTATTCTGACATTTCACATTCTTAAAATAAAGTGGTGATCCTAACTGACCTAAGATAGAGAATTTTTACTAGGATTAAATGTCAGGAATTGTGAAAAACTGAGTTTAAATGTATTTGGCTAAGGTGTATGTAAACTTCCTACTTCAACTGTATATGTTTTTAAAAAAAGCATATTTTCTTACAAAAAAAACTGCTTTCTTGGTTAAGGGCTTGTAAGTAAGCATTTCACAGTAAGGTCTACACCTGTTGTATTTGGCACATGTTCTCTGGAGGGAGAACATAGCCTACTGCAGTGCGAGGGAAAGCTAACATTTTTCTAGGAATACGTTGGCAAAATTATTCTGATTCTTCAGTTGTCTGGCTCTTCACAGAACAGACTAGATAGTGTTAGTCTGCCCAACAACCTAACTGGCGGGAAGAGGACAACAGGGTTGAACTGGCTGAGAGGTGGGCTCTGTCCTTCAGGCTTGCCTGAAAGCTACCCTGCAGAGTGAGAGACTACACTGCATTCAGACTCAAGCTATGTGTGAAGTGTGTTTTGTGCTCGGCTCAATGAGAGTGGTTCCATCAAAAAACAAGGACGTCTTCCAGCCAGGCCATTACCTCAACACAGCTTGGTTCTGACTACCTCTATCTTTAATTTCTGAGGCCATTCTCTACTTTCTCAATGCCCCAAGAGCCTTTCAGGCTCAAACCAAGAGGCCATGAAGGCAGACACAAAAACTAGGTCAATGTGGAAAAGAAAGAAGACCCTGCCACAACCTGAGAACGTATGAATACACCCATGCATGTATGAAGTCTTTAGTTACCTAGCCAGGAAAAAAGACCCTCTTTTGTCATACTACACTGAACAAAAATATAAATGCAACATGTAAAGTGTTGGTCCCATGTTTCATGAGCTGAAATCAAAGATCCCAGAAATGTTCCATATGCACAAACAACTTATTTCTCTCACATTTTGTGCACAAATTAGTTTACTTCCCTGTTGGTTATCATTTCTCCTTAGACAAGATAATCCATCCACCTGACAGGTGTGGCATATCAAGAAGCTGATTAAACAGCATGATCATTACACAGGTGCACTTTGTGCTGGGGACAATAAAAGGCCACTCTAAAATTAGCAGTTTTGTCACACAACACAATGCCACAGATGTCTCAAGTTTTGAGGGAGCGTGCAATTGGCCCGCTGACTGCAGGAATGTCCACCAGAGCTGTTGCCAGATCATTTTATGTTAATTTCTCCACCATAAGCCGCCTCCAACGTTGTTTTAGAGAATTTGGCAGTACGTCCAACCAGCCTCACAACCACAGACCACGTATATGGCGTTGTGTAGGTGAGAGTGCTCCATGGTGGTGGTGGGGTGCATTAGCTAAGGACAATGAAAACAATTGCATTTTGTCAATGGCAATTTTAATGAATAGATACCGTGACGAGATCCTGAGGCCCATTGTTGTGCCATTCATCCGCTGCCATGTTTCAGCATGATAATGTCGCAAGGATCTGTTCACAATTACTGGAAGCTGAAAATGTCCCAGTTCTCCCATGGCCTGCATACTCACCAGATCATTAAGCATGTTTGGAATGCCCTGGATCTATGTGTACGAGAGCGTGTTCCAGTTCCCGCCAATATCCAGCAACTTCGCACAGCCATTGAGTGGGACAACATTCCACAGGCCATAATCAACACCCTGATGAACTATGCGAAGGAGATGTGTCGCGCTGCATGAGGGAAATGGTGGTCACACAAGATACTGACTGGTTTTCTGATCCGAGCCCCTACCTTTTTAAAAAAAGTATCTGTGACCAACAGATGTATATCTGTATTCCCAGGCATGTGAAATCCATAGATTAGGGCCTATTGAATTTATTTCAATTGACTGATTTCCTTATATGAACTGTAATTCAGTAAAATCTTATAAATTGTTGCATATTGCGTTTATATTTTTGTTCAGTATAAAATACATGAAAAAACTTCAGACACTGACAAACGCAGAAAAAAATTATCCAGTTTCTCAACCTGGTATCCGTGTATTTCGTGTTATTCTGTACGTAAATCCGAGACACTCGATATGTATTAATTTGTGGATGTCCATCACCCATTTCGTATCCTGTTACAAATATGCTAAATGTACTATATGTTACGAATTTGCAAAATGTATAATGTTATGAATTCTATCTAGGCTAGGCATTAGAGTTAGGAGTTAAGGTTAGTGGTTAGGAGTTAGGGTTAAGTTTAGGAGTTAGGTTAAATGGTTAAGATTAGGGTTAGGGCAAGGGTTAACTAACATGCTACGTAGTTGCAATGTAGGTAAAAAGTAGTAAGTATTTGAAAATGCTAAAGTTGTCCGTAATGAGATTTGAACTTGCAACCTTTGGATTGCTAGATGTTCGCATTATACGCCTACCCATCCACCCCGACTAACCACCCTACTTTGTTTTTTTTGTCTAAAGTAACCATCTGTCTTATGTAACCATACCAAACGTAACACATCATACTCATTTGAGTGTCCCGGATTTACATTTACTATGTTAAATCTAATCTATGAGTTTCTAGTGCGCTTACCAGACAACAGGATGTGGAACAAGATTTACGCATCTGATTTCACAAATTATTCATGACGTTGACACTGGGGTGCCGAAGCGAATAAATTACTGAATTCAAGGGTGAAACAATGAGCCATCAACATAGCCCTACTACACAGGGAGGAAGATGAAGAGAATTCACCATAATCATAATAAGCAAAGGACAGGGGCATACTATTCCAGGAGCGTAGACAATCAAAATAAATGAGTAAAACATAGCTGTAAGCTAGGGTGTAAGTAAGAACAGGGTCCAGAAGAAGAAGAAGATCCTGTGGCGTCTCACAGTCCAGTGATACAGGTTCATCATTGGACAGGCCTCCACTCCTCCTCTCATTAGAATGAATGAACCCCAGTAGTGCTGCAGGCCGTTTAATCAAAAATGAGCTGAGCTGTGACAGTCAGGGGAGAAAACCCAAACAGACCAGCCCACACAAAGAATTCCACAGGGAGGGAGGGAGGGAGGGAGGGAGGGAGGGAGGGAGGGAGGGAGGGAGGGAGGGAGGGAGGGAGTATGAGAGGGGAGGACTAAGAGAGTGAAGAAAAAGAGAAAGGGGGAGAGACAGAGAAAGAGAGAGGTGGAGAGAGGGAAGCAGGAGAGGGACAGAGAGATGTGGGGGAGATGAAGAGAGTGTGGGAGAGGGAGGGAGAAAGGTGGGGGAGAGGGAGAGAGAGGTTGGGCGCTCTGCCTCTGGGGAAAAAACCTCTGCTTCAGTGAGAGATCGAGATTGTCAAAGAGTAAGCGTTATGGAAGGTTTTAGTGCATTATATGGGGGGTTATACAATAGGGAGCTACAGGGAGTGAGCTGGGGTGTTGTCAATAGTCTTTAAACATAATACAGACAGAGAAGTTACTGTACAGTTAAGCTTGGCCAGATTCTTAAAAATGACATATTTCCTCTGATAATTGTTTATTAACTTCTTAGCCAATACATGCACCTACTCTTATTCCAATTCCTGTTCTGTATGCTGATATCTTGTGAAATAACACAAACATGCCAAATGGAAGAGACCAGGGGACACAGAGGGCTGAGTTCAGACAGACTTTAGTCTGGTTCAAGAAAGCTTGTTTAGATGTATCCCCCTGCAATATGCAAAGCATGCCTTTGAACCCCCTCTATCGCATCTGCACTCTGCTTTCAACAAGAGGCTCTTTTCTTGCCAAGGGATGTTGCTCCCCTGCATACTGTAACAGAGATACCTGTGACACATACAAAGAGACAGAGAGGGGACAGCTATAAGATATTGAATAATTTCAGCAAAGCAACAAAGGTGGGAGGCACAGCTTAAGAAAAGTTAAATTAAATTCTAAATTTTGACTAGAAAATCTGACATTTCAAACCACTCAGAAACTTCTTAGAGGTTTCTCTTTGCCGTGGTAATACGTAACTTTTTGGGCGACCCAACCAGATTCACATAGAAATTTGAGTTATAGATCTATCCTTCTACTTGAAAGCAAATTTAAGAATGCTTCCCATTCTTAAGTTTTGTTTTTGCGTCTTTTACTTTCGGTTTTGTACTCCAGCTTCAAACAGCTGAAACATCAATATTTTTGGTTATGGAAAATATATTTCACAGCGGTTTAGATGGTACAATGATTCTACATTATTTTGTCACATAAACTGAAATTAGGCAAACTATTAAGAGTTTTAGCAACCGGGAAATAGTGGAGCGATTTCTGCATTGTGGCGTACTGCATTAGCATCGAATTGCCCCCCGCGATATACATATTTTCAGGGAAGTTAGGAACCAATATACACAGGCAGTTAGGAAAGCAAAGGCTAGCTTTTGCAAACAGAAATTTGCATCCAGTAACACTAACTCCAAAAAGTTCTGGGACACTGTAAAGTCCATGGAGAATAAGAGCACCTCCTCCCAGCTGCTCACTGCACTGAGGCTAGGAAACACTGTGACCACCGATAAATCTACGATAATCGAGAATTTCAATAAGCATTTTTCTACAGCTGGCCATGCTTTCCACCTGGCTACCCCTACCCCTACTCCGGCCAACAGCTATGCACCCCCCACAGCAACTTGTTCAAGCCTCCCCCATTTCGCCTTCACCCAAATCCAGATAGCTGATGTTCTGAAAGAGCTGCAAAATCTGGACCTGTACAAATCAGCTGGGCAAGACAATCTGGACACTCTCTTTCTAAAATTATCCGCTGCAATTGTTGCAACCCATATTACTAGCCTGTTCAACCTCTCTTTCGTATTGTCTGAGATCCCTAAAGATTGGAAAGCTGCTGCGGTCATCCCCTTCTTCAAAGGGGGAGACACCTTATACTCAAACTGTTACAGACCTATATCTATCCTACCCTGCCTTTCTAAAGTCTTCAAAAGCCAAGTTAACCTGTTGGGTCTAGGGGGCAGCATTTGCACGTCTGGATAAAAAAAATGTACCCGATTTAATCTGGTTACTAATCCTACCCAGTAACTAGAATATGCATATACTTATTATATATGGATAGAAAACACTCTAAAGTTTCCAAAACTGTTTGAATGGTGTCTGTGAGTATAACAGAACTCATTTGGCAGGCAAAACCCTGAGACATTTTCTGACAGGAAGTGGATACCTGATGTGTTGTATTGACTTTAAACCTATCCCATTGAAAAACACAGGGGTTTAGGAATATTTTGGCACTTCCTATTGCTTCCACTAGATGTCACCAGCCTTTACAAAGTGTTTTGAGTCTTCTGGAGGGAGATCTGACCGAACAAGAGCCATGGAACGGTGATGTCCCATTAGACACCTGGCGCGCTACTTCATGTTGGGTACCCTCGTTCCAATACGTTATAAAAGAGTATGCATTCGTCCACCTTGAATATTATTCATGTTCTGGTTAAAAAAGGCCCTAATGATTTATGCTATACAACGTTTGACATGTTTGAACGAACGGAAATATATTTTTTCCCCTCGTTCATGACGAGAAGTCCGGCTGGCTTACATCATGTGCTAACGAGACGGAGATTTTTGGACATAAATGATGAGCTTTTTTGAACAAAACTACATTCGTTATGGACCTGTGATACCTGGAAGTGACATCTGATGAAGAGAATCAAAGGTAATGGATTATTTACATAGTATTTTCGATTTTAGATCTCCCCAACATGACGTCTAGTCTGTATCGCAACGCGTATTTTTCCGGGCGCAGTGCTCAGATTATTGCAAAGTGTGATTTCCCAGTAAGGTTATTTTTAAATCTGGCAAGTTGATTGCGTTCAAGAGATGTAAATCTATAATTCTTTAAATGACAATATAATATTTTACCAATGTTTTCTAATTTTAATTATTTAATTTCTGACGCTGACTTGACTGCCGGTTATTGGAGGGAAACGATTTCCTCAACATCAATGCCATAGTAAAACGCTGTTTTTGTATATAAATATGAACTTGATAGAACTAAAAATGCATGCATTGTCTAACATAATGTCCTAGGAGTGTCATCTGATGGAGATTGTAAAAGGTTAGTGCATCATTTTAGCTGGTTTTATGGTTTTGGTGACCCTGTCTTTGACTTGACAAAACATTACACACAACTCTTGTAAATGTACTGTCCTAACATACTCTAAATTTATGCTTTCGCCGTAAAACCTTTTTGAAATCGTAAAACGTGGTTAGATTAAGGAGATGTTTATCTTTCAAATGGTGTAACATAGTTGTATTTTTGAAAAATTTGAATTTTGACATTTATTTGGATTCAAATTTGCCGCTCTTGAAATGCACCTGCTGTTGATGGAGTGCACCACGGGTGGCACGCTAGCGTCCCACCTAGCCCCAAGAGGTTAACAAACAGATCACTGACCATTTCGAATCCCACCGTACCTTCTCCACTATGCAATCTGGTTTCCGAGCTGGTCATGGGTGCACCTCAGCCATGCTCAAGGTCCTAAACGATATCATAACCGCCATCGATAAAATACAGTACTGTGCAGCCGTCTTCATTGACTTGGCCAAGGCTTTCAACTCTGTCAATCACCACATTCTTATCGGCAGACTCAACAGCCTTGGTTTCTCAAATGACTGCCTCGCCTGGTTCACCAACTACTTCTCAGACAGATTTCAGTGTGTCAAATCGGAGGGCCTGTTGTCCGGACCTCTGGCAGTCTCTATGGGGGTGCCACAGGGTTCCATCCTCGGGCTGACTCTCTTCTCTGTATACATCAATGATGTCGCTCTTGCTGCTGGTGATTCTCTGATCCACCTCTACGCAGACGATACCATTCTGTATACTTCTGGCCCTTCTTTGGACACTGTGTTAACAAACCTCCAGACAAGCTTCAATGCCATACAACTCTCCTTCCGTGGCCTCCAACTGCTTGTAAATGCAAGTAAAACTAAATGCATGCTCTTCAACCAATCGCTGCCCGCACCCGCCCGCCCGTCTAGCATCACTACTCTGGACGGTTCTGACTTAGAATATGTGGACAACTACAAATACCTAGCATCTCCAATCCAAAATTAACTCTAGAATCGGCTTCCTATTTCGCAACAAAGCATCCTTCACTCATGCTGCCAAACATTGCCTCGTAAAACTGACTATCCTACCGATCCTTGACTTTGGCGATGTCATTTACAAAATAGCCTCCAACACTCTACTCAGCAAATTGGATGTAGTCTATCACAGTGCCATCCGTTTTGTCACCAAAGCCCCATATACTACCCACCACTGCGACCTGTATGCTCTCATTGGCTGGCCCTCGCTTCATATTCGTCGCCAAACCCACTGGCTCCAGGTCATCTATAAGTCTTTGCTAGGTAAAGCCCCACCTTATCTCAGCTCACTGGTCACCATAGCAACACCCACCTGTAGCACGCGCTCCAGCAGCTATATTTCACTGGTCATCCCCAAAGCCAAATCCCCCTTTGGCCACCTTTCCTTCCAGTTCTCTGCTGCCAATGACTGGAACGAATTGCAAAAATCACTGAAGCTGGAGACTTATATCTCCCTCTCTAACTTTAAGCATCAGCTGTCAGAGCAGCTTCCCGATCATTGCACCTACATTTACATTTACATTTAAGTCATTTAGCAGACGCTCTTATCCAGAGCGACTTACAAATTGGTGCATTCACCTTATGATATCCAGTGGAACAACCACTTTACAATAGTGCATCTAAATCTTTTAAGGGGGGGGGGGGGGTTAGAAGGATTACTTTATCCTATCCCAGGTATTCCTTAACCTGTTAGGGCTAGGGGGCAGTATTTGCACGGCTGGATAAAAAAATGTACCCGATTTAATCTGGTTACTAATCCTACCCAGTAACTAGAATATGCATATACTTATTATATATGGATAGAAAACACCCTAAAGTTTCTAAAACTGTTTGAATGGTGTCTGTGAGTATAACAGAACTCATTTGGCAGGCAAAACCCTGAGACATTTTCTGACAGGAAGTGGATACCTGATGTGTTGAATTACCTTTAAGCCTATGCCATTGAAACACACAGGGGTTGATTAATGTTTTGGCACTTCCTATTGCTTCCACTAGATGTCACCAGCCTTTACAAAGTGTTTTGAGTCTTTTACTGTGAGATCTGACCGAACAAGAGCCATGGAACGGTGATGGCCGATTAGACTCTGGCGCGCGAGTTCATGTTGGGTACCCTCGTTCCAATACGTTATAAAAGAGAATACATTCGTCCACCTTGAATATTATTCATGTTCTGGTTAAAAAAGGCACTAATGATTTATGCTATACAACGTTTGACATGTTTGAACGAACGTAAATATATTTTTTCCCCTCGTTCATGACGAGAAGTCCGGCTGGCTTAGATCATGTGCTAACAACACGGAGCTTTTTGGATATAAATGATGAGCTTTTTTGAACAAAACTACATTCGTTATGGACCTGGGATTCCTGGAAGTGACATCTGATGAAGAGAATCAAAGGTAATGGATTATTTACATAGTATTTTCGATTTTAGATCTCTCCAACATGGCCGTTTGTCTGTATAGCAAAGCATATTTTTCTGGGCGCAGTGCTCAGATTATTGCAAAGTGTGATTTCCCAGTAAGGTTATTTTTAAATCTGGCAAGTTGATTGCGTTCAAGAGATGTAAATCTATAATTCTTTAAATGACAATATAATATTTTACCAATGTTTTCTAATTTTAATTATTTAATTTGTGGTGCTGACTTGACTGCCGGTTATTGGAGGGAAACGATTTCCTCAACATCAATGCCATAGTAAAACGCTGTTTTTGGATATAAATATGAACTTGATAGAACTAAAAATGCATGCATTGTCTAACATAATGTCCTAGGAGTGTCATCTGATGGAGATTGTAAAAGGTTAGTGCATCATTTTAGCTGGTTTTATGGTTTTGGTGACCCTGTCTTTGAATTGACAAAACATTACACACAACTCTTGTAAATGTACTGTCCTAACATACTCTAAATTTATGCTTTCGCCGTAAAACCTTTTTGAAATCGTAAAACGTGGTTAGATTAAGGAGATGTTTATCTTTCAAAGGGTGTGAAATAGTTGTATGTTTGAAAAATTTGAATTTTGACATTTATTTGGTTTCAAATTTGCCGCTCTTGAAATGCACCTGCTGTTGATAGGGTGCACCACGGGTGGCACGCTAGCGTCCCACATAGCCCCAAGAAGTTAATGGCACAGGCAGGGAGCCCAGCCAACAGCGAGTTGCAGTAATCCAGACGGGAGATGACAAGTGCCTGGATTAGGACCTGCGCCGCTTCCTGTGTGAGGCAGGGTCGTACTCTGCGAATGTTGTAGAGCATGAACCTACAGGATCGGGTCACCGCCTTGATGTTAGTGGAGAACGACAGGGTGTTGTCCAGGATCACGCCAAGGTTCTTAGCACTCTGGGAGGAGGACACAAGGGAGTTGTCAACCGTGATGGCGAGATCATGGAACGGGCAGTCCTTCCCCGGGAGGAAGAGCAGCTCCGTCTTGCCGAGGTTCAGCTTGAGGTGGTGATCCGTCATCCACACTGATATGTCTGACAGACATGCAGAGATGCGATTTGCCGCCTGGTTATCAGAAGGGGGAAAGGAGAAGATTAATTGTGTGTCGTCTGCATAGCAATGATAGGAGAGACCATGTGAGGATATGACAGAGCCAAGTGACTTGGTGTATAGCGAGAATAGGAGAGGGCCTAGAACAGAGCCCTGGGGGACACCAGTGGTGAGAGCGCGTGGTGCGGAGACAGATTCTCGCCACGCCACCTGGTAGGAGCGACCTGTCAGGTAGGACGCAATCCAAGCGTGGGCCGCGCCGGAGATGCCCAACTCGGAGAGGGTGGAGAGGAGGATCTGATGGTTCACAGTATACCTGTACACAGCCCATCTGTAAATAGCCCACCCAACTACCTAATCCCCATATTGATATTAATTTTTTTCCTCCTTTGCACCCCAGTATCTGTACTTGCACGTCATCATCTGCACATCTATCACTCCAATGTTAATGCTGAATTGTAATTATTTTGCCACTATGGCCTATTTACTGCCTTACCTCCCTAATCTTACTACATTTGCACACACTATATATAGATTTTTCTATTGTGTTATTGACTGTACGTTTGTTTATGTGTAACTCTGTTGTTTGTGTCGCACTGCTTTGCTTTATCTTGGCCAGGACGCAGTTGTAAATGAGAACTTGTTCTCATCTGGCCTACCTGGTTACATAAAGGTGAAATAAAATAAATACCAAAATTAAAAAAAAAAAAATCAACTTTAAGAACTGAGTTCTTGAAGTCACTGTGAGAAACTTCTGTTTTATTTAACTCTGCAACTATTAGTAATTTGCTTCAATAGCACTCAAACCCTACCATTCAGCTCAGGGTGATTGTTATTGTAAAATCATAATGATTTGTATCTTCATCACCACATACAAACTCTGTACCTTGATAACTTACTTACTGTAGCTCGATAACAAATATCAAAAACACAGAAATCTGTTGCCTTGTTCAAATAGTGGTCAAGTGTTCAGTTTCTAAAGACACGGTTTAAGTACCTGCAAGATGATATGGAAAGGCCATCAATATATTGCCATAAATGCTATCAATCATAAACTTCAATAACTACAAATTATGAAACAGATCAAATAATGAAGTAAAGGTACATCAATTACCAATTATGCTCAATGATAGGAGAGAACTGCCAATGAAAAAAGAGATCGGAGAGACTGACCACAAGATAGAAAGGGAGGAACAGTGCACTTGGCAACCGTATTTCATCCATTTATCATAGACGTAAAGGTAATAGCACTTCAGAGCACTGCTAATAACCAACGACAGCCTCTCTGTAAAATAGATGAAAGGTGTGCCATTATGGGGTGGACTCCTGAGAGGAGAGGCCATGCGGCTAATGACTCATTAGAGACTTCTATAGCCAGACAGGCTGGGAGCCAAAAGGCCAGGAGTCCTCTTTAAAGACTCAATAACCAGCGGACACTAATTGTAGCCGTCAGGTTAGCACAGATTTTCATCTGAGATAATAACAGTCTGCCGCTGTGACACGTCTTGGCCTGCTACCCCCAATTGGCACTGCATGCCCACCTAAGCTGGCATTACTGCAGCTAGCTTTAATTGTTAGCTCAGGCAGCGAATGCCCACATATCAGCCTGCTAGGCTATCCAGTATAAACACTGAAAGGGCTTGACTTACTCATTTGAGTCTCCGATATCTAAATAACCACTGACAGATATGGGATTAACACACAATGAGTCCAGGCCTCCTGTTAATGGGACTAACAACATTTCTCATGATGTAACTAGCTAGGTAAAAAAGGCCAAACAGGAATTCTAATGAGCAGATATAATATTTCTGCTTTAGCATACAGCTAGCCAACACAGCTTACAGCAGACACCTGCAGTGGCTAGGGCCACCTCTCACTAAGATAGAGGCAGGAAGGGTAGGATGCTTTAAGGTTCAGTACCTTCTCCCTAGGCCTTTCAATGTGGTAATGTGTTTCAGTTACAAAAGAGCCAGATGAGAGAAAGAGACTGAGAGCTCCTCTTTTCTTCCTCGCAGCGCTCATACATATGATACACAAGGGTCTAACAGCTAGCCCAGATAAAACTATAAAACCATGCATGATACATTGACATTAGAGCAAAGGCACTTACTGCCTGATGCGAAAACAGAGGGGCATCCTTGATGCTAGATATGAGTGGTATAGTATAAGTTACTGAGGAGAGGGAGTCTTGCTGCCTGGCAGTGCAGAGTATTTCCAACTTAATATAGCTGATTGACAGCCAGTCTCCCCTGGGGTCAACCGAAGGAGGGAAAACTTAAGTATTTTACAGCGTGAGTGACAGAGTGAGACCTAACAACCCTAGCATTATGTCAAAAACATGAGCGGAGGACTCCATGACCTATGCCTTGATCCTATTTTTAAAAAGAGCTGTGACAGCCCAATATACCGTTAAGGCAATCCCATGTTGAGATCTAGATTATGTGGATAGGTTTGATCTGAGGGTTTTGTCTGTGAAGATATTGAAATCTTTGGGTACTACAAACTTGGCAGTGATAGCATAGGTGTTAATGACTGTACAGTATTTCCACCAGTGCTGTTGTTTACTGAGGTAAGCCGTAATGTATATTCATAGCTATCAATAACAAGAGGTACATCAATGACATTTCAAACCAAGATGACTCATCAATGCACAGTAAACAAACCAAACAGAGTGTGTGGTAATCATTTCTCACAGCACTTTCTGATGGAAATGCAGTGGTTCAGAAAATAACAATAGAAACACATATTTTATGAATGGTTTCCAACTGGGAGTTAAAGCTGTGACCTGAGTCCAGCCGTGTCAATGAGGGGAAACAGATCCATTACCACTGCCTTTAAAAGGCCACCGTGAAATAGGAGCTTTTAAAAGACCAGAAGGAGTGTAACCTGAGAAACAAAGGTCAATCAAATATGGACTCCTTTAACGATTGCTTTCCTCTCTTACTAATTCCCAGAGGTCAGGGGAGGGGACAGGGGGAGTAGGGGATAGTCAGTACTGCTAGTGCTAGCCCAGTCGCCAATGCTTTGGAATCCTTATCGAAAATAACTCCACACACCACAAAGTAACCATTACGAGTTTAACAAGGAAAATCACTCTCACACCACTAAGTGCCTCTCCTTGTCCATCTAAAATACCACTAAAACAGCTTCTATGTTTACCATTTTCATAAATACTTGAGGATACGCCATACTAACCATCCTTGAACAGAGTGTTGGCCCTGCCGCGTTGCTGTTAGCTGCTGTTATTAATGTGGTAATTTAAGCCCCCTGCGAGGATTCCTAGAATTAATTTAGGCATTTGGGGATGATGCTTAGCAATGACAAGGGCCATCCGTCTTGTCTTAACAGTCCTAATCTTTATGGAGGATCCAGACCTCAGGTAGTACATGTGATGGATAGCACCCCTGCCTGAGGACAGTCCATTAGCAGAGAGAGAGAGAGAGAGAAAACCACATAGCCCAAGCCCTGCCTACCTAGCTGTAGCTACCGCTAGCTACACTGTCCAAAGTGCTTTACTGAGGGGCTGGCTACCTGGCAGCTCTGTATACTACATTCCCAAAGAAAAGCCAATGTTTGGAACAAAAGTACACTCCTGTTAACCATTCAGTAGTCCACATGGCCTGAGATAGTCCTAGGCTTGGAGATAAGGGCTGCAAAGAGCTCCAGTTCTGGACTGAATGCCCACTCACACAGGATGACTCTCCACTGAGTGGTTCATTACTGACCTGAAGACAGAACAATCACCAGCCCCTTCTGCTCCCCTGAGAAAGAGCTAAAACACATAGCCTAGTATGAGATGCTTGGGTGCTCCTAAACAGTTGGGTCTGGAAGACTACACGTCACATATACCACAGTGTTATCGATGGATGGAATAAACATGTACTTAACATGTGTATGTATTCTGTTATACCACACATCAATGACCTTAAACACAACATATGTGTTAGTTTGAGAGTAAACAGATAAACACATTTTGGGTTAGATGGGTTCATCTGTAACTGATGTGTTTTTCACACCCTCCATAATGTTCCCATTATGTGTTGTTTGTCAGTGGCACGCTGCAGTAAGCCTTTAACAGGTACACACTGTTGCTCAGACCACTCCTGCCGGGTGAGAGAGCACATTGAAGCCTGATTCAAAACAAAAATATAGCATTATATTCATAAACAAATAAGCCCTATTCAAATTAAATTCAGATATACTGTTGTTAAGTCATTATGACAAAATACAAAAGCACTGATTAGTGCACATTCATTTAGGCATTACATCAAGCTCTGGTGCCTTTTGACAGAGTAACTAAAGAGAAGAGAAAGTGCAGTAATCCATCACAAATCATCTCAGGCCTCCTGTCATCTCACACAGCATGTTAGCCTGTCACAGCTTTAATGAACGTATTCTGCAACTGCTGACAACAAAATAAAGAAATAAAGAAATTGGAGAAAAATAGAGAAGTGTAGGGTGTTACTATGGAGACCTGAGCTGGGTCCCAGTAGTTTGTGTCTGGCTGTATCCCAGTAGTTTGTGTCTGGCTGTATGCCAGTAGTTTATGTCTGGCTGTATCCCAGTAGTTTGTGTCTGACTGTATCCCAGTAGTTTGTGTCTGACTGTATCCCAGTAGTTTGTGTCTGGCTGTAGCCCAGTAGTTTGTGTCTGGCTGTAGCCCAGTAGTTTGTGTCTGACTGTATCCCAGTAGTTTGTGTCTGGCTGTATCCCAGTAGTTTGTGTCTGGCTGTAGCCCAGTAGTTTGTGTCTGGCTGTAGCCCAGTAGTTTGTGTCTGACTGTATCCCAGTAGTTTGTGTCTGGCTGTATCCCAGTAGTTTGTGTCTGACTGTATCCCAGTAGTTTGTGTCTGACTGTATCCCAGTAGTTTGTGTCTGACTGTATCCCAGTAGTTTGTGTCTGACTGTATCCCAGTAGTTTGTGTGTGGCTGTATCCCAGTAGTTTGTGTCTGGCTGTAGCCCAGTAGTTTGTGTCTGGCTGTAGCCCAGTAGTTTGTGTTTGACTGTATCCCAGTAGTTTGTGTCTGACTGTAGCCCAGTAGTTTGTGTCTGGCTGTAGTCCAGTAGTTTGTGTCTGGCTGTAGCCCAGTAGTTTGTGTCTGACTGTATCCCAGTAGTTTGTGTCTGACTGTATCCCAGTAGTTTGTGTCTGACTGTATCCCAGTAGTTTGTGTGTGGCTGTAGCCCAGTAGTTTGTGTCTGGCTGTAGCCCAGTAGTTTGTGTCTGGCTGTAGCCCAGTAGTTTGTGTCTGGCTGTATCCCAGTAGTTTGTGTCTGGCTGTAGCCCATTAGTTTGTGTCTGGCTGTAGCCCAGTAGTTTGTGTCTGACTGTATCCCAGTAGTTTGTGTCTGACGGTATCCCAGTAGTTTGTGTCTGGCTGTATCCCAGTAGTTTGTGTCTGGCTGTAGCCCAGTAGTTTGTGTCTGACTGTATCCCAGTAGTTTGTGTCTGACTGTATCCCAGTAGTTTGTGTCTGACTGTAGCCCAGTAGTTTGTGTCTGGCTGTATCCCAGTAGTTTGTGTCTGGCTGTAGCCCAGTAGTTTGTGTCTGACTGTATCCCAGTAGTTTGTGTCTGGCTGTAGCCCAGTAGTTTGTGTCTGGCTGTAGCCCAGTAGTTTGTGTCTGGCTGTATCCCAGTAGTTTGTGTCTGACTGTAGCCCAGTAGTTTGTGTCTGGCTGTATCCCAGTAGTTTGTGTCTGGCTGTATCCCAGTAGTTTGTGTCTGGCTGTATCCCAGTAGTTTGTGTCTGACTGTATCCCAGTAGTTTGTGTCTGACTGTATCCCAGTAGTTTGTGTCTGACTGTATCCCAGTAGTTTGTGTCTGGCTGTAGCCCAGTAGTTTGTGTCTGGCTGTAGCCCAGTAGTTTGTGTCTGGCTGTAGCCCAGTAGTTTGTGTCTGGCTGTAGCCCAGTAGTTTGTGTCTGGCTGTATCCCAGTAGTTTGTGTCTGGCTGTATCCCAGTAGTTTGTGTCTGACTGTATCCCAGTAGTTTGTGTCTGACTGTATCCCAGTAGTTTGTGTCTGGCTGTAGCCCAGTAGTTTGTGTCTGACTGTATCCCAGTAGTTTGTGTCTGACTGTATCCCAGTAGTTTGTGTCTGGCTGTAGCCCAGTAGTTTGTGTCTGGCTGTATCCCAGTAGTTTGTGTCTGACTGTAGCCCAGTAGTTTGTGTCTGGCTGTAGCCCAGTAGTTTGTGTCTGGCTGTAGCCCAGTAGTTTGTGTCTGGCTGTAGCCCAGTAGTTTGTGTCTGGCTGTAGCCCAGTAGTTTGTGTCTGGCTGTAGCCCAGTAGTTTGTGTCTGGCTGTAGCCCAGTAGTTTGTGTCTGGCTGTAGCCCAGTAGTTTGTGTCTGGCTGTAGCCCAGTAGTTTGTGTCTGGCTGTATCCCAGTAGTTTGTGTCTGGCTGTAGCCCAGTAGTTTGTGTCTGGCTGTAGCCCAGTAGTTTGTGTCTGACTGTATCCCAGTAGTTTGTGTCTGACGGTATCCCAGTAGTTTGTGTCTGGCTGTATCCCAGTAGTTTGTGTCTGGCTGTATCCCAGTAGTTTGTGTCTGACTGTATCCCAGTAGTTTGTGTCTGACTGTAGCCCAGTAGTTTGTGTCTGGCTGTAGTCCAGTAGTTTGTGTCTGGCTGTAGCCCAGTAGTTTGTGTCTGACTGTATCCCAGTAGATTGTGTGTGGCTGTAGCCCAGTAGTTTGTGTCTGACTGTAGCCCAGTAGTTTGTGTCTGGCTGTAGCCCAGTAGTTTGTGTCTGACTGTATCCCAGTAGATTGTGTGTGGCTGTAGCCCAGTAGTTTGTGTCTGACTGTAGCCCAGTAGTTTGTGTCTGGCTGTAGCCCAGTAGTTTGTGTCTGACTGTATCCCAGTAGTTTGTGTCTGACTGTATCCCAGTAGTTTGTGTCTGACTGTAGCCCAGTAGTTTGTGTCTGGCTGTATCCCAGTAGTTTGTGTCTGGCTGTAGCCCAGTAGTTTGTGTCTGACTGTATCCCAGTAGTTTGTGTCTGGCTGTAGCCCAGTAGTTTGTGTCTGGCTGTAGCCCAGTAGTTTGTGTCTGGCTGTATCCAAGTAGTTTGTGTCTGACTGTAGCCCAGTAGTTTGTGTCTGGCTGTATCCCAGTAGTTTGTGTCTGGCTGTATCCCAGTAGTTTGTGTCTGGCTGTATCCCAGTAGTTTGTGTCTGACTGTATCCCAGTAGTTTGTGTCTGACTGTATCCCAGTAGTTTGTGTCTGACTGTATCCCAGTAGTTTGTGTCTGGCTGTAGCCCAGTAGTTTGTGTCTGGCTGTAGCCCAGTAGTTTGTGTCTGGCTGTAGCCCAGTAGTTTGTGTCTGGCTGTAGCCCAGTAGTTTGTGTCTGGCTGTATCCCAGTAGTTTGTGTCTGGCTGTATCCCAGTAGTTTGTGTCTGACTGTATCCCAGTAGTTTGTGTCTGACTGTATCCCAGTAGTTTGTGTCTGGCTGTAGCCCAGTAGTTTGTGTCTGACTGTATCCCAGTAGTTTGTGTCTGACTGTATCCCAGTAGTTTGTGTCTGGCTGTAGCCCAGTAGTTTGTGTCTGACTGTATCCCAGTAGTTTGTGTCTGACTGTATCCCAGTAGTTTGTGTCTGGCTGTAGCCCAGTAGTTTGTGTCTGGCTGTAGCCCAGTAGTTTGTGTCTGGCTGTAGCCCAGTAGTTTGTGTCTGGCTGTAGCCCAGTAGTTTGTGTCTGGCTGTAGCCCAGTAGTTTGTGTCTGGCTGTAGCCCAGTAGTTTGTGTCTGGCTGTAGCCCAGTAGTTTGTGTCTGACTGTATCCCAGTAGTTTGTGTCTGGCTGTATCCCAGTAGTTTGTGTCTGACTGTATCCCAGTAGTTTGTGTCTGGCTGTATCCCAGTAGTTTGTGTCTGACTGTAGCCCAGTAGTTTGTGTCTGGCTGTAGCCCAGTAGTTTGTGTCTGGCTGTAGCCCAGTAGTTTGTGTCTGGCTGTAGCCCAGTAGTTTGTGTCTGGCTGTAGCCCAGTAGTTTATGTCTGGCTGTAGTCCAGTAGTTTGTGTCTGGCTGTAGCCCAGTAGTTTGTGTCTGGCTGTAGCCCAGTAGTTTGTGTCTGGCTGTAGTCCAGTAGTTTGTGTCTGGCTGTAGCCCAGTAGTTTGTGTCTGGCTGTAGCCCAGTAGTTTGTGTCTGGCTGTAGCCCAGTAGTTTGTGTCTGGCTGTAGCCCAGTAGTTTGTGTCTGGCTGTAGCCCAGTAGTTTGTGTCTGGCTGTAGTCCAGTAGTTTGTGTCTGGCTGTAGCCCAGTAGTTTGTGTCTGGCTGTAGCCCAGTAGTTTGTGTCTGGCTGTAGTCCAGTAGTTTGTGTTTCTCGCTTCTTTCTTTTTTATTCTCTCTCCCTCTCTATTCTCTCTTTTTCTTCTCCCTCGCTCTTTCTCTCTCCCTCTCTCTCATGCAACAGTGCTCAATCATGCCAACTGAACACATGATTCCTTGACAAACAAATGATACATGTTATGTCATGTTACTAACATCATCATCATCATCATCATCATCATCATCATCATAATAATCATCATCATCCTTCCCCCTTCTCATGCCACATCACCACATAATTTGACTGTTCTCTTTCTGTGTGTGTGTACAGTATGTTCTCTCTATTGTCCTCTGTTGTGTCCCCCATTTTGTCTGTACCATAGAACACCCTGGTACTACTCTCCATGTTCTCTAGCATGAGCCCTATCTGCTACACACTAAGCTTCTATATGACATCAGCATGGCACCATGCCACTGACTCTCTCTCTCTGACAACATACATTCAATTCCACCAGCAGTTTAGCAACAGGAGAGGTTCTTTACAGAGAGTACTTTGAGTGGGACCTCAGATCCGTATCAGTGGGCATTATGATAACTTTTGGAGGACATTAAGGTAACCATTAGTGGACATTTAGGTAGGGTAACTACATTAGGAGTGCGCATTAAGGTACTCGTTAGAAGGCCTTGAAATAACTATAATTGGGATGAGGATGAGCGCTAAATGTACCCTGAGACAAATATGAGCGGGCACTTTGGCAGATGAGAGTCAGGAAATAAGATAAAACAGCATGGGAGGATTTCCTCAGGGGAGTAGAAACCTTGGCTCTCAACTCTCAGCCGCATCCTTTGTCTTTTTGTCTTTTGTTTTCTCCACTTTAAACAGAGGGATAATCTGCTTCAAATGGCACCATATTGTTGATAGCAGAGAGGCTTATTGTCTGCCTTTCATGTCTCTGATAAAAGACGGAGAGAGAGCTACTGTTCAAGAGGATAGTGTGCCATTACATTTCTTCATCTCCATAAAGGCCCTATTCATCCCTCTACAGTACCTCTCAGGACTCTGGTCTCTAGCAGCCTGCATGCAGCAGCAGTGGAGTGCAGAAGGCTGGGGCCGGAGAGGATAGGGAGAGGAGCAGCGCAGAGGCAGCCTGATGCGCTGAGCAGTAAGCAGTAAGCACATCCCTTTTGTTGTACTCTTTCATTAAGGCAATTAACATGGGACTGCTTTCGAAACAGCACGACTCAGTGGGACAAAAGACTGGAGTTGGCGGCAGCAATAGCTAGTTTTACTCCCCGACTTTGAAACGAGTGATAACCATCTGTCTGACGCGCTCAGGCAATTCGAGCCAGCAGAAAAAGATACAGAGAGCGGGGGGAATATATTATTTATTTTGACACATCACTGAGGATGGCGGCGGTACCACTTATCTTTGGAGCAGTAAGGCAGCATGCACGGCAAAATAATCTTAATTGCATATTAATATCACCTAATTAGCCTGTCAGTGGAGATCAGTCAACACAGTGTTGGTGGTAGGGCATTTCTGTTGGTGACTACTTTAACCTCTCTCCCATAATGGGTGTATTTAAATATAGATATATATTTAACCAGGCAAGTCAGTTAAGAACAAATTCTTAATTACAATGACGGCCTACCCTAGATTCAAACCAGGGATTGCACTGATGCCTCTTGCACTGAGATGCAGTGCCTTAGACCACCGCGCCACTCGGAAGCCCAGTGTCAAACTGAGGTGGAGAGGTAGAGTTATCGCTAGCCTGTTTTACTGTTCTTACAATCATTTGAGTTATGTAAAAATCATGGTTAACTTTGTCTGTGGTCCAAGTCTGAACCAGCATCATAGTTAGGCAAGAGTTGGAGACTTGAAACTCACTAAGAAGTACATTTCATTTCACTTAGCAAAAGGGACAACACACACATCAGGTTGTGCTTTACTAAGAGCCCTAGAGGAACACAATGGCTGTGGAAAGCTTTTTGTGGTAACAGAAGAGAGGGGTGGCTGACCTCCACTTGGCCATCTTCATCACAGCCTGGGAGAGAGTAACAGGAGCTACAGGCCATTATAGTAGCAGGGGAGGGCTAAACCGCAGAGCCAATCTCTCTCTCACACACACACACACACACACACACACACACACACACACACACACACACACACACACACACACACACACACACACACACACACACACACACACACACACACACACACACACACATTGAAATACACATGAACATCAGAGGACAATGATGTGACATGTACATACACACAGTCACGATTTATATTCATAATAAAGGTCATATTCACAGGTGGAGGGTTCATTTCATACAATCTAATATGGGAGTGTATTTCGAAAGATAAAAAAGCAATAAAATAATATAAAATTGTGTCGCTGCAAAACATATTTGGTGGAATCATTACTATTCAAATAGCGGAGTATATTTTCCAGATGATATACCTTAAACAAGATAATCATAGGCGGTGAGAAGTGAGGTAGAAATTTCATTGTGCAAACGATGTGATTCTTTTATTTAGAATCCAAAGGAAGGCGCAGGCTGAATATGACATGAGATGATTCAGAAGGAGTGGAGCGTAAGGGAATACTTTATAAAGCTATGGGCATCCTGTGCTATAATACAAGACATATCCAAGGAGGTGTGAAAGGAGTGGGAATTGAGACGTGTGTTCTGTTCAGTGTACGTTTATAAAAAAATGATAAAAGCCGTGAATGTGTGAACTCTGCCTCGAGTAAAAGTGTGAACTGAAAAAGTTTTAGCATCAAAATGTGACTGTTTGCAAAAGCAATTTAGAGGAATTCTTTATGATGGAAGCAGGATTTACAAGTGCAAAATCAACAAAAAGAAGACAGGCACTCAACTTTTTTGGCATTACAGTAATCACACGACAGTTGTTAGATTTTGAATGCTCGTGCTGTATCAGCCGCGGTTTTGTATGCAATTCAACTAAAGTCACCAATGGGGAGGAAAGCAGACAGGAGGCTACCGAGGGCAGCTTTAATAAAATGTCTGGTGTTTTTCAAATCTTGTCTCACTTCACAGCACTAGCCTAATAATTGACCATCTCCACCCTCTCTCCCTCCAAAGGTTCTGCTAATCAAACAGCATCTCTGAAGAAATTCAGCCCATTCTTCAAATGAGAATCATCCTCATAACTGAAACTAGTCCTTGTCACATTAACCCAGTGATAACCTCCTAACATGTGGTAAATAGAATGGCCACCATGAGACAGGACTCATGAAGTGAATTGGTTTAAACATAAAGCCAGTGGCGATAAAGCACATACTAAGAACATGCTCATTCCAGGTCCAGTGGGGTCGATATGAAGCTGTAGTGGACAGCAGTCAGATTTAAGGCCTTGATGAGAATGGGGCCCTACAGGCTATTAAAGGGCCAGGGCTGTTAAAGGGGATGGCTGGATACAACCAGGGGAGAAGAATGAGGAAGTAAATAACCTGGCTGGACCCAGACTGACTGACTGGGGTTAAGGGAGCCACACTGTTGGCTAGTCTAGTCCAACCAGACCTCTAAGGACTCTTACAGATGAACACTCAAGAGCTCTATGGAGGCTCATCAACAAGTCCATAGATAAACACGGCCAATGTCTAGCACATAGACAGCCCTAAGGAAGCAGGAGATGATATCACCCCCATCTCAATGTGGGTTATCCTCTGGGAGCTTCCCCTCTATAGCACTGATACAACACATGAATGAAGAGCAGACCGTTGACAGACATGAGACAAGATAGGTTAGAGGGGGTCAGGGCTCATTCCAGTATCCCTAACAGACCCAAAAGCACAAGGAACTCCTTCACAGAGATTTCATCAACATTTCCTCTGATAAGGGTTTTCATTTATCACAGCCATAAAAATTTCACTATTGCTCCCACATTGGGAAACGAGGCACTTGTGGAACTCGTTCCAGAAATTAATCAGCACTCTGTCAGAGAATGTGGCAGCCAAGTTTCCCTCTGTGGGGATGAGGATCACGCTCGCACTGTTAAAGCAGAGACCAAACTCTGGGGATGACCCACTGGATGATGTATTGGCGATTAGGATCAGGTTTCATAGAAGGGTGAGTAAATCATACGAGAAGCGATATGATATAACGGATGGTTTTTGACAGGCAGCAAAACAAATCATAATTTTCGACCATTCGGGAAAACATTCAGCTCGTGGAACATGAAGCAATTATACTGAAAGATAACTTGGTTATTGGCTAAATATAATGATGGATTTGAACAAAAGTGAAAAAATGACCTCTTTTTCGCTTCCTCTGAGCTGCCCGCCAATAGCTTTGATGACGACCATCACTAGTAATGACCCAAAGAGCTGTATTAAAACAATAACAAAAAAAGGAGCATTTGGTAGACTGACATAAAAGGCCAAGTTCAAAGGAATATTGAATTGCAGAGCATTGCATCATGTAAGGACACCACTGAATCATCTGCTGTGGAACCCGTTCCAGACGAACCTACATCTGAGCATAAGCTGAGAGACAACAAAGGTTTCAGCTCCATTGATCTTGTTAACTACTATCACCTCTTTTAACAGATCTTATCCTCAAAATGAACTAGAAACACATGAACAATGTACAAAGCAAATGTATTTGTCTGTGAATTTCATCATGTTATGTCAATGCAATTAACAGTGTCAAAAAACTCGATTTTCTCTGAGACAGATTTAAAAAAGCAAAAAAAACATGAAGATTTTCTTGTCTGAAGTAGCAGATTTCAGAAGGGTTTGTATGGTCGTATCAATAAGGCCTAATTGAGTCTGTTTTTCTAAGGAAAAGCCATAAAGACACACCCACTGATCACCACACCCACTGATCACCACACCCACTGATCACCACATGACCTCCACTGTGAACTAAAACATAGGGTGGTTCCCCTTAGCACTACCATAATGATAGCCTGCTATTTCTGCTCGGGCAGCTGGTGGGCTGCTCTGCTGCAAACATACTCGTTCTCCCCGAATCTTGCAACACATTGTATGTTTCAGTTTTATAAGGTTGCCTGTGTTATTTAAGTTGTAAATGGCTTTAAAGGTTTTAAGTGTTGACTGTGAAACTCAAACGTTAAGTTGTGAATGAACAACAGTCTGTAGACCATAGGATTCCAGAGAGTGTTGTGTTAATTGTTGAAGCAAAACACTCACTAGCTGCCCAGAATAAAGTCAGTAACATGTCTACAGTGAGACTTGTGTTTAATGATCAGGGGAGACTCAAGTCTAGAGTGAGAAGAATTAAGTGGGAGAAAAAAAGAGTGGCCATTTTTCAAACATTAGTGTGGCTTGAAGAGGTACCGTTGGGTGGTTTAATGGTTTACAATAATTCTAAGAAAATGTTATACTTTGTAAATTGAAGAGAGAGCCAGCGTATTATCAGAAATGGTTTCACTTCTGAAATTAAAGACTGATCCAGTGTATTAGCAGGTGCTTATAAAAATGTCTGTATTTCAAGCATTTTATGTCTTGTTACAATTTCACCTATGACATAACTGCAACTCTACTACATACATCACCAAAAGAATGGTATGGTAAATGAATGGTATGGTATGGTAAACTATTGTGGGCGTTGCTCACCTATCGGCCACAGAATGCCTTGTGACTGACCTCGTTACTGACTTTGTTAGCAAACAACATGACCTTGAATCAATGCAACCTGGTCATCTATTCCCTACATCTACAGTATTCCCTATAGAACTGCCTATACCGTCCTTGTTTTGACCATCATATGACCCTGTCTGTTGCACATATGGGCAAAGTGCTGCACCATAATTTTAAAATGCAAACAGATGGCCTCCCAGCCCTTTCCCCTCTCCCTCTCCCTGGAGAGCCCTGTGGTAACGGGTTAGAGACCACTCCTTCACAAAGTATTTCTACTGCCATTGTAATTGGTACTGCTCAGGGGCCAGAGAAAAAAAATCGACTATACGTCAGGTTTTAAGAATCGTGTAATAATATACAAACGGTAATAAACAGAAGTTCATAAAAGAAGAAGAAAATAGCCAACGGGGGAAAAAATATTTTAATTTCCTTTATGAGGGTTTTCTTAAAAAATTGTCTGGTGTCCGGTCTGGTCTGCCTGTGAGTTAATAGGAGCCGCTAGGAGCTAGAAGTAATTAAAGAGAGCTAGCAGATCTGTTCTACAGAGAGAAACGAGCTGTGAGCAGCGATAAGATACCTGCTCATCTGTTATTCAGCTCTAGTACAAGGTTTAAAGTCTGTTCTGTTTGGGGCCTTGAGCAGTTTAGTTCAGAAACCTCAAGATTTGACAGGCGAGCAGCACAGCTGTCATCTCTGACTGATTCCACCCCTCCACATACTTAATTAGCATTAAACATACTGTACATGACAGTTTATTTCTGAGTTTTTCTCAGCGTACAAAATAATTACGGGGCAAAGTTTAAATCTTAGATTTAATTGAAATGTGTTCGAATGTGGAAATAAACTAAATGAAATGAGGGTCTGACTAATTGCAGCTATAATTAGCCACCTCAGAGACACAAGACTTTATCTAATTAAAACACCCAACCAGCCATGCAGTCAGAACATCTTGAAAGGAATATCCTGAAGGAAAAGGCTGAGCTGCTTTACTTTAGTGGAAAAGCTCTTCACCTCAAGGTTACAGCAGCCAGCCAGTGTGCTGCAAATGAAATACTCAAGGAAGACATAAGTCTCATTAAGACCCATAAAGGACATCCCTAATAAAATCCTGGGCCTGACATAGGAGCTCTCTAGTGATGGCTGATTAATTGCTGGTGAAAATGAAGGCATGGGAGAGAGGCTGGGCTTTGTGGGTGTAATTTATCCTCCTCTGTCCTGTCTTGTCCTCGCTGCCTGGGGAGATCTGCCTGCAATATGGGGGTGGTGGTGTCGGAGAGGGGGAGTGGGAGGAGAGAGGGGCTGTCTGTCTTCATAACACAGAGGATATCATGTTCATGTTTAGATGCCGGCTAACATCATCTATTTAGATTGTTATTTGGTGATAACAAGCTGTAGATCTTGACACCAGGGGACTTTCACCAGGAAAAATATTCCCCTTAGCATGTCCTAGATTGATTCTGAAGACCCCAACACAGAACAGAGGCTATGGATGAAATATAGTGACAAAGATTTTAACCAGTCTGAAGTTGACCCAAAACATAGTCCAAGTACATCATACATCAAGTGAAAATCATGCTATTTTATGACAGCTCGCTCAATAATTCATCAATTATATAATTTCACAGATTCTCTGACAGGCAGAAAGGACAGGATGTATATTTCATCATAGCTCCCCTCTCCTTTTGTCAGATCTCTTTCTGATTAATAGAGTGCTATCCAATGCCAGGGAGGGTTTACTTGTCAAACATATGGCTAATGAGTGAGTAATTACCTTCATAAAGTGCTTTGATGCCTTGCCTTTGATCATTTCTAAATCAAACTGAAGTGGATTAATCATTAGAAAGAGATGAGCTTTAGAATAGCCTGTGAATGATACATGGGGTTGGTCTGTGCTTTTGGAGGGTGGGGGGTGGGGGGGGGGCAATCCAGGACAATCCAGCCCAGGCATGATATAAGACCCACTGGGACCAGACCCACATCTGCCCCATAGGAGCCACATTGGCCCTGGCCAAGCAACACCAGGAAGTGGAGTGAAGGAGAAAGAAGGGGATAAGGGAGTTTCTGTCCATCCATTTCCAGTGAATTAGAAGAGTGTATAATTAGAGGTTATAGTACACCAGTCAGCCCCTCTGTTCCCTGTGGCATGGCAGGGCACCACCCATAGAGCAGTAGCGGTGCGTGGGTAAAATCACTGGGGTAGCCAGAAACAAAAGCCATATTACAACCTATGTGCTGTGATAATTGCGTTGTTTGCTTTATAACCTTAGTTCATATGCCTTGTGACCGTGATATATAGACTTAAGGTCGAGCCAATAAGAAGACACAGTGGCAGAATAAATTTAACCACACCTTCATTTGATCACAAAACCGGAGCGCAACCTCTGTCTGGTGAAGTCCACATAGCATATTGCATGTAACAAAGCTAGTTAATGTTTCTGTCATTTTCAGACTTCTAAACAACTATTGATTTAGAACCACAGAGAGTTACCGCTAGTCGCAAAGAAAACAGGAGCTGCCTCCACTATTCCAGCCCCATTTCACCTTCAACACTTCAACATCATCAAATCACCTCTACTTAGACTAATACAGTGACAACTAAAAGATACCAAAAACTGTTTAGTCCATTCAACGTCAGCTAAATATGATGTGGCTGTCCATGGTTCAGATTTGTGTGTGTGTGTGTGTGTGTGTGTGTGCTTGCATTTCTGCATTTGTGCAAGTAGAAAGAAACTTGTTGACTCACCCTACTTGTAGAGAAACGCCAATGCCATCCTCCTCTCTTTCATGTTGATGAAAACGGTCTATGACTCTGTCATACAGTACACTCTTTTATTTGTTGTTGTCCAAGGCTACCTGGCTAAAAAGCTTGCTTGGTAGCCTAAGTTCCTGTCATGGGCAACGTTAGCTAGTTAACATTAGCCTTCTACATCTAGCTACATACTGAACTTCAATCCTTTCAGTCCAGGGACAAATGTATGGATTTATGGTTGGATCAGAATCGCCGTTATAATCATTGGCCAGTACGGAGAATTAAGTAAAACCACAAGTCCAAATCCCTATCTCCATCCATGGCTAATTTATGAAAGGGACAATATTAGCTAGCTAGCCACCGAAGAACAACAACACAACGAGATGCAATAATACAAGTATTTCTCTTGATGCGATGTGATAGGAGTGAAGCCAAATCCAATCTGGCTTCCATTGATACTTTTCTTCTTGCGCCCGGACCATTCACAGTTAAGCTCACTCAGTTTAGTTCAACGCTGATTGGCTATTATTTTATACTTTTTTATCAAGGGAGGCCAAATGCTCACTGGCTTCCCTTGCATTCAATGCTATGGCTGGCAACAATGTCATACTCTTTTGGACCAGACAGCATCAGATAGATGGCCTTCATGTAGAGAGACAGGGGGGTGCTGTTTCGCTTGCTCGGATGCTTTCTCCAGTGAAATACATTCAGCCTCTTGCGAATTAAAGAAAAATGATAAAACACAGAGACGAAATATGAATTATTTTATGTTTTTTTCTTGGTCCATTTTTTTGGGAAGCCTGGCTTCCGTTGGCATCCATGAATACACGCCACTGCCATAGAGATTCAAGAGGAGTGAACAATCACAATGAGAAGGGGAGCAGCCAGAGAGCAGCAGCAAACACAGGCTAACAAGCAGCCACTCAGACAGGCTGACAGAACACAGTAGCCTCAAAGACCAATCAACTAGCAGGTAACAGAGAGTACCTCTGACAAGTTTAACAGGAAACATCCCAAAATGTAACACAGTAAGCACTAGGCAGCATCACGACCAAGCTAACACTCAAGAGTCCAAGTCAATATAACAAGCAGCACCACAGACATGAACGTCACTGCTCTGCTGTGGGTGTAGAAGAAACCACAGACACCCTGGCAGAGTCAATGTCACTCTAGGGGCCTGTGAGTGCTGCTGTATTAGTGGGATCCATAAAGGCTACATGTCATATGAACTAACAGGCAATTGGCTGGATTGATGATGATTTAAAAGGCTGCGAGAGAAGGAGATGGCCCATCTAAAAGGCTGCTGACACTAAATGTCTGCAATATGGGCCTGATGTATCCTGGTGTCACCTTCAAATGGGCCCCTCTTCTTCTGACTGAAAGCTTGATTGGTTCCATAAATACAGATTCTAATTACATCCAAAGAGAAACACAACCTTCTCTTAAAGGCCATTCTGACAATCTGAAGACAGAGTAAATGAACCACGCCTCCGCAGCCGTTATGCATATCGTGTCTGGCTGATATGTCAGAATGATGGCTTAATGTTCCATAATTATGACATTGTAAATGTCTGATAGCTGGGCTGGCCTGGGGCAGAGAATGTACTGTAATGTGTAGAGAGTCTGAAGAGGATGACGGTCTGAGATGTATTGCTGCAGATTGCAGAGTCGGTGTTGATGACATGAGAAGTGATGAATATTCAGAGGTGACTTACCCACACAAAGAACGATGGCAGGAGACAAAAAACAAACATGCATTTTGTCTGTGTCTGGTGTCTGCCCCAATCTGGGGAATCATTAGACATAATTATGCATAATGGCTGGACAAGGAATACCATCCATGCCATCCATCACACTAGTAGTGTGTTTATACATAATTCCTAATTTGAATCTGTACGTAAAATAACCCAGTATTTTGTTTTTAATGGAATATGTGACGCTGTGATAAGACGTTGTTTGTTTGTCACCATATCATCAAACATTTATTGGAGAAGAAAACTCAGAACAAAAAAGAAAAGCCTAAATGTGAAGTGGTTCAAATGATTTGGCCTGGAGGGCAGCCAATTAAAACATGTAGAGAAAGAAAATATTTGTAAAAACCCACCCCTGAATTTAAATGCTACTTAAACAGTTATTGTTCAGTCAAGCTAATCGATTCATGACAGCAGGGCAACACAAATCACTCACAGTTTCAAAGTAATAACAATTCACATCAAACTTCAACAATATGAACAAACAAGTCCACAGAAAAAAACATTCCTCTCTCAACTCAATAGACTCTGTCCTCTTTCAACTGAACTCTCATAACATAACATGTGACTGGCTGCTTGTCCACCTGAGAACTAATAAGATGTGAACAAGATAATCCAACTTTCCCAATACCAACCCAATTACCAGAGTTAAGACAGGACTGCTCTTCAAGCTGGGGAAATTAGCCATAGCTCCTCCAACAGAGCCTTTGTCAAACAGGCCCATCCTTTCCCTTCCTAACTCAATTATCCGAATGTACAGTCGTGGCCAAAAGTTTTGAGAATGACACAAATATTCATTTTCACAAAGTCTGCTGCCTCAGTTTGTATGATGGCAGTTTGCATATACTCCAGAATGTTATGAAGAGTGATCAGATGAATTGCAATTAATTGCAAAGTCCCTCTTTGCCATGCAAATGAACTGAATCTCCAAAAAACATTTCCACTGCATTTCAGCCCTGCCAAAAAGACCAGCTGACATCATGTCAGTGATTCTCTCGTTAACACAGGTGTGAGTGTTGACGAGGACAAGGCTGGAGATCACTCTGTCATGCTGATTGAGTTTGAATGACAGACTAGAAGCTTCAAAAGGAGGGTGGTGCTTGGAATCATTGTTCTTCCTCTGTCAACCATGGTTACCTGCAAGGAAACACGTGCCGTCATCATTGCTTTGCACAAAAAGGGCTTCACAGGCAAGGATATTGCTGCCAGTAAGATTGCACCTAAATCAACCATTTATCGGATCATCAAGAACTTCAAGGAGAGCGGTTCAATTGTTGCGAAGAAGGCTTCAGGGCGCCCAAGAAAGTCCAGTAAGCGCCAGGACCGTCTACTAAAGTTGATTCAGTTGCGGGATCTGGTACAGAGCTTGCTCAGGAATGGCAGCAGGCAGGTGTGAGTGCATCTGCACGCACAGTGATTCGATGACTTTTGGAGGATGGCCTGGTTTCAAGAAGGGCAGCAAAGAAGCCACATCTGGGACAGACTGATATTCTGCAAAAGGTACAGGTATTGGACTGCTGAGGACTGGGGTAAAGACAATTTCTCTGATGAATCCCCTTTCAGATTGTTTGGGGCATCCGGAAAAAAGCTTGTCTGGAGAAGACAAGGTGAGCGCTACCATCAGTCCTGTGTCATGCCAACAGTAAAGCATCCTGAGATCATTCATGTGTGAGGTTGCTTCTCAGCCAAGGGAGTGGGCTCACTCACAATTTTGCCTAAGAACACAGCCATGAATAAAGAATGGTACCAACACATCCTCCGAGAGCAACTTCTCCCAACAATCCAGGAACAGTTTGGTGAAAACAATGCCTTTTCCAGCATGATGGAGCACTTTGCCATAAGGCAAAAGTGATAAATATATGGCTCGGGGAACAAAACATCGATATAATGGGTCCATGGCCAGGAAACTCGCCAGACCTTAATCCCATTGAGAACTTGTGGTCAATCCTCAAGAGCCGGGTGGACAAACAAAACCCCACAAATTGTGACAAACTCCAAGCATTGATTATGCAAGAATGGGCTGCCATCAGTCAGGATGTGGCCCAGAAGTTAATTGACAGCATGCCAGGGCGGATTGCAGAGGTCTTGAAAAAGAAGGGTCAACACTGCAAATATTGACTCTTTGCATCATCTTCATGTAATTGTCAATAAAAGCCTTTGACACTTATGAAATGCTTGTTATTATACTTCAGTATTCCATAGTAACATCTGACAAAAATATTTAATGACACTGAAGCAGCAAACTTTGTGGAAATTAATATTTGTGTCATTCTCAAAACTTTGGGCCACGACTGTACATAGGATCAAGGTTAGAGTGTTTGCATAATTATGTCAGTTAGATGTTCAATAGATGGACTGACTGACTGACTGGCAGAAGGTGGCTTCCCCAGAGATGCAGGGTGTCATTAAACAGGCAGTCTGTCATCAACAGGCAGTCAGTCATTATTTTGGGCATTATTACAGCTCCATTTAACTTAATTTAACAAGCAACCAAGTCTACAGCAGGGTTGGGGTTAATTCCACAAATTCAATTATAATTCTATTCCAATTCCAGGTCAATCTTTGAATTCAGAGATATTTAAATTCCTCTCAATTCCAAAGTTAGGTAAATTCTAATAATTAAATTCCAAATTCAATATTATCCCCCAAAAATTCAAATTCCAATTCAATTCCATCAGGCTTTCAGGCTGATAATGTCACTGTTCAGACAGCCTATATACTGGAAATATAGAAATATAAATTGAAATGATTTAAAACTAATCCTGCAGTCAATTTCTGTACTGACTGCATTAATTCCATTAACGGAGAAATGTAAAACTATTGAATTCCAATTCAATTAAATTACACAGATTAAATGTTTTTACAATTCCAATTCAATTCCAATACCATAACTTAAAGATTGTTGAAATTCAAATTGAATTCAACGTAAATTCTTCACTTCATGAGTCAATTCAAGAATTGTCTCCAAACCTGGTCTACAGTACGTGACACAAAGCCCTTCATATGCCATAGAGAAGTTCTATGACAAGCTTAAGTCTCTGCAAATGACAGCCAGTCAACCATTCATTCTACCTGTTACCTTAGCTAGGACTTTTGTCCCTGTAGCTGATCATAACCATTGATCCTAACCCACTGGGGTGTAGTGGGTGTGTTCACCAAATCCCTCTCCAGGTCACATGTTTTCCTCAGAACTGTAACAGAAATGTTCCGCCTGCAGATGTTCAACCACAAAGGGCTGTGAGTGAAATAGTGAAGTGAACATAATATAGTCTCTGCCTAATTAAGCCCACCTGGAGCTGGAGATCTGCCTTAAACCTAGTACTGGAGCCTTAAACCATCATTTTTGTTTTTAAATCAAATCTGTCACAATAAGTTATGAAAGTACTAGCACAGATAAAAGGGGAAACCCAGATAGTTCATAGATAGAATAAAATAGAATCTGTCACAGAGTGCACAAAGTTTTGTAAAATTGGCCCTTTGCCAAAGTTGCAATAAAATGGCATTGTTTAGAAGGAGTGCAAGGGCGAATTGAGTTATTGCACACGTGCACCTCACAGAGTAGCCGTTCCCTAATGGAAATATGCAAATACATGCTAAAACACGCCAATTAGATCTTGCAAGCTCGTGCTTGGCTCTGCCTACCTCTGTCACGTCCTGACCAGTAAAAGGGGTTGTTTGTTATTGTAGTTTGGTCAGGGTGTGGCAGGGGGTGTTTGTTTAGTGTGTTTCGTTTTTTGGGGGGTAATGTTCTATGTTAGTCTATTTCTATGTCTGTGTCTAGTTATTCTATTTCTATGCTTAGTTTATTGGGTTAACCTTCAATTGGAGGCAGCTGTTCCTCGTTGCCTCTAATTGAAGGTCCTATTTAATAGGGGTGTTTTTTCATTGGGATTTTGTGGGTAGTTGTTCCATGTGTAGCTGTGTGCCTTACAGGACTGTTTCTCGTTGTTGTTTTGTATGAAGTGTTTATTTTGGTTTTCTTCTAAATAAAGAGGATGAGTATTCACATTCCCGCTGCGTTTTGGTCCACTCCATACGACGAACATGACAACCTCCTTGCTTGTTCTGCCCACTGTGCTTATTTGCTCCCATTGTAAATGATGCAGATGAACTATCTTGGGTTAGTTACCAGTATCTTTGGGAGTCGACTACTCTGGTGATAGCAGACCTCAATCTCCACAGTGGTAGGTTCTGGACAAATCTAGAACTACTCGAGTCAGAAGTGATATGAAATGCTCTGAGAAGACATACAAAACCAGACAGCATAGTTAACTGCTTTCATCTGGTTTAAGTTACAGAAAGACACGTATCTAATCTAGCATGTGATGTCAGTGAAATAATTGAAGTTGATCAATGAAAACAACAAGACATGTTGATTGATGTCGGAGCAGGTAAATGGAGCCTGTATCTCTGGTACGTGTCAGAGTCAGGGACATTATCTGACACCAGAACCCACAACACTATAGCCTCGTCCTCTCTCACAAGTCATCACCTCTGTATGGCGAGCCAGCCATTCCAGCCCACAGCCTGTTATATGTAATGAAATTATTTAATTACAAGTCTGGGGATGACTCTGTGTCTTAAGCCCTCATTATCAGACAGTGCACATTGGTAGGGAGCTGGAACGTGGCACATATGTAGCACATTAAAGGCTAAATGGCGGTCTCTCAGGTCTCTCAACAAAAAAGATCAAACAAAATGGCATTGCAGATCATTTTTAAATTATCATTTTTATCAGCCAGGCGGCAGACATGAAATGAAATAAGAAATATTATTCATTTTACAACCAAAGCAACTTTGTCCTTTCAAAGATCCTTTGTGTTGGAGCATCTTTTTTTAAACTTCATGAATAAAATCAACTGTTAAAATCTTGGTTTCCTTTCTGCTGTGCTGAGATAGCGTGGGAAAGAAAGAGAACGAAGGTCAATTTGGAACAAAGAATTTCCTGAGTTGATTTAACTGCTGGGTGATAAGGTGGCCTAGATACTATATATTTGATGAGGCCAGATTGGGAAGTTTGCCAGGCATTTTGGCTGCACCCGCTAAAAACTGGAAGAGCCTTTTTGCAAACAGACTTGAGAGGGAGGCAGCAGACAGTAAGAGTAGTCTAATACATGAAACCTGCACATCCTGATGTATCATACAGTGACAACCCTCACAGCACTGAATACATTTAAATAAATGCAGATTTGGGATTTAAGATGACACCAATGTGTCTCTCAAAGTGATTCACAACTACATTCAAATTAACCGTATTTCACAACTTTCGAGTAAAACAAATAGGGGCTTGTTGGAATTTCAGAAACTGATCTGCTTCAAATGTATTTCAAAAGTTTTCCAGCATATCTTTTACCATTTAAAAGTCAGGCTTGAAGGAACAGAGTGATTTGCTTGTGCTCTTGGATCCATGATATGGTTTCTGAACCATTCCTTCCACACTACTTGAGCCTATTTAGATTATGCAAAGCCTTCAAAAGTTTGTTGAAAATCACTCTGAAAAAAAAGTCAAATTAGAAAGTTCTTGCATATGTGGAAAAATATGAAACCATCTACTTAAATACTAATGGGAACGTTCAGATCCTGTCAATGTTGTTTTTAATGGAATATGTGACGCTGTGATAAGACGTTCACTCATGTTTGTTTGTCACCATATCACCAAACATTTATTGGAGAAGAAAACTCAGAACAAAAAAGAAAAGCCTAAATGTGAAGTGGTTCAAATGATTTGGCCTGGAGGGCAGCCAATTAAAACATGTAGAGAAAGAAAATATATTTTTTTAAATACCCCCCTGAATTTAAATGCTACTTAAACAGTTATTGTTCAGTCAAGCTAATCGATTCATGACAGCAGGGCAACACAAATCACTCACAGTTTCAAAGTAATAACAATTCACATCAAACTTCAACAATATGAACAAACAAGTCCACAGAAAAAAACATTCCTCTCTCAACTCAATAGACTCTGTCCTCTTTCAACTGAACTCTCATAACATAACATGTGACTGGCTGCTTGTCCACCTGAGAACTAATAAGATGTGAACAAGAAAATCCAACTTTCCCAATACCAACCCAATTACCAGAGTTAAGACAGGCCTGCTCTCAAGCTGGGGAAATTAGCCATAGCTGCTCCAACAGAGCCTTTGTTAAACAGGCCCATCCTTTCCCTTCCTAACTCAACTATCCTCCTCCCTTCTCCTGCCTGCTCAACCACAACTACTTTATGCTAAATAAACCATTTACATCTCCCACTGCAGCAGCACAGCTTATCTACATTTTCCAATAAAACTCCTAAAT
This sequence comes from Salmo salar, assembly GCF_965601325.2. NCBI lineage: Eukaryota > Metazoa > Chordata > Actinopteri > Salmoniformes > Salmonidae > Salmo > Salmo salar. The sequence continues at coordinate 65,744,365 of NC_138310.1, read as the reverse complement.
TGATGGATGTCATCTTAGTGCTCACAGGTCATAACTCATGCTGCTTTCTAATAACACTGTGTTGTGCTGTTATTAGGTCTAGACATGCTATTCTTTTCCACACCATCCCTAAGCCTGTCCTGTTTTCCTTTATTGATATCTATTTAAACACCACCAGAGTTAGCCTTCCTCTGAGGCATGCTGTATACACATGAATCAGAGGATCAGGCTTTTGAGGTGAAGGAGAGTAAATTCTCATTTGAAGTGTAGACTGACTGCAGGAGCAGACATAGACGCTTTGGGATGGGTCCTTGTCGAACCACTGAGCATAAACAAACATAATGCATCATGTAAATATTACACAAACACAAACTCTCTGACCTTACTGTACATCACTTGCGACTTTTTGTAAGGTGTTTTTAGTTAACACATAGTATGTAATGTGTGTTTTCAGATACCAGAGATGTCCCACACTGGCCTTGGACTGCCTACCATTCCAAAATGTCCTAAATGTTAAATGACAGTCACTGTCATCAATGAGACAACAAATGAGTCCAAATAGCCCTGTTGGTGAAAACTATTTCCCATTCATTCTGTTTTAGGCCTATGTGAAGAGAAATCAATGGGCATGACTTGGGGAAATTAAATTAACATTGTGGAGAGGCCTCAGTGTTCAGGATGAATAAAGGACATGTCAGGTCTGGAGAAGAGGAGGATGGAGGAGAGGAAGATGGAGGAGGAAAGGAGGATGGAGAGTGCTTATTACCTGGGACAATAGTTACAGAGGGACAAACATCAAGAGGAATGGTGATATGAGCAGGGAGAGTTTGCAGCAACTTGTACAGTATGATTGTTTTGATGTAGACATTCAATTAAACCCCCACAGCAAAAATCTATCCTGTGATTAAAACGTAAATGTTTTTAGTTTTTTTATCAATACATTTTAATTACATTCAAATGTGGTTCAATGTGACAGAATAAAATTTACAGAAACAATTTTATTTACTGACAGTGCAAGTGGCGGGTCTATGTTATAAGTTGTTATAAACACTTAGTCATCATGATGCAACCTTCAAATAAAGACTAACCATGTCTTTTAGTTAGCCTATACTGTGGCCAAACGAGTTTGTTAGCCAATCGAAAATTGCAATGAGTGACAATAAGGTGAAAGACTGAGCTGCAGTGGGAAAACCACCGAGCAGGATGGGAGAATAATGAATTATAAGAGGACTAGTAAGGCTGTGGTATGGAGTGTTCATAAAGTGGTAGGCATATGACACCTGTACCACTGAACAGTCTACATAGTTTGCAGTGGGCTCGCTGTCCATGTTAAGTACAAACAGTCTGCCATTTGGCAGCCCATGGATGAAGCCCATATTTCCTCTCTAATACCTGTCATCTTAAAGGGTAGCAATGTGACTTTGAGTTTTCGCCTTCCATTAACTATATTGCCTTCCTGTCTCGCCGTCCCTCGACAGACAGAGCACTGGACCAAGAATGAGAAGTAATCAATGCGCTGCTGGTTTGGGTGAATTAATATTATTGCTTGGGTTGCACAGTCCTGATTCAAATGACAATGACGGATTAGAGGTGTGTGAGGGAGAGTAATTAAGATGGTTCTTAAGTCAGGCTGATAACTCAAAGAGGCTGACGCCTCAGGCTGCAGCACACTACTGTCAGACTGCAAACCCTCTCTCATGTAAACATCAGAAATATGATCTTATACCACACAGTATACGACCTTGAGAAATGATAACAACTTCTAGTTGCGTACACTGTTGACGTGGTCCTATATGACCCTATCTTAATAAGATTTCATACAGGCACATCATGATTGCTGCATTGACGTCATAGAAGGCCCCATGCTGTTGTGAGTGACAACTCTTGAGGGCAATTCTACGAAATGCATTTGAAATACATAATATTCCAAAGCAAGTATTTTTCTTGGAATAGCTATTGCTAACTGTTTAAGCCCTTTACCACTGGAAAACAATTAAAAGGAAGAGGGTTATGGCATAGGCCTACAGCAAGTAAACGTTTACAATTGACAGAATATAATGTGTTCAAATACATTATATAATGTATTCTAATAACAAGAGGGACAATAACTGCTTGTGACATTTTACTGACAACATTCTTCAAAGTATGCTTTAGACCAGTGGCAATGCTACTTCAGATACCATCTACCTGAAAAGGCTTTCGTGAAGAGGCTTTTTACATTCTTCGACATAACTTATTTTTTACATTTTTCATTGACCAACTCATTGCTCAATGATCATGCTAGAACATAAAATATGTTATAAATGTCTGAGTAAAATGGTGAGTAGTAGGTCGCGGACCAGAAAATCCGGTGTTTGACTGACTAAGTTGCTAACAGACAGTTGCTAAATGACTGTCTATAAGGTGAAGTAACACCATTACAACATGCAGATGTTGGAAGATGAAGTCAGAAGGCAACAAGCAGTCATTACTGAACCCCCTCGTCTCACTGACTCCTCCAGTAGACTAGTTTAGTGAACTGGGCAGGGTTCCAGAGGACCACTGATTCTGATGGCAGGTGGGACAGTCCACCGTTGCCCTCCAAAAACTCCAGTCACATCCAGCTGTGAAAGTGGATAAAGTGGCTGCCATTTGACTCAATCTGGATGAAAGTATCTGCTAAGCAAACCACATCACTTAACCATGGCTGATGGGGAGTGGCTGCAGCATGACTGTTGATGTGTGGAGGGCAGAGCAAACAGATGTTGATGAGTCTCACCCATTTACTTCCTCCAATGAGATAAGTTATGAGACAATTTGATGACCTGGCATTCTTGAGTATTTATCAGATCAGTTGAATATGGTATTCCCACTTACCCAGCCAGCCCTACTCTCCACTCCTCTGGCAGCATCTGTACATCTGTTGATCGGCTGAGTCTCTCGGTCAGAAAGCTGGATCTGTACAGATTATCGATTAGTAATTCTCTCCCTCACAGAAAGCTGAGGGCCTTCTGTCCTCCACATTGATCAACAGTTATCTAGTCTTAGAGCTGAGGATGCTTCTCAGCTGTTGTCATGGTTTCTGAATAGTTCCACCTCCTCTCTGTGAGGCTAGTTAAATAAACTGCATGCAAGCTGTGAAGTTTCCAAGAACATTTGTTTGTAAAATATAAACATTTTCGCCTGCAACCAGCTACTATTTACCTTTTCGGAAACTCTGGACATGACTCTGTAAGTTTAAATTCTGAATGACTACACCCCCCTCTAGGACAAAAAATCCAAAGGACACTGGTGATACATGGACAGTGGATGGCGGGCAGATACATGTCGCTTGATAAGCTCTGTTCTATATAGGGCTGTCCCAGACAACAACAAAAAATCTTGGTTGACTGAAATAAGGCTGTAACGTAACAAAATGTGGAAAAAGTCAAGGGGTCTGAAAACCCTCCCTATGTGTTTTAATAAAATCAACTATATATGCATTGAGCTTGTTTGAGGCTTTACGCTCAATGTTTGATGAAATAAGACACAAATAACTCAAGAGGGAGCCAGACATCAAGATAACCAGAAGAAAAAACCCTTAACCTGTCCCAACCATCCTCTTCCCACTCCTACTGGCTTTCGCAGATTCTGTCGTTACTCTCCTGAAGTTGCCGGTAATAGGCTACATGAGGAGTCGGCAAACTTTCTCATGTGGAATGTCAATTTATCTTACAATTTCTACCAATCTGCGTGCCAGTTATGGTTTTCATATGCACATTTACGTGGAACAGATTAATTTAGATTATAATAACGTCTTCATATCTCAAAATCATGTGGTTAATCAAAATTCTATCCAAATCTAAATGAAAATGATACAAACCTAAACCTAACTTCTATTGCCATTACCAACTATGTAAAAATAGCCTATAAAGCCAACAAATAAAAACATTTCAGCCTGCAGGTAAAAAATATCCTATAAATCACATTGGAAACGCATGGCCTGTCTACAATGAAGTTGAAACATTGTATCAACTATTAACTTGGGTCAGCCTGAAGCTCCTTGCAACATTGTAGAAAATATTCTGGGCCCTCAGAGTTTCCTGTGCCAGTGAGCTCGGGACAGACACAGCTGTAGGCTATTTGAGCAAGGGATAAGAAGTAATCAGGTACGCCAATTTTATGATGTTTCCACTGGATCAGAGCATGACATTTTTTCCTTTCACGGTGAGTGGTTATCGAAAGGGAGAGAGCTAGAAAGATTTTTCAAATACATTGAGGAATTATTGTCATTCTCAATGGATGTAGAAACAGACTTTGTTCGTTTGCTGTTTGAGGTGAAGAAAACATTACTTTGAGAAGCTCCACAGTTCATTAGTGTTGGTGCATTAAGCCAATCAGAAATATTATCAGATCCTCAAATGGGCACATTTATATGGCTTCATTTACACGCAGGTAGCCTATAGTCCTACTTCCATACGTAATCAGGTATGCGTCCTTACTCAACATTGACAGGAGCGCTCCAAACAAAATACAATTACTAAATTGACAAAACTCATAAATGGAATGAAATAAAACAAACTTGTTTCTCACAAGTGTAGCATAGCTTGTGCGCTCTGCAAACAACGTGTCCACTCCAACATTGAGAACGGTAAAAGACTGGAATAATAATATATTGAATGCATTAACAGACATTACCGTAACCAAACAAACATTGTAGATTCTAAAATAAAGGAATTAACAGTAAATGTACTGCTGGTGATATATGTAACAGGGAATTAATAGACACTAACAATCAAATGCAAACAATTCACCCAGTGAAGTTATGAAACAATGAATGTGCACAAATTGCATTCTGGAGCATTCTGGAGAGAGACGTGCATTGTACATCTTAGCCACACTCCCATTCTGCTTGGACTGTGCCATCCCCGCAGACTCTGCAATGGATTAGTCTCGGCCTCTGCAATGGATTAGTTCACTTAGATGGAACGTGAATAAGACAGGTGTCTTTTGTGCAATAAAAAATATATACAGTTCAAGTGGGAAGTTTACATTCACTTAGGTCGGAATCATTAAAACTCGTTTTTCAACCACTCCACAAATTTCTTGTTAACAAACTATAGTTTTGGCAAGTCGGTTAGGACATCTACTTTGTGCATGACACAAGTCATTTTTCCAACAATTGTTTACAGACAGATTATTTCACTTATAATTCACTGTATCACAATTTCAGTGGGTCAGAAGTTTACTAAGTTGACTGTGCCTTTAAACAGCTTGAAAAATTCCAGAAGATAATGTCATGACTTTAGAAGCTTCTGATAGGCTAATTGACATCATTTGGAAACACTTTGTTGTTTTTATGGATTTTGTCTTGTTGCTTTTTGTTCTATGTTGCTCTGTCTGTATGCTACATCTTGCTTGTCCTATGTTGCTCTGTCTGTATGCTATGTCTTGCTTGTCCTATGTTACTCTGCGTGTGCTCACTGTTCAATGATTGTCTATATTGTAATTGTTTTTAATAACCTGCCCAGGGACTGCGGTTGAAAATTAGCCGGCTGGCTAAAACCGGCACTTTTACTGAAACGTTGATTAATGTGCACTGTCCCTGTAAAAATAAAATAAACTCAAACTCAAACTCAATTGGAGGTGTACCTGTGGATGTATTTCAAGGCCTACCTTCAAACTCAGTGCCTCTTTGCTTCACATCATGGGAAAATCAAAAGAAATCAGCCAAGACCTCAGAAAAGAAAATGTAGACCTCCACAAGTCTGGTTCATCCTTGGGAGCAATTTCCAAACGCCTGAAGGTACCACGTTCATCTGTACAAACAATAGTACGCAAGTATAAACACCATGGGACCGCGCAGCCGTCATACCACTGAGGAAGGAGACGCGTTCTGTCTCCTAGAGATGAACGTACTTTGGTGTGAAAAGTGCAAATCAATCCCAGAACAACAGCAAAGGACCTTGTGAAGATGCTGGAATAAACAGGTACAACAGTATCTATATCCACAGTTAAACAAGTCCTATATTGACATAACCTGAAAGGCCGCTCAGCAAGGAAGAAGCCACTGCTCCAAAACCTCCAATAAAAAGCCAGACTACGGTTTGCAACTGCACATGGGGACAAATATCCACTTTTTGGAGAATTGTCCTCTGGTCTCATGAAACAAAAATAGAACTGTTTGGCCATAATGACCATCGTTATGTTTGGAGGAAAAAGTGGGAGGCTTGCAAGCCAAAGAACACCATCCCAACCATGAAGCACGGGGGTGGCAGCATCATGTTGTGGGGGTGCTTTGCTGCAGGAGGGACTGTTGTGGGGGTGCTTTGCTGCAGGAGGGAGTGCAGGAGGGATTATGTGGATATATTGAAACAACATCTCAAGACATCAGTCAGGAAGTTAAAGCTTGGTCACAAATGGCTCTTCCAAATGGACAATGACCCCAAGCATACTTCCAAAGTTGTTGCAAAATGGCTTAAGGACAACAAAGTCAAGGTATTGGAGTGGCCATCACAAATCCCTGACCTCAATCCTATAGAAAATCTGTGGGCAGAACTGAAAAAGTGTGTGCGAGCAAGGAGGCCGACAAACCTGACTCAGTTACACCAGCTCTGTCAGAAGAAATGGGCCAAAATGTACCCAATTTATTGTGGGAAGCTTGTGGAAGGCTACCCGAAACCTTTGACCCAAGTTAAACAATTTAAAGACAATGCTACTGTAACGCCCTGGCCATAGAGAGTGGTTTTTTGTTCTTTATTTTGGTTAGGGCAGGGTGTTACATTGGGTGGGCGTTCTATGTTCCTTTTTCTATGTTTTTGTATTTCTTTGTTTTGGGCCGTGTGTGGCTCCCAATCAGGCACAGCTGAAGCTCGTTGTTGCTGATTGGGAGTCACACATAAGGAGCATGTTTTTCCTTTGGGTTTTGTGGGTAATTGTTTCTGTTAGTGTTTGCACCTGACAGGACTGTTTGGCTGTCAGTTTTCTTGTTTTGTTTGTATAGTGTTCTTTCTGTGATTAAATATTCAATGATGAACACTAACTCCGCTGCACCTTGGTCTCTCTCTCACGACAGCCCTTACAGCTACCAAATACTAATTGAGTGTATGTAAACTTCTGACCCACTGGGAATGTGATGAAAGAAATAAAACCTGAAATAAATAATTCTCTTAACTATTATTCTGACATTTCACATTCTTAAAATAAAGTGGTGATCCTAACTGACCTAAGACACGGAATTTTTACTTGGATTAAATGTCAGGAATTATGAAAAACTGAGTTTAAATGTATTTTGCTAAGGTGTATGTAAACTTCTTACTTCAGCTGTATATATACTGTACAGTACCAGCCAAAAGGCACATGAAGCTGGTTGAGAGAATGCCAAGAGTGTTCACAGCTGTCATCAAGGCAAAGGGTGGCTACTTTGAAGAATATCCAATATAAAATATATTTTGATTTGTTGAACACTTTTTTGGTTACTGCATTATTCCATATGTGTTATTTCATAGTTTTGATGTCTTCACTATTATTCTACAATGTAGAAAATAGTACAAAAAAATGTAAACCCTGGAATGAGTAGGTGTCCAAACTTTTCACTGGTACTATATATATTTTTGCTACTGCTTGACAAAAAAAATCTTGATCGACCAACAGCCTATCGACCAAACAATCGACTAGTCGAATAATTGGAGTCCTAGTTCTGTATATGCTAGGGACTGTACGTCTGTGCCATGTCTGTTGATAGAGTATGTTCTGTTCTGCAGTAAAACTGTCCCATGTTTCCATTTACGAGGTGCTGTGCTGTGAGCCGGTGACTGGTCCACGGTCGCTCTTAATGGCGTGCTGTGACTGCTCCATGAGGCATACTAATGTGCACTCCATGCCCTCCAAAACAACAACATTGCTTCTTAATTTTCTCATTGCGGAAATGATTCGCACAGCCACAGCCAGGCAATGTAGACAATGCAGTGAGGACCCTCAGATCCAGGGCACAGAGAGAACAATGTCATCTTCATACCAGCAGACACCACTCCTCCTCCTCATTATCACAGCACTGGCATAAATGAAGCACTCTGTCCACTCACTCATCAAAGGGCCCGCCACCAGTCTCTTACTGCTATTTGACTGTTTATTACACTTTAGTTCAACAGCCAATGTTGTTGTTTCGATACTATTTTCAGCATTCTTCATTCACTGACAACTCACTGTCCTTTATAGTGAAAATTCCATTGACAAAAAGGTGGGAGGTCTGATTTGTATTCCATCCAAAAATAACTCTAAAGTGAATAGGATGTCAACAATTCCCCTCTCCCTGCCCTTTGACCTTGGCATTACACGTTTATTTAGCAAAAAGCTATTTTACGGAGACAGAAAATAGTTGTATTGTGTTCCCCTGCCAGAGGCTTGAAGGATGAACTATGTATTAGTCCGAAATGACTCCTAGGATGCATCCCAAATGGAACCCTATTCTCTATATTGTGCACAAATTTTGGGCCACTATTCCCTATACAGCGCACTACATTTGAAAAGTAGTGCAATATAAAGGGAATAGGGTGCCATTTGGGATGCATCCTAGGAGTCTTGAAAGGCTATACAAGGTCAGTGATGGAGAGACATTCTGTAGGCACCACCAGACGTAGCCAATGGCCATCCCTTCTGACCAACTGATCTCTCACCCCTCTATAGCTGCATGCCTTCACCCAGTATGACTTCAAGACCAATACAACAGTGGAACCTCAACGAGACTGCTAATTACGCTGCAGCTAGATTCTCTGCTTCCCTTCACATTTTAACAGATGGGCTTATCCAGAGCAACTAATGTTAAGTGCCTTGCTTAAGGGCACATTAACAGATTTTTCACCTAGTCGGCCCGGGATATCAAACCAGCAACCTTTCGGTTAAGAGCTTTGGGCTCTTAACCACTAGGCTACCTGCCGCCATGTACAGAGGAACAGTCAGAAAGAGCTCACTGAAAAAAGTGTGTGGACACTGGGTAGCTCTGTCTGAAGCAGACAGAGCTACCCACACAGCTTGAAATGTGCTGTCTTACATCAGACAGTAGTGACTAGCAAAACTGCAGTAGCTGATTTTCTTATGGATGTCAACAGCGGCTACCGGATCTTCTCTCTTTCTAAAGTTGTACTGAGAAGAAGTACAACGTCTCAGCCTTCCCTAACTAAGAGTATCATCGGCTGCTGCCACCACATAAACTAATGTCCTGCATTATCTAGCAATTAGGGGGAGGTTTATTAAGCAGAATCTAATGTAAATTTAATGAGCTATAAATTCAGTTTCTTTAAATAGAAGAGTATATTATTGTTACAAATTATGTAGTGAGCCAAATGTACAGGCAATGAAATATTTCACAAGCTGGCACATATCAATGGGCCATTAGCTTCGGTGTCAAATTTAACTTGAAACAGGATAAGTGCATTTCACCGCAGGTTGTGAGAACTGTGCAATTTTCCAACCACAGTGCCCACATGATATCAATGGTCCTGTATTTACTACTTATCATTCAAACCTGCTATGAGCATACAGAACAAGTGAAGTGGACAGGATCAGTATCCTGGCCCCACAGTCAACAGCACTGTTAAAGTGCTGTATACAGTATACGTGAACACAGGACAAGATATTCTAGTAGATACATTTTACATTTTTAGTCATTTAGCAGACGCTCTTATCCAGAGCGACTTACAGTAGTGAATGCATACATTTCATACATTTAATTTCATGCATTTTTTGTACTGGCCCCCCGTGGGAATCGAACCCACAACCCTGGCGTTGCAAACACCTTGCCAGTTCAGTTACCAAGGCCTGCGAAGGATGAGGTTGATGACTCAGTACAGAGACAGAATACAGTACAGCAGCCCTGCATCACTCTGTTTCAAAGCCAAACCCTTCAACAGCATCTTCAATCACCATCCATTTCACACATAGAAAACTGTATGGCAAACATAAGCACAATAACAAGTGTACGTTTCCTTTGTTTATCAGAGAAACACACCAAAAGCAGTACAGGCCTACTTAAGGCTCCATGACCACTTCTATTGATCCATTTCACCATCATTCAGCGCTGATGAATGAGGTGGAGCTGACAATAAAGAAGCATTATGCAACCGTCTGAAATATGATGATCAGATCCCAGCTGATATGTATTATAATAGAAGAACCTCCTGGAGATAGAGGATCCCCCAGGAGATAGAGGAACCCCCTGGAGAGATAGAGGAACCCCCTGGAGAGACAGAGGAACCCCATGGAGAGACAGAGGAACCCCATGGAGAGACAGAGGAACCCCCTGGAGAGACAGAGGAACCCCCTGGAGAGACACAGGAACCCCCTGGAGAGACACAGGAACCCCCTGGAGAGATAGAGGACCCCTGGGGAGATAGAGGACCCCTGGAGAGATAGAGGAACCCCCTGGAGAGATAGAGGACCCCTGGGGAGATAGAGGACCCCTGGAGAGATAGAGGACCCCTGGGGAGATAGAGGACCCCTGGAGAGATAGAGGAACCCCCTGGAGAGAAAGAGGAACCCCCTGGAGAGACAGAGGAACCCCCTGGAGAGATAGAGGAACCCCATGGAGAGACAGAGGAACCCCCTGGAGAGACAGAGGAACCCCCTGGAGAGACACAGGAACCCCCTGGAGAGACAGAGGAAAACCATGGAGAGATAAAGGAAACTCCTGGAGAGATAGAGGGACCCCCTAGAGTGACAGAGGCACCCCTGGAGAGATATAGGAAACCTCTGGAGAGATAGAGGAACCCTTGAGATAGAGGATCCCCCTGGAGATAGAGGAACCCCATGGAGATAAAGGACCCCTGGACAGATAGAGGACTTACCTGGAGAGACAGATGAACCCCCTGAAAAGACAGAGGTACTCCATGGAGAGATAGAGGAACTCCCTGGAGAGACAAAGGAACCCCCAGGAGAAACAGAAGCACTCCCTGGAGAGATAGAGGACCTCCCTGGAGAGATAGAGGACCTCCCTGGAGAGATAGAGGACCTCCCTGGAGAGATAGAGGACCTCCCTGGAGAGACAGAGGAACCCCCTGGAGAGACAGAGGAACTCCCTGGAGAGACAGAGGAACCCCCTGGAGAGACAGAGGAACCCCCTGGAGAGACAGAGGAACTCCCTGGAGAGACAGAGGACCTCCCTGGAGAGACAGAGGAACCCCTGGAGAGATAGAGGACCTCCCTGGAGAGACAGAGGAACCCCCTGGAGAGACAGAGGAACTCCCTGGAGAGACAGAGGAACCCCCTGGAGAGACAGAGGAACTCCCTGGAGAGACAGAGGACCTCCCTGGAGAGACAGAGGAACCCCCTGGAGAGACAGAGGAACCCCTGGAGGGAAATAGGAAACTCCTGTGAAGTGGACAGGATCAGTATCCTGGCCCCACAGTCAACAGCACTGTTAAAGCGCTGTATACAGTATACGTGAAGAACACAGGACAAGATATTCTAGTAGATTCCAGTTCAGTTACCAAGGCCTGTGAAGGATGAGGGTGATGACTCAGTACAGAGACAGAATACAGTACAGCAGCCCTGCATCACTCTGTTTCAAAGCCAAACCCTTCAACAGCATCTTCAATCACCATCCATTTCACACATAGAAAACTGTATGGCAAACATAAGCACAATAACAAGCATACGTTTCCTTTGTTTATCAGAGAAACACACCAAAAGCAGTACTACTTAAGGCTCCATGACCACTTCTATTGGTCCATTTCACCATCATTCAACGCTGATGAATGAGGTGGAGCTGACATTAAAGAAGCATTATGCAACCGTCTGAAATACGATGATCAGATCCCAGCTGATATGTATTATAATAGAAGAACCTCCTGGAGATAGAGGATCCCCCAGGAGATAGAGGACCCCTGGAGAGATAGAGGACCCCTGGAGAGATAGAGGAACCCCCTGGAGAGACAGAGGAACCCCCTGGAGAGATAGAGGACCCCTGGAGAGATAGAGGAACCCCCTGGAGAGATAGAGGATCGCCCTGGAGATAGAGGATCCCCCAGGAGATAGAGGATCCCTGGAGAGATAGAGGAACCCCCTGGAGAGATAGAGGAACCCCCTGGAGAGACAGAGGAACCCCCTGGAGAGACATATGAAACTCCTGGAGAGACAGAGGAACCCCCTGGAGAGAAATATGAAACTCCTGGAGAGACATAGGAATCCCTTGGAGAGATATAGGAAACTCCTGGAGAGATAGAGGGACCCCCTGGAGTGATAGAGGACCCCCTGGAGAGATATAGGAAACCCCTGGAGAGATAGAGGAACCCCTGGAGAGACAGAGGAACATCCTGGAGAGATAGAGGAACTCCCTGGAGAGACAGAGGTACCCCCTGGAGAGACAGAGGAACCCCCTGGAGAGACAGAGCAACTCCCTGGAAAGACAGAGGAGCTCCCTAAAGAGACAGAGGAACCCCATGGAGAGACAGAGGAACTCCCTGGAGAGACAAAATAACTCCCTGGAGAGGTAGAGGAACCCCCTGGAGACATACACTATTTACAAGACGCTTTCAAAATTATTTTAAATCTTTATTTTTGTATCGCTCCATATCAGCTATCTGAGCAGCTTACCAATCGCTGCAGCTGTATCTGTAAAGCCCATCTGTAAATAGCCAATCCAACTACCTACCTCATCCCCATATTGGTTTTTGGGGATGAGGTAGCTCTTTTGCACACCAGTATTTCTACTTGGACATCATCATCTGCACATCTATCACTCCTGTGTTAATTTGCTAAATTGCAATTACTTCGCTACTATGGCCTATTTATTTCCTTACCTCCTTACCTCCATTTGCACACACTGTATATAGATTTTTCTATTGTGTTATTGACTGTACTTTTGCTTATCCCACGCATAACTCTGTTTTTGTTGTTTGTCGCACTGCTTTGCTTTATCTTGGCCAGGTCGCAGTTGTAAATGAGAACTTGTTCTCAACTGACCTACCTGGTTAAATAAAGGTGAAATATTTTTTTTATTTCTTTATTAAAAATCTTTCCTTTCAGATATTAACCAACCTGGCTTGATGTCAAATAAATGCCTGCCAAGCCTAGTCCAGCTAAGCAAGATCTAGTTAGCCCTTCTCTTTGGTGCTCTACTCTCACTATAAAGGCATACAGTTCCTTCAGAAAGTATTCAGACCCCTTGACTTTTTCCACATTTTGTTATGTTACAGCCTTATTCTAAAATTGATTAAATATAGTTTTTTTTTCTCAGCAATCTACACACAATACCCCATAAAGACAAAGCAAAAACAGGTTTTTACAATTTTTGCAAATGTATGAGAAATGAAAAACAGAAATACCTTATTTACGTAAGTATTCAGACCATTTGCTATGAGACTCGAATTTGATCATCCTTGAGATGTTTCTACAACTTGATTGGAGTCCACCTGTGGTAAATTCAATTGATTGGACATGATTTGGAAAGGCACACCCCTCTCTATATAAGGTCCCACAGTTTACAGTGCATGTCAGAGCAAAACCCAAGCCATGAGGTCCAATGAATTGTCCAAAGAGCTCTGAGACAGGATTGTGTCGAGGCACAGATCTGGGGAAGGGTACCAAAAAAGATTCTGCAGCATTGAAGGTCCCCAAGAATACAACGGCCTCGCACAAACTGACCCATCGGAGGAGAAGGGCCTTGGACAGGGAGAGTGTCCAGACAGAAGCCACTCCTCAGTAAAAGGCATATGATGACAGCCCTCTGGAGTTTGCCAAAAGGCACCTAAATACTCTCAGAACACGAGAAACAAGATTCTCTGGTCTGATGAAACCAAGATTGAACTCTTTGGCCTGAATTCCAAGCATCACGTCTGGAGGAAACCTGGCACCATCTCTACGGTGAAGCATGGTGGTGGCAGCATCATGCTGTGGGGACGTTTTTCAGAAGCAGGGACTGGGAGACTAGTCTGGATCGTGGCAAAGATGAGCAGAGCAAAGTACAGAGAGATCCTTGATGAAAACCTGCCCCGGAGCGCTCAGGACCTCGGACTTGGGTGAAGGTTCACCTTCCAACGACCCTAAGCATATATGCAAAACAACGCAGGAGTGATTTCGGGACAAGTGTCTGAATGTCCTTGAGTGACCCAGCCAGAGCCCGGACTTGAACCCGATCAAACATCTCTGGAGAGACCTGAAAATAGCTGTGCAGCAACGCTCTCCATCCAACCTGACAGAGCTTGAGAGGATCTGCAGAGAAGAATGGTAGAAACTTCCCAAACACAGGTGTGCCAAGCTTGTAGCGTCATACCCAAGAAGATTTGATGCTGTAGTCGCTGCCAAAGGTGCTTCATCAAAGCACTGAGTAAAGGGTATGAATAATTTATTTTTATAAATTAGCAACAATTTCAAAAAAAATATTTTTGATTTGTCATTATGGGGTATTTTGTGTAGATTGCTGAGGTTTTTTATATCAATTTTAGAATAATGCTGTAACGTAACAAAATGTGGTCAAGGGGTCTGAACACTTTCCGAAGGCACTGTATCTAAATGGTATCCTACCAAGCCTGGTCAACTTTGTTCCTAACAATATGTGCAAGTTGTTACAGCTGTACATCGTTTCTAGGTCAGCAAACCTCTTGTTCTCCTCTCCCTGCATTTATTTATGCAACGAAAATCAAATAAATGAAAGATCTGCATCCATAGGTCTTTCTTGGCTTGGAATTTTTCTTCCCCACAAAAGAATGCAATAATCTTCTAATCTTGCACCACTTGGGATATTGCATTGGAAGCTATTGTGTATTCTGGATGCATTCTGGCATTTAACACAGAGAGAGGTTAATTAAATTGATGGTGACCGAGAGTGAAGCTCTAAAATACAGTGAATGGTATTCAACCACTAGGTGCACACTACACTCCATTCAACAGTCCTAACATTGAAAACCTGTAGTTTACCATGTTACCTTCAGTACACATGTACAGTGCCTTCCACTTTTTGTTGTGTTACAGCCTGAATTTAAAATGTATTACATTGTATTACACTGGCCTATAATGTCAAAGTGGAATTTTTTATTTTTACAAATTCATTAAAAATGAAAAGCTTAAAAGTCTTGAGTCAATAAGTATTCAACCCCTTTGTTATAGCAAGCCTAAATAAGTTCAGGGTTGAAAATGTGCCTAACAAGTCACATAATAAGTTCCATGGACTCCCAAGGAAAGGTACAGGCGTCTTTCCTAACTTAGTTGCCGGAGAGGAAGGAAACCGCTCAGGGATTTCACCATGAGGCCAATGATGACTTTAAAACAGTTACAGAGTTTAATGGCTGTGATAGGAGAACACTGAGGATGGATCAATAACACTGTAGTTACTCCACAATAATAAAATAAATGACAGAGTGAAAAAAGGAAGCCTGTACAGAATAAAAATAGAAATAAACATACATCCTGTTTGCAACACACCATTAAAGTTACACTGCAAAACAAATGTGGCAATGCAATTCACATTTTGTCCTGAATACAAAGTGTTATGTTAGGGGCAAATCCATGCTTGTAATCGTTAAGGAATGTGGAGTTTTTCAGGATAAAAAAGAAATGGAATGGAGCTAAGCACAGGCAAAATCCTAGAGGAAAACCTGGTTCAGTCTGCTTTCCACTGGACACTGGGAGATGAATTCACCTTTCAGCAGGACAATAACCTAAAACACATAGCCAAATATACACTGGAGTTGCTTACCAAGAAGACAGTGTATTTTCCTGAGTTGCCGATTTACAGTTTTGACTTAAATCTACTTAAACATCTATGGCAAGACCTGAAAATGGTTCTGGCAATGATCAACAACCAATATGATTTTGAAAAGAATCATGGGCCAATGTTGCACAATTCGGGTGTGGAAAGCTCTTAGAGACGTACCCAGATACACAGCTGTAATCGCTGCTAAAGCTGTTTCCACAAAGTGTTGACTCAGGGGTGTGAATACTTCTCTAAATTAGATATTTCTGTATGTAATTTCAATACATTTGCCAAAAAATGTCAAAAACATGTTTTTGCTTTGTCATTATGGGGTATTGTGTGTAGATGGGTGAGAACACAGGCTGTACCACAACAAAATGTGGAGTAAGTATGAATACTTTCTGTAGGCACTGTATTTCTTTAGACATTTCGCTTTATTTTGGATAGGCTTCTGAGCAACAAACAGTGTAATCCTGTATAGACCCCCCCACCCCCCAAACATCCATCCATCCAACACACACACACACACACACACACACACACACACACACATAGAGACCTGTTGATTTTGAATTGCGAAATTTAAAGGCTACATATGAGCAACATAACAGACCTGTAAAGAATGTTATGCTTGTCATTAAAAAAAATAATATCTCACAAATTGACTGCATATTAGCGACAAACCATGAGGCGAAAAACCTACATTTTAGGTTACTGTCCACACTACAACACTAGCGTAAATGAAATGATTGTGAAAAGATCTTTGGCTACAGTGTCTGAGGCTGACTATATGAAATTATACTGGCGTGGTCATTTACCTTGTAGGCTAGTGCATGCACCGTACCAGCATATCAGCCTATGTAGCCTACAACTAACAGAAACAGTCAGGCAGGTCATAAATTGCTTGCAATCCAACAACTGAAGAGATTTCTGGGTCCATCAGTGTCCTATTCGCCGGAAACAATACGTAGACAAACTCTTAACTGTGAACCTGTATAATAGGATAATAGTAAGGAGGTATGTTGTGGGTAGAAGCCACTGCGCCGAAACCTATTCACCGCAGCGGTGGAGGGGACACACTGACATGAGTGCACTTTACTGTATGTAGCTGCATTGCGTGTTTTTCAGCGCACTAAAGTACTAGAGTATAATAGGCATTCGAGTTATTGAACATAAATATTAGCCACTGTGAGCATTTGCAATACATTTACCCTGACCACTCTGTTTATGTTACACCGAGGAAACTTCCACTGGCAAATA